>NC_089318.1:23280724-24609237 GCF_036669915.1 Pocillopora verrucosa | reverse complement strand
AATGTTTTACTAACGAACTCGATAACAAATTGGTAGATAATTTCGGGTTGTGGGTAACAGTTTGGGACAACATTCACCACTGACCTGCCACCAGTTAGGATCTTCTTGATTGACAACATGCAGAATGTCTCTTTTTCTGAATGCTAGTCCCAGTTCCTTGCACGGTATCAACTCGTCTTCGTAAGGATGGTAGTCGAAGTGCGCGCGCACGTGAACTTCTCTATCAGGTGGGACGCGGGATCGATTGGCTGGATTTAGAACAAATGTTAACGTCCCGTTCATGTCCGCCAGCAGTTCACAAACCTCTGTTACAGTTTTCCCTCTCATGTTTACTCCATTTATTTCAAGGACTTCATCGCCCTCTTGAAGAAGACCTAGGAACCAAACAGCATGTTTAAAAGAGGAAAAGAGAAAGACGCACTGTAGCTCTTCGTTACCTTTCCCCTTAGCTAAAGGGGACTCCTAAGTGAGGTAGGCCATAACTAGACTTAAATGCGACAAGTGTTCTGAACACCGCTAGCATCAGCAAGGTTGAAACCGTTTTGTAAGAGAGAAGATAACAAAGATGATTCTTACCACACTTATCTGCTGCACCTCCTTTGACAATTCTACCTATCATCACGGTGCCATTTTCATTCTTTACAGTAGCTCCAAGTGGTTCAGTTGCTTTGTCTATTCTCACAATCTTCACATTGTCGTCTTCCACATGAGAGAATTCATCCGTAGGTTGCTGCGGTTCTTGCTGATCTTGGGATTCGGGTGCATCCACTTCCTGTTCTTCTTCCTCGCTCGGCAAAGCTTCTCTGAAAGCGAGTCTATCATGCGCCATCAGAAGACCCTGAAATGGCGCAATTTTCAGATTACTGTCAAAAGTAACCCGGAGACACGCTACATTTGCCTTCTAAGCTCTACGATTGGTATAGATACTCGTACCATCTTCTCAACTGATCAGAGGCAAAAAAATAACCCAATGGCGATTCAGTCGCAGTTTAGTTGTTTTTACTGATGTCGGGTTTCTTGTGACATTTTATATAAAGTTTGTTGTTGTTGGCCGCTGGGGTAACTTTAGATTTGGTTATAGAACACTCAATCGAAATGCAACTAATCACAGAATTTGCCTGACAGGGCACAAACCAAGAGAAACGTTGAATTTTCCACAATAGAACATGGATTGTGTTTCATTTTAAATCACTTCGACATTCGACATGAAAGGTTCGACATTTGATCATGGCCTAAGATTTAAAGTCAGCGGATGAAAATACTCCAACACTTAATTGGTCACCCCGAAAAAACTTTAATTTACCTGAAAGTTTGGCATCTCTAAGATTTGTACCAATTCATCTGCATCTCTTGAATGTCTGGCTGCCTCGAGGGAATGTTTCAACTGAAATATTCAACAGAATGCGCACTTTAAAACTGAAATTATTTTGTCTTTATTTAAGGAACCTACATAAATGTTTGGATCCCTAAAGCAAACAGACAAACAACGAAACAATACAAAAACACTAATAGAAACAACAATGCAAAAGAAATAAGTTTTGATGTAACAAAGGCCTTCTCAGGCTAAGTTTAAGAATAATAATTATGCCAAAGTGATGTTTTGATTGACCTTAAAATTCTCATAGCTAGCTTCAAGGTAGCAGTATTGGGAAGTAACGATTAAATCACCTGAGAAGAGAGATGTTGTGAATTTGTAGCAACAGGTCTGACTGCACTCGGTCCTCGTCCAGATCTTTCAAGTTCAATCATTTTAGTGTAAACCTAAAACCAACCGGAAAAAATACAGAATTAAGCAAGAGACACTGGTTACATCCCTAACTTATTATTCTTCTTGATCACGTATTGAAGCAGTTATCAAATCCGTACTCACTTTTGTAGCATCTTGAAAATCTTTCTGCTCCAAGAGGTTTTCCAAAAACGAAATTCCTTCTCTGTCGTTACCACTTTGCAGCTTTGATTTTAGTTCACTGATGCCTGGGAAAAACAGTTCTTTCTCTGCTGCTCCTTGTAAACAAAACAACAACAGTTATTCTAAAGTAGAAAACAAACTTTGCCATGACTAGAATGTATTAAATCCTTGTTAGTAAATAGATTATGTTTCTGCCAATTAAATTGACAAAAACCATCCTAAATAACAAGGTAATTTTGTATTATCAACTGAGCTGATAACATAAATTGGCCATTGTTAAGAGATATAAAGCTTAAGTTTTAAAGTTTGAAAATCTCAAGTTGTATAGCTTTGGAACTCTTAACAGCGGCCAATTGACGTTACCAACTCAGCTGATAATACTAAATTACCTTGTTATAATATCTCACCAACGCAACACCACAGTTTCTTTAGCGGAAACTTACCCCCTTTTTTCATTTCTGTATAACTATTGAGTGTTTATTTTCTAAAAACTGAGGATTGATCACACAGAAGGAAAAAGAAGTGGTCTTCTTCACTGTTTATTCAAAGCTTATTGAAAACATTTATAAACAAATGCATGTTAGGTGCAACTTCTCTGCACCATATCATTACATTTTTCAGTAAATGGACAATAGGAAAGAAAAATAAGTCCGCTAGATGGGGCTATACTGACTTGCTTTAAGTTCAACTAATTTTGTTTATTACCTAAGTGGTTACAGACCCAAGTGAAATCCACTAGGGCCTATTGCTATTAAACATCATAACATAAGTGACACTTCTTTCAGGTTGCTGAGCACAAGAGAAATGTAAGAGTCACTTGAGGTAATAGTCAAGCAAGACTCCAGCTTCTTGAGTGCCTAGCAAACCTCCTGTGTGTATCTATAACTCAATAGTGTATGCTGTGGTGTTTGCCATTTGTTTCATAATATAACATTGATACATTATAGGAAAAGAGTTCCCTTTAGTTGAACTAAACCTGTTTGTGTAGTCTTACATGACCAGACAAAACAAGTGGGCAAAAACTAGTCATTGTGCAGCTCTACTACTTATTAAAGTAATTGTGATCACATTTACTGAAATTCATGAAAAAAATTCTTTCTCAGTTTTGTATCTATAGACAATCAGTACAAATGTTCCATCATGAAAGTGTCAGATGTCACATCTGCAGTGTACACCCATGGGCAAAAGTAGACACTGCATTGACCAATCATAGTGTATGCTTTCAGTTGTTTATGTTTTAATGAGGGATAGGCTCCTACCTGGATGATCTTTTTCATTGTCGCTATCATAAGCTTGATTATGCAGAGCCCATGTATCATCATCATCATCATCATCATCATCCACATCAACAGCTGCCTCTATAGCATCCAGCTTTGTCAAATCAATGAGTGGTGTTGAGAGTGACTTGTGTTTCTGTAAGTTTGACTGAGCTAAGTTTTTCCCTGATATTCCAAAACTTTTATTGCCAACATCTTTATTCCACCCAGGGTCAGTTGGTGAGACAACACCAATGTCTCCATTTCTATAAAATTTATCACTGTTGTGTGATCCTTCTGATTCAGCATCAGAGTTGTAATATTGGAATTGTGGATCACTCTCATGCTCTCTCATGATTTGCTGAAGTTTATCTCTTGTGCCTGTATCCACTTGCCCATTGTAGTTGCCATTTATTCCATCATAAACATCTATACCATTGTTTAGCCCTAAATGTGCAACAGGTATTAAACATTGATTCAATCTAGGAAGCCACTGAAGACACAAGTATTTAAATTATGTTTTTACGCATTACTACTTTTCTCAATTGGTTTTGCTCTAATCTGAAACACTGATATCTCTGATTCTGATCAGTTACAATTAAATTGTTGTAGATAATCAAGTAAAGCTATTCTTTCTAAAAACATAAATAAACTCTAAGTCCATTCATTTTCTGACAAATAAGTTAACAACAGATCCATGACCCTCTTCAAAACATTTATTTACTAACCTTGAAAAGATCTTCGTCCTCTCCTTACTTTCAGTGCAATGACCCTGTTTCTAAGACACTAAATATAAAATGAAAAAAGATCCAATTACATCATGCATGACACAAGCTTCATAACCACTTGATTTCCAAAAGAAAACAGCAAACTGAAAGAGGAAGTTTTAACCCTTTAAATGTGCTTTGCTAAAAACATTTTGAACTTTTTAACATTAACTGGGATTCCATCAATTCTATTGAAGTATCAAAATAAATGATTTTAAAATTATTTTTGTATAAACTTAAAGACATACTTTGTGAATACTTAAAATGACTTCTGTGTGGCTAAGGTTGGTTACAGGCTCTCCATTCACTTCCAAGATCTCATCATCAACCAGAAGACCAGTTTTTGCAGCAGGAGAATCTATTAAAAATATAAACAAATATTTATTAGTATTAAACCCAACCTGAGCAACATTCATGATAACACAGAGCAATTCATTCTTCACTTCAGTTATAACTTTATACCATGGAAAATTAAATAAAACTTAAACAAGAGGTACAAATGTTACATCATGTCATGAAGTCAGTTTACCTTTGGAGATTTCATCAATTCTTGGTGGAAATCCCTCATCTACTCCTCCCATAACAGAGAAGCCAAATCGTTTTTCATCACCAAGTATTCTGACATTAACAGCAAACTCCACAGCATCATCTCCCTGTGCAGATCAAAGTAGAGACACAAAATGTCAGCCTTTTATTAGAATTATATAACAATTTATACATGTTAACCAATACCAGCCCTTTTTCTCCTCAAGACCTGGATTCAAGTTCTACTCTCTGACCATAATAAACATTCTTTTTTATATCCATTCTGACAATTATACTTGACTTTCCCAGTACATGTACCTCTCATGACCTAAGAGTATACATGGGTACATGAAAACTCTCAGGAAAACCTCACAAATTCTGAGGGGTAACTCTGCTATACACCAGCATACCATTCTGCAGTACTCCCAATCAATTCCTGCGAGGAGAATGGGCCTTCAAGCTTATAAGATGAGTCACCCTTATTATTCAAGGATGGAGAGAAACTGAACAAAGTACTTAGCCCTTTACACCCTAACGTCAAGACACATATTTTCCATACTGTTCTCTACACATTTCCTTAGGTGTTGACCAAAAAAATATGTTTAACAATCAAGAGCTTCTTTAGTACATGAACATTTCCTTTATCCTTGTGACCAAAATGTTTGATTCAGAGGTGATACTGTGACGGAAAAGTAGATACTAGTCACTCTGAGGGTTAACAATAAGGTAACTCTGGCTGGTGGCTCCATCCCTGTGATAGCTAATGGCTATACTTCACTGGTTAGATGCCTCAGGCCATACCATGCAATAATGTTTTAGTCACACTTACATTGGCCATTGTATTATTATTATCAGCATAACCATTAGTAAGGTGCATTGGTATTGAGTTTTCCTGTCTTAATCCTCCATTCATGTGAGGTCTGTCTTCCATTCTTCTGTGGGAATAATTATTAGCAGGGACCCTGGCAGTTGGCTGTTGAAACAAAGAAAAGAACTTTGTCAGAAAAACACAAAACAGAAAATTACAAAATTAACAAACAAAAATAAAATTTTAAAAAACCCACAAACAAAAACAAAAACAAAACAAAAAGCATATCAGATTAATCATAACACATAACTGACAATGAGACTTTTACATTTCATTAAATTGATCTCAGTGTTTTCTGATTGTCTGCCCGTATGAGTCATTTTATCTCATGTACATACTGAACAATGATAACGGGTAGTTTTTAACTGCGTTTTTATGCACCAGCAGAAGCTTCCCCCAAAAAAACTAAATTGGGCCATCTATGGCAACAACCACAAACTGTAATCTAGATTTGGAAGAAAGAAATATACTTTTTCAGCAGTTAAAATTCAGAATTCAACTAGAGACACAAAACTTTACAGAAGAGGGCATCAGAAAAACAATATCACTCTGCCTAACCATTTGTAGTGTTCAATTCACTTATAAACCTGGTCTTAAAAAGCATCAATTTTTTTTTCACTGTTCCACATGATCAGTAATGTATACATGCTTATATGGTACAACACAGAAGTCAGAAATTTATTTACACATTGAAAGTAATGTTGTAAAGCTTACTGCAAAATATTGGTTACACAGAGAGACTTATGATTGTAAATATTGTCACATGTTAAAACAAGAGTACTGGTTATGTGGTTGAATTTGTTTATAAACCACAAGTCAGTCTTGAACAATTGAGAATGGATGCATAATATAATTTAGTTTAAGCTTTCTGCTCTGTTAGGCAAGCATTTCTTAATGAAGGCATTCTTTAATCAAATATGAAAGAAACAAAAGAGCCATAACAAATGCAAGTACTGAGCTCTTAGAGGGCTGAGTAATCTAACATAAGAAGGAATGTGAGATAAAGACCAGTAGTTGCAGCCAACATCACTGGGCAAACCATCAAATGGCACTTGCATATTGTAAATACTTGTGTACAAAAATTCTTCCATGTCTATTTCACTCAGCTGTCCTTTGTTATTAATACAAAATATGAGTAAACATTGATCAAGCATTCCAAAAGATCTTGGACAATGAATGCTGCTCTGTAAATAAGAACCCTAAGATTGAACTAATGAGCTCTACAACAGAATTAAGCCACTAGCAAACTGAGTGGGAAATTACTTTCATGAACGAGGCTTTCATGAACTAGGCTCCAATATGGCAGAATTCATTAAAATGAACCCTCAGGCACAAGGGGTTACCAACTGACATAAAATGTGAAAGTTGACAAGAGTCACAAACAATTAATGGACAGAACTTTACTTAACAACTGGCCCAGCATTTCAGTTGATGATAAACCCACCGCAGTTCACTTCAAATAATATCTTCTGAGCGCACTATCACGGCATCTATCTGATTTTGATATTATCAAAAGTAGCAGTGCATGATGGAATCTACAGAATCTAAATAGATAACATATTTTTATACATGGTAAACTTGTGGTTGACTTTAAGTTGTCACCTAAGAGCTACAAGTAATAGACACCCCCTTAAAAAAATAATTCAATAACAAATAACTAAGAAATGGTACTCTCATTTCATTGCAATTTGCTTTACTTATGCCATATAATTTGTTCAGTAATCCCTTCCTCCATTCAACATCTTGAGAACAATTAAGCCACAAAAAACTTGTTTATAATTCATTAGTTTTTCTCTGTTTATGGAGTCACATACCTTTACTGTTATGGTACCATCACTTTCCCTTTGAAAATTGCTAACATCAAGTTTAGGTCCTCTGTAGTAAGACATGCTTTGAATAGTGCACCCAAGCCAGTATAAAGTGCTCACAACCTGACAATGAACATATTTTTCTTATTTTTTAGGGGAAATAAACACAGAAAACCAGGCTAATAGTCACATCCTGGCCAAGAAAAACTAAAATAATAAGTTCATAAGCCATAAGTTTATTTATCCTGATTAACTTCTAATCAGATTACATTCACCTTGTAGGTAAATTATATTTGAGGCACTCGAGTTACCAAGACCACATGTAACATATTTTCTCACTAAAAAAAGTTTCTCTGTCTGTTGATTGTCTTTGTAAACTTCCCAGCCCTTGGTTTACCTTGTAAACCTCTATCAATATGTTTACATAGTGAATATAATAATGCTAATACTTCTTATAGTAACACCTTAACTTGATTTTCTTGGAAGGTCCATGAGAAAAACAAAATTAATACAGTAATTATTTATATCAAGCTTTAAAAAAAGACTAAATAAAACATGATAATTTTATCCATTACCTTTTGAACAACTTCATCTTCTGATTTGTAGTTGCTAAACATAACAAATCAAAGTAAATCAAATGAATTAAAAAATATGGATCTTTAAAAAGATAGCCTGCCACACTAAAAAGTAATGCTCAGCTGTACAAACTGAATCCAAAGCAGTTGCTGCTTGTAATTTTGATTCACTGATACTGCCATACATTTAATGTGTTATTAGCTGAGAATAATTCAATGAATTGTCAAAGATAATTACATCACATTATCTCCTGCTTCTAAATCCTGAGGATCGAAAAGTTGCCAAGCACTCAGACCAAGATCAGAACAAACACGCAAGAACTTTTTTAGGTTTATCTGCAAAAAATGTCAACAATAAATCATTAGTTAACTATTGGTATGTAATAAACTCATTTTTATCATCTACAAAGCTCAAAATGTCACATCACAAATGGTTCACAAACATGGATTATTTCACGGCATCAAATTTGGATGATATTTATGAGACAACATGGAAAAATTCGGGCTGTATCTCTAAGTTTAACTTAATCAAATCTGTCTGAATCTTCTTCACACCTCTTGTTAGCTTCCTTGTTTCTTTAGGCTTCATCTATGATTGCGTGACTTTTTTTAAAACAGAATTCTTACATGTGTCACCAGGAAATGGGGTCACAGCTGAGACTATTTTGACAGGGTCCTAGCCATTGAACCAACCGTTAATTGTTATGAAATCTAATTACATCCTATACCAAACTTAAATCTGCTTAGTTTAATATTGTCAGTTCCATTTTTATTTTCACCTTTAGGGTCTCAGACAGCTTTTAGACTATGACTAAGTCTTAACTCAAATATTACTCTAAAGCTGATCCCAAGAAATGAACCCTACAAGGTAAGTGTGCATACTATATGTATGTATATACAATAATTTTGTTAAAACATTCTGAATAAACAGCAAACATCTGACGTATCACTGACATCACCCTGATTTAAAAGAGCTCAGGGAGGTAAGCAAAAACTGTTAGTAATGATGATTTGGAAAATAAACTCTCACAATAACACAACTAAATGTACTTCACACTTTCTTCAGTTCAATTAGATCATGAAAGGAAGGCCGCATCAGATACAAAGGATTAATTGCCAACCAGCATTAGGCCATTTAAACATGATTCTCAATTTTTTGTTGTTTTGACAAAACACGGTAAATTACACATAATCATTTCCAAGCCACCTGTGCAACTAGTACACTTTTACTTGGACCCTCTCAAGTCTTTGTTGATAATGGAGTCAATTGTTTTGGGTCAATCACGGCTGTTAAAAATCCATCTGATCACTTGAGTATAAATTATTTCACTGAGAAAAATTTCACTGCCAGAAAAAGAATTGCAACATGCAGTCAAAGAGTTGCCCTTCACTCCAAGAATACAGGATTCTAAAGTTCCAGCACCATTATACACTACATTTTTCTTTTTGTTGACATACAGTCAAATTGTAAATCCAAAGCTGTTTAAATTTGACATTACATAATTATAAAAAAAAAAAAATTCAGCAGTACTCATATCTCTAAATATTCATTTCAAAACAGGACAAACACCAACTAACATTAGTTACATGAAAATTATCAAAGATGAACTCTAAAATTGCAACAATTGATTAATGTGTGAATTAAGTTTAAGTCTAATCTAGTCAATTATCTTACATGAAGACATTCTCATATTTTACTTAGATAAGTTGTGTATCAATTGGGTATTGTCTACACCAGCTTGAACATTTCAATAATAATTTTATCAATGGTCTTAATTTACACCAATGCTCTACTGTGTCTGTTTCTAGGGGCTTTCACTTCATTACATCACTTGACTAAACTGGCTGATAATAAGATGTTAAAGACCATCAAACACACATTTAAAATGGTTTAACTGCAGACAATGACACCCCTGATGTCATTAAGACTGTGTTTATGTTAGGAATACAAACAGTGAATGATAGAAGCTAGTTATAAAACTGGCTCAAAAGTAAGTTTCTTGGTTTACACAATAAATAGTATCCCAAAACTTGTCTAGGTTTTAATACTTTCTGTCCCAATTGGATTTTTAGTGTCACATTTTTTTTTACTTAACACTCATACACTCAATCTTGATAGAAATTTCGCACAATTTTTGTCACTAAACTTAAATTATTTAACTTGTTCAAATTTCCTATCATTCCTTTATTTGGCTCAATATTGTAGCAAGAACGAATATTTGTGATGTAATTAAACTGAAATAGCCATGTAATAAAGATTTTCTGTTCAACAATATTACATTAGAAAAAGTGAGGAAAATAACTTTGTCTCGTAACAAATTTAACAATTAGAAATTAAAAATTTTCTAAAATAAAAATTTCAGGTTGAAATGTTTATCTGATAGCATGATAAAGCATCTCAATGATGGTGTGAGAAATATGCACTTAGCTGACCAAAAGCTGGCCAAAACAACATATTTTGGGATTTAGGTGATTAAACTCAAAGCTGGTCACGAAACTTGGCAATTACTCATTCACACCTACAGCTGCTGCCGATTCGAAAATAAGTATGGAATGTACAGAAACATGTGTATTTCTAGAACAATTGATCGTGACAATAATAATTTTCATACTCTATAATATTGCACCCAGGAGCCCTTCGAAATATCGTGGCTCAATAAAACATTGATTGATTGAATGAAATCATCGTCTTGAGACATTGGATTCTGTCAACAAATGCAAATTATCATGCTAAAGAATGGCGTATCAAAGACGTTGTGTGATTTTCACAAAAGCGAAGAATTACACTACAGGAGCGGATTATTCTCCGAATATTTGAGACCGAGTCTTTAAATGTAACCTATCCAGACAATACTGTTTCAGATTCACTTGAAATTAACTTCATTTTGAAACAATCACGTTTCCTGTTGGCGTTTTTGTACGATGACTAACTAAACGTATCCACAACAATGGCGGCGATGATATGAACTAGTTTCCGGTCGCAACAAGCAAATTTTCGCACCATGTAGTGTTGTTGGTGACCTTTGCAACAACTAAGGTTTCAAAAAAATTCGTGGGAAGCATAATTTACACTTAAGATGAAAATTTACTCCATTATCCAGTAAAACGTACGGTCCATATCTCCCTTCCACCATATTGCTAAGCAGACCGATTGTCACGAATGTTTTCATTAGTTATATACACAACTTGAGGCATGACTTGGAGAAACGAGTGAAAGCTTCAAATTTTCGATTAGCCTTGTACCATCCAATTGTTAACATTAATTAGGAATAAACCGTTTTCCTCATCATAACAGCAAGGAACCGCAAAACACTAAACTTAAAACAATTATATTCGAGTGCTTACTAGCCGTATCCTCTACGACATTAAAGGAACGTCGAGCGTTCGAAGTGCAATTCACCGACACAGAAAGAACTACAAAGAGTCAGACAGAAGTTTCTTACAATACCTGAGATTCCTGAGGGGTTGGATTTTCGTTCACATCTTGAATTATCGACGAATCTGGTTGTATTCGCTTCACAAGACTGCAGATCGAGAACAAATATACGATGAGCTCAGTGGTATGCAGTGGTAAGCTTATCCTGGGCCTCAAGCCAACATGTCCTTATAAAAACTTACTAGCACAGTAGAACGCCGTCTTGCAGAGATTCTATGAATCGTGACGAATGAAATTGACGTCCTGTAGCCTCCTAGATACCATTAAAGACACCAAAGTTAATCAAACCGGTTGCTAATGTCTACTACCGTCTGTCCATGGACAAGCACGCAAAAGCTTCACAGGGGTTGTTGTAAAATGACACTAAATGTCTGTGGATCTCACCTCAATCCATTGTTGAGTGATCTGTCGAGCCGTATCCGATTTCAACGAGGAATCAAAACCCTCCAGTTCGACTCCGCTATCAGGGTTTGTAGCATAAGCGTTTTTATGAACCATGTCAATGATGGACGACACGGGTCACATATTCTCTTAACAAAAGGCCCTTTCTTTCACCGAAAAGCTTGAACTTTGAGCTTTAAGGGAATTTAAACCACTGCAGACTGTTGTACATACCCTCGCTACATTTGTTATCACTACTGTTGTAGATGAAGCTGTGACATAGATCGAATATTTTGCATTCACTCCGCATCAGTGGCCGACTATGGCAGCCATTGAGGAATTTGCGATACGGACGATGATTGGTTGACAAACAATACCAAAAAGTACAAACTGTTTACATAAGAACTTGCATAATTTTGGCCTAAACTTGCATGTCACTTGCTGAGTCTGCTATCACTTCGATTTGAATACCTATTAAAACAAATTATCTTGGGATCCTTTGTCAGAATATATCTTTTTTTATTTATTATTCCTCCAAACTGTGATTTATTTAAGAAATCAATTTCATAATGTCTTGAAATTTCCACTGTTCAATATAACTTTCCCCACAAGCTCTCTTAGTCATCAAGCACACTTTTGTTGTTGGAAATAATATTTTACATCGCCTTTGACTTAAATAGCGAGACATTACAAAGCCTTAGCTGGTGTTTTTGTTTGAGCTGTTAATGTTTTTAACTCCTTCAGTATTTCAAACAAAACTTGCAAACAAAATAACTTTATGTTTAGTAGATAAGTATTTATAAAGATACCTGTTGCACCGACCAGAAAAAGCTGAAAACCACATTTCTAACATGGTATTCTAATCATGTCACACGCTGTAACTCAATTAAATCATTTTTTTTTTAATAATTTTGACAGGAATTCAATATGTTTGAATTGCGATCAAACTCAAGATTAATACAACATAAGGAATGATATCGATCAGAAAAAAACCTACGACCTTATGAAACCCTAAAAATACAACCTGAGAAGCCCTAAAAAAAGCATATTTACCTTAAATCCCTGTTTTTTATTATTGCAATTGATTACAGGATATAAACACAGAATCTGTTTTTTTTTCTTTCACACGAGGATCTTTATCGAAGGAATTGAAATAAAGTCCTCTAACCGGCTCTTTCTACGAAACGCCCACCCTCATTTCATTCAGACAGAGTGACTTCAATACAGGGCTGGGGCGTTTACCTCAATAAATGACGTATTGATGGTGGAAACTTTCCGGTTTCACTACAGAGTTCTCTTTCCTCTTTGATTCAACTGAAGTGCCCTTCACGATATGGCACGTGAGTATTTGTTAATGGTTGCGATAGATTCAAGGTGTCAAGAGCAAGTTTAGGACACTGAACCAACATACCCGTTGAGCACTACGCTTAGCGCGTGATCTAACCACCTTTGGTACAGTATTTAAATATAAACTCCCGCATATTGGAAACCTCCGAGTTTGTTTTACGAAACAGGACGATAAGTCTTTTATCTTATGAATGTCTACCAAGGGATAAGGCTGAGGACAGGTTCTTAAACAGGATTCAGATTACAGGGTAAAACTGATGTTTCTTCTGTTCATTAAACTCCTGTTTGAATCATGACCACTCCACCTTCGGTCTGAGATTTGAGCAGATGCATGTACAAGAACCACTTAAGCCTAAAGAAAGAGAGAGAGGTCACAGCAGAAACATACTTTGATTAAGAAAACAATATATTAGTATAACAAGGGAACAAAAATAGTTCCAGTTTCGCTCTGACGAAGGGCTAACGCCCGAACCGTCAGCTTTGAAGCTCTTTACGGTGGTCAATTTACGTTATCAACTCGGTTGGTAATATCAGTTTACCTTGTTATACTCTCTCACCGACGCAGCTCCACAGTTTCTTTAGAATCTTACCCCTCGAGTTCCAGTTTTGACTCATTCGTCGAATCTCTTCACTTGAAGATCAATAAAACTACTAATCTAGATAAAATAATTATACGGAGTAACTGCTTCAACATTAATAACTCATTGAACTTGATTTCAAATCACGTCAATATTCCAAGACTTCAATCAATCTATAAGAAGTCGTTTCAGTCGACCATGTAAAACGAGCATGGAAGGAATGACCAGCTCCACGACCTCCGTTCTCAAAGTATCCAGCGATTTGTTACTGTTCCATGGTTCTATACTACTGTAAAACCTCATAGTTAGGTATGTATATATGATATTCTCTAGAAATGAAATTTATTCAATGCGTCCGGCTGGTTAACAAATTTTCTTTTTCAGTCAAGTAAAAAAGTGGAACCAGAAACCCCATCAGATCACCGGGCGTGAATCATATGGTGAACCGGAAACTAAGCTTGGTAAGGGGTAACAGAGCAGTCCCTTTAGGTACCAAAGAACTTTACTATATTGTATAATATTCATTTAATTGATTCAATTTGAGTGAAGTAGCGTCAACAAACCAGGGTAAGTGAGCTGCTTCTATCGATAAAATAAACACAGGCCATCATGTATGGCATCCCTTGCAGTTGGCCGTTTAGTGTTATACATATTTTTTTTAAATCACTTTTTACAGCTTACTATTTATCTTTAAATGAAATCTAACTTTATCACATTTCAAATCTCCTCAGTTGCAAAATTTTTTTGGATTATTTCCTGTTCAATATAGAGCTAATACGTCTAACTATTTCTGTTTTGTGATGAAGTTTTGTCCGAATATTCCTAGTTTTAGATTTCTCGGATAATAATCCTCAGTGATTATGTGTTGTTTGAAACGTCCAATGTTCAATATATGATTTGCATTTCAAAGTCTTAGAGCCGATGAAAACTGCAATATAGCAATGTTGAACTCACCTCACAAATAGGCGGATATCAGAACCACAGGCGTCACTTATATTGCATAGATAGTAATTTAAAAGTGGGCGTTACCCCGTACCGGAAAAGCAGTTTTCAATGAATACTATACTTCCGGTGAGCATCAGTGTCTCATTTGAATATTGAGAATTTTAAGTTTTGTCTCAAATTTATCGCCGAAAGTTCAGTTAAGAATGCGAATATCCTAAATGATTAATCAGGGAAGAAACCCACCTCCAGGAGGGTTTTATTGGAACCAATATGTGGACGTGCCGTAAATTTTGGTGGTGTTGCATTTGAAAAGTTTCATTTTTCTTGCGGAAGGTTTAGACTGTTTATCTAGTGGTTTTGTGTGGGATTTTAGTGTGTAGCGGCCGAGCCATAAATCTTAGCGGCAAAGTTGCGTGAAGTTTGGGATGCAAAATATCAAGTAAAGATACACCAGGAGTGTGGATTCTGACCCACATGCGACTTTGCCGCTCATTACTTTTGAGCGCGCACAAAACCGCGTAGATTGATGAAGCTTATATTTGCGGATGGAGGAAAAACCTTAAAATCCTAGGAATTAAAATTTCAAGAAATGTCCATGCTGCATGGTGAAAAAAATCTTTACGTAGCTCTACGCCTGTTCTAGATCAACTTTTCCTGGGCAGGTTCTTTCGGCTTTAGAGGAGGAACCTCTGCCATCATGTCCCTACTGACGACAGTCTTTGTGCAGCGAAACCCGTACCGTGGGTAAGGTAACTCTGTTATGATGTTCCACTGGTCTACCCGCCAATCATAACACTCCACTGACGTCACTGCCACGTGACCATAAGAACCACCGAACACGTAGATCTTCCCGCCAAATTCTGCTGCGCCTGCGCGATCACGCTTGGTGTTCATGTCTAATTTAAGAAATGGAGAGTCTTATTTAAAATATCCTTAATTTTTCAATAACGTAAAATGGTGCAAACTTGAAAAGCTTTCTCCCGGTTTATTTGCTGGCAATGTCCGCCTTTTTAAATTCCAATCTCTTCTATGTTTGAAAAGTTTGTCTGCCAAGTCTGATTTAGCATCCAGATTGGTCAGATTGCTGTTACAAGATACGAAATAGGAAAAACAGTCAGCGAGAAAGCCAAGTTTCAAGGGTTTTGCTTAAATTAGCAAACACAATGGTTAGGTTTCTCTTAATACCCAGAGCTCACGCATGCGAGTGACGAGAACGTCGATATGTTACAAATAAGCTGAATTTATGTTTTAACCTACGGAAAGTTGGTAACTTCTAGTACTGAAATATTTGAAACGAAACTCCACTTACCTTTCCCGTAGGTCCATTTATTTCTGCTTGGCTCGTAAATCTCACAGGAACACAAAATGTTGCGAAAATCTGACCCGCCTCCCATGACGTAGATCCGACCTGAGAGTACCACTGTGCATGCTCCGCTTCGCGGCGTGTTTAGATTAGCAACATGGGTCCATTTAGCTTGATGCGGGTCATATCTCTCTACTGTTCTCAGGACTGTGTTATTTTTGGATATTCCTTTAGGAGAATGAGAATAATAAGAGCTTCACAGCTGAATGTTCATTGTGGAATCAAATGAAGAGAGTGTTCTACTAAGGCTCTCGTCGGTTTCTTTGTTCGTTATACTTGTTCTTTAATCAATCAATATAGCAAAACATTTTCTTTTTTTAACCTTTTAAACATGCTTATTTTTGCTCAAAAATCTCTAATAATTTTTTTCGTGGGGTAAAAGTCTACCATATGGTTTTAGCGTTATGTGCCTTATTAAAATGGAATCTAGACCTTTGGACCTTTACTGATCGAATTGCAGTCGGCATGTTAAAGATAATCCCTTTGCAACTTTTTTTAATATGATTCAAGGGTCTATTATCACTTCAATTTGCCTAAATCTTAACATTTAATGCTAAAACAAAATGTTGGGAAGTCAAAAATTATTCTGAAGCTATCAAAGAATTAAGAGGTATATAATCGACAAGAAAGGAAACTCGAATTAGTCAGTTTGGGGAGAAGTATTTTATCGATCATTTAGAGCCGAACTTTACCTCCAATAACATAGATATATCCATCCAATGAAACAGCGCAGTGTGTATAACGGGTCTGACGGGGTGAGGACAGTGAGGACCAAGAATCAGTCACGTGATCATAGCACTCCATTGTTTGCTCCTGATTACTGTTTCCCAGGACCCCTCCTACGACGTAGATTTTCCCATCGAGCTCGACGGTCTCGTGGTTAAAGCGACCTGGAAAACAAACAAAACAAAAACGGATATTTCTAATTCGTTGTTAGGACAATTAACTTAGAGGTCATCAGCGGTGAAAAATATCCCTGTTCTGAATCTATCTTTTGGCTAGAATTGGTGTGTTAGGGTTATGCTGTCTGCTTTCATACTTTGTTGCTTTCATCCTTGTGTGTAAGTTTTCCTACCCTTGATCCTTCTTCTCTCTGTACGTTCTTCTTCCTCACCTGGGTATAACAGCTCTTGAGTTAGCATAGGACTAACTACAGAACTCAATTCAATTTCATAGAGCATCTAGCATCTCAAGAAAGCCAGCACTTTTCTTCCCAGACCTTTCCTATAAATCGGTTTACCACTTTTACCTGACGTAAGTGTGGCGACTTTCTCCCAAGTGTTGAACTTTGGGTCCAGCCTTTCTACAGTCGAAAGAACATTCATATTCTCTCCAGAAGTGGAACCACCCACGACAAACAACCAGCGATGTAACCTGGCCATGCCAAAGTTCAACCGACTGTCAATCACTGGAGACAGGCAGTGCCATTTATTGGTCAGCGGATTGAAACAATGACAGCAAGCTTGGACGCCATTTTCGATGACTCCACCCACTAGAATGATAACATCTGTCAACTGAGACCTCCACCTGGTATTCTCAAAAAGACAAAGGATTTCAAGGACATTTTGAACTGACCATCATGAAATACATAAAGAAATGTTTATTAGGGAACTTTTAGACGTAAGCTAAGTCTTTCGAACCTGGGACCCATTCTTAACGGATCTCATCGCGGTTGCTTGCCTAAGATCAGAACACAACAACCAGGTTCGCTCGAGGACCTCTCGGTCTGATTTCTGGCGCGCTAACCAGTAGGTCACCACCCCTACACAAACTTAATTTACGGCGAATGTGAATTTTTATGACCAACATGAGTTAGCTCTGACTAGAGCACTTTTCAGTTAAGCGTCTTAACAACAACCAATCAGAGGAGGGAAAGATATCTTTGAGAGCCAACGAGAATTTACTGTAAAACCAACCAAACTATTTAAAGTGCGGGAAAACGAGGGTGACAGAGTCGTGATCGGTTTCACTTTCGCTTCTGATTTGTCAAGAGGGTGGCACGAGTTTTCTGGACCAATCACAGAAAGAAGCTAGGCAAAACCAATGCAATTCTAGATAAATTTCGACAATCATTCGAAAATTGCTCTAACTGCACATTTTACCTCCGTTTAGTTCTCTCATTCTGAAGCAATTTCTTCTCCTTGTGGCCAGCCATTTTGTAAGACAAGGCCTCGGCTACTATTTCTTTACAAACCGAAGATGATGTGACCAACGGATCCTTATCGATCGTGCCGAGCAGAAAGGTTCGCGCAATGAAAGGCAGTCGCACGTGACTCAATAAGTCGGAAAATGAGTCACGCCTTGAAATAACATCAAAGTTTGTCCACGCACGAATTGAATTGAAAATTTGTTCCTCATTTTTCACGTTTAAGTCATCGTCTGCGATAATTTCTTCCAGTTGCTCTTTTGGCATTTTGAAGAATTCCTCTGAGTTTTGAATCTCCAAGAAATTTTCTGGCATAAATCGCTTTCCTTCCCGCAGAAGTTTCTCGCATGAGTAGACGCGAGCCATAGCCGTCATTTTGATGCAGTTCTCGACGGAAATATGACGAATGAGAAACTGCTCACATTCAAGTTTTAGTGATTCTAATCCGAGCTGAAAAGAAGCGCAAAGTATCTCTTCAATGTTTACTTCAGTAAGAACAACATGAGCAGAGTAGATGTAATCTACAACAACCTGAAGAACAGAGTCTGTTATGCCTTGTAGAATTGTTTCTCTGTGGTACCTTGATAGCGAAGTACCCGTGTAGAGCTTGTAAAAATATTCACTGCTTGCGGCAAGAACAGCTCTGTGCGCATAGAACTTTGTGTTTCCATTCTCTGTCATTAGCACGACATCACATAATACCTCAGTTTCTCGCATCTGGTTCATTTTGGCGATAAAATTGATCAAATACCCATGATCGTTGATAAAGCCTGCTCCAGAGGTATCCATTTTTGTAGTGTTTTTGTATGTAAAGCCGCGTTAATAAAGTCTACGTCGGCTTTGTACCAGTTCCCCTTGCAGGTGGTTTTTATATTTAATTCATTTTATTAACAAAGCTCGTATCATCCTGAGCTTTGAATATTTTAGGTTGGATACCTACATGTTACTGTTTCTTAGTTAAAGGTAATTACAGTATTCAGTAAATGATTAAAAAAGAAGAAAGATACTTGAGCGCTGGAAGTCGTACATGGATGAGATCTGTGTCAATAAAGAGAGAGAATAGGTTGCTTTGAGATGCCATTGAACAATTCAGTCTTTTTGCGGTAAGTGCACCTTAAAAGGGTCAAGAAAAAAAACTTCCGAAGCCAATAAACCAGATCCACATGAGTTTTTATTGAATTTGATCCGAGAAAAGCGAAATAACCTGTTTATAGGAGTTATACCTGAAAAATCAGTCATAAAAGCCAAGGAATTATTTCAAAATAAGTTGAATGATTACAACTTCACACAGCGGGAGAAAACTGGCGACAAAATTTTTTCAGTTAATCTTCTGCTTACTAACAACTGTGGTGTTTCACGCAATAATTATTAAAAAAGTTAAACAAGAGTGAAAATTCGAGCAGTGAGTCGGCGTTAAGGTCGAAATCTTTCCCTCTACCATAAAGAGGCTTTGTTATTATTTTCAATAGAAAGCTCAATAAATCAGTAAGCCGTTGATATAATTAAGCAAAAGTGGGTACTCTCACGAAAGACTCATTCGTGAACTGTTGCGAAGAATGCAGATCACTTCGCCCTCTTGCCATGTCGCCCCGAAGCTGAATGACTTCGCCCCCTCTTACATCGTCTATCATAATTACCCATCGTGATGTTGAAAACATTCCAATACTTATACATTCAAAACAATCAAAGTAGTTTCTGTGTTCATTGAGTTTTTCACACTCAGGGCTCGTAAAGAAGCCGTTTGTATTATTTTTTTCACTCTTCCTTTCAAGTTGGCGTAGGATCGAAGCATATATGTTTTCCTGGATCCAACGCTCTCATTGATTAACCTGGAAAAAATGCGATGCGAGTTTGTTTTAGTCATTATAAAACCCACGCTGTGCGTTTAAATGCATTGTGATAATTACGTAATGAGTTTTGGGATAACGTAGCCTGATACGTGTGGAAGCTAGAAACTAGACTACGTGCAGTCCCTCCCGCAAAGTACGTCGCAAGGGTCCAGAGCGAACTCTGGGAGTGCGCCTGACTCTCGAAGTTCCGTGCGGCACGCTAACTTTAATTTTCTTTTTTCTGATTACTATTTTGACTCGCACTACGGACTTCGTTAAAAAAGTATGGACTAATCATAGTCTAGCTAGAAACATGTGTGATGGTGAGCGTGCAGGATTCCGGACCAAATACACTTGGGGTTCAAGCATAGACTGAGACGATCCTTTCAGCAACACACTAAACTCTAAGTTTACGCTGGTTAAGTGATTGGATAAAGTACATAGACACGAGAATTACAAGTTAAAGCAAACCATTTATTAATAAAAAGAAAGACATCTAACAGAGAAATAAAACCATTACATAACCTCATACAGTCACTTTCCCAATTTTTTCTCATTACAAACTGTTCAAAGACCAGGTATTGCATCTTCACAACAAGAAAATGTTTCATCATCGTCTCCACAAACTGCCTCCAAACTATCATCATCTGATTCTGAGTTTTCTATCATCACCGGGGGGTTTGATATCACCAAACCTATAAAAACCAAAAATAAAGTTGCTTACTGTCTTTCAACCATAGATAAAATCAGAGCCTGCTACTAATTGTGGAGCGATGATAAAACTTTTTCAATATGTTAAGCTCAGAAAATATGACGCATTGCCCATAAAAGCACTTCATTCGCGAAACTTTCAATATTTCATCCTCATCAGTAACAAGTTCTGACATGGTGATATCATCATCACCATTTCCCTCCTCATCTTCACACATCATATCCACAACAGATGTAAACAATATTTGATCTAAGTAAAAGGCAGAGGTAGAGAAAGAAAGAAAAAAGTAATAATTAATAATAAAATAGCCTTTCAATTTGTATGACCCCATTGCTGTGCATGTTTCCTAATAATTCAAATCTTCTAATTTTTAGGCCTCTGACTCACTAGGTCAAAGGTGACATTGATATAAATGAGGGGGGAGGGGAGGAGTGAAAGGTAAAAGTGGCTGTGAGCAGTGATCAATAAGTAAATTCTCCGTCCAATATCAATATGATGTTGGGCAGACATGGCAATAGGAATTAATTAAATCAACTCCTGGGATACTCTTTCACTCAATACCTAATTTGAACTTAAAAATGACAAGATGAAAGGAGAGATGAACAAAAAACTAATGATGAGATCCTTGGGGAGTAAGGATTAACAAAGAGTCTCTCAAGTGAATTTGTGATCTCACCACAATTTTTATACCACCTCTTTCATAATTCTCAAGATTGCCCCTGAATATAAATTTTGATAAAGTAGTCATAACTTTCAATTTTAAGCTTGCCTTAGATCAAGTTACTCAGTACACAATTTTGATTAAGTTGTCATATATTTTCAATTTTAAGCTAGCCTTAAATAAAGTCAGTCACTAAGTCCAGATTAAAACCCATGTATTGTGCAACTCTGTGTGAATCTTCTTTTTTGCTGGCTTTAATTTTTTGTGAAACTTAGAAAACTGTGAACACAAGAAATAGTTACTAAAGGTTATGCCGTTTTGTGGAAAAAGCCAGTCAGGTGTCAGAAAACTAAACCATAAACAGCAGCTGTAAGGAATTTGTGGTTTGGGGTTTACTCATGTGTCTGACACTTAACTGTGATCGGTCAGAGCACAATTGGCCAAATATAATGAATTTTCAGTGTTCATGGTTTTCTGAATCTTAAAGTAATTTAAGACATGCAAAAATATACTCACTAACTGCTGCTGATAATCTTGTGTGTCTCCTGGCAAGTTTTCCAACTACATTATCCCTTGCTATTGTCTTGAGTCTGTCAACGAAAGAAATCATATGCAAAAAAATTTTAGGTCTTTTGAAGTATAAATGACTCTAAAATTCACCCAGACTACTTCATATTTTCTGCTTTTATTAAATCTTAAAGAATTTTTTTATTTAAACCATTCACATTAAAAATGAACAAGCGAGTGTCTTGTAGCTATGTTCAAAAGGAGTTAAGGAATCTGTGCTAGTAAAAATGGCTAAATACAGTGGTGGATAACTACTTTCATGAACTTTCCCACACAAACCCCCCAAGTGTATGTACAAGCTTAAATATATCATCAGAGGGCAAACCACAGTGCAAAATTAATTTCTCTGATTGCATTGTCTCTTCAAGCAGTCAGGAAAATGTTACACTTATCTTGACTAACAATAAAATTTAAATTTCCACCAAAAGAGAAATAAATTTCTCTGTTTAGGGCAAATTTTCTAGAAGATGAAGGGGTTACATGATGCATGGGTTCTTCATAGCTCAAGTAAGGAAATACAAAGCTGTCAAAGGAAGGGGATTGCATTCAATCACTTTCAGTATCCAGTATGTGGAAAGAGCCTAAGTTACTAAGCATTAATTGCCAAGCATTTTTTTGTCTACAGCAGAGGTCCTACTTCCCATGTTTTACAACTGACTCAAACTGGTTTCCCACCCATTGAGAGGTTGATCACCAACATCAACCAAAACGGTTTTTCTCGAGAACGCAGATCAATCCAACAATCTTATTAAACGGTTAATCGCAAAAGAACAGTACCTAGATACACGTGACAACATCACCAATAAATACTTACAATCCACAGTCTCGAAGAATGGACTTTCCCACTGCAGAGGACAAACTTCTTGCTAAAAATAAGAGAAACGGTTCGAATTATATATTTAAGCTCATCATTTTGATCTGTTACATAATTAGTCGTTGATAACATCAACTGACAACCATGGAAGCAAAAATATCGTAGCACTAGTCACCTTGTGTCGCGTTGTTCGCATTCAAAGCTGTTTTCTGTGAAAAAATAAGAATCAGATCAGCCAGTGTATTATTTGATTGCTTTAAATCAGACTATCTGAATTTCTTACCGATATTTGCACCGAAACACGAGCAATTGATCTAATACAACGTGCAGATAACGCCGCCATTTTGCTACCTTCCCATCAACCTACACACGCTTAATGATGCAACCGAAAAGGCGATGTACCATGATCAGCGGTAAATTCAAAATGGCGGCTGCAGCACGTTGTTTGCGTTCCCTGACTCGTTCAACATCTGCAACAAAGGTGATCGATGTTAAAAGACCAGTCTGATCCATTAACTATAAATGCTAACCTTTATTTTCACATCTCTTACAGCATTTGTCCTCCTACGTCGTGAAAAATGTTTCTCAAAGTGAGTATAAAACTTATGTGATCACCACCGCAACACATGTTCTCTTAGGCATACCGGTAATCGTATTCATTATCCCCTCGATAACGATTTTCTTTAAACTTTTACTTACAGAAAGAATGTATTTCCCATGAATCTGCTCAGAGTGTTCCAGTGTTTAATCTTTCAAGCTAATCTCTGTCGGTGTACTTTATAATAATCTTTAAACTAATGGCTGGTCATATCATACAGTCATGATATTGTTTACATTTTACGTTTGTATACTTTTTTAATGCTCAAAGGTTGCAATGAATTTTCTAATGTTTGAACTTTGGGTAGTGTATACTGTAATCTAGTAGAATAAGTTGTCGGTATTTTTTTCGTTTCATTTATTTATTTATTTATATCAGAATCAAGTTGCAGTGTGTCATCACCACTCCTGAAGTCATTCCTCAGCACTGACAGTGGATTGTAAGTACAGTTGGGATTAAAATGTAATTCAAGAAGACCTGAACAATTGAGATGATTATAAAATCTTTAAATCAACATAATTTGTTGGCTTGAAATATCTTTAAACCTCAGAGATTTTGAAGGATTACATAACTTACGGAACCCTAACCCAAAGCAATTTTTGGTCCCAGTGATCTGATATCACTGCTTGAAGTGCATTAATTGCATTAATTTGAATTGATTTCTCTAAAGGATAAGAGGTTCAGGAATGTCATCCAGGATTAGTTTTAACAAAAGATTTGCACCAGTGTCCTTTGTCTGTAAGTACAGCATAATTCCTTGTTTTGTGTACTGTTCTGTGATGTCTTCAAAGCCAGCTTTTAGCTGTCACATCCAAAAGGAACTTTGGAATGCTAGCCACAGCTGTATTCCTTGGGTTAATACATAAGTAAGTGATAAAAGCTTTCTATAAAGAGGTAGGCACCCATGGACACTTAAACATGTGAATAAACTTGAAATTTTCACCTATAATTTCATCACAACATTGCTTGAATGTGAATTAATATGTCTTAAGAAGAGGTATTTTGCCAAAATTGAATTTAAGTTTTGTTCTTCTCACCATATAATGCCTTTGGGAGAATTATGTCAACACCAGGTTCATGCTGTGAGCTGCCAGCTGACAATGTCAGTAATGAACTCTTGAGTGCACTTCATCCCTTTTACAGTTATATCTGTAATTCAGCAATCTGCATGTCCACACTATGTTATTTCTTGAATAACTTGTAACCTAAAAAGTAAGTAATAAAATGAAGAAACTTTAATAGGTAAACTTATTTAATAGGTAACTGTGGTGCTGCATCAGTGGGAGAGTACAATAGGGTAATTTAGTATTATCAACTAAGTTGATAACTAAGACTGATCACTGTAAGGGATTTCAAAGCTGTTTAGGGCGTTAGCCCTTAATCAGAGTGAATCACAGGAATTATTTGCTCTGATAAAGGGCTAACACTCAAAATGTGAGCTTTGAAAACCCTTAAGGCGGTAATTTTACATAATCAACTTAGTTGATAATACTAAATTACCCTTTAATAAGTAGTTGTTTTTTCTATCAACAGGTGCTGTTCCCAAGGCTTGTCCCCTCTCAATCGATGGAGGGAGTGATGGAGTTGATGCTTTGGATGGTAACCTTGGTGATGATGATGGTGATACTTGGTCTCAGGGTGAAGATGATCCTTATTTAGGGGTCACATGACATATGGGGGGGATACTGAATGATGCCTTTGGAAACTGCTCCCTGCTCATTACTTTTTATCAGTAACTGCAAGAACTTTTTACATCAAATATTAAATATTCTGTGAACTGAGGAACAATATTGTTTGTTTGTTTATATTTTTTCCTGTGAACTGAGTTAACATTTAGCAGTAAATATTTCTTTACATTTCTTTCTTTTTGGATTTAAATTATTGTCATGATTTTTTCCTGTGAATTGATGTTACATTTAAGAATAAATTTTTCTTCACATTTCTTTTCGAATTTGAATTAATATTTGAATTACTAAAAATCAGAAAACTTGAACCAATTTGTTTGATTTATTGAATCAAATCTGTTGTGGTGATCATTTTTCCAATCCAATTTTTAAGACTTTGTTTGTAGAAGAATAAATGAACTTCTCAGAAAAACTCTGTTCTTTAAAATGTGATCTGTTATTTCTTACTCACATTGCCATTTTTCCTATCTTTTGTTTCACTGATAACTAACAAGTTCTACAGTCATTTTAATGATATGCTGAGGTATGGGATCAGATTAAGAATAGTGTTTGATGTCAGTTAGGACTGCATGGGATACATGTATGCATCTGTGTAAGTGCACTTACTATTACTTTGACTGAAATAAACAAATATTTCTTTTATAAACTACTTTCTGTCCCTGTTGATAACATGAAACTTTCCCACTCAGTGTTCATGCAGTGTGTCATCAGTTAGTGTTGGTGAAGCAGGAGCTAATCTTTGAGAACATGAAAAAATATGCATGGGGAGAGAAAAAAAATCAAGAGACCATTCCTCTTGTGAGGGTGACTCCTAGCTCATATGTGCATGTGTTGAGAGTCATGTTTTATTCAATCAGTATTGCCTTCCATGGGTCACTAGCTAGGAGAACTGATTCAAAGTCCAAAATAATTTTCACAATCTTTGTTTATCATCCTCCACTTTCTCACTAGTAGGAATCATCAATTGATGAAAAGAAATACAAGGGTGATTATTCTGGGGAACAAAGAGCAGTGAGAGCCACATGGGTCTGTTGTGCCCTCCACATGTACTCTGGCGATTAATTCATTTCTAAACCTCTGAAAATGAGGAGCCCATATGGCACAATTGAATTTCAGTCTTTCAAATGCTTTCATGGATGGATAACATTGCGGCAAGATGGCTGTTACCGCTGTCGCAAAATTTAATGAATATATCATCATTGCTATCTGTTTACTCGGTCAGCAGACTGGTAACTAGTGTTTCTCCAAAATGGCGGAAGAAGTTACGGAAGATGCGTGCTTCGACGAAGAGCTTCTTTTTACAGAATTTGAGGCAGAAAAGGAAACAACGAGACCATCGGAAGAGAGGCATGATTGCCCTGGTAAAATTCCTCGGAACTCCTTACAGCAAGAAAACATACGATTAAAGAATGCTTTGAAATCTCTGATCGGTGTGTGGAAGTTGAAATGTAGTACTACAGGCGGACAACAAGATCGTCATTCTCCTTTATTTCAGGGGATTTTTTTCGATAACAAGACTTCGATCAGATCCAGAGAAAAGGTTGAAGAATTCATTCAAACTTTACAACGACGAACCGACGACATTAATGAGAGGGAGTCGTTTGGAAGCCAAAATTTTCCACCGTCCATCTGTGACACAAATTGTGAAGTGGGCAAGTTAGCCAGGGACAATGGTTGTAGCCAACCTTTTTCCATCATTAGTTCTTTGCAGTACTACGATGAATATTGCATAGACTGCTGTGGGCTGCCTTTGGTCGATTTAAATCCTCAAATTAGTGATGGCTGGACCATTCCTCAATACGAACAAGTTTATTTTCGAGTTTTGGCTCCAGATCAAACACCAAAAGTGAGGCTAAAAAGTCGGAGTTGTTGTTTCAATTGTGGAAATCCTGGACACTCTCTCCAAGATTGCACTGAGACACATGACATGCAAAGAATCAATGCAAACAGGCGAGAATTTCTCAATAAGTTTGCTTCACCAGTAAACTCTAAAACTAGATACCACTTTGATGATTCAGCAATGAAACGCTTTGGAAGATTCAAACCAGGGGTGATTTCTGACGAACTCAGGGAAGCACTTGGAATTAATGAGCAAGATTTGCCACCATACATCTATCGAATGAGACATTTGGGTTATCCACCAGGGTATTTACCCAAGGCCACAAAACCAAGTTTGCTTATTTATGATGGTGATGGCAGTATAAATGATTATATTGAGGACCAAGATGAACAAAAGAATGAGGAACACTTTAGAAGTTCTTTTATTGAATACCCAGGTTTTAATACACCCATACCAGAAGGTGAGTTTGTACCTGAATAAATTTATGTCATACAGAAAATGTGAAAAAAGTGCTCCTTAGGTTCATCAAAGTCTTGTGGGTAGTGTCAGTTTCATTATTCCTGGCTTTTGTCAGTTGCTTATAAAAGAATTGTGAGGTAAGGCTGTAGCCATGGACACAAATGTATAAATTTCCCATGATTACTTGCCAAAAAAAAATAAAGGAAAAAAAGAAGCAGGGCATAAGAAAAATAATTGAAAAATTTTGTGGCTTGAGTTCTCCATTCAGGGTTATTCAAGTATCCACAGTTCTGTTCATTGTTTGTCACTATTAATTTCCCAAACAGAAAAACAAAGAGGAATTTTGTAACCATACATTTCTACCGAAATTTGTGCTTGTATTGAATTGTTATAATAAGCTTCAATGCCATGGACATGAATTTTGGTTAACATTTTCCTTGATATTTACCTATAAAGTCAACTTACATTTTAGGGAAATGATACATGTTCAAAAAGCTGTCCTTGTTCTGCAATTTTTATGAAAAAATGGTCTTTCCTGCCTAAATGGATATGTGACTTTATTTGGAAAATACAATCGTGTTCCTTTTCCAATTCCATTATTTTCAAGTACTATATTTCTTGGCAAATGCACAAGGTTACATTACACCTTGTTCTGCAAATTTTATGAAATAAAAGGTCTTTCCTGCCTAAATGGATATGTGACTTTATTTGGAAAATGCAATCAACAAGTTACTTTTCCAATTCCATTATTTTCAAGTAGTGCATTTCTTGACAGATACACAATGTTACATTTAATACAATTAGATCTCACCCTTTACAAGCCTAACATCAACCCTGTGTCTACCTGGGAAGGGAAAAAAAAACGAATCATGAAATGATGGATCATTGATTATTGCTCACATTTGAACTAAAAAATTTAATCGTTTTATTCCTAAGATCTGATTTTTAGGGGCCCCCCCCTCCCCCTCAGTTGCTACACATTTCTTTGTAAAATAGTCACAAGAATTGGGTATTAAATCAAGATAAACTTCTGCCAAATAAGTTTCAAATTTCCTCTTCACCTGTTTGCTGGATCATATCTCTCCATTCAATATTATCAGGAGAAATAATTATAAGTTAATCACTTGTGGGAGTCAAAGGATTGATTGTAATTTTCAGGTGTTAGAGACAAGAGTGCTGAGCTAAGAGCTCCTCCAATGCTCCCTCATCAGCAGATTGATAATTTAGTGGCAAAGTATGTGCACATGAGAGGAATGTCATCAAACTCTGCTGCTTCGGGCAGTGACAGGAAACGAAAGAGAGAGAAACAGGATCAGGAAGAGCAGGACATGGATGTTGATGAAGATGGTTAGATTATACTAAGTGACTTTTAATATGTTCATAGTATAATAATTAGAAGGAAAGAATGTTAGTTTCCTGTACAAGTGTGTTGTGTATGTTATGAAATTCTCCTTTTAAGCATGCCACATAGTCACCTTATGCTACTAAATCAAGATAAGTCTTCCGCAGTGTTTGCCAATTGGCTCATGAGTAGGATTGTTTACAGTTAGTGACAAAAATTCTCAAAATTGTGTAAGGTATTTGGTGAAATTATAAAATAATTTGTATGAATGAGAAGGAACTTCCCTGAGGATAAGCATCACTAAACCAATTTCATGGCTGGAATGTAAGTCTGGTAATTTGAAGGAAAATAGAAGATAAACTCTTGAATAAATTTTAGGTATGTGTTAAACAAAAATTTAAGAATTTTTATCTTCTTTCAGTTTTCTACTGGTGTAATTTTTGACACCATCAAAGCGTTTTCAGCAACTTTAACGGTTTTGTTACTATGTGATGAGGAAGATCTGATTTTTCAGTCATTCAGTTCTGACATATGAAAACAAAAATTATTGCATGTCTTGGACTGAGTTAATGTAATACTTAATATTTATCAATATTAAATTGACTTCATCAAATTATTTTGTAAATTATTTTTGTAAGGTCATTTAAAAGTTTATTTTGTTCAAAAACTGTTTTCTGTTTGTGTTAGGTGGTGCTAATCCTTCAATAGAGCTGGGCTCAACAGTCCCACCACATAATCCTGCTGCCGCCAAGAGAACAAAGTATGACACACAAGGAGATGTTGGTGTGGATAACAGTGGTGGCTATTCTCCCTCCCACCCTGGTGTTCAGTATGGATCACAGGAACAAGAACTTCTCCAGCATTACAGGAAATACTCTGAAAGCAAACCCACTCATTTTGCCTTGAAAGAACTACACGGAGAAGCAAGCAGTGATTCTATCAATAGTGAACCTAAGAAGATAAGAAAGAAGGTCAGGAGGAGTGTGGAAGAAGGAGAAGTTGTCTCTGATGAGGAGGGGGAGGGGGAGCTTGTTGATGAGGATGAGGTTGAGGACAAGGGGAATGAGGAGGAAGTTGTTGATGATTATCCTAAGGTGATACCTGGCTGGTGGCTGGGAGAACCTTTAGATTCTGTGTCAGAAACACAGCCTAAGCTGTCTCCTCCCCCTAGACCGTCTGTACTGCTGCCTTTGGATGCTCTTTCAAGATTCTACACCAACAGCACTGTGTTGCAGAAAATGAGTTTTGAGGACAGAGTCATGTGGCTAGACCCAATCTATGGCAATCTTCAACCAGTATCAGGGCGATATGAAAGGCTCAGGAAACTTCTTGGAAAGAAAAACACTGCAAAATAAATCTGTTAATGGACTTCCTGTCAGAGAAGAAAGAAACATTTTCCCCTCACTAACGTTTTATGGTCAGTTATTGTTACCAGGTGATTAAAAATGGACTTTCCTCTTATTTGAGGAATTTTAAATTTTTAGTTGAAACTAGTTATTTGGGTTTGTTATCTCCAGTGGAGTTGATATGTCAAAATTAGTAGCGTTTTAGTCATTTTTTATCACCACTCAGATCTGAGAGCATGAACTATTTTAGTAGGCAGTTGAAATTTGTTATGTCGCGTATCTCTTTCCCATGTTATGCCAAGCGCCTTAAAACACAAAATCCTACCTTGAAGTTTTCAAATTTTACAAAATGCAAATTGAATCATAGAAACTGAAAGAGGAAGTTGTACCACTTAAGTGTTTGGGCTCTTTAATTAATAGCCAACAGTCTTGTATATTTATCTCCAATTTTAAGGTTGCAAACTAGTAGTTGGCACAAGCCCTTTAAACCAATAAAGACCACTAAGAGATGATTGAGCCCATGTATTCGTTTGGAGCCACATTTCAAATTATATAAATCGCAATTGTAAACAATTCGAACTCCTTTTGATATCAATGGAGGTCAACAAGATTGGAACAAGTTTTAGTTTTTCCTCTATATGTATTTTAGTTTCTTAAAGATAGTGGAAGGACGGCTTAAGATTTATTTTCTTTACATGCAGTAGACGTGAGCAATCCTGTAAAAAATCTACAGCGCTCCAATTAAAGAGATTTAAACCTCTCCATTTGCTGTCGTCGTCATATTTTAAGTAGAGTGTCTGAAGACAAAATGCTGTTGACGTTTGCCAAGGCTACGCCAATTTCTGTTCTATTTGTACCGTAACCCTCAAAAAAGCTGACGTAAATCAGTGGACCATCCGAGAGCAGAGGTTCGTCTTAAAGTTTCATCGTACTGGAAGTCACCACTATTTTCCGTTGTATTCTGGTGATCTTGAGCAGTATTATCGTTCCTTTGCTGCTGATACTCACCCGGTCGAAGCACGTGTCGCATGAGTATCGCGTAGACCAAATCTGCTTTTATTCCGCCCGTCGCTTCCGAATTAGAACGCAAAATTTCCCTTAAATCCTTCACTTTTAACTTCTGGATATATTCTAGCGTTGTAATCTGCATATCCTTATAAACTAGCACCATTTTAGAAGCGATTGAACCACGAAAGACTTCTCCAATCAGCTGTATTTACTGTTTTTGTAATACGCGGGTCACCGGCAGCCTCGCTATCGTGTTTGCGCGGCTACTAATTCAATATAGCCCTGGGAACTGTAAAAAGGGCTATTGAATATTGCTACAATCGGCTTGCCATACTGGAGCAGGTAAACCGCCGAGTAACTATGAAAACCGCTCTGATCTCAAATTCAATCGAAGAAAAACAACAGCCACACATGTATGATTTACCTAAAGAATACATCTCATTACATATTTGCTGGTTAACTAAACTTATTGAATGACTGCCCGGAGGGGGGTTTGCGTGATTAATTTAGCCACAAAAATAGCGATGGGATGCGTCGTGACAAACACAAGCACGAGCCGTAGTTACCACTTAGCGAGGATATAATGGCGAGTAGATATAGAATTTCTCCCCGAGTGTTTAACTCGATAGCTCACGAGTGAGCGCAACGAACGAGTGAGATGTCGAGTTGAGCACGAGAAGAGAAATTCCATATCTGCAAGCAACCATGTATTATTTTTTTAAACAAATAAATACAATAGACATGACAAGAAAAGCCGACTTTATTGTTAAATGAAAATAAAGGAATCGACGATTCCCGAATAAAACGCGCAGTGGGTAATGATGCGTGAATCATGCTTACACAAGCAATTTTGGGCGTATTTGACAAAATTCTCAATCATCGACTTCGTCCTTACTGACAGAAGAAATCTTTCAGGTAAAAGGCCAAATCGGCCTGTGGCAATTCTTTCGGCCTTGTCGATTTTCGTTCTCAGCCGAGAGAAATGCCATTATTAAAGCCACTGAATAAGTAACCTTCGGTTTTCTTCTTTCCCCTCTAGGAGAGTTTGAACGTCACTGTCTGTGATACGAATTTTTCAGTGTTTAAGCCGCCATAATCCAAGAAAATCGTTAGGATGGCGAGCGTATCAGCTATGTTCCTGGTTATTTTTGCAGCTTTCTGTTTCCTTCAAGGAGAGGCAACTAGAGAATGGTACGCGCAGGATTTTCCGGATCCTACGAGAGATGTAAAAGCTTGTGGTCGCAGAGGAAAGGTTTCCTGGATCTGTGATCCAGAGAATATTCTCAGCTACGAGGCTGCCGATATGATTGAAGAGTTGTTGTATTCAATTGTTAAAAATACTGCTTCAGGGTGCAGTAACGATAAGGAACCTGGATTTCAAATTGGCGTTGTAGTTTTAAACCGAATGAGTGCCATTCCTGGTGAACCTGTCGAAGAAACAGCGAAGACGTTTGCCAAACATTTACATTACAGCTGGGGTGTCGGCCACGCGGGATGTGATGACGGAGTAATGTTGCTGATTTCCATTTTAGATCGTCAACTGTATGTCTCCACAGGAAAAAGAGCCATGGAGTTGTTATCCGATGACCAGATTGATATTATCATTGAGGAAATGAAGCCATACATGCTAAAGAAAGATTACGATCAAGGTGTGGAACTCGCCATTGTCCGAATGGGTGAAGTTTTCAGCGGTAAAGTCCTCGAGCGTTCAACAAACTATGGTCATGTCGTCTTCTGTGTGCTGTTGATCATTATTGTTGGTGTTGGGCTGTACATTGGGCCTAAGCAAGAACAAGAACGTAAAAGATGTAAAAGAAAACTGAAGAGAATTCAAGACGAAAGAGACAGAGCTAGACAGTCTCAAAAAACTTATGAAAGCAAATCATGTCCCATTTGCTTGGAGAAATTTCAGCCGGAAACGAAAACAAGGCTGTTGGTTTGTGGTCACAAATACTGTGAACCTTGCTTGACCAAGTGGTTAGAAGACCATGCAACCTGTCCAATCTGCCGCCAATCAGCTGACAGACGTGAAGATGAAGGTGGTGCCTGCCATACCGATAACTTCCTCCCTGATCTTCAGTTCCGACTGATGATGTTACAGCTGCAGCACCCATCATTTGTTACACCCACCATGGTGGACAGATGGGGCAGCAGCAGTTACACAGGGAGTTTTATTTCTGATCCCATTTTTGTCAGGTCACCTATGGTTGGGGGAGGTAGCTTTGGCAGTGGTGCAGGGTTTGGTGGGGGTGGAAGTAGTGGAGGTGGTGGTCATGGAGGCAGCTGGTAACATGCATGGATATTTGATGAAGACTTTCACAAGCAAAGAACATACAGAGGGTACCTCAGTTTTAAATCCTGGAGTTCTTGTAGAGGGTCTTCCTCTTTCTACTAACTGAAGGTAAATTTTGTGTACACATTGTCATAAGGCTTATAATGATGATGATGACATTGATATCAGTTTCCAGGCTAGTGCAGCTCAGAATAAGTTGGCATGGACAGTTTTTCATTGCTGTACAATGTATATGTAAAACGTGACTCAAATATGAGCTGAAAAAAATGTTATGTCTTCCGTGAGCGTCAGGTTACTGGTTCAAATATGGGTCAGGATTGGTTAAGTAAACTTAATGTGTCATGGCACTTCTAGGCTAAACTGAAAGGGATGTTATGCTTGATTTTATATGATATCTTGCATTCCCACAAGAGCCACAGTTAAAACTTTAGTGTTATTTGTAGTCTGCAGTAGCACTTTTATTTGCCATAAATAGTGGTCCGCAATCATCACATAGTATTCTATTGAGTGAGGAAAATAGAGGCCTAGTGTCATCAGATCAAAAAATCTTCAGTTCTGAATTTGAAGTCTGTTCATTCCATGATGTGCTGAATATTTCAAATTATGAAAATCAAAAGTTGATAACTTCTTATGATTAGAACTATTTGATTTATCCATGGAACAGTTGTTCAGATTTTGAAATGTAAAGATAAACTAGTAGTTGGCACAAGCCCTTTAAACCAATAAAGACCACTAAGAGATGATTGAGCCCATGTATTCGTTTGGAGCCACATTTCAAATTATATAAATCGCAATTGTAAACAATTCGAACTCCTTTTGATATCAATGGAGGTCAACAAGATTGGAACAAGTTTTAGTTTTTCCTCTATATGTATTTTAGTTTCTTAAAGATAGTGGAAGGACGGCTTAAGATTTATTTTCTTTACATGCAGTAGACGTGAGCAATCCTGTAAAAAATCTACAGCGCTCCAATTAAAGAGATTTAAACCTCTCCATTTGCTGTCGTCGTCACATTTTAAGTAGAGTGTCTGAAGACAAAATGCTGTTGATGTTTGCCAAGGCTACGCCAATTTCTGTTCTATTTGTACCGTAACCCTCAAAAATGAAACCCACTTTGTACAAACTCGCCCGGTGAGCTATTCTTGTTATACTCCAAGGGTCGAGATGCTCGCTCCAGACCCCTTTCCTAAGGTGGAATCGTGGGATAGAGTGCTGGTAAACCCTGTAAGACCACGACCCCAGATTGTTCTGGTTCTGGCCGAGATAATAGGATTGTAATTATTGATCAAAGAGTGAAGATACAGAGTACTCACCACGGCGACACCTTGAAAAACTCAATGAAATCTGAACCTGATTTTGTCTCAAAAATTTAGGAGGTTATTCAAAGCGGCTGAACAAGCTAGTAGTACACGGGATGGTTATGATACATATACCTTGTGCATGGCTTGATTTGCCGGCATTTTGTCTGTACGTAGCAGAGAAGTTAGGGCATCTGAAGGTTTGTGTCTTCTTGGATGATATTGAAAAAGATACTGTGAGCTATTATCTTCTTGGAAGACAATAGCTCACCTAAACCATTTGTGTCGGTGGTACAGTCATAGTCATTTGGATAGGAGACTGAATGAATCAAGGAAAGCTAAGGACAGAACAATTATCTTCATAGAACCAAATCTTTAAACTAACATGAAAGACAATTGGAGGCAACTAGTTAGAAGAATTGGTAATCACATCTTGGGAGTTAAAGGTTGGGTTTGGCGTGAAGTGACCTTCAGAGGCAAGAATACAAGTGTCTCTTCTTGTGCTTGTTTACAAAATACTGTCAGTTATAATTAAGTGTTAAGACTCGATTTGAGTAACTTATTTCCGTTTTGTCTTTTTTTAATACTAGAATTGTGGTGAAGCGGTTCTTTAAAGGAGCGGCCTCTCTTTCGGAGTCTTTCTCGAAAACCCGACAGTGAAGATTAGTTTCCTGTTAATACGCAAACAAATCATTCTAGAAGAAATCATAGGATTTTTTAATTATCATGTTATGAGGGTCACGAAGGAAACAAACGAATTAGCCCGAAAGAAGGTCAAGGATGAAAACACAATATCATATGCTAACATAAAGAATTGAGGAAATAAGGGAAACCAGAAGCTGATACGGTTGTTCTAAGGAAAGAACAAACGAGTATTAAAGTTGAGATTATGAATTTGCAAATAATCTCTTCTTTACCGCTGAAAGATATGTTTATCTGATTAATTATCGGATAAAACAGTATTCTTATCAATGAAAGGTCTTTCCTTGTTCAAGAACTTGCAGTTTTAGCTGTACTTATACGGTTCGAATTTTGATATTGGTCAGTAGCACACGTTTGCTGGCCACGAGGAAAAGTGACTGCGAGAACAGTAGTTTGCCCAGCTTATGTGAAACATTACACTCTTATCACTCTTTCTTTCTTTTTCCTTCATTGTATAGAAAATCCTATCAGCTTAATAGCTGTAGACCTGATTGCTATTCAGATGAAGTTTTTTTCTTCGCGTTCGATAAAAGGAATTGAATTTAATGGACGTGTGAGGGAAATGGATCTCATTCAATTTGATCGAAAACTTTAATTTCATTTCCCTTTTTCATCAATTTAGCGGTGGATTTTTCAGAGATCTGCGATCGTTTCTAAAGAGACTAGGCTGCCTCAGGTTATGGAGTTGTTTGTTTTCTTAGAAAGATTCAACACAAATAAATTTTGCATGGGAATATCATTGGCGGAACTTGCTAAAACTCCATTAAGAACGATATCTAAAATTCCCTTTCATTCAAAATTTATCGGGCGTTCATTCTTTTCTTGTTTTGACATTGTAGGAACACAATACTCACATACATGTTTTGGAAACAATTTCGCATCATTTCGCTTTATTAACAATCCATAACCGCCGCAATATCACTTGTTTGAACAATTTGTAAAGATCTCTTAGTTCAACCTGCTGTCACAGATTAATTAGTCTCTTTGACAAAGATTTTAAGTAATTTAAAAATCTTACAACAAATATTAACCTTAAGTTTTACGACAGCACTTCTTTGATCTGGAATATTACATGAAATGCGGCGAACATTTTCAATATCAATGTTTAAGTCATGCTGGAAAAATGCAAATTTATCGCCTGACGTTGAAAACAAAAGCGATCTTTCGCGATCAAGTCATTAGCTTGAAATCAAAAACCGCGCTCGCGCAAGATTTTGCAGCCACGAATCGAAGTTTGATCGTTGGTTCTCCGTGAACCAATTACTTGCATAACTCGCAGCAAGTAACATGTGTACATCTTGTGAATAACCAGCGTACCCGTGGTAGTAATCATAACAGCGTTTGATCGCGTTAAAAATGCGATTCCTGTCAACATAATACGGTTTGTTCAAAAGATATCGAGACACCAAACTAGCAAGTTGGGCGATGCTTGAGGGAGAATACCCATAGTTATATTCCGGGTCCCAGTCTTGATCAAATTCTTGCTCCTCTGACATTCTCACCTCCAACTGAAATTGTAATTCTCTCAGTTCCCGTTTGACCCGGCGCACATCCCCCTCTGATTCTCTCAAAGCTGTTTTAGTCTTGTTTAAATCCACTTCCAGCAGTGCAATCTGTTTTGTAAGGTTATCGATGGTGAGTTCTTCTTTCTGTGTCTTCTTGTGTTTTGCAACCAAATTTTTTATAATCTCACACTCTTCGTGATGGTCTGGTAACTCGAACCGTTTCACGCTTTTCCCACACGCGCCGCACTCAATCAACGCAAACTCGCACTCTTGTAAATGGGCTGGTAGTTTTTCCAGTTTTAAAACCATTTTACAACCGTGTTCATCATTATCACAGTGTACCGCCAGGCCCTCTACGACTCCTCTCAACGCCAACACGGGAATGACATCGTAAGGTGGAACGTCGGAGCGGCAAGAAGGACAAGTCGTTGTGTTGGGTCTGCTTAGCCATATATGCAAGCATTCATCACAGAACGAGTGTCCACAAGGTGTTATAACCGCTTCCTGTAAAACACCGGCGCAAATACTACAAAGCAGATTTTGATCCACGTGGTTCACAAATTTGTTTAGGCCGTAACCCATGGTCAGTTACTTAAACTTGTGTTTACCTTAACTGCCGAGGGATTTAAAAATTTCGACGGCTTCAGTTTTCTAGATGTTGACGTCAAGAATAAGCGGTGCTGCCGTTGTGTTATTGCGTGTTCATCAGCTGAGAAAATATTGTTTTGTTAAAGTTGTACACGTCATTTGTCATCAACAACAAAAGATCTTGGATTTGCATAACGAAACACGAGCGCGCGAGTGATTTGATCATATTTCTTTTGCGCGCAAGCAAGCATAAATTTTCAACAATAACAGAAGATTTCAAAGCTTGTCGTTGTTCCATTCAATAGATTTGACGATCCATTTTTTCAATCGAATTTCTCAGTAGTTACGAATTTTAATCCTTCCTTTATGAAATCTGCTATTTTTTTCAGGTGATTAACATCTCGAGTTTTTTGTTTCGAATGTTTCCTTAATAATAGACCTGTTGCTTTTGTTTCGTAAACCCCCTACAGAAAAGTGTTACGATATTGATACCTAATGACAAATATCAAATCAAAGAAGGCAGGATATTTTAAATTAGGATTACTCAGAATATATTGTTGACTGGGATCTTTATTAGTTAACGTGAACATCGGATCAAAAGATCTGACCATGAGCGAGTCTTTCAATTTCCAATTTGCATCGGTGCCACATTATGCAAATTTTCGAATCAACCTGTTGAATCATTGTTTTCTAAAAAGGCAACCGTATTTTGGTTATATTTCCTCATCAAGGCCTCCCTCATCTCTCGAAAATTTTGCTAGGTTTTAACCAAAAATACGTATGGAAAACGGGATGAAACAGGTAAAATGGGTATTGCAAGCAGTTTTGGAGTACTTAAGTCTTTCGGTTATTACTCAAAACTAACTGAACGGCTTTCACTTTACTCCTGAGTGACTTCAAATAATGACACAACCTCGTTCCCACGGTCTCTCCTCTTCTCACCCAGTATGGTGGAGACGAGCTGCCAGGACATTTTCGTTACACATGCTATATATAGGGTCTTTTTTTTTTTTTCTAGAGAGGCACTTCATTCTCTCTGGCCGCGCGGTGTTCATTTCTCTGACTCGTGCACTTTGACACAATCAGTTTCCTATCTGAAGAAATAAATTTTAATGTATCTGCAACCGAAGGTGGCAGCAGTTATTTCAAACTTTTCTGTAAATCGCTGGCATCAGTTACGGTAAACATTAATACATATAATGTGGAAAATAAATATATTCAAAGTTTAAATGGGTCCCTTTTTTGATATCCCCTGGCCATATGCTATGGCAGGGTTCGATTGAAAATAAGCAATGTTCACGGTATATGTTGGTGCGCTAAAGGATTGTGAGGGATCTGCCTTACCCAGACCCCTTAGAGACCTCTCACGGCTAAGATTTCAGCGCTCGTGTAGCAGCAGTCAGGAGGGCTCCCTCACGGGCTATAGTTGATCGTTCAGTCTGACCTCTGGGTTAGTGTGGTCCTGACGTTTTAACGGCCTGAACATAAGTCATCATCAGGGTCGAGTTACTCTAATGACTTGACCCTAATGATTACTTCTGCTCAGCATACGTAGGTTTGTCTCTGTGCGACCAAAATTAGTCTTTTACAAAACTATTCTCACATGGACGATCAGACTAAATGATCAAATGTTTTTTTTTTTGAGCCAAAAACTTGCTAAACATGGCGGGATGAATCAGTTCACTTTTAATAAGTAACATCAGAAAACTACGCATTTCTTTAAACTTATCATGTTTTGATATACTCGCCAGTGCATCGAGTTTTCTTTTTATTAACTGGGGCAGGGAAAAGCGCGCGAAGATTTCGAGTAGTCGGCGCAAATGTCATTGAATGAATGGCCAAGAGCGTCTTTGAACATACGCCTGTGTCACGTTTAGACAGCAGCCCAGCGAAAACCGGTGAAATCTATGAGAGATGATGTAACGCTCTTCTTTATTCAACCAGTGCAACGTTAAGCGTTGTACCAGTTGAAAGGCGCTGGTCAGTGAATTGATCAGTCATTCCATAGTGAGTGATTAATTAGTCGGTTAGTGAGTGGGTTGATGTATAGTTTAGTGGTTAAGGGAGTGTGCTAAGTTGCTTAATTCATCGATTTCATGGTAGTGTCACTGATTCATTGATTCACTGATTCCTCAATCAAAGACTTCATTTCTCGTTTGCTTTGTTATCATTTATTGCCTGATGACCTGAATTTTTCAAATCTAAATCATGTTTTATGTCAAAAAAAAATCACCCCCGCTGGTTGAACGCTCTTTTCCTTCACCACAAGATCTCGGTGAATAATTTTATCAGAATTTTACAATAATACAAGGCGGTGCTTCATCTCCAACATTCTCGCGGAGTGGGACAGTACCTGTAACTATTGAGCATTTAAAGAGGATTCCGTGGCCAACTATAATTACATTTGTATTTCAAGAAGACTGAAATTTCAGCTCATGAGGGATATGATTACAGCAACAAGCAGCACACTGTCGGCCACTCTCTATGGTGTGGCCGTAACAACATTTAAATGACAGCTGTTGTTTCCACAATAACGATAAAAGAAAAACAATAAGAATGTTTGATTGCGCGTGTCAAAGAAGTACAGCATAAATCACTACTACCACGAAAATCACTACAGGAAAATGACTTCGATATTTCTTGCACGCAGCCGTAAGTTGATGTGGTGTTTTTTTGGTTCCGTTGAGTTTTTCTGTAAAAGTAAATAAGATATATGAATTAAAAAGTTTTGAAGATGTGTGTAAATGTCTGTTATAATGGTTACCATACCAGCCGTCATGGATGTGGCCCACTTTCACTTCGTGACCAATACTTAACAGCTCATCTAAATTTTGAAATTCTAAGTTTCTTGTTTAGCTTGTTTGAACATTATTTGTGCCGAGGAGAAAAGTGTTACGACTTAAAAAATTGAATAGCGGATCCTGATTTTGTACCAACGTTCTCACTAGAAGGACCATATTTAATGTCAACAACCGAAAAATAATTTGCTGATATACGCGGCAGTCAGTTGACCCAAAAATCTTGGCCCTGACGTTCTTATTTGGTCTCATGCAGGAGAATATAATGGGATCACTTTTTCTCTCTTGTTTTGCATTATTATTATTGATTTGAACTAACCACTTTTATAAAACCTATCCCAAATTTACCTGCATAAGGATTTCTTAGACGGCTAGTGACACCTTGCACGAAGTTTAGTGGTTCTTTTGTAACATTAAGAAATATTCCAAAGTACCTCTGACAGGGTTTACCTCTAACTAGAAGATACCGCGTTCCAAAGGTCTGTTTGAAGTTTTTGTTGGTAATACAGAAATACTTTCCTTCGTCATTGAGCCGAATATCAGTTATGTGGATCGAACCGTTCGCAATAACACGGAACCTTTTCTTGTCGAGCATTTTACTACCCTGTCCACGTTTAAACCATGCGACTTTGAATGGAAATCGAGGGACCCTTCGTGCATCACAGTGAAACCAAACTGAGTCTCCGACGTAAACTGTTATGTTGCTCGGTTTCCACTCCGTAGACTCTGAGGACAGAAATTTATTGATTTTTCAGCTTATTTTTAACTTAATCGACTCATCAATACCTGACGAATTTTCTGACTTAACACCACAGCGAAGCATAATGAATTTTCAAACAAAAGACAAAAACAGGACCTTTCACTGAATATATACGCATTTTTTTATCGTTTTATATATAATAAGTTCGGATATTTTACGAGTTGAGCAGTATTTTTCCGAAGCCCGAAGGGGCGCGGAAAAATACGAGCTATGAACAAAATGTCCGTTCGAATTACATATTAAAACATCGATTAAGGGATTTATTATTCCACTATTGTTTCACTTTTTAGTATTTGATTTTAGTTTGCCAAATACATCTTAAGGCCTTATCTGGGCATCGTATCGATCCCACAAAGAGTACTTAAAAGGCGAAAACAAGCTGAAACAACACCAACGTAACCATTTAAGTGTTCTTTGTGACCAACAAAGAATCTATTACGCTTGAAAGTTATTTTCTTTAAAAGTTCAGCCTAAAAAAGGGAAAAGAAAATCAAAGTTTGAATCGTTCAGTATAGCCATTTTGTTGTCTCGTATTTTTGCCCTGTTCCCCAGAGTAATACCGTGGCATATTTTGCACATTCTCGTGACCTTATTTGGTAAAATGACAATAGTGAATTGATAAGGCTGAGTAATCATGTCCTCCACTTACTATACACTGACAAATGAGTGTAAGCCGTGACGGTTTTGAAACCATTCGATGCGCGGCAGTAATAAACGTTGTTGTCAGACTCCCCCACGTCATCTATTTCTAACCAGGAGCCATAATCTCTCATTCTATAGTAATCTGGCAACCCTTCCAAACCTTTTATGCCCCACCAGGTGGTAAAAGGTGCTTTACTGTCAAACTCACACCTAAGCGTTACCGTTGTTCCAGTAAACACGTGTGTTATATTCTTGGGAGAAGACTTGATTGTGAGGCTGTCATTTTCTGAATGAAGAAGAAAGAAGTTTAATTGATGATTTGGTCTCAAATATTCAGGCAAGAAATGATTATATTTTCTCCCCGGCTCGCCAGAAACATGCATTGTGATGGTTGTGATGAAATTCTATTGTGACGTATAAGAGCCAAGAAATGCTATGAAATAAGAGCCAAGAAATGCTATGCTAATAGTATACATGATAAGACAGAGTCATGGATTGAAAAAAAAATTAATTCACACGGAATGATGTAACCCGACAAGGCGATATATAAAATAGATAATGCTTTTTTTCAAAATAGTAATGATTTTAGTAATGATAATAATAATGATAAGAATACAGTATTTGCGTTTTTGGGTAGGCATTCTGAGGCTGCTATAGTTATATAGTTTATTTTAATCAAATATTGGATGGCTATGTATGATTTTTACGTGGTAAAAAAAAAAAAAAAAAAAAAAAAAAAAAAATGAAAAGACCAGCCCAGACCTCGGGTTCGCGTTTTGCTTTCAGCCGCTACTGCCGGATGAATTCTTTTTTTTTAAGAGTTTATTTTCGCAAAGGTCCTTAAAGTAGGGTTTGAATGCGGAGAGTTTTAAAACAAACTCATTAGGGTACAGGCCCTATCATGGGAGGGGAAAAAAACATTAGAAGTTTAGGCTAAGCTCAATCTTATCATCATCATCATCATCATCATCATCATCATCATTATTATTATGATTTATTATCATCTTTATCATAATCTCATTATACGACTTGACTTGACTTGACTTGACGCTACATAATATAACGTGGCACTTTTTATTTTTCCCTTGTTTAATGATACAGGTGCTATAGCTGGACATTCTCAACACTACTTACCATAAACGTCCATCCTCAATTCAGTCCATTTGGATTCACGAGTTTCATTACGGTAAGCGACACAATAGTACCGCCCAGAGTCACCCATGCGTACATTTTGTATTCGTAATTCCTCCGCAAACCTTGTTATGAATCGAGTGCCTTCTCTTATTTCATTTCTCTTTGCATCCGCCCAGTAGACGTTTGGTTTTGGAAGACCTTCGACTGTGCAGCGCCAATTGAACGACTTTCCCTCAGCTGCTGATACTTTTCTTTGTACTTCTATTTTTACTGCACACAAAAAACTAAATACATTAGTGCACACATAAAAAACTGCTCGGAAATCACATGACTCTTTAAATAGAACACTGTTCTTGGAAGTATTTGAGTAACCTCTCATTCCACCAGGATTAGGTCAGATTAGAGAACTCGCTCCACACTCTCTCTCTCCCTCCCTCTCTCCCTTCCTCTCTCTCTCCAATCGCTTTCGCGTCGCTGCCGCCTTCATTGTCAGCGGGTTAAACTTACTTGGGGTTTGAATATGAATTATCCTCTTCGTAGACCCCAGGATATTAATAGCCATGCACTTGTAGACAGCTACATGATATGATCTGAATTCCCTTATTGCCATGGTCCCGTTGTCAAAGACCGTGAAATTAGTTCCGTCGTTTGGCACAGGAATTTGCGACTCATCAGGTCCGCCATTGAAGTACCACTTTACTCGTGGATATGGTACTCCCTCTGCTATGCAAGTCAAAAAAATATACTGTGTCCACAATTTAAATTGCGTTACTTCCGGTGGATAATCAGTGATTTCTGGTTTGTTTCCCACTGAAAAGGAAAAAAAGACATATTGTGATTTTCACGTCATGTAAGTAAGGTATTCAGTGTTCTCCAAATTCTTATTCTTTGGTATATTTATGAATTAACCCGTCTAAGCCTCATCATCATGCGTTCTAGCAAAGTTTTACTCAAAGGGGAGATTACAAGCGCTCATGAGCACGTGCGTCATAGAACATTAACTAGACGCATATCAACAGTGGTATAATGTAGGCACAGTTAGTTAAAACCACTTTAAAATGTCTCAGAGCGCAGGCGTGTTAGTCGCGCGTCAAACCAGTTACCGTGAGTTTCTTGAAATCTTTAATTCTACTGTCCCTGTCTACTTAACACCACCCCCTCGTATAAACGGTTAACTGGCAGTCATTTTCTCTAGTTTCCCTTTATATCTGTCGGCGATGACTGATTCCCCCCACTCTGTTTCCCCTGAAAACCATGTGACCCCCAAAGTCGCCCCCCCCTCTCTTTGGTGAATGTAAAATGACTAGTCTTTTGAAAAGATACACTTCCACCTATAAAAGTTGTGGGTCGTACCCCAAAGCTCAAGTTCCTTTGATGTCGCTGTCACCATCCTGTCCACTGTAACATTACAAGCGTATTTACCACTATCAGCAAACTTTACATTCTTGAGCATCAATTTTTTGCCGTCCGAAGTTATACTCTGGCGGTTATGTGGTGTAACTTTGGCACCGTTCTTGATCCATGTTATGGTCTTTTCATTAGAATTGCTAGAACACTCACAGTATAATGTGAGGTCTGTTCCTTCGGAATAAATTCTTGCAAGGGTGGGTTGAATCGTAATTGTGGCCTCATGGCACATGTCTAAAATTAAAAAAAATGTATATAACAATTAAGGTCAATTGGCCATTCTCCACACAAGGTGCTGCGAAGAAGCTAGTGGTATGAAGAAGTTTGGTTTGGAAAATGTTATGAATATTTGGTTTGTAGTGTTGACATTGCAGTCAGTCAGTGTTCATTGTTACACATTTATAAACGCTAACCCACGCCAGGTGAGCATATCGGAGCTTCCAATATAAATCTTTGGTTACGTTTGACGCTTGGAGAACCTATACTATTTGTGTCGTGTTGATCTATAGGTCATACGATATCAGGGTTCGGGTTCCATCCAGGACTGGCTGACACTCGTCTCGCTTTCATGCGTGGGCCTCGACCCCAAGGACTATCGTCAATTCAAAGTGTGATTAACTGGATATCTTTGATTTCCATTTTCTTTTAGCTTTCGCTATCAGAACAACTTCGGGGTCTTCGCAAAAAAAGTAAGCGGTTTTGTTCGCTTAAAGAAGTTAAAATGGACGCAACTGCTCTATTAACAAGGTCTTTGTTAGGTGCAGTTTCTTATTGATTCGATTACCATAGAACAAAGGAAAACTTGTGTAAGTTATGCATCTAATGACATTAAACCTACCAGACAAACAATACCTTTAAATCGTAACAGAATAATAGTCTTACCTACGATGGTTAACAAAACCGAACGGGTTTGTTGTAGAATTTCTTCTCCCTTTCGTGTTTCTGTACAGCTGTAGACTCCAGTGTGATGTAATTTTGTCTTCCATATTTTCAATGTAGCATTTCCTGTTATCATACTCGGCTCTTTTCCTGTTCCTATAGCTAAATCATTCTGCCATTTGTATGTTGCTTTAACACTTGGCCCTGTTGTGCATATCAGTGTCACATGTTCACCAACCTTTACTGAGTGTGAAGATCGGCGAGGAGTCAATAGTATTTTTAGTGGCTGTGTCTCTATGGGAAAGAACACTAGAAAAGAATCGAAAAGTGGGAAAAAAAAACCTTTATTAGCGATTGTTTGCATGTGCTTGAGGGAGGAGGGGGGGACAGGAATTTGGAGTGTCTTGTGTCATAAAGTCACAGTAATTCTGGTGTTTCTGCTTTTCAGATCTAGCTGGAAATTGAACAATTCCAATGACAGATAAGTGACCTAGACAGAGGGTCTCAATGCGATTAACAGTCAACTGTAAATCGTCAAGAAAGTTAACCGTAAAATATTTTCTTTTGATCGACGCGGAAAGAAATTAACCGTCAACCGTAAAAGCTATCACCCCTGGAGACCCTTCAGATAGCGAGAACATTTAAAGCCGCAATTTCTGCGTCAAAATCTTGCCTTTATTGAAGTCATTAATAGATTACTCAAACTCGTCAATAAAATCTTGAGTATAGAAGCGTCAGAGAATTAATACTTCAGTGAAACGATTTAACAAAACAAATTAATGGCACTAAACAATTTAGCAAAAAAAAAAGAAAAAATGCCATGAAGTTGAGATTTTAACAAGTGAAACCTCAGCCGAAAGATGTTGGACTCAAATAATAATAATGAATGATAATGATGTTGTCCACAATGAACAGAGAAAGAGCACAAATGAAATCGCGCCAGACTGGATTACTGGGATGTTTCGAATGATTTTCCTCTCAAAAGTGATTAAAAAAGGCGTATTCGGGATTATATGGTTTTAAGTCTTCATTCCTTCTTTAGTAGATGCTTAGGCCGCCCAACTGTCATTTTGCGATATTTCAATAGAGGATTTGACTTAATTATAAACTGTTCAACGTATCTAATTGTGTGGCAAGATTTCCGCACAGCTCTATATCTCATTATGCTTATAGTTCTTGGAGAAAGAAAACAATGGCAAAAACAGATTGCCTTTGGAACTACAGCTTTGAATAATCTAGAGTTATACGGAAATCTTTACAATCCTGTTTATTCTCGAGAAAATAAAATAACTGATTTTTTCTTTTCAGGTAAGTTTTTTATGTGTTTACACGAAATAATCCTGAGTCACTTTGTTCACTACATTTTAATGGGTCTTCCCGGTGACCGACACAGTGTTCATCGTTTTGTTTTCCGTGGCGGCTAAAATAAATTAAATTGTGATTTTATTGGATTGAAAGTGCTTGAGTTGGAATTCGCATACCATTGTCAAATATAATTTGCTTATTACTCGTGTAAACGATTCCTTGGTATGTGCAGACGCCATGCAGGTGAACTTCACTCCAAAGCGAAATATTTTATTCCAAAAATTTGTCCCGCGAGAGCATATTCAGGTTGGCCTTGGTCATATGCTTCGGTCAACTATATGCTAAGCTCTTTTATTTTAAGATGTCCTACCGACCTTTATGGCCCCTGAAATCAGAGCTATATAATGACGAAATCTAGGAAAGTTTTTAATATTTCATGAACTTTTTACAAAGGATAATCGTCTAGCTCGTTTCGAACTCGTTTCGCTCGTTTCGTACGCTCAAAGCCTTACAGAACGAAAACTTTTGAAGTTTTCTGGGTAAACCGTGTTGCTACTGAAAAACCTGCTTGCCGAAGCCTAAAAAATGCATCTTTTGTTATAATATTCTGTCCAACAATTCGAGTTCTTGACGCAGATGGGGCGGAGTTAATGTGCACGGGATGATTATTGAGCTATAACCTTGGAAGCAATGTAGCAAACATGTCTTTTTAATATCTCAAAACATTTTGGAAAAATTCTACTCAAAAGATTCTCTCATTTGTGAAAGTATATTTGATCCTCAACTTTATTGTGGTCCATTTCAACAAAGGCTTAATTTCTCTTAGATTTTTTCCTTCATGGAAACGTTGTTTTGATAAGGGTGCACTTCTTAGTTGTCATGCCATTACTTCACTTGCCTACTTCTCGAAGAAAATCACTGTTACCATATGGGTATAGAATTTCCTTTAACAATTTTGTGCACATTTTACCAGGCCCACGACCACGTGAAGATGGATTGGTCAGAAAGTTTTATTGAGTTCTATTCTCGGAGCGCAGTTATTGTGACATTTTTCTTTCTCTGTTTCTTACAACAAATTGGTACTTACCCAACAGAATGAGCCAAAGGTACAGAGAACTGTCTGAACTTTTCATCTGACTCCAAAACGGACCCATGAAAGTTCCAAACGGCCTTATGCTTTAAAAATTTTCAGGAAACTCAATAAATGTAAACCCGCTAAATGTTTTTGATCGAAAGCTTCTGTGGTTTACCTCACCGTTTTAAATGCCTTACATTTGTTACGTGCTGCTAAATTAAAATTAGATAATAATGACTTTTTGGATATCCATTGAAATGAAAGCGAATTACTAAGGAGCTTACTTCAGTAAGAAGGGACTCAACTGAGGATTTTGAGCGATGAAACTAAAGGAAGCACAGAGAGGCAGCCAATACAAACACTAAAGATTTCAGAGTTTATAATGCATGAAGTAATCTCGTTTGTTTTAATTTCCTTTCCACCAAATTTCAATAGTAGTCCAGAATATTTGAACAACAATTTTTCAAGAGTATATGAGACAGAGTCAAGCCTGAGCTTTTTCGTGAGAACAAGCCAAACATCTCATTAGTAATTCTCCTTACTGTCTGCCTTACAATGTTTATGACGTTAGTTCTAAGAATTTGGTATTAAATCAACTAATAACCCCCTGATCGATATTTCCCTTTATTCTCATCACTTGTCTGCTTGTTTTTGTGTTGATATTGTAAGGAGGACTTCGGTCTTGGTCCGCCTCTCACAGGAGTTAAAAGTTCTACTGTCCTGTCTTCCACTTGAATCAGAAATGTTTAAAGTGTGGGTGACTGGTGTATCTTATTTGGAGAAATACAACTGGAAAGATGGTTGTTTCTTAGCTCGGTCGTCAAATAACGAAATGCGTCAAACTTTTGGCAAAAGACAACGACTAGAGGTGCCATTAACACATAAGCTATGGTTTCGCCTTAATGTGCTCGAGCCGCGACAAAAGCACGACAAGGTTAATTTATTTCAGGCAAGAGAATATCAGGTTGATTTTGACACAACTCTGCAAAAAGTAATCATAAGAATAATTTTGATTCCCGCTTTCCTACCGGCTTGTTGGCATTAAAACGAGTTGTCATGGTTGCAAGAAGACTCAAACTATCCAAAACCCTTGCCTTGTGTGACCGGTAATGGGATCCGATGCAAGCAGGCAAAGTGATATTTTAGGGTTAAGGAATTTGAGTCAACGTTTTTCATTACGACGGTTCTTTCGAAAAGATTCGATCAGCTCATTTCATTGCCGAAAATGAGCAAATAAGGAGTTTGATCCACTTCTTAAAGCAGCCAAATAACGTTTCGTGAATGTCGCAGTTTGTCAGTATGATTTAAAATCCTCGTTTGTCTTTGATGTGTCTAACCATTTTCTATTGAGCTATTTCGCTTTATCTTTTGTATTGTGTGGGTGTGTCTCTCTGTGTGTGTCTGCCCTCACGTTCGTTTCCTTTCGATTTGCAACAATAGTCGAAGAACCGAAACATCTTGAAATATTGTGATGTAAACCAATCGAGCTTGATGACCTTTATGTGTTACATTCCTCCAAACGTACGCCACAAACAGCATTAAGCCACGGGAAATGTTAGGCAATTAAATTTTAACTCTTTTAAGAGATGGCGCGCTCAGCAAAAGCCGCGAATGAAGGGTACGTTGATGTAAACGTCGATCTAATCATAGTTATGGTATTGCCTGATCTCTGATCATTTAACATACAAATCAACTTTTTGCCATGTTTCCTTTAAATTCTCATCAATTTTAATCAGAATTGCTGATGTTAACAATGTTAACTTCAGATTTTGATTGACCGTTTTCTTTCCATTCATATCATGAGAGCAAAGATGGAAATTGCGTTGATGACAAACAAGTCACTCATTCTTATGAGATCCTGCTGTCCTTTGAATTCAAAATCATGAACTCAATTAACTTTAATATAAAAATTGCATCCAGCAAAATCCAAGACTTTAGAAGTCTCACACGAGTAATCTCATTTAATAGTCTTCTCCGCCGCAACATGTGGGCTTTGTTTTGTTTGTTCGCAAAAAATGATGGTAATAACATTGATGATAGTTGTGTTAATAGTGTAAATGATAATAATGATGATGATGATGATAATAATAATAATAATAATAATAATAATAATAATAATAACAATAGTGGTAAAAAAGATCAGTCGCGGTAGATTCTAAAGAGTGATTTTGGGAAAACGCAATCCTTCCTTCGCCCTTATTACCTATTGCGTTGAAAACTTATTGGTGGCTTTATTTTAGTGTAATTCCAGTACTGTTCTAAACTTCAGCATAAAGCTAATCCATATTGACAGTTTGTACAACATTTTTCGAGGTTTTCAGAAAATGCTTTTCGGGTGCCTCTCATATATGATATTTACCAGTGAATTAAATGTGAAAATCGTGACTTCTTGTGCCTATATTTTTCCAAATTTAGGAGCTCCTGAGAACCGGCAGATAGGCGTCGTCTATTTGATACATTCGCCCGAGATATCAGTGGTGAGTCATCCGTCACTCTCACATACGGTTTATGGACGTTTCGCCCCCCTAAAATAAAACAGTTTACATCAGGGGGCAAAATCGCAAAGATGGTAAGGGGTGAAACTTTCAACATCTAACATACCGTTTGAGATCATGCGCGAGTTGCGCGCTTTAAATTCAATTACCTGATTAGTGAAATCATAAATTGTTAATTAGATATCAAGCGACCAAATTTAAGTGGCGTCTCTCGCTTATTCGAGGTTCAAGATCATCCTCATGGAGTATGGAAAGGACTAAATTTCACATCTGCCAAAGGCTAGTAGCAACTGTTCGACGTAGTGTGTCAATTCAAGTAATTAACGACCTTCTTGAACAGCGCAACATATTCACTGATTTTTTAAACAAGCTAGAGGCCGCTACCAATGTCAGGAGACAAACCCTATTTCTTGGCGGCCTCTGTTTCATCTTATTATACCTGTCAGTTGGTTACGCTGCGAACCTTCTTTGCTATTTCCTCGGCTTCGTTTTCCCGACCTATGCATCAGTGAAGGCGATCGAAAGCAGCGATCTGATGGAAGATACCAAATGGTTAACATACTGGGTAGTTTTCAGCATGGTGAATTTTTTGGAAATTTTTCTTGAGTGGATTCCGTTGTATTTTTTGCTGAAGTTCTTCCTCCTCGTTTGGTGCATGTTTCCAGGCCCGTGGAGTGGTACGGCGGTCATTTACAACCTCATCATCTGTCCTTTTGTAATGAGACACAGAAACAAGCTCGACACTGCTATTTGCCAAGTTGCTAAGCATGTCCGACAGGCCGCCGAAAAGGCGGAAGAAGATTACGAACCTATAGAAAGTGTGGATCTGTTCTCAGAAGTTAAAAAGATCGGGGGCATTGTGGGCTTTAAAGAGCTGGAAGACGCGGGCAACGAAGGCGATAATGTAAACAAGACAAAAGAAAATTAAAAGGCTACTTACTCTGGCTTAAGCTGCTGAACCGTTTCAGCTTGGCTCCTGCTTTGAGCAGTAAACAAGTTTCTCTTCAAAAAACGTTACACTGGTATATCCTTACCCCTGTGAGAATTTTGTAAGAAATCAGTACCTCTGATGTTGATTCAAATAAACTTACCCTAAACCTTCTCCTGCATCATTTTTTTGCTTCAAGAATATTTTGCCGATATTTTTTTTTTGTGACATTTTATTCATTTCCAAAAGAGTAGTCGGACGAGTCTTTTTTTTGCTTCACGAGGTGAGGCAAGTTTCTGTTTGCTCAAAGTGTACTATGTGATGGTGTGAGAAATTTCAAAGCCTGGAGAGAAAATGAATCGCTGAATATTCGGCTTATGGGTTGTGATATATCTCAGCAAGATAGTGGTCGATTAATAAATTAAGCAAAAAATAATTTAACAAAAAAATTTTCCTTCACGCATTCTTCTTTAGCCCCCCCCACTCGAAAACTTGCTGCGCGGTCCCTGAGTTACTTTGTTATACTCTCCCACCGACGCCGCACCATAGTTCTTTTAGAAACTTACCCCCTTTATTTAAAATTGATGTCGCCAACATTTTATGCGACATTTGTTGAATCAGGTTATCGAACCCTCTAAACTGAACAGTGTCATACTATTTATGAGGAAATATTTTGCAGTATTCACTAATGAAGGTCAACAGGAAATAGAAAAGAGCCTCTCTCATACACACGCCTTAAAAGTCACCGGGGAGAAGCCACGAATTGTGTCAGGAAAACTGAGAAAAAAAAAGGTGCAACCTGCTCAAAATTTATTTATGAATGTGACAGCAAAATTGGTATGGCAGGAGTAGATCGTTATGTCTAAATGTACCAAAGACAGTATGAAAGTGAATATAGTATATAAATAGCTCAAAGTGACTCTATGTTTCGCACAACCCCTATGATCAATTTGGGATATTTGAAACGTCTTGCGTGCCTACATTCTCCAATGACATGATGTACAGCGGCCATTGCGCGAAAGCATGCGCGATATCCTACCCAGGTGAGAACGCCTGGAAGATTTCGTACATTTGCTGTGAAGTGGTTCGTGTTTGCTCTGGTCCGCAACCATGGTGGATAAACCTAAGATTATAGAGCACGTTACTAAATCTTTAGATTACACATTATTCGATGCACGATGGATCCCTTGCAGTGCACGATTTGTAGTTCTTGGAAACTTTGCGCGTGGAACAGGAGCTTTGCAAATATACGAAGTTTCGAAGGGGGAACTGAAACTTTTGAAAAATGTTAGTGTTGAGATTTGTATTTTGTAGACGGCAGCTGTCTTCCGATAAAATGATGTTATCAACACGTATGAAGAATACAGGGACTACAAGAGTTACAATTAAAATTTTTTTTCCAAGATGTCCTCACAACAAAAATGTTAGATAGTTTGTACACAATGTAAGAGATTGTCTGATGTAAATTGGAAGTTAATGCATCACTGAGCCTCTACTAGAATAGTTTTGAGGATCATACATTATGTTTTTTGTCACAGGAAGAGAAGAGGACAGCACTAAAATGTGGAACATTTGGAGCCTCAAGTTTACAACAGAGATATCTTGCAACAGGAGACTTTGATGGGAAAATGATGATTTGGTATGAAGCAGACAATTATGTTATAACAGAGTTACAAACACATAATTCTTGGAATCGTCATCCTTTCTGTATGTTTTTGACCTTAAAACCAGTATACCTTGATTTTCTTGATCAATTATATAGTGTTACTGTTTTCTTCAGGAATCTTGAAAACACAGAGAGGCCAGTTTATTCTGTGAAAGCTCACTCACAGATTGTGAATACTATTGATGGTGTGGGGGGTCTGGGAATTGGTGAGGGAGCACCAGAGATTGTCACTGGGAGTAGGGATGGTGAGTCATTAATAACTATCAACAGAATTAAGTTATTGTAGACACCAACATTTAAGTGACACCTTTTTCCCCATAACTTTTGTACCAAATCAAAGTTAAGGCCTATCTGCAAATACAGTTGGAAAATGTGCTACAAATTTCTCTAAATTGAAATATCATCACGAATTTATTAGTCTGTGAGCAAACTAGCAAGAACTTCATAAAAATACACAGGGATAGAAATTAATCAAATTTATTGGCTCCTAAAGGTGCCATGTTGTTTTTCATGAGAATAGGTTTACATTTCTTGCTGTTGAGTGACATTAAACCTTCCTTGTTAAGAGACCTTTTAACCAATTTAAGGTTGCCTTGGCTTCCTTGAGCAGCTAAACATTACTTGATCAGGAACCTTGCCATGTACTGCCATGAAAATTACTTGTAATGCTTTGAAAGCTACTTGTGTCCAGAACCCCTTCCCCTGGGAGACTTAAGACTTTCTTTCAACTTACAGTTGTGGTAACAAAGTGGCAAGATTAATCAGGAAGTTAAAGGAGTAAATGACCAGCTGTTTCAATTTCCTCTTTTTACAAAGATAGCCCATTTTCTCTTTTTGAAGAGACCTTTGAAGACATGACAGACAATGTACATGTAGGTTGTATAGTTTGAAGGATTTGAAGTTATAATGTTTCAAATTAGTCTGATTTGTGTTTTCAATTTTTAAGTGCTATTAATGGTAATGTGCCTAGAACAAAGGAAAAGCCAAATTTTTGGGTTGAAAACTTTAGGTCTGAGTTTGTGGCTTTGGTGCTGTTCATTTGTGTTTTGGCAGGATCTGTAAAAGTTTGGGATCCTCGTCAGAAGGACAAACCTGTGGCCAACATGGCACCAGCTGAAGGTGAAGAGGGACGTGACTGTTGGTGTGTGGCATTTGGTAAGACTTTTTTAAAGCCTGTGAACTCTTATGATCTGTTCTTGTAATACTCCCCTTTAACTGCCTGTAAATTTAAATAAAAATAATTTCATTGATAAGTCTTATTAACTCATCATCTCTTTAGTGTCTTGAGCATTACTGCAGTTTATAGAATTCACATAATTTATCAATCTACTTTTCTTTCAAAAATAAATAAAGGAGGTAAGTTTCTAACTAAGGAAAGTGTGGTATTGTATTTGTATAGATTGTTTATATCAGCTATGTATGTAAACAAATCGCTAAATCAATAGGTATTATATTCAGGTCTTGCTTTTTCCTATCCTCTACAACCAAACTCACTTTGTACTACACCTTAATTTATCCTTATATCGTCCATTGTAACTGCACCTGTAACATTGTAACTGTATCTAACTTAAATAGAATTTATTACTTGCAAAAGCAAGCTCTGTGGGCTATCACCAACTCAGACTATCAAGCCCATTCTGCTCCTTTATTCTCCAAACTAGGAATTTAAGATATTTTCCAAGTACTGGTAATATATTTGGAATCGCCAAATTCATGTTTTATTATAGAAATAACCTATTGCCTCCATTGCTTCTCAATCTTTTTGTTACAAATAGCCAAATTCACAACTATGGTACCAGAACAGCCAATAATTATCAAACGCATTTGTGCTGTACAAGTCTCAAGCAATTTACAATTCTCTAGCAAGGTCCTAAATTTGGAACTCTCTTCCAGTTTCAGTCACTCGTTCATCAAACCTTCTTTGTTTTAAGACAAAAATGCAAGAGTTTTTACTTAAATGATCACTGAATTGGCCTAGCCGCACATTTGCAGCACTTTTCCTTTACTTTATTTATTAATGTAATTGAGGTGGCTCTTCTATAAGCCCAGTGGCTTCCTGGGTCTCCTCGCCTTCCAGCTATAACTGCTGTAAATAAATTTTTTTTATTGTGTAAATAAGGCAAGTAAAAGATGATGATGATGAATATCAACCAGATAAGTGATGAGAATAGAGAAAAATGTCAATCATGGGATAATTAGTTGATCCAATACTAAATTCTCTGGACTAATATTAAAAGAATTGTATGGTTGACAGTAAGGAGAATCACAAACTTGGTCTGGGAGTTAAAGGGTTAATACAAACTTTGGTGCTGCATTGGTGCAGTGTATTACAAGATAACTTGGTTTAATCCTCTGAGTTGATAATGTAAAGTAACCACCACTGGTGTTTTGAGCCGGAAAGGCTAACACTTAAAACATTTGCTTTTAATAACTTTTAACAGTGGCTAAAATCATGTTATTTTACTTTTCTTTCATTTTTGTTTTAGATTAGAATTAGAGCTTTAAGTTTAGTTGCTACACAGTCATATCCATTGGATATCTAGTGTTTCCTATGGTTCCAGTTCATTTATTGACCAAAGTGTATTTAATTTTCACCTATTACAGGAGATGCTTACAATACAGAAGAACGTTCAGTTGTAGCAGGCTACGACAATGGTGATATAAAGATGTTTGATCTTAAAAAGATGACTGTCCGATGGGAGACAAATGTTAAAAATGGGGTGAATAACATATGTCAATCACTTTATTTTTCGGATTTTCACCATGGTTAAGTAAGGTCACTTGGAATAGATAAAAGTGATCCTTTTTAAAAATTATAAACTGATGGTATTATTTATTTATTAATGGTTTTAAAATATGATTATAAAAATATGATCTTAATTTAAAGTATTATTCCAAATTGAAAAGTATGTATAAAGAGTTACAACTTACTGTTATTTAAGATTCTAAAAGAAACCTAAAAAAACCTGTTTGATAGTTGTCTTCAAATGTGCTCTTACATTGCCTGAGGATGTTGTCTTGTTTGATTTACTCCCTTCCAAATGGTGAGAATCACATGAACTGCTGCTGCTTGGGATATCACAATGAACTATCATGATTTGAGTCTTAAATGGCTTCACGTAGAGCTCCTACATTGAAAGGTTTCAAAAAGCTTACCAAGAGATAGAAGAAAGAGGAGAAGCCAGGTTGCTAAGCAAGATTTAGAACATTGGTGGTTGTTTTTATTTGATTTTAGCCTTGGGAAAAACTGTGAACAACATTGAAATTCAATTTTGAAGCAATGTTTTACTTGTATCTAAGTTTTGTAGTCAAATTGCTATTTATTTTAACCTCACAATTTTCTTGTGTGGCAGGTTTGTGGAATTGAATTTGATAGAAAAGATATCATGATGAACAAGCTAGTGGCTACCACATTAGAATCAAAATTTCACGTGTTTGATGTAAGAACACAACATCCTGAGAAAGGATTTGCTTCTCTCTCTGAGAAGGTATTTTGCTTTGATGCAAATATTTATTCTGTGATATTTGATTGAAACTTAAATATGCATTTATATCTGTTAAACCTTTGACTCCAAACAGTGACCAGCATCTAATTTCTCCTTACAATATCACCCCTGAATCATACGTTAAGGTCACAAGAAGAAAGGGAATGATCACCAACTATAGAAGCTCTTTTTGTATAACAAATTCTCCCTGCCAGTTCCTTGGGAAATCTATAGAGAAGGGTATGCATACTGATATTTGAGTGTAAAGGGTTAATTTATAACACCCAGGATTTGCAGTTAACATGTAATACTACTTGTGTAGTTTATGGTCACATTGACAACTTTAAATGTGCAGTTACACTCTTATTTTCAATGAAATTTATGACTAACCACAACTATAATTGCTTTTCACCAAAATTATTGTATATTAACCTTTTTACTTTAACAATTATTTCTGATTCTCTTCTTGGGCCTTTGTGTGATTAGAGATGGTTACCTTTGATCTCTTTAAATTTCTTCCTCTTCTTGGTTGTTAATATAACATTTATCTCATACAGGCTCACAAGTCTACAGTTTGGTGTGTCAGACATCTGCCACAAAACCGTGAAATTTTCATGACCTGTGGTGGGTCTGGGTCCCTTAATCTCTGGAAATAGTAAGTGGTATAATTTGTAACACTTTTTTTTCCACCAGGAGCCACTTCTATCTCCCATTAGTTTAGTGAGCAACCATTCTTTGGATTCCAATATATTAGGAAAACAATGTCTTACAAAGTACATGTCAAATAAATTACTCTCCTTATATTGAGCTTATTCCTCCAAAAATGAAAATTTCCTTCCAAAAATAATGCACACCATCGGTAAGCACAGAAGTGTTCTCTTGTTTTCTTGATATATTTACTTACAAATCTACTTGATATTCCTAGCTCATATCCAGAACAGCGGGTGACAAAAGATGCAAAAGACTTGGATATGGGTGTTATGGGTTCTGTATCAATGTTGCAAAATGCCAGTCTGTCAACTCAACCAATCACTTCCTTTGACTGGAGTCCAGATAAGGTCAGTTGGCATACATGTAATGGTAAGGTCAATATTTAAAATTAAATGATATTTTTCATTTAATCAGATCTACTGTAAGAGTTTCCTCACAAATCGCATGCTGTTGAAGCCCCCATAAAGTGGAACTAATTGGAATTTCACAAATCACTTGCTGTTGAAGCCCCATAAAGTGGAACTAATTGGAATTTCCAAAGAGGATGGGTCTGAAAGTCAGCAATTTTCTTGAGGAGGAAGAGGGACACAAACTGAAAAATTTTTACACTTGTAGAATGGACAATGGATGAGGAAGGGGATGGCAATGAGGTTGTTTTCTGGGACAAAAAATTGTTTTCTTAAATAAAACAATTCAAACTTAAATTATCTAAAATCTTTATTTGTATCATTGTTATTCCCTCTGATAATCTTTTGACACCAGTTTTACTGTTTTTTTCTTTATAGGAAGGGCTTTGTGTGTGTACGGCACTTGACCAGAGTTTAAGAGTCATTATTGTAACAAAACTCAAGACTGTGTGACATCACTACTAGCACCTACCCTCCTCATGATCACCCATCACATATTTTTATTTATAAGAAGTTCAAACTGTATCACAATATTCCATGTAAATATATTTTGTAGAGGTTCTTGGCTGTGGACTGATACATGTAATAAAATTATTTGCAGCTTTTTGAAAGTAGTTCCATTTGATTTATCTGATCACACAAAGTTGTGTTAAATGTACTAGAAATAGAGGTTCAGACATTCTAATCTGCTTCACGTTTTGAAAGAGATGTACAAATTATTTACTTTTAAAAGTGTTTACAGTGTAAAGGAAGAGTTAAAACATCTTTCATGAACATAAAGCAAAGACAATCTCAGTTTAACCTTGGACAGTTATTGGACAGTCCTGATTAAGCTATTGGTGATTGGGCTATTTGTGGGCCATTAAATACAAATAACAGTGAACTTAATTGTTTTTCGAGGAAAAATTTGTCAAATTTATGCAGGAGAATTGAGTTTTTGAATGAGAACATGAACTGACCAAGCTTTACCAAGTGAATGTTTAATAGCTTCTTTAAAATGGACTCAGTTCAAGTATCTGAACCCTTGACTCCCAAGATCTGATTGTTAATTCTCCCTATTTAGCTGCCACACATTTCCTTTTAAATTAGTCACAAGAATTTGTTGTGAAGTCAAGATAACAACTTCTACCTGATAAGTTTGAGTATTCTCATTACCTATTTGTTGAATTATGTATAGATATTTCTAGGGAGAAGTAACATGTTAATCACCTCTGGTAGTTGAGACTTGCTTATAGTTAACTCTAATCACATATTTTTGCAAACTTACAATTTTTCAAAGATTTTAACTATGGTTTGATTCTAATATTTAATTAATATATTTAAGGTGGAAGAACTACATTTTACCGTTCAAACTTGAACCTTTTTTGCGAAAGCAACCGAATGCACTTTACACAAGAACCCTTTTTGGATATCGAGTGAACAAGGAAATTTACATGTAGGTAAAGTGGAAGAGTGTGATCCTTTCCCTTGGTTAAAGATATAATTGCAGCCCTGAAACACTACAGATTTTTCTGGAGGGTTTTAGTCACGAACCTTTTTGTAAACAGCCCCTGACGCAACATTTTCAGGTACTTGCGAGGAAGTCGAGCGGCCAATGCGCGTAGTCCACGTAAAGGATGCGCGCCTGCTTTATATAAGTCAGCGGCCATCCTTGTGACAAAACAAAATTGAAAGTCGTCTAAATGGCATTCGCGTCTGTTATTTTCCTGGTTATTTTTGCGGCTTTTTGTTTCCTGCAAGAAGGAAGGGCAACTAGAGAATGGTACAAGGAGGATTTTCCGAATCCTACGAGAGATGTTAAAGGTTGTGGTCGTAGAGGAGAGGTTTCCTGGATCTGTGATCCGGAGAATATTCTCAGCTACAAGGCTGCCAACAAGATTGAAGAGTTGATATATTCAGTTGTTAAAAATACTTATTCAGGGTGCAGCAACGATGAGAAACCTGGATTTCAAATTGGCGTTGCAGTTTTAAACCGAATGAGAGGCATTCCTGGTGAACCTGTGGAAGAAACAGCGAAGACGTTTGCCAAACATTTACATGACAGCTGGGGTGTCGGCCACGCGGGATGTGATGACGGAGCAATGTTGCTGATTTCCATTTTAGATCGTCAACTGTATGTCTCCACAGGAAAAAGAGCCATGAAATTGTTATCCCATGACCAGATTGATATTATCATTGAGGAAATGAAGCCATACATGCAAAAGAGAGATTACGATCAAGGTGTGGAACTCGCCATTGTCCGAATGGGTGAAGTTTTCAGCGGTAAAGTCCTCGAGCGTTCAACAAACTATGGTCTTATCGTCTTCTGTGTGCTGTTGATCATTATTGTTGGTGTTGGGCTGTACATTGGGCATAAGCAAGAACAAGAACGTAAAAGATGTGAAAGAAAACTGAAGAGAATTCAAGACGAAAGAGACAGAGCCAGACAGTCTCAAAAAACTTATGAAAGCAAATCATGTCCCATTTGCTTGGAGGAATTTCAGCCGGAAACGAAAACAAGGCTGTTGGCTTGTGGTCACAAATACTGTGAACCTTGCTTGACCAAGTGGCTGGAAGACCATGCAACTTGTCCAATCTGTCGCCAATCAGCTGACAGACGTGAAGATGAAGGTGGTGCCTGCCATACCTATGACTTCCTCCCTGATCTTCAGTTCCGACTGATGATGTTACAGCTGCAGCACCCATCATTTGTTACACCCACCATGGTGGACAGATGGGGCAGCAGCAGTTACACAGGGAGTTTTACTTCTGATCCCATTTTTGTCAGGTCACCTATGGTTGGGGGAGGTAGCTTTGGCAGTGGTGCAGGGTTTGGTGGAGGTGGAAGTAGTGGAGGTGGTGGTCACGGAGGCAGCTGGTAACATGCACAAAGCTGTATCAGGTCAAACCTAATGGATATTTGATGAAGACTTTCACAAGCAAAGAACTTACAGAGGGTACCTCAGTTTTAAATTCTGGAGTTCTTGTAGAGGGTCTCCATGCCTTTTTGTTTTTCCTCTTTCTACTAACTAAAGGTAAATTTTGTGTACACATTGTCATAAGGCTTACAATGATGATGATGACATTGATATCAGTTTCCAGGCTAGAGCAGCTCAGAATAAGTTAGCATGGACAGTTTTTCATTGCTGTACAATGTATATGTAAAACATGACTCAAATATGAGCTGAAAAAAAGTTGTCTTCCGTGAACATCAGGTTACTGGTTCAAAAATGGGTCAGGATTGGTTAAGTAAACTTAATGTGTCATGGCACTTCTAGACTAAACTGAAAGGGATGTTATGCTTGATTTTATATGATATCTTGCATTCCCACAAGAACCACAGTTAAAACTGTAGTGTTATTTGTAGTCTGCAGTAGCACTTTTATTTGCCATAAATAGTGGTCCGCAATTCACATAGTATTCTATTGAGTGAGGAAAATAGAGGCCTAGTGTCATCAGATAAAAAATCCTCAGTTTTGAATTTGAAGTCTGTTCATTCCATGATGTGCTGAATATTTCAAATTATGAAAATCGAAAGTTAATAACTTCTTATGATTAGAACTATTTGATTTATCCATGGATCAATTGTTCAGATTCTGAAATGTAGAGATAACATCTTTATTAAATGAAAATACAGTGTTATGGTTGTTGTGGATTTTGTTTGGATGCTGAATGTTATTTTTGAAGTTGACAAGAAGGATGCAATTAGCATATTCAAGACTCAAGAAAATTAATTGCTATTTGCAGATCTTCGACTCAAACTGTGTCTTATACGTGTTAAACCGTTTGGTTTCCCATGACTAAGCATTTTGTACTGGTGCCTAATGTTTTCAATGGTCCTCTGCAATGCACAAAGGAAAAGAGTCAAGTAATCAAGAGATATTTCTGTGACAAGCAACAAAATGCAGTACTTCCGCTTTCTGATTTCCCGTATCGTTCCAATCGCCATCAATTTTTAGACGATTTGGCGATCCTAGCAATCTTTAAAACAAAAACTTTAAGAAGTTAGTCAGTTTTTGCTGGACATAGTTCGTCAAGTTGTCACAGCCTGCTTTTCATGTAATCTTTCCGATCGCTCGAGCATTGTTTAGGAAAACAAATTAATATGCATTAGCGAGGAATTGTCATTCGGCATTACCTGCTCCTGATGTGAGTCAAATTAAATGAAAACAAGCGTTTTGTTGACTGAAACTTGAACGTCGATGACGCCACAAAATAAATGTAGATTCCCCCGTTTATTTGTTTCGCTGACTTCACTACAACAACTGTTTTAGCGAAGCGAGGTTTAATGATTTACAAAGTATCACTAAATAACTCGAAGGATTTCAAATGGATGTTTTTCCGGCTCATGAAATCAGCATCTTAAGTTTCAAAAGCTCGCGGTGGCGTTTAAATAGTTTATTGAACGTCGCTGAGACTTGATATTGTCGTCGTTGTCATCATTGTGGTCAGTTTCTACTTACGTAGAACACGTTTGGTCAAACAGGCGCAACAGTCCGGAGCAGGTGAACCGCCTAATAACTATGAAAACCGCTTTGGTCTCAAATTCAACCGAAGAAAAACAACAACTAAACACATAAGATTTACATAAAGAATGTATCTCAGTACATATTTGCTGTTAAAACTCTTAAGTACTCCTAACGCGACATAGCGTAAGTATGCAGTAGATTTACTAAGAAATAATTCATCGTGGACTTATAGGATGACTGCCCAGGAGGGTTAAAGTAATTAATTTAGCTTCATGAATAAAGATGACTGTTGAGGGAGTATTTGGAATGCGTCATAACAAACAGAAGCACGAGCCGTTGTTACCACTTAGCAAGGATATAAAGCACGTTGCCTCCTTTCCTTTCGGTTTTTACATCCCTTCTAGGAAAGTTTGAACGTCACTGTCTGTAAGTGATACGCATTTTTCAGTGTTTTAGCCGCCGTAATCCAAGAAAATCAAGATAAAATAAATCCAATCCAAGAAAGTCAAGATGGCGAGCGCTTTAGCTAAGTTCCTGGTTACTTTTGCGGCTTTTTATTTCCTGCAAGAAGGACAGGCAACTAGAGGATGGTACAAGGAGGATTTTCCGGATCCTACGATAGATGTAGAAACTTGTGGTCGTAGAGGAAAGGTTTCCTGGATCTGTGATCCGGAGAATATTCTCAGCTACGGGGCTGCCGATAAGATTGAAGAGTTGTTGTATTCAGTTGTTAAAAATACTGATTCAGGGTGCAGCTACTATGATAATGGCAAACCTGGATTTCAAATTGGTGTTGCAGTTCTAAACCAAATGAGTGGCATTCCTGGTGAACCTGTTGAAGAAACAGCGAAGACGCTTGCCAAACATTTACATGACAGCTGGGCTGTCGGCCACGCGGGATGTGATGACGGAGTTATGTTGCTGATTTCCATTTTAGATCGTCAACTGTATGTCTCCACAGGAAAAAGAGCCATGGAGTTGTTATCCGATGACCAGATTGATATTATCATTGAGGAAATGAAGCCATACATGCTAAAGAAAGATTATGATAAAGGTGTGGAACTCGCTATTGTCCGAATGGGTGAAGTTTTCGGTATTCGTAGTGCATCAAACCATGGGCATATCATCTTCTATGCTGTGCTGTTGATCATTATTCTTGCAATTATTGTTGTGCTGTGCATTAAGCTAAAGAAAGAACAATCACGTGGGGAATGGGAAAGAGATACATACCCAGGTATCTCTAATTTTGATCTTACCAAATCTGATCCTTTCTATCTGTGTAAACCTGACTACGACAGGTGTACTATGTTTAAGAGACGTAGCTTTGGTAGTGGTGTAGGGTTTGGTGGGGGTGGAATAATTGGAGGTGGTGGTAGTGGAGGTAGCTGGTAACATGCACAAATCTGTATCAGGTCAAACCTGATGGATATTTGATGAAGACTTTCACAGGAAAAGAACATACAGAGGTGACCCCAGTGTTAAATTCAAGTGTTTTTGTGGAGGGTCTTCATGCCTTTTTGTTTCTCATCTTTGTACTTTAGTAAATTATGTTTACACATTGTTGTAAGGCTTATAAATGACAATGGTGACATTAATATAAGTTTCCAGGCTAGTGGAGCTCTGAATAAGTTGGCATGGACAGTTTTTCAGTGCTTTACAATGAGTATGTAAAACATGTCTCAAATATGAGCTCAAATGTCTTCCGTGAGCATCAGCTTACTGGTGTCAAAATGGGTCAGGATTGGCTAAGTAAACTTAATGTGTCATGGCACTTCTAGGCTAAACTGAAAGGGATGTTATACTTGATTTTATATGATATCTTTCATTCCCACAAGAGCCACAGTTAAGACTGTAGTGTTATTTGTAGTCTGCAGTAGCACTTTTATTTGCCATAAATAGTGGTCCGCAATCATTACATAGTATTCTATTGAGTGAGGAAAATAGAGGCTTAGTGTCATCAGATTAAAAAATCCTCAGTTTTGAATTTGAGGTCTGTTCATTCCATGATGTGCTGAATATTTCAAATTATGAAAATCGAAAGTTAATAACTTCTTATGATTAGAACTATTTGATTTATCCATGGATCAATTGTTCAGATTTTGAAATGTAAAGATAACATCTTTATTAAACGAAAATACAGGGCTATGGTTGTTGTGGCTTTTGTTTGGATGCTGAATGTTATTTTTGAAGTTGACAAGAAGGATGCAATTAGCATATTGAAGACTCAAGAAAATTAATTGCTATTTGGGGATCATTGACTCAAACTGTGTCTCATACGTGTTAAACCGTTTTTTTCCATGACTAAGCATTTTATGTTGGTGCCTAATGTTTTCAACGGCCTTCTGCAATGCACAAAGGAAAAGAGTCACGTAATCAAGAGATATTTGGGTAACAAGCGACAAAATGCAGTACTTCCGCTTTCAGATTTCTTGTATCGTTCCAATCGCCATCAGCTTTTAGACGAATCGGCGATCCTAGCGATCTTTTGAAACACAAACTCGAGAAGTAAGCCAGTTTTTGCTGGACGTGGTTCGTCAAGTGGTCACTTGGCCTGCTTTTCATGTAATCTTCCCGGTTGCAGGAGTATTGTTTAGGACGATCTGAGGTGATTCGGATGACCATACGGAAACCGGGTTTGGTTAATAAACGGAACCTTTGGACTGGAATGGGTTTTTTACTTTAGAGCTGTCGGCTGAAACATGCTTTAAGATAGAGACTCAAATTACGGGTACGGAACTAATTCCAAAAGTAGGCAGAATATTATGCTGTTTTAGGTCTCTCATAGGAAAATATTTTCTTCAAGAGTCACATAAGGCTTAGAACAAAATATAACAAAGTTTTCGTATAGGATTTTTAATAACTAAGCAGACCAGGCCTTATTCAGCAAGGACAACCTTAGACGTGCTCTTTATTTCAGAAACCTATCTTTTTTAATTACAAAATTTACACGCATGAATTCACCTGTCAGTTTTTTGACCAATCTAACACAAGATTGTTTACAGCGTTGCGAAATGTTTTCCTGAAACAAATTTATCAACACGCTGAAGCGTAGCAGATGTAAACCGTCGGGTTGAAAATGTTATAAAACAATTGTTTCATGTGTCAGCTGTGCGTTCATCGAGATATGAAGCACCTAGGAAGTTTGGTCTAATTTGAGTTCGGTCTAATTTTTTAAATCTTTCGTGCTCTCCAAACTACGCCTCGAGCAACTCTTACGCATCTTTCGTGCTCTCCAAACTTCCCGTGTGCTTCATATCTCGATGAACGCACGCTGACGTATGAACCAGATGTTAATTTGTCAGCGGAGCTTGGCGGCAGATGACTTTTTCATTGCCGGAATATCGCTGAACGACCTCGTTGAACAAGATAGACTCTGCTTTCTCTTCGTTATGTAAGTAGCCATTTCTTGTTTGACACATCGTCGTCTTCACATTGATATTTCATTGTTCCGCTTCGAAAGTACTCACGAGCAAGGAGTAAAGATATAACTTATTAACTTTTACTATTTTCATCATCCATTCACAGATCGGAACCATTCCTTTATTTAGTCGCTAGTATGTTTTAGCTGCCATAATCCAAGAAAATCGTCAAGATGGCGAGCGCATCAGTCATGTCCCTTGTTATGATCTTGGCCGTTATTTTTGAGGCTTTTTGTTTCCTTCAAGAAGAAAAGGCAACTAAAGAATGGTACAAGGAGGATTTTCCGAATCCTACGATACATGTGGAAGCTTGTGGTCGCAGAGGAAAGGTTTCTTGGATCTGTGATCCGGAGAATATTCTCAGCTACGAGGCTGCCAACAAGATTCAAGATATGTTGTTTTCAATTGTTAAAATACTTCTTCAGGGTGGAGCAACGATGACGAACTTGGATTTCAAATTGGCGTTGAAGTTTTGTAACCGAATGAGAGGCATTCCTGATTTATCTGTTGAAGAAACAGCAGAGAGGTTTGCCAAACATTTATAAACATTACAGATGGGGTGTCGGCCATGATGACGGAGCAATGTTGCTGATTTCCATTTTAGATCGTCAACTGTATGTCTCCACAGGCAAAAGAGCCATGAAATTGTTATCCGATGACCAGATTGATATTATCATTGAGGAAATAAAGCCATACATGCAAAAGAAAGATTACGATCAAGGTGTAAAACTCGCCATTTTCCGGATGGGTGAAGTTTTCAGCAGTGAAGTCCTCATGAGCTCAACAAACTATGGTTTCATCATCCTCTGTGTGCTGTTGATCATTACTGTACTGTACATTTTGTACCAGCTAAAACAGAGTGAACCGGAAAGTATCGAGGAAAGATTTAGACACCCCTATGCTTCTGATCCCACTTTTAACACGAAGGCTATGTTATGGAGAGCTATTTCTGAGAGAGGTAGCTTTGGCAGTGGTGTAGGGTCTGATTGGGGTGGAAGAATTGGAGGTCGTGGTAGAGGAGGCAGCTGGTAATATGCGCAAAGCTGTATCAGGTTAAACCTGATGGATATTTGATGAAGACTTTCACAGGAAAAGAACATTCAGAGGTGACCCCAGTGTTAAATTGATGTGTTTTTGTGGAGGGCCTTCATGCCTTTTTGTTTCTCCTCTTTTTACTTTAATAAATTATGTTTACACATTGCCTTAAGGCTTATAAGTGATGATGATGACACTGATATCAGTTTCCAGGCTAGTGGAGCTCTGAATAAGTTGGCATGGACAGTTTTTCAGTGCAGTTTACTCGATAAGCTGGAAACCACTCCGCTTCGCGTCGTGGTTTCCTACGCTTATCTCGTGTTCTCCCAACCTCCCACGTGTTTACATCAGGCTATGTAAACACGGAAACCATTTTACATTTCTTCAGTAGAACATGACTCAAATATGAGCTCAAAAAAATGTTGTGTCCACCGTGAGCGTCAACTTACTGGTAATTGCTTAGGGTCAAAAATGGGTCAGGATTGGTTAAGTAAACTTAATGTGTCATGGCACTACTAGGCTAAACTAAAAGGGATGTTTTGCTTGATATTATGTGATATCTTTAATTCCCACAAGAGCCACAGTTAAAACTGTTGTGTTATTTCTAGTCTGCAGTAGCACTTTTATTTGCCATAAATAGTGGTCCGCAATCATCACATAGTATTCTACCGAGTGAGGAAAACAGAGGCTTAGTGTCATCAGATAAAAAAATCCTCAGTTTTGAATTTGAAGTTTGTTCATTCCATGATGTGCTGAATATTTCAAATTATGAAAATCGAAAGTTGATAACTTCTTATGATTAGAACTATTTGATTTATCCATGGATCAATTGTTCAGATTTTGAAATGTAGAGGTAACATCTTTATTAAATGAAAATACAGTGCTATGGTTGTTGTGGCTTTAGTTTGGATGTTGAATGTTATTTTTGAAGTTGACAAGAAGGATGCAATTAGCATATTCAAGGCTCAAGAAAATTAATTGCTATTTGGAGATATTCGACTCAAACTGTGTCTTATACGTGTTAAACCGTTTGGTTTCCCATGACTACGCATTTTATACTGGTCCTAATGTTTTCAATGGCCTGCAATGCACAAAGGAAAAGAGTCACGTAATCAAGAGATATTTGTGTAACAAGCGACAAAATGCAGTACTTCCGCTTTCTGATTTCCCGTATCGTTTCAATTGCCATCAACTTTGAGACGATTTGGCGATCCTAGCGATCTTTTAAAACACAAAATTAAGAAGTAAGTCAGTTTTTGCTGACATGGTTCGTCAAGCGGTCACTTGGCCTTCTTTTCATGTAATCTTCCCGATCTCTCGAGCATTGTTTTGGACGATCTGAGGTGATTCGGATAATCATACGGAAGGCGTGTTTGGTTAATAAATGAAACCTTTGGACTAGAATGGGTTTTTTTATTTTAGAGCTGTAGACTGACACATGCTCTAAGATGGGGACTTAAATTATGGGTACAGAACTAATTCCAAAAATAGGCAGAATGTTATGCTGTTTTGGGTTTCTCGTGGAAAAAATATTTTCTCTAACAGTCACATAGGGCTCAGAACAAATTATTACAAAGTTGTCTCGTATGATTTTTCATAACTAAGCAGACCAGGCCTTATTCAAAATGTACAACCCTAGACGTGCTCTTTCTTTCAGAAACCTATTTTTTTTAATTACAACCTGTTATTGATGGTGTAAGTTTCAAAGTCACGCTCTTGAATAACAATTAAGGAGTGAAGAGCGGTTCTCTCGTGGATCCGAGTCACTGATTTTCAACTATTCTTCAACAAACGAAGATCTTCAAGTAGTAAAACCTTTTGAGGTTTAGCGCTGAGTCAAATAGGGCTAACATTTATTCTAGTTTAAACTAATAAATAAAGCTGATTTCAATTTTTTTTAACCGGAATAAAAAGACATTCGCTCGAAGACCATTTCGAAAAATTTCGATCAAATTGCTGTTCCGATATAGAGTTTGTATTTTTAGTTTGAATTTTTTTGTTTGCAACCGGCCAAATAATTTCCCGATTACGGTGTTGATGTTGTTCCCAAAACAAATTTAAGATGCATCAGCGAGGAATTGTCATTCGGCATTATCTGCTCCTGATGTGAGTCAAATTAAATGAAAACAAGCGTTTTGTTGACTGAAACTTGAACGTCGATGACGCCACAAAATAAATGTAGATTCCCCCGTTTATTTGTTTCGCTGACTTCACCAGAACAGTTGTTTTAGCGAAGCGAGGTTTAATGATTTACAAAGTATCACTTAATAACTCGAAGGATTTCAAATGGATGTTTTTCCTGCTCATGAAATCAGCAGCTTAAGTTCCAAAAGCCCGCCGTGGCTTTTGAATAATCTATTGAACGTGGCTAAAACTTAATGCAGTTATTGTTGTGATAGCCAGTTCTACGTGCGCAAAAAAAGGATTGATCAAACAGGCGCAAAAGAACAGGTGAACTGCCGAATAACTAAGAAAACACTTTGATCTCAAATTCGACTGAAGAAAAACAACCGCTAAACACGTAAGATCAACTTAAAGAAAATTTATCATTACGTATTTGCTGTTAAAACTCTGAAGTATTCCTAATGTGACATAGCGTAAGTATCCAATAGTTTTACTGAAAAATAATTCATCCATGGACTTATTGAGTGACTGCCCAGGGGGGTTTACGTGATTAATTTAGTCACAAAAATAACGATGACTGTTGATGGGGTATTTTGAATGCGTCATAACAAACACAAGCACGAGTTGTAGTTACCACCTAGCTAGGATATAAAACACGTTGTCAGTCATGCCCCGTTTAGATCAGAGTGAGAAACTAAGCTTGAGCTGAATATAACGCGCTTTCTTAAGATGGTATCTCGAGGTAAGATTATTTTTTCAATATTTAAAGCAGTAAGCAGCTAGCTCCCAACAAAAATATATTCAAAATCACCTTTTGTATGGCTTCATAATATTAAATGAATAGCTTTATTGTCTATAATATAAGCCATTAAAAGTATTTTTTGTAACGAGTTCGAGTCCGTAGAAGGAAAATTTTTTAAATTTTTTATAAAGCTAAACCTAAACCTAAAGCTTCCTTTAGATATTTTCTTTTTTCAACGCTAAATATCTAATTCATTGCGTGCTCCTAGTCTTCGAATAAAGCGCTTCAGCCGAAATGTTCCCGTTTTTTTTTCCCTCAAAGATTTCCTTAAAAATAGAGATTAGTCGGTATTTATCGCCTGACGGGGGGAGGGGGGGGAGGATGAAGGATTTTTTTGGGGGGGATCACATGGTTTTCAGGAGAAACGAACAGAGTGTGAAGGGGGTCTGCGGAAAATTGACTTCCAATCAGATGCCAATGAGAGAAGATCACAAAAATATTACAGAGCCTTGTGGGACCTACAACCAGAGACCTGTGACCCCCCCTCCCCCTCCCAGGCAAAAAGTAATAACAGGTTCCTCACCTTTAGTCCTTATTTATCTTATCTGAAGATATCAAGAAACCCTGATTTCATTCATTTTTTCTCAGGCCACAGAAAATTAAAGGAAAAGAAAATAAACGAAGAAGACCGTCAAAACTCCTGCCACACAACAAAAGATCTTATGTCTGCCTTCCATATTTTTGACGCTCAGAATAAAGGGTACATCGAGTCACGTGAATTAAGAGAGGCACTTGGACTTACAGGTGCTGGTATCCCTGACGACGAGCTTAAGAAAATGTTACAAGAAACAGGTCTTCTGACAGACAGAAAGATAACCTTTGCAGGTAAATTTTTATGCCGACGATTCATGTAACAACAGCTGCGACAACAACGAAAATAACATAACAATGATAACAAACCTAACACAAAGACAAAGCAAGAAAAATAAAAGTGAATGAGGGAATGGTCATTATTTATCGTCTGGGGGGAGGGGAGGGGGTATAATTTTCGTTGTGGCTCGATTAAAGTTATCTGATCCCCGCATTATGCATTAGGTTCTGTAACATTCTTATGATCACACCTCGTTGGCAGTCAGTGACTGGCAGTCAATTTCATACAGTGCCCCCTTAATACTTTTTGTTTTTGAGGAAAGACCTTCCCTCCGCTCTCCCTGAAAGCCATGCGTCCCCCCCCCAAAAAAAAATTCCTCCTCCTCCCGAGCGATAAAAAAATTAGAACTGTAAAATTATAAGGTGAGCTATATTACCTCGCTTCTCGCTAATTTTTTTCCTGCCGTCTTCCTTTCAGAATTTACCTACCTCATGTCTAATTCCAGTGCTGGTGAAGATTCTTGATGAAAAGAAATTACGCAAGGCTTAGGACCTCCATCCCCCTCTCATCTCTGCCGCACTAACAGGGAAGCGTTAGGGAGGCACGCGTATACAAAGAGGATAGAAAGATTTGCGCTTTTTTCATCACCCAATACTTTCAGCGATATGCTGCTGCATCCAAAGAGTAGTGGTCTTCAGTTTCATATGTCGATAACGGAGGAATCCTCATATCAGTCTGGCACCTCGTCGCCGAAAAATACCCAGATTATATATCTATGAACTACTTCGAAAACATGTTCTCCTTAAGTTTTTCAGTCTCATAAATAAGAGGCGTCAAGACTTTTAGAAACTCACTAGGTCCGTTATATCACTTACACAGCGCTAAATGCGTGTGGGTTACGATACTTCTTGCTTTGTAAGCATGCCGAGATAATGAAATAAACTTGCGAAAATGGTCGGAAATAATCTGATTGTCTGTCATTTTGGTTTATTCGTTCAAACTTGAAGACGTAAGATAGAAGCTTAGAACACCAGATTTGATTCTTATGTCGAAGCTTTATCAAGAGTTTTATATTCTCTTGAGCCTTACCCAACACATAGTTTTCAGCTTTTCATTCATTTAAATCATTCTGGCCCAACTCCACCCACCGATAGGGGGTCTTATAGTGCAATGTGAAATGGCCTGTTCCCCATGAAATGTCAGACGAGATCTCGTTGTTCCCGAAGGAAGTCCATTGACTGTGGATGACATTTAAAACAATTTTCTCGAAGTGGAAATAGTGGAGTAGGGTCTGGAGACGACTAATGCTCATGGACGCTTAGTTAAGAAAATATAAAGTGTGTTCAGAATCGTGCGTTTGGCAGCCGCTGATCAGTTAATCAAGGCTTCTGTTTAACCAGCTGAAACCGGAAGTTAATGATATCGATTCAGCTGTTGGTGACTGTTAAGGTTCATTCCTCATGAATGTGATTCTAAAATGTAGTAGTATCAGTGGAATATTATGCGATAGACTTAAGAAGGAGGTAAGGTTTTTTAACAAATTTGGGTACGTGGGTACATTTAATCGGAAAGGGGCAAAGGTGTGCGCGATTGGATTTGATGTTGTTGTAAACCAACTTCCTTCGGATCTATAATTCAGCTGTTGCCTTTCCATGTGGCACAGAATAGTGAACATTGCTGAAAAAAGAGGAACAGCTGGATTCTGCGGGGAAATTTAATAGGTAAGTACATATCCATGAGATACGTTTTATATCTGTTATCTAATTCAGCTCTCTGTGCCTCGCGCGTGTGATTTACGCGCCAAACAGACCTGTGAAACGTAAACTGGAGTTTACGTTGATTGTGAATGTTCAATAACAATGAAGACATTGTAGAGTTTAAATGTATCGGTAATTTCACGCGGTTTCAAAACTATCAACAATGATCACGCCAAATAAATAATTCTCTTCCATTCAGATGTCTAACTGATCGAGGAGAGTGAAGCAGATCTCCGAACTTAGTGTTTCTGCATACAGTTTTTGTATCCAGCTTCTTAAGACTCAACTTTAAATTTTTCTACAGTTTAAGTGTCATGCCTGTGTCGTTGCACTGTACACATCATTTTAGTGGACTCTATTGCTTTTACTATAGACTATTGGGTTTATTTCCTTGTGGTAAAAAGTCAATTTTTTTTTTCACGTAATGAATATGTTTTGGGGATATGAATGGGTAATTTGTTTCCCAAATTTACTCATAGTTTTGATAATAAGAAGGACATTGTGTTGTCCAGTTCTGCCTATAATTATACTCATGATTAACATATCAGACTTGCTTTGCCGTAAGACTGAATTTGTTTTTCAAGTGATGTTCGATATCAGCCAGCCTATTGAACTCCTTTAATTTCACTTCTAGTCTAGTTCCACTGCTAATAATATACATGAAAAATTACAGCATCTGATTGGCTGAAAATGAGGACATTTTTCATGTAACATGAATGCAAAATTGTAACAAAGTTGTGCAAATTGCTGATGGTGTGCACCTTGTCAAAATTTTATCTGTCATGACTTACTGTCACAGTGATGCTTTTTTCATGTAAATTATCAACGAGTAACAACATTATCTTTCTTGCAATTTGGTGTAAATGAGCATTTTTCAAATACAATAAATTGCACTCCCCTTGTGGCTCATGCAATTTTGTGGTCTTTGAAAAATTTACTTTTACTTCTTAACACCAATACAAATTTATACATATAATTTTTGTTGCTGGATTAATCAAACTGCATTATTGAATTTTAAATTTTGTAGAATATCTGTTTTTTTTTCATGATTATCTATATTTTTTATTTAAGTTATGTTTCTGAAAAAATCCTGTTCTCACTTAATATATTACTCCCAACACATTTTTACTCTTTTTTTATGGTAGATGTCCACCTCTGACATGGAAAATGTGGATAAAAACAAGAGTAGTGATCATCAGAACAGAAAACATGGCCCTCTACCTTTGGCTGAGATTTCAGTTTATTGGGTTGTGTGGATTTCTTTGTTATCATGTGCCATGTACAGCATTTACAAAGCTTCTGAAGGTGACCAAAGCATAGCTTAAAATAGTTCTGTTGCTAAGAAGTACATTTGTTCAGAGATGGACATGACATTTGTTTCATTACATTTCTGTAATTTAGGAAACCAAACAACTCAGGCATTCATTGCAGTAGAAAATACCCAGCATAACCCTTCAGTAATTTTAGAGGGAAGAATTATTTGAAACCATTATTACTTAAAGGCATTTGATGAAATAAAAATACAATTTCTCTGGAATTATGTGTACTTCATTTGGCCTTTTTGGTCGATATACTTGATGCATTAATTTACATCTTGACCAATAATTGACCAATATGCTGACTCATAGTCAGCCAATATGTGGCCAGTAGTAGACCAATGGTCCGCTGATATTTGACCAACATTAGTAGACATCTCAACTGAGACATCAAGGGACTTGAGTATCAGTTGAGCATCTGTCAGCCACTGGCCAACTGACTGTGGGTCTGAGCTACTGATGAAAAGTCTTCTTTTTATGATAAAAGTTTTAGATTTTTCCTATATATTTTTTTTATCTCAGTCATGTTTGAAAGCAAGAGAATTAAAGCTTCTAGACAACCTTTAACTAGTTTTGATGATTTCATGTGTTGAAATCCAAACTGAAGGAGCCAATGGTGGTCTTTCTCAAGCAAGTCATCAATTTTTTTTTAAATAACTATCTTACGATTCAATGGCTCTGAGAAATCATAAACTCCATAAACTCTTGAGTGGCAATTAAAAAGATGTTCTCTCAAATCTTTACAGACTATAAAGATGAGATTTATGCAGATGACCTACAGGAGGGATGGAAATTTATTGGAAGAAAAAAGGTTAGACATCCCAGTTATTAATACTTGGCCTGATTATCAACCACTGGCACAGTCCATCATGGGAATGAGTCATCAGTGACAAAAAACTAAAAACCGCATGAACTTCTTTTCCCAGTGTTAATCAGACAATATTTTATTTTTGTCACTGATTATTTCTGATTTGGGTATTTCAGACCAGGCTGAGAAATTGAGCCTTCTCCCTGTTTAGTTCTTCTTACACTGTCCATACGTCATCTAGAAAACACGTAGGTTGTTGTAGTGATGTAACACCAAATTCTCTTAACAAATTTACAAGAAAATTTGTAGCAGCTGGGAGGGAGAATTAGAAATTAGATTTGGGAGTTAAAGGACTGATAAGTTTTGTATCTTTTCTGTCTGTGCTCCTTCCATTTGTTTAGGAAATGTTGTATGATCTGCTAATTTTTTTACTTGTTTGCTTTATTGTTTGCAGGATGTGACTGATTTTGAGTGGGAATTTTGGATAAGTGCAATAAAATCCTTGATGCCTGCCATGTTGGTTCACATGCTTGGAGGACTCTTTTTCTCAAGATTTATTCCACAGGTGAAATGTGAAAGAGCTCTTTTTTTTTTCTTGAATCTACTCAATCTCATGGAAATGAAATTTAATTTTTACCCAGTCTAGTAGCAATTTCCCAGATGAAAAAGCCGCATCATGGAATTTCAGTAGTTTTTGTAACTTTATCAGTGTGATATCAGGAAAATTAAACAGAAAGGAATGAGAAGGGCTAAGAATTGACAAGATAAGCACAGATGTGTTAATCATGAACTTTAAAAGAAAATTTGCTTAATTTTTCAAGATGCATAAACAATGTTGAGCCTCTTGGAACAAGTTGACAGAGAACACCCAGTTCATAACCTTTTATTTTCTATTATTCATGAAAGTAGAGGTGAACAGTACTTGCTAATCATTTCTGAACAAGCCAATCAGTGCGTGCAAAAAGCACTGTTCACCTGTGTGGTGTATGCTCATTAACAACTACTCATTGAAGGGGAGCTGGCTAGTGGTGGATATTAGGGACTTTTAGCACTCAGAACAGCAATGCCAAGGGAGATGTCAATTAAAAAATGATTCATGTTTCTTGTTAGAATTTTGCAAATGGCTGGATGTGTTTACTGTCTCTTATGGCATCACACCTCAACTTCTGCATAATGTATGTGAGCAGTGTTGATTATTCAAATGGAAACTTAATAAATTTGCTGTCATGGTTTCTGTTATCAGTCTGAGAAAACTTAAATTTTGGTTATTTCATGTTGTTGTTTTGTAGAGGACGTCTAAGAAATGTACAAAGTTTTAAACACTTGTGCTCAACTATTGTTGTGCCCAATTGATCTTTTGTTTTGCCATGCCCGTGTTGCCATTGCAGACGTGGTTTGCTTGAGGTCCCTACCTCCTCAACTGCCACTTTCCTCTGTCACCAAAGGGTGTGTTGGAGAGGTTGTAATTTATATAGAATTAACTAATGCGTCTGTCTTTATCTTTTTAGCTCAAACCACTGTATTGCCTTGCCTTTGCCTTATCATTTCTACTTTATATCACCGGCCTCAAACCAGTTTTGTTCATGGTTGGACATTGCCTGCTTGTTTATGCCTCTTGTTTCATGTTCAAGTCGATCATTGCCATGTGGATCTGCTCTCTTGGTATTGTTCTCTCTCTACAGATACACTCAGTAAGAATGTGGCAGGTAAGAAACTTCAGATAGATGTCAGTATCTGAGTAAATGCACACTTACCCCTCCCCTGACCCAACATAAATTCTAACTTTTTATCAGTTGACTTGGTTACTGGGTCAGGGGAGGGGTAAGTGTGCAGTTGCTCAGACAAGGACATTGATCTGTAAATTCAAATGTCTGTGTCTAATTTTTGTTGTTATGTTAAATTGGGTCTTGTTGATGGTGTTGGAGCTGTCCAGTTTCTTTCAAACAATTTATTTTTTCAAGTATCATTTTATAGTGATTTAAGAGAATCAGAGCTCATGGTCTCACGGGTAATTTTAATAAGACTGTTTGAAAGATGAGCTGACGCAGGGAAACGGAGAAATCTGACAGCAAACAAACTTGAAATTTTCATTCTCGAGGGTGGTGTATACAAATCAACAAGGTTGAAAGCGTGCGCCCTGTGTGGAGCAAGGAAAGAAAAGTGTCGCAAAATTTTCTTCATTTTGATTTGTAACGAGAAATTTCTTCCTTATTTTCGTTTCTCCAGATTAATCCTCTGAGTCCAATCGGAGAGATAAAAAATTTTACATTATTTGTATGCATGATGGGAAACCTCCGCTGCATAAGCTTTGGAATGGAATATTGCTGGCGATCACGTGAGATAGAAAAAGACAAACCCCTAAAGCAGTATTCGCTTATAGACCTGCTGGTCTATAACTTTTATTTGCCGTTATTTGCCAATGGTCCTGTTGTCGACTTCGATACTTTTCAGAGGACAGTAAGTGGTTTTTGTTAATTGTAATACTAGTCCTAAAGCCTTTGTTTATACATTGATTGCCAGCACAACGCTCCTGCTTAATAGAATCGATTCTCTAGATTAACTCGCCAGCCTGTTGTTCCTAGAGCCCGTGCCCTTCAAAGTCTTCTCATGTTGTTTGCGCCAGTTCAGCCCGCGGGCAAAGTTGTCTTATTGGCTTCAAACTTAAACCTTGGTATGACTTGCTGAGTTATACTGTTCTACATTCTAGCATTTTCAGTTTGTCCTGTAACTTAACTATGTTTTGCTCTTAAACCGCTTTTCAATCAGGTGTCTTTAAACCAAACCACTTGTAGCAATGCTGTGGTTTTCTATATATAGCTGCAAGTACTTCTGTATGGCATCTTTATACAGTTTATTTACATTTTTATGTTTCTCATACATGCATTCTCGTATTCCGTAGTTTTATCAACCGTACAGGCCGTTTACTAGAGAAGAGGTAAAATCCCTTCTATGGGGAACAGCACGCACCCTATTCTGGTACTTTTTCTTAGAGTGCTATTTACACTTTATCTACTCGACGGCCTTTACTCAAGACCCTCGCTTATTTAGTGCCTTGGACAATTGGGCCCTGTGTGGGATCATGTACTCTCAGCTACACATCTTTCTTGTTAAGTACAAGGTGTTCTACCGCTGTACAACCTTACTGGCGGAGGTCGATAGAATCGAAGTTCCTTTACTTCCCAGATGTGTCACGACACTGTACCTCTTTACTGACATGTGGAAGTAAGTAGCTTTGTGTCCTTTTGCCACTTCGCTCTCACGACTGGGAAATTGAATACTTTTGAGTGTGAAGGCTTCACAGAACAGCAGGCATGAGAACGACAGAAAGGGGAGGGGTGCGTCACACGCGTGACACGATACGAAGCACACTACACGATTGTGTACAGCACGTATAAAGCGCGCTCTTGGTGGAGATTATCAAAGAAGATTAACACTTTTCCAGTATCGAATACCATGGCGAATGTAACACGCATTTAGAACAGTGCGCAGAAATTGCGAATTAAGTCGAGGAAGCAGATTGTTTTCCTGCTCAACTTTCCGTAAATTTATTAATGACACCATCATTCTTACACTGTGATTTTTCACGGTTTCTTTATCGGCTTCAAATTTTCAGATTTAATAATCAGTTACAAACTTTTTCGCTCATCCTTCACCTGGAGGCAACGGTTTGGGTTGTCGGTGAGAAACTGAAAGTAGCTCTTGAATAAAGAGAAGAGATTAAAATTTTACCAATCCAGCGTTCCAATCGGTAAATCTTGGAGCTATGCAGAAACAAACCATGAGAACAGACCCAAAATTTCCCCATCCTTTGACTTTACTACTACTGATAGGGGAATCGTCTAAATCTCGTAGAAACAAACCATCTCTCAAGAGTATTCTATAATTACAATGTAATGGTTTCAGAATGTCTTCCGTTTTGTTCAACTTCACAGATACTTCGACAGGGGTCTTAATTTCTGGATGAAAAGGTCAGTAATTTTCTATTGAACGTCCATATTCAAGTACTGATAATCAAGCTGCACTATTAAGTGTCAGAGCAGATGAAGGAAGGAAAGCAGAATGGCCGAGTGGTTAGGGCGCCGGGCTTGTAATCTGGTGGTTCCAGGTTCATGCCCTCCACCCCGTCACTCACTGGATTGTTCTCAGTTGCCCCGTGCTCGACGCTTTGGCTGCGCTTTGGGGTTTACAAACACGGTGTTCATGTACGTCACTAATTTGTTGGTATTGACTGAAAAGCTCCATTGGGGGAGCGGTCAGTGAATGTTATTATTATTATTATTATTATTATTAATAAATAATAATAAAATTTATTAATAAATCTGACATACGATAAGGTTGTTGTCGTGGGTTTGAAGGACCTTCATTATCTAGCTTTCTTTGTCATTCTCAACTTAAGCTTCGTCGCTGATGAATAAAGCGAGCGCGGTTGACAATGAAAGATTGTCAAAATAGATGCTGCTTTCACTGTGCATCGTGTGTATTGATAGGCATTCTATGGTTTGTTGCAGATATATTTACATACCTCTGGGAGGGTCCCGCACAGGTGTTTTTCGTCAAATTGTAGCTTCGTTTTCCGCTTTTGCCTTTATATGGCTGTGGCATGGCGCGCATGCGCACACGGTATGGTGGTTCATCCCTAATTGGATTGGAGTTGTGGTAGAATCTATGGCAGGCATTGTGTTAAAGCTTCCTTCTGTCAGACGATGGGAGGTAGGTATATTTGCGTTCGAATGAAATCTCAATTAAATTGATTACTTCAAGCTTCTTTTGAAAACGGTCCAATTCCGCTTAGAAGAGGGTCTCAATTGGGCGATGGCTTTTACGGCTAATGGTTAATATCTTTCTGTTGTGGTCACGAGAAATTTTTTTAAGGTTAACTTTTGACCGTTATGACTAACGGTTAAAATGTGTGAATTTTTTACGCCTAACGTCTAAATGTTATGGCCGCTTATCAGTTGGGACCCTTTTGGAAACCATTAGTACTCAGCTACAGAGCTGCTCCTGTTCACAAGATGGTACCGTAGCGTGAAGTGCCAGTAAGAGCTTGTCATAATGCAACGTATCAAAAATGCTGTATGTCTGCTCCAGCATCAGTAAAATTAATTTCATGGATAGTCTTTACTTGCTATCTTCAGACGCGATTCTCTATCGGTTATCATACTCAATGGCCTTCATCGCGGTTGTTATAACGCATTCCATGCCTTTAGTTCCAGCCGTTTGGTTTCTTTCCTTTTCAGGACAAGCTTTCTCCAGCAGCATCCCGCCGGATTCGCGCCATGTTTGGTGTTGTGACCGTGTCTTGCTTGATTCTAAGTAACCTGGTGTTTTTGAGTGGATCCGAACCCATTTGGTTTTACATCAAGAGAATGTTATATTTCGGTATGTTCGAAAAAAAAAAACATAGTAAACTTCTCTTTAATGTTATAACAATTGCGTAATTTGCTGTTTAAATCTAGTACCTTAAGCTAACTTTTCCGAGATAATCATGGTTTTTGGTCCGTGACAGAAAGAATTAGAAAAAATTTCGTTGCCGTTCGCATTCTTTAGGATTCTAAACATTTGGTTTTTGTTGTGCTGCGGAAGACGACAAAATTTGCTAAGGGGACAGGGGATAGGGCAAGCAATGTGGTCCTTGTATGGTACTTTGATAACTCAAAACTCTCGTGTTATTTCATGTAGCCTAATTGTAATTTCTTTTTCTTTAGGTTGGCCCTCGTCAACTCTTCTGATACTTTTTACCATGTACCTCGTTGTACAAACAAATATGGAACTCAACCGACACATATCCAAGTGGTGATGGAACTAATTTTGAATGAAACTTATGGTTATCGGGGAAAGGTGTTTTTCGTCTTGTCACGAGCGTGAGACAAAGAAAAAATCTGAGTCCCCATGAGGAATCGAACCTCAGACCTTCGAATGCCGCACTGTGATGCTCTACCACTGAGTCACAGAGACTCTGCGGTGAGCGAGGTCTATTATGAAGTTCGTATGACACGCGTCCTGCATATTGCTAGGATCAGCATGTGTCGATAACATCATGTTTGTAAATAGATTAAGAGAGATGGTAAGTTTTAAGCTCGGCAAAAAGAAACAGAGAAGTTATTATGGTTATTAATGATTCAAAAACATAGTATGATTTGTTATGATAAATTGATGACAGAAAATATAACTTCTCGTATGTTATTGTTTCATGCTTAGAAACAGTGACATTAACATTTTGGAAAATTTATTCTGGAAAACCTATGAAATAGGAATGAATAAAGTACTGTATACTACGTGATTATTTTTTTTTTAGCAAAGCAAAAGCAAACCTCTGCCCATTCCCCGCAAGGTTTAGAAGTGTTACACTCGTTTTGGTGAAGCACAGTTCTCAATATTTTGCGAGAGGGCCTTAAGTTCATTATATTAATTTCTAACGCTTGTTCACGGTTTGTTTAAGAGGAAAGTGATTTAATTGGTTATGGGTTAAGTCCATTTTTTCACGTAGTGTCGTTTCGATGGCCCACTTCGTTGGTTGTCTTCTTTTCATACAATCGTCTCTATCTTCTCGCTATTATTAAAGCAGTTGTCTGATTATAAAACTTTGATTTCTGATGCTTAAAGCAAAGCGGCTGTTTGACACACTTGAGCCAAAGACCTTAATTGGACAGCGAGCTAGGCAAAAAAAAATAATCATTTTACTCAGTAATTACAGGTGACAAAATTTCGAACTCCACGATGGACTTTCCGTGTGATAGTGAATTGATCAGGCTGGTGAGTGTTTTTCTTATTATGAAATTCATCCAGCCTGTTAAACATGGCTCTAACATCGTATTTCCCGTTATATAGTTTTCATTATCGTCCTTTGTTGGTGTTACCTGGGGGTGAAATTAATTCAAAACTTAGGCAAATAATTCAAGGCGTTTGTTACCATGTTGTGGGGACAAAAGCTTTGCCAAAATTGAGCTTCGCTGGCTTGTAATCAGAGAATTCAATCCGTCGTTTCGTGAAAATTAACAAACACTTTCCTTCGCAATTAACCACCCTTTGGTAATGTTCGTGGTGCTTGTGAGTGTTGTCACAATTATGTCCGCTACAAGAGTAACTTTTAGTGCGAAAAGTCTCCAGTTAAAGAATCATTCTCTGGGCGAAGTCCAAGGATGTTACATTCACAATCACACCTTGAGCGTTTGCTTCCAAATTCGCAAAGGATTTATGAAATTACTGAAGATGAATGGCGATGAAATTCTACATTACAGGCAACTCACTCCTAAAATGATTCTTTACCAAGTCTTGGATCAAGCATTTGTTTGGTAAGCAAAATCAGTAAATTACTTATTTATGCGTGCACGGTATTAGTCGCAACCGAAAAAATCAAAGGCCTAAGCTATCAGAGCGACTGAAATCCTCGTAATCATGACTGCAGACAAAATCTTTAACAAATTTTACCTAAGCAATAGTGAAAATAAGGCTTGAAAACCATTCAGGCCTGTACGGGAATTTTTAAGTAGTGTTCATTACTGCGAGAATCGCTTACATATTCGTTTCTTTATCCGCATATACGATTTTCATATATTTATTGAACTTTATTCATAACTTAACGGGTCTATTTGGAACCAATCCAGTTGGCTTGTTAGCTCAGTTGGTAGAGCACTGTACCAGTATCGCAGAGGTCATGGGTTTAAATCCCGTTCAGGCCTGGATTTTTTTCAGGCCTTATATTTACTAAAACTCAAGTAGTGTTCATTACAACGAGAACTGCTTTCATATTCATTTTTTTTGTTCGCAGTTTACGTATACGATTTTCATCTATTTACAGTCAGGATAATTATTCCCTAAAAGTTTATCATTCAGGTTTATTTTATTGAGGGGTAAGGCATAGTTTGCTGACGAAGTGCTGTTTCTTTGCGTATTTTCGGCGAAAAAGTTAAAAAACAAATTACAGGATATAAGTGATAATGATAATAAAAAAAAATGACAATAACAATAATATTAACAATAATATCTAGAGCCGCACACTAATCGTGCATAGCTGTAGGGACGAGCACAGGCTTACTCAGAGAGCCGGTGATGTCATGAGTTCTTAAAATTGTTCGCTGCGATAGCCTATTCGATCTAAGTTGCTTATTGTTGTTCACATGTTTCCACAAGGTATGACTCTTCCATGACTCACGTCCCCAATAAAGTTCGTAGAACTCCAGAGGCCTTAGCAGCCTTGGTCAGAAAGAAGGGAACACCTGTGCTCCAAACCGTACAGAACCTCTATCGAGAGGCCATGTGCGAGCTTCACAATGTCCCGGAAGTCCAGCTACTGGAAAGACTTTCAGCAGCCCTAGCGGATACTTCTACACAGTTGGAAACAATGCAGCCATTTTATGCGCTCTGCCTGAATGTTCTTAAAGCATCGGACACAGAAATTCAACCAGAGTTCAAGGCTGCGCATGACTTGAACTTAGATACTACTGGAAAGCGTAGCTGTCTGCGCCCGACGGAAAATAACTGCCGAGGAATGTGTGGCAAAGGATGTTCGTGTTGGAGTTGGGTCTGCGGCGATTGCTGCAGCCATGAGGGTTGTTACGAGCATGATCTCTGTTGTAAGGAAAACCCAACAAGTCCACACTGCCTTTTCCCGTATTTGTACGGTTTTACATGCTCTAGATTTGGAGGTTATAGGGATTGTTTGAATTGGAGATGGTGGGGATAACGTGGATCGAGAAGTGGACCAAAAGACATTAATGACACAATGCTGGTGCAATTAAATGATTATAAAAACCAAAATGAGCATGAATAAAGGCAATATTCATTGATTAACATCCACGGTTCTCTATTTTCGTACAATACATGGCTGCCTCTGATGCAGTCAATTTGCGTATTTGCATCGATTTTTTTTTATTATTAAAATATAAACACTATTTACAGAGTGAAAATGGCATCGCTAACGTCAGTGGTCAAGTAAAATTTATTTGGTCATTATCAGTTTTCGTTCCATTATCGCATTGAAATTTCATAGAATCTTACTTACTCTGAAGATCACTTTTCACTGTTTCGTATATTTTCCAATAACTTTATTTTTCATATTCATCTCAAACATATTAAGTAATTAGTGAACTGTCACGATGGCTTAAGTAAATGCTGATTTGTGTAAATAATATCAGTTTTCCTTTCGCAAAATTAACATCTTTGAAAGTATTCAATGAGTTTTAGGCAAAGTTTATGTGCTCTACATCACGTGCGCATTTTTAGAAAACTCTGCTGTTGAAGTAGAATAAAAATCTTACTAATACAGGGATTTATTGGACTCAAATAGTTCACAGCGGGTTGTGTTACAACAGCAATAAATGATTGTCATTAGCTGAACGCAGATCTCTGTGAGCGGAAATAAGCGACGTCAAAGAGGAAAATGATTTGGGGTTTATAAAAAAGTGTTTAAATGATTATAAAAACCAAAATGAGCATGAATAAAAGCAATATTCATTGATTAACATCCACGGTTCTCTATTTTCGTACAATACGTGGCTGCCTCTGATGCAGTCAATTTGTGTATTTGCGTTGATTTTTTTCTTATTAAAATGTAAACACTATTTACAGAGTGAAAATGGCATCGCTAACGTCAGTGGTCAAGTAAAATTTATTTGGTCATTATCAGTTTTCGTTCCATTAACGCATACCGCTCACTGAGTGCATAAAGCTACGTCAAGACGACTCTTTGAAGTGGTTTTCAATATTAAAACACGTATCAGTTGGGAAAATCAAAGCGATCCGATATTTACCGAAGAGGCATTGCGTGATTTATGTTCAGTAATGTTACTTAAGACATCACGAAATTAATCCGATTTGATACAATGTTTCTGGAAAGTGATACCTATACTTTGTCCACGATCAGCGAGCTCAAAACTAAAGGCTTAACCTTGTGAAAAAGGGTGGCTACATTATCCTAGGAATACTTTGTCATTTTGTTTTTGCACCGTTAAAGTGTTTCAGTGAAGACAAAGAGGTTTCATTGAGGTATCAGTAGAGATAAATTAAAGGACGATTACAGCCGGTTTAAGTCGTGATAAATTAAGTCGCATTTTCGGAAGTTAAAAACAAGTTAACTTTCGAAACACGGGAAGTTGTAACAATGTTGCAAATATTTGCAAGTACGATTTCTTCTCCTCCTCTTAAACAGGATGCCATTTTAAAGCTTTATTGAAAACAAACACGTAAATTGGACTTTGAGGAAAGGAAAGCTCTTGTAATCCACTAAGTTGAAAATGTCACTAAATTAAAATTTCATAGAATCTTACTTACTCTGAAGATCACTTTTCACTGTTTCGTATATTTTCCAATAACTTTATTTTTCATATTCATCTCAAACATATTAAGTAATTAGTGAACTGTCACGATGGCTTAAGTAAATGCTGATTTGTGTAAATAATATTATCAGTTTTCCTTTCGCAAAATTAACATCCTTGAAAGTCTTCAAAGAGTTTAAGGCAAAGTTTATGTGCTCTACATCACGTGCGCATTTTTAGAAAACTCTACTGTTGAAGTAGAATTACTAATACAGGGATTCATTGGACTAAAATAGTTCACAGCGGGTTGTGTTACAACAGCAATAAATGATTGTCATTAGCTGAACGCAGATTTCTGTGAGCGGAGATAAGCGAGGTCAAAGAGGAAAATGATTTGGTGTCTATAAAAAAGTGTTTTTAACATACTAACCTAATATGAGCAGTATCCCAGCAACCATACAGGAAGTCTTAACAACGATTCAGAGCTAATCGATCCAATAAAACCCAATTACTTGTCCCCTCGCATTCATCTCTCTAAAAACGTTCACGCGCCAAGGATAACGAATGGTGGTAAATTGAGCTCGACACAATGAATCGCCCTACATTAACGCCTTTTTTGCTTGTAGCGATTTTGTGCATAGGAGGAATCTCCGATTGTACAGCTGTGGATCAAGGCCTCCGTTTGCAGAGTTATTCCGCAGACTACGTAGAGGGATGTTACGTCCACAATAAAACCTTGGGCGTCTGCTTCGATATTCGTGAAGGATTCATGAAATTGTTAAAGGCCAATGGCGATGAGATGGTTCTTTACATGGACCTTGGACCTGAAATGTTTTACTACAACATTATGGGTCAGGGTTTCATTGGGTAAGTGTGTGATTCAGTCCTCATTTGGAAATGGCTACCATTAATTACATCGAAGGACGAAAAAGGGCCTTCGTTTTAATTTTCCTCTTAAATATTTATATTAGTTTCAAAGGGTAGTTCCTTAAAGTGCTCATGACGCGAAATTTTTTTTTTGCATTTTATGCTTGATAGCTGTATTTAAAATTAGAAATAATCGACCTTAGCGCCTAGCGAGTTCTCCTTGACCGTTATTGGGGCATTGAAGGTACGATTTGGCAGCCAAAATGTGTCCCTGTTACGCGCGCGGCCAAAATGACCATGTTACGTAGCTGTGACGTAGAAAACTGGGAACACACGTCGTCAATTATCAGTAAGATAGGACGAACGTATTACGTGGCCGAAGCGCCAAATGATGTTAGCTACAAGAATAATACACATAAACTGGGTATTTCTATACACTACTTTCGAAAGGATGTAGCTGTAGGGCCAAAATAGACGCGTTTCGATCGTGGATATCGAGGAGATTTTACTCTTCAACGTCGTCGGCCTTATGCTCCGTAACGGCTTCCAAGACCACTTGTCAAATCAGGGGAAGATAACCAATGAATTCGCCTAAAAAGAATGCTGATTAAGGGGCTAGTTTCTACGCCATACACGATTATCTAACATTCTTTTCAGCTGACATTTCGCAAGCGAAGAATGGTGAGCTCCTTATTGTTGTTTATTTCACGCGCTTGAGATGTACTCATACTCCGTGTCTTTCCACATGACTACATTTGCGCTTTTCTTATTGTATGAAAATCCTACCAATTGTAGTTTCCATCGTATTTTAATAACAGATTTACATCATTTGTAATGAAGTTCAAGCCCTTTCCTGAGCTGACCGTTATCCTGTTTCGAACTGTTGCGTAACAGTGCGAAACCTCTGGCAGGTACTGGCATAAAGACAGGTATGAAGGGGCTGTGAATTCTCCTAACCTTGGTTTCCGAAAGGCCATCCCACAAGCTATCAATTACCCCCTGCCCTCAAGAAACTAAAAGTAGCATCAGTAGCATTATCATTGTGATAACAGCGCTGCCACGAGATAAATAAGGAAACACTAATTTTATTGAATTAGATGGTACCGAATCCAAGTGCCTTGTTACATGTACAGTCGATGCGTAAGAAATATTCATTTATAGTACTAATGTCAGATTTTTCCTTTGAGTGGAATGGGTCATATGACAATGCTGCACTTAAACCAAAGAAGTTTTTCTCTATTAAAATTCCTATTTGAGATTAGCTTGAATCAGATGACTATAAACTCACTCGTTTTCCGTTCGGTCTGAGGGGCTCGACGGTGGCGACGACAGCCTCTGCCTTTGCGATCTCTGAGGAAAGCAGAAACTTGCGGTGAAACTGCTCGATGAATTTTCGGTAAAAATCCATCGTGCCTCGTGATACAGCTGATTCTTTCGTAAAAAGTTAGCTTTTGGTTTACCAAGGGAATTTCTCTACAACAACGAAACTCTCGAGCACCGAGGGGAACCTTCAACGCACTTAGTGTGAAGGAATAAAATGTTATGGCAACAGAATTGAACACAGCTACCCACTCTTAACGTAGATTTCGTCATAGAAAACAAAACACAAACGCAGCAAACTAAACATTAAGTTACGGGTATTTTTTGTTCTGATCTTCACCTAAACACCGCAGGCGAGAAACCGTCTTCCTACGGCTGAACCGTACTCGCGACTTCCGGTAGAGCTTGCTGAAGATAGGTATACTTCGCTATCGCACGTTATTTCAAGAGTATTTCATCGCTGACTGATACAAAATTATAAGAGATGTGAGAGATTTGCAAGCGTCAACTGAAAGTTTTCACAGTTTTCTACGTCATCAGCCGCTAGTTCGTTACCAGTCCACGGGACACTTTTAAGACAAAATAAGAGCACTTCAGGGCGCCAAAAGACCGAGTTTTAAGTTGTTAGATAATTTTCTCCCATCGGAATTGGTTTGTACATATGATGAACTAAGTACTTACGCAAAAAATAAAAAATTCGTGTCATAGGCACTTTAAGAATTTCCATGATGTTCCTTTGTCTGCTTCATTTTTTGAAGCCTCAAGAATTAAAACAGGATCGATTGATTTTTTAGTTCATTAATTGACCACTTTTCGGTTTGAAATCCATGCCAGAAATCCATTCTCTGCTCAATCCTTTGCCATCACTAAATAATTTGATCCACAACAAGAAAGCCATTTAATTGGCAGAGCTTTTCCTCGTTCCACAGACATGGTCCTTCATCTGTTTATGTCCCTGCCAACATTCCCGAAAGTCCAGAAGCGCTGAGGGAGTTTTTGAGACGCAGTTCTCAGAATGATAAGGAACAAGAGGACCTCATGAAGAATCATTACCTGGAAGCCATAGGTGAGCTGCAGCATGTCCCAGAAACTCACTTACTGGAGCAGCTGTCTGCGGCCCTGGGCGATAACTCAACTCGTTTAGAAATTCTCCAGCCTTTTCATTCCTTGTGCTTCAACTTACTGAAAACTTCTGGTGTACAGATCGCACCCGAGCTACGAGCTGCACATGACATGGAGGAAGATTACGCTGATTATGGTCAAGACAGGCAGAAGCGCGGTTGCGTGAAGCCAACGGCGAATAAATGCCGCGGACTTTGCGGTAAAGGATGTTGGTGCTGGAAGTGGTTTTGTGGAGATTGCTGTTGGCATCGGGGCTGTTATGAGCATGACCTGTGTTGCAAGAGGAAACCGTACAGTTCTTACTGTTTGGTGCCAATTGGTTTAAAGTGTTCTGGTTTCAGTTCTTATAAAAAATGCATGAAAAAAGGATCATGGTTGGGAAAATAATGCGCGAGATGATGATATTATACTCTGGCAAAACAAGAAAACGAGGGGTTCTGACTTTACCTGTCAGTTGTAGTAGTTTCATTTAGTTTCACACATCTCAATGCAATTATATTTTCTCTCCAGTGGTTCTAAATACGCTTTATTCTGTTATAAGTACTGTCTCATTTACTGGTTGCAAAGATGTCATCATGGGAAATAAAGAAACTTGTTGGTTTATCAAGTAGTCAAGTTTTTCCTTTATCCGTTTTGAACGATCAATATACTAAAAACCATACTTGGGTAATTTCGAAAAATTCGGCGGAGTATAGGCTAGGATACCCTTCCCCAAACTTTCCAAAGATTTGTTAAAGTTTGTAAAAAAATTCAATATAAACGCCTGGTTTTTCCCATCCCTTCTCAAAGTTCTGCCAACTTGGCTAGTATACCTTTCTTGGCGATGCGACGAAGAAGATACCAGCTTTAGAGGTTTTTACTAAATCACCGAGAATGCCAATATCTTCCCACCAGTTGTCCCAACGAAACTAAGGAAACAAGAGCGGCACACTCGCCAGATGAATTTTTTTGTGATAGAGAATTCGAACAGCCAAGCTGAGCCACACTCTTTACATGCCATAACAAGCTAGCAATCTAACTAAATTTTAACATATTCAGGTAACACAATTAAATAATTCTGGCTTGGGCTCCGTTCTTACAGAGACCCGTTAAGTTAAGATCAGAGTACACTGGGAAGAAAAAAAAAAGGCAACTCCATTAATCATTGTCCATCTCATGTAACTTCCCTTCAGTCATGCAGCTTTAATCACGGCTGCTTCGATCATGTAACTTCAGCTTTGATGGGATTCGAATTAAGAAATGCTCCCTTGTTGAAAATAATTTTGCTGAAATCCGCATGCGCGATTGTAATTCATGAATGAATGGCCTTATCCCTGTGTGTCTCCTGTCCAACTCTTCCACAATGAAACACACAGTTCCCTAAGGGACTCCGAAAACAAACTGGTTGTTCCTTTACTGCAAGCTAACCTTCTGAAAATATTTTCATTATAATGGCGCAACCCTCTGGAACAGCTTACCCTTTAGTCTTAGACAGACAAAATCGTCTTCAATTTATATGTCAGACTCACAGCATTCATGGAAAACAAACTTTTAGTTACTAAATAATTTGATATTATAAGTAAGTAATTAGTTATGTCAAGGTTGGTTTTTTAGCATAGATTTAAATCTTATTATCGTGTTTTACATCCCAACAAATTTTAAGCGAGTGTAAAGAAAGATTAAAGATTAATCTGACAGCCTCAAATTAAAATCTCTATAGAAACGACTCGAAATGTCTCTTTTGTTGCCCTTGAAATGTTCGCAGCGCTTAACCGCCGGGTTTAATCATCAAGCTGGCAAGCTTGCCTCTGTAAACAATTGAATTTAATGCTCTAGTTGTTGATGGATGTAAAAAAAACAAAAATTGAAAACCAGTCATATTGCCACTCGACTGAATTAATCCTGATATACTCAATGACTTAAAAAAAATTTCCTCTGTATATGGATTAAAGGCATCGTAACAGTAATGGGTATCGAACTTCAAGATGAGAACTGAAAATAATCCTAAGAGCTCAGATTGTTCAAGTTCGTCTCTCATAATACTTTTCATTTTTGATAATCCTTGTCCTTTTTGGTTTATTTTTCCATTTAGGGTGTTTTTCTTTTTCACCAAAATAATACAGTTTTCCTCTCGAGTAAACTTTACTTTTCGAATCGAAACGAATCTTGAAATGTATCATCTGGCAGCTCTAAACTTTGATAAACCCAGCCTTGACACAGGCCACGAGCTATTGCTCACGCAAATATATCAATATAGTCTTAATCTGACATTCATCCGTTTGGAGTCATGTAGGTTCAGCATTTTGCTGCTTCCTGTCTGATTTTTCCATTTATGTCCAGAAATTCACGCGGTAACAAAAATGGCTAGATTTAAAAAGAGTTTCGCCAAACAGAGTGAATGTTCATGGGTTTGTTGATTTTAGTCAAATTCGTTACAGCGAAATCAGCTTGGCGGAATTGAAAATTTGACAAAATATCAGTCAAATTTGTCAGAGCGAAATCAGCTTGGCGGATTTGACGATTTTGATGAATGTTCGCCATTTTTAAGATGTTGCATGGCTTTTGTCCGGTTTTCTGTTTTACCGATTCATGTGCGACCTGAAAACAGAGGACAAAGAGCTAACCTGTGGATGTACCACCACTAAAGTATTACTACAAGGAATTCGTTTCATCGCTGTATTTCAGTCCAGAATTTAATCAAACTAGTCATGCCGGGTTTACATAACTCCAAATCACTTTACGCGGATTCCTTTTTCCAATGATTGAGACCCCGCGATACTTTCGTGAAAGAATTCATGCATGAAATGTTTATTTCACGTCATCCCAACCTTAGTTATGTCCTAAATGAAAACATTCTGAACCAAACAAGCATTGCGGTAATCAAAATTTAACGATTTCTCTAGGCACTGAAGCCGTCTAAATTCTTGAATGACAAAAGGGTGCTTTCTGAAGCCCTTAAACTGTTTCGTTTTGAATGTCGAAGAAAGGGCTTTTCACGGTTCGCAGAAAAATTGATTATTTTCCTGGGCTTCTGTATCGTCGGCAAAAGATGTTCACTTGTATTCACTACCGACTCTTTCTATATACTTTGATGTGAAGAAAGTAAAACGAACAGTTTTCATCATGAATAATGCTGGGCCTAAAAAACTATTAAAAACATAAACAAAAGCGCTGAGAGCTGCTTCCTTTAGCAGAGTTTGAACAGATGTTACCAAAAAGGGCAATCATGAGAACAGATGTACGTGTTTTTTGATAATGAAGAAACGGAATAAGATCCGGTGGAATTTTTTGTGGCGGCTTATGAAGAAACTGAAACTGCTGGTCACGTTTAAAAAGTGGACTTTGGCCAGAGAGACAATACATTTAAGAATCAAGTTGCTATACACCGTGCCACAAATTCAACAGGAGTGAGTCCTGCAGTGTGATTCTCATACAACAGTAGTCACTTCACTTCACGTTTGTAACTTACAGCATTTTCTGAAATGTCTTCTTCAAACATTCCAATTTCTTTTCTTTTAACGGTGGTAGTTTTTTGTTGCTCAGTAGCAAGCTGTGATTGTAAATCTTCAACTCAAGCGTTCCACTTCGAGGATTACTCAGAGCAGCGAGTAAAAGGATGCTACTATCATAACCAGACTTTGGGGATTTGTTTTGATATTGAACAAGGCTCGATAAAACTGATGGAGACGGCCGGGAGCATAATAGTGTTATACCAAGAACTTGGTACAGACATGTTCTATTACAAGATTATAGATCAAGATTTCCTAGGGTAAGTGAAACGATGTTTTTTTTATCGCAATCGGGAGAAGAGTTGTCATTGACCCGTGCTCTTTGATGAAAGATATCTGTCGATCAATTGTCAGCAGCTATACTGAAAAACGCCCTCGAAAGTTCCCTGACGTTCTTATTCTGTTCTGCTACGTCATTCATAGCGTAAAGTGGGTAATACCGGTAACATTGTAATTCATCGTACAACATTAGACTACTGAAAATTGGAAAAAAAAAAACCCTTGAAAAATGATGAAGTTGTTCACCGGCATACTTGTAATGAATCAGTCTGTAAACAGAAGAAAGAAGAAACACAGTTTTTTGATATGTAAAATAGACAGCATTTAGAAACCACTTTGTCATGCCTGCACTCGGTAAGATAATCCCATCCACATAAACATTTTCTGAAAGCCGTTTATTACAGAAAACAACCGCATGTTTGAAGTTTCTTTAAAGAAAATGTCGCCGTTTTGTAAAAAGATACATTCAGCGCCAGAACCTCTTGAATATCACTTAACACGACGAAACAGACCACGCGATCTTTTAAAGCTGGCAGCACTTACGTCCACAGAGAATTAACTTCTGATCAATAATTTTGTCAATCCTCTTTAGGCGCGGTCCATCATTGTTTTATATTCCCAAAGCCATTCCCAAAGTATCACACAATCTTCACGAGTTTCTGACGATGGGCCGGACCTCCGAGGAAACACAGGTCGAACTTCAAGCGTTAAAAATCCATTACCATGAGGCCATAAGAGAGCTGCGGCAAGAACCGGAAATTCAACTTCTGGAACGTTTGTCACAAGCACTTGCTGAAAACGTAACCCAATCGGAAATGTTAAAGCCATTTCATGCCCTGTGTTACAATCTCCTGAAGACTTCAGACGTTCAGACTCCACACGAGTTGAGGGCTAGACGCGATTTGGGAAATGAAATTTCTGGGCACCATAGTAAGAGACAAAAGCGCTGTGACTTAGCGCTTGATCCAAAACAAAATAATTGCACTGGTATGTGTGGCCCCAACTGTTCATGCTGGTCTTGGGTCTGTGGTGACTGTTGTTTCCATCAGGGATGTCATGAACACGATATATGTTGTGAGAAATATGGGTCTTGGAGCGCCTATTGTGCTTTACCGCTCGGCTTCAGTTGTGAAAGTTATAGGACATGTTAACGATGGAAATGATAAGTTGCCTTTTTTTTGTAAAGTATGCATCTTTTGCTTCAATAAATTATACTTTAAAAATTAAAATAGATGAAATATAAACACATTTTTCGTTTTAAGTAAGTTATCTGTACAACTTTACCAGTTTCTTTTGGTTTAAAAACATGGACTCAGAACCTATACCTAGTGTTTTGCTACTTAACCCTTTACAACCCAACATCAGTATGCATGTTCTCCATAAATTTCTTAAGGAGCTGACGAGGAGAATTTGTTTAACAATCAAGAACTTCTTTGGCTGGTGATCATTTCTTTTATTCTTTTGACCTCAATGTGTGTTTTAGGGGGTGATTATGGAGGGAGAAATTAGATGCTAGTCAGTTTGAGGGGTCATAGGGTTAAATTTGGTCCCGATTACCCTTTTTAAAAGGAGAATCAGAACTTATCTTTCAGGTTTGAATAACAAGGGTTTCAATAATGCTGATGGCTCATTTTTATTTCTTTTGTGCAATTAACAGCAATTTAACTTCTATAGTATAATGATGAAACTTTCAAGAGCATATGGAGCAGTTTAACAAGACCTTGCTTTTCAATTCTCTGGACATGGTTCTTTTTTCTCGTTCCCATGAATGTAATGAAATATTCAATATGCTTATCAACAAATATCTTTTTACTTCATTCTAGGTAAATAAAACTTGTTTGGATCGAATTTGATAAAAAAAATCATGACAAGTTTTGTTATCAGACTTGCACTGAATTACTCAAATATACTAGTTGCAAGCATAAAATATTTGAATAGTCTAAATAGTCTAGAATCATCCAATGCACAACATCCAAAGCCATGAATTTTTTTCAAATCACATTTTGATACGCAGCGTTATTGTATACAAAGTATCATTCCATTGATCATGTGTATGTAAATAAAAAAGAAAGACATTGTTCTTTTTGATTGTTCAACTGGTGAAAAAAATATTCTTATAATCTCTATAAACAAGACAAAAAATCTGAGTCTCTCTCCCAAGGATTGAAACTCCAGACCTTCACACTTCATTGTTGATGCCCTACACCGAAGTAGACAGTGCTTATCATCAAGTTTCACCATAGAAAGTGAAAAAAACATTTTTCTTTATACAATTAAGCTCTACAGTATTTTTTATTTTTATTTACAGGCTCTGTGCTCACAATGCTTGTCCCATTAGCCTAAGAGATACACAAAGGCCTGTAAAGTCTGTGACAATTATGTTTTTTTTCAATCCACCTAATCATTGAAAAATTACAACCAATGTCTGAGATATGTACATATTAGGTGATGAGCACTGAGAAAGCAATTTCCTTTGATCATAACCAGTCTTCTTTCCTATCTAATTTTGTTACACAAGTGAAAAGGAACAATGAAAGAAAACACATCACACCTATAATTACACCAACATTGAAAACCAGAGAAGCAAAGGAGAATAGACAAAGGCAGGAGTTCAACCATCCATAGCTCTGTGATGGAAATGCTTCTTGTGTTCCCTTGGTTTAAACATAAAGTGAAATTCAAAGGAAAATAAATCATTTGCTCACCTAGTCATTGTTTTAATTCACCAATAAGGTAATGGTCTTCAAATTTTTAAAATCAGAATTCACAAAAATTGATCCAAAATGTTTGTATCATTAACACTTTAAATTTTTAACTAATCCCACTCCACTTGATGGATGTATACAAAATTTCATCTGTCTCATCATTTACGGAACAAATAAGGGCTGTTTTTTTAACAGTAGCACCCAGTCTTCCAGCTGAGATCATCTCAAATGGAGTAATTTTCTTTCCCCATGGAACAATAATAACAATGTAATATGAGTGATACCTGAATGGATCACCAGGATATGCTAGTAAATCTCCTCCAAATTTAACACCAGATGTTAAATAATATCCTTTTTCCCATAAGTCCAAAAATACCCTGTAATGCAGCTTTTCAGTTTCTGTGTGGGGGTATGTCCAATGTGCAGCTGAAAGAGTCTGCAGTCTTTGCGATGGCATAATTGTTGGAATGTGAATTAAAGTTCCAAGGGCAGACGAGGCCTTCGTTTCTTCATGATTAATATCACGGTTAGGTGACACTCTCTGCAAGCTAGACTTGTCCTTACGTTTACAACCCAATTCAATTTCAATGTGACGGGCCTCAATGCTATCAGTTTTTCTTACTGATTCTTCATTAGTTATCAAACCATTGTCTATATTACATTTCGAATCCAATTGATTAGCAACTTTTTCCTCCTTTTGGTTGCATTTTTCAGGATTGCCTTCTTCTAATTCTTCACTTTTCACTTTTTTTACTGGACTAGTTACATTTTCATCTTTCTCTCTCAGTCTTCTCTTCCTCCTTCTTCCCTCCTCGATAATTTCTGCTAATTCCACCTGCTTTTCTTCTCTTTCTCTTTCAAATAACTCTCTCTGTTTAACAACGCTGTCATGGCGAAGCTCATGAAACGTCTTAACTTCTTCATTCGATGGAACCGGGAGATTTTCCGGTAAGTCAAACATCCTTGCCAGTCCCTTGTTCAAAAGTAACGTGGCCTCTGCTTGCGAAAGAAGAAGCGGCAAAGAAAAACAATGGTTCTGTTTTGGTTTACGAGGTAGTGATCCAATGAGTGATCCAACTATGCGATATTCAACACGAATTTTCTCAGCATCTTCAGGGTTCCAAACGAAAACTTTACTGGATTGAGAGAATAAAGTCACACAGGTTTCCGCACCGTCCGCCATATTGAAAATTATCTTTTTTGTGTAACCGCTGAAGTAAACTTTTTAATAATCTCGGGCGGTTACATTGAAGAGCCTAGTCTCCAGTCTCCAGCTACGAGAATTTCCAATTGCAATATTTCACCCTAGTTTAGTAAACATGGCAATGACAAAGATCGATATCTATACACAGTTTTCCCAGGAAATAGTCAAACTGGCTTTTTTTTTTTTTTTTTTCATCAAATAAGCGCATGACCTTCTCTCGGAATGTATAGTTGTTGCCTTCAAAGCTTGGGATACAAGTTTTATTTACTCGCTACGGTTCATAATATATACTTAGCACGGTATTTAAAAGTAGTCTTTAGACATAAGAAGAACTTTCTTTCGGTAGCGACCGGAGCCCATGCAATTGGCCTCTTAGCTTGAATTGTTTGGGATTGTAAGATATTTCAATCTCTTTTTAAGTCCAGGGTAAATAATCCGCGATAAGCACTGATGATTAATAAGAATTATCAACACACCTCAGCTGGTCTAGACGTCTTTTTGAGAGCCAGCAATACAAACGCCATACCAGACATACTGCGCTAAGGCATACCTGAAAACTGTGCACATCAACTATTCCACTGAGTGAGAGGCACCGGATTCACAGTCCTAACACCTCTGCAAGAGGCGGGGGGGGGGGGGGGGGGCGGAGGTGGAGGAGGTTCGGCGGGAGGGAGAATGAGTGACACAGGCACACGCTGTTCTAAGGGATCACAAATCAAACAAAGGCCCGACTTCGAAGGCTTACAGTTATGAGTATGACACAATATGACTTTACTTCTGATACTTATTTCCGGTGTGTCTTCATGGCTCGACAATGTTGAGACTACACTTGAAATAACGAAAAAATTAAGTCTGCCATTTCTGACAAACATGTTGACCCTTTAATACCATGAGTGATCAAGACAGAATTTCTCCTTGAAACATCAATACAACATCGAGCAGGCAAGTTATGAGAATGTAGAAAACTATCAATTAGGATATAATTAGTTGATCCATTACCATTTTCTCCGATGTAACATTTTAAGAATTTTGCTGCAGACAGTGAGGAGAAATACTAATGAGATCTTAGAGTGAGAAGATTAAGGAAGTGGCCAAGGGCGGCTTAGCTGAGTGGAAATTTTCAAACAGTCGCTGATTGGTTACCTTATATCTGCTAACTTAAAAACTGCATCTTCTTTGGTTGCAAATTATTCCTTAATCTATAAAATCAACAATCGCGTAATTTGTTCACTGCTAAACCGGGAAAGTTTCCAGCTGAGCCGCACGCGATCTTCACTGAATATTTCTGCCTTATTAATACCGTATAACATAAACTTTCAAGGCTATAGTTCGCAGTTCAGTACATGGCTGAAAGTTGCGTCATCAATGGAGCGTACGGCACGCCTCAACATCCCTCGAAAAATCTTCTTGATATTGGGGGGTTCCATCATTCCCATTTATACAATCCTTCAGTTCGCTCTAAACATGTCAGCTGAATCGAGATAAGCTCACTTAAAATAGAAACACGTGCATGGTAGAGAGGCATCCGTAACAGCTTCATCCGTCGTGACTGAAAGGAAAATGCAAATTATATTTCTTTACAGTCTTAAACTGTTCCACAGGCGAAGAAGACGTTGAAGGCAGCTTCCTTAGGCGAAATATATGAAAAGAAAAATTTTACTCAACATCAAAACAAGAGAAAATCAAACGAAGCTGTTAGCCAATTCAACCCATTTCTTTCCCTGGGCGGCAGGAGGAGATGAACGAATAACACAAGCAAACACGTCACTGGATTGATGCAGTAAACAGAAAAATGAGGGGAACAACCGAAAAATTTCTAAAGAATAACGCTCCTAAAAACAAACAACCACCGGCCATACAGGAGTTTACTGGGTAACAGGTGATCGTTTAAACATTCCAACATAACTTTTTGTTATTTTTAATGAAATAAAAGCTATTTTTCTATTTTCCACGTGTCTCGCTAGAACCTGACTTCTCTTAAGTCATGCCATTTACGATAATGGTCAGAAAAAGTGCTCTCATAATTTCCATTCTTATTTTTGAAATGTAACGTTTTTCAAAAGGTCTCTTGAACCAAAGAAACCGCTAAAATATTCATTTGTCCAAGCGTGAAAGGAAAGTTTATCACAAAAAGCGTCATCATACCGAAGAATGCGTTACCAATGCCATTGCTCCCTCATGCTGGTGATAAGCGTAATTTAAGTCTCCTGTGCGTAAGACCACGGAAACACAGAATTGATGTACGCGATACAGAGCTACTCTCCCATTTTTAATTTACCATTTCTTAGAGTCTTTCTTTTCTGCTCCAGTATCACGCAAGTTTAAAGTATTTTACACTGACGTTGTGTTTCTCCTCGAAAACTACTGTTTTGCCTAGGTCCTAATTGTAAATATACTTAGAAATCCTTAGTCCTGGCAAATTAATATAATTTCTGGTGTTGAAAAGCGAAGAGTGTGACACTTGGACCGATTTACGTTTAAATAGAGCAATAAAAACAAACCGCGTTGAAATGTCATATGTTCAAATTAAATATATTCAAAATGCGCATATAAAGTTCAAGCACATTCATATGTCTAACTACTCGTTAAAACCTGTTTTTTCAACGCGGTATCGAGAGTTTATTTTAAGCTATCGAGAAGAAGTATCTTCAAACAGGTTTAACATAATCGTTCTTTCTTCTCTGTGACTGACCACTCATGCTCGATGATCGTGACGTCATCTTGCTGTTGCTCATGCAGCCGAGACACTTATTTTCCAGGTCCCAGAAGCACGTTCGGCAGTAATAGACGCCACAGTCCTCGGTGTCACAGTGCAGGTACTTCCTGTTAAGTCCAGTGCCACATACAGAACATCTTTGAATACTGACTCCAACAAACTCGAACAAAGTTTTAATCCAGCTGAAATTATTACACAGAACCAGTACTGCGTCCAACCTGTTGAGTGTTTCATTTTCTTCAGAGAAGTTGTTCATCTTTTCAATGACAGATTTGTAAAACATCTTGCGTTCTTCAAGCAGTTTGTAGTACAGGTAAGCAATGCGTTTTCTCTCCCGTCTGGGGTAAAAACGCGACGCAATCAAACGGCGAAGCCGAAGGATAAATGCTTGGAGAAGGATTATCAAGAGCAGAACTCCTAGAAGAGTTGACAAGATGATGACGTAAGACTCGTTCAGCCTCTTGAGTTTCCCAGCGCACCTACTGGGAATATTGGACAGCGGTTCCTCTCGAGTGATAACAAGATAAAAGTAATGATCTAATAGAATGATCATAAGAGCAAAAATTAAATAAACGAAGTAAAACAGCAAGTATTTCAGCATGCTTCCTTTCTCGCTCTTAGCCAGTTGGCAGCCAGTTGGTTGAACGAATCTCTGTAGCTCGGCTTTTTTCAGAGGAACCAGTAAGTCAACGGCTCCGCTCGACTTGCGCATGTCCTCGATTGACTTGAAGCGAAGCGTGAGGTAGTGATTGTCGAACTCATTGCAAGAAAGATACCACTTGTGATAACTGTATGCTTCGTACAATACAAGTAAAACCAATAAAGGCAACAAGAGAGTTATGATATGGACAAAGTCACAAGGCTCCCCTGCTGCGATAATAGTGTTATTTTTGTCCGTGATAATATCTTCTGTTGCCATCCGCCCAGGGAAACGTCCAATTATTTTATCAATTTGCGATAACTTGTGATAACTCGCGCTGCTGATGTCTTTGCACGTTTCTTTAATCCGGTTGTCTGTGAGGTGATCACAAGCGTTCCTAGGCGTAAGAAATTCACAGTTTGGTGGTTTGTTTAGTTTCGTACATTGGCTGTACATGTTATCGATCTCAGAGGAGCAGATGTTGAATGTGCGCCTCAGAGTACTTATGCAAATTAGTTCAGATGAATTGTTATCTGCAGCATCAGCTGATGACAACAGGGAATAATTCATGTATTTTTGCAGTTCGTGTGAAATGTTTTCGTACATTACCAAACGTTGTACAACAGCAGGATTATTTTTATCAACTAGAACAAGTCTGGTTGGGTTACCACTGCTATTGTTTGCTAACTGTCCAGTGTCCATTAGGCAAGCTCTATGAAGGGTGACCAGGCGTACATTCTCAATAAAATTGCACATTGGACCAGAAAGGACAAAAAATGTGATCAGCAACCAGACAGAAATTTTCCCTCCACATGCAAATAAGCTTGGGAAAATCAGTAAGGCGATGCATTGAAGACGCGTCTTATCGAGAAATCCGAAAATTGTTCCCACAACAAAACCGACTATAAGAGCGGAAACGATGCTAGTGACAACGTGCAAATGAGCCAGGAGAAACAATGTCAAAAATATGAACACACCCAGAAGTAATCCTAAAAATATGCCGAGTAAAATTCGTAACTTCGGTCGCCTTTTTGGCGCAAGTAGTTTTTCTTTAGTCTCCTTTGCTGCAAGTCCTGCATCCTTGATGTTCTCCGTAGAGCGCTTGCCTTCTGTATCTATGCTCTCATACGAAGCCATTCTGTTCTTCATGTGCTCTTTGGTCTTCCTGATTACGGATGATGTTGGCTTCAGAGTTGTTGAACCAGCTTTTGATTTCTTATTTTTGTCTTTCGGTTTCTCGGCCGTTGTTTCATCTTTCCCTCGCTTCTTCGTTGAAGGCGACGATGGTGGTGTTTTGTAATGCATCGGTGTATCGTAAATGTGTGGTTCGTTACACTCAACACAGCCTTGATCGTTTGATCGGGCAGGTTTAGGTGGTAAAACCACGTTGGGGACTTGATAAATACTCGCTTCGTCCTTCGACAGTGGGTTCTCTTGAATATTAACTGCAGCGCCCCCAGCAGCGCGTTTGTTGGTCACGTTTGATTGATTTTTCTCGCCAGATTTCTTCGCGTTTTCTATCGGGTTAATTTTAACCGGCTGACTTTGTGCTGGTCTAGTCTCTTCCTTCGGTTTACTATTCTTGACCGTCTCTTTCAGTTGGGGTTTTGTCTCCTTACTTTTTTCTATGGGTTCGTAGTTTCCGTCCTCGTTGTAATCTTTATTCGGCGTGGGCTTAGATCGCAGAGAATCCTTCGCAGAAGCTGCTGTCGGTTGATTTTTCGTGTCCACTCGTGGGGCCGCTTTCGTTTCTGTGGACTTTAAACTGTCACCATTCTTATTTAAATTCAATCTGAAAGGCCTTCCAATCGCTTTTGGCGGTTCTTTTTCTGTTTCAGTCGCACTGGACTCTGGTTTCTGTTTCTGAAGTGTCTGGAGTGATCTAGGAACAAACTTTGGCTCCTGTTTATCATCTTTCATTAGATTTCCGGTTTTCGAAACGTCTCGCTTCGCTGGCTTCTCATCATCGTTACAATAATTTCCATCTACAGAATCTTCTACAACTCCTGAGTCCCCCGAAGTTTCCTTTCGTTCCTCTTTCTCTTGTGGTTGTTTCATGCTTCCGGCAAATGGTTTCGGGTAAAGCGGTGTTTTTCTAACTGAAGGCGTAGTTGTTCTATTTTGAAGCCACGCGGGTTTCTTGTCATCTTTTGCAGCAGGTTTTTCCTCGCTATTAGTATCTGTATCAGGACTTCCTGAACCGCTCCCTTTTTTATTATTTCCAGTCAGTTTTGCCGCACAGCTCTCAGGAAATTTTCCTGTTTTTCCACTGTTCAAATTTTTGCCATACATCCATCCGTCTCCTCTTTTACGAACGTCGAAAATAATATCACCTTTCTCAACTGCCATCGGCGAGTCTTTGCCACCAAACCTGGCTTCCTTAGCATCGGGGGTAAAATCTTGAGTTATTTTAAGATATAAGCCGTCCATGATGTCTAGAATTTTTGATGACAGAGAATTAAAAACGATTTATTTCACGAACGTCGCTAGGTTCTCATTTCGCTCGCTTGTTTGAATTTGAATCCACTAAACAAAAGAGTTGGAAGTGTTGTTTTCATATCGCGTCACATGACCGGTTTTCCAGCTGACTTCACTCACGCCACATCTTATTGGTTCTGCTTGATCGCTTGTAAAACACTTGATCTTTAGCTTTCACAAATCACTCAGCTATGGATCTGTTCTGCAAATGGATGATAAATAAGGCATGCCACTTTTAAAAACAATAAATAAACGATATCATTAATTAAAAGCATTTGACACTCGGTGTCACGTTGCCAATTTCCTCTGCAAAAAAGGTTGAAAATTCTAATCGCAATGTGCCGCAATTTGCCAAAAGCTGTGGGTATGTTTTGGTCTGTTTTGGTCTGTTTAATATGATTTTTGGCTACCGGCATGCATATTCATATTTGATTGCAGCAAAGTCGAATCACCTGCGATGCAACTTGTACGGAATGTCAATATTCACCCACTGACTCGGATATCAAGGTACAAGCATTGGAAACGAGTTTTAAACGTCAATTCTAAAATTAGCGACATATGGTTCAGAACACAAGAAATTGTTACATTATTCAGTGTGCCTATCCATGTGGAAATTTAGGGCTCCCAACAAACTGGGGTTGTCCATTTGTTTCAATTTTTAAATCATGATATATCATTTCAAAATTTGCTCCAGGGAAGTAATATCACAGAGTCTCAAGGAAGCAATATTTCTTGCCAAACTGACTACGTGACACCATATGAAAGCTTTGACTCTAATGAGAATTGCCTATAAAACTGAGAAAATCAGCAGTGTAAGAATAAGAATGATTTTCATTAAAAAAATTGACTTAAAACTAACTCTAAGTACCACAATAAACTTTTATTTTACTCTCGGATTAAGGCTAGTCAAAATAAAGTCATAATTGAATATCCACATGATGAAATTCTTGAATCTGCTTGAATGAACAACATTAAGCCAAACTGATAAAACTGATGACTCACAACTCACTATTAAAACCACAAATTTAGAACACAAAAAAACTAGAGTAGATATCCATATAGAATCGATTTAAATGTCTTTGTGTTTGAGCCAACGATGAAGTGTGGTAGTGTCTTTGCTTTTGAAAGGGCACTCTGTGGCAATTTAAAATAATTTCATTATATTTTCAAAATTATAGAGAATGTCAATTAGACTGGCTGAAATAAAACATCAATGCTTGGAAACAGAGACCAAAATAGTTTGGAAAATGATTGAGAATTAAGCTTTAATTTATTGTTGTGAAAATCTGAAAGGTTTGATCAAATATCTAAGCCAAATCAGCACCAGTGATGAACTCCAAAATCAAATAAAAATTCTTGATCCACAGTTCGCAAAATATATTTGCTTAACTCTTACTAGCTCAGATTGCTCAACATACACTCCCTTAGGGAATGAAAAATTACACAATCCTGAAGGTGATGACTTTTGTACATAATTTTTGCATGAAACCTCTTCTCAGGACAGGCATTCTCATTTAAGTACAACTTAAGTTGCAGTGTGAAGATTGTGTTTCTTTGAAAATGAACCTCTGAAGGCTACTTCCTGAATTGATAATTGTTTCAAATTTACAAATTATTTTTTTCTCTTTTTTTAAACTGGATAATTCTGACATTACTGATCCACACAGCACATCATTATGGAATGCCCTACTCTGTTTAAACTCTATACGTGATTTCACACACATACACAAGCCAAGCTACCTCAAGAGGAGGAGCATCTGACTTCAATGCCTGAAAGTTCTACCACTTAATTATGTTATTTCACAAATAATTCACCCCTAAGCATTGTTAACTTTTAAGTCTTTTCACCTTCTTCATATCAAAGGCAATGAGAGTGGGGAGGGAGGGAGGGAAAGGGGTTCATCACTAAGACAGAGAGTTCTTGAAAATTTCCAAAATCCCATTTATCCATGAATATTGACAGGCAAGAAAAAAAAGACTAGTCTTCGTCTATTCCTGTTGTTAAGATTATTTAGCTACATATTTTACTTTGCAATTCCATTCAGTTCTGAGACATATCTAACAATTTTCAGTAAGAATTAACTAGAAAACTGATCCTTTGCTTTACAGAGGCTATATGCATCAGGCAGGTAGGTACCTGATTTATGACAACATCATCACACTGAACTACTAGGGACAATAGAAATGCTTCACCAGTACGTAAAATTTCGAAAATTCGCTGATTTATACCAGGGAGTGTGGTTATCGAAGAATAAAATAAATAAATTAAAAAAAACTATTTTATTTCCAAGTAAATTCATTTTGTCTTTAGATCAAATAATTTTGACATGAGAGAATCCAAAGCCCTCGAAAAGAACGGTTTTTGGAACACAAGGATTCCTTAAACTACGGTGTATAGTCATTTTATGTTAAAATACATCAAAAGAGTGAATCCTTCGGTCAATAATGATTAAGCTTCTCTCAAGCTTTTGTTTATCTTGCAGATTTTTCCCTGGTTTTACGTCTAAAGCGAAATAAAGCATCAACGATCAAGACCTTCCCTCTTACTACTGAAAATACACAGCCCTTATAAAAAAATTGGAAGAACAGAGTAGGGAAGGCTTGGTAAAATTATGAACACCGAGGAAATACATGTGGAAGCCACGCGACATAGGATTACAGGAGATTCGAGTTGCCAGGCAAAAATAACATTATGGAATGATCAAAGACTCTATTTTTAAGATTGGATCGTAGAAAACGTTACAAGCCTTAAATAGACAAGTATAATCAAAGATATGTCGAAAAGTCTTACCTCCAGCGCGGAAAATGTTTGACGCCCATCGAGAGACACCAGCGTTGTTTCAATATGTTGTTGCATGCACCTGCATAGCAAGCCCCGCGAGTCGAAATCATCGCTAACATTGGATCCATGAAATAGGTTGAAGTCTGTATTTTTTCAAGATGGCGTCTGGTCTTGCCGTAAACATCGGCGGATTGAAAGTCTGCTTGATCGTGAAGTGGAAGAGATCTCTAGGGATGGACAAGAAAAATATGTACCGTAAGTGCTGTTCGTTAGAATTTCAGTAATTCAAAGTTTGGCTCTCTGATTCTGATTTGACAAGATTTCCACAGGAACAATAGGCCGTCAGAAAGCTTTGAAAAAGTACACACATTTTTTCCTGCAAGAGTTTATGTAATACATTTAAAAACCTTTTTGAGGTATCAAAACGATATTCTTGAAGGGGGTATCTAACTATTATGATCAATCAACTCTCAGATTGATATAGCAATACACATCGTTCGAGTCATTTTAGTAGAGAAGATGTTTAGAACTTGTTGATGTGGAGACTAAGGATTGGGAAGTAAATTAATTACTGCTCATATGGATGTGTTAACACTTACAGGCAGCTTTCCATGTCAGAGAAGCTGGCCAAACTAGCGCACAAGATAGACTTTTTATCAGATGTAAAGGGGCACAAAGAGGATGTAGAGAAAGAAGATGATGAAAAATCATTGGTAACATTTCAACCTTCTCTGTGGCCGTGGGATTCTGTTAGGGAAAACTTGAGGTAAATATTTTTCAATATATGTTTACCATTCTACTCAAATATCTAATATAAAGGTATTAAATTCTCTATCTGTTCTATATTTACTTGTAAAATGCAGTTCCAACCAATAATTCAGACTGCTGCTATTATCATAAGATGCGGAATGACATTGAGAACAGTGAAGAGAAGTTGCATTTTTAATCACTTTTGTGGAGGGATTGGACTACAACCTCTATCGGGAAAAATCTTAAGACACTCTTGATAATTGAAAATATTTAATGGAAAAATTATGCAAATGATTGGTTTCTCAACAGGAAGTCCTTAACTGAAGTCTGTGTATTATCTGATGTTCTGAATGTGTGCGAGACAAGAAATATTTAGTATTGACCCCAGTCTCCACAAAACCAAGCCACTCCTAAGCCACTTTTGTCTTTGATCACTAAAAAGAAGGTTAGGAATGAATTTACTCAGAAAATGTCTCTGGAACTGAATTTTAATCATCTTATGAGTGGATCTTGGACCTTTAACTTTGGAGGAACCAGCCAGAGTAGTTAAATTATTTTGTTGGTTAGATTGCAGGCATTTACTCACATGTTATACTATAAAAGACAAGAACAAGGCCTAATTCAAGTTTTTTCAAGATTTGAATGTCACTTTTTGTGTAATTTTGTGTGAGCATGTCCTTGTAGTGTTTTCAAGTTTCTTTAATTGCACAGCTAGTTCTTCTTGCTTGTGTTGGTGTCGTAAAGTGTAGTTTATGAATGGTTTCAAGTTCAAACAATTTCCTACTATAGCTGCTGTACTTTATTTGTGTTTTCCTTTGTTTTAGAGATACTGGTGTTTTTATTGTTCTTAAAACTAAGAGAAAAAAAGAAACAAATTGACCAGTTTTCATAATTTTAGCCTAAAAGTAATTTAAATGTCAATATAATATGCATTGCTTGACATATAAGACTCTTTGTCAAAGGAATTCAACATTGTCTATTGTTGTTCAGGGTCTTGTAATGCTGCTGATATTCTGCTACGAGGAGCTCAGAGAATGGAAGATGCAGTCAAAGAAAGAGCTGATAATACATCAAGGCACCTAGGGAGCAACGCAAAAGATTTCCATTCTGAACTTATGATGCTTATAAAGAGGTGGAGGTTAAAAAACAGGCACTTCTATAATGGGGGATTTGACATATCGCTCAGGTTAAAAAATCAAAGAATGCGTACTTCTGTTTACACAATATTTGTAGCAAATACCACTTCATTATTTGTAAGCAGTGTTAACCCTCTTAATCACCCTCAGTAGGGATCAGCACTTGTGTTCTCTGTATACACAGTTTACTAAACAGCCAATGAGAAGGAGGTCAAAGAGGTGAAATCAAAGATTAATATTTGCAATAAAGACTTGGGTGTTTCTTTTCATAGCTGGCTCACAGTTCAGAAATCCAGGATTGTTTGAGGTTAACAAAGCTACAATAGCTGAAGATAAAACAGAACAATCCACCCCAGACAACAGAGCTTTGGAGGTGACTGTTGGAAGTGATTTGGAAGGAACAGCAGAAATCAGAGTGGCTATTGTGGAGTCTGGAAAAGATCTACAGATTGCATCTGTTAGAGGTAGTACTTTGTTTGGTTTAGGCAATGTATAATTAGGTAGTTTTACTTTGGCTGTTTCACTTCTGTAATAATAGTTAACTGTAAATATATGAAAATCATATATTTGAACTGTGGATAAAGAAATGAATATTGAAGTGATCTTCACAGTAATAAATACTACTTAAGCAACAGTGAAAAGAAAGCCTGAAAAAAATTCAGGCCAGTATGGAATTTGAACCCATGACCTTTGTAATACTGGTGTAGTGCTCTACCAACTGAGCTAACAAGCCCAAGAGAGCTGGTCATTATGTTGATTCTGAATAAACTGTGAAATGATGAATAAATACCGCTAACCGACTAAGTGTACTGGAGTGGTATTGCAGGTGTATTTGGAACCAAAATATGAGGTGCATAACACTGAGTTTGCTATTACTAATCCCATATCTAACAAGTGCCAATAGGATAATTGTTTTTTAAAATTTAATTGAATCTTGAATACTTGTGTATTTGGAGCCTTTTTCAGCTCAGCAACAGTTTGTGTAATGCATAATTTCCATATAAGGTGACTTGGAATATGAGCTGATAACTGCAGTTGAGTGATCCAATTCTAGAAAGCAAAATTGGGATTTGAAAATTTAATGAATGTGCACACAAGTCTTGAGCAATGTAACATCATAGTCTCTTGCATGATGCAGCATACTTGTTTTCAGCTGGTAACCCATAAAATTTACTACCTGTAGTAGCTCTTAGAACCTCCTAGCATTACTTGGAATTCTTGAAATTCCAGGATGACCTGGAAAAATGATTGCTCTACCTGATGATTTCTGATGATGATTTCTTTGACCTGCTATGCTAAAACAATGATGACAATATTATCAATTTTGCCACTCTTGGGACAAATGGCTGCTTGTTTATTACTGTATTGGCTTCCCAAGCACAACAGTTGAGAATTCATCAGACAACCTCTTGCATGTCTGAAAGTGTGTAATCTGCTTTTCTTTTGTGTCTGTAAGGTTTGATGAGTGGTTGCTATGACAATATGCCAACAGTTATTCCATCATGGCAACAGAAGCTGGAATCAGCTCAGTCCAACTTATTTTGCAAAGAGTTATTTATGCAGGTGGGAATATTGTATGGACCTACTTTGATCATCTAAATTGCAAAAAGAAGAAAAAAACACTCAACTGCAAGCAGACAATTTGTTGTGCAAAACAATCAGTTCAATGGTTTCCTAGCATTTCTACAGTCCAGTTGGTATTTTTCAAATGGAGAGTGATAAACATGAGTTGTTAAGTTGTCAAGATAAAAAAACATAGAAAGATTGATCCTCTAAGAAAATGTGTAATTTAAATTAGCTGCGAAACTGTAGTACATGTCCTGTACAAATCTATTCAAAGGCTAGTAATTTGTATTTTGCATTCAGACCCACATCGTTGCTGTGTAGAGTATTCTGGTTCACTTCTTGTTTTTTTTCTCTGACCAATGAGGTTTCAGCCTGTGGTCTGCAGGTGTACTCCCCATTTTTTTCCTTTTTTTATCCTGACAGTTTCTGGTATAAATCAGAGATCTCACAAGAATGAGATATCACAAGAGTTGAGTTATCAAGTTAATTTTCCTTGGCCTGAGCAAGTGCAAACTGTCTCCTCCAACATTACACTGAGTAGAGTACATCTTGTATTTGAATTTTTTACATGTTCCTTAATGAGTAAAAGCTCTTGCATTGTCAAACATCATATAGACTATGAACAACGCAACTTAAATGAGCCTTTGGGAGTTTGATCCTGATGGATGGTAGTATTATATGTTAAACCCTTAACTCCCATGAGTGACCAAGACAGAATTTCTCCTTACAATATCAATACAGTATAGCAGACAAGTGATGAGAGTAAAAAATATTAATTACGGGATTATTAGTTGATCCAATACCAATTCTCCAAACTAGCATCACAAGAGCTATATGCAGGCAGTAAGGAGAATTACGAATGAGATCTTGGGAGTTTTAGAGTTAAGTGTCCGTAAACATTTATGTGTATACATGTACATGATCATTACAGACATTTTATGCAGCGTGTCACTTATTTCTCTGTTTCTCTAATGAACAGCTGTCTCAAGGAGCTTACAATACTAAAGAAAACCGACCTCACTTTGTGATGGCCAATGAAATAAGAGCTGAGGTAGGGTTCCTTTTTTAAACTGTTATGTCAAATTTTCCTGTGGGGAGGCCAATTTAAAAAACAAGACAACTTTTAGTTTCATCAGTAGGAAGAGTTTTCACATTATTGCAATTAATTTGAGTTATTTTGATAATAGATTTTTCCAGGAACAGATCTTTGTATAACATACAGCTGTCGGAAAAACAGTTCAGAAGAAAACTCTTCTAAGGTAGAAATTGCCAATATGCGTTTCCTAATGTTTATTTTGAATGTTGGTAGGATTATAGACACCAGTCAGCAGCATGTGTACTTATTAATCTTTCACTCCTTTGAGTAATTAACATAGAACTTTTCCCTATAATAGTCATATGTTATTCAGGAACAGATAATGAGAATACTCAAACTTATTGGGTAGAAGTTGTTATCTTGATCTAACAACAAATTCTTGTAACTAATTTACAAGGAAAAATGGAGGAGCTAGAGGAGAGAATTAACAATCAGATCTATGGAGTTAAAGTGTTTGCAACACACTCAGACTTGTCTATTGAAGTAAAATAATGCTGAAAAGGCAACAGGCTCTACAAAGAAATGATCTTGGGGCACCTCTCGGAAGAGAGATGATATGCTGTGGCTCTGCTCTTAAAATTTTATTTCACTTTGCTAGAGCAATCCTTTCTGTTGGACCATGTGATTTTGAACTCTTTAGCAAAGACTTGAGTTTTACTGGGTCTGAATAGTCTAATTTTACCTCTATTTGTTTACATATTTTCTTTGAAATGCTCTGATGTAGACATATAAATTGTACTGTCCCTATTCAGGTGGCGCATAAGGATAAAGCACCTCGTGCTTACTCTCTTGAGTATTCTCTTCACTCGCTTCTCAGGAAGCAGCACTTAAAGGCACAGTCATTGCAGACACCTCGTCCTGTTACTGCATATCCCATGCAAGGGGGCAGCAAGAGGCTGTGTCTTGCTGGAGCATCAGCTCTAACATCTGCTGAGGTAGCACCAAATCTACAAAGGTATTTAGAATTTAGTATTAATTTTTTAAAACTGGCTAGTCTTAAGTGCATTGAGACCAGTTTAAAAGCCCCCCAGAGGTAGGTCAGAGGGCAAGTTCTTTGCCTTAGAATAGCCTTAGAATGCTAGTCCTTTGCAACCACTTTTATGAGCTCAGAGTGGAGTTGTTTTTTGTCACAATTACACCCTTCAAAAACATGTTATGTTGAAGTAAATAAATATGTGAGAGAGCAGTTAGACACAGACACTGATAATATCATTGGTAATATAAAACGCAGCACAGTGACCAGGGAGAGTACCATTCTCTTTCACTCTTTGACCACACCCAGCCAAGTGTACTGAGCTTTGCATGGCCTTTCTTAACAAGCCTAAAGTTATGTATGCGTACTTACCAATGTTTTTAATTTATTAAATATTTGTTTAAAAAGATTGATATTCTTGCGCTTGTGCTAAGCTTGATTTCTAAGTCTTCTTTCACTCTTACAGTGAGAGTCTTTTAGAAACTGTCCTAAAAGTCTCAAGACACAAAGTTCTTCAGAAAAGGTATGAGTTTCACTCTTGTATTTTAAGTGTAATTTGATTGTTTCACTTGACCAGATTGTAAATTAGGACAAACCACATTAGCGTTGATACCTTCTGTAATTATTCGAACATAACATTGTAGAGAACATCTAGACTCTTTCACACTTAAGAATGACAAGGAAGAAATTTCTCCTCTCATTGAATTTGAGGAAAGGAGAACATCACAAGGGGACATTGTTTGATTTCAAACCAAATTCTCTGTATTAAGATTGTAAGAAATTTTATAGCAGACACCGGGAGAATTTGTATATAGATCTTGGAACTGAGAGGGTTACGTGTTGTTTTATTGCTTCAACAAGTACAATTGCCATTTAACCGTTACAATCCACAATAACCAACATCGAAAAATACTATGTATTCTAAAGAGTATATTTTTTTTACACGTTGTGTCTTGATGCCTATTATTTGGATATTTTTTCGGCAGGGCCGTGGAGGTGATTGATGATCTGAAGTCCAGACTGAATGATCCTTGTATTACATGTCATTGGAGCACTGTAGGCAGTGACACTAATACATCAGCTACTGTTCACATCACTTCGCCAGAGGTTGGACATCTCGCTAGGTACGTAATTGGCGTCTTAATAATTACTTTGGCGTGCAGAGAATGCCATTTAATTCTGAGGCTAAGTTATCAAGTCAGGGGTATGCCCCGCCTGCGAGGCAAGTGGTTTCTGAGTGCTGCTCCGCGTCTCAAACCTCAAGCGACTTCGCCGTTCGTTTTCTCTGCGCTGCTCCTAAACGGTATTAAAGCGCGCACAAAACACGATCACCAGAATCAATTGTGAGCCATTCTCTCTCTAAGCGATTGCGCGCGACTGAGGAAAAACAGTTACAAGAATTCTGATTTTGATCACGCTGCATGAAATGTATTTGTCCAGGTCATCATTCCAGTTACGCGTGGGAGTACGAGGAATTCGTGTAGTGAGTGCTGATGGAGAAAATGTTGACCTTCCCACCCACCCTCAGGATTTAGAAGACTTCATCTTAAGTCAGGTTGGCTTGAAGACTTGCTTGTCACTGTCACTTCGTGAATCAAATACATCATCGTCCTTTTGGTAGTTGAGCTGAATTGCAATGTATTCAAATTCCTCTTTCTGCAGGTTTGCAATCATCGCTTATTAGTGGCCAAGTCTCTGGCGCAGAGCCTGGGCTGGCACGTGATCCATTGTAGTCGTCACGTGGGCACTGGGGCGAAAGAAAGGCAAGGTCACGTGGGTGGACTGATGGTGAAATCGCCAAATGGAAATAAGTAAGAATTAAAATTTGCGCCCAGCTTGTTGTAGTTTTACATTTGACAAAGTAAGAAACAAGCTCAGGGTTGTCATTAAAAGTTGTTCGGTGGCGGCAACCCAAAGATCATTTTGCGCCGGCCACATACACAAGTACTTTGGCGTAATAACGAAGTTGTCCTTACAACTTTACTGAGACCCCAATTATAGTTTCCATATCATCCTCCAAAACAATCCGAAGTCATTCGGGCGCTAACAAGGAAAGAAATGCCAAATGGTTACCTCAGGGACCGCGTGATTACGCTACCACAGTCTCTAGACTTAAGTTTGCACATACTTTTTTTCCATACGATTGCTTGGAGCGACTTTGTGATTTCGAAAACTGAAACGATCGGGAAGATCGGGTGATCTTTGGGCGATCTTCGGGCGATCGTATTGAAATCGGGCCTCGGAGGCTACTGAGTATACAACTCGGACACCAGCTTGAAGAGGCGCGGATATTCGAGACTTAGTTTAATCCTGAAAATTCGATATCTCTTTTGAAGTGTCTTTTTGTCCCCTGCGTTTTGATTTAAATGGAATGAACACTTTTGAAACCACTGAATAATTACGTTATTGATAAATTTTTTTCAGAGCTGTCGCAGTCCGCACAGGACCAGCCAGCGGTGTGAGCGTTTTGGTCAGGCGCCCTCAGCTCCCTAATGGCGTGGCGCCCGAGTTACTAGGCGACATGAACTGGGGGTGCCTGGGGGGAGATTTTATGGAGGTGCACTGGTCAAAAATGCCAGGAAGAACTTTTGTGCAAAAAATATTCTTACTGTTAGCTATTGAAATGTACTGATATCTGAGTATATATTTAGTACTTGTTTATAGCTACAATAAGTGACCAATAACAAAAGGAAGATCATGGTAGCTGATAAACTTGTAATCAGGGTCTTATTTATGCTTAGAAGTCTCCATGCTAAGCATCAAGAGTGAATCACCTGGTATTTTCTGTTCATGATCTGATAATTGACTTTTGATTATGTACAGTGAAGTATAATTATAACAAAAGTTAAGTCATTAAAGTCTTGCATTGATGTTGTGATAAAGTGAAACATATAGGATATTTGCTCGTAAGGCGGATGACCTGATGGCAACTTTTTGGTCGAAGGAAACTTATGGTATAAACTCCTTTGAGTACTAGAACGAGAGAAATATTACGCGCCCTTTGGCCCACCCAGAGTAGCTGTTAGAAAAAATGACATACTGAGGTACCACACATGAAAATTTCATGAAGGGTTGATGTAATTGGTGATTTTAACCCCCTCTCCCCACCCCTTCCTTGCTTGTGGCACAACGAAGCCAATCATTGCAGTTGTCAAAGCCAAAATAAACACCAATTGTCAAGTTATCTAGCCGCCATTTTCTTCAGGTCATCATGCAAGGCTTCATAAGGCCTGACCGACTTGACTTCCATGTGTACACAGTCTCCCATCTGCCTCATCATGGGCAGGTCAAACGAAATACGATCCACTTCGTACGGACTCTCCACACATAACAGGATGTATACCTACAACACCAGAAAGTTCATAAACTATAAGAAACATGCGCAGACTATCATTTACTTACTTCAAAGGCGCTTGAAAACTACTGAACACTTAAACAGCCCAGCCTGCCACTAGTCTCCTATTACTCGTTGGTAGAGCATTCGAAGTACTCATCGGAGGGTCGTAGGTTCCACACCTATTAGGAGCGCGCACTTGGAGTTCTTTTACTCAGAGTATGCCTTGGCCTGTGTCACTCACTGAAAACATCATCTTTTAACTGGACACTGATCGCACAATTTGAACCATTTTAGAAAGACTGTTACCAAAAGGGGCCACGATATCACATCGATCATTGGCAGCATCAACCAAATTAGATCTGTTTGGTTGTAGGGAAAGACTTACCAATATGGATTGAATCAACGATTCGGATGTCATTACTGTTTTATCCGAATGTATCAACTAGAATCACCAAATCAATTTAGACGCCAGCCAACTCAAATTTTATTAAAAACACTTTTTCAACGGACCAAGCAAAGAAATACATCCTTCTTTCTACCTCGAACAAAGACCAAAAGAATGAGGCTGGGGAGTGGAAACGAGCCACGATGTCATTTTCAAAACGTTCAAAATATTCTGTTAGTCAAAAGCTAATTTAGGCGGGAAAGTTTTTTCTGTGAGTGCGTGATGACGTTGAGATGCGTGAGAAGTGAGATGCATGAGACGTGAGATGCGTAAGTTAACACATGCCTTAGTCCCAAAGGTAAACTATTGTTTTCGTCGTTGTTTTCTTCTATCAAAGAACAGGATGCATCGTGAAGTATGGATTTGTGTGAATACTTTGCTTACCTTTCTTTCTCCTACCACCTTCCACAAGTCGACCACCTTCCCGCTTTTCTTTCCTCCTAAAGCAGCTTTGGCCTCCTGTAACCAAACGGCCAACAACTCGTCTTGCGTCTTACCTGCATCAATGAAACAGAATTCAGCGAAATGTAAAACTCGCAGAAAATACTTTTATTTGATGAACTACTCCTGAAGGATTCTCTCTCAGAAGCGCTCCAATGCTCCACTAGTGTGCCACAGAGAACTCGTTGCTAGGCTCTTGTAAGCCATTAAAAGACGAAGCATTGTGCATTGGTGTGATGGGATTAAAAAAAAATAATGGTATTTTAACAATGAAACACATGCTTAATGAAATGAAGTCACTGAAAAGACGAATAATATTTTTGTAGTTTACGACGAGGTAACTAATGTGATGGCCTTCCAATCTTACCTGGATATTCTATAATAAACGTTATCCAGTAGAAAAGTCCTGCTTTCGGTACAGTAGGTATGTCTTCAAACACCGTTTCATCCCCATTATTAACTCTTTTACTTATATCTGTTGCTAGTCCCGCGTAAGGTCTGAGGGGTGTCACCTCCATTTGTACCTGATCACCCATCTCCTTAAACATTGGCAAATGAAATGACAGCCTATCGATTTCATCTGGATTCTCTGCTTTCATAACTGGAAACAGATTAAAATTTCGAGGGAGCGTTCACTTACTGGAAGTTAAATTTTAAACCAATTTTCTTCAGTGAGTTTATTTTCTTCACTTACCACAAAATACTTTGCGCTCTCCCACCAACTGAAAGTGTTAAACCAAAACAATCATTTACATCAAAATATTATAAAATTTAATCTCTTGTTTACGTCAAATGGCAAAAAGGAGTGATAAAACATAGCTATGTACCCTTTTCATATATAACTTGAGACAACTTTTGACAGTTTGCGTCGCATTCTTCTCCGATTTGAAATATGTGAAATTTTATTTCAATGTCCCGAAACTGACACCTTTTACTGCCTTTTAACTAAGAGACCGAGAAGCTAAAGAAACCGATTTTTGCCCGAGTAACTCCTAAATATCCACAGATCTTTGGTGTTACCAATGACACTCTTATTTGTCTTTGTCGTGCTCAAACAAAAAAGTCGCAATGCCGATGGCTTGTTCTGAGCTGATTTTATTTGATCAAACTCAACAAGATTTGGTTCACGCTCAAGGCACGACGACTCGCATGAATGATTTCGGTTCGATAGACACATTCAGATATTATTGTTCAAATAGTATTTTTTTCATCAGAAGTATTGTAATTCCCTGACACAGAGAGGCATTTTCCAATGATTCATTATAGGCTATTATTTCCAGAGACTAAAGCTGTATTGTCCCAAACTTGTACGGACCCGAGGTCATGGAAGGTCTGAGTTTTCTTTGTTGTGATAAATTTGTGGTTAATTACTAAGACCTTTTGGTCTTTTTGGAAAAATTTGAAAAACAGCAGCCGGTCAGTAAAGATGAACGACTCAGATGTTTCAAAAAATACATTCCTACCTTCCATATCTGTAGTATTTTTCCCTTCTCCTTCGCTTTTAGTGCCACTTCTGCTTCTGCTGCCCAAGTTTTGATAATTGTTCTTGTGGTATTCGTTTGTACTCAATGGTAAACTTTATTAAGTACAGTAAGCTCATTTTAGAACCAAACGCTATTGAACGCAAGAACAGCGTAGTTTTCAGGAACTCCCGTACAACTTCTGTTTGGTACTTTGGTATTAACTTTATTCCATAAAATTCGCTGTATTGAACTGCAATATTTTCTCCTACAAAAGATGCTAACATATTCAAATTACGCAAATCAACTGACAGGGATAATTAATGAATTTTTCTGTAGTTAGCATCATTAGTTAAATTGATTGACATACCGGCGGATTGTCGCTGATTGCGAGTTGAAAGAAATCAGAAGTTAACGCTAAATGTGTTCTGTAGCTCAACTTAGGCTTTAAAAAAATAGGGAACTTTTCAGCTACGTGCTTAGCAGCAATGTAAGTTTATTTCTCGGAACGCGCAGTGACGTAAACGGGGTCAAGTGCGTCGAAGAAAAGCCTATTGGATTTTACGTGCAAAAGTTAGTTTAGTCGGCTCAGAGCAAAGTGTATTATTTGGAGTAATACAAGATATCAATCTCCTCTGGTTTATGTTGTGCAAAGTGAATCGCTTTTTCCTAATACTCTCGATACGCACAGCACCAGGCACTGTGCGCGTTAGACCAGAAGATGTGGACTACTCAGTTTTTTAATTGAAAACGGTTCAATACGCGAACTCGGAGAAAAACGTGATTCAAATGTGCTCGTTACGTCAGCTAAAATATAAATGAACTCGAAGCAATTAAAAGGAGTCAGATGAAAGGCTAAGCAAAAATTCCTCTACTAGTGGGGACAATATGATAATGAACAACTACAGATGGCGCCTAACATGAACTTACATGGAATCGAATTCCATTAATTCTTGACCACAGAGATAAGTCGTATTTTTCGGCTTTCTTTCTTTTGTTTCATGTTATTTTTAATTTTTCTGCAATGGCCCTGTTTTGCTCTCTCAGTATTAAAACGGCCGCGTGGATATAACCCTAATGATGTCCATCGGGGGTATCTGGTACTTAACCCTCTCAATAATTGTTTTTATATGTCTCTAACGTCTGAGCCGCCTTCCTTCTTTTACCAATCATCTAAGAAAACATAGCAAGCTGAAACTATCGTCGATGCATTGCCGACGTCAACGACAATCAAAACTGATTCAAAATTGATCATCGACGAGCGTTAGGAAAATAGAAATGGTCTTTGCTTCTGTCCAACCATCCAGGCGAGAGGAAATGTCTGAGATTAAGGATTAGACTTAGCTTTCAAAATCTAGAACGGTCTAGAAAGCAGCGGTGAAATTCCATTCTTTGGAGTTTTGCCTACAAACGAAAATCTGCTTACTATGAATAGATGCAAAAGACCATAAGGATCTCTTTATAGATGAAATTATTTAGTCTCGTTCCCAGTGTCTCTCTCCATCCCATTCCCTGAGTCCCTGATATGCCCCTCTTATAGCCGGAGGAATTTTAGAATTTAAGGGTCGCTAACATCATAAACACTTGAAACAGCGAAAGCGTAGAATTTTAATTTTGTATTCGATTTACCTGAAATCTGCCAAAGTTTTTTCGCATTCTTAACCATTCATGTCGTATGTATCTAAGAAACATTGACAACCCTTCTTGCTTTCCATGGCTGGCCGCGAATGCAGATGAATTCGTCATTTGACATCTTAAATCTGTTAATACAACTATATTAAGTATCTTAGAGCTCTGAATTTTTCTTAATAGTTTAATACATCATTAACCACGTTCTAAATTCAATTCAGTGCGAGAATGGTTTACAATCCGATAGCCCTATTACATGCTTGTTATTCTGCTAGCTTTTGTAGATCTTTGGCCCATTCCTCTATCGGCCGTATCGACTTGCAATCTATATGGACTTTGCTTCCCATCTTTTTCATGACTGGTAAGTCCAGTGACATTCTGTCAACATCAGTCGGATCATCCACACAGACAACGGCTATAACCTGAAAAACATATCATAAGGAATGTTTGATGAAATTTTGGTGATTTTCTATGTGCTTATGCACATCATTTGTGCTGAAGCAAGTGAAATGTTCCTTAGGCGGCCTTAACGTTTATGAAGACCTGAGTTCACAAAACTGATCTAAAACCATCACAAAACTGAATGGGTTGTTCGCGCTGTGATAATATTGGGCATTATCACACAGCCACAAGTGAAAACAATAGATTAGTTAAATGTTTAATTGAGTACTCGCTTTGTACGGTATCAGTTTAAAGTGATAGTTACTTTACGTTCCGCCACCACTTTCCACAAGTCCAGGATGATTCCAGACTTTTTTGCCTTGAGAGCCTCTTTAGCCTCCTCAGCCCAGACAGCAAACAAGTCCTGTTGTGTCATGGCTTTGGAAAAGATGAAATAAAAGGAGACGAGAAAAGGTGAGAGAAATTGATTATAAGGATTCATCTGATTCGGATAAAGCCTAAAATGTAGCTCGAACCGAAATTGGTGACTCATATGACCGCGAGGTCCATGGCATTATGAGACAACATCTGCCTGCCCATTGCAACAACGCCCTAACCAACCCAACGAGCCGAGTTTACGTACAGATAATCCCTGCATTCGGCGCTCTATTATAATGTCTTTCAAGATTGTCTTCAATGTATATACCCAATCATTATCTATATGATAAACAGAACTTACAAGTCCACTGGTGGATTCGGTTTTATCTCGAGTTGGTTATATCTCTCACTCGTTCGCCTCGCACACTCGTGAGAGATAATTTAAACACTGGAAGATAAAATTCGTATGCACCAGCGGTCATTAAGTATCCTCTATATCACATATATCTTACTAAGGTCGTATTCCACAGTAAACGTCAGGATGTAGAAGAGGCCGTTCTTTAAGGTGGACTTTTCATTCCCGTATTTTTCTCCGTTCCCAATTCTATCGCTCACATCTGTCGCAAATCCTTCGTATGGTCTCAACGGGGTAAATGTCGAGTGTAACTGATCTCCAATAGCCTGGTAAAGAGGAAGCTCGACAAAGCAAGTGTCCAGTACTGAAGGTGACTCCACTGACATCACTAAATAAAAAACAGAAGGCAAAAGCATGCCCTTAGAGTCAGTTCTTGTCTTCCGTTTTTAATGATGTTTTATCATTATGTGCAATTAAACAATGCAGCAATAAATCAAGAAACAGCCGGAGCAAACTGACTTGTTCCATCATTTTATTTGATTTTTTTTTGGCATTGAATAGATTTAAAATCTTATGGAGACCAAAAATACGAAAGAAGAAATCGCGTTTTTGCCAACCCTTTTCTGAATTGTCCAGATAGCGTTTCTAAAATTATTTTGGAGAAAAAGACAGTGACTAAACACAAACTGCGGGCAAAACTACAAGTAATTTTTCAATTCATGATAAAGCATACATTTTCTGATGATATAGCTCTCCGGAATCGAGCGACAGATACAAGAGGCCCGCTACCTCTACCCGATACTCTAATGAGCCCTCCGTTTCCCCATCGCTAATTAAAAATGGATAGCTTTAACACACGATATTGAGGTTCTTTACTTTGTTATGTGTGGCATGAAAACGGTTTATCTAATTGATTGAGATTTAATTTTATTACCTCCAAGAACTTTTCTTTCTCCAGCTATCTATAAAGTGAAGAGACGGAAATGAATGGAAAACCAGTCAAGTTGTTAAAGATATCATCAAGTGCTGTTAGAAGTACTTTCCGATTCACTACAGGGGCGGAAACAGGAATTCTTTTAGTAGGGGGTCGAAACTTTTATAAAGAGGTATCAAAGTAATAAACACGCGGTTGAAGCCCTGTCTTCAGAAGAATTTTGGTTTCAGACAGGAGGTAAAAAACCAGCTGTGGGGTGGGAGAAGACGGAACTCTCGAAGCTTAACCCCCGGATCCAACACAACACGTTTCTACCGTCTCGGCTCACCAGGTGAAACTCGGCCCACGATCTAGCAGGTCAAGAACGTAATAAGCAAGATTCACTTCGCAAAAATGTGTCTTGTTGAATATTCACTGGCTCAGTGATCTGTCTTAAGCAAAGCAACACAAATCAGTTAAAGCTAGCTTTCTGGAGGAGGGGGCCAGGCGGTGGAGGAGGGGGCGGAGGAGCTAGGAGGGGCTGGAGGAGGAGGGTGGTGGAGGAGGGGGGAGGAGGAGGGTGGTGGAGGAGGGGGGAGGAGGAGGGTGGTGGAGGAGGGGGGAGGAGAAGGGTGGGGGAGGAGGAGGGGAGGAGGAGGTTGGTGGAGGAGGGAGGAGGAGGAGGGTGGAGGATGGGTATCTCTTAGTTTTCAAGGGGAGCGGAGGGGGAGCGGTCGTCACCAATCGAATATTAAGGAGGCACATCAGAAAACTGACTGACAGTTTATTGTCATGGGGGGGGGGGGTTGCAAAGAATATTATAGAACCTGGGGGGGGGGAATTAAGATAATTTTAACGTGACATTTTCAAAATCTACCGACAATCCCTGGTGATAAATAATGATCGGTTCCCTTAACCTGATAGATGGCTCCTCTCTAATCCGTTGCAAATACTATATGTTATCTCGTACCAGACCTTTCGTGGTTGCAAGTTATCGTTACATGGTAGGATCTGGGTACGAGATTCACTAATTGTCTTATCCTCTCCATACATAGAATTTTGGTTGCTACCCGTCAATAATGACATATAATGCTGTGCGTCAGAAATATTTAAGCAGCAAACCAGGTTCTTGACCTTTCCGTTCTCAAAATAACTTTTCCGCAAATGAAACAATTTTAAAAACCTCACAAACATGAAATAACCATGCCCCTTTGGCTCAGTAGGGAAACGGAAATGGTCGAAAGAAACACAATTTCAGTTGCTCAAAAAAAAAGGCGCTTCGGAGAAATTTTTTGATTCGTGCATGTTGAATTGACACTCTATTGAGATGTGACTTAGATGTTAATCTATCTATTGTCACTTCAAGTGCGGATGTTGATTGATATCTGGAAAATTCACCAAATTTTGGCGTCTCGAGTCCGCAGTTTTGGCAATTTTGAAAATTTTATTCATGTCAAACCTTACATTTGGTACGGAACAGAGACGTTAATGAGGCTTTCGGCAAAATGACTTCTGTCGGTAGCAGGAGCTTCCTTACATTGTCACTGCTTTACCTCTCCATTCTAGAATTTTTGTGATATCCACACAAAGCTACAGCGCGAGCAGATTAGAGACTACTGAGCTCGTGAATTGTCTTCAGTGGAACAGAGTAGTCATCATTTATTCAAACGCGAAATGATTCGCCCCCAGTTGTCTCATCTGTGTCAAGTAGCCACCATTCAGCGGAATTTTTTTTTCCATTCTTACCCCCAAAAAATGGAGAGAGGCTCGAACTCGCCCTTCTTGTTTGATGTCTAACTACATTCCACACATACTTGAAAAGTATAATGCAGTCTTCCCGAGAATCTATCGGTGAATATTTTGTTCATGGCCGCTATAAACTATTGTCTCTTATCGCCCGGTAGCGTCTGCTGACGCACGCTGATTCAAAGCTTATCGCCTGGGCAATACAGGTGGAACGAACTTCGTTAAAATCAGATATCAAAATTCAATTTACTGTTGCCAAAACAAAGATCTACAGGCATAATGTTGCGGCGATCAAGTTTAAATGTATTCCATAACAATGTCCGTTTATATTTAGAATATCTTCTTGTATTGTCACGAGAATATTTCGAGAGTGGCATCTACAGACACTGTTGAAATAAGATCCTTTGTGTTGGGACGCAAAGAATGTAGTTTCTTTGTTAATCCCTTAAGATTAATGTGCTATGGTATAATCATCGTATAAAGCGACTATCAACTGGTATTATGTATATAAATCGTACTCTGCTCCTACCTTGAAGGCATATTTCATAATTCCTTGTTCGTACATCTTAAAAGCAGCTTGAGCGTGCTTGAACCATAGTTGATAAAGCTCTTTTGAAGTTATCCCATGGTACTCGAGGCTTGTTTGAAAGAAATATAACAGCGACATTGTGATTTCTAGCAGAACGGAGATAAAAGATCGTCTACGGCCTGAAATATTGTCAATTCCACGAATCGACTGGTCTTAGGACGGCGGTTAATGTGGGTGTTTTAACCGGTTGCTTCCTAGTTTGTCAGCGAATGCTTTAAGGAATGGCTCAGTTCATATAGCTGCAGGCTAATGGGTTAATTCATGGTGAGGAAGTACACAAATTGCATTATTTTCAATGCTGCGATTCGATTGGTTAAAACGTAAATGTCTTATATTATTGTGTCTTTTGTTGGGTTCCTTAAACGAGTATTCAGCTCATTTTGGATGCCATTGGATGTTATCTTAAGCTTCCTTGACTTAAATTGCGAACTTAATCACTCAAAGAAATTATATTTCAATTTTTGAGAACTTTTCAATGGTCTTTGAAAGAAGTAATATCAAAATATTTTGTGCTCGATTTTCAAAACAAAGGAAAATGGTTTTTTTTTAAAAACATCTGTATTTATCTACCTATCATTAGGGATATCTCTATGTCTGTTTGGATACTGTAGCTTCATGCTAAATATCACTCACTTCATTATATTGCCTTGGCCGGCTTAAGTTAAATGCTCTTGAACACAATATACCGTGTTTTCTTTATTTTCGTCGGCAACAAAAACTGAAGAAGCCGTCTCAAGCAATATCTGATCTAGTAATTTCGATTAATTATTGTTTCGTACAACGAGAAAACGTAACATTAAATGATACATAAGGATGAGTGACTTTCATCCGGCAGTTGTGAAGTGCTTCAAGATTATAGCTTCCTTTAGGTTTTTACTGTAAGTTAAGCCTTGAATTGACCTTGTTTTGTGCGCGCAGCCGACTGTGCCAGTGATGTCGGTTGCACAGAAGTTAGGAATGTGCAACTCATTCATTTTTCCACATGAAGAAAGTATTTAAATAGTATATTCTTTCGTAACCCTCGTCTGTTTGGTAAATAGGACTTCTTAAGCGATGCGGTGTTTTTGAATGATGCGCTAGTAATTGCACACTTTTCTTTCAGCGTACCGCAATCATCTGTGGTTTCAACTTATTTAAAAGGGCGAGTCACAGAAGCGTTCGCGGTTTCGATTAATTATTCTCGAAAAAGCACCATGAATAACGAGACATTTCAAAGCAGAAAATATAAATTGTTATCTAAAGAAAGCTTTTCTTCTGATTAAAAAAATTTTCAATTACAGTATCAGGTATTCGAAAAAAAGGCCCATACAGCTCTCGTGCAAAGATGTTACCGCTAGCAAGTCAACGCTGTTCACCTCAGTTTTTATTTAATTTTAGGACATATTACAAATGCTTAAAATTCAGGAATTATCTCCTTGACCCAAAGGGCACAACCTCGACTAAGTGGAATTAAAATATATGTAATTTTTAAAATAATTTTTGGTTTTTGTCTTTTTAATTGTGAATGTTCACAAGTCTTTCCTAATTTGTCTAGTATCTTTGCAATTCATTTTCGTTTTGTTATCTCGATCCTAGAAGCAGTAAATTGAACTAAAAGATAAAAGGAATTAACGTAAACACTCTATATCATCTCATTGTTTTTTCCTTTGTATTGATCGCTGAGAGTCTTTTATTTTTCCTACTGCGGCCGTAAGTGATATTATTATTCAAAGCTGTTTCCGCTGAATTTTCAAACTCAGTGGTCAATAAAAAATTAAGTGTCAACAACAACTGATATTGTTATTTTATGTCGCCTCTGTTTCTGCCTGATATTAATCTGATGTACATCGGGTCGGTGCCTTCGCTAACAATCTTTGTCGATATTTCCTTAATCTGTGTGCTTAATGCGAGTATCGATTTTATAGAGATAGTTTATTTTGAACTCCCCTAGCAATGAATCAGTGATATGCTTCAGAAAACCAGAAAAAGGGAAAGAGAAATGAAAACCACATCCTGAAAAAGGAAAACTATGGCAGACGAAATATTGGCTCACATTTTAATGTTTACACACAAACTAGTGTAACCAGGCTCAGCACATGAATGCCAGAAAGAAAGAAAATTTTTGTTCGTTAAATTCCATTTTCGATTTTTTTAGGAATTCATTACCAATATGTAAATTTTTATTTTGCGAAACATCACTAAAAAAAATACTAAAAAAATGCCGGCAAAAAAAAATCGCTCGGATGAAAAGCTGAATTAGCCACGGAAAGTCGAACAATATCTGCTTTATTTTTTTTTCTCTTCTTTTTTTAACTGCTGAAATGTTTGGCAGAAATCCTTGATGTTAGACACAACGACACCTACTATGTCTGGCCTCCATTCATCAAAGAACAACGAACCAACCCGCTTATAATCATCAAAATAAATTCTACCGTTAGGACTTAACCCGAATGCTATATTAAGACCATTAAGAATGTTGGCCACGTTAATACATTGTAATCAGGCAACTGACAATTATAAAATTTACATTAAAACGATTTACTGGACTGTTATCGCTTAATTAACTTCACACTGAGCGCTTCCGTCACGCTTATTGTTTCCAAAGCCACACTTCAAAAGTCGTTTGTAATTCGTAAGGAATGCTTCCATACGAAAACAATATATCCACGGATTCATTGCAGAATTACTCAAAGCTAGTGTTCTCGCCCAGTTGTATGCCACTCCAACATTACTTTGGGCATAGGCGCTGCGAAGGTACATCAGTGGAATCCAACAAATTGTGAAGACTATGACAACAATAGCAACCGTGACTGTCACGCGACGTTCAACCAATTGTGAGGCACTCTGTCTTGCGTGACTATGAACAACGTCACGGTTCCAAACTTTAAAAATGATCAATGTGTAGCAGCAAATGATGGTTAAATAACAGATGGCCGCAGCAATGACGGTGAAATAAGAAGTTGCTTTCTTGATCACTGACATTCGCAAAACACCATAGATAACCGGAAAAATCCAGGCGATAAGTAACGCTAACTTGAACCTCTTCAGTGTTCGGATCGCTTTGCTTTGAACTGGTCGGACAATAAGGAGACAGCGATCGATACTGATAAAACACAAGTGGAGAACCGAAGCTGAGCACGACATGTTCCCAACAACACGAAATGTTTCGGACACCGGCTCGTTACATTCGCGATTTACATGAAGCCCCCAGAAAGCTATGAGCAGCGGCTGACCCAAAGCAGTGACCATCAAATCGGCCACAGCCATACTCGCCAACCAGAAGTTGGGAATAATCTGTAAACTCTTGTTGGTGTAAACTGTAGCGATCACCAGAGAGTTTCCGATGGTTCCCACGACACTTGACAAAATGTTAATTGGAATTAACGCAATTATGTGAGAAACTGGTAGGAGACAATCATCTAAATGGGATTCATTTGATGAATGATTCATGATGCAAGTGAAAGTTGTCCTTCCACACGCCTTCAATCACTCAAGTTCTTCAGAGACTGTAATAACAGCTGACAGCAAGGCCTGCAAGGCTGCTTGAAATGCAGCAAGAAATATTTCGATATCTGTCCTTTGATATAACTCAATACACGGCTAAACTGTACTAGATTCAATCAGGAAGCTACACGAATGAAAGCGAAAATGCTGAAACGCGTTTTAGCACAGAGTTGCTTCATCTGTGACGTCATAGTTGTGGCTGGGATTTCTTAGATGTCGTACATTTCTGCTTTCCAGTGCTTTAAAAACTAGTCTTGAAGGTTTTTGGGAGGTTTAAACAAAAAAAATCATAATAAATGGTGGTCGAATGTTGGCTATAGGCTCACGGATTTGTTTTATTTTGTTTCGCTTTTTTCTTTTCAGAACTTGACAGAAGAACTCGCTAAGTAAATTGATTTCCATTACTTAATGGTTCAATTTAATCAATCGTTAACAATTAACTTGCATCTATCCTTGCATCATGCTTCAAACCACGAGCTCTTGAGCTCCTGTTCAAACATGAAAGTTTATGTGGCTTTGCCCCCTCCTCCCCCCCTAGTAAAAACAAAATAAAACAGGGGAAAGACGAACATACAAGAAAGCAAAGGAAAAAAGAAATGAGGTGAAATTTTTGTTCTGTATGATTTAACTGATTAGGCAGTTCATCTACATATTTTTATCACTTGCTCCTGATTTTTATTTGCATTACTGTCTAAAACGTTAGATCTGTAAGAAAGTCCTGGCAGTCTGAAGAATGTTTCACACATGAACCATAAATTCATAACCAAGTTACGCGAGTCTCCTAAAAGCTTAGAGATAGAGCCTCTGAGGCACTGTTCTTAAGTTTATGGGTTTCGCTGCTGGGGAAGCGATCAGGTTTGCATTGTGTAATTGTTTGTTTTCGAGTTCCAGCCAAAAACATCAAATTTAACCTTCTCTTTGGGTGCCTTTCTAAGAAAGAAATTATCGAGATGAAAATCATTTATTCATAGCTAATAAGAAAGCGGTCGTTTGTCATCACCTGCTTATATTTTTTCGTTGTCACGCACAACACAGCACCAATATAAGCGGAGTCACGGTCGGAGTCACGCAAGAATTATGTCACGCCACGCGGTTTCTTGCATCGTGAAGATATATTCTTTGTTCGCGTCGTTCGTAATGGAAGCAAACTCGAGACCTGTCGTTGTTCGTTTTCCTGCTATCATACTGCCACCTGAACTTCAAAAAATGGTAGATGAAGCTGACATCGATATGATCGTCGCCAGTCCTAGCGAAGTTTTTCAAATGAGCGAAGAAAGTACTCGAAGAGTTGCAGGAATGGTGCTTTACACAAAAACATATTGTAAAATAAGCGGAGAGTTGATGGATTGCTTTCCTAATCTCAAAGTCATCAGTAATTTTGGTGCTGGTGTGGATAATGTTGATGTAGTGGCAGCCTCTGAACGTGGAATTGCTGTGGGAAACACTCCTGGAGTTTTGTCAGATTGTACAGCAGACATGGCATTCGCTCTGTTAATGGCTTCCGCGAGAAATATAGTGGAAGGAGACAAAATTTCTAAAAGTCCCGAAACTAAACAGGTCAGTTTTAATTTTGATAAAGGGAACGATCAATAACTGATTTTCAGGGTTTTTTTTCAAAATGGTATATTATTGTAAGCTCATGTAAGCCTCTGTTCAGTCAGGAGGTTTCGTGATTGCTAAGTACGTGTAGCCGTTTCTCCTTGGGGGGAGGGTACGGTTACACTTGAGCTGCGTGATTTGCGTGACAGTTAGCGGAATCGAACGAGCAGGCTTTCTAAATTCACAAAAAACATACTTGGATGGCAAAAAGAAATACCTATGGATAAATCTGCATACTATGAAAAATATGATTAATCTAACTTACTGAATTCCCTCAAAAACAATAAAATTAAATTAAATGTACATTGTTGAATGAATAGTGACTTAATATGTACTTTACGTATGTTTTGTATTACACTTCTATTAATAATACATCTGTGATGAAAAAGGAAAATTTCGTTTACTCCCAATCAAAATTTGAAAAACGCAAGCGAGCCTGCAGAGCTGGCGTAGTTTTGACGAGCGACTCCTCAGTATTTTGTTGTTGAAAATTATAGCTGCGATCTTCAATTTTTACGGCGGCAGAAGGCTGGGGAGAGAAAGACAATGTACCAGTGGGGTGAGCGATGGTCAAAGGGAACGGGGGGGAGGGGGTGGGACAATTGAAAAAACGCCGTCTTCGCGGATTTTCTTCGTCCTCTCCCTCCCACCGTCCACTCTAACTCAAAATCAAACGTTGCCGGTCGAATAAATGATCGTGAGCTTTTAACGTTAACTTGCTTTAATAAGGCGCCTGCACTGCAATCTAAGCTCAAGCATTCCCCTTAATTTCGTCTCCATATTTATATTCTAAACCAAAGCTTTTTCTCGAGCGGAAGAAACTAAGGGAACCCTAGATGCGAGCGATTCGATTTGATTAAAATATTGAGTATTGAGAGGTCTCTGGGGTTGATGAAGGCGGGGGGGGGGGGAGGGGGAGGTGGATTGGCTTTTATAGGTTGTACTGGTAACAGTTAAAGTAGCTTATTATACTCCTAGCATTGCTCGGATTTTTTCCAAATTATGCTTTGCTTTCTCGGTTTTGGAAATCAAGCTACTTTTTCTTAAATTATGCTTTTCAAAAAAGAAACGCAAAACAAGTCCAAATTATACATTTATTGTTAATACCTTCTTTATTTTGGGTTATATACTCGCTCTGAAAAAAACACAGTCAACAACTGCACCTAATTCCAGACTAGAAACGGAGACTCCATGTATCTGTTAGCATCACGTTTCTCTTCGACACCATTTTGTTGCCTATAAAACGGGAACTGGCATCGAAGGCCACGGGGGTGGTTGCCGAGAACTCACCACCATTAATTTTGGTTGTCGAATAGTCGTCATAATTGATGAAAAACAACTAACTTTTTGGTGTATCTTATCTTACTCTTGTCATAGATCTCTTACTTGCATGGTTATTACGGCAGGAGGGTGACCGGATCAACCATTGGAATTGTTGGTATGGGCGGGATTGGAAGTGCTGTGGCTAAACGAGCTAATGGATTTGACATGAGAATTGTGTACCACAACAGAAACAGACGTGAAATCGAGGAGAAGAAATTTGGTAAGATTACAAGTAAATGTTTATGAAGTAGCGTCGCTGCAGCTCCCTTAAGAGGAGTGAGGTCTTAAATTACTTGTTCTGAAGTATTTGTTAAGGGGGGAGGACTTATTTGTGTAAAAGATGAACAGGGTGACTTGTCATTTTAAACTGATAACAGCAACTAATACCCCATTCACACCAGCAAAACATGTTTTGTTAAACTGGTTTTCATTGAATGAAAATTATAAACAGAGAACTGAAAAACTTGATTTTCCATTGGATTCAAGTACTTGCTAACTTGCATTTCCAATGTGCTACATTCAAGTCAAAAATATTCGGCTAAATAGTTTCTATGAAGAAAAAAAAAATTAAACTGTGTTTAACAAAACAACTTTTAAACATGTTTAAGCTTTGGTGTGAATGGGGCATAAGTCAAAGAAGAAGCGACAACTGCAGGAACTTGTCTTTATTTTTATACAGGCTGGCCCTGTTTACTTTTAAAGCTGGTTTAGATGAGGGCCTGTTAAAAAAACTGACAAGGCTAGATCACAACACCGAGAGCTACATCCCCTTCCTCTTGCGAGGAGTGTGAGGGCTCTTTAACGTTCCCTGCTAACCAGTTCAGAGAAGATGAAGAAGACGGGCCTACAGTTTATCGTCCTTAATCCATAAGACTAGAATTTCTAACCATTTGCGGATGCCATAGCAAAGGCAGCACTTTCTCCTCAGTTATTTTCAGACCTTAAGTGCTGGTCCGGTGTAGGGATTGAACCCCCCACGGCAGTTCGGCGCTTTAAAACCGGAGCTTTCCATACGCGGTACGATGTCGGTTCATTGAGGCCCTTGATCCAAGTAAACCACTGGAATGCAGTCTACCAGTCTATGCAACTTTAGGTTGACAAACCGTGTCCAGCTGATTTTCCATCAAACACTTCTCGAACTTCTGTTTACCACCTCTTTACAGGTGCTCAATACTGCAACACTCTAGACGAGCTGCTCTGTCAGTCAGACTTTGTAGTGCTATGCACTCCTCTTACTAAAGAAACAGCAAACCTGATAACAGCAAGGGAGTTAGCTCTGATGAAATCAACAGCGACACTTGTTAACATCGCACGTGGAGGAATCGTCAATCAAACTGACCTGAGCGAAGCGCTGCAGAGCGGAGTAATAAGAGCTGCTGCGATGGACGTCACAGATCCCGAGCCCCTGCCTAGAGACCATCCGTTATTAAAACTACCTAATGTTATCATTACGCCGCATATGGGATCAGCAACTGTCTACACAAGAATGAAAATGATGGAGGTGGTTTTAATGAATCTTAAAGCTGGCTTGAATGGAGAGAAGTTGCCCTTTAGGTTTAATTAGAGAGCTTTCAGGAAGGAGGGACGGAGTTCGTAGTCGTAAGTGTACACTAGTAAAGGAATGGTTGTTGGAAAATAATTATTCACTGAACTGTTAAAGTCGATGTAGTATTCAATGGGTTGTTGAGTGCTACTTATACTTCGTTCAACGTAGTTTTGTCGCCGTCGTGGACGTCAACAACCGACTGACTCCCCCGAGGCCAGTTTCCTGCACTCATTCTTGACTCCTTTCGCTTCGCTTTGAAAACACTCATCATGAATACAGGACATGCTAGTCTCTCACGCCTGAATAATAAATCCGGAATATTTATGCATATGTAATTATATTATTTGTTAGCTTTATTCAGATAATAGCAGTATTCGGTGACACTCTGTGTTCATTAATTAGCACCTTGACGGTAGAGATTTAATCTCGGTCTGTAACTTTGCTGTGTCTGTAACTTCTTTTTAGAGGGCATTTGGATACCGGCAGGACAGCGAATAAATCAGCATGGTGTGGACTGAAAATTCACGTTCTATGATATCAATTAAGTTCCCATACACTTTATGCCTATTTCCTCCACCAGTGATCAATTTTCTTCATCCTGAGAGATATGTTTTATTCAATCTAAATGCTAGTAATTTTTTTAGGAGAACGAACTGAGTTAAAAGTCGATAGTTAATAACTGCTCATCGAAGCTGAAGTGTCTAGTGGTTGATAATACCGAACCGCAAAGCGGCGGGGTAAATATCCACCGCTAGCCAACGACACTGAGTTGAGGTGTTGTTTTATAAAATAATTCAAATAGTACGCACGCTCTAATCGGCCTTAAAACCATTTTACATGAGCATATGTAAACACGGTTTTCGTTCCTCCTTCATTAGTTATTTTATAAAAGAAATGTAAAACTGTTTCCGTGTTTACATAGCCTGAAACACACTCGATAAGCTGGAAACCACTCCGCTTCGCGTCGTGGTTTCCTACGCTTATCTCGTGTTCTCCCAACCTCCCAAGTGTTTACATCAGGCTATGTAAACACGGAAACCATTTTACATTTCTTCATTGGTATATATCAAAACAGTGAGATAATATAGAACAAAAATATGATGTCAACTCCTTTATTCCTGCAACTGTTACAATATTTTCGGGCTCAAAACACACGCGAGTTGCTCGGAGGTGAATAGAAAAGGATATTCGAAGTTTGATTTGCCAATCGGAACGCGCTTTCGACGCTATCTACAGCTTCAGTATATACTAATGTATACAAGTGGAAGGAATAGATGTTGGATAATTGCTCTTCACTGAACTCAAATGCAGAGTCTATGTGACTTGTTTTTTATGATTTACTTTGTAAACTGAGGTGTGATCCGCAAATGCCCGGCTTTGCAGTGCTTGTGAAATGAAACGACACATCACGCTTGAAACTTCAATCAAGGAAAGGAAAACCACAAAAATATCAATCCTAAAAAATTTTCCGCATGAAGAACCCTTCAAGTAGTTTGTTGTTTCTGTCTCTGCCGAGACCCATATCGGTTCTTTAGGAAAGAACTAAATACCTCACAACAGTCTTTGTTATATTCATTTTCCTCTCAGTAAATGCAATTCAGGTTAACAAATGAAATGTTTGTAATTCACAATTCATAACAGTGTATAGGCAAGATTGATGTTGTTATAAAGAGCTTTGTTCGATGAGTGATGAACTTCTGCAACATTGCCTCAGGTACATTATGTTCTCGTTACCAGTGTTTGTCTTTGGTCTATAAGGTCAGTGTATATCGTTTAATGTAAATGAAATTGAATCTCTAGACGTTGAGATAATGCTATAACTAAATAGGGCCCAGGCGCACTTTACAAATTTCTGGTTATTTTGCGAAAAAATCTGTTATCAGCTCAGTGAGACAAGTTCGCCCGGCGATTTTTTATCTTACCAAATTTGGTCAAGCCTCACCAATATTCAATTTACAAGCCACGAATGGAAAGAATAGGTCAATCAAGAAAATTTGATGTCGCTTTTTAAATGCGAGTCTTCCCTGAGGCAGAAAGCCACCAAAATATTTAATTCAGTTTTCCGCGGCAATCAAACGGTGAAGATGGAAGATATGACGATCAGTATTAAGAATACCACTATGATGGCTCTCAAGTTTACGTTTAATCTGAATCTCCAGATCCAAGTACTGCTAAATTTGTGTATCCATGTGACTGACATTTGGTGGTTAACAAATATATTTCTGTTTTTCACTGCACCCGCGATTGACAAATTTTGTCGAGATTTTTGGTAGAGCAAAACAAATGTTGTCAGCACAGTGCGCCTGGGAAACGAACACACAAACACACTGACTAATCTACATAAAACTTCGAAGAGGCTTCAGACGACTCTTTCAGGTTCTTGGACCTTATTTTAGACAGAATCGTGATGTTATCCTGTTTTGAACATTTTAAGTATGAGTAGAACGCTTGGCATTTATTCTCAGATTGTTCTTGCGCGGACCGAAAACAATCACAGTTCGCTTCAACAGTTATAAAAGTACTGATTATGTAAACTATAATTGGAAGTAATCATATGAAATTCTATTAATTTGCCTCAAGCGTTTGTTTGCCAATATGAACCATTCACCCGAAGATAAATGCTTAGACTATGCTTGCAGGCAATGAGATAATGTAGTCAAATCCACCTTCTAGAGTTTTCTCGGAAGCAGTAGGGGTTTTGGGGTATACACAAACGAAGGAAAGATCGCTTTCGAACGATCGCTTTTGGAACAACTCGCTAGGAGCCTTGGTAGCGAAAACAAAGACAGAATTGTCCGTGTTACGATCCTCAGTATGGTTTTTCTTCCAGCTTTTACGCTATCAATTTTGAATTTACTCCTCTCTGCGATTCCTGCTCAAGCCAAACTGTCTGCAGAATGCACTTTCGCGGAAATTAAGTCAGAGAAGAGTCAAAACTTAACGGCCCAACCGGCACTGAAATTCACTGGAGAACTCCCTTCCTCAAGAAATCTGAGTCACACCTGTCTTGTAGAGACGAATGATACAACTCGACTGATGTATTTGAGAGCCAAAAGGAATGAATGGTCAATAGAAGGTGAGGCAAAAATCTCTTTCCTTTGCCAGAAGTAGCGTAAAACCCTCGTCTGCTTCAACTTTAAATTAGCGACCTTAAGCAGTCAGGAAAGTCAGTCAGCAGTCACAAGATGCCGATTAAGAAGTGAATTTTCATCTTTAGTTAGAATTTTACAAATGGCGTTCGCTTTCTCTTAAGGCGTTACACCTCAACTTCGACATAATGTATGTAAGCAGCACTGAGTTCTAAACGGAAACTTTTCATTTACCGTTGGGGATTCCGTTCTCAGTTCATGCAAATTTTGTCAACTTCACGTCGTTGTTTTGAAGAGGACGGCTAGGAAATGAACGAAGTTTGAAAACGCAAGTGCAGAGCTGTTGTTTGTCGATTATAGACCTTTTAGTTTGGCCGCGTTCTCTTTGCGTCCTTAACCGATTCATTTTAAATACGGACTTGTTTTATTGTATGGTTTCCTCTGAGTTGCTCTCACTCATTCTCATTCGGTCATGTTCCCTCCTGAGCTAAGTCAGACAGTTTTTTTTTCTAAGTCAGACCTTTTTTAATCGAGTTCCTTCAGTTTAACGAAGTCTACCATATGTTTAGGATTCATATGTCATTCTTTTAGTAAACAGATGAGTGAGCTAGATAGGATGACCTGTGCCTAGTTATGATATGAATGTTGCTAAGCTAAACTGAAGAAAGCTGCAGCAAGTCAACTTGATGGATCCGGAGTATCTTGGCCGTACTGAGTAAACCAGGTTCTCATCAAGAACGTTTAGCAGTGAAAGCCATTTGATGACAAAGCTTTTCAATGTTGGACAGCTGTACGCTTGACTTAGTTACCAAAGAATTGTCACAGAATAAACATTCAATTTCATATATTAAAGTTCACATGGCAACCAAGTGGACAATCAGACATGGTTTGATGCTACTCTGGTTTATAGATTTAAGTGGCGATCTCTGTAAGAGCGGCCCAGGGCATTTCGCATCGGAACAAAGTTTTCCCTCAAACTTTGTCCAATAATCTATGTTTGGCGGCAAGGAAATAGAATCAGATTAGTTTCTGGAAATACGTTAAAATAAAATTTTTAGAGCTCTCAAAAGTCAAAGCTGCAAAAGGCCCTTTTTTGACCGCTTGCGAGATGGAAAATTTCAAAAGTTAAAAAGCCCGGTCCTCGTATCACACCACATGCAGCAAAAGGTTTTTTGCATTCTTAAACTGTGTAATATGTAAGGTTTATAAAGAGAATTTCAATTTTGATATTCGCTTATTCAGAGGTTCGTCATAATTTATTTAAAAACACTCGTTAGACAGCTTTCTGAAATTGGTCAAAAGTACTCTCTCTTTCTTGGTTGATATTGCTCAAGTCCAAACCAGAACATTGAAAACTCGACTTGGTTTCTTCTAATAAGATATTTGGCAGCAGAAAAATATAAAAACATCTTGCACTTATTAATTTTCTTCGCCGTGATGACTTCAAGCTTTTAGCGATTTTGCTAGCGCGACAGCCGATTATGCAAATTAGTTCATTGAGCATACTCCGACCGTTTTGTATAAGTAGCTCAATAAATCTTAGATTTTAACCATTTTAAGTTGAAAGGATAGTAGGACAGAGCTTTTAGACTACACTGGTTGATACTCTTAACATTTTAAAAGGCTAAAATTTGACAAATTTGACTATCTTGTGACGATAGACGTCAACAACAACGTATCCAATATCATAATTTGATTAGCCTTCAGTCAACCTTTTAATCTCTTTTTATAATTCAAATAGTACGCGCGCTCTGACTGGCCATAAAACTATTTTACATGAGCGTATGTAAACACGGTTTTCGTTCCTCTTTCATTAGTTATTTTATAAAAGAAGTGTAAAATGGTTTCCGTGTTTACATAGCCTGATGTAAACACGCGGGAGGTTGGGAGAACACGAGATAAGCTGGAAACCCTTATCTCGTGTTCTCCCAACCTCCGGCGTTTTTACATCAGGCTATGTAAACACGGCAACCATTTTACATTTCTTCATTTAAAAATTGGCTTTTATCATTTCATATTTGAGTTCTGACAGTTTATGCTATTCAACCTGTATGAACTCTTCAGAACCAAACTACAGGATTTTAATTAGTTTAACCGGCGATAACAGCGCACACTAAATTACATCGTGGTCAGTGACTCCGAACTGGTTTTGCTGTTATTCCCTACATTCGGGGTGTTACGGAACCCATCAAGAGAATTTTGAATAGCCACAACGTTAAAGTTGCTCAAAAACCTTTTCAGACTTTGGGGCATATTTTTGCCAAACCTAAGGATCCTGTTAATAAAGAACAGCGAACTGACGCCATTTATTCTATTCCTTGCAACGACTGTGACAACGAATACATCGGACAGACCAAACGTCAGTTTAGTACACGTTTGAGTCCGTCAGTTTGGCACACGTTTGAAAGAGCATCAGAAAGCGGTTTTCTTTTGCAAAAAAGAAAATTCAGCTTTATCGGAGTACACATGCCTAACTAGCCATACAATTGGGTGGGATAAGTCTAAAATTATCACCACCAATCGGCGCCTTTGTTTGGAGGCCTAGCATATTAATTCCGACCACGCTTAAATCGTGATGATGGCGGCTAACTTCCTCACGCCTATTTGCACCTCGTCAGAAAAAAGGCAGCTAATTAGTGATGATATAAAAGGACCTCTTGTTGTAGCGTTTAGATTACCCCTGATGTAGGCACTAGACAGGAGTGTCGAAACGTTGGGTCTATGAATTGTAACTTCTTCGGTTACATTCATTAAATCTGTAAACCAGAGTAGCATCAAACCATGTCTGATTCAATTTAAATTGCACTACGACACCGTCACACCATCGACGGCATTCAGCAACTTATATTATATTCCTTCTGTTCAAGATTGTTTTTTCTTTACGCTTCACTAAATTCGGAATCATCTTATGTTTGCTTTCAGGTTCACTGCACGTATCTGCCTATGAAGAAGACGAGGAATCCTTGCTAATTAGCCATCTTGGTATATCAACCTCTGAGGCTGGATGGAAAAGATGTCCTTTCTGTCCAACCAAGGGTAAGGCTAGGGGAAAGCACTTATTGTTTTCAGGCACAACCGGCGTCAGTTTCATGGCGGAAATGCAACAAGAGGGAGGTATTCAATTGGATGACCCAGTGAAAGTCGAACTGAGTGCAAAGGATACTTATCCAGCTGTTTTTCAGTTCACCCCAGCAGAGGACATTTCAGGGACACAACTTGACGTAACTGTCACTTCTGAGTCTGATGACGTACCAGCTTACCTAAAAGTATCACGTGACTGCAAGGATGTCAAAGAGAATATTGACGATGTGGACTATAAGGGAGGGTCACTTCGTCTGTCGTTCGCTAAAAAGGGACGGATTACTTTGTCCAAGTTCTCCACTCCACCTTTGACCGCTTCCAATTCCAGTTGGTTTATTGGAATCGCAATCAAGAACGCCTCAGGTGACACGCCAATTAATGCGAGGAAAAAAGTGACATTAACTTTAAAAAGATCATTTGCTTATTCATACACCCGTCCCATGTACATATTACTGTGTGTGTTTTGCATTCTTATAGGTATTTATGTATCTAGATGGGCATGGTTTAGTTTTAGAGAATGCCCCTCTGTAAACCGGGGAGAATTTTTCTCAGCTAGGCAGTTTATTAACATGTTTATTCAGGGTCCCAAAACTTTCTCTTACATCACATTTATTGTCGGCTGGGTTTTAATGGTGGGTTCACTCCAGTTTGTCTTTGCAAACTGGTATTTAATGATTCAAGAGGGTGATAGAGATCACTGTTATTACAACGATTTCTGCTATCGAGTGCGCTATGCTGATATTCCCTATAATTTAATCGTCAGCAATGTAGTTTACGTCTTTCATGGTTTGATTTTAGCTATAAATGTTCTCTTCATGGAGTCAGAGGTACTTGCTCAATGTAAGAAACTTGCAAGCTCTGCAAAAAAAGGAGAGTTACCAAGTCATTTGCTTACTTGTCCGGATATTTCTCTTCATTGCGGAGAGATGCTTGTTCCCGAAGTGAAACCTGGTGATCATGAGAACTCTTTCGTAGAAGCACTTAAAAAAAGATATAGTTTTTCCATAGGTTACGCACTTGCCTGGGCTCTGTGCTTTCAGGGAATGTTTTCTGCACTTTATCATTTCTGTCCAAGTAGGTTTACATTTCAATTCGATACAGCTTTTATGTTTGTCATTGCTGGTTTAAGTGTTATTTTACTCTACAATGGCATTGAAAGGCAGCCGTGCACCACAGAAGTTGAAGCAAAAAGTCGTGTTGAGGCAGCCAATCTCTTTCTTTTGTTCTTAGTTCCATTATTGATTTTTAATTATTTTGGAACAATGTATCATTCTGAAACAGGTTTAGACAAAATATTCGAAATCCCTTTCTTTTTCTTTTTAATTTTATGGTTTTTAATCATAGCATCGTGGGCTAGAAATAAGTTGCATGCAGTTTGCAGTAAACCTTTCTTTAAAAGTTGTGAAAGTCACTGCAAGTGTTGTAAATGCTGTACATGCTGTTGCACCAAAAGATTTGTATTAACCCTTTTTTGCTTATCTGGCTTCGTAGTTACACCACTTGTTCTAATTGTTCTTTGGTCTCAAAAAATATTAGAATTTACTGACGCCATTCTGTGGTTTTGTATAGCAGAGAGCGTAGTTGCTTCCGGAGGATCTTTCTGTGCGGGTCTAAAGTGTGAGTCGTCATGTCCTTCAGACTGTGAGGATTGTGTCGAGGAACTGAAGGCTAGACTTGTAGGTTCTAAAGTAGTTTCTAAAGTGTTATATACCTGTACAATACTGGCACTTAATGGTTTAGCTCTGTGGATTTTCTTTGCCAAAGAAACCACTGACAAGAGTAAGTCTCCAGAGAAATCACGTGACCTAAATCAGGAATGTATTTTCCTAGCTTTTTTTGACTGGCATGATGTGTGGCATATTTTTTCCTCTTTTGGTCTATTTATGGCTGCACTTATGGTTATCCATACCAGTTATGAATCTCCAAAATTACTCAGAGAAAAAAGTCAAACTCGTGTAACAACTGGTGCTTATGATGAACTGCAATCAGTTTCCGTTGAGATGGACTCGCCGGGTGAACATGATATTCCAGAAAATGCGCAAAATCCACTTGCAAACAATAAAGATGCTACTCCCGGCTTTGATGATGTAGAAACCACTGCTGACAATTTTTCCGTGGAACTAAAACACGCATTAACTTCCAGATGTAAGCAGGCAGTAGAATAAAGGGGTAAGTTTCTAAAGAAACTGTGGTGCTGCGTCGGTGGGAGAGTATAGCAGGTAATTTAGTGTTAACAACTGGGTTGAAAACGTAAATTAGCCACCGTAAAGGATAAAAAAGCTGACGTTTCGAGCGTTAGCCCTTCGTCAGAGCGATTAGAGGAATTGTGGGTTGTGTGTGGATTTATATGTAGGAAGTGGAGCTACGCCATTGGTGGGAATGTGGTGACGAGAAAACAGGAATAAATTAGTTGAATGAAAAGCGCTCGTTGATTCCGTGGGGATTAAGAGCGTCTCCTGGGTGACCGATTCCGAGAACACCTTCGCGATGTGGAAAGAAATGACAAGGACGCATCCAAACCAGTCGCTAGACACTTTAATCTTCCTTATCATTCTAAACAGCATATGGCAGTTTGCGGCCTTTCCTTACATCTAGGCAGTTCGGAAAGCCGTAAAACACTAGAACAAAAATTTATATTCCAAATCGGCACCCTTAATCCCCACGGAATCAACGAGCGCTTTTCATTCAACTAATTTATTCCTGTTTTCTCGTCACCACATTCCCACCAATGGCGTAGCTCCACTTCCTACATATAAATCCACACACAACCCACAATTCCTCTAATCGCTCTGACGAAGGGCTAACGCTCGAAACGTCAGCTTTTTTATCCTTTACGGTGGCTAATTTACGTTTTCAACCCAGTTGTTAACACTAAATTACCTGCTAAGCAGGCAGTAGGTATATTGAGTGAACAAAACGGGATTGAGAAAAGGTACACTCATTCTACAGCTTCCAGGGATACTTGAAGGACATTAATTAAAAAAATGATACAGCTTTCAGGGATACTTGAAGGACAGTAATTAATAAAATGATTGAAATTCTCTGACTGTATAGGCAATATATATAAAATTGTCCCTAAGTCATTCAGCTTCCTCTTACGTATGTTGGTGCTACATCAATTTGTCAGATTGTTTTTTAAAGTTACTTAGTACTGTTATGGCCAGAATAAGTTTTCATAATCTTATTGAATCTTTCTCTCCCAAGATCTTATTAGCAATTCTCCTTACTGTCTACCATACAATTCTTATGATGTTTGCTCGGAGAACTTGATGTTAGAACAGCTAATAATTATGATCCTCAATTTGGTTTTTTTTTTTTGTTTATTCTCGTCACCTGTATGCTTGATATTGTATTGATATTGTAAGGAGAAATTGTGCTAGGTCACTGATGGGAGTCAAAGGGTTAACAATAGTTCACCTGGTTAATACCTTTTTTAGCAAGGGTAGAACAGTTTGTAGATAAAAGTATAAATTAAAATTCGGTTTCTATCGACGTGTTTTTTAGGGCAGACGTTTTAACGCCGTTCGCTTGTGTATTCCAAATAGTAACTCATCATACCAATTTTTGTAAATACAATTTGATTTGTCATTCGCCTTCATATTGGGTTAAATTTCATATCAGTAGGTATAGCCTACTATAGTTTCTGTTGTAAGGGAGTTCTGAATGAATAGCAATGTCTTTGTAAACACTGTTTAAGGTCTTGATGTTTGTGGTCTTGATTAACATTCTAGATAATTCAAATCTATTTAATTCGTCTAATTTAAATTATCTAGACTATTTAACTCTTTGAATTTCATATTCATGTTTCGACTGCTGCTTATATGTTTGCCCTATATTGTCTGTTTGCTTGTTTGTTCTATTTGATTGTAAAAATTTTATATATTGATGTCATTTTGTATATTGATGATATTTTAAGACTATATTTTTAATGCTTTTACATATACTTACATTGTATTCATTTTATTTTTTATAGTGTCCACAATTAGCTTTTAGCTAAATACCTTGACACTTTAATAAAGTTTATGTATGTATGTATGTATGATCAGTAAAGAGTAACACACGATGGATGGATCGTTGTCTTAAGTTTCGTCTTAATTACAGTTATATGCTGCCAAACGACTCCATCGAACATAATTCGCTGAAGAAGAATATAGGTGTGAGACAAACAGATCTCGCAGTTTCGTACACGAGTCTCGGATTATGCCATTCGCCACACCTTCAATGTCCATTGATTCTCGTTTACTGACGAAGAAAAAAACAACATAAGAGATAGATATGACTGGACTGAAATATTTAGTTAGAGATTAAAGATAAGCTTAGACTACAATGAAACAGCGGAAACTGAATTGTGAAGAGAAAACCGGTAATTAACTAACTCAGTTTTACACAGCAGAGGGTATCAATCGTTAGTCGCTGAGGTCAATCGTTAACCGTAAAAGGGCACAAAAACTTAGCCATTAGGCGTAGAAAGTTGACAAATTTTAATCGTTCGTCGAGAAAAAAAATGAACTAAATAAATTTTTCCCATCTTAGCCTGTTGTTTGTCTTGTCTTGTGGCCAGTGGAGGAAACAGAAAGATACTCTAAGTCAACCCAACAGCAGTTCGATCTGGAACTACCCTTGTTGCTTGAATCTGGGGCTTAAAGCAAACGAGTAAATGTGATTTCGAAATATGAAAATTAATCATAGACTTTTCAAATGATTGAAATTTAATATTTTTAACGTTTCTGTTAACTTTAACAAAAGAAAAAAACCGTTAGCCGTAAAATGGCAAATATTTTTTTGCCATTTTACCGTTTACGGACCGGTAACCGTAAAAGTAATAACCCCATTTAGACCCTGTCAGTAGGTGTCATTCGTGATCAATCGGTACACCGAGCTAATTTTCATGAGTACACGAATAAATCTGTGTTTCTGAGAAGTTTCCGGAATAGATATTTACAGTTCTTTAGCTATTTTTCATAAATTGACTTCAAATTAAGTTACAGAAGAGACAATGCCAATACTGAAAATTGCTTCCTACGTGATGAGTGTCAAAATCCTTCCTTCCTGGAAATCGAGGAAATTTTTCAGTGCTCAGACATATTCTAAAACACACATCTCAGTTTCCTCAATTGCTATTCAAGCTAAGCCGCCTGCAAACTGCACCTTAGAACAAGTAAAACTCCGTACGACTGCCCTTCAGAACATGGCAATTCTAACACTGAGGTTCAGGGGTCAGCTTCCTTCCTCGGTTACTCCCGGCGAGGAAGAAATGACTCAAAAAATGAAACGAGGGTGGAGAAAGCTTGTGAAATTAATATTATCGGAAAACTCAAAAGTTTTATGGGGTGAACACAAAAAATATGACCGTTGTTGAGTTTTCATGGAAATGAAAGAAAATCCTGATTCACCTTAGTTAGGACGACTCCTTTCTTTTGGCTTTTAAATAAATCAGTCGGTTTGTGTGACTCTTTTGGTTATTTGATTTTATTCGTTCGAAGGTGCAGTCTACATACAGCTTAGCGTGAGCACCAAATGGGAAATGTGGGATGAAAGCTGAAGAATGGCAGAAAGGAACAACCTGAAATTTCCGTTGAAGACACTCGACTTCACCTTTTTCTAATTGGCGATTTTTGTTTATATTGTGCCCTAAAGTGCATAAATTAAATTCAGTTTTCATGGACCAAAGAAGCTGATCACGTGTAAATAAACTTTCAAGGTTTCCAAGAAAAAAAAAAGTCGACTCTTAGCGGTAATTTTTTTTTTACATTATCTTCTAGTGAGCGTAAATTTAATTCAGTTTCATCGACAAATAAAACCATTCACTCCCTCAAAAAATGGAGTTAAATAACGACTGTTTTGTTTTTAAGAAAAGATGGATGACTTCACAACGACCAATGCCTTATGCGAGTGGTATGCCTCCGAAAATGTCCTTTTTATGAGAATGTTCGTCAGGCCATAAGCATAATTAATCATGCTTAAATGTAACTGATTTTGTCAGATCATAACCCTGTCGACGCATTTCAACAGCTAGGTGGAAAAAAAAATCTCTTGTGTCAATTAACCATAGGTGTCCGTTAGCTCCCTTGAATTCATGCCCACAACAAAGAAACTGTAAATAGAAATCTTTTTTAGGAAATCGACAACAGCGCTGAAAAGCCACAGGTGTTTACCATTGATTAATCGAACCACCCACCAGTAGGAAATGGCAGTTGCAGTGTTTAAGTAGTTATAGTTGGTAATTAATTTATGACGCGCAACTAGTGATAATTAATGAATCAGTAAATTATGGCGATATTTAAGCTTAAGTGATGATAATATATGATAAGAAATGTTACAATTCTTTCAATGGAAGAGGACTTTCAAGTCAACCCGAAATGAACGCAAAGCCGAACTTTAAAGTGAACTGATTCGCACGATAAACTGCAATGATCAATACAATTAAAGAAAACATGCAGTCTTATTTTACAAGGCAGGCGTCAGAGAAAGTGAGATGTCCTGTGTATAGTGGTTGACGTTTCAACGGGTCTGTGTCAAGGTCACGAAGTCGCGACACAGAAAGTTTATTGAGGGGAAAAGAAAACTAGCCTGACGTAGCGGGATGTTTCCGGTTGACGAGGGTTTGAGTTACCACGGGTATAATAATGGTATATGAATGACAGAATACTACCTAACAAACTCTTTTGTTACACAACCACTCCTCCCACGTAGAGCCTTTTCTGCGAGAACCTGAATGTTTTAACGAAGATATGATTTGGAAGTAAGGTCTGCATTGTATACCTGGTCATATGGGGTTATTTGTTCAAAATGTTTTCTATTATCGCAGGGGGGAAAAAAGCAACCTTAATGTGTGAATTTGAGCACCCTGGATACTTCTTCCACACTTGTTTCGTAGCTTATCATTCATCGCCCTCCCCGTTTGTCCGCCCCAATGGATGTGTGCTGACGGTCATACATTTCTATAACTGACACCATCTTGTTTACTTGACAAGATGACATCTGAGCATTGGCTCACATGAAGGTAATTAAAAACAAAATATTAAATAAATATAAACGGCTAACGGTTTTTTCTTTTGTTAATTAAATTAAAATTAATCTAATTAATTAAAATTACCGCTAAGAGTCGACTTTTTTTTCTTGGAAACCTTGAAAGTTTATTTACACGTGATCAAACTCTTTGGTCCATGAAAACTGAATTTAATTTATGCACCTTAGGGCACAATATAAACAAAAATCGCCAACTAGTCTTGAAGGTTTTTGGGAGTTTTAAACAAAAAAATCATAATAAATGGTGGTCGAATGTTGGCTACAGGCTCACGGATTTGTTTTGTTTTGTTTCGCTTTTTTCTTTTCAGAACTTGACAGAAGAACTCGCTAAGTAAATTGATTTCCATTACTTAATGGTTCAATTTAATCAATCGTTTAACTTGCATCTATCCTTGCATCATGCTTCAAACCACGAGCTCTTGAGCTCTGAACGTGGAATTGCTGTGGGAAACACTCCTGGAGTTTTGTCAGATTGTACGGTAGACATGGCATTCGCTCTGTTAATGGCTTCCGCGAGAAATATAGTGGAAGGAGACAAAATTTCTAAAAGTCCCGAAACTAAACAGGTCAGTTTTAATTTTGATAAAGGGAACGATCAATAACTGATTTTCAGGGTTTTTTTTCAAACTGGTATATTATTGTAAGCTCATGTAAGCCTCTGATCAGTCAGGAGGTTTCGTGATTGCTAAGTACGTGTAGCTGTTTCTCCTTGGGGGAAGGGTACGGTTACACTTGAGCTGCGTGATTTGCGTGACAGTTAGCGGAATCGAACGAGCAGGCCCTCTAAATTCACAAAAAACATACTTGGATGGCAAAAAGAAATACCTATGGATAAATCTGAATACTATGAAAAATTTGATTAATCTAACTTACTGAATTCCCTCAAAAACAATAAAATTAAATTAAATGTACATGGTTGAATGAATAGTGACTTAATATGTACTTGTTATACGTATGTTTTGTCTTACACTTCTATAAATAATACAGCTGTGATGAAAAAGAAAAATTTCGTTTACTCCCAATCAAAATTTGAAAAACGCAAGCAAGCCTGCAGAGCTGGCGTAGTTTTGACGAGCGACTCCTCAGTATTTTGTTGTTGAAAATTATAGCTGCGATCTTCAATTTTTACGGCGGCAGAAGGCTGGGGAGAGAAAGACAATGTACCAGTGGGGTGAGCGATGGTCAAAGGGAACGGGGGGGAGGGGGGTGGGGCAATTGAAAAAACGCCGTCTTCGCGGCTTTTCTTCGTCCTCTCCCTCCCACCGTCCACTCTAACTCAAAATCAAACGTTGCCGGTCGAATAAATGATCGTGAGCTTGTAACGTTAACTTGCTTTAATAAGGCGCCTGCACTGCAAGCTAAGCTCAAGCGTTCCCCTTAATTTCGTCTCCATATTTATATTCTAAACCAAAGCTTTTTCTCGAGCGGAAGAAACTAAGGGAACCCTAGATGCGAGCGATTCGATTTGATTAAAATATCGAGAGGTCTCTGGGGTTGATGAGGGCGGGGGGGGGGGGGGAGGGGGAGGGGGATTGGCTTTTATAGGTTGTACTAGTAACAGTTAAAGTAGCTTATTATACTCCTAGCATTGCTCGGATTTTTTCCAAATTATGCTTTGCTTTCTCGGTTTTGAAAATCAAGCTACTTTTTCTTAAATTATGCTTTTCAAAAAAGAAACGCGAAACAAGTCCAAATTATACATTTATTGGCGGTCATATATTTGAACTGCGGATAAAGACATGAATGAAAGTGATCTTCGCAGTGATGTGCACTACTTAAGCAGTAGTGAAAATAAGGCCTGAAAAAAATTCAGGCCTGTACGGGATTTGAACCCATGACCTCTGCGATACCAGTGCAGCGCTCTACCAACTGAGCTAACAAGCCAACTGGGAGCTGGTCATGATGGTGGTTCTAAATAAACCCGTGAAGTGATGAATGTACGGTTAAGAATATATGAAAGTCATATATTTGAACTGCGGATAAAGACATGAATGAAATTGATCCTCGCAGTGATGTGCACTACTTAGGCAGTAGTGAAAACAAGGCCTGAAAAAAATTCAGGCCTGTACGGGATTTGAACCCATGACCTCTGCGATACCGGTGCAGCGCTCTACCAACTGAGCTAACAAGCCAACTGGGAGCTGGTCATGATGGTGGTTCTAAATAAACCCGTGAAGTGATGAATGTACGGTTAAGAATATATGAAAGTCATATATTTGAACTGCGGATAAAGACATGAATGAAAGCGATCCTCGCAGTGATATGCAGGCCTTATTTTCACTACTGCCTAAGTAGTGCACATCACTGCGAAGATCACTTTCATTCATGTTATACATTTATTGTTAATATTTTCTTTATTTTGGGTTATATACTCGCTCTGAAAAAAACACAGTCAACAACTGCACCTAATTCCAGACTAGAAACGGAGACTCCATGTATCTGTTAGCATCACGTTTCTCTTCGACACCATTTTGTTGCCTATAAAACGGGAACTGGCATCGAAGGCCACGGGGGTGGTTGCCGAGGACTCGTCACCATTAATTTTGGTTGTCGAATAGTCGTCATAATTGATGAAAAACAACTAACTTTTTGGTGTATCTTATCTTACTCTTGTCATAGATCTCTTACTTGCATGGTTATTACTCGGCAGGAGGGTGACCGGATCAACCATCGGAATTGTTGGTATGGGCGGGATTGGAAGTGCTGTGGCTAAACGAGCTAATGGATTTGACATGAGAATTGTGTACCACAACAGAAACAGACGTGAAATCGAGGAGAAGAAATTTGATAAGATTACAATAAAATGTTTATGAAGTAGCGTCGCTGCAGCTCCCTTAAGAGGAGTGACGTCTTAAATTACTTGTTCTGAAGTATTTGTTAGGGGGGGAAGACTTATTTGTGTAAAAGATGAACAGGGTGACTTGTCATTTTAAACTGATAACAGCAACTAAGCCAAAGAAGAAGCGACAACTGCAGGAACTTGTCTTTATTTATCTTGTTAGTTATTTATTTGCGATTTTTATACAGGCTGGCCCTGTTTACTTTTAAAGCTGGTTTAGATGAGGGCCTGTAAAAAAACTGACAAGGCTAGATCACAACACCGGGAGCTACATTCCCTTCCCCTTGCGAGGAGTGTGAGGGCTCTTTAACGTTCCCTGCTAACCAGTTCAGAGAAGATGCAGAAGACGGGCCTACAGTTTATCGTCCTTAATCCAGAAGACTAGAATTTCTAATTATTTGCGGATGCCATAGCAAAGGCAGCACTTTCTCCTCAGTTATTTTAAGACCTTAAGTGCTGGTCCGGTGTGGGGATTGAACCCCCCACAGCAGTTCGGCGCTCTAAAACCGGAGCTTTCCATGCGCGGTACGATGTCTGTCCATTGAGGCCCTTGAACCAAGTAAACCACTGGAATGCATTCTACCAGTCTATGCAACTTTAGGTTGACAAACCGTGTCCAGCTGATTTTCCATCAAACACTTCTCGAACTTCTGTTTACCACCTCTTTACAGGTGCTCAATACTGCAACACTCTAGACGAGCTGCTCTGTCAGTCAGACTTTGTAGTGCTATGCACTCCTCTTACTAAAGAAACAGCAAACCTGATAACAGAAAGGGAGTTAGCTCTGATGAAATCAACAGCGACACTTGTTAACATCGCACGTGGAGGAATCGTCAATCAAACTGACCTGAGCAAAGCGCTGCAGAGCGGAGTAATAAGAGCTGCTGCGATGGACGTCACAGATCCCGAGCCCCTGCCTAGAGACCATCCGTTATTAAAACTACCTAATGTTATCATTACGCCGCATATGGGATCAGCAACTGTCTACACAAGAATGAAAATGATGGAGGTGGTTTTAATGAATCTTAAAGCTGGCTTGAATGGAGAGAAGTTGCCCTTTAGGTTTAATTAGAGAGCTTTCAGGAAGGAGGGACGGAGTTCGTAGTCGTAAGTGTACACTAGTAAAGGAATGGTTGTTGGAAAATAACTATCCACTGAACTGCCAAAGTCGATGTAGTATTCAATGGGTGGATGAGTGCGACTTATACTTCGTTTAACGTAGTTTTGTCGCCATCGTGGATTAACAACCGAACTGACTCCCCGAGGCCAGTTTCCTGCACTTATTCTTGACTCCTTTCGCTTCGCTTTGAATACACTTGTCATGAATACAGGGCATGCCAGTCTCTCACGCCTGACTAATAAATCAGGAATATTTATTTATCTGTAATTATGTCATTTGTTAGTTTTATTCAGATAATAGCGGTATTCAGTGACACTGTGTTCATTAAATTAGCACCTTAAAGGTAGAGATTTAATCTCGGTCTGTAACTTTGTTAACTTCTTTTTAGAGGACATTTGAATACCAGTAGGACGGCGAATAAATCAGCATGGTGTGGACTGAAAAATCACGTTCTATGATATAAATAAAGTTCCCATACGCTTTATGCCTATTTCCTCCTTCAGCGATCAATTTTCTTCATCCTGAGAGATATGTTTTATTCAATCTAAATGCTAGTTATCTTTTAGGAGAACGAACCGAGTTCAAAGTCGATAGTTAATAACTGCTCAGCTGAAGTGTCTAGTGGTTGATAATACTGAGCCGCGAAGCGGCGGGGTAAATATCCACCGCCAGCCACCGACACGGAGTTGAGATGTTGTTTTGGCATAGTGAGATGATATAGAAAAAAATATGATGTCAACTCCTTTATTCCTGCAACTATTACAATATTTTCGGGCGCAAAACACACGCGAGTTGCTTGGAGTTGAATAGAAAAGGATATTCGAAGTTTGATTTGCCAATCGGAGCGCGCCTTCGACACTATCTATTGTTTCAGTATATACTAATGTATACAAGTGGAAGGGATAGATGTTGGACAATTGCCCTTCACTGAACTCAAAGGCAGAGTCCATGTGACTTGTTTTTAATGATTTACTTCGTAAACTGAGATGTGATCCGCAAATGCCTTTGCATTGCTTGCGAAATGAAAGGACACATCACGCTGGAAACTTCAACCAGAAGGAAAGAAAAACCGCCAAAAATATCAATCTAAAAAATTCTGCGCATGAAAAAACCCTTCCCTAGTTTGTTGTTTCTGTCTCTGCCGAGACCCATATCGGTTTTTGAGGAAAGAACTAAATACTTCACAGCAGTTTTTGTTATATTCATGTGCGTCTCAGTAAATGCAATTCAGGTTAACAAACGAAATGTTTGTAATTCACAATTCATAACAGTGCATGGGCAAGATTGATGTTGTTATAAAAAGCTTTGTTCGATGAGTGACGAGCTTCTGCGACATTGCCTCAAATACATTATGTTGTCGTATCCAGTGTTTGTCTTCGGTATATAAGGTCAGAGAGAACTGAGGTGTCCTTTCTGTCCAACCAGGGGTAAGGCACAACCGGCGTCAGTTTCAAGGTGGAAATGCAACAATAAGGAGGTATTCAATTGGATGATCCAGTAAAAGTTGAACTAAGTGCAAAGGATACTTATCCAGCTGTTTATCAGTTCACCCTAGCAGAAGACATTTCAGGGACACAACTTGACGTAACTGTATTTCTGATTGTGATGACGTCCCAGCTTACTTAAAAGTATCACGTGACTGTAGGGATGTCAAAGACAACATTGACAACGTGGACTATAAGGAAGAGTCACTTCGTCTGTTGTTCGCCAAAAAGGGACAGATCACTTTGTCCAAGTTCTCCATTCCACCTTTGACCGCCTCCACTTCAAGTTGGTTTATTGGAATCGCAATCAAGAACGCCTCAGGTGACACGCCAATTGATGCAAGAAAGACTGTGACATTAACTTTGAAAAGGTCATTTGATTACACATGTACTAAGCCCTTTTTAATTTTATTTTAGGGTGTGGTCTTGTTCGTATTGTGATATCTTTGTTTGCATGGCCAATTTTTTAGAGAATGCACCTTCTGTTGCTGGAATCAAGCAGATAAAACTAAGATAACCAGCTCTGAATTTTTCTCAGCTATGTTCTTAAATCACGTTAATTGTCGGTTGGGTGTTTATGGTGAGTTCATTCCAGTTTGTCTTTGCAGACTGGTATTTAATGATATTAATCTGATGTACATCGGGTCGGTGCCTTCGCTAACAATCTCTGTCGATATTTCCTTAATACATTGTAATCAGGCAACTGACAATTATGAAATTTACATTAAAACGATTTACTGGACTGTTATCGCTTAATTAACTTCACACTGAGCGCTTCCGTCACGCTTATTGTTTCCAAAGCCACACTTCAAAAGTCGTTTGTAATTCGTAGGAATGCTTCCATACGTAAACAATATATCCACGGATTCATTGCAGAATTACTCAAAGCTAGTGTTCTCGCCCAGTTGTATGCCACTCCAACATTACTTTGGGCATAGGCGCTGCGAAGGTACATCAGTGGAATCCAACAAATTGTGAAGACTATGACAACAATAGCAACCGTGACTGTCACGCGACGTTCAACCAATTGTGAGGCACTCTGTCTTGCGTGACTGTGAACACCATCACGATTCCAAACTTTAAAAATGATCAATGTGTAGTAGCAAATGATGGTTAAGTAACAGATGGCTGCGGCAATGACGGTGAAATAAGAAGTTGCTTTCTTGCTCACTGACATTCACAAAACGCCGTAGATAACCGGAACAATCCAGGCGATGAGTAACGCTAACTTGAACCTCTTCAGTGTTCGGATCGCTTTGCTCTTAACTGGTCGGACAATAAGGAGACAGCGATCGATACTGATAAAACACAAGTGGAGAACCGAAGCTGAGCACGACATGTTCCCAACAACACGAAATGTTTCGGACACCGGCTCGTTACATTCGCGATTTACATGAAGCCCCCAGAAAGCTATAAGCAGCGGCTGACCCAAAGCAGTGACCATCAAATCGGCCGCAGCCATACTCGCCAACCAGAAGTTGGGAATAATCTGTAAACTCTTGTGATCTAGCGATCACCAGAGAGTTTCCGATGGTTCCCACGACACTTGACAAAATGTTTATTGGAATTAACGCAATTATGTGAGAAACTGGTGGGAGGCAATCATCTAAATGGGATTCATTTGATGAAAGATTCATGATGCAAGTGAAAGTTGTCCTTCCACACGCCTTCAATCGCTCAAGTTCTTCAGAGACTGTAATAACAGCTGACAGCCAGGCCTGCAGGACTGTTTGAAATGTAGCAAGAATTAATATTTCGATATCCGTCCCTTTGATATAACTCAATACACGGCTAAACTGTACTAGATTCAATCAGGAAGTTACACGAATGAAAGCGAAAATGCTGAAACCCGTTTTAGCACAGAGCTGCTTCATCTGTGACGTCACAGTTGTGGCTGGGATTTCTTAGATGTCGTACGTTTCTGCTTCCCAGTGCTTTAAAATCTAGTCTTGAAGGTTTTTGGGAGTTTTAAACAAAAAAAATCATAATAAATGGTGGTCGAACGTTGGCTATAGGCTCACGGATTTGTTTTGTTTTGTTTCGCTTTTTTCTTTCAGAACTTGACAGAAGAACTCGCTAAGTACATTGATTTCCATTACTTAATGGTTCAATTTAATCAATCGTTTAACTTGCATCTATCCTTACATCATGCTTCAAACCACGAGCTCTTGAGCTCCTGTTCAAACATGAAAGTTTACGTGGCTTTGCCCCCCCCCCCCCAGAAAAAACAAAACAAAACAGAGGAAAGACGAACATACAAGAAAGCAAAGGGAAAAAAAAATGAGGTGAAATTTTTGTTCTGTATGATTTAACCGATTAGGCAGTTCATCTAAATGTTTTTATCATTTGCTCCTGTTTTCATTTACATTACTGAAGTCTAAAACGTGAGATCTGTAAGAAAGTCCTGGCAGTCTGAAGAATGTTTCACACATGAACCGTAGTTTCTTAACCAAGTTACGTGAGTCTCCTAAAAGCTTAGAGATAGAGCCTCTGAGGCACTGTTCTTGAGGTTATGGGTTTCGCTGCTGGGGAAGCGATCAGGTTTGCATTGTGTAATTGTTTGTTTTCGATTTCCTGCCAAAAACATCAAATTTAACCTTTACTTTGGGTGCCTTTCTAAGTAAGAGGTTATCAAGATGAAAATTATTTATTCAAAGCTAATAAGAAAGCGTTCGTTTGTTATCGCCTGCTTATATTTTTTCGTTGTCACGCACAACACAGCACCCACAACCGGAGTAACGGTCGTAGTCACGCAAGAATTGTGTCACGCCACGCAGTTTCTTGGGAGTTACTACATCACGGGCGACTAGCAGGGAAAGAAAAAAAGACCGAAATACGAGTGGTCAGCGGGGAAACAAATTTAATCATTCATTTAGAGACATATCAGTTGTAGTTGCAGAAAACAATAGTGTTGTAAAGCCGAAATGTTAACAGTATACTTGGCTAAATAAAATTTTAAGCAATTTTTTTTTCAAGTGTTGATGGCACATATGTCTTTTACTACTGTAATAAACAATGGAGGCATCAGAAAAGGCATCGGTGACATCCAGAAAGGCACCAAGAAGAATTATATTTACGTTTTGTAACTTGCTGCGAGGCGTGCGTGACGAAAAAGAGAAAACCAAATCCGTGGTCCCCAAATGAATTCTCCCTCCTTACCCCAAAAAATGTTCAAATTTTTCGCAACTTCACCTGTTCCTATTGGTATTGTTTATGGTCATTGGCCCTCCTATAACCGCTAATTATGGCCTATTAATACAGGTGTTTAGTGTTAAATTGTAAAACTTCCCGAAGAAGTCTACGACAGTTAGACGAAAAGCGTGGGAGAATAAAGAAATTTTACAACTACTGTTCGTTGAGTGCTGCTCACCAGTCTTGTTTAAAAGATTTTTTTAAAAATTTGGTGCGATAGCTGTTGTCAGTTTTTCCATGCAGGTTGTCTGGATATACCTTTCGCAGAGACGTGGGGGGGGGGGGAGGGACAGAGACACCAACATAACATTTCACCCGTCATTCGGTTAAGATTTCATACCGAGTTCATTTGTTAAATTAAATAGGAAAAAAACACTTCGAACGGAAAACAGAATTATTTTAACGTCTGGATCTTTTGAGAAAAGGTCTCCTGAACGAGTAGCCCTGATTATAAATATTTAAGCAAGGTAAACACATTAGCCTTATGGAGGCTATGAAGTATCAAATTTGTTTCTCCGCTGACCACTCGTATTTCTATCTTTTTAAGCAAGCTAAACACATTAGCCTTAACTTGACTGTTTCTCGAAGCTCAGTGTTTTCCTATATGCTTTTTAGAGTCAATATTTACATGGGGGACAGAGACACCAAAACAACATTTCACCTGCCGTTCGGTTCGAAAGTTAAGTTTTCATACCGAGTTCATTTGTTAAATTAAATAGGGAAAAAACACTTCGAATGGAAAAAAGAATTATTTTAACGTCTGGATCTTTTGAAAAAAGGTCTCCTGAACGAGTGGCCCTGATTATAAATATTTAAGCAAGGTAAACACATTAGCCTTAACTTGGCTGTTTCTCGAAGCTCAGTGTTTTCCTACATGCCTTTTAGAGTCATTATTTACATGGGGGACAGAGACACCAAAACAACATTTCACCTGCCGTTCGGTTCGAAAGTTAAGTTTTCATACCGAGTTCATTTGTTAAATTAAATAGGGAAAAAACACTTCGAATGGAAAAAAGAATTATTTTAACGTCTGGATCTTTTGAAAAAAGGTCTCCTGAACGAGTGGCCCTGATTATAAATATTTAAGCAAGGTAAACACATTAGCCTTAACTTGGCTGTTTCTCGAAGCTCAGTGTTTTCCTACATGCCTTTTAGAGTCAATATTTACACGGGGGAAAGAGACACCAGCACAACATTTCACCTGCCGTTCGGTTCGAAAGTTAAGTTTTCATACCGAGTTCATTTGTTAAATTAAATAGGAAAAAAACACTTCGAACGGAAAACAGAATTATTTTAACATCTGGATCTTTTGAAAAAAGGTCTCCTGAACGAGTAGCCCTGATTATAAATATTTAAGCAAGGTAAACACATTAGCCTTATGAAGGCTATGAAGTATCAAATTTGTTTCCCCGCTGACCACTCGTATTTCTATCTTTTCTTCTTTCCCTGCTCGTCGCCCGTGATTCAGTAACTCCCTAGTTTCTTGCATCGTGAAGATATATTCTATGTTCGCGTCGTTCGTAATGGAAGCAAACTCGAAACCTGTCGTTGTTCGTCTTCCTGACATCGAACTGCCCCCTGAACTTCAACAAATGGTAGATGAAGCTGACATCGAGATGAAACCGGTCGATCCTACCAAAGTTTCTCAAATGAGCGAAGAAAGTACTCGAAGAGTTGCAGGAATGGTGCTTTACGCATATTGTGAAATAAACGGAGAGTTGATGGATTGCTTTCCTAATCTCAAAGTAATCAGTAATTTTGGTGCTGGCGTGGATAATGTTGATGTAGTGGCGGCCTCTGAACGTGGAATTGCTGTGGGAAACACTCCTGGAGTTTTGTCAGATTGTACAGCAGACATGGCATTCGCTCTGTTAATTGCTTCCGCGAGAAATATAGTGGAAGGAGACAAAATTTCTAAAAGTCCCGAAACTAAACAGGTCAGTTTTAATTTTGATAAAGGGAACGATCAATAACTGATTTTCAGGGTTTTTGTTCAAACTAGTATATTATTGTAAGCTCATGTAAGCCTCTGTTCAGTCAGGAGGTTTCGTGATTGCTAAGTACGTGTAGCCGTTTCTCCTTGGGGGGAGGGTACGGTTACACTTGAGCTGCGTGATTTGCGTGACAGTTAGCGGAATCGAACGAGTAGGCCCTCTAAATTCACAAAAAGGAAAAAAAAAGGAGGGGGATTGGCTTTTAGGTTGTACTAGTAACAGTTAAAGTAGCTGATTATGCTCCTAGCATTGCTCGGATTTTTTCCAAGTTATGCTTTGCTTTCTCGGTTTTGAAAATCAAGCTACTCTTCCTTAAATTATGCTTTTCAAAAAAGAAACGCAAAACAAGTCCAAATTATACATTTATTGTTAATATCTTCTTTATTTTGGGTTATATACTCGCTCTGAAAAAAACACAGTCAACAACTGCACCTAATTCCAGACTAGAAACGGAGACTCCATGTATCTGTTAGCATCACGTTTCTCTTCGACACCATTTTGTTGCCTATAAAACGGGAACTGGCATCGAAGGCCACGGGGGTGGTTGCCGAGAACTCACCACCATTAATTTTGGTTGTCGAATAGTCATCATAATTGATGAAAAACAACTAACTTCTTGGTGTATCTTATCTTACTCTTGTCATAGATCTCTTACTTGCATGGTTATTACTCGGCAGGAGGGTGACCGGATCAACCATCGGAATTGTTGGTATGGGCGGGATTGGAAGTGCTGTGGCTAAACGAGCTAATGGATTTGACATGAGAATTGTGTACCACAACAGAAACAGACGTGAAATCGAAGAGAGGAGATTTGGTAAGATTACAATTAAATGTTTATGAAGTAGCGTCGCTGCAGCTCCCTTAGAAGGAGTGAGGTCTTAAATTACTTGTTCTGAAGTATTTGTTAAGGGGGGAAGACTTATTTGTGTAAAAGATGAACAGGGTGACTTGGCATTTTTAAACTGATAACAGGAGCTAAGCCAAAGAAGAAGCGACATCTGTAGGAACTTGTCTTTATTTATCTAGTTAGTTATTTATCTGCGATTTTTATACAGGCTGGCCCTTTTTACTTTTAAAGCTGGTTAAGTGAGGGCCTGTATAAAAACTGACAAGACTAGACCACAACACCGGGAGCTACATCCCCTTCCCCTTGAGAGGAGTGTGAGGGCTCTTTAACGTTCCCTGCTAACCAGTTCAGAGAAGATGCAGAAGACAGGCCTACAGTTTATCGTCCTTAATCCATAAGACTAGAATTTCTAACCATTTGCGGATGCCATAGCAAAGGCAGCACTTTCTCCTCAGTTATTTTCAGACCCTAAGTGCTGGTCCGGTGTAGGGATTGAACCCCCCACGGCAGTTCGGCGCTTTAAAACCGGAGCTTTCCATGCGCGGTACGATGTCGGTTCATTGAGGCCCTTGATCCAAGTAAACCACTGGAATGCAGTCTACCAGTCTATGCAACTTTAGGTTGACAAACCTAAACCGTGTCCAGAATTTTCCATCAAACACTTCTCGAACTTCTGTTTACCACCTCTTAACAGGTGCTCAATACTGCAACACTCTAGACGAGCTGCTCTGTCAGTCAGACTTTGTAGTGCTGTGCACTCCTCTTACTAAAGAAACAGCAAACCTGATAACAGAAAGGGAGTTAGCTCTGATGAAATCAACAGCGACACTTGTTAATATCGCACGTGGAGGAATCGTCAATCAAACTGACCTGAGCAAAGCGCTGCAGAGCGGAGTAATAAGAGCTGCTGCGATGGACGTCACAGATCCCGAGCCCCTGCCTAGAGACCATCCGTTATTAAAACTACCTAATGTTATCATTACGCCGCATATGGGATCAGCAACTGTCTACACAAGAATGAAAATGATGGAGGTGGTTTTAATGAATCTTAAAGCTGGCTTGAATGGAGAGAAGTTGCCCTTTAGGTTTAATTAAAGAGCTTTCAGGAAGGAGGGACGGAGTTCGTAGTCGTAAGTGTACACTAGTAAAGGAATGGTTGTTGGAAAATAACTATTCACTGAACTGTCAAAGTCGATGTAGTATTCAATGGGTGGTTGAGTGCTACTTATACTTCGTTCAACGTAGTTTTGTCGCCGTCGTGGATCAACAACCGACTGACTCCCCCGAGGACAGTTTCCTGCACTCATCATGAATACAGGACATGCTAGTCTCTCACGCCTGAATAATAAATCCGGAATATTTATGCATATGTAATTATATTATTTGGTAGCTTTATTCAGATAATAGCAGTATTCGGTGACACTCTGTGTTCATTAATTAGCACCTTGACGGTAGAGATTTAATCTCTGTAACTTTGGTCTGTAACTTTGCTAGCTTCTTTTTAGAGGACATTTGGATACCAGCAGGACGGCGAATAAATCAGCATGGTGTGGACTGAAAAATCACGTTCTATGATATCAATAAAGTTCCTATACGCTTTATGCCTATTTCCTCCACCAGTGATCAATTTTCTTCATCCTGAGAGATATGTTTAATTCAATCTAAATGTTAGTCATTTTTTAGGGGAACGAACTGAGTTCAAAGTCGATAGTTAATAACTGCTCACCGAAGCTGAAGTGTCTAGTGGTTGATAATACCGAGCCACAAAGCGGCGGGGTAAATACCCACCGCCAGCCACCAACACTGAGTTGAGATGTTGTTTTGGTATATATCAAAATAGTGAGATAATATAGAAAAAAATTTGATTTCAACTCCTTTATTCCTGCAACTATTACAATATTTTCGGGCGCAAAACTCACGCGAGTTTCTCGGAGGTGAATAGAAAAGGATATTCGAAGTTTGATTTGCCAATCGGAGCGCGCCTTCAACGCTATCTACTGTTTCAGTATATATTAATGGAAGGAATAAATGTATGAATAGATGGAATTAAGTGGAAGGAATAAATGTTAGATAATTGCTCTTCACTGAACTCAAAGGCAGAGTCTATGTGACTTGTTTTTCATGATTTACTTCGTTAACTGAGGTGTGATCCGCAAATGCCTTTGCATTGCTTGCGAAATGAAAGGACACATCACGCTGGAAATTTCAACCAAGGAAAGAAAAACCACCAAAAATATCAATCCTAAAAAATTCTGCGCATGAACAACCCTTCCAGTAGTTTGTTGTTTCTGTCTCTGCCGAGACCCATATCGGTTCTTGAGGAAAGAACTAAATACTTCACAACAATCTCTGTTATATTCATTTTCCTCTCAGTAAATGCAACTCAGGTTGATAAATGAAATGTTTGTAATTTACAATTCATAACAGTGCATGGGCAAGATTGATGTTGTTATAAAGAGCTTTGTTCGATGAGTGATGAGCTTCTGCGACATTGCTTCAGATACATTATGTTCTCGTATCTAGTGTTTGTCTTTGGTCTATAAGGTCAGTGTATATCGTTTAATGTCAATGAAGTTGAATCTCTAGACGCTGAGATAGTGCTATAACTAAATAGGGCCCACGGGTGCACTTGGCAAATTTCTGGTTATTTTGCGAAAAAATCTGTTATCAGTACAGTGAGACAAGTGCGCCCGGCGATTTTTTATCTCACCAAATTTGGTCAAACCTCACCAATATTCAATTTACAAGCTGCGAATGGAAAGAATAGGTCAATCAAGAGAATTTGATGTCGCTTTTAAATACGAATCTTCCGGTCAGAAAGCCGCCAAGATATTTAATTTTTTCGCGGCAATCAAACGGTGAAGATGGAAGATATAAAGATCAGTATTCAGAATACCACTATTATGGCTCTTAAGTTTACGTTTAAGCTGAATCTCCAGATCTAAGTACTGCTCAATTTGTATATCCATGTGACTGACATTCGGTGGTTAACAAATATTTTTCTGTTTTTCAATGCACCCGCGATTGACAAATTTTGTCGAGATTTTTGGTAGAGCAAAACAAATCTTGTCAACACAGTGCGCCTGGGAAACGAACACGCAAACAAACTGATTAGTATATGTAATCACATGAGGCCAAGTACTATTAAGGATTTATCAATAAAGGGCAAAATTACTGAGCGCTGATTGGTTGAGAGAGAGGGTATTTTTTCTTAATCGAGGGCATTTTTAGTAATCAAGAGAGGGCATGATTACCTTGTTCAGTTAAAAGCACTTTGTTGTTTTTCTGTTGGCAGAAACGCTCTGTTGAAATGAGCTTTGTTTTCTAGACTTTTGGCAGTGTATCACGACACAGTTTTGGAGAATAAAATTTCATTGAATCGATTGGTCAGTTCAATTTGATTGATGATTTGCCGTAGCGCTAAACAGGCTTCCCAGATAAAAATAGACTGCGCGCGTGATTTTCCTTCGTATAAATTTTGCCCTTTATTGATAAACAAGTAATCCCATGAGACCTCGTACTATTAAGGATTAATTGCACTTGAGTTTTCAAAATTTTGAAGATGTCCCATTGATGGACCAAAACAAAACCAAAACTCTTGAAGATGTCCCATTGATGGACCAAAACAAAACCGAAATTATAGAATCAAACAAAAAAGCTTACGAAACTTGGCCTAAGGACACTGACAACATAGCTATAAAGTGGGTGATTGGTAGCTTTTGCGTATTGGGTTTCCTTACAGTAATTGTGCTGATATGCCTTGCGCTAGTTGGCTCGTTAGAATTTGCCAACGCTTTTCTGTATCTTTGCCTAGGAGAGAGCGCTTTAGTCGCTCTTGGATCCCTCGTAACCTACCTGTCAGAGGGTAAAACGCGGCAGAAGCGCATTGGTTTTGGTGTGGTGCTTTTTGGCGCTGTAACAATAGTTATTATGGGGATAGCATTACATTTTTTCACAGCAAAAGTAACAACAGATAAGAGTAAGTCTCCTGAGAAATCTCGTGATCTAAACCAGGAATGTGCTTTGGCTGATTTTTTTGACGATCATGACAAGTGGCACATTTTATCCTCCTTTGGTTTGTTTGTGGGGGCGCTTATGATGATTCATTTAAGCTATGAATCACCAGATGACTCTTTTGATACCCCTCCCCAACCAAGTCTAGGTCCTAGTGATAAACCTGTATAGATAAACCAGTATAGGTCATCATGTTTCAGCGCATGTGCATAGCAAAATGGGTTTGAACCGAACACGACGGCACTCATTTGAAATATGTTTTAGACCCGATTGAAATATAATCACCCTTAAAACTTGAAATAGGTTTTAAATTTAAAGTTGCACCTCTTCTTGCTGCTTACTGGTATTTTTGACGATAAATTTTTTTTCGGTGCTTTGGAAAATCTTTTTTGTAGCCTTTTTCAGTTTTGATGTGACCTGAAGTTTTCGTGATGTATTTTAACAATATATTTCATTTAATGCGATATTCGGCTAGAAGTATATTCAACCAGTCGCGAGCGAGCGAAATGGATCACAATTATTATTATTACTACAGTGCTAGAGTCTGTGACCAAAGTTTTTATCACTTTTACCATATTTTCTGTAGATTGATTGTAATGTTTTTAAGCCACGTATTATTTTTTTGTGGCAGGTGTAGAATACGATAATATTTTGGTATTCATATGATACATTGAGGGCCAAAAGTCTATCAGTCTTTTGGTTATAAAGCGCTACTCCCTTTAAATAAAGATCTTACCAACTTACCTGATACTTACTTAACTGATTAAAATGTAAATCAAATTAGCTTCACTCACTGATTCTGTTGTATTTCGAGACAAATTTTATTAGTGTTGTATTCGAGCATGTCGAGAGTTATGAAAAACCTGTATCTCTGAAGCCTGTTATATATTAAACGAGTGATATGTATTATTAATTAAATATATCATTCTTATAAATAAACCGTTTAGTGTTTATTTTAAAGTATCAAAATACTTGCGTGTGTTGAAACTGATTACTTCTGATAACCTTCCTGTCAGCCAACGCTCACATACCACCCAGTCAAGGAAACAGGTGGCGTCCTTTGCAGAAATGTATGACTGCCAGTGCACATCGGTTAGGGTGGATCGATCGTAGAAACAGGGAGCGCGATGAATAATAGTGAGTTACGACCGCGACACAAGAAATAAACATGGAAGAGGTATCCGGCTCAAATTCACACATTGCAGATATTCATGTTGTTTTTTTTCCCTACGATAATAGACAACAAATTTTGTTTCGTTTTTATTTATCATGAACAAATAACTCTATAGGACCAGGTTTACAATGCAGACCTTACTTTCAAATCATTTCCTCGTTAAAACATTCAGGTTCCCCCAGTGAAGACTCTACGTAGGAAGGGTGGTTCCATAACAAAAGATTTTGTTAGGTAGTAATCTGTCATTCATATACCATTATTATACCCTTAGTAACTCAAATCCTCGTCAACCGGAAAGATCCCGCCACTTTCTGCGTCGCGACTTCGTGACCTTGACACAGAACCGTTGAAACGTCTATCACGCACCCACAGGACATCTCACTTTCTCTGACGCCCACCTCATAAAATCAGACTGCATGTTTTCTTTGCTTGTACTGATCATTGCCAGTTTATCGTGCGAATTAGTTCACTTTAAAGTTCGGCTTTGCGTTCATTTCGGGTTGATAGTCCTCTTCCATTTAAAGAATTGTTACATTTCTTATCATATATTATTATCACTTAAGCTTAAATATCGCCATAATTTACTGATTCATCAATTATCACTAGTTGCGCGTCATAAATTAATTACCGACTATAACTACTTAAACACCGCAATCGCCATTTTCCACTGGTGGGTGGTTCAATTAATCAGTGGTAAACACCTGTGGCTTTTCAGCGCTGTTGTTGATTTCCTAGAAAAGATTTCTAATTACAGTTTCTTTGTTGTGGGCATGAATTCAAGTAAGGTAACGAACACTTGGTCAATTGATACAAGAGTTTTTTTCCACCGAGCTGTTGAAATGCGTCGACAGGGTTATGATCTGACAAAATCAGCTCCATTTAAGCATGATTGATTATGCTTATGCCCTGGCGAACGTTCTCATGAAAAGGACATGTTCGGAGGTATATCACTTGCACAAGGCATTGACCATTGTGAAGTAATCCATCCTTTTTTAAAACAAAAACAGGCATTATTTAACCTTATTTTTGTTTAGGGAGTGAATAGTTTTATTTGTCGATTAAACTGAATTAAATTTACGCTCACTAGGAGATAATGTAAACAAAAATCACCCCTAAGAGTCGATTTTTTTTCTTGGAAACCTTGAAAGTTTATTTATATGCGATCAACCTCTTTGGTCCATGAAAACTAAATTGAATTTATGCACTTTAGGACACAATATAACCAAAAATCGCCAATTAGAAAAAGGCGAAGTCGAGAGTCTTCAACGGAAATCTCAGGATGCTCCTTTCTGCAGTTCTTCTGTTTTCAGTTTTAATTTTCATCCCACATTTTCCATTTGGTGCTCACGCTAAGCTGCACGTAGACTGACTGATTTATTAAAAAGCCAAAAGAGAGGAGTCGTCCAAACTAAGGTGAGTCAGGATTTTCTTTCATTTCCATGAAAACTCAACAACGGTCATATTTTTTGTGCTCACCAGATAAAATTTTTGAGTTTTCCGATAATATTAATTTCACAAGCTTTCTCCGCACTCGTTTTGTCTTTTGAGTCATTTCTTCTTCGCCGGGAGTAACCGAGCAGAGTTTGGAATCCGTATCTCTGGGATAAATGTCACAGTGATGCATGCAGCGCAGCTACTAAGCTATGGCTCAATGAAGATGGTAATTAATTATTCAATAACTTCTATTTTATTCACTGATGCAGTTTAAGAATCCATCACTTTTGAGTGCAATCGCAGCATAGCCTGGATGATGAACTTCTTTCATCTATCTACTCGGAAAACTCTTACTTAACGACGCGCAAATTTTAGAGTTGTATCTAAGTGCCGATGGTGCTTTATAGAATAAACATTCCACTAAGATGCGCCATGATACCGTCTCACTTTATCTGAGATGTAAGGAATAAGTTTTGCGTTCATAAACAAAGACACATGCTCAGGGTTGTAGACAAGGGACAGAAAGTACCAGTCTTCTTAACAATATTTATAATAAAGTTCGGATCTAGATCGGGATATCATATTTCCACTATGATGCTCACGGTCTTGGTTAATTCATGTCAGTTTTACTTCCTACACCTCTTCTCGCTTGAAGACAAAAAACAATCTACACCCACTTTTGCGTTCATATTTCCTCCTGTTTTGTATTTTTTCTTCATTTTCAGATATACCACGATAGATAACGCTTTTGGTGGCAATAATACAGTAACAATGATAGCGCAAATACACGTGTGCAAATTAGAATCATGAAAACTAGCTTACAACGCTGAACCTCAGTGTTAGAATTGACATGTTCTGAAGGGTAGTCGTTCGGAGTTTTACTTGTTCTAAGGTGCAGTTTGCAGGCAGCTTAGCGCGAATAGCAATTGAGGAAACTGAGATGGAGATTGAAATAATGAATATCAAAACTGCGGTCGCCGAAAGCATACTGAGGATTCTGCTGTTAGATGCGTTTTCGTTGCTCGCTAGTGCTGTTTCCACAATCGTGTGTGCGACTCGGTTTTGTGTGTTTTTGAATATGTCCCAGCACTGAAAAATTTCCTCGATTTCCAGGAAAGAAGGATTTTGACACTCATCACGTAGGAGGCAATTTTCAATATTGACACTGTCTCTTCATTAACTTAATTTGATTTCAATTTATGAAAAATAGCTAAAGAACTGTAAATATCTATTCTGGAAACTTCTTAGAAACACAGATTTATTCGTGTGCTCATGAAAATTAGCTCGGTGTACCGATTGATCACGAATGACACCTACTGACAGGGTCTCAATGGGGTTGTGGCTTTTACGGTTACTGGTCCGTAAACGGTAAAATGGCAAAAAATAATTGCCATTTTACGGCTAACGGTTTATTTCCTTTTCTTAAAGTTAATAGAAACGTTAAAAATACTAAATTTCATTCATTTGAAAAGTCTATGATCAACTTTCATATTTCTAAAACACATTTACTCGTTTGCTTTAAGCCTCAGATTCAAGCAACAAGGGTAGTTCCAGACTGAACTGCTGTTGGGTTGACTTAGAGTAATTTTCTGTTTCCTGCATCGGCTACAAGACAAGACAAATAACAGGCTAAGATGGGAAAAATATATTTAGTTCATTTTTTTTCTCGACCAACGATCAAAATTTGTCAACTTTCTACGCCTAATGGCTAAGTTTTTGTGCCCTTTTACGGTTAACGATTGACCTCAGCGATTAACGATTAATATCCTCTGCTGTGTAAAACTGAGTTGGTTAACAACGGTTTTCTCTTCACAGTTCAGTTTCCGCTGTTTCATTGTAGATTTCAGTCTAAGCTTATCTTTAATCCCATAACTAAATATTTTCAGTCCAGTCATATCTATCTCTTCTGTTGTTTTTTTCTTCGTCAGTAACTGAGAATCAATGGACATTGAAGATGTGGCGAATGGCATAATCCGAGACTCGTGTGCGAAACTGCGAGATCTGTTTGTCTCGCACCTACATTCGTTTGGCAGCATATAACTGTAATTAAGACGAAACTTAAGACAACAAACAGTCAACGATCCATTCATCGTGTATTACTCTTTATTGATCGTTTACATCAAGACCTTAAACAGTGTTTACAAAGACATTGCTATTCATTCAGAACTCCCTTACAACAGAAATTATAGTGGGCTATACCTACTGATATGAAAATTAACCCAATATGAAGGCGAATGGCAAATCGAATTGTATTTACAAAAATTGGTATGATGAGTTACTATTTGGAATACACAAGCGAACGGCGTTATAACGTCCGCCCTAAAAAACACGTTGATGTAAACCGAATTTTAATTTATACTTTTATCTACAAACTGTTCTACCCTTGCTAAAAAAGGTAAGAACCAGGTGAATTATTGTTAACCCTTTGACTCCCATGAGTGACCTAGCACAATTTCTCCTTACAATATCAAGCATACAGGTGACGAGAATAAACAAAAAAAACAAACAAACAAATTGAGGATCATAATTATTAGCTGTTCTAACATCAAGTTCTCCTAGGAAAAATTATAAGAATTGTATGGTAGACAGTAAGGAGAATTACTAATAAGATCTTGGGAGAGAAAGATTCAATAAGATTATGAAAACTTATTCTGGCCGTAACAGTACTAAGTAACTTAAAAAAACAATCTGACAAACTGATGTAGCACCAATATACGTTAGAGGAAGCTGAATAAATTAAGGACAATTTTATGTATATTGCCTTTACAGTCAGAGAGTCTCAATCATTTTTTAATGAATGCCCTTCAGGTATCCCTAAAAGCTGTAGAATGAGTGTACCCTTTCTTAATCCCGTTTTGTTAACTCAATACTTATCTTAAACTGCCTGCTTACATCTGGAGGTGATAGTGCCTCGAAAGGCGTAGTCGGATTTTGTAATACGCGGTAGTCTTCCTTACGTATTCGCGAACAGGGGTTTGTACATCATCAAAATCGAGAAGAGGATCTCTACTGTTTGAAAGTGGATTTTGCGCATTTTCTGGAAGATCGTCTTCACCCGGCAAGTCCATCTCAACGGGTGGTGATCGCGGTTCATCAGAAGCACCATTTGTTGCACGAGTCTGACTTTTTTCTCTGAGTGAATTTGGGGATTCATAACTGGTATGGATAACCATAAGTGCAGCCATAATTAGACCAAAAGAGGAAAAAATGTGCCACACATCATGTCAGTCAAAAAAAGCTAGGAAAATACATTCCTGATTTAGGTCACGTGATTTCTCTGGAGACTTACTCTTGTCAGTAGTTTCTTTGGCAAAGAAAATCCACAGAGCTAAACTATTAAGTGTCAGTATTGTACAGGTATATAACACTTTAGAACCTACTTTGATGATGAAACAAAGTCTAGCCTTCAGTTCCTCGACACAATCCTGACAGTCTGAAGGACATGACGACTCACACTTTAGACCCACACAGAAAGATCCTCCAGAAGCAACTACGCTCTCTCCTATACAAAATCACAGAATGGCGTCAGTAAATTCTAATATTTTTTGAGACCAAAGAACAATAAGAACAAGTGGTGTAACTACGAAGCCAAATAAGCAAGAAAGGGTTAATGCAAATCCTTTGTTACAACAGCATGTACAGCATTTACAACACTCGCAGTAGCTTTCACAACTTTTAAAAAAAGGTTTACTGCAAACTGCATACAACTTATATCCAGCCCACGATGCTATGATGAAAAACCATACAATTAAAAAGAAAAGAAAGGGATTTGGAATTTTTTGTCTAAACCTGCTTCAGAATGATACATTGTTCCAAAATAATTAAAAATCAATAATGGAACTAAGAAGAAAAGAAAGAGATTGGCTGCCTCAACACGACTTTTAGCTTTAACTTCTGTGGTGCACGGCTGCCTTTCAATGCCATTGTGAAGTAAAATAACACTTAAAACAAAATGATGAACATAAAAGCTGTATCGAATTGAAATGTAAACCTACTTGGACAGAAATGATAGAGTGCAGAAAACATTCCCTGAAAAAAAAGAGTCCAGGCAAGTGCATAACCCATGGAAAAGCTATACCTTTTTTTAAGTGTTTCTGCAAAAGAGTTCTCATGATCAGCAGTTTTAATTTCGGGAACAAGCATTTCTCCGCAATGAAGAGAAATATCGGGACAAGTAAGCAAATGACTTGGTAACTCTCTGTCAGATATATTTACGGAGAGATAATCTGCTTCTTTGCTGTTACCTCCTCCGTTATTCTGCCCAACCTCCTCCATCGTTTCGCTTGGTTTCTGCTCTTTTGTCAACTCATACCGTATCGTGAATGATGAGCAACGATTCTGTATATGCATGCTACTTTTAAATATTCAATGAGCCGAAATATAACGGGCGAGAGAGCCTATACCCCATGTAAGGATCTTAACGGAAATAGCAATTTTTGTTCCCGAAGAAGACATGACTCGGAAGATGAAAAGAATGCGGAGAACATCAGAAAAAGCTATTGAAAGGAATATGTAACGGGAAACTCACACGCTTAATCAAGTGAACTCGTAAAATAAGACTAATAGTGAGTTTTATGAAGAAGACAGAAAATCCTAATTCACCTTCTTGGGACCATTTGTTCCTTTTGGCTCTTAGATAAATCAGTCGGTCTTTCTCATTTGTCTTCACAAGGTAATTGTGACCCTTTTTTGAAGAGGGAAGCTATCCCATAAATCTCAGCGGTGAAGCCGAAGTATTCTGACCCGTTGTCATGATTTTATTCGTTCGAAGGTGCAGTCTACATACAGCTTAGCGTAAGCACCAAATGGGAAATGTGGGATGAAAATTAAAACTGAACCCAGGAGAACTGTAGGAAGGAGCATCCTGAAATTTCCGCTGAAGAAATGTGTTCTCCTGAGCTTAGTTTTTATCTTATTAATTTTTTTATATTTAGGATGATTGGGGTCAAAGATTAAATCAAGAAAGAAAACTGAGAGTGTAAAAATCTGGCACATTTTGGGCAAAGCTTAATCACAGAAGAATCGAGCAAGTCCTCGTTCCCTTGAACGGCGGTTGGGAAAATGAGAACTGCGCCTCTCGAGCCTCTAAGGAAGCTCTTAAAAACGAGATTGAGGGTCAAGAAGACTGAAGTTCTCTTTTTCCTTTGATTTTTTCCTATGATATATATGCTGCTTACCTCCACGAGCGAGTGTTATGCTCACGGTCACTACTTTGTATTAAGTGTTATTGATCTATATAGGAGTGGGGCCGGGAACCGCACTTGCGAGAAGGGCACAAGGCGAGTTTGTTTTGTAGCAGTTTGTTGAAATGTTAATCCTATGGGTCTTTTGACGTCAAGAATGTTTGGACTTTGCAAACAAAGATAACAAACTTTGTTTTCAGTTCTTTCAACGAAAACAAAGAAATCACGTAAGATGACTAAAGATTCATCATAATTGCAGATCATATTCTGCTGCTTTTTTTAGAGCGGGAAAGGTAGTTTAGCTGAGTAAATAAACGGAATTTTCACGGTGGATCGTTTATCACATTTAATTCGTGTTCAGACTGAAAAGATCTTTAGTGAGATTAATATCATATTTTCTTTATTCACCAAAATAACAGACAAACAGTCAATATTCTGTAAAAAGGTAGCTTTCCGAACTTAATACAACTGTAAGGGGACAAAAATCCCAACACAAAACGAAAAAAGTAAATTGTTAAAATCCCAATCGAGACGACGCGGAAAAAAATAAACCGATTGTTGCCTCGTTTTTTAATTTTTTAAAAATAAAAAATTAACAAAAAAGGACAGTGACAACAAGGACAGGGACAACAAGGACAGTGACAACAAGGACAGTGGCAACAAGGACTGTGGCAACAAGGACAGTGACAACAAGGACTGTGGCAACAAGGACAGTGACAACAAGGACAGCGACAACAAGGACAGTGACAACAAGGACTGTGGCAACAAGGACAGTGACAACAAGGACAGGGACAACAAGGACAGTGACAACAAGGACAGCGACAACAAGGACAGTGACAACAAGGACTGTGGCAACAAGGACAGTGACAACAAGGACAGCGACAACAAGGACAGTGACAACAAGGACAGCGACAACAAGGACAGTGACAAAAAGGACAGTGGCAACAAGGACAGTGACAACAAGGGCAGCGACAACAAGGACAGTGACAACAAGGACAGCGACAACAAGGACAGTGACAACAAGGACAGTGGCAACAAGGACAGTGACAACAAGGACAGCGACAACAAGGACTGTGGCAACAAGGACAGTGACAACAAGGACAGGGACAACAAGGACAGTGACAACAAGGACAGTGGCAACAAGGACAGTGACAACAAGGACAGTGGCAACAAGGACAGTGACAACAAGGACAGTGGCAACAAGGACAGTGGCAACAAGGACAGTGGCAACAAGGACAGTGACAACAAGGACAGGGACAACAAGGACAGTGACAACAAGGACAGTGACAACAAGGACAGCGACAACAAGGACAGCGACAACAAGGACAGTGACAACAAAGACAGGGACAACAAGGACAGGGAAAACAAGGACAGGGACAACAAGGACAGTGACAACAAAGACAGGGACAACAAGGACAGGGAAAACAAGGACAGCGACAACAAGGACAGTGACAACAAGGACAGGGACAACAAGGACAGGGAAAACAAGGACAGGGACAACAAGGACAGTGACAACAAGGACAGTGACAACAAGGACAGTGACAACAAGGACAGTGACAACAAGGACAGTGACAACAAGGACAGGGACAACAAGGACAGCGACAACAAGGACAGGGACAACAAGGACAGTGACAACAAGGACAGGGACTGCCCTTGTTGTCACTGTCCTTGTTGTCACTGTCCTTGTTGTCACTGTCCTTGTTGTCACTGTCCTTGTTGTCACTGTCCTTGTTGTCACTGTCCTTGTTGTCCCTGTCCTTGTTGTCCCTGTCCTTGTTGTCACTGTCCTTGTTGTCCCTGTCCTTGTTGTCACTGTCCTTGTTGTCACTGTCCTTGTTGTCACTGTCCTTGTTGTCCCTGTCCTTGTTGTCACTGTCCTTGTTGTCACTGTCCTTGTTGTCCCTGTCCTTGTTGTCCCTGTCCTTGTTGTCCCTGTCCTTGTTGTCCCTGTCCTTGTTGTCACTGTCCTTGTTGTCACTGTCCTTGTTGTCCCTGTCCTTGTTGTCCCTGTCCTTGTTGTCCCTGTCCTTGTTGTCCCTGTCCTTGTTGTCCCTGTCCTTGTTGTCACTGTCCTTGTTGTCACTGTCCTTGTTGTCACTGTCTTGTGTGTCCGTCGTAGTTTCTGGCGATTTCTGCCGTTTTAAGCTTGCTTTACCATCATTGTTATTGCTGTCATAAGACGAAGTCAAAGCTGCACACTCCGATTTCGACCGTCGTCCACGCGGTGGTGGTTTGCGCCTCGAAAATCCTCCCGACCGGCATTTTTCTCAGCTAAAGTTTACGATCTAAGATCATTGCACCCTGGGACATGTCTCAATACCAAAACTCCATGCGCATTTCGCTGAAAACGAGCGTTTTCTACCTGCATTTCCAAGTTCGCTTCTCTTTGGCTATACTCTAGATAACCAGACTGGATAATTTTCTCCCCACTATGAGTACTTACCCCATTCCCACAGCGACACCTCGCCTAAGTCACGTAAAGCTACACCAGATAAACAACGGACAAAATTTGAATATTCTACGGGATTTGCTGTGAGCACTTAAGCGTGAATTATTTTCGCCAAAAAATTGTCGAAGGGGAAGAGATGCGGTGAAATTGACAGAAATTGTCGATTTCCTAAAAAAGATTTCTAGTTAGAGTTTCTTTGTTATGGGCATGAATTCAAGTGAGCTAACGAATACCTATACATAATCGACACAAGAGTTTTTTTTTCCACCGAGCGGTGTGATCAGCTCCATTTAAGTATGGTTGATTATGCTTGTGCCTTGGCGAGCATTTGTTTGAAAAGAGGACATGTTCGGAGGCATACCACTCACATATGCGTTTGTGAAAGTTCAAAATGATATTTTGAAGGCTATTGATAATAATAGATCGGTTATTTTACTATTGCTTGATTTACCGGCTGCGTTTGATACTGTCGATCATTCGATTTTGCTATCAAGACTACAGAATCGTTTCGGTATAAGGAACATAGCTCTTAAGTGGATTCATTCGTACCTTCACTCACGAGAACAGTTTGTTTCTGTTAATGGAATTGAATCGTCGAAGAAGCATTTATCCTATGGGGTACCACAAGGTTCTGTGCTGGGACCCCCATTGTATTCTCTTTATACAAGTCCACTGGGTGACATAGCCAGGAAGCATAGCATACCGTTTCATTTCTATGCAGATGACATACAGTTATACTTGTTGTTTACATCCAATTGTCCGAATCATCTATCCAGCACAAAGATGTCATTAAAACTATGTGTTAAGGACATTGGTGACTGGATGCTGCGCAACAAACTCAAGTTAAATCAGGATAAGACTGAACTTTTGGTTATTAGTTCTAAATATCGCCCTCGACCACCTCTCGACTATATACGAGTCGGGGAAGAAGTAATCAAGTCTAGTAAACAGGCCAGGAACTTAGGAGTTGGATTCGATCAATATTTAGATTTCAAAGAACACGTTAAAATAACCTGCAATAGCGCATTTTCCGCATTCGCAGTATCGCTAAAATTAGGTGATACCTATCCCAGAGTACTACTGAGGCTATTGTTGATGCTTACATAACATCGCGTTTGGACTATTGTAATGCCCTACTGTATGGTCTCCCGAAGTATCTGATTAATAGATTTCCGCTTTTACAGAACTCGGCAGCTCGCCTTGTTACCTTGACTAGAAGGCAGGAACATATCACACCAATTCTAAGGAGCTTAGATTGGCTGCCAGTTCATTATAGGATAGTTTTTGAAATATTGTTGCTGACTTACAAAGCTCTGAATGGACTGGCCCCAGATTACATTAAAGACCTATTGAAGTATAATGACTCTCGTCGCACACTAAGATCTTCAAACAACAGGTTGCTTGATGAGCCTAGAGCGAATCTTAAAACGTTTGGTGAGAAGGCTTTTTCCGTGGCGGCACCAAGGCTCTGGAATAAACTACCACTCCAAATTAAATCAGGCTTTCATCAACAGAGGCAGTTTTAAGGCTAATCTTAAGACTTAGTATTTTAAGCGTGCATTTGATTTGTAGTTTTTACTTGTAGTTTTTACTTTTTATTTGTAACCTTATTGTATTGTATGATATAGTGTATTTAATTTTTAGGATTTTAATGTTTACGGTTTTAGGGTATTGTAAAGCGCCATGGACAATTAATGGAAGATGGCGCTATATAAATGCATTTAATTTAATTAATTTAATTTAACAAGGCACTGACCGTTGTGAAGTCATTCATCTTTTTTAAAAAAAAAAAAAAAAAGTCGTTTTTTTAATCTCCCTTTTGTTGAGGGAGAGAATGGTTCTATTTGTCGATGAAACTGAATTAAATTTATGCGCAGTAGGAGAAAATGTAAATAGAAATCACCACTAAGAGTCTATTTTTTTTTACTTGGAAACTCAGAAAGTTTTAAACGCGCGATCGACCTCTTTGGTCAGTGAAAACTAAATTACATCTATGCACAGTAGCAGACAATGCAAACAGAAATTCTATTTTTTTCGTGGAAACTCAAGAAGTTTTAAACACGCGATCAACCTCTTTGGTCAGTGAAAACTGAATTAAATTTATACATAATAGAAGACAATGTAAACAGATATCGCCAATCAGAGTCTATTTTTTTTTCTTGGAAACCCAGGAAGTTTTTAATCGCGAGGGAGAGAATGGTTTAATCTGTCGATGAAACTGAATTAAATTTATGCATAGTAGCAGACAATGTAAAAGAAAGTCTATTTTTTTCCGTGAAAACTCAGGAAGTTTTTAAACGCGCGATCAACCTCTTTGGTCAGTGAAAACTAAATTAAATTTATGCATAGTAGAAGACAATGTAAACAGACATCGCCGATTAGAGTCTATTTTTGTTTCTTGGAAACCCAGGAAGTTCTTAAACACACGATCGGCCTCTTTGGTTAGTGAAAACTGAATTTAATTTATGCACAGTTGAAGACAATGCAAACAGACTTCGCCAATTAGAGTCTATTTTTTTTTCTTGGAAACCCAGGAAGTTTTTAATCGCGAAGGAGAGAATGGTTTAATCTGTCAATGAAACTGAATTAAATTTATGCATAGTAGCAGACAATGTAAAAGAAAGTCTATTTTTTTCCGTGAAAACTCAGGAAGTTTTTAAACGCGCGATCGACCTCTTTGGTCAGTGAAAACTAAATTACATCTATGCACAGTAGCAGACAATGGAAACAGAAATTCTATTTTTTTCGTGGAAACTCAAGAAGTTTTAAACACGCGATCAACCTCTTTGGTCAGTGAAAACTGAATTAAATTTATACACAATAGGAGACAATGTAAACAGATATCGCCAATCAGAGTCTATTTTTTTTTCTTGGAAACCCAGGAAGTTTTTAATTGCGAGGGAGAGAATGGTTTAATCTGTCGATGAAACTGAATTAAATTTATGCATAGTAGCAGACAATGTAAAAGAAAGTCTATTTTTTTTCCGTGAAAACTCAGGAAGTTTTTAAACGCGCGATCAACCTCTTTGGTCAGTGAAAACTAAATTAAATTTATGCATAGTAGAAGACAATGTAAACAGACATCGCCGATTAGAGTCTATTTTTGTTTCTTGGAAACCCAGGAAGTTCTTAAACACACGATCGGCCTCTTTGGTCAGTGAAAACTGAATTTTTTTTTTCTTGGAAACCCAGGAAGTTTTAAACGTGCGATCAACCTCTTTGGTCAGTGAAAACTGAATTAAATTTATGCACAGTTGAAGACAATGTAAACAGAAATCGCCAATCAGAGTCTATTTTTTTTTTCTTGGAAACCCAGGATGTTTTTAAACGTGCGATCAACCTCTTTGGACCATACTGAGAAAAAGGCGAAGTCGAGTTTCTTTAGCGGAAATTTCAGGATGCTCCTTTCTGCAGTTCTTCTGTTTTCAGTTTTAATTTTCATCCCACATTTCCCATTTGGTGCTCACGCTAAGCTGCACGTAGACTGCACCTTCGAACGAATAAAATCATGGACGACTGCTCAGAATACTTCGGCTCCATCACTGAGGTTTAGGGGACAGCTTCCTTCTTCGAAAAAGAGTCCCACTTGCCTTGTGAAGACAAATGAGACAAACCGACTGATTTATTTGAAAGCCAAAAGAGACGAGTGGTCCAAAGGTGAGTCAGAATTTTCTTTCATTTCCATGATAAAACTTTTGAGTTTTCCAATAAATATTAATTTCACAAGCTTTCTCTGTGGTTCTCCGCCTTTATTTCGTCCTTTGAATCATTTCTTCTTCGCCGGGAGGAGCCGGGAAGAGTTTCGAATCCGTATCTCTGGGATACAAAAAATATCACAGCGATGCATGCAGCACAACTACTGAGCTATGGGTCAATGAAGATGATAAAATATTCCATAACTTCTATTTTATTCACTGATACAGTTTAAGAATCCATCACTTTTGAGTGCAATCGCAGCATAGCCTGGATGATGAACTTCTTTCATCTATCTACTCGGAAAACTCTTACTTAGCAACGCACAAATTTAAGAGCTCTATCCAGGTGCCGATTGATATGCGGACTGTATGTTGAAGAGCTCACAAGGAAAAGTACAATGATAGAGCAATGATTAATTTTATACCAACTGAGGACAAACGCAAATGCGCGGCTTGCCAATATGGCTACCTCTGATGTTTTTTCCGCGTGGTCACAGCATGCGTTGAAATGAACCCGCTACAGGTTCCCCAGGTGTGAACATTTCGGCTTCTCGATTCAAGTTGCATTTTCAGAAGTTCGGAAATGTTATTTGAGGTTATTATTATTAATTATTATTTATTAAACCATATAAACATTTCATTTCTTTCCACGTGAGTTTCTGAGCTTCATCGAAATTAATTTTGACTTTCACTAAGTCGGGAGGGGTAGTATGCGAGATTACTTCCGTTCGCGGTCCACAATGCAACTTCCGTCTACGGTCGACAACTTCCGTCAACATCTGCTCCACCACAATGCCTCATTCATTGCTTTCAGCATGAATGAGCTAAAAAGGTGACCGAAATTCTACCTGTAAGATAACACTGCTAGAAGGAATAACAAATGACCAACTTACTTTTTCTAATTTCTTTTATTGACTGGCTTATGCTAATATATTATTTCCATTCATTTTCCAACATCAATATAAGGAAACCCTAACAATGTTTTTAGATTAGATATATTTCTACTTTTATCGTTTAACACTTTATAGAATAAACATTCCAGAAGGGCCACCGTCTCACTTTATCTACATTCAACACAATTTATTCTGACTGTGAATATATGAAAATCATACATGTGAGCTGAGGATAAAGACGTGAATACAAAAGCGATCTTCGCAGCAATGAACATTACTTGAGCAGTAGTGAAAATAAGGCCTGCAAAAATTCAGGTCTGTACGGGAATTGAACCCATGACCTCTGCAATACCGGTGCAGTGCTCTACCAACTGAGCTAACAAGCCAACTGGGAGCTGATTATTATGTTGGTTCCATATAACTCCGTGAAGTGATGAATAAATGACTGTGAATATGTGAAAACTTATATGAATTTTATCCGTAGTTCACGGTCTGTTTAGACTAACGTGTTTTTTAACAAATTTTCGCCTCATTTAGTACAGCATTAACTGACACAGTATAAGATTCCGTCACTTTTGAATACAATCGCAGCATAGTCTAAATGATGAAGTCGCTTCATCTATCTACTTGGAAAACTCTAACTTAGCAACGCATAAATTTAAGGGCTCTATTCAAGTGCTAATTAGTGCTTTATAGAATAAACATTACAGATGCGCTGTGATACCGTCCCACTTTATCTGCATTCAACACAACGAGTGTTTTAACAAATTTCTTTCTCATTTGGTACAGCATTAACTAAATTCGGAATCGTCTTTTTTTTTGCTTCAAGGTTCACTGCACGTCTCTGCCTATGAAGAAGACGAGGGATCCTTGCTAACCAGCCATCTTGGTATATCAACGTCTGAAGCTGGATGGAGAAGTTTGCCTTTCTGTCCAACCAAGGGTAAGGTTAAGGGAAAGCATTTGTTGTTTTCTGGCACAACTGGCGTCAGTTTCATGGTGGAAATGCAACAAGAAGGGGGCATTCAATTAGATGACCCAGTGACAGTTAAGCTGAGTGCAAATGATACTCATCCAGCTGTTTATCAGTTCACTCCAACAAAAGACATTTCAAGTACTCAACTTGACATAACTGCCACCTCTGAGTCTGATGACGTACCAGCTTACTTAAAAGTATCACGTGACTGCAAGGATGTCAAAGAGAACATTGAAGTTGTGGACTATAAGGGAGAGTCACTTCGTCTGTCGTTCGCTAAAAAGGGACGGATTACTCTGTCCAAGTTCTCCATTCCACCTTTGACCGCCTCTACTTCAAGTTGGTTCATTGGAATCGCAATCAAGAACGCCTCAGGTGACACGCCAATTGATGTAAGAAAGATTGTGACATTAACTTTGAAAAGGTCATTTGATTACACATACACTGATCCCCTTTTAGGATTATTTTTAGGATGTGGTCTTGGTGGTATTGGAATATCTTGGGTTGCATGGATAATTTTTAGAAAACGCACCCTCTGTTGCTGTAGTCAAGAAAATGAACCTAAGATAACCTGCTACGAATTTTTCTCAGCTATGTTGGCCGTCCTGTGCAGACATACCTTGGTTGGGGGTCCTAAAACGTATTCCTATATCACGTTAATTGTCGGTTGGGTGTTTATGGTGGGTTCATTCCAATTTGTCTTTGCAGACTGGTATTTAATGATTCAAGAGGGCGACAGAGATCACTGTTATTATAACGATTTCTGTTACCGAGTACGTTATGCTGATATTCCCTACAATTTAATGTTAAGTAACTCAGCGTTCGTCTTGCATGGCTTAATTTTGGCGGTGAATGTTCTCTGTATGGAATCAGAGGTATTTGCTCGACGTCTGAAAATTGCAAAGAAACGCACCAGTGAAAATGCAGAAACAGGACAGAACGAGAACGAAAACAAAAACGAGAGCAATGAAACAGGACAAAACGAGGACGAAAGCAAAAACAAAAACGAGAGTGATGAAATTACAGAAACAGGACAAAACGAGAACGAAAACAAAAACAAAAACGAAAGTAAGATAAACTACAAAAAGCTACCTGATCACGCGTTGTGGTGTCCCGATATTTCTCTACATCTCGGAGATAGGCTCGTTCCTCCGGATGATATTAAGCTTACTGATGGTCTCCAAACTCTTTCTGCTGAAGCAAACAAGAAGAAATTTAGTTTTTCCATTCCTTACGCATTTGCCTGGGCCCTCTGTTTCGAAGGAATGTATTCTGCACTTTATCATCTTTGTCCAAGTAAGTTAGCATTTCAGTTCGATACAGCTTTTATGTTTGTCATGGCAAGTTTAATTGTGATGCTGATGTACAACGGAATTGAAGCAACGCCGTGCACCGAAGCTGTACACGCAAAGAGGCGCGTGGGAGCAGCAAACTTCTTTCTTTTCTTCCTGGTTCCTCTTTTCGTTTTGAATTATTTTGGAACCATGTATCACACTGAAGCGGGACTCACCGAAACAATCCCATTCTCTCTATGTTTATGTCTTTGGATTCTCATTATGGCGATGTGGGTTGTATATAGGTTGTGCCCAAAAAAGTGCATTGATTGTTGTAAATGTGTCCCATGGACAGAATCAAACAAAAAAGCTCGTGAAGATGTCCCATTGATAGGCAAAAAAGCTGACGAAAAAGCTTACGAAGCTTGGCCTAAGGACACCGACGACAAAGCCGTTATTTGGAAATGCTGTGATTATGATTATTTCCCGTCAAAGTGGGTGATTGGTGGCTTTTGCGTATTGGGTTTCCTTTTAGCAATTGTGCTGATATGCCTTGCGCTAGTTGGCTCGTTAGAATTTGCCGACGCTTTTCTGTATCTTTGCATAGTAGAGAGCGCTTTAGTCGCTATTGGATCCCTCTTGACAACCTGCCTGGTAAAGGATAAAACGTGTAATTGTTCGTGCATTGTTTTTGGTGTGTTTCTTTTTGGCGCTGTAACAATAGCTATTATGGGGATAGCATTATATTTTTTCACAGAAAAAGCAACAACAGATAAGAGTAAGTCTCCTGAGAAATCTCGTGATCTAAACGAGGAATGTGATTTTTTTGACGATCATGACAAGTGGCACATTTTATCCTCCTTTGGTTTGTTTATGGGGGCGCTTATGATGATTCATGTAAGCTATGACTCTCCTAGTATCTCTCAAGAACCGAATCCAGGTCGTAGAAATACACATGCCTAACCAATATAGGTCATCATGTTTCAGCGCATGTGCATAGCAAAATGGGTTTGAACCGAACACAACAGCACTCATTTGAAAATATGTTGTAGACCCGATTGAAATATAATCACCCTTTAAACTTGAAATAGGTGTTAAATTTAAAGTTGCGCCTCTTCTTGCGGCTCACTGGTATGATTTTTTGACAATAAATATTTTTTCAGTTGTTAGGGAAATCTTTTTCGCAGCCTTTTTCAGTTTTAGTGTGACCTGAAGTTTTCGTGATGTATTTTAACAATATATTCCATTTAATGCGATGTTCAATTAGAGGTATGTTCAACCAGTCGCGAGCGAGCGAAATGGAATACAATTACTATTAATACCACAGTACTAGAGTCTGTGACCGAAGTTTTTATCACTTTGACCATATTATGTGTATATTGATTGTAATGTTTTTAAGCCACGTTTTTTTGTGGCAGGTGTAGAATGCGATGATATTTTGGTATTCATATGATATATTGAAGGCCAAAAGTTTATTAGCCTTTTGGTTATTAAGTGCTACTCCCTTTAAATAAAGAGTTTAGCTAGTTATAATATGTAACTGTTTACATCAAATTAGCTTCACTGATTTTGTTGTATTTGGAGGCAAATTTTATTAGTTTTGTCTTCGAGCATGTCGAGAGTTATGAAAAACCTGTATCTCTGAAGCCTGTTATATATTAAACGAGTGATATGTATTATTAATTAAGCATATCATTCTTATAAATAAACCGTTTAGTGTTTATTTTAAAGCATCAAAATACTTGTGTGTGTTGAAATTGATTACTTCGGATAATCTTCCTGTCAGCTAACGCTCACTACCACCCAGTCAAGTTAACAAGATGGCGTCCTTTATAGAAATGTATGACTGCCAGTGCACATCGGTTAGGGTAGATCCGCGATCGTAGAAACAGGGAGAGCGATGAATAATGTTGAGTTACGACCGCGACACAAGAAATAAACATGGAAGAGGTTTCCAGCTCAAATTCACATATACTTCGAAATCATATCCTCGTTAAAACATCCAGGTTCCCGCAATAAAGACTCTACGTGGGAGGGGTGGTCCATAACAAGAGTTTGTTAGGTAGTATTCTGTCATTCATATACCATCATCATACCCTAGGTAACTCAAACCCTTGTCAACTGGAACATCCCGCTACGTCAGGCTAGTTTTCTTTTCCCCTCAATAAACTTTCTGAGTCGTAACTTAGAGACCTTGACACAGAACCGTTGAAATATCGATTACGTACTTACAGGACATCTCACTTTCTCTGACACCTGCCTCATAAAATCAGACTGCATGTTTTCTTTACTTGTACTGATCATTGCAAGTTTATCGTACGAAATTCAGTTCACTTTATAAAATAATTCAAATAGTACGCGCGCTCTGATTGGCCATAAAACCATTTTACATGAGCGTATGTAAACACGGTATTCATACTGAATCTTCTCGCGGAGTTCTCCCTGCTATTTACTTAGCAGTAACTCAGTTTCTTTAAGTTTGTTTTGAGTACAGTAATGGGAGAAGAAGATTTTCCTAATTTTTCTTGGGAGCTTAATTTTCCCAGTATTCAAGAAACGGCCGAAAAGCCAAATGAACAACAACAACAACAAGCACGTCGCTTTCCTTCGTTGCAAGAAGAGGCTCTTTCATTAGTTATTTTATTAAAGAAACGTAAAATGGTTTCCGTGTTTACATAGCCTGATGTAAACACTTGGGAGGTCGGGAGAACACTCGATAAGCTGGAAACCACTCCGCTTCGCGTCGTAGTTTCCTACGTTTATCTCGCGTTCTCCCAACCTCCAGCGTGTTTACATCAGGCTATGTAAACACGGAAACCATTTTACATTTCTTCATTAAAGTTCGGCTTTGCGTTCATTTCGGGTTGACTTAAAAGTCCTTTTCCATTTAAAGTATTGTTACATTTCTTATCATATATTATTATCACTTAAGCTTAAATATCGCCATAATTTACTGATTCATTAATTATCACTAGTTGCGCGTCATAAATTAATTACTAACTATAACTACTTAAACACTGCAACTGCCATTTCCCCGCACTGGTGGGTGGTTCGATTAATCAGTGGTAAACACTTGTGGCTTTTCAGCGCTGTTGTCGATCTCCTAGAAAAGATTTCTATTTACAGTTTCTTTTTGTGGGCATGAATTCAAGTGAGCTAACGAACACTTCTGGTTAATTGACACAAGAGTTTTTTTTTCCACCGAGCTGTTGAAATGCGTCGACAGGGTCATGATCTGACAAAATCAGTTCCATTTAAGCATGATCGATTATGCTTATGCCCTGGCGAACATTCTCATGAAAAGGACATGTTCGGAGACGAACCACTCGCATAAGGCATTGATCGTTGTGAAGTCATCCTTTTAGTTTTTAAAAACAAAAACAGTCGCTATTTAACTCCTTTTTTTGAGGGAGTGAATGGTTTTATTTGTCGATGAAACTGAATTAGATTTACGCTCACTAGGAGATAATGTACACAAAAATCGCCATTAAGAGTCGATTTTTTTTTCTTGGAAACCTTGAAAGTTCATTTACACACGATCAATCACTTTGGTCCATGAAAACTGAATTGAATTTATGCACTTTAGGACACAGTATAAACAAAAATTGCCAATTAGAGTCTATTTTCTTTTCTTAGAAACCTTGCAAGTTTATAAAAGCACGGTCAACCTCTTTGGTCCATACTGAGAAAAAGGCGAAGTCGAGTGGCTTCAATGGATATTTCAGGATGTTCCTTTCTGCCGTTCTTCAGCTTTCAGTTTTAATTTTCATCCCACATTTCCCATTTGGTGCTCACGCTAAGCTGTACGTAGACTGCACCTTCGAACGAATAAAATCAAGGACTGCTCAGAATACTTCGGCTCCATCACTGAGGTTTCGGGGACAGCTTCCTTCTTCAAGTAACCAAAAGAGTCACACTTGCCTTGTGAAGACAAATGAGACAAACCGACTCATTTATTTAAAAGTCAAAAGAGACGAGTGGTCCAAAGAAGGTGAGTCAGGATTTTCTTTCATTTCCATGAAAACTCAACAACGGTCATATTTTTTGTGCTCACCCGATAAAACTTTTGAGTTTTCCGATGATATTAATTTCACAAGCTTTCTCTGTGGTTCTCCGCCCTCGTTTCGTCCTTTGATTCATTTCTTCCTCGCTAGGAGTAACCGGGTAGAGTTTCGAATCCATATCTCTGGGATAAATGTCACGGCGATGCATGCAGCGCAGCTACTGAGCTATGGCTCAATGAAGATGATTAATTATTTAATAACTTCTATTTTATTTACTGACGCAGTTTAAGAATCCGTCACTTTTGAGTGCAATCGCAGCATGGCCTGGATGATGAACTTCTTTCATCTATCTACTCGGAAAACTCTTACTTAACGACGCGCAAATTTAAGAGCTCTATCCAGGTGCCGAATGGTGCTTTATAGAATAAACATTCCACTGAGATGCACCATGATACCGTCTCACTTTACCTGCGTTCAACACAATTTATTCTGTTTAGACTAACGTGTTTTTTTATCAATTTTTCTTCTCATTTTTTACAGCATTAACTGATACAATTTAAGATTCCATCACTTTTGAGTGCAATCGCAGCATAGCCTGGATGATGAACTTCTTTCATCTATCTACTTGGAAAACTCTAACTTAGCGACGCACAAATTTAAGAGCTCTATTCAAGTGCTGAATGGTGCTTTATAGAACAAACATTCCAGATGTGCCATGATACCGTCCCATTTCATCTGCATTAAACACAACGAGTTTTTTTACAAACATTTTCCTCATTCAGTGTTAACTAAATTCGGAATCATCTAATATTTAATTCCAGGTTCACTGCACGTATCTGCTTATGAAGAAGGCGAGGGATCCTTGCTAACTAGCCATCTTGGTATTTCAACGTCTGAGGCTGGATGGAGAAGGTTGCCTTTTTGTCCAACCAAGGGTAAGGTTAGGGGAAAGCATTTGTTGTTTTCAGGCACAGCCGGCGTCAGTTTCATGGCGGAAATGCAACAACAAGGGGGCATTCAATTAGATGACCCAGTACCAGTTGAACTGAGTGCAAAGGATTCTTATCCAGCTGTTTATCAGTTCATTCCAGCAGAAGACATTTCAAGCACACAACTTGACATAACTGTCACTTCTGAGTCTGTTGACGTACCAGCTTACTTAAAAGTATCACGTGACTGCAAGGACGTCAAAGAAAACATCGACGTTGTGGACTATAAGGGAGAGTCACTTCGTCTGTCGTTCGCTAAAAAGGGACGAATTACTTTGTCCAAGTTCTCCATTCCACCTTTAACCGCCTCCACTTCAAGTTGGTTCATTGGGATTGCGATTAAAAACGCCACTGGCGAAACTTCCCCTGAAGCCGCGAAGAAAGTTAATTTGACTTTGACGAGATCATTTGACTACTCATACGCTCATCCAATGTGGATGTCGCAACTTTTAATCAATGTCTCTGTTGGTGTTGTTTTTTCTCTTTTAGCGTGGTTTGTTTTTAGAGTGAGAAATTGCAAGAAGTACAAAATAGGAGAAAGTGATCGTCCTCCAGATAAGTCTAGTTTAAGTATAACCGGCGGTGAATTTTTCTCAGCTATGCTGGCCGTTCTGTTTATTTATTCGTTCAGTCGGGGTCCCAAAACTTACTCTTATATCACACTCATTGTCGGTTCGGTTTTAATGTTGGGTTCATTCCAGTTTGTCTTTGCAGACTGGTATTTAATGATTCAAGAGGGCGACAGAGATCACTGTTATTATAACGATTTCTGTTATCGAGTGCGCTATGCTGATATTCCCTATAATTTAATTGTTAGTAATATGGTTTACGTTTTGCATGGCTTGATTTTAGCTATAACTGTTCTCTGCATGGAGTCAGAGGTACTTGCTCGATGTAGGAAACTTGTGAAGGAAAAAAGAAAAAAGTTAAAACCAAAAGAGGAAGAAGAGCACGCAAAACGACATTTTAAACGTGAAAAAAAAGAAATGAAAAAGAAACTAGTAGAAGAGAAAAAGGGGGAGCAGAAATACAAAAGAGATACAAATGAAATAAAGGTGCAAGAAGGAAGAGAGAATGGAGATAGTAAAAGCGAGGATCAGGATCATTCTACAAAAAATGAATCTTATGAAGGGTTACCTAATCACGTGTTAAGATGTCCCGATATTTCGCTTCATCTCAGAAAGATGCATGTTCCCAAAGATGACGAACCTTCTGACGAGATGTTTGCTGCAGCAATTAAAAAGAAGTATAACTTTTCTACGGGCTACGCTCTAGCCTGGGCCTTGTTGTTTGTAGGGGTATTTTCAGCACTTTATCATCTCTGTCCGAGTAGGTTGACTTTTCAGTTCGATACAGCTTTTATGTTCGTGAGTGCAGGTTTAAGTCTTGTTTTGTACTATAATGGCATTGAAATGCAAGAATGCTCAGCAAGTGTAAGCGCTAAAAATCGTGTAGGAGCGGCAAATCTGTTTCTTTACTTCGTAGTTCCTATATTAATTTTTAATTATTTTGGAATAATGTATCATTCAGAGGCAGGGCTCGCCAAAGTAGTCCAAATCCCGGTCTTTATCCTTCTCGGTCTCTGGTCAGTAATCATTCCATTGTGGGCTGGATATAAGTTGTTTCCTAATACATGTATAGTCCACCGGAACTCATTTGTTCAGAAGTGCTGTTGCAGTGAATGTTATGTAGACTATAAAAGTTTCCCGAGTAAAGAACAAAATGAAGGTTCTAAAGAATGCCTGACCTGGAAAAACCAAGTGTTTAATATTACTGGTCTCTTTCTTTTACCGATTTTGTTTTCAATCCTCTGGATTGCTAACGAATTAGAATTAACGGACGCTTTACTCTATCTTTGTTTATGCGAGAACGTTGTTGCAGGTTTCGGAACTTTCATTCTCGGCAGCAGTGGTGGCAGCCAGTCTGACTGCTGTGCAAAATGGTTTAAAATTTCATTCCGCCTTTCGCAAATTCCGTTTCTTATTGCAGCCTTTGTCATTTTCGAAATAAAAGAAACAACAGATAAGAGTAAGTCTCCTGAAAACTCTCGTGATTTAAACAAAGAATGTAACTTTTTGGAATTCTTTGACTGGCATGATATATGGCATATTTTGTCCTCAACTGGTTTGCTTATTTCGGCACTTTCGATGATCCATGATAGTTATGAACCTCCAAAAGAGATTCAAGAGGGTTTTTCTGATATACTAAGCCAAGGTGATAGGTCTAATTATGGCTCAACTCAAACTGGATCTGGTTCAACCGGATTACAAACTCCAACTGGTATTAGGTTGGAGTCATTGGTATATACTAGTAGCGTTGAAGGCGAGCCATGATTGGCCATTGAAACTCCGAATATTATTTGCTAGTCGCCTCTAAGCAACTCGTGCGGGATTTGCACCCAAAAATATTATAATTGCTGCAGGAATGAATTAGTTAAAATCACCTTTTTTTGCTATATTTAACTGTTTAGTATATACAAAAACAACTATTTACCTCAGCTTTGCTGGCTAGCGGTAGATATTTTCTTTGCCGCTTCGCGGCTCAGGAAAAAAAATCCACTTTTATGATCCATCAAATATTTTTGCTCGTGTGCGATTGCCTTGACGCTTTATGTGAGCGGATATTCCCCAGCTAAAACTGGGGGATATCCGAGGATATCACTCGAGTGATATTCCCCAAGTTTCAAACGTTTTACATGCACTACGATAAGTCTTCGTTAAGAATTTATTTCAAAATGGGAGAGTGATTTTATGTTGTTATGGAGAAAAGGAAATTTTTTTGTTGCTTATAAAGTCGTACCAGAAAACACTCAAAAGAAAACATTCCACGCAGCAAACAGTGAGCTGCAAATCCGCTGCATTCATAGAGTTACCCTAACTGGCATGACGTACTTTAAAAATTTTAAAGTTTTGGGCATGTTGTTGTTGTAACCCTACGCCTTAAAAATAGTTTGAGTCTTAAAGTTGCAGTTTTTCATGCTGGTTTGCTTTTATATCATTTGTAACAAATTACTGATATTATTAGATGCAGGTAAATAGTACTTCATATGGCAGGAGATCTAGCAAGCTCTATTGAGCTTTTAGAAAGATCTCCTCAAAAGTATTTCTTTTAAGTCAATCATTCAAATTAAATGTTGGTAGCCTTCTTCAATTGTGACATGTTTGAATTTTTCATGATTCCTTTAGTAGAATATAATCGCTGGAAACTATAATCAAATGCAAAGGTTTTGTAAATGTTATTACTTGCAGAATAAAAAATTTATAAAGGGGTTTAGTTTCTAAAGAAACTGTGGTGCTGCGTCCGTGGGAGAGTATAACAGATAATTTAGTGTTAACAACTGAGTTGAAAAACGTAAATTGACCACCGTAGAGAGTATGAAGGCTGACGTTTCGAGCGTCAGACCTTCGTCAGAGCGATAATAATAATAATAATAATAATAATAATAATAATAATGATAATAAAAGTTTAGATGTACATACTATGTTATGATTCAAATCATTTAAGCAAGGTGTAGGTATTGATGATGTATTTGTTACACTTTACACGGTTAATAAAGTTAGTATCGTTGTTACATTCAAACATGTAGCAAGTTAAAAAAATGGTGATGACTTTGAAACCTGATTTTAACTGATTGAAAGATAGATCGAATAAAGTATATCACTGCAATATATGATCAGCAATGTGCTTGACACTTGACTGTAGCGCGTCACTTTCATAAAGTCCAACGTTTAGGGACTATTTATCGCCAGAGAGCCGGAGGATTTGTGGGGGGGGGGGGGGAAGGGAGGAGAAATCACTTGATTTTCAGGGGGAGGGCGGAAGGGGATCAGTCGTCACTAACATAGTATAAAGGGGAGCTGTTGAAAATGGAAAGCTAATGAACTGTAAGTGGGAGAGAGGGTCATAAGAATGTTACAGAGCCTTATGGGGGATCAGGTAGATTTTTCCGTGACACAACCACAATCTTCCGACCCTCCCCCCTCCCCCCCCCCCTCCCCCAAGAAATTGATAATGATTAATCCCGCAGATTCAGTTCAATCACTTTGACAACAAAGATCGGGATGATGTCATCTTTAGAATTACATGACTGCGGGAAAATCGGAGAAACAAGAAAAGTGATAAACCCTTTAACTCCCAAGACGTGATTTTTAATTCTGTCCTTTGAATGCTACACATTTCCATGAAGAATTAGTAACGAGGGTTTGATCTTAAGCAGATCAAGAAAACAACTTCTGCCAGATAAGTTTTCATAACCTGTTTGCTAAATAATGCACGGATATTATAGGGAGAAGTTACATGTTAATCTCTTATGAGAGTTAAAGACGTTAGCAGATTAATGATTACTTCAGCTCTCTAAAAGGAAAGACAACATAATTTAATTATTGTTCCTTATGACCATAATATCTGACAACGTTTCCGCACAGCCTCATACCTCATTATTACAACACGATGTCAAAAAACAATAGATCGCCATTGGACTGCGGCTTTGTTTGATATTTAGTCTTTACGATCAATAGTCATCTTCTCCTTGCTGCTCCCTATATATTTCCAATGGTACTGACGTGGAGAATTGTTTAACAATCAAAAGGTTCTTAAGTTGATGTTCATTTCCTTTGTTCTCCTGACCCTAGTTTTATCTTATTAATTTTTTTATATTTAGGATGATAGGGGTCAAAAGATTAAATCAAGAAAGAAAACTGAGAGTGTAAAAATCTGGCATATTTTGGGCAAAGCTTAATCACAGAAGAATCGACCTTGAACGGCGGTTAGGAAAATGAGGACTGCGCTTCTCGAGCCCTTTTTTTGGTTAACGGAAGGCAAAGGAGGCTCTTTAAAACGAAATTGTGGGTCAAGAGGACTGTAGTTCTCTTTTTCCTTTGATTTTTTCTATGATATATATGCTGCTTAACTCCACGAGCGAGTGCTATACTCACGGTCACTACTCTGTATTAAGAGTTATTGATCTATATAGGAGTGTGGCCGGGAACCGAACATGTGAGAGGAGCACAAGGCGCGGAAATGCTTGGTTGTTTGTTTTGTAGTAGTTTGTTGAAATGTTAATCCTATGGGTCTTTTGTGGTTCAATGACGTCAAGAATGTTTGGACTTTGCAAACAAAGATAACAAACTTTGTTTTCAGTTCTTTCAACGAAAACAAAGAAATCACGTAAGATGACTAAAGATTCATCATAATTGCAGATCATATTCTGCTGCTTTTTTAGAGCGGGAAAGGTAGTTTAGCTGAGTAAATAAACGGAATTTTCACGGTGGATCGTTTATCACATTTAATTCGTGTTCAGACTGAAAGGATCTTTAGTGAGATTAATATCATATTTTCTTTATTCACCAAAATAACAAAACAAACAGTCAATATTCTGTAAAAGGGTAGCTTTCCGAACTTAATACAACTGTAAGGGGACATAAATCCCAACACAAAACGAAAAAAGTAAATTGTTAAAATCTCAATCGAGACGACGCGGAAAAAATAAACCGATTGTTGTCTCGTTCGTTAGTTTTTTTTGGAAAGCTTTAGGCACACCCTTGCTTGTGATTATCATTTCGTGACAGCAGAGAACGACTAATATATAATAAACAGTCATCTGAAAAGAATATTAATCTAGAAGGATGCTATCGTCATATTCTTTTCATGGTTACAAATTGTTCAAAAGTTCAACTACTTCTGTTACGTTCGTACAAAGTGATCACATAATATCATCAAAATATAACTCAAAACCGAAATGTTGTTTTTAAACTACACTCTGACTGAAGAGAATGTCGTATAAAGTTTTTTACCTCAACCACCATAGAATATCTTACAGTTTTCATAGTTATTTTAAGCAAGAGCTTAGTCATGAAGTAGTCAGATCAAACTGCATTTTGAGTGTCTAACTCACTGGATTTTGTTGTGTCTAGATCGTTCTGATCTCGGTCTCCTACTCCACCGCGACACACTGTGCCTGATTTCCACTGACATTTTAATAATCTCCTGTAAGCGTCACGAAACTCGGCGATACGAAAACAATATATCCAGGGATTCATTGAAGAGTTGCTCAAAGCCAGTGTCCTTGCCCAGTTATAAGACACGCCAAAATTTGCTTCTGCAAACACAGAGCGCAGGTAAAGGAGTGGAAACCAACAAATCGTGAAAATAACGACAACTATGGCTATTGTGACCGTCACGCGACGCTCAACCATGTGCTCAGAAGGTGTACCCCTAAGTGACTGTCCACGCAACCGCTTGAGAGTCGCCGAACCTTGTTTTCGGACTCTAAAAATGATTAAACTGTAGCACAAAATGATAATCAGATAACAGATGCCAACAGCTGCGACTGTGAAATAAGAAGTACCTTTCTTGCTCACTGTCAGACGTAAGATCCCATAGATTACCGGCAAAGTCCACGAGAAAACCAGGGCGATTTTGAATCGTTTTTTCGTGCGGTAGCTTCGAAAATCATGCGGCCGCAGAATCACCAAGCACCGATCAATGCTTATTAAGCAGAGATGAAGAACAGACGCAGAGCATGACATGTTGGCGATCAGACGGAACGCCTGGGAAACAAATTCGTGGCATTCGTCGCGTAACTGTAGGCCAAGAAAAACTGAAAACAGTGGTTGACTGAGTGCAGTTACCATCAAATCAGCCACAGCCATACTTGCTAACCAGTAATTGGAAATGATCTGTAAACTAGCATTCGTGAAAACTGTTCCGATCACCAATAAATTACCAATTGTGCCAATAATCATTGATAAGATGTTTACGGACAACAATCCACTGATATGGCCTTCAGACAACTGGCAAGGCTGTGTTGTAGATGGGCTGGTTGAAACATTTACGGGGTCTTCCATTGCGACGATTCCTCGATAACAATGATTGTGCGGAAACTCTGTCTCTCAAATTCTAGCTCGAACCGTGTACGTTTAACGATGGCTCACCCCCAACTGTCAGTATTCTAATAACGTATAGGATATTTAACCTAATACTTGTGTAATGAGCATTTCTCTTTCGTCACGTGCGGAGTTAGTTTCCGGTATGGCGCCCACTTGGATAACCGGTATTTTACTAATGACAGTTGTGGCCGGGATCTTAAATCCTCGTGTGAACAATAAAATCGTAAAGTAGAACCAAGAACAAAAGCTTGCAACATGTAAGTTTAAATTACAATTTCATTTGATGCGTGACTTGCAAATAACAATGAATAATATTATTAACGTCGTTTCCTGCGGCAATTAATAATTCGAATCTCTTTGATGAGATCACCGGGCGCGTCCATTTAAAATATCAAAGTCGTCCACTTTGAGCAAGCGTTCAGGAAAAGCCTTTGATAGAATAAATCCAGATGTGGCTTTCTTTCAAGTACTTCAGCTCTGTATTGCGTGCAGGTAGATCACTGATAAAATTGCATTAGAGCTGGATACACACACCGCCAGCTCAGTTTCTAGTGATGCGCGCCAAATATTATTAACTATCAAAATGTGATCAATTTTCTTTCAGAACACCCCAGTAATATTTTATGTACCGGCAAAATCTCTGACCCTTTGTGCAAAGGAATTTCCAGAGAAAGATCCGAAGTTCCCTTAGGGACTCAAAGCGACTTAAGTCCAAGTAAATCTGTATGAGAGGAGGTTGTTTTTCTTCCGAATACATTTTTTCGCACGCCTTTGAATCCTTCAGACATCGTTTATTTTTTCGACCTACCACCCACCCGTTGCTTTCAGACTTCAGAAGACACTTGTCAAAATTTCGCATGAATAAAATGAATATTCCCTAAACCACAATTCGGCATTTTGCCACCCACAACGTGACACAGACATGTACCCACTCTTAAAACGACACGGTAGTTTGAAATTATTTTAATCGAGTTGTTTTTAAAACTAATTTCTATTCAGAAAATCCAGATTAGCAATAGTTTACTTTTATCAGTCTTTAACTCAAATCTGTTTTAAATTACGTTATCTTTTAATGGCTAAAAAATTGAAGAGAAAGCCAGACGTCATTTGTGCTATTTTCGTCAGTATACATTGCGCGCATCTGAAAGTTGATACACTTGGAATTTGACCGAGAAACACCTATGAGTCACGCCTGTTAAATTTCTTGTAAGATTTACATTCTATGCTTACGGCGTGGGCATCGACAGGTGGAACTTTATGGCATTTTCAATCTTATAGAAGATTTTTTTAGTTTCTTTGTTACTCTTCCCTCGCCATAATATAATTTATTTAAGTTCCAGTCATTTATTTTCTTAATCGTTTTTTGATCCGGCCATTTTGACACAAGTTTCCTTCTGAGCTTCATTATCGATCGATATCATACTGAGTTGTTGGCCTTGGAATAGAAACACTCTTATTTTAATAATTATGTCGGTAAATAGAGCTCTTAAGGTTTATTTCCTTGTAAAGCGGAAAAAAAATCCTAGGATTATGTTGGCTCATAGCCGGCAGATGAATTAAACTTGGCCCCCAAAATAAGTTCAATCATCGTTCAGATTCATCTGGCTCACTGTTATTTTGTTAGTTTTTCTTGTAACAAGCTGGCGTGTTCCTTACAAGAAGGAAGTTTAAAACGAACGGCCTCTACACACGAAATACCTGGGCAATGAGTTGTTGATCAAATGATAAATCTTATTGATTTAACTAACCACGCAAATCTACTCTGACAAGTTTTCAACACTTAATAAGACTGATATATATCGGTGAAGAAGGTAATCACCCAATTATGTTCTCACTATCGGGTTCCGTTCATTGTTAAGTAGCTTCTTTTCTTTTCGTAAAGACAAAAACGCGTTCTTAGTTTTTTCTTGTACGTGCGCCAGGTCACAGATCCGGTACAATGCACTGCGCTTCGTCTACAGCCGTTGCTACTTCAAAGCATTTACCGAAGGTTACAAAATATTGTCAAGTGTATTTGTGGGTTTTTCTTTTTCCAGGCTGATAGTTATAGCAGCTATAAATACTTTAAACGATGAGTTGTATTGATCTGGGGTAAATTGTTGTATTGTTCTTGTTGTTGTTGTTGTTGAGAAAATGCACAAGGGTAAAACGGCATGTATTTTATGTCTTCATAAATGGTTTCTGCGGAAAGCTTCTTGAGAATGCTTTATGAGATTTACTTGGTAAAATTTCTAATCTTCATTCGCGGTGCGCGAATCTAATAAACGGAATTTTAAGAAGAAATTCTGAAACCACATACAGAGCATTCTTCATGTGATATTGGCGTTTTGGGTTGAATAATGGCTAGATTGCAGAAAAACATCTGTCCGCATCCAGTAAGGTAAACGTTAGCCACTTGAGAAATGTCTGGCTCTAATATAAATAGGTTACACGAACAAAGCATAACAAATTAGTCCTTATCAAAGATGATTGTTGCGTCTTCTGCATTGTACTCAGAGTCGCTTTTTCGAGAAAAAAAAATGTATTGAATGCTCTGGAAAAGAAAACTGGATTCCTCATTTTGATGACGTAAAAGGAGGAAAAGCAGGAGAGAAACATAAGCTTGTGACAAAATTTGCATGTTTTTGACTGTGATGTGTCGTCATCAGTTCAAAGGCCAAGATTTCTCTCGTCACTGTCTCACCCATGGACTGAATAGCTATCATACGCTCACGTTACGACCAAACATTAAAGGTGGCACGGCAGGCTTAAAATACTTGAGGAGCTACATTCTGTCGAGGGGGGGAAACCGAGCGGGATGTTGGAGAAGTAGAGCTGTTGAGCACACAAGATCATGTTAGCCTTTCACTGGCGTTTAAAAAAATGGGCCGAGATTGAGAAAGTGCGCCAGGGCCCTGGGATGAATCACAAGCTAATCACTTAATACGTTAGGTCAATGAGAGGTAGAAACACTGAACATGCAACTGCAAGGATAATGTTGCAATAAATCCGATTAAGAAAATCTTTCGTCGTTTATTTAAAACCATGTAATAAACGAAGAAATCGAATGTTTTGACCTCGTTTTAAGCAATTTTTCAACTATTGCAAAAGCCGTTTTAAACGGTATATTAAACCGTTTATTTTTTTATATAATTTAAATCCCAAAACTGACTTCATCGCATCGAAGTTCACCTTTCCTCGCTCTATATCACCTTAGAAAACGGAAGGAAACGAAATCACCTGAAATCGCGCACTGCCTCATAAGCTTAGCAATTCCCGGGCGGAAAATTATATCGCAGAAAACGGCACTCTACGAATGAAGTGATAAGGTGTCAAACAAATTATTTAATGATACAGTAATTTGGGTGGGTCATGTAAGTGTTAACCATGTGCTATTTATAAGCGCACAACAACGGTCAGCTATCTTACAACGGTCATTTTGCATGATTCCATTCATTCACAATTTGTGAACAGCCAAAAAGATTGCAACATCACATTTTGGCAATGAACTACGCATTTGTTAATTTTATTAGTAATCATTCTTTTCACTGGGCTCACTTTAAAAAAAATAATGATGGCTTTCAGAGAATCTGCTGTGGATGCAGTTCCTACATTTTGATGACTTTTCTCAATTTACAAGACTTCAGCTTGTTCATCGCAGTACTTTCAAACGGCAGCGATCAAACACAGAAATCTGTCCCTCAAAACGACAACTTTAAGCTTCTCTCGCCACCTTTTGATGGAGGCCCTCGACTATAAATACAAATCCCAGACTTCCATAGCGTTGAAATAAATGCGAGAATTGGACGGGGACCGAAACAAAATGCACTTGAAACAGAACTTCGAATCTCTTCGCAAAGGCTGACGAAATTTTTGAGATTTCGAACAGAAAAATTTGCGATACCAACAATTTGACAAGGTAACATTCATTACCTATAAATATCAATCTTCCGGAGGCAACGCCAGCTAAACCTCTTGAATTGCGTCTTCTTTTCAAGAACGGATTCAGTCAGTTCCGGGAACACCTTAGTGAACAGGCGTTAAATAATTTGCCAACATTCTTTCACCTGGAAGTTGTAGAGTTGTAATTATGATTACAAGCAGGTTTTGTTTTTGAGGTCTAGGGCGCACAAACTAGCAAAAAATGACAATAAGAGAAATGATAATCTTCGCTAGCCTCCTCTTTCTTCCGATACTTCTTTGTCAAAACCCAGGACCTAACTATTAAGTAGACAGGACCGGGGACCTAAATGTAATATAGCAGTCTATTTTGTTTGTGTTCTTTATGTGTCCGTGAAAATCGTCATCAGTTGAAGGTTTGTCATTCAAATATCTCTTTGGAACAAAACGTAGAATTGGCTCAAAACTTAATGTTGTTCCTTTACCTCACGGGGGTAATTATCGGCAAAAATAAAGACATAGGAAATCTGCCAATTTTGTATCCCACTTGAGGCAAAGTGTGACACATAGATCACTCGAGTAAATAACCGCCATCGAAATAATCTTCAATCAGTGGGAACCCACTAAGTTACAGCCGGAAATTTAAACTTTGAACAAAACACACGCAATCGACTGGAATGTTCGTTGCATATGTGAAAAGAAAAACATGGATTTATTTCCATCACCAACTTTTTGTTTATTTTTTGTAAATAACAGAAGCTGAGAAATTTTTTCTACAGCAAGACATCTGCTGTATTAATTGTTACTACAAATTCAAACTTTCTGAAATTCTATAATAATTAATAGCTTAAAGCCTGTCTTTATTACCTATGGAGCTGATACATTCATAATGTGATTTACACCCCTGGATCCAAATGTCGCTTAATCCTAACACCTGTATCACGCTTGTCTGTGAACAGTCACTCTTTATTTCAGCGCTATGCGCCATTCATGCGTTTCATGGTAGAGTCACGGAGTCTCGGATAATACAACCGTGAGTTCAGTGCAAAACTAGTGCGGGAGGGGGTGGGGGAAGGGAAAACGTTTCTGAACGAAACACAAGCTGTCGCATTATTACCTAGAGTAGTCAAGTTCTGTGGAAGGATACCCCGTGTTCTAGATAACAATGGCCTGTGGGAAGCCGCGCCCGTTTAAGGAAAATTTTGTGGCTTGACACAAATAAGAAGAGGAAATGGTAGATTATTCCTCGTGAATGTATTTAAAAAGGGCCTGTGATGTTTTCCCGTAACACAGTTCATAGCTTTATTCTCTGGGTTTCGAAAAGAAATCAGTGTGGAAGGAATAGAATTTTTCAATGGAAGGTATACGAAAGGGTTATATTCCCTGTTAAAAATACAAGTCCATCGAGTCCCTCGGGCGAGGCTTCTCCTCCCCTCCCCTCCCCTCCCCACTGTCTCTTGCCAAGTAACCAAATATGGCGGCACAATATGTGAGCGATTTAGGCGCCAATATAGCATGAGCTGTCAATTATGTCTTGATGTCCCAAATACTACAAAGAGGAACTGTTCACGGTAGAATATCTCACCTTAATCTAACCCTAAAAATTACAGGATTACACCATTTATCTAAGCTAGCAAAATTAAACCAGTGTCTGAAGATCTTCGACCCAATGGTTGACTGGCCGTATAGACTTGCACTTGGTGTACACCTGAGCTCCCATTTTCTTTAAGATCGGAAGATCAAATGTAAGAAGCTCATCCGCGTCCTTCAGGCTGTTCATGCGCACAATCACCCAAACCTGTAGGATGTTTGATAACATGAATTTAGAGACGATCAAATACGTTGAGGTGACGAGAGAGGAATGAAAGAAAACTGGAGCATAAGAGGTGTTGGGGGGGAGGGGGAGGGGGTTAGTCCTACGGTTTTCTAAATGAAATGAGAAAAGACAGCTGGGTGGGCGACTCTGATGATGGCTTCCGCTTTGGATGTCAACACTTCAGTCATAATCAATGCCAAGATGACGATCGAATTTTCTCCGTGAGTTGAGCCTGTTGTCCAGACTGGGAGGTATGCTCTGCTTGTTGTTCAAAAACAGAAACTTAATGCAACCGGAAAACTCTCCCGGGGAAAAAAAACCCAAACATGATTTTGTTTAGTCGCTTTAACTGTGCAAAAATGATCTTAATCAACGAATCATTCCGCAGAGAAGAAGGCTGGAAGACACTTGTCATGACAAAAGGAGTACATAAAGATTGAACTTTGAAACCGAAAAACTAGACAGAAAGGCGCTCAAACCTTACAACTAATCGACGTAATTTATTAGTATTTAAGGCAACACTGCACCCTTTCAGTGTCGTTCGCCCGGTAATTCAAATAAAAAATGCGTCCATTGGGTTGTTTCGTTGTCAGAGGATTTTTTTCCTGGGATGTTTCTCAATCATTGATACAAGCAAACTGATCAAAAAAAAAAACAAAACAAAAAAAAGGGGGAAAATCCAAGTTCAGTCAAGCGAACATGAACTTTTGACCCTCCGAGGGATGCTCTACGACTGAGGCTCTGCAAGACTCAGGGTAGCGGGTTTTATATAAAAAAAAAAAAAGCTCTGCGCACCGATTGGACATGAAATTGAATTTGAAGCCTTTGTGAAACTGACTGCAAATGATCTGTGTAGAATTTGACACCCGATTCTTACCTGTCGTTCTGCCACCACTTTCCACAAGTCCACAATGTCTCCTAGTTTCTTTGCTTCTATAGCACAAATTGCTTCGTCAGTCCAAGTGTTGCAAAGATCCAGTTGCGTTATGCCTGATTCAGAGACAAAGAGTCAGTCATAGGACTATACAATCGACGAACAAAGTCTGTCCCGTGACATGCAAAATGTTATGAAAGAAAATGGTAGTAGTCCTGTGGCTCATGAATTGAATTACACGCATGCGTAAGTGTCAGTGAAAAAAGAAACCGGTTCCTGGTTCAATAAATTTCTCTAGGAAAATTGATTTTTCTGTGGGAGAACATAACATTGATACATTAGGAGCGAGCTAAGGAACACTGGAAAACGTTCATTGGTCTTCGTTTGACGAGATAATTACAAACCTCCTATAGTGACCATGAAAAACGGCAATGCAGTTAATTATGGTGACTGGAAAAACTTTCCGTATTTAAACAATTTTGCGCAACATTCTCGGTAAATTCGAGTATCTTTTTAACACTTTAGAGCATATTGTGGACAGCCCCGATTTTAGGTCCTTTCAGTCTGAATAAGAGGACAACAGGTGCAGCGCTGGGTAGATCACAGAGGTACATGGAGGGTTCTTCATAAGAGAAAACATTTGAGGCAAACCAACCGTTATGTACATTCTTAAAGCACCTAAAGGGAATTGACAAAACACCATGAGCAGAGAAACTACTGTACTGGTGTTATATGAATTTTCTTGGAACGTCTGCAAGTGCGTTTCGTGACGCATGACCGGTCAAATATTGGCTTCAAACAGACTGGTGAAAAGAGTAAAACGTTATCTCTTAATGTGATATAAACATACCCATATACTCGACTCGAGACCACAAGAAGTAATACAATCCCTCTTTGGTCACGCTTTCCACATGAGTCGCGTCCAGGCTCCGATTACATCTCTCGGCAACAGTTCCAGCGAAATCCTCATAGGGTCTAAAAGGTTTCACCTCGGTTGTGATGCGAACGTCCGCTGATTGTTGCTTTAACAGAGTCGCAAAGCAAATGTCCAGTTGTCCTGGTGACTCCACACTGAGAACTGGAATGATACAAAATAAAAGAGGGAAATTAGATTCGCAAGGATAAAATTTTAAGTAACGTCATGGGCTCCTGGCAATGTATAAGATGAAAGATGAACCATCCTGAAAGCGAAGGGTGGTTTGGGGGGGGGGGGGGGGGAAGGAGGAGGAGGAGAAGAAGTACGGGTAGAGGTGTTTTTCGCTGGCTGTGAAACCCTGACAGACCCTTTTTACGAAGATATCCTTTCATTTTACTGAGCTATTTAAGGACAAATGAACAGATTTAGGAGGTAAGTTTCCGAAAAAAATTGTGGTGCTGCGTCGGTGGGGTTTTCTTTTTTGGTTTTTATCAACCGAGTTGATGATTTGAATTCGTCAGACGAAGGGCTAACGCTCGAAAAGTCCGGTTACCAATTTACACGATAAACGACTTAGTTGACAAAAACAAATTATCTCATTTAAGGACAAACTGTGACAGGTTGTGGTATATCGATCTCATCCAGCCACTCAAGGCAAAGAAGGAGTATTCAGTATTCAGAAATTGCCCTCATTTCAGAATCTGACTGTTTATGAATAACAGAAAAAATCGAAGCAGAGCCAAATACAATTAAAAAAATACTAGTTAGGAATCATTTGAAAAAGCTTGTTGGAGAATATAATGTTGCGTAACAGTGACGTTAGGTTGGTTGAAGAGTACAGTAATTTAATGCAACTCGATTTAGCGTCTGTTTTGTGTGACCTGAGAACTTAATTTCACAGCTTTCTTGCGTAATAACTTTAGTGTAACCTTTGAGCTAAAGCATTACTATTGCACGACACTCTTTTTCTTTTCTAAATAGTTCTGTTACTGTTGATAAATCTTTTTGTGATATAATGAAGTCCGGCCGCCTAGAGGTATACATGACATGGTTTCCCTTTGCTAAAAAGTGACAAAGACCACTTCAACGCACTCACCTCCTATCAGTTTATTTTCTCCGCATATCTGAAAATATATAAGATCACATGAAAAAGAAAGTCATCCTTATTTTGTTAAAGGGGCGTCTCCCGTTTGGGCGGGTGCAATCTTCTGGGACACTGACATTGTTAAGGAATCATGAAGAATAAGAGTGGTGCCCGAGGTTTTAAAGTTGTTTTTAACACGACAGGCTTCATAAGCGAACAATCATATGAAGTGTATGCTTTGTTCTATGACACCACGCTTGGTTAATAACGCGTATATATCATGACCGTTACCTAAAGCAGGACGGTGAAGGATTATGTGGCTACGTTGCGCTTAGAAGTCCATTGTTTTCCAAAATCGAGTATCCTTTAACATACTTACTTTCTATTTTGAACTTTTGACGGGGATGGAAAGGAAAAACCTGCAAACCTCAAAACTCGCGGCCAAACTGAACATGAACTTTCGAATCGCGGAGGTAATATTTTTGCGCGATGCAGTTGCTTGCTGACGTCACAAGCGTGCACGATAAGGATATTCGAGGCACTGTTACGGGAAAATTCATTGATTTTCCCGTGTGTGTTATTCGGAACATATTTATTCGTAAACTTTCACATTTAACCATTTCAAGTCCTTTCATTTCGATGAATCAAAAAAATGCATAAAAACCACAGTAGCTTTTGAATAGATTTTTGTTGTTACTCGCTTTCATCATATGCGCTTGCTTGTCGGCACTTTTGTTATTTATTACATGAGTTTTTTAGGTAAATATAAGTGTTGATGGTCTTTCTGGAAACATTGGTTTTCATGGTAGATAGCAGCTGAGTTTATACTCGTAAATCTAATTTCTTTTCATGTAATGGTTTCCAAACCAATCTTGCGTAAATAAGCAGAAACTTTTAATTGATTTTCCGTTTTTTATTTCCTGAGCTGCGCTACTGCAATTAAGATAGGTATTGTTTCCTACACCAGAACTGTAAAATCGCACCTAGGTTTCCTACCTTAATGGCCTAGAGTTTATTGCATCCGTCTTTTTAATTTTGAGGTTCTTTCCGTCGTAGAAACAGATGGAATAATTAAGTAGTTTTCGTTTAACTTCAAAGAGACTTTTTTCCGCTCCTTTGTGTCCTTATTCAAATATTGCGATTTGTGTAACAATAGCACTTCGCACCAGTTACTTCTTAAGCAAGTACCTTGTACAGCTTTAATGATTACAAACTAGAGTATGCTAGAGGTCATGTCGCTTGTTGGCCTGACCTAGAATAAAAGTACTGTGGAACCAAAGATTGTCTTATCCTTGACGTCCGTATAAGCTCGCTCGAAGCAGATCTCCGTGTACCAGGAAATCGTGACGAGTTTCCGTTCTCGCTGCCAAGTCGTCTCTACAGAGTTATTTCCCCCAGTTGTTGTTGTTCCGTCCGCGAAGAGTCAGTCCTCCAGTTTTGGGGCGAAAACTTATCGTCACAGCACGTACGCGTGTACGGTATTGATTTTACTAGCTTGACCACCAGCTAGATCTCTCGCCAACTCGCGTTGCTCGAGACGCCTTCCTTACTTTGCACGGATAAACGGAACGTCGGCTTACCCTTCTTTGGATCGCAAATTCTTAACCTACGCGAACCGATCGAAAGGGGCGTTAAAATATACTTAATTTGACATTGAAAATATTTCAGTTGCCTTTTGTAAGTCTGGCATTGTAATTAGCTAATTTACATTTTGTGACCGCAATGTCAGCTATTGATTAATGCCGATTAAGGCGGTCGCTAAATGCTTGACAGTCTGAAATTTTCACTGAATTTCTACTGAAAGGTTCTTTAAAACTTGTTAAGAGTATCAGATGTTTGTTGAGAAATGTCAAGCGATTCTAAAAATTATTTTGGTTCTCAGCAATGTACAAATTTTCCGAGCTTCTGCATGCTATAAAATTCCTCGGTTGTCGAAACTCTGCGTTTTTGTTAACTACCTTCCAGAACTGCTTGATTTCCACTCCCGTCGTTTTCGATGGATATGCAATAAACTCCTCGGCTATATTAAGCCATTTTCGAAACACATTATGCGAGTGTTCTCCATGGAAGTCAACGGTGGTCTCAAAGTAGTAGAGCAGTCCCATGGTGCTGCCTGTAAGCTAACGACTTCTTTACGGGAAACCGAGGTGAAGGGTGTAAGCGTTTGCAGTAACTTGACAAGCTGTATAATAGGCCTTGAGTAACCTGGCAATTTTGCGTGAGAGCGGCATGTCCAATCAACAATTTTCTTTTTGTTTTTCGGGAAGTAAGAGGGGGTGGGAGAGGACAAAATTTATAGCAATTTGAAAATACTGAATTACAATGTTGAAAGAAAGAATCGCACGTGAATAATGATAAGGTCAACTCTCTAGTAAAGACCGCTCATTACGCAACCACTTTCCTTACCACCTTAACAGTGAACGTTTTGTTTCACAATAAACACACGGAAACGTTTCAAAAACTCTCACCGCTCGATCCTCTTTACAGGCCGTTCTTTAGAAGCAAAGAAACATTTGCCTGGACCATTCAATTATATTTTGTCTTAATGTATTCCGACAACGATCACGGCTGAGCGCTATCCAGATTTGCTCTCTGAACTTGCAAGACGGGCCGTACTTTCAACGTTAGGTCGCCACCCGGATTTGTGTTCTCATGGAACTTGTTTTACTGAGTTTTTATCTTTCAAGTTTCTATTTAAAGGTTATTTCGGTTTCAGTACAGCTTGTAATCTTCCTTTTAGTGTCCACTGATGTATGCTTAATGCGAAGAGCCCTGATTGAATGCACAACAAGGCGGTTTTGAAAAATCTCACGCGAGCCTATCATGCCATGATTCTGGCATGTCCAACGGCCGAGCGCTGGCTAATCCCAAAGAGAGCCAAAAGCTGAAATGGGGCAAAAAAAAAAAACCTTAAAGTGCAGTGCACTGGAAACAACTTATGTAAATTATTACCTTGAATCGAATGGATTTTCATTTCAATTTTAAATGAATAAGCAAATGGATCAGAAATTGCATGGTTTGAAGTTTCATCACCAGAAGTGATCCCATGCTTAACTCGCCAAATGTGAATCAAAGCATAATTCACGGAGTAGTATTTTTATACACTCGATTGCAAAAGCGTTGACATCTGAAAAGCACGACCGGCGAACGATGAGACCAAGTCAATAGTGACCCCAAATACACACTTGTGAAAACTTAAGAAAAAAATTGAATCATTCAGTTTAATTTATTCTTTGAATCAAATAAATCATATTTGTTAGAACAGCGGAGTTTTCAAATTAATCAGAGGAAGGAAAGATCATTGTGCCGGAATAAGCCAAATATAAATGGGGTAAAAAAAATAATCTGGGCAACTGCCCACCTACCCCTGCCCTAACCCAACAACAGTCTGTTGATAATAAGTTAGGGTTTATGTTGGGTTAGGGGAGGGGTAGGTGGGCAGTTGCCTAGATACTGATATTGATCCAAAAAATCTATGTCATGAAACACATATTTTCAGATTAGTTATCTGTTTTCCGCAGTACTTAGCCGCGAGGAAGACATTCGAAATTGTTCTTTCTCTATTTCCCTGACTTCTCTAATCCAGTCGTCAGCCTGGCGAATAGACTTGCATGTGATCTGGACTTTGTCACCCATCTTTTTCATGACAGGCAATTCAAATGATATCTTGTCCAAATCTCCTGGTTTTTCAACACACACAATGGCAAAAACCTATAAATAGCAGATCAGATCTTTTAACCACCAATCTTGCCAAGTCATTTTTAATCAATACGCATGTTCGCATAAAGGTCAATAAAAAATAGATAAATAAACAAATAAATGAGCATAAGTCTTAGGAAAGTTTAGAAGACTTAAGCAACGCTTTAGCGGACTGCAGCTGTATTATGTAGTAAGCAAAACCTGCAATCGAACTGTTTGGTTGAGTTCATGCATTTAAGATTGCATCATCTGAAACAACTCTGAAACCCATGCAAAGCCTAACTACAATTATAAGCTATCCTCCTTTTTGGAAAAAAAAAAAAGAGGAAAAGGCAAAATTTAGAGCCAATTATGGAAGTCAAATTGATATTACCTTTCGTTGTGCTACCACTTTCCACAAGTCCCTTACAATTCCAGATTTCTTCGCTCCTAAAGCAGCTTTCCCTTCTTCAAACCAGACTTTGAAGAGGTCTTCTTGAGTCATGCCTGGAGAAGGAACAAAAACTAAATTTCATAATCAAATCAAGGCTACAAAATTATCCTTGACACAAGCAAGAGGACCTCTGTCGCTGCGTGGAACCAGGGAGACCTAACGTCGTTAACCGCCTGACTGAATGACTGACTTACTGACTGTCCGGTAGCCTTTGTAGTTGGCGATTTCAGTTAGGTGCGCTAAAGCGATGAACAGCGAAGATGGGAAAGGCTCGTCAAAGGCAGACTTTCAGTACAGAAAGTTTTATCATTACCTTCATATTCCACTGTAAAAGTGAGAAAGTAATGTAGACCATTTTTTGGTACACAATGCACAAGACTGATATTGGTATCTTCCTCCAGCCAGTCTCCAACATTGGCGGCAAAATCTTCATAAGATCTCAATGGGGTGAACACAGTAGAGATTCCGTTTACTAAGTGTTCATAAGAAGACGCAACCCAAGAATCCAGCTCTCCTGGCGAATCCACACTGATGACTGCAGAAAAATGACGAGACGCATTGTTCAGAAGAGCGATCGATCAGCAAGTGAAAAAATTAGATGAAATTCAAAAGAAAGAAACCTATAGGGATACCCGTTAGTAAATAAGCCGTGCTTTTCGTGACAGCAGTTGTTTCTTATGTTCTTCTTTGAAATTTTGCGCGGGAAATTGGCGAGCAACCGGCTAAAATTGATCCCCCCTACGCATGCCGTAGGTTTGACCGGTGTGCATGTTCATCACTCGCGCCGCAGCGTTAATAAAAAACTTCACGTAGGCAATCGAGTACTCTGGCATCGATTCGCAGTCTTATATTCTCACCTCCTATCAGTTTGTGTTCGCCAGGAATCTGTAACCACAAAGAAAAACAAGTAAATGAGACGTTACAGGCACAGTGTGCCGCACGTTGCGTGATGCTCGTCACATAAGGCTTAATTTTATATGTGTACGGTGCTGCATATCTTTGATTTAATATCTTAGCCTATATGACTATGGGCTCAGCAGAGACGATATGCAAATAAACAAACACGAAAGAGAGATCAAGTTAAAAGTATAAACTGACCTTCCAAATCTCTCTGATGGATAGCGAGCGCGAGCCCTTGAGAGCATTATAGAGAGAAAGACACGAATGAACATATCCCTGTTCATTGAGCTTCGCAGTAGATTCAAAAAAATAGAGCAACCCCATTACTTCTATGGTGGAATTTCGGTTACAAAGAATATCACTCCGCACAGGTTCGTATGCAGGAATTGGAGCAAAAAGTAGTGATCCCAAGTTCGACACTAACACTTAATAAGCCCGCAACAAAATTAGTATTTTGAATGCTGAATTTTTATCATCACGTCCAGTTTAACCTGTTAAATATAGGTAGTTTTGCTTGCTAATTACTATGTGGGCTAATTATAATTTCTTTATGCCATCGTTTATTGTTAATTACGTATGAGTCGGTAGGCTTGCTATTCTATTCGGCCAAAAAAGAATAGAGCAATATTTGTGTTCCGTTCTGAAAATATTTTTGCTTTTTTTGTTTCTGTTTCTTCGTGATTTGCAGCTCAGATCTTGCCAAAATCTTAACATATCTTTTTCCACGTGTGTTTTTTTCCAGTTTCGTAATCAAAAGTGATCAAAAAGGAAAACATTACTCTATATTAGCTTTTATGAAAAAGCTAAGCCAATATACTCGCTCCGGTTGGTTGAAAAGCCATTATCTATTGTAAAGAGAAACCCATTGCTTTCTTATGACGTCATTAGGGAGCCTTTTCTATCGTTTTACCAGGATATTAGACCGCAGAAAAGCTTCTTAATTACCAGCCGAAGGCAAAGTATTTTACAAACGTTTCTCGTGACCACTGACATGCGAAGTAGTTTATTTTCCCGATAAACCGATAGAAAGTGCGGTGTAACGCTTGAATGTTTTGATTGCTACAAGCTCCTTTCTTCAATTCTTTTTGTTATTCTCCATGACACGTAACGAAAAAATATAGGAACCTAGGTAGTAGCGAATAAGTTGAAAAATAACATTTATATGTATAGCAATTTTACAAGTCTAATTATGAAGGTCCTATGGCAAAACGTCAACAAATATTAAACTACGTGCTAAACATAGAGTTAAATTAATAAAATGGGATTTAGCACTGGACATTCCACGAAGTAGCTCTTCTTGTCTGTTGTTACAGGCCGAATTGTAATTTAGAATGTTGGTTTTTGTGTAGAGAAGAAAACCGGGTGACCGGAAAAAAACCCTCAGAGCAAGGGCTTAGAACTAACAACAAACACAACCACATGTAATGCCGGGTCCATGAATCGAACTCGGGCCACTATGGTGAGAGGCAAGCGCCATCCCTGCTCCCCTGCTGGAGTTGATTTACTGGTTCCGGAATGCTATGCCGAATTTTATCCTGCACAATTAGCCTTTGAATCCAGACTGCTCTGGCAACAGTCAGCGTGGTTCTACCACTGATTCAGTAAGTGACCTTCTCACCACATTAGCCTTTTTCGAACTTTATATTCACCTCAATAGTATTCCTCTCCATTTCCTTTGCTGTTTGGCGGCAAAACCCGTTTGGGGCTAACACGGGGAGTGCCCTTTCGAGAATGGGCGTGGTACTATTGGTAAATGCTGCTGGCACTAGAGGCGAGGTGTAGCCATCACTCATATGCATTCAGCACCCTTTCACGGTAATCACTGCCGTTTTTCTTTCATGCGAGTGCCTACCATGAAAACCGCCGTCGCGCAGGAAGCACATAAAGAGGAAGAAAGTACGTTGAATAAACACAGACTTTGCAAGGTTTGCTTTTCTTATTTTACTGTATTTTATCATAATACCCTTCATATGACGAGCCAAAACTTCCTTACATATAACCTTCCCTGAATAACGCAAATCTGTTCTGGCTTCTTTTCTATAATATTGCTTAGATTTTAGTTCACCGACGAGGATCATTGCCTTAATTAATTTTCATCCGCAGGTGAAATGAAATGAAATCTATTTACAATGGTCAGGTAGAATTATGGCGTTATATGTTTCACGCCTGACTTCTTTGATCCAGTCGTCAGCTTGGCGAAGAGACTTGCATGTGATATGGACTTTGTCTCCCATTTTCTTCATGATAGGCAGGTCAAATGATATCGCGTCCAGATCCCCTGGTTTGGAAACACACACAATGGCAAACACCTGCAAAATAACAGCCTCGTCATTTATTGCATCCCACAATGATAAATTTACTGCGGTGATTATGCGCTTATAAGCACATGCTGATACGCCAGCGGGAACCAGGCTTAAACGATCGCAAAGGAGCAGTTTATCGCAAATCATTTCACGTTTTACAGAAACAAAAATTTCCGAATTTTTTGTTTTGGGGAACATCAGTGTTAGGCAGAACAAGTTCGATCTGCCGTTGAAGGCGTTTTATGTGTTTGGATTGCAAGTTAACGGCCGGTTGGAAGTCTTAATCCGCCCTCTTACACTCCTTCCGCTCGACAAAATTAAAGCGTTGCAACAAAGGAACTCATAACCCTTCTTACTCATGCATCCGTGCAGTCATAGAGTGCACTTCTCCAGTTTTTCATAATTCACTCCCAAGCTACCTGTCAGACGAACTGGATGGTTACAGAAGCGCGCCATGTGAATTAACTACCCGCATGTTACCGATTGAGAGGTATTTTAATACAAAATGAAGGCTCGCTTAGAGACATTTTTGGATCGGATTGACAGGCTCAAATGTTTCGAGACGTCAGAAACAATCTTGATAAAAAACTATACAGATTTTCACTTGAGCAAATGATGCAGTTTTAATCTGATAAATAGTCGTAGATATCACTTCCCTATCTGCAAAACGAACAGACTGGACTTGAGAACAGTTTCCGTTACAGCAGTTGTATATGGACGATTTTATTTCGTAATTTCATTGGGTAATTTTTTGAATCCTTGTGAAGTTTTATTTAATTCAGCTTAGAGCGGTAATTCTGAAACTTCTATAAACTATCCATCTATCAATCTATCTATCTCGGACAGCTAGACAGATTAACACACCTTTCGTTGTGCCACCACTTTCCACAAGTCCAACACAGTTCCAGATTTCTTAGCATCCAGAGCAGCCTTTGCTTCTTCGCGCCAGATTCTGAAGAGGTCTTCCTGAGTCATACCTGAAGAAGAAACAAAATTTATGAAATTATAGTCCCAGGTCAAACTAAGGCTAAACAACAGAGTCCAGTCTCTCTTTAGGAAACAAAAAGCTTTCTAGCACATCGAGGAACTGGCCAGGTAAATATTGATTTAAAGAAGAAGTGATTGTTTAACCACAAAACGAACTGACAGTGACCATAATGAATTACAGTCGAAACTAGTTTAATGAGCTTCTTGCTTTTAAAGAAAAAAGAGAAGAAAACTGATTTGCCATATATTTGCCTGGACTCATATGAGTCGCTAGCGTGCCAACCGTACAAATAGTAGATTCAATAGGAAGGTACGGGGTGCTTCCGGACCTCTTCCCTTCTCCCCTCCCTTCACCATCAGGTCGGCGAAAGACCAAACGACATAGCAGGTGCCAGTTTATCAAGCTATCAATCAGAGTAACAGGACCAACCTAGCCGACATGTTCTTACCGTATACGAAGAATAGCGTAATCAAAATCTATACCTTGCATGCTTGAGTAGCGAAGGTGTTGCTTTGGGAGTGAAATAAAGTTAAAATCGCAAGTAAAAGAGATTTACCTTTTAAAAAGAGGATTGAGAGAGAAAAAAATCGATTTGCTCAGATGTTTCGTGACGTCAAAAGACTTCTTTTATATAAATATAATTCTGCCAACACCTTTACCTTCGTATTCCACAGTAAATGTGAGAAAATAATGCAGGCCAGTTCTTGGTACACATTCTACTAGACTAATATTGCTTTCTTCCCCAAGCCTGTCCCCAACAGTAGCAGCGAAATCTTCATATGCCCTAAGAGGGGTAAAAACGGTAGTAACGTGGATGCTGAAACCTTGCAACCATACGGCGGACTTAAAAAATGCATCTAGCTCTCCTGGGGCCTCCACACTGACGACTGGAAAGGACAAAAGAATTATTCGGAAAATAAATCAGCATGTGGAAGCGTGAAGCAAGTTCCAAAGAGGAAAATAAACTAAATAAACCTAAAAGAATCTCTTCATAGTGAGCTATAAAAATTCGCAGATATGATCTACAGTTGTACTTCTTTTGTCATCCTGAGTGTTCAGAAAAAAAGGAAGATCAAATTGTTCTTCAAATATCTTAAACATAAAAAAAGGAAAAAGTTGAAAATTGGAAAAAGGTTCAAATTCTTAAAATCCACATACGTTATTGCTTACCCCCAATCAGTCTTGGTTCTCCAGGAATCTGTAATCAAAGATTACGTCATATATAAGACTTAATTTATCCCTTGATGTCGTTATCCGCTGGTATTCTATTGAATCCGTAAATAATTCTTTGGATCGGAAAATATAACTTTAACACCAATATCCACCTTTCTTCATTGATTTAGAATGGTTCTTACAAACCTCCATTGGGAATTTCCTCAAACTTTTTAAAAAAAAGTTAAGTAAAGAAGGAAAATAACTTACAAAAATGTCTCAACTAGTGTCAACAGTCTTGTGTCACGCATTCCTTATTACCCATCCCGCCTTACTTTCACTACAACTTGCAAGCTTATCTCTCGTTTATCGGATTTTATAAAATTTGTTGAAAATGCAACTCTACTAGTTGTTACACTGGCATACATTCCGCGCTTGACTCGGAAAAGATCAGTTATTTTCGAGTAATACTCTGATCATGAATCATATAATTATTAATTCTTCATTGTTTTCGCTCGCCACGAATGCATCCCCAATGAAGCGGCCAACATGTAATGAAGATAATATCTCACAGTCATTCATTTAGGGAGCTTCTTTCACTGGGTCATAAAAAACAAAAAATATGGAAACAACAACCTGAAGAGAATTCAAGGGCTCAAAATTAAATTATCAAGTATCAGACCTTCCAGAAATGTTTGATGGCTCCTTTCTCACTCAATCTTGTTTGGAGGAAAGCATTATAGAAAGAGCTACATAATGAATCATAATCCAATCCAGGAAATTTCGCTGTGGAATCGAAGAAGTAAAGCAACGCCATAACTTCTGTTACTTTTGTTCTCCGTAGTACATGAGAGAACAACACTCCGTGGAAATCTAATTGTGTCTCGCGCGAAAGAGAGCGAGACTGGGTTAAGGATGATTTAGTTTAACTAATAGATTCATATTACAGGTGTTACAGGTGTTTCATGTTCCTCGCGAAACCAAACACCGCGTAACACAACGCGTGACGCTTTCATTAATAAATACATATGTGTCCGAGAATTAATCTTTCGTCTTTTTCGAAATGTAAGCTTGGGACGCCTCTGCTCAAACTCCTTAATTGCAAGCGCAACAACAGCCTCAAGAAACCTCACCCCAGCACCCCAGGGTTGTAAGATTGCATGTAAACGCGTTTTATTTTTCGACCACGGCTAGGCGGGTTACCTCGCATACCTGGGGTCCCCCACCTCCATGTAAACAGGTCCTTAGTTGACGCTGTAACTGTACCGTCTATAAGCTGTAATCAACGTACGTTGTCGATGAATAATTCTAACGCGTGACACGACCGGAAATGGACATGGAAAGTGTCGCAGCATGTTTCTGGATGAAATATCATGTTTGTAATTGACCCAAGCTCTTTTGTTTTCTTGAGCCTCAGACTAATTTTTTTTCGCAAATTACAGATTTCCATATTGCAAATCATCAGCATATTTCCTTTTCGCAAATCTGTAATTTGCGTAATACTGTTGGGAGAAATTAGATGTTTAAGGGTTAAATATGGTGACTTGAGTGATACTCAAGTAGTCGTTTCATGTGATTAACAAGATAAAATTGCAAAGCATATGTAAAAAAAACTGTCTGCAGGCAGACAACTAACAGTGTGAACTGTATATAATTCTGTGCCAGGTGAAATCAGCTTTTTAAGTAACTAATATCTGATTTAGTCCCAGGAATGATGGAAATCTACTTTAAGACATTAAGATGAAAGAGAAACTAAAGCCTAGCTAATAATACCGTAAACGTCCATGTATAAGCCGCACTTTTTTTCACAAAATTGAAGCCAAAAATCAAGGGTGCGGCTGTGTTGGACTTCTCAAAAACCTAACTAATATTCATAAAACTTCTAAGAATACTATCACAAATATTTCAGTGGTCTGCCAACAAGGAGAACCTAAGGCACAGCCAGATTAAAGATCACCATGCAGCCCTCCTGAGCTACCAAGATAAAAAGCAGTAAAGGTTTTCTGCATCTTTATTTTAACGAGCTAAAGTGATTAATAAAGCTACAATAGAGAAAAACTTCTACAACCAGCTTATTCAAATATCTTGTAGCGTAAAAGTTTGCAGCAGGAATGTCATTTTGCACAATGGCAATCTTTGTACTTGGTGGGAATTTACTTCACCAACATAGTTCAACATGAGAGATGTTTCTGCTCGGTGCTGATTTTTGCATTTACTTTTCAAGAAGCACCACATTAACATCCAACGAAACATAATATTCAGAACTTAATAACAATGTAAAATGAAGTTGGTTTTTGGCAATCAGTGACATTTCACCAAATCTGCAAACATTGCAACCACAAAATATTTGTTACACAGTGGTACATGTGAAAATCATTATTTCTTCAAGGCAAATCTGTAAGTTGCTGTCATCTCAGCAAATAAGTTGAAATGAGTAAAATAAAGGTACTTGACTATATTTTAACCCTTTAACTCCCAAGATCACATTAGTAATTCTCCTTACTATCTGCCAAATGATTTTCATCATGTTAGTTTGGAGAATTTGGTATTGAATCAATTAGTAATCATATAATTGATATTTTTCTTTATTCTCATCACTTGTCTGCATGATATTTTACAGATGTAGTAAGGAGAAATTCTTTCTTAGTCACTCACGGGAGTTATAGGGTTAAGGAGACACCGTGAGATCTATGACTTGAATTTGTGGATTACTTCCACCACAGTTTTCATCACCATTAGAAATCTTCTTGGTTACAATTTTTGGTGGTGTATCAAATGTCAGATCAATAAAAGTATTTTGTTGATTGGAGTCACTGTAACAGTCAACAGAAGACTTTTTGATTGGCAAGAATGATTCACTGCCCTCTTTGATTCTCCAGAAGCCTTCAGGAGTAAACTCCACACTCTTCATATCTTCAGGCACTGATTCTAAAATCCCCTGGATAAATCCATCTATTACCAACTCAGAAAGGGGTGTAAGGGTTTTGCAAATCTGAAAATAGAGAGCAAGCTGAAAATTAGCCCACTTAGCAGGCATACTCTCTGGAGAGTGAGCACTAATTATTCTGATCGAGTGATCAAGCCTCCATATTGGATTGGTGAGGCAAGTTGAATATCATTCATCTTCACCATCTAAAATTCTCAACGATAATTTAAAAATTTAAGAATATAAACTTAGGGAACTCTGATAATGTGGCCAGGGTTTTTAGGAGTAACACAATTGATTCTGTTGGTTGCCCCTCTAAATTGAAACTTGAATTTCAAAGATTGTGACCATATAATTCAAATCTGCTTTACTTAATGCATAAATTATGTTTAGCCAAGTGTTTCCACCCTGTGTAAAGTGATAATAATACTGACAGAGGCACTAATTGTAGTATGGCCACTTCAGAAGTTTTTGATGTTTCTGATGAATAAAAAAACAAAAAAATATTTTCCATGTTAATCACACTCTAACAATCATTTGCTTCACACTTGGCAAATATTGCCCAACAATCCTGTAACTATCTTAGGGATTATCAAACAATATTCATCTAACCTTGAGTGAGAAAATTCATAAATAATCTGTACCAAGCTGCAGGTAGTTCTATGTTAAGATCTACCTTCTTTCAAAATAATTTTCAAAATCAAAATAAAGCTGGCAAAAAATCAAATTCCACACCAACTTACTGGGCATTTCCACTTTTCAACTCGCTTTTCCCACATAAGCCGAAGATATGCTTCTCCATCAAAACAGCTCACATGTGTACAGTTCCTTCCACGCACTGGAGTTACCATTCGTGAGCGTGTAAGGGGGCATGTCAGTGAAATGTCAATTACATCTAGTTTTGCTTCAGTGTGAGAAACTAAGCTCTGTATTAACTGTGCTTTAGTTTCTGTTGCAGGGACAGTACTACAAGTCTTGAAGGTTTCCAATATCCCACTAAAACTAGAGAAAAAAAGAAAAATACTTTATATTGGTTTGTTAAAACAAACCACCATAATACCATGGAAATTCCGTTTTGATGGTAAACAAGTGTCAGGGGTGTAAAATAAGGATAGGACTGGACTTCAAGTAACTTTTGGAATAAAAGATGTTAATGTGGTGATAAGGTTAAATATGTGATGATAGAAAAATTTCCAAATGTAAACCTACATTAAGCATATTTCTGGCCAGTTCTACCATTCTTAACCATCTTTTCAAAGTGGTGTCTTTATAATAATAATAATAATAATAAATTATTAATTTCTAGTGCACATCTTTACATGACTATGATCAGATGCGCATTCCTAAAGTATATATTATATAAGAGAATTGAAGAAACTTAAGTATATATTATGTAAAAAGAGAAAATGCTAATAATATGCTAATAAAATCTCTATTAAGTATATGCAAGACTAAAAAGATAGGTCTTGAGATGAGTTTTAAAACTAGTAACCCATGTGATAAAAAACATTGGTAGAAGTCTGAAGACTACCATAGAAGTTATCTTAAATAGAAACCCCTGAGATGCATTTAAGTTTCTGTTCTTGGAGCTGGTTGTCTATGAAGGTAATTCCTTTTAGTAGGAACTAGTGGGATAAGTGATAGCTTGCTCTAAATTTTGCCCTCTTTTCCTACTGTCATCTTCAATTCTTTTATTTCTGTGGGTCAGTTTCTCCCCATGAGACAAAAACAAAGTTCTTACACAAAAAATTATCATAGGCTTTTTATACAAAGCATAATGAACTATACTTGCTTATGAATAAAGGGGGTAATTTTCTAAAGAAACTGGTGCTACGTTGGCGAGAGAGCATAACGAGGTAATTTGGTATTATCAACTGAATTGATAACATAAATTGGCCACCGTGAAGAGTTTTCAAACCTGACGTTCAAATTGTTGGCTCTCCTTCAGATCAAAGGGCTACGCTCAAAACGTCACCATGAAAACTCTTTACGAAAGCAAATTTACGTTATCAACTCAGTTAATAATACCAAATTACTTTGTTATACTAACTCATTGATAGGTTCTGCGTTTTGAAGTTCGCACATATTTTTGAATGGCTGCATGAGGAGTCGACAAACTTTTAGTCAAACTTCAGATAAGTTTTATTTTAAGCTCATAGTTGAGTGGTTTACGTAATAGTCTGGGAAAGTCCCGCCTGGACATGGCTGAATATAAATTTGTTCTGTAACGAACTATTAAATTTACCTCACTGGTTTCGGTTTTTGAGATGTCGGTACGGCTGCTAAATTAGAATGGTTAACCCCACGTTTCCCATTAGAACTGGTTTGTTGTGAATTCCCGGAATAAACAATGGGATTCTTTCGCAGACGACCCAGTAGCTCAAAGCAATTATCAAGCAATGTGTCCATTCCTTCATTAAACGAGTTCAAACTGGAAGCCAAGGTAACATGATCAGTGTGAACTGAAACGGAAGGCACATTGCTTGCCGATCCATTAAAGTATATGTGTGTGGAAGACCGAGGCTCCATTTCTGGATGAGGTATTCTGCGTCGGTGACGATGTCTTCGATGTCTTCGATCATGATTATGGGTTTCATTTGAACGATGTCTGTGCGAGGAAGACCTATGTGTTCGAGACTCCCGCTCATTCTCCCGTAGCCGTCGATCTCGCCGCTCGTTTGACATTTTACATATGCACTTTATAGCAGTAGTTTCCTCCAAAGTCAAATTGCTTTTCTTTTAAGCCTTGCAAAAGATATGACAGCAATTTGTTTTCTTTAAATTTACTCTTCCTCCCGCCTCGATCTCATGATGCAACCGTCTTCCGTCTACTAGTTCCCAGTCTTTAGCGACAAGACGGGTTCAACGATGTAATAATGCTATTATTTGCGTGGCTCTGCACTGAAATTAACCAGAAAGAAGCAGGAAAATCAGAGAGACTGGTCCGCAAACACATCGGTAGAATCTGTCCTCCTTACCCTCTCATACATGGGGGACAAGAGAATATAAACAGTTTATATTCTCTTGATGGGGAACCATTTCTCCAAAGTGCCAACAACTGTTCTACATGAATCCCGTTGTAGCTAGTTTAAACCTGAAAGGTACCACCTTGGCTTCACATTTTTATGGTTACAAGGGTCACTGTCCATACCGGAGAACGCGGCCTAGTTGGGAGTTCTTACTATTTTAAACCATTTGTGCGCTGTTACAAAGCGCCGCAAACATACGTTATACAACGCTGGACTGAAATCAATTTCACCATTACTTTACCAGTCGCACATCTTGATTTGTTATCCAGCATCATCCATCTTTGAACCATAAATCCCTAGCGAGTATTACTCTGTGTGGAAAGTCCTGAGAGATCTTGATTATGACTAGTAAAGCACGGGTTGATGAGTAGAATTAATTTGAACGCGATGACGACTTGAAATAATTCACAAACAACTCAGTGACACGCAAATTTAAAATTGCATGAAAGAAACCTGAAAATGAATAAGGCCTAAGACAGGAAATGTGCTATTTTAATGCTCCCTCCATTCAAATATCAACAATGGATGAGAATAAATTGCAGATGGCGCTTGAGTTGATTAAAGCACCCTTTTTTATTGTTTTGTGAAGACCTCAACAGATGACTTGCTATCAAATACAACTTTGTCTATGACAAAGAAAGCAAGTGACCATTTATTGTCCTTAAGAGGATTACCATTATTCAAAATAATTTATAATAGGAAGTGCGATGCAGCTTTGGCGTTCGCAATGGCTTCCTCCTCTATCAAATTGATTAAAGACACAAAGTACGCCTGGCTTAAAAATTTAATTTCTCTGTTAAACTTTCTAGTTTATCATGTGCAACCTCTTAGCTTCCCTGTGATTAAAATCATGTGGTGAATTAAAAATATTGATACAGATAATTTTTTAAGATTATTTCATGATAGAAATAAATGTTGTGAAGCACAATTTGAACGAGACATCAAGCAGCTTGGTTTAGTAAGTCTGTAGTTCGCTTTTACTGCAGCGATAATGCTAGTAGTACTTCCAATTTTAAGATGCCCTGAGGTATGAGAATCTTTCCTCCATCTGATGTAATTAAACAGAATACTGAAAGTAAAAGAAAAAGACAGATACACGGCATGAATCATTATTAAAACTGCGACTCTGTTATGTAGAAAAGAGAAATACGTGACTGACACACAAAAGCCTTAAGTAAATTTTAAAATATATCCAAGCTGAGTTAACATTACCATTTTATTGTATGGTCTCAGGGATTGATAACGACTCTGATAATTTTCCAATGGAAAAAAAAACGAAACAAGTCATCATGTTACTTCGTCGACTGTATGCCTTGAATATTTTTTTTGTTTTCAGCGACCGTAGAGTTGGTGTTTGTCATATAACAAACAAATAAAGCAAGCGAGCAATATTGCCATCCGCTTGATGAATCTGAAGTGCATAGTAAAAGTTATCATACTGCCATCTAAATGTTAAGTCCCATGAACTACTGTATTTATAGTGAGTTGAATCCAATGACCGCATCTGAGAGTTTCTATGTTGTCTCAACACGAATGTTTTAAAGTTTGTTTCCTCAAAAGCTCTCAGTAGTCGAACGTAAGCAATGACAAAAACCGTGTTCCCAACACTCTCTTTTGTTGAAACGAAGCCGATCGGTGGGGGGAGTGGAATAGATGATAAAAAATCTATTTATTATTGTTTGCGGAAGGTTTCAAATCCTTGATCAGTTTTAACAGTTATTTGAAATCGAGGATTTTTTTCCTGTCTTTTCGCTTGTCATCTGTGACGAAGACACGGAATGATTTCCAAGCAAATTCAAGCGAAGCATTTACATCTTTCTGTGTATCACGGGTCGATTATACTTTGCCGGTCTCTCTGCGTTGTGTCAAGTGAGTCCACAAGGCGTTTATTTTACAGCTCAGTAACTGACGTTTCCTTCTCGCTTCTTCCTCTGTTGTGAGCCATGTAGTTGACAGATTTCCCTTGTTGGTTTTTTGGTCGCGAACGAAGATGGCAGCAAAGGCAACACAGAACTAACGCCGCCACGACAAAAATAAGAACTCCAAGGAATATTACGATTATCGATATTGATGACAACATCGCGAGCTTGCGAAACGCACTCTGCTTGTGGCTTTGACCGATTGCACGAGAACTTGGCAATTGTCACAGGAAGGAAAATAATTAATTCGGTCATTTCATTAAAGAAATCACTTTTCTGTCATTCTAAATAGGATTCATATAAATAAAAAGTTTACAAAGGAACTTTGAGGCCTTATGATTGGTTGTTGAAGATTCGCCTCCGGTGAACTTCCAGCTATTAGCTTGGACGATAAGAACAATTTACTGTTGACATTAACATGGCCTCAAAATGTTAGAAATTTTTGAATAGGATTACAAAAAAGACGAACAACGAAAATCCATCTTGGCTTAAAATTGGCAAAGTTTTTCTCGATTGAATGTAGTTAGTGTGCCGATTTTTTCGATGTGAATCAAAGGAAAGATTAATGTTAATCCTAAATATTCGTCACCTATTTGCACTCCAATCCTATTTTGGTGTTCCTTCCTGCCTTAGTATTTTATTTATCTATCAGTTTATTTTATTTATTTAAAGTGAAAAGAAAAAATACTTCTCTCGTGGCAGCCGCCCCTCTGATATGTTATTTAATCTTCTTTTTTTACCGGTTTCCTTTTCGCAGTTTATTCCGGCTACGCACAAAGATACTATGGAATTAATTCACTTCATTCGGGCTGTAGAAACTAATCAAACTGTTTCTTGTTTGCTTGCTAAGAATATTTTGTCACCTTCATTGAAACGAACAACTAGTTGTTAACGGCAGGTTCGAACGCATAACCCCAGGCTTTTTTAGTTCCATTAATTTTCTGAGCGCCATTCTAAACACAGCTTTAAGATTCATCATTACACTGTATAATCATGCATAACCATTTTGTGCCTTCGGGTGATTTTAATTTCTTGCAAAATGGCCAAATATCAATGATTCTCTACCTCGACACCTTTGAAAGACATCAAAATTACGAACAGATTCATAACACTGTTGACTGAGGCCAATAATAAAACTCTGAATTTGAGGTCTTCAAACTGATACCCGATCGATTGGTCGCATTGAAAATTAAAAACGATAAAAATACTTTGCGAGGGAAATTTCCAGCTGCAAAAAACAGTCCAAGCCTTGTCCAATTTTAATAGAATACTTTCATCTAGAATTGAATAATACCTTCAATTGAAGGCTTTATTTTTGCATATGTCAATCAAATCGATTACGAACATGAGCTATTTCAATACATAAGTTTTGTGCCCACTTCGGTTGCGAGATGAAATTGACAATTACTATTCTTGAAAGAACACACAAGACAAATGCTGTCACGAATAATAAGAGAACTTGGGCGAAATTGAATTCATGTGTACACGACAGGTGAATCGGCCTCCTGGGTCTGTTTAATTGCCATGAGAGTGAAGTTCTCTTGGCTAAAGTAGAATAATTGATGAGGCACTTCTGGACCGATTGAGGCAAGTTTAATAACACAAGAACCTTACAGTGGGTTGATTTCGATTCCCATACACTGAAAAAGTTCCGTTTTACTGATCATTCTATTTCATCTGCAATGAAATTCTGGCCTTAAACCGTTTTTACCTTGATCACTTGAACTAGGAATCCCACCATCAGGTCCGAGTAAATGAAATTACTGAAAGTTGTGAAATCGAAGGAACTTTCTTGAATATCCTGTTTGGTCTGAGTTATGAAAAAAGACTTTCATAAGTGAACACGATTTAAAATGCATTTTGAAAGAAAGTATGGCATCTGTGTTAATAAACACAATTGACATCTAAACGTTTGGAACACAAAATGTTGTTTTAATTTTGCCTTAACGAAAGACATCCTTTTGAACAATAAAATGAACATGATACTGCAAATAAACTGGATCCATACAGACAAAATCTTTTGTGAATTATTCTATCCTACTGTTCACAAATAAACCCTTTTACTTGGTCATAAATAAACTATGTAAATTTTTTTAATTAACTTGTAACAGACCCATAATAACATGAAATCACGCAAGATGGATTTTCATTTACATCCAAAAAATTCATATCTAAAATTTTTTTTTAAAATTAGATGCAATTGATTGATTTCAAAAGAAGAAATTACCACACCCTCAGAATGTTCCCGCAATCTTTAAACCCTTCAAAATCTCATATAAGAGATTTATCATGTTACCATACACTTCCTTTGATAACCTACTAGCAATCAAATGAAGGCGGCCGCAAAATATTGTGCAGCCAAGTAAACACCTTTTTATCAGAGTTAAGAAACATTTCTTCAAGCGATTAGACACCTACCAAAGACGGAGATGCCAAATTTTCACTCAGAAATGTGGCAGGCGTGAAGCTCTCTATAATGTCAGAAAAAGTGTTTTCATTTTGCTTTATCTTAAAATCTTTGACTAACGATGCTATTCCAAAGACGGAGATGCCAAATTTTCACTCAGAAATGTGGCAAGCGTGAAGCTCTCTATAATGTCAAAAAAGTGTTTTCATTTTGTTTTATCTTAAAATCTTTGACTGACTATGCTATTCCACCGCTTGTGAAAAAAATAAAATAATAATTAAAAAAAAAGGTAAAGAGAGAGAAACTTTACGCTTGAAATGTTTCGAAAATTTATCGAGAGTGAAGGGTTTTTTTTGAACAACTCAAAATTCAAAATTTTCCTTAGATCCACAGCTGCGATTTTGAAGGGTTCTTTCCGGCCTCAATTTCTTCACAAAATCTCGAGCAGCTGAATTTGGACAAAGAAAAACTACTTTGGTGATTTAAGCATAGTGTAAACAAAGAGCTTGTGTCTCTTAATGTGAGTCCCGGCAACAGCGACGAGTGCCACATAGGTATAAACTTATAAGTATATAAATCCCGAGGCTAGATAGTTCTCATAAATCTTACAATATTTCGATGTATGGTTATTTACATATTTAACATGTAGTCCACAGGTTATGTTACGAGGCTTTTACAGGCGACGGCGTTCTTAGGATGGCAACAGCATCATCGTAACCCGCGCGAAAGCCGCTCTCCATATCCTGGAGACTGGCCTCCAGGCTGTGTGTGGTGATAGAGTGCGCGTGATGGGCCTGGACTAGACGTTCCAGCCGTGAAATGATCTCGTAATCTGGGACCGAGAGCGTGTTGATGTCGAGACCAAGAAGGCGAGCTAAGACTTGACGGAAATCCAGCAACTGTAATAGATCGATCAAAAAGAAGGTAAATTTGAACATTGGTGGATATTGAAAGAACTAAACTCTTAAAACTTTTACGTTCTATCTAACGAAGCTTCTTAAATTCCTCAGTGTTTAACAGGTACTTCAGGGCTGTAGTCTCAGAAATGGCTCCATCAGCTTTGAGCTTTTTGCAGGATTAAGAATTGAATAAGGATTCGTAGTTGAAAAATCGGTTCAATGTCGGTATCTGAGTAACTACGCACCCACCCCTCCCCTCGCCCACCAAAAACCCTAATTTAGTTGACTTTCGGTGGCGAATTTATATCGTCAACTCAGTTGATGAAACCAAAATTATTAGTTGACTATTGTTGGATTAGGGGAGGGTTAGGGGCACAGTTGCTTAGATACCGACATTTATCCGAAAAAATCTTGCTCGGTTCTTTGTGAGAAGAATAGAAATTTCCCAAAGTAGAGACGCCTAGCGACTTGTGCTGAGAAAGGGTTAAACAAAAAATAAAGAATAACATTGACCCACAGTGGATTGAGTGTATAATACGACACTGTATCTACCTGTTTTTCTCTAACTCTGCTCTCTTCCAAAGCTCGTTTCGTTGTTTGTAATTCACTGTTTAGTTGCTGTACAGTCTCGGAAGATCGTGCTTTTTTCTCTCGATGCTCGTTCTCCGTCATTTCCATTTCGTTCTTCAAGTCGTGCAGTTCAGTTGAAGTCTTGTGCTTACTCTTGGCAAGTTTGTTAATTGCATTTTCTAGTTCTTCGATAGTTTTTCCTTGCTCCAAAGTTCTCACCTGCACAAGATAAAAGGGTTATTAAAAACTGATCGTTGTATGATCGCAAAGAAAGAGTTATCTAAAGGGGCTAAGTTACAGTTTGAGCAATTTGAAAAATGTTCCACAAATTTTTCATGTCAGTTTCCTTTTGCAATCCGTGTCCTCCTTTCTTATCAACCCTTGTTCTTTTTCGGGATTTTATTCACTTTTTCCTGTTGCTCTATCGTGTTCATGTAATATCGTTTAGTGTATTTCAAGTTCAACGTATAGTAGAAGCGTGCGTCGCAAAATGAAAAAAACTTCTTATTATTCGCGAGGCACTGAGATACATGGCCGCTACCTAACAGTTCACTGGATATCATTTAACAGCCAGGAGCTGTTCACATTTGTTATATTTCAGCAAGACTTCAGCCCTATTATCAACTACTTGCGACTAGCACTTGAAAAGGGGAACCTAGGATGTACCCATATAAAGCAAACCCATACTCAAGTCCGGTGGGTGAAAAAGGAACTAACAAGCTTACCACACTTACCCTAAGTTCGCTGGCCTCAAGTAACTTTGCCTTTAGATTGGTCACTTGTTGTTTATAATCAAGCAATTCTCTCTGCAATTTATCATTATGTTTTACAAGTTTCTTGTATCTGATCGAGTTCTCGTCTCTTTCGACTTCAACGCGACCTTTTTCGCGCAAAAGTTCTTCAAGTTCGGAGACTTTCTTTTTCAGTAACCCCAGGTGTAGATCTTTGCTCTCCATCTGTTGTTTGGACCATTTAAGTCGTCTTTGCAGGTTATAAATTGTTGTCTTCCTATCATCCAGAGCATCCGCCTGTGTAAAAAAAATAGTTCACATTTAACGCCACATTTTCTTCCATTCAAAGACAGAAAAAAAATGAACTCTGTTAAAATCTACGTTCCACAAATTTACCCTGAGGGAATGGAGGAAACTAACCTCTAGCTTGACTAACTGTTCTCCTCTCGCCAACAAAGCCTCACCGTTCACATCCAAACCAACATCATCAGCGATTTCATCCAGTTTCATGACACGGGCCAGTTTTTCACAAAAGGTTACAAACTGAAAAATAACACATAAAGACGAAGCGCTGTAAAAAATGCCAAAGAAAAAGGTTCACGCTTTCAGCATCAACTGAATACTTTGCGACTGTATCCAGCCAACAATGCTTCCTCGTAAGGCTCGAAGCATTCTAATATCTCAGAATCTTTGAAAGTTCTCTCGTGCACGAAACACTGATTGCATTATGGTCCGTTATGATGTGCATGCAACAATCACTAGGCCTTCAAAGTCACAACCTTACAGTCTTACCTTTCTCTTGTCGTCTTTCAGTTGATCTCTCTCTACGTCAGAAGTAAGAAGTTCTCCTTCAAGTCCCGTCACACGTTGCTGGTTCTCTTTCAGTTGGGTCTCTGCCTCGTTGGCTCGTTTTAGAGTAGTGCGGTGAAGGTTTCTCTGGCTTTCTAGCTCCTCTGATAGGTTTTTGAACTGGACCTTCAATGATTCCTCTCTCTGAATACAGCCAAAGATTGAGCCAATTAGATACAACAACGATAAAAAACCTATTTCATCTATTTTACTACCCTTTATTGCAGTATTTTGAACTAAAAGCATTGTTGCGTCACGTTTTTGTAAGAGTTCGTTTGTGCATGATTGCAAGATTATCCAATCACAGCAGAGAAAAAACCCAATGATTCAAATTCAATTCAATTGTTCCGATCAGTGCTTAGAACCAAAGAGCCGGAGCAAAGATAACACAGAATCCGCATGTAATTTATGACACTTTTATGTTGCATCGCACTGTTCGGTCTAGTGTTTAAGGCCTCAGTAACAGCGTGTCCCCCTCCCCCTGTAACAAGTGCACTTACCGATTTGACATCCCTGTAATCTCTGACAACATTCTTTACTTTAGAAACGATGGCATCTTCTTCAGCCGCAATGGAATCATCTAAATCTCCAATCAGCTGCGCCAGATGCCGCTTGAAGTTGTGTAGCTGCAGAGAGAACCAAAAAGAAATTATTGAAACCTCTACAGCTATAAAAATTAAAAAAAATACACTTGCCTTCTAACCAGGCTGAGCAAAAATGACTCACCACTTTTGTGTGAATGGACAGACTCAAGTTAGAAATTCTCAATTAAGGGCGTTCAAAGTAAACCGTGATCACATTTGTTTTGTTTCAGCGCCCTCTGTGTACAGTTGGTCCAGAGATTGCACTTCACCTTCTAAGTTAACCAATCAGATACTAAAATAGTACCACTAGTTTACTGCACTTTAGGATATTTACAAGAAGTACCCTTGAGCCTTCATTGGTTGCTTGCGATATTTCTCCAATTCGATTGATATCTTCGGTTTCAGTCTACAACACACTTTTGATAAGCTTAGGCTCCAAGTAAGGGTCCAATAATCCATTTCCTGCTAATACACTATACCCAGTACTTCTTCTGCATCCCATTTGTTACATCAACCGGTTATGAGATTGTGAGAGAAAAAAAACTCTTCTTTACAAATTACAAACCTTTGATTGAGCTGACTGGCCAGTGTATGCACTGGTTTGCAGTGTTTGTTCCATCTCCTGCAGCCTGTAATAAGGTAGCAATGTATAATCTGTCAGTTTTTAGCATAAAAAGAAAAATTAGAGAACTTCTTGTAACCACACACACCAATGATCTGAGTCTACAAACACTAACTGCAGTCAAAGGGGTGAAATGAGCACAGGCCTGTATACTCATATGTTCCAAATTTAATGTGATGATGCTCATAAATGCAATTTGGTTCATACTGACATGCATTGTCAATTTTTGCTGATTCAGTGAATTTCAAATAATTTACAGTAAATAATGAAATAACAAAACTGTTTCAAGACTGAAAGTGTTACATTTGGTTCTACCAAGTGCAACCCAGACTAGAGCCTTGAAGAGGAATTACACTGAACATTCTGAACACTAGCCACTTTCAAACCAGAAGTTGCAATGAAGTTAACTTGAAGTTGACTTACTTATTTTCTTTTTCATCAAGTTCTTTTTTGGTGACCCCCCAGGCATCTTGACTTGCTGCTAGCTGATGTTTCATTCGATCTATTTCAATTTCCATTTCTCTGATCTTTTGTTGCAAAGTGTCCCTTTCTCTGGTTAAGCTGTTAATGGTTTGTTGACTCTGACCAGAACTCTTCTTCTCTTGTCCCACTTCTGAAACCAATCTCATTATGGTTTCCCTGAAAACACCACAAACTTAACATTTCAATAATAATTGGGCCAACTTCTTGTCTGACGATGTTCTTATAACAGAAATCATAGCCCTTGTGGAGAACCTCACATAAGTTACATGTGATTGCTTCCAGAATTGTTGAGGTTAGAAACAGCAAAATTGCAGAGTTGGAAAAGTCTTGAAAGTCAATAATAATTCAAAATAACAAGCCTTGTGACATAAAAGAACCACAAATAAAATAATGTTATGTAGTCTTCAACTACAATTGCAATAAATATAAGTTACAAGTCAATCAAGAAGGAACAAACCTGCTGGCTTTAGACTCCAAGTTACTTTCATGTAGATTACGAGACAATGCACTTGCTTTTTCTTGCAAACTGTTCCTCTCTCTGGCTATTTCTGCAATCTGAAGATCACAATTTAATCAAATCATAAAGCTCAATAGACCAATGTTATGTTGATAATTCATGTTTAGATCTGGCAAAGAAACACGGATTTTCAAATAGTTTCAGTAATACTAACTGTAAACCAAAGCATGTTCACTTGACAAGTTCTTATTTAACAATGACTGAGGTAGGTTGCAACCAAGGAAATCTGGTGTGTCGATATTAATGCACAATACTTAAGGTTTTGAGAGGACTTAGAGTGTAAATGACCAAACCTCCAACAAGAGGGCATTGGGATTTTTGGTTTTGTGGTTTTGACTATTTTTTATATTGGTTTTTCGGCTTTTGTACAAAAAAACTTCAGTTTCTCGGTTTTGGTGTTCATTGCAGTTTGCCAATTTTCTGTTTTTTAACATTTGGTTTTCCATTTTTGCGAAAAATATTAACAGGTTTTCAGATTTGATATCGGATGCATTTTATGGTTTTTCCTATTTGACCTATTTGGGTTCTGGTTTCTCTTTGTCCTGAGCAGCAATTACGTGCCTCCACTGATCTCAAATAGCAGCTAAATGCAAATGTTATCAAGATGAATGTGTGACAAACCAATTTGAATATTGTAGCAATCCCTAGGTAGCCTACATGTAGCTGTAGGGGAGGGTGCACCTATATGTAGGGTACAGCTAAGCATGAAACATTGTCAGGGTTTCTTTATCAACGCCACCTCGAAGTTGGTGACCAAGTTACAGGCCACACGTGACTGATTGATTCAATCTCCAAACTTTCAGGTCTTAGTTTGCACATGGAAATGTTAGATTAGGGATTTTTTATGAAACTTTCCAGAGCTATAGCTTTTTGCAACTGCAAAATTGCAATCCTATATAGGACTTCTGCACGAATTTCCTTAATTAACTAGACTCCACTACTGCAGAGACCATGCTTGAGGTCCTTGAGAGAGCAGCTGTTAATTTAAGCAGATACTGGGAGATATGAATGCCAAGTCCATGGCATTCATAAATCCTGTAATGAAATTAGTGTAGTTAATTACTCTGTATGTTTCACTTGTCATCAATGTATTGGATCAATCAGGGTTTTAATAACTGGGATGTGAAAATGTATTGGTTTTGACAGTTTTGCATGTGGTTTTTTGGTTTTAGATGATTTTTTTTCTATGGTATTGCAGTTTCTAATAAGCCCCAATGCCCCCTTCCTTAACAACAGACTCACCCTTCCGATAAGAGAGTGCAGAGACACAGACAAAGTTTCAGATGCATCCAGCTGCAGAGCTTGAGTCAACTGGGATTTCATCTCACCATACTGCAGATTAACATAACAATAAATTCAATTCAACAAAGGTCACCAAAATTAATAATGCACTTTGATTACTGGAAACAAGCCGTGATGTATCAAAATTCCTGAGTTTTGATTGGTTAACAAGGCCATGTTGCCTATGGCAATAGACAAATAATTTTACAACTTGCCTCATCAAAAGTATTCCCCATTTCCCAACCATATTTTGCTTTCTTAATTTCTCTGGACAGTTTATTGGACTGGTACCCTTTTGTACTCCTGGACTAGTAGAGTCCAAGAGATTTCTATTTGCCATTGGTCATGCACTGCTGGGTGTACAGCTTTGACACATACCTTACTCTCCCATTTGGCAGCTCTGCCAGAGGCTTCCTCCTCTGCAGCGATGTGGTGTTTGAGTGATGACTCTACCTGCTGCAGACGATCTTGCTGAGTTTGTATTTCTTTTTTCAAAGATGATATGGTGACATCACTACGGTTTGCAAAATTTTCCTTCTCTGTTGCTTCATCCTCAGCTTCTCGTATTCTATCACGGAGGGAATGCACCAGTGCTGTCTGTCTAGCTGCATTTTGTTTGTTGCTTTCAATCTCACACTGTAAAAATGATTTTAAAAAAGTATTTAATGATCACAATACAAGATTCATGAAATCATAATGCATATGTCCTGCAAGTCATCACCATTATCACAGAGCTGATTTAAATAAATGACTATGAATATAAGAAAATCATATGCATGTATGTCAACTGTGGATTTAAAGAAATGAATGTGAAACGATCTTTGCAGTAACAAACACTACTTATGCAGTATTTTCACTTCTGCTTACATAGTGTTCATCACAGTGAAGAGGATTGCTCTCATATTCACAGTTGATTAATCTTAGTCATTGATATGAATTCAATGAGGCAGTGAATTTAAATCCTCCCTTACCTTGAACTCAATAATTTGTTGATCCTTTTCTGATATTCTCTGCTGAGATTCTCTTAGCTGTAAAGAAAAAAAAGTGTCTGATTAACATTCATCCCTGTATACGCCTGGAAAAAACCATGATGTAGCTCCTTTTATCAATAATCTTGCATAGATGAAAAAGAGTGACATACCTCTTGCTGTAAACCAGATGATACCACTTTTTCAGCAGCAAGGTCTGTTTGTGCAGTTTCTGCAGCTTGTCTGTAGTGTGATAACTGTCGTGAAGAAATAAATAACAATTTATTATAGTGGATTTTTGTTAAGATAGTGACTGATTTTAACTTCTTTCTTTTAGGCCTGAGGCTTGCAAAAGCTTATCTCAGCCTGGGTGAAGAGCATGCACTCATGGGACAACACCATAACCTGGCTAGAACTCAAAAACAGAATGAGACACAGCATTTCTTGATGTAAAGGTCAATTTTTAATCATATCTTTTAGGGCTGCATAATAAATCACATTGCTGGTAGGGAGTCTGGGGGACCTAAAAACCCTCTGACACTGATGTGCTTTTTTCTTCTGGAACAACACTCAATAAAAACTTAAACAAGCATGTGTTAATGATCGTAGTATTAGTATATTTTATACCTGTGAACTTAAATGTTCTCTTTCTTGTTGAAGTCTTGAAATCTTATCTCTGAAAAGCTGACTTTCATCCAGAGATGATCCAAGTTCCAATGAAATGGAGGGACTACGGCAAACAATAGCCCCTGATTCAACCTGTATTTCAAATACCACAAAATAATGTGAGACATTTTGGGGACTAGAAGGTAGATAGGAGGTAGGAGTCAGGATTCCACCCAAAACAGAAAGCAATATTTATAAAAATTAAGAAATCTTAGGTGAGAAGTGATGCGAAATAGTCAATGTTGCTGCTTAAAAAGAGGAGCAAGTTTACAGTTCACATTTTAGATGATCAGTGAAACACAGAGAAGCAAAACTAATGAATTCTCTTAGTACTTTAGAAGTAAATATTCTACAAAAACAAAAAAAAAACACAGCAAAAAAAAAAAAACTGAGAAATTAACTATCCTTTTGATACCAAAACAAAATTAAACTTTCATTGATTGACAGGGGCTAATTGAATTTACTTAACTTTCTGCAAGAAATAATATATTGAATATTATTTCCCATAATGCATTAACACTTAAAAAAGAAACAAAACAAAACTACAAAGATTGAGAGAAAATTTTTTCCTAAGTCTTATCAATGCAAAGTGAATCTTGATGATTAAGACTTGAATCATGAAGAGGTCCTTGAGTTTTTTCCTTGAGTAAACAACATCCAAAACCTTAACAAATACCATCTCCTAACAATGTTTGCAGTGTTTGGTTGCTAAAGAACTTTCTCTGTTCTTTAATTAAGTTTAAATAATTGATTAGTATGGGGGAAACTTTACAACATACTGTGAATTGCATTTATGTGTAGTAGGTTTGTAAAAAGAAGTAACACTGGTGGAATAAAAAGTACACACCATTCAAACTTGCCTCTAGTTTAGTCTTAATGTATTTATTCTTTAGATGGATAAACCAAGCTTAATTGCGATACAAAACTTGCACTTGTAATTTTGAAAAAAAGAAATTCATTGATAATTTCAAAAATACATCATGCACATGTGGTGATTCTCACTGATAACTTATCACTTTAAAAGTTTTTATATTGCAGCTGTTGCTCTGAATAATGCTTGGAAATATATAAACCCTTCAGTAATCTTGAAGTTTACCACTAGCAGAAGATACCGCGGTTTCTACCTTTGTGAAAACTAAAGAAATTCCATCCTACATTTTTCTCGATCTTCCAACTTCATGAAAGCCAATTTACAAATCCGAACCAGAAAGATAATGTTGGAGTTCTAATGAAAATAAACAAGCCAATTATGATCTAAATGACTCGAATGATCATTAGTTACAGACAGTTTGTTCTGATCAGTCGTCAAGACAGTGATTATTACTCAAGGAGATGTTATAAATACCTCATTTCGTCTGGGAACCGGTGAACTCGTTCGAGAACTGTTCTGACTGCCAGATTTTCTGTGCCCTATGATCATCGGCGGAGAATTTCTATACAACTGTCTCTCATCGCCATGGTCCCTCCACAGCTCGCGCACATCAACACCTGAGTCTTCGAAGTAAGTGAGTTGTGTGCCGGGTTTTGCCTCTACAAGCCTCTGTTTTGGAATTTTAGGAAAATGCTCTGATCTATCTGAGTGTAGGGATGCCATCACATCCTAATTTTTTATCGGAAATCGAAAGAGTCTCTCCAACCTTTCACGTACAGTTCAAGTTCATATAATGAAGTTTTTTCAAAATGGCGGGCGTAATATTTAGGTCCTTTCTTAGTTGCATAGCAACAAGAGACGCTCGTTTTAGACAAACCTCAATTTTGAGAAAAACTACCCGGGTGGTGAGGGGAGTAAATTGATAGGAATTTTACTGGAGGAATAAAAAAAACAATCACAACTGTCTACGTCTTTTCTTTCTGAAGTTTCCATTTTTTCTTTGCCTCAATTGCGGGTGGAAGACAGGGGAACAGGGCAGATTTCCTCTACGTGACATGGAGAGAATTGTTTTTCGTAACATTCCTGCTTCAATTCCCCTCCTATTTTTAAAAATAGCATATGCAGTAAATCAATTCTCAAATATATATTGGATTTTGGCATGAAAATGGTGGTAAACAAAGCATATAATCAATTTTTGCACGCTAAGAAGTTGCTTCTATTCGAAGCCTATAATTCTCAAGTCCGCTCTGATTGGCTGGCGCTAATGAATAATGATTACTTTCTTATTTCTGATTGGTTGAGGGCGGACAAGCTCTTCAAGTCGAAGAGGCGACGCGGTTTGGTTCAGAGTGAGTGATTATATTGTTGAGTTTTAATGCTGATAGCTTAGCATCCTGATTGTTTTCTACGGACGTGAACAGATTGGTACGTTTCTTCAATGTATCTTTTTCTAAAATCTGGCTTTTAATTCATTCGCTTTTCCTTTGATTTTGCACAGGACATCATGGAAAACCCCACAAGTGTTCCTGAATTGATGCAATTCGTCCAAGCGACCTTACAGAGCATGCAAGAAAAGTTTCAAAATGTCGAAGACTCAATCGTGAAACGAATGACCGAGACTGGGAAGAAGCTGGACGAGATAGAGAAAGGACTCACGGATCTGATGGATCATTCTGGAATGGGGGAGCCTTATGAAGAAGATCTTGAATCGGACAAAGATTTCTCCGATACAGACAAGGGCAGATGATGATGATGAATCGCAGATGACGGTTGCTGGTAAACCCGGTTGCTAGAGGCATAAGTAATGTAAACAGATCGTTCACTTAACGTAGATTATTTTTATTTGAGCAGATTCCACTATGTGTTTATAGTATAGTTGTTAGAAACATCGTGTTCTTTTCCCAATTTTATGTGTAAAGCAGCCTAAATCCTGCAAAACGTTTCTTTACGGTGGTATGATGTGGAAATTAGTGGCCGTCGCGGTGTGTACACTGACACTACAATTGCTTACTGGGTCAACTGGTGAAGCCGATTAGCGAAGAAATAAGCTTTTGACAAACATTTTACTTTTATTTAAATTTAACCTGCAAGAAAAAAAATTGTAACGTAGAGGGCATCACTGAAAGTACTTCCAGTTTTTTTATATTGTAAGTATGGTTTTAATGCTAAATATATTTGTGTAGTTTGGGACTGAGAAATAAACTACAAGTTGTCATGAGTTCAGTTGAAATCATTATTCTTAGATTCCTCTAGCTCCTAACTCTCAAGTGATCAGAAGGTAATTTCTCCTCAAAAGTTTAAGACACTCTTGAAGTGATAGTTGATGGAAACTAAGAAAAATATGTACTTGCTTTTTTGTGAATTATAAAGAATGGCCACAAAAGAAATAAACAGTGCATATATCATTGAAATAGTAACAAATTTATTGTTCGTGATACACATTTTTTTTTAAATTGTGTGTGATATGGGTCAAAATGTCATACAAATGTAAAATTTCCTTACATTTTAAAAATATGGATCTCTGTATATTTGATTGACAAGGGAAATCATAGCAATAACCAGTGGATCCAGAAATACTGTTTTTATTCATAATGGTCTGATTTGAATGACTCAAACAACCACCTCCCTCAAGCTAACACCCTCCTGCTCCACTTTGATGGAGAGAGTGGATTGTATACGGGAAATAATCATATTAATGTCTCTAAATAGTACCCTAACATGTCTCTTCAAGTGGCTATTTAAAGCTCAGTGCTATTTGCCTCTCATAGTATTCCACGACATCACATTCACTAAAAGCAAAATACAATCTCGTGCAATTCTTAAATTTTCCAGAACTAGCAGCAGAATGAGGGTCATAGTTGGACTCTGCAAGATACTTTTCCATACAGACTTTAGACAGCTTGTCACAATCTACTTCTGGTGGAAATGTGACCCATACAAAATATCCTCCTTCAGGTCTTCGGTAAGATATCTGACCCTCAGGTATATCCGTGTCTAGGGCATTGCATAATGCATTACACAGGACTTCTAGGACCCTCCACACCATTGATAAGTGATCCTTAAGTAGCCCCTGTTGCAATGCTACAGCAATAATGCATGATAAGTATTGGTTAAAGCATCCACCACAAATAGCATATTAAAAACTTTTCTGCAACAATAATCACACTCATTCAAGAACCTCCATTCACCTAGGATGCAGCCTTGGAGCAAGGAACTTTAAAAAAAGAACCATTAGAGATGACATGCCCTTTATAATTGGCATTACACTTGTCATCAAATGTGTAAAGTCTTTCAGGAGGTGTTTGTCACCGGTGTAAGACAGCAAATTGTACATGTCACCACAAAAGGCAAAAAGTTTCTCGGAGCTTGCTTATTAATGATGTGCATCAACCTTTCTTCAGATAAATTTGTAATTTCTTTTTTATTGGGTTTATCATGGCTGTCTGATCTTAGACACTAGTTTCTGATTTTAGGCACCAGTGTCTGACTTTAGACAATAGTGATTCCGAGTGTCTTCTGATTGAAGACATTAGTGTTCAATGTTGGACACTACTGTCTAATTTTAAACACCAGTTTCTGATTTTAGACACTAGTGTGCAATTGTCGTACATTGTCCAGGAGTTTTTCATCTTTATTTCTGCTCCCAGATGGCCATAAGATGGAGGGGGAGGGGTGGGGTGTTAAAGGGATGACACACAAGTGAAAATGATGGGATTTGATTGAAAATAATTCAGTTAACTCCTGGGAAGACCAAGTAACCTTTATGAACAGGGGTTAAAATAGTGCAGAAGTAAGAGCAGTTGCAATTATTTTGATGATAGCCAAATGGTTCAAATGTGACCAAAATGATTTCCTTGGAAGACAGTGTGTTTAATTTTTCCCAGAGCAAGACTAACATCTGGGATTCCAACCCTCATGACAAGCTCACTCAGTATCAATAACTTGAAGACCCAGTAAAAACTTAATGTGTTTTTAATGCGCACAATATGACAATACTAATTCTTTCAAAGATTAACATTTGAAACAACTAATCTGGAAATATCTAATTTTGCTGACATAAAATGAAGTTCAAGAATAAAATTTGAGTTGAGCAACTGTGATTTAACCTTCCCACTGTTTATGAACTAAATTTAATTAATGCTAAATTTAACAAGCTAATATTTGTTATCAAGTTACTATCTATTGCAATTTTAACAGACAGAGAAAATTATGACATAAATTCAAACTCAGTAATACTGATAAAAGCATGTTAGAAATAGCTTATCTTATTTTGCTTGTTACAACTTCCCTAATTTAAATTAAAGAATGTACTGTAAACTGCTGATTGTACTCACTCTTTCTCACACGTTTACATTAACAAACCCATTCAACCCCAAAATTAATTTTGATCTCCTAAGATTTTTTCCCCTAAAAATTATAGTACATGCATTGAAATTTAATTAAGACTACTAAAACTTCCAACCTCTCTAATTGAAGAGTACCTTTAGGCTTCAAAGTAAAACTTTTTTATTCTTCCTTATAAAATAACATGTATTACAATTTATTTTCTATTTCACCCATAAATACATCTGCACAACTTAAACTAAGATAAATTAAAAAATGGAAAAATTGCCATCAAAGTAAATTTAATAATCATGAACTGAATCTTAAATTATTTACCAGATCTCATTTGGTGTCAGAAATCATGATTTATTCTTTTTCAGTATTCATTTATTTTGGTATACTTTTTGCAAATTTATCACTGTCCATTTAAAAGGATTTCATGATGTTTAGTATCAAAAAAGAATTTCTTCCTTACCTCAATGCTACCCTTGATTCAAATGACACAGCAATCACTTCAAAAACAAAAGTCCCCCTATTTTTAGATATATTTACTTCGAAGTCCATAATTGTTAGTTGCTTGGGAAAATTTCTTCAATTGCTAAAGCTATTTGCTTCACACAGTGTTCAAGGGTAGGACTGTCAAGAAATGCAAATGAAAGCCTCATACAATTTTTGTATTGTCCTTTACAAGAACATCGTGAGCCCTTGTTAAAATCAACAGCATACTTATTGAAACAGATGTCATATAGTTTATCGCAGTCAATCTCAGGGGGGAGAACAACCCAAACAAAATAACCTCCCTGGGGTTTTGTGTATTTAATTGCACGTGGAAAGTACTTATCCATAGCACTACATAGTGTATTCAACTGGGACTTATAAAGCTCTCGTGTATATGCTACATGCTCCTTTACCAAACCCATTTGTATTGCCATGGTAACAACACAAGAGGTGTAATGGTTGAAGCAACCCCCACTTGTAACATACCCAGAAGTCCTCAAAATCTTTCTTACATGTTCAGGGGCCTCCATCCAGCCTAGACGCAAGCCAGGTCCTAACAGTTTGGAAAAAGTTCCATTTGAGATCACATTTCCTTTGTAATCAGGATCAGCCTTGTTATCAAATGCAAAAAGCCTAGGGGGAACTTTAAAAGGAGGTTTTTCTCCATCATAAGAGAGCAAGTTGTATACATCATCACAAAAAGCAAGCACATTGTACTTCCGAAGCAGTTTGATCAACTGCTTACACCTTGTTACAGAAAGTACAGAGCCGGTTGGATTGTTAAAAGTTGGAATGCAATAGAGCAAACCAGAGAATGGATTTCTCTCAGTTATAACTGGCAATGTCTGCAAATGTTCTGCCATTAATTTCTCCAACTCATCAACAATCAAACCATCTTGATCTGTCGGAACCCCCACCAAATTCATCCCAAAGTCATCTGATAAAGCTTTAAGGGCAAGGAAATAAGTTGGTTCTTCGACGAAAGCTACAGTCTTAGGCTGAAAGAGGAGGCTTCCTATGCAGGCCAGGCCTTGTGAAGCACCAGCAGTGAACCAGATGTCATCACAATTGACAGTGTCACCATACTCCTCGGTGAGAAATTTGGTGAGCTCACTCTTAGCTGCTAAGCTTCCACTGTGTGGTCCATACTGAAACAGCTGAGGATAATTTTCTGGAGTATGAAGAGCTAGAGTTGCTTTATGAATAAGCTCACCACATTTCATGCGCAGATGTTCACTTGGTGCCCCGACACGTAGGCTATGCACTTTCCTGCCATCCTTCGTAAGGTAGTCAAACAATGTTGTCATCTTGAAAATTGGGTGTTTGCTAGCTGAGCTGTCAAGTAACAATAAAATGTAACAATGTTTAATGAAATCAATAATATATGACCTTTATAGGAAATTAAATTAAAGTAATGATCCTCGCTGGTGAAATTGCGGAAAAGAATCTCCAGTTGACAAAACAAAATCAGACTTTGATGGGATTCCTTCCAGTTGAAGCCTGATTTTTTCACTCTTCTTTTCCACAATTGCTTAAATGTAGCTTTAACTAGACATGCTTTCTCCAATTAATTATTACATCTGAAGTCTGGAGTGACCTGAGCGGTGAGGTACGCGAACGCATTCAGGTACACATTTTAAAACAAAATGGCTGAATTCGAGATCAACGGATGAATCATAATGAATATCTCTTTGTTAAGATTAAACTAAGTACCTCTGTAACTGCTTGACGATTTGGAAGGGGATTCCTTTAACTATCTGCTGATCTGATATTACAGTGTTCTCGCTTTACTTCGAACCAGCTGTAAAGAGCGTTAGGTGCATCATGGGATATCATATGAAGGCATTGTTTTTGTGATCAAAATGGCGGCGGCCGGGAACGGTAATTTTGTTCCTTTGATTGCTTAATTTCATCAAAATCCAACATTTTCTATAGTTATTTTGTTAAATTTTTACTTCTCCTTCTCTTTTAAGGCGTAGAAGAGTACCACTGTAACTACTGCCAAGCAGATTGTACGTCACTTCGAGTGAAATGTGCAGAATGCACCGATTTCGATTTGTGTCTTCAAGTAAGGATTGTAGAGTTGTTACTGACTCGTTGATCTATCTTCGTCATTAAGCTCTGTCTTTTTTATTATTCAATCACTGATTTCGTTTTAGTGTTTCGCTTGCGGCGCGGAAATGGGTAAACACAAAAGAGGACACGATTATCAACTTATGGTAGGTCACGTGATGATATGCGCTTTCACAAGCCTTGCAAAAAATTTTGGGTGGCTTCCAAAATTTTGTCTTCGTTTTCACCATTCTGGTTTGATTAAAACTAAAATTCTTAAATTCATATAGTATTTTTCTTTAACTTGGAGTTTTTTCTTTGTTAAATTTTTAAGGTGATCTACTAGTGAGACCTGGAATTGTTTTCTGAATATTAGCGGACAATCCTTCCCCACCCCACCCCCCCCCCTCTTCTGCCCTACAACTTCTCACAGGATCATCTTATTATTCTGGTCATAAGCCCAACTCCACCCTCCCCTCACCTGTTTATTCCTCATTCTGAGTGTGCGTGTGAAGAGTCCACAATATTGGTCTGAGGTCAGCCTGCAAGTATGTGCAATGATCATTACACCCACTTTCCCAGTCTCTCTTCCAAGGTTCTGATATTTGTCAAACTTTCCTTCCTCTCCCTTAAACTGAGTTTTCTAGAACTGTGATGTTAATTGCTTGAAGAGACTTATTACTTGATATGTCTCTTCATGGTTATTGAGAACCAACAAATGAAGTTATCTTGCTCTGTTCTCATGACCACTTTGAATGCTATAATTGCATATTTATTTGAAAGTTTGTTTCCCCATGACACTCTGTGATACTTTAATATATCATTACCTTTACTGCAAAAAATGGTATTTTTCAGCTTATTTCATTACGCCTCTAACATTAATATTATCATTGTCTTCATTATTATTTTCATTATCTTTATTTACAAGTATATCAATATTCAGTTAATATCTTAAGATAACTGAGGAGATCCTGGTGACATATCTCAAAAACTTGTATTGTTCAGGATGGAGGGACATTTCCATTGTTTACTGAGGACTGGACATCTGAGGAAGAAGTGCTGCTTTTAGATGCTATAGAGCAGCATGGCTTTGGAAACTGGTAATCGCAATTTACAATGTGTATCTTACATTTGGCTCACCAACAGTTTTTGACAAACTCCAGTGGAAAGGCTTGAGACTAAAGCTATGCAGTCTGATTGATATGGTTAGGGAAACAGAGTGATCTAATGTTAGCTAACTGGCCTGCCTGCAGATTGAAAGGTGTAAGTGTAAACCCTCTCTGGGTCAGAGGCAAGGCACTTCATTGAATGGGTTCTGGGATGGGTACCTGGAAAAAATGTTTAGGGTGTATCCCTTTTTCTCGAGAGGAGAAGCAATTTTCCTTCTCAATTCATGCCTGAAAAACTAGGAGAAGATCCAGTACCCATGAAAATCAGTCTCATATACAGGATGACTGGGAAGTGCAATACATTTTGGATTTTCCTTGTACCATTGTTATTCATGTTTTTATTTTTTGTTTTTTTTCAGGGATGATGTCGCTGATCACATTGGTACCAAAACAGGGAAAGGTCTGCCAGGCATTCAATGTGTTCATTGATTGATTAATTGGTTACTTATTTAACTAACTTTTCACTAGACCACAATCTGTTCATAGCTGATAACAAATAAAAGCGTGTTCTTGCCATCAAGGACTTGTATAAAACCCTTTACAAAGTACTGATTGGTAAAGTCTCATCTCACATTCTCAAATATGTAACTACCTGTTAACAATTTTCTGATGAATGATAAGAAGCAAATAACATATCCAAGACATTTGCAAAATTGTGTGATCCATTAAGTTTTTGACAAAATTTGGCAGTAAAAGCTGTTCAAAGTTAGGAATCATATTAAAATGTTTAATTAGGATCTTTATAATTCTTCTGTCTCTCCTTGTTGGCTCGTTTTTCTCAACAACATGTTGAAAAAGTTTTTTTTTTATAAATCTATCTTTATCAACAGAGACCAGTGAACATTATGCAGACAATTACATCTCAGGAGTTGTTGGACAAGGTAATAATTTGTGTTAAATATTTCACAAGTTCTTTGTTACACAGGGCGATGATGATGATAATAATATTAACTTTATTCCTGTGTCAATTTATTCAGCTAAACAGTAAGTTTGTGTTCTGTAAGAATGTATTCTGTATTCTCCAACTGAATATTTTGCAAGCTGGACCAGTTCTTGGAAAGTTCAATGCTCAAGTTATCATCTGACCTCATTATTTATTTGTTGTCCTAGTACGCCATGACAAATGAATTAAGTATCTCTTTTTGGAATTTTTTTTCTCTTTGAAAAAGTAGATACTATAAGTCAGTTTACTTCTCATGAAGGATAGCTGCTGGATACAGAAAAAAACTGTATCATTTCAAAGCCACGAAGTATTTTTTCTGAAGACAGGATGTGTTTCAACCCAGTGCCTCTGATTTCCAATGACAATTTTATAATTTTCTATCTCATTGTGTTATAGCGACTGTTGAACCTTTTAAGAACAAAATAGTTGATCATACATCTACTGATCAAGGTATGGCAAATAACTATCAATTGAAAATAAAGTTTGATGAATAAAGATGATACCTCTATGCGCTGAAAATAAAGTGATTTGTTTTAATACAATAGCCACACTTTGAACTGACAGAAGTTGTGTAGAATCTGAACTTTTTATCATTCAGTGACGATTGTCCTTTTGAAGCAGCGAATTTGAATGTGTTACTTGAATTGCAGTATTAAGTAATTAATCAAAGAGGCCTTTACTTCTCTCCAACTTACAGAAGTACTGTCGCCAACTCTCTTACACCCCCCTGAACCTGTGGAGATGAATAATACTGAACAGCAGGAGCTAGGATATATGCCACTAAGAGATGACTTTGAAAAGGTAATTATAACAGAATTTACAGTGCCATTTTACCAGATCATTCAAAATGCTCAGCCACCTGAGATAACCTTTTTCACAGCAGCCTCAGATGTGATTTAGTGATAGCTTCCTGGCCATTGTAAAGGAAGTTGTAAAAGTCAGCACTATGTTGCCATAACCTTGTTTTGGTTATAGCAAAACTGTATTTTAATAGTAATCCACAGTTAAGAACTACGATGAACAGACCAAAACTAGTCAAAGGAACTCATCTTGCCTTACACAGGGCATCAAAAGTACTCATTTTTTGTGAAAAATGTAGTAGCAAGAGGATAGAGCCATTAAGTAACTGGTAGATATTACCCACAATTATATGAAACATAGCTTAGGCCATTTCCATTTAGAGAGAGAATTCTGCATCCTTGTTGGTAGAGAAATCTCTGACTTTTGAAGTCTCCTGAGCACTTAAAAATTTAGTCAATACTGCCCAATACTGCTCAAAGGATGTGGCTTGTGTATCACTATTGTGTAACACCATCCATCTAGACTTGACAGGTGAGAAATTGAGAAGTAAATCAGAATTTTTTTTTTCTGTAGGAATACGATAATGAGGCTGAAACTCTTGTCAGTGGTTTACAGTTCAATTATGATGACGAGGATGTGGAAGTAGGTAAGGATGAAAAAATTCAAACTTGGTGAAGTGTTTTCAAGACATCCTAAAGGGTTTCACATACATATCTGCTCAATTTAGCGAATTGGAATCATGTAATTATTTGCTTACAGCACAATGTATACAGTTAGCTCCAGTAATCTAGTTTCTGTTTTGTTTTGTAGATTTAAAGCTAGGAATAATAGATATGTATTTAAGAAGACTCAAGGAAAGACAACACAGAAAGAAGTAAGTACAAATAACTTTTTTGTAAGAAACATTTTCAACTGACTGATGGATGTATCCCTTACAGCTTTGCAAGCTGTTTACCAAGTAGGGTTCATATTGAAAGATTGTAATTTCAAAGCCAGTAAAAGCCTCTGTTATGCAGTTCCATTATTTTTTGGCATGTTTTAGTGTTTATTTGTTTGTTCTTGTTTGTTCTTGTTTGTGAGCATCTCATTTCAAATCTTATTCTCACTTCATCCTGGTCAAGATGTCTGTGGTAAGAAGGTGCCAGGTTGCTTTTTTAAGGGGGTGGGGCTGGGGGGTTTGGGTTCAAATGACCCCACCTCCTTTTTTCAAAGGAGTTATTGATTTATAGTTTTAACAAAAAAGTGACTTAACACTCTCACCTCTTATTGCTTGTATGACATTAAGGTAAACACCAAGCTAGAAAGCTCTTCTGATACAACCCCCTGAGTAAGCTCAGATAAAAAGTCTTGTAATCTAGTTGGTTGAAAAATTTGACATAGTTCTCCTCTCTTTTGTAATGTTTAACCCCTTACACCCCAAGAGTGATAAGCATCTAATTTCTCCTCACTGTATCATCCCTGAATCACACATTAGGGTGACAAGAATATAGGAAATGATCACCAACTAAAGAAGCTCTTGATTGTTAAACAAATTCTCCTTGTCAGCACCTTAGGAAATGTATAGAGAACAGTATGGAGAATATGCATACTGATGTTGGGGTGTAACGGAGTAAGGTGAAGGTTTACAGGTAGTTCATGTACAGTAGCATTGATGACAATGTTTTATTTCATTTCTTTCCAGCATTGCAAGACAACATGGACTTATTGCCAGCAAACACAGAATAATAGGTACCAAAATCCAGCTAATTATCTCATATTTATCACACAGCATGTTATAGCTGTTGCCCTTACATGTATCTTCACAACTCAACTCGCAGTGGCCTTTACAGCCACTTTGCCAATCATAATTAAAAATAAAAAAGATTTTGTCTGTGCACCCTTGTGCGTAACCAGTTTCAGTTATTAAAAGCTGTACCAACTTATCACTTTTATGACATTTGATGAAACTTTTAGTTTATTTTACTATTTTCCTTCTAGCATCAGTTATTTTTGAGCAGATTTTTAGGAAGGGGAGGGTTCTTTTCAGAGGTTGTCAATTTTAAGTCATGTCCTCACAGAAGTCTATGAACATATTTCATGTAGAGACTTTGTTTTTGTTCCAGCTCTTCGAAGAAAGTACAGCAAAGAGGACAGGTTAGTGATCTGTGTACATCAACAGAGAACAAAAAGATGATGAGATTATGATTTTTCTTTCCCAGACATTAGTCAATTGTTCCTATGACCTTTAAACAGGGCTTGACAGTTTTATTATACTGATTTCTTAGTGCGAGTTGTTACTTCCAGCATTGTACATGATGATGTTTTAAAATCACCTTCATCTTTTATTTGTAGGGAGTTCAGGGATGCCACCAGAGTTTTTGCGAGATTTAAAAGCCACAGGGAATGGGAGGAGTTTCTAAATGGTCATTTACGTAAGAAGAAACAGTGCCAAAAGTTATAAAACTTGTAACTTAAATCTTTGTAACAAATGGATCTCAAGTTTTCACTGTCTGTACTCAATCAATGACAATAGACATTAAGTCAGAAACTGAAACAACGAGAATTATTAAGTTTTGAACAATTTTTTATGGGTGTGAAAGTTTACCATTTTGTCCGTGTGTTTTGAAATTGTCAAATTTTTTTTGATGCACTTTCAGGCGAAAGAGAATTGAGAGCAAGAATCAAAGATCTCACGAGATACAGAAAGAATGGAATCACAAAACTAGCAGGTAATTTTTTGCTAAAGTAAGACCTAAAACGAGCGGGATTTTATATGTAGTAACGGCAATACGGCGCTCAAAGGAGATTTTAAATTTCTTTTTTATTGCAAGATAGAGGATTAGTATGAATGAAATCGGCACAATGTAACTTTGTTTTTCGTGGAAAACATTAATTTTACAGGAAGCCTTATCAAACACGAGTTTGTCTAGGAAAGCGAATTGATTCTTAAAAAAAGTGTTATCTCAGTGGAACTTACATTTAGAATTTTAAGGCGTTTTCCGTTAAAGCTAAACTGGGTAAACCTGTTTGACGCGTTTTCAGAGTGTCAAGAATATGATGAACAAAGGTTGCGACGAGAGAGAAGAAAGGAAAACAAAAGGAAAATGGTGGTAAGTCTTTGGACGCTTTCTGGCCGAAGTTAGAATTGTCACGACATGGTTGTGATGGAGCTTTTTGGATTTTAGCTTCCAATTTCAACATGGTGGAGCAAGTTAAACCCTCAGAAGTGATTAACATGTAACTTTTCGTTATAATATCCATACATTCCTTAGCAAACAGGCAATGAGAATAAGATAAGATAAGATAAAATAACTTTATTTATACACGGTATTTCCATCAGTTGTTAATTATCTATAAAGGTATATCTATCTTCCTAACTATAATAAAATCTAATAATAACAATTCAAATAAAAGAAACAAATAAAAATCTGCTTTTCATGGAGGCCGTGTCTAAAATTTACTTAAAATTAAGATATTACTTTAAACTGTGGCGACTTAATTTAGATTTGAAATCGGTCAGTGAAGACGCTTGTCTTAGGTCTAAGGGTAAGTCGTTCCACAAGTGAGCTCCGCTGTACAAAAAACTTCTCTTAAGATAATCAGTTCGAGGTTGTGGAAGAACTAATTTGTTTTCCGTATTCCTTAAACGATAAGCACTTATATTGTCACGATATACAAATCTTGATCTCAGAATACTCATTAGGTAGAAGTTGTCATTTGATCTAACACCAAATTCACGTAACTAATTTATTAGGAAATGTGTAGCGGCAAGAGGGGAGAATTAACAATCAGATCTTGGGAGTCTAAGGGTTTATTTGTGATCAACATCAAGATCTTCAGTGACCACAGTAAATAAAGCAATTGACATAATCATATTTTCCGGTCCTTCTTAGGGTGGAACCCAACCGAGAAGAACGAACGTGTCGATGGGAAAAAAGAATGAGTAAGTGAATTGAATATTGTGGATTGTTCTTGAATATCATCTCTTCGTAGATTCTAGAATATGTTACCATATTTATTCGATGAATTTTTTCTTCCGTAGGGCCTCATCAGAAGACAAGGACGAAAAAGGTACTAAACTTATACGATTTCATTATGACAAAACGTTGTACCCTCTTGTGTGGGCATAACTCGAGTCCGCAGACTAAAATTGCAAAGTTGCGCACAATTCAACTGTTTGTTCTTCCTTCGCAGATCGATCGCTATCGTCACCAAGTTTTGAAGATCAGATGAAAAACTGTCCGACCTACAATTTACTGTCATTAATGGAGAGACAGGTGGGAAAGATGGCTGTGGTTTATCTAAACGTTTCTTTAAAAAAATATTAGGACGTAAAACAATGTGCTGTGATGTACCTGTAAGCGAACATGTCGAAATGTAAGCGTTGATGATTCTCCATGGAGTTTTGACGCACCTCCCACGTTGGACAAGTTAGAGTCCATATGAGAGCGCTTTTCGAGCGACTGTCGTAAATCCAAATCTGAAGTTATCACAGCAGCCAATCAGATGTTGGAAAATATTGTAAGGAGCCAATGAGAACTGAAAATAAAACAAGCAAATTGCTTCAAGCGCCGAAAAACACCAGTGAACAAGACGCGATTAGCTTAAGTTTTGTATCTGATTGGTCGAGAGGATGGCGCCAGCTCTTTAGACCAATCACTGAGCAAAATGAAGCAAAGCCATCACAATCCCGGATTTCGGTAAACGCCCATTTGAAAAGTGTTCTATAGGTAGGAAAGTATTTGTACGAACCTTATCTTTAGTAGCCCTCTGAAAATTTGTTTTTCTCTTCCACGACAGCTCTGCGCTTCAATGCACATGAAACCTGGATTTTATCTTACAATCAAAACAATTGTTTTAAAGGTGAGTTAGTTTGATATTAGGTTTTTTTCGTTTCGCTGATTTTTTTACTCGTGCGACGGACTTCGCTAAAAGGGGAGATTGCTCGTGGTCTTTGTTCGACGCAACGCAGCCGTAACTCATTGGAGAATGTTAACTCTGTGTATTTGTTCAATATCCTGGCACAGTCAAGGTACACTGTTTAATGAACGAGGACGGTGTAGTCATGTGTGGGTTGAATTTGTTGTTGGTTATCGTTCGTTCACTGAGTACACCCCGGGTTTCTTGTTAGTCTTTCTTCAAGAAAAGCTAACATACAACTAGTCTATTCTTGTGTTTTTCGCGTCAACATGTTCCCGCCAACAGCGTAGCTCCATCTTTCTGTTTATAAATCACTCAGAACTCCTAGTTCCTCTGATTCGCTCTGACGAAGGGCTAGCGCTAGGACATCAGCTTTAGAAACTCTTTACAGAGGCCACTTATTTTTTAATATCCCCCACCCCTCCCCCGCCCCTTACCGACGTAGGACCACAGTTTCTTCAGGTCTTTAACCTCTTAAACCAAATCAGGTTAGGTTACCAGCCGCTGGTCGCTAAATGAGCCTGCGCTCCTTCCCAGATAACAGCGGATATCTAGCTTTAAACCGAGCCGACCTGGGAGCAGACAGCTGATAGTGAGGTTTATATACACCTCCGCTTTGATTTACACCTTATTACAAAATACCTTAACGCCAAGGGGAAAGGTGTAGGATGTACTGTACATAATCTTGCGTTTTTACCATCTAAGAGGGCTGATAAGTTGCTTTCCTTCTACAGGACAATCTACTGAGAAGGCAAGGTGTTCAGGTTAAAACTCGATATCCACCGAATCTCGACAAAACACATAGAAAACACATCATGAATTTCCTCAAAGAGAGCGGCTGGGTCGCCACTTCGTGATGCTGACACAACAGAGTCATTCGATGTGAATACATAATACAATATAAAGTGACTTCTAATGTACTGTACGATGACAGAATGTACAAAGGAAATGTAAATATTTAGGCCTATAGTCCACTGAATGATAAGTAATATTTAAGAAAGATTGAGGTGTACAGTTTTAGTCCATATGTAAGCGGCGAGTTCAGCCATAAAAATGAAGACGAGTGGAGGGTGTTTTACAAAATGTCAATATCAAAAATTAAAGTGAGTTATGACACTAACAGATGGTAGAGTGATAGTTGAAGTGAATTTTGTGATTGTATGTGCGTGTTTTTGTGCGCGCACCCCTCAGATACTGATTTTAAACAATCCCTATGACGCGTTCCGAGCTGCCTTCTCTCCCTTCAACTATGTGACGTGTTCCGAACTGTCCTTTCTCCCTTCAACCGTGTGACGTGTTCCGAGCTGTCTCCCTTCAACGATCACATCCCTCGATCGTCTTAAACTCGAGTTTAAGCCATTTACCGTGTTTTTGTTTTGTGTTGTTGAAACAAATGTTGTCTTATTAAGACTCTTTGAAGCTGCACATTAAAGGAGGATACTTTTATTTATTTTGACCAATCAGACATTTAATTCAGGCTGTTATCGACTTCCGGTAGGAAAGATAATCAGAGTTTTGAGTGAAATAGTGGATGAGACAATCACGAATGATGTTTATGAGGCGTGTCATCTTAAACCAAGTGACTTAAAAACTTCACGGTGAAGAAGTAAAGGCAAAGTAGTTGGAGGATTATTTGAGATTAAGGCAGGGAGCTTGAGGTTGTAAAGAAATCCGTTCTCGTACTTCTTGAGCTGTCATTAACTTTGAAAAGAGATGTGGATCGAGGGTTTTGGGTGTGCGCAACAAGACTTGCTCTCCATCCTGGTTACCGCAAATCTGAAATGACAAAATCAAAGGAACAATTATCAGCTTGTGACTTAATTGAAACCTAGGGTTTTTAGTAAACTACAATCGATAACAAAAGTCGTTTACACATTTATACCCGACCATAATCAGTTTATAATATTCAATATTAGGATTGTGAGGAGACAACGCGACGTAATAGGGCGTATTGATTGGGTTTCAACGTGAAGTAACGACCAATAACATCTCAAGGAGTCAATGACAGCGACGGTAATTTGATGTTAATGGCCTCAGATTCAACTTCGTTTCCAGGGTCTCTCGTAAAAGAGAGAGCCCAGACACAAAGTTGCCTCAAACAGGAGCAAACGCGCGTGAGCCCAGGAGGTCCGTGTTTTCTTGACAAGTTTCAGAATTTAATGAGGTGAAATCAATTGCGTCCTGAATTACTTTCGAGTCTCAATTGGGAATTTCTCTTTCTGTATGCAATAGCAAGCAAAAAAAACTTGAAACAAAGCCATGAATCTCTCTTGTTGTGCACAAAGATAACAGAATGCTGGACAAGCAGCGCAACAGTGTTTCGAATTTTGCCAATTTTTTTTTTAGCCAATCAAGTAATGGTGTGAATCCTTATTTTCTCACCTGCAATGCCATCAACAAATCAAATCTGTACTTGATGCTTGTGGGACGAGGTATGCAGGTTATTTTACCAGCTAGGCAAAACTGCTCACCGTGATCCTGAAGACACATTAAAATCAAACATTAAATAGGAGCTGGCCATGGGCGGCTGGTTCGGAAAATTCTTTTGACCTGAAACGCTTAATGCTCATTTAATTTTCCCGACCACCCTACCGGTTTGAGATGACGAAGGTCAATCGTTCATGTAACTCTGATCAGTGACTGTAATGATTGTGAGTAACTGGAAAAGAAGAACCTGCTGAGTGTGGAGATTAATTCCATAATTCTAAAACAGAGACAAGAAAAATTGAAGGGAGAAATCCGAGTCCCCTTAGATATTCGAACCATAACAAGTTCCGAGGTCGTAATTGCTCTACTAACTGAGCGACAGGGAGGTAATCGGTGAGCTAGACCATATTAATATCTGGCAGAAGTTTTAGAAATTGTTTAGACCAGCAATGTTTGAGGCATTCGTCGTAGAGAGGGTAAACCGGCAAGAATAAAAGAATAAAAACGCTTACAGGCTAATTGAAAAACCAGAAATAAGAACAAGCTCAAACAAACAAAAAAAGGAAATACATTTATCTGTAAAACAGGAGGTACGTCTCTATGGTCTTGTCGAAGAGTCAGTGGTGAATGAGACAAGTCTTACCTCAAGTTCATCAGCAACAGCGTCTGTATCAAGGTAATTGTGATAAATTAACGGATTGGCCTCTGTAAACTGTCTGATATCTTCTGGAACCTGAATGAAGCAAGGGGGCGTGAATTTAAATTAACTGTATGATAATTTCCTTGACACCAGTCTCTAACGATCACTGTTGGGAATTAGAAAACAAATATTTTCGCGAAACTAAAGAAAAATGCATAAATTCTCTTTGTAATAGCAACACGAAGTAACGACATTCAATTTAGTGAAGAGAATTTCGAGATTGTCTATATATTCCAATTTGTATTCAAGACATTTCTAACGACCGAAGAATGGAGAATAAGGTTTTATTTCAACTAATTAATCTTAACAAATTTTAAGGTTCAGTTTCAAACACACAAACATACAAATCCCTTACCTGTGGCTCTGAGGGTTCAGTTTTCTTCACAGTCACTTCATCGGAGGTTTGTGAAGTTCCCTTTTGTTGCTCCTCTCCTTTGCTGGTTGGTTTGTCTTTTGATAGTTCAGTCACGTGCTCCTTAACCCCTCTCCTACTCCCTTGGGCGCTAATCTTGCACTTAATTCCTTGGGAACCTCCGCCAGTTGCAATGTCATTTCCTCTGTCTTGCTCACTCTTTTTGATCACCAAACTATTTATACGGCTTCGCTCAGTAGTTACGTTTTCTTTGCTTCCTCCCGAAACCTCCGCTTTTTCAGTGAAAAGTTTCACGCTTTGATCACTCTCTGCGCGCGGACTTCCATTTTTCATTATGTCTCCTTCTTTAAAGATGTCCACAGCTGATCCTTTCGCTTTTCCATCTCCCTCATTCTCGTCTTGTTTTTCTTTTTCTTGCTTTGTATTAGAATCCTTTTTACAACATTTTATGATCTTTCTACCGAGTTTAAAAAGCAGTAGGAACGGAAGGATGAGGAAGAAAATGAGGTTGAACAGAAATTCTTTGGTTTTGTTTCGCGGCTTGGTGACCTCTTTTCTGCAAAATATAAAAGTTACTAACTTTAGAAAATAGCTTTCCTTTTTAAACAACACTTCTTTCCATGCTAGTGTGGTTATCCTTTTGGAAGCAGGTGATGTAGAAGTCACTTGTAGTCTGCAACAATGCTTTTTTGACAACTTATCGAGTGACAACAGCTTGATTTGAGCTTCACTTACAAAGATAAGCTTAACAGTATAAGACACTGTATATGATTACATCATATTCTATTCATAAGTTCGTATTAGTTCGACTTAACATAACAAGGCACAGGCTTTAAGAACTAGTTGAAAAGCATGTTAAAGCACAATATGGAAGAGATAACAATTTTCATAACATTTGCGCAAGTTTTTCGCAAGTATCTCACATGTTAAATTTCACTTGCGTATAAAATTGTCAAGCGAATTAAGTGTATAACCCGTATGAAGGCTGTGCGTAGATTTTGCCATTAAGAGCGCCTGAGTTCACGCAAGTATGCGTCTTGTTTTCGTTAGGGTAGAAGCAGCATGCATCCTTCCCTCTTAAACAACAATGGATCGTTATACTAACGTGACTGGGTCGACTTCCTCTCCTTCTTCATTGTACTCGACTACCACAATCTGGCCCATATTGTTTGCCTTTTCTTGTCGGCCCTTTTTCACGCCGCCCATTCCGAAGCGTGCCACGGCAGCCCCCTTTCTTCTGAGGCCCATGAAGGCCTTCAAAGCACCAAGACCCACAAGTATCCCCAAAATGCTGGCAATGCCACCTGGTGATGTTAGGAATTTAAAAATCTTGCCCAGTTTCTTGAAGAAGTTTTTGACTTTAGTCCATATGTTAACTGCGCCACCAAAGTCCAAGCCACTTTCGGTCGGTTTTTCCTCGTTCCAGTCTTTCTCATCTCTTTCCACGCATTTGAAACCAGTGTCATAACACTGGGAGGGAATAATTAAAGATTTTTCGGCATTAATCAAAATTTATTGACACCTTTCTTTTCATAGCTGCTATGAAACGGCAAATAGTTCCACCACGTTTATCAGGGTGGAAGAAAGACGACAGAATCTGATTTATGTAGCGTTAAATGATGAAATGAGACTTCCCAAAACCTACGTGGTTTTAAAGGAAATGCCATCTTTAACTCCCACGATGATGATCTACTTAGATATATCATTCATACATGTTAACAAAACAATACATACACTACAGCCACATCCGGTCGCGCAAACGCACGGTGCTGTGGTAGTGAAGGTGACATTGGCGCTGTCGACCATTTTTTGTCGGGAATCAAACAGCTTTACTGTAAATCAAACCGTAAATTTAACATGTATCATTCAGTATATATAAAAGCTGCTCTGCAACTCAAGAAAGATAATATCATGCTATAAAGAAATAGCAACAATCGTTGGTAAAACGTTTACTACGTTGAGCGCTTTATGTGATGTCTTTACTCTAGCCAGGCTTCAATGAAAGCAATCATCCCACACGAATCAATAATTCACATTTAATCCGTCGTGTTTCCTTTCTTTCCGCGCTGATGAGTTAAGGTACCAACATGATTTCGAGCGCAATTTGATGTTAATAAGCACGAGTGCATGGGCACATGCAATTGTGTAGTCTTTAAAAAATTGACTAATGCGTATTTACACCAGTTGCGCGAGAAATCATGTAATTTTTTTCTAAAAATTTACATGAAAAGAGCATCACAGATAGTCAAGACAGACGAAGTTTTGACAGCGCGCGCTATTTGTATTTTGCGCTCGTGTTACAACTTTGCGCTCGAGTTAAATGAAAAATGCAATCAATTTCAGCCCATTAGAAGCGCGTAATTTTTTCATGTATATTATTACACAGGTAACCCATTATTCAGAGTCACTGCTTCTTCTTACCGACACAGTAGTTATTTCCCCCTTTCATGTTATAAGCGTGGACATCAAAGGAGAACAAGTGTGTTTTCTGAGGGTTTATAGATAAAGATTTCTCCCTGAACTTTCCTACTGCGCCAGAGCATTCTGATATCACGACCTACATAAAGGAGAACATAGTTATCAAGTCGATGGTCCAGACTTTAAAATAGACATAAATCGAAGCTAGAAAGCAATTAGAGTTTTAAATTAGACATTCAAAAGTACTTTGTTTCCCGACTTACAAAATTCTTCGATATTATAACAATGATAGGTACGTACGAGTTATTTCTAAATTTTAGTATGAAGTGTATAGAATGAAAAAACGAATCTTTTCACTTGTATATAACAACCAACGAAGCTGAAAAATTAAATAGAGCATGAACATTTACAAATTAATTTAAAATCTTCATAATTCTTGCAGAGAAATAGTGTATAAAAAAAAAACAGAAAAAAATTTTCCTTTGTGATTCAGTTTATGAACATTTCAATTTACATTATCGAGCTCTCATAACTGAGAAAACTACCAGCCAGGCGCATTAAAAATCTACTGAGCTGATTTAAACAGTTCGAAAGGAGTGTTGATCACAATAGTAAACAGTATTGATCTTACTAACAGCGAAATCAGCCGTAACATAACCAGTGTTTTGAACCACAACAAACAAACGACCATCTTTTGACACCGCTTCAAAGTCCTGAGCGTACGCCTTCAGTATCTTACCAGAGGCCCTGAAAAAGTGGAATCAGTTGTTTTACGTGTATTAAATTTCACTTTCCAAGACCCCTTATTGAATGAGTGCAGCAAAAGAAAACTATGAATTGAAAAGGCCTAGTCTACAAAGGCGTAGCTAGAGGGAGGGGGGGGGGGGGTCCTGGGCCGCCAATGATGACCCTATGGTAAGCCTTTTTTTCTGTCACATTACGTAAAACACAGAATAGAGATGGACATGAAAATCTGGTGATTTGAAAAATTCTGGCTTCGCCCTGGTCTACGGATCATGAAAATTGTTTTTCGAGTGCCAGGGTCTCCGAGAAAATTTCCCATGTCGTTCCCATGGCTCGGCGAGAAGAGGAAAACTTGGCATCGGGTTTCTCAGTCTCAGTTGCTTAGCACCATGACGTAACTTCGAGCGCATTTCTCTGATGCGTCCATCTGCTTTGAAAAATTTCCTGTAGTTTTCACGAACTTTTGCTACATGAACTGATTCTGCGATTGATTGTACGAACCTGTTGTATATGAGAAGGATGTCATCTGCACTGATTTGAAGCGTCACCATACTCGTCATACCTTCGTCAATCTCATACGTCAGCATGAACTGCTGTTCTTCGTCCTTTATTGGACGCTTCTTGACGCCAACCAACTTACCAAACTTCTCGGGAAAATAATATGGTGTCTTGCCTGAGGCTCGACGACGCTAACAATAACAAGAACAAAAAATTCACAAAATATACCACTAGTACACCAAGATCTCATGTGCACAGCCCTTATTAGCCTAAACTGATGTTTTGTTAAGCGTCGCAAAACATTATTACGCACGTCGCCACTTACCTGGTCTTGTTCAAAGTAATCTTTTGGCTGATTGTTGAGACATCTAAGATGCAAATTGTAAAACAGTGATGTTAGCGTCAATTAAAGTCTTTATCTGAGACTCTCGTGGACATTACCGTCATTGTCCCAAATAATTTCGAAGATGGGAAATCTGGGTAACTTATGCACCTTTTTATTTGTTCTGCACAGCATTATCCAGTCGGTGGATAAGCTGTTTTTCAACAATAACGTAAGGAGCTAACCATCCCTGATCAGCCAGAAATTGCCAGTCCAACCTCTACTCCTTCCGATAATTCTCTCTAATCGTTGCTCTACCCCAGTACCCTCCTTTAACCTTTACACTCAAACATCAGTAAGCATATTCTTCATCCTGTTCACTATACATTTCCTAAGTTTCTGGCAAGGAGACTTTGTTTAGCAATCGAGGGCTTCTTTAGCTGGTGATCGTTTCCTTTATTCCCGCGACCTCCGCTAATGCGTGCATGGTTCAAGGGTGATATTGTAAGGGGGAAGTTAGATGCTAGTATGCGAGTCACTTGTAGGGGTCAGATGGTTGAAGAACGTCAATAAACACCTCATTTTTTTAATCGACAGTAAACATGTTAATAACCCGTTAGTACCGTACTTACGCGCCCTTTTTCTGTTGGCAGCCAGCAGGTCGTTGATTTCTAAATGCTGTGTAAGTGACACCAATTTTATCACATTCATGAGGTCCGCTCGGTTTGTAGTTCACTTCATGTTTGTCTATTATCATGTAATCCGTAGGTCCGTCCTGCATAAAGAAATAAGTATTGATTAGTGACATAATTTCGCCTGTATGAGACTTATTAAACGTCCCTTATGACTTATCAGCACAGCTTCATTGCAGCATCAACACATGCGAAAAGACATAAGCTGAAAACGCCATGAAACCTGCAAAAGAAAGATGGCAGTGTTCTCATTTCAGTCCTGCTAAGACTTTTAATCGAAGTGCACGAGAAAATTGGATTTACGACTGAGCGCAAACTGGCTGATTGGCTGAGTAAGACTAATCGCGATCACAACTCAACGATCAAACACAGCTGAGCGTAGGATTAGCGTTCATTTTTGCGTGAGTGTTTTCCATGCTGCTTTAAAAGGAGGTTCTCATGTAGATTCTTTCTGTCCTTCTGACTCGAATGTCAGTGACGTAGATCCCTATAAACCATCGGTAAGGTGGAGCACTGTCACCAGTCTGGTTTAAAAGGTGGAGCACTGTCACCAGTCTGGTTTAAAAGGTGGAGCACTGTCACCAGTCTGGTTTAAAAGGTGGAGCACTGTCACCAGTCTGGTTTAAAAACCGAAGCACACCAAGGGACACGTGCTGCGCGTGCGTGGCACTACCAGACCGATCAGCTGCGCATGCACAACTCGTGACCGCTGATAATCTTGTATAGTTCGAGGCTGCATTGTCATAAAGTAAATTTATTGGTAAATACAAAGCAATTTGGAGAAAAACAGGTCCGTAATTCCCTACCCTTAACTGTGGATGCATCTTAGGGTCTATCTTAGCAGTGACAAACGGAATTAGGAGGAACTTCTCTGTCAAGGTTGGAAACTGTCTGTGGGACTGGAACTCGCCAATATAACTTGCAAGAAGCTATAAGGAATACCAGATAAGGTATTATTATTCGATATTTGAAAGGTCAATCAACTTGTTTTCTTAGTTATAAAAGAAGGAACTTTAAATTCTATTTCATGCGAGCCTGCTATGTAAATGACCAAGCTGGAAACTGCATTTCAGCTGACTAAAAAGACTCACATAATCAAAATGTCTTAACTTGACGTGACAGTTTTAATGTCACGCAATATACTTACCCTGCCATATTTTCCCCTTCCCCTCCGTACATGTGGTCCTATGACGATCTCCCCACCAGGGACCCACTTAGGTTTTGTCACATTCCCTTCCTTTGTGGTTACTTGATCAAAAGTTTTTACGTGAATACCGAATTCCATTTCCCATCGTCCTAACTCGTTCACTGTGTACCTGCAACAGAAAAGGCACGTTACATTTTACAGCCACTGTAACGTTTACGATTACTGCCAGACCGTGGCTAAGATTTCTTACATTTGGGAGGAAGAGGGAGGGAGGTAACAGTAACAAATTCCCCTGCACCTTTGCATCATTCCCACCTGAATCCCTACCAATTAGATCTAAAATTAAAATTTCTTTTAATTTAAATATTTAAAGCTTTCAAACCTAATGAACTCTATGTATTGCTGTGATTTCCTGCCTTAATCCTTTAAGTAACAAGACAGAATTTCTTCTTACAGTATCATTACAACATCAAGCAGACAAATAATGACAGTGAAGAAAAATATAGATTAAGGGATTATTGGTTGATCCAATACCAAATTTTCTGTACTAACACCATAAGAATTGTAAGGCAGACAGTAAGGAGAATTACTAATGAGATCTTGGAGTAAACATGGTGAAAGGGTTGAAAGTGATTGACGAGATAGGCAGTGATAAATTTACAAACTTCAAACATAAAACATTTCAATATTTCTCCAGAGAAAAATTAATTTTGATTTTACTTAACTATTTAAAATGTTTTCATAAAGGCCAAGACAGTTGTTTAGAATTTGCTATTAGTCCATGCAGCCCTTGTTCTAACCAATCAGAACAGAGATGTTTCAGTTTTCCCAAGTGAAATTCTGGATGCATTTCCTGTTGTCTGTTTTTAGTTACATTTAGTTCATTATGCATGCATGTTGACAATGATTGATGCTGAACGTACCACAGGTCGTCATATTTCATACAATGAGCTGCGGCTTGAGCCTTAGCAAAAAGTTTACAGGTCAGACCCGCTCGACTGAATGGTGTTGTGTCTGAAAAAGAGCCACGCCACTTGTCTTGTTCCGTACACCAACAGCAAAATCCCTTTATTAAAAAGAGAGAGTATTGATAATTTTGATGATTTTCTCTTAAGTAACCAAAGCAAAGAACACTGTCATATGCATATTTTGTTATTGTTGTTGTTGTTAATATGTATACAGACCTGACTATCCCAGATCTTGTTTCCATTTGCATCTCTGTCAAAGCCACACGTTGATTCATCACTCTCTGATTCCCACATGTCATCGCAAAGATTGCGTGACCCAGACACCCAACCACCATTATCACTCACTTTGACCTTTTCCTCAGGCTTATTGTTCACCATCTACCATGGAACAGTAAAATTGATTAAATAATTAGAAAATGACTTGTACTAATGGTGCACTGAACTTTGAATCCTTTGGTTTTGTGTAAAAGCTTCTCCCTCCACACCCCCCCCCCCCTTCCTCCTTATTCCCTCAATAAACAATTCAAGCCCAAACAAAAGCTAATGCATCTCCTCGGTGTAGACACTTATCTACTACTTACCCCTCTGTAGTAATAAGGATATGTTAGATGTACTGGTGTCTTAGCCAGGGTTATAATAAATGGGTTGTACAGACGAGCCTGCTCTCTTTCAACCTCATCATAAACTTTGCTTACGTTTGATACAGTCTTAAGCATCTCAGTGCCATTCTGAGGAAAAAGAAGAAAATTCTACCATGTTTCACTGAGGAAACCTATTAATCCAAATTCACTTATAAACAAGCTTCTATCAACAACACATTTCTCACATAGCTATGGTTTTGTTTGTAGTTTCTACCTCAGAGATATTTATAACGAGGCGATCTGGGAAAAGTCAGTTACAAATAAATTTTGATTTTGGAGATCGAGATAGATAATTTATTTTTCCTGGAATATAATGTGCTAAAAATGGATTGATCTCAGTAAATAGTTACAGTTTCAGGCTATTATATTATAAACATTAGCCCGGTACCCTTCGTCTTCAATCCCATAGATGAACAATTATTCCATTTTATGAACTTAAAAAGCCATACTTAAAAGCATCAAAACTCGATCCTGAAAACATGTTAAAATCTCTTTCGATCGTCAAACAAGAGTGAAAAGTTCACAACACTGACAAGAAATAATGCGTTTTTATACTTGCGAAAGGAAAGCTATATTTTAAAGTTCCACCAAAAAAATCGTCTTTTTACTAAAAACTACAACCTCCTTTTTTCTACGATAAATTTATTTCAAAGCGTAATCATAACATTCTGATTCTAATCGTATTGAGCTAACAACTTGTAACGTCTCGTACTACTTGGAGTACTTACAGGTAATCCAAAGAGTTCTTACCTGTCCGCTTCGAACTGACATGGTAACAATTAGCTTTTTCTCACATGCCTTTTCGTATACAACACTCATCGGGTCATCTCCGCCGCCAGTATTTTCACAAATAGTTATGCTACTTTTTGCGATCAAATCGCTTCGGGAGGGCAGTGAACTTGATAAAAGCAACAAAACTGTAAATATTCTCATTCTTCTACGTAATTAAGTTCATGTTTGTGCCTACTTGATTCCCTAAGTACTAACGATCGATAAATAAATAAAATAAAGTAATCCGTTAAAGTTAATTGAAATTTTACTCGTGATTTAAAACCGTATGTGTTTGCGCGTGCACTTGTAAAGCAGCAGCTGTCATTATCCATCGCGGGCGACTACGGAACTGAACTTACAAAAAGTTTCAAGCCCTCACAAGCTCTTTTTGAATTATGATTTCAATAGATTTATCATCACGAAAATAGTTTAGAAAATAATAAAGACCGTTAAAAGCGCAACTCATTTTTCAAATCATTGCCCAAACGGCTCTCAAACAAAGGGGAACAGTGAAAGTTCAGATCTTGCCGTTTGCCATTCGCGCAAACGCTTTTGTTTTCTCATTCACGACCGTAGTGACAACCCAATTTGGAGAATGATTGATAAGATTTCGTTGATGTCACCTTACCGGAGGTATTCGGTATTTTAATGAAAAGTTCTCAAAGACTTGCCAGTTTTTTTCCGGCCGTAATACGTATCCTATATAAAAGTAAATGATAAAGAACCACGATAAAAATTTCAATTACATGGTGTCTTCATATCAAAAATTAAGTTTCCGTCGCAAAATTAAATGTTTCAGGGAGAAAAAATATGGCAAGTTTTAAGAAACAAATAAACGAAATTCGACTGCCAAAATATTTAGCTCTGTATATCTGATCGCGGTATGAGCGCTTAAAGCCGTTTCTAAAAAGCGTTGACCCTAACGACTATTTACTCAAACTAAATTGTAGATTTCAGAGAAAGATCGCTAAATTGAGATTAGATAAACTTCTTCTGATTTTTTTATTCCCTTCACTACACTTTAGTCGATATTGACAGTCATCTGAGACATGCAAGATATTGACAGTCATCTAAGACATGCAAAACTTTTCATCTGTCGCTTTAGGTTAAATATTGCCCGATCTTGAATATCGAAAAAAATTAAAATTTCCTGCAATGTTTATCGTCAAAACTGAGACACAGATCCTGTTATTGAGCCTTCGGTTGGGGAAATAAGCTCCTATAAAAAAAACACACTCGCGCGGGGACTTGGGCCTATATCGTAAGATGGTGGCATTTTTAATCAGCTCGTGCTTACTGAATTTGTACGAAATTCGTTTGACCAGCGCTGAGAGCAAAGTGATCAATTGAGTCAATCTTTCTACCTTAACGTTGGTGCATTTGATAAGGGAATAATCGAAAAATGAATCCAACGCTAAGTTCTTCGACAGGTTTTGATAACGAGCAGGAAACGTTTCACGTCATTAAATAACTGTCACGTGCAATGGCTTGGCCCACCTGCTTCAATCAATTCTCTAGCTATTGTAAGAACGGAACTCCACAACAAAAACTACTGCGAGCTATTCTTCTGAATCCCACTGCCAGGAAATTGAGCAAGGTTTTTCAATCACTAGTTTGAAACGCTGCTTTGAATTCAAAACTACAAACCCTCAGGTATCCAATTGGGGAAAGTGGACTTCATCGCGCAGAACCTCTCAATTCACGCGAACCAACACTAATATAAATTAACACTTGATAAAACAACAAACATATGCTTCTTCAAAGCTAAATCATCGCTTCAGGAGTGCAAGAGCACGGAGACAGCGTGAAAACTTACACTTCACCAGCAGCAGTTTACTGATCAATTGTGCTGGATAAATGGCGAGTCAAGAGAGGTCCGAAAAGACCATTCTCATTGTTGGAGTTGTTTTCGGTGTGTTGGCTTTGTGTGTTCTTACTTTAATACTCTGCTGTCTGTACTGGCGACGCCAGCTGCAAAAAGATAGAGCGAGAGGAAACTCAAAACTGGGTTACAGCAGTGAATTTGACAAAACCTCGTCGGCTGGAGCTACCTCACAGATTGACGTTTGAACTGGAAACCTTTAGCCAGGTTTAATGCATTTGAAACATTTCTTTCAGTGTCGTTGCCGCTGGAAACGAAACTAGAATAGTAGCAAACGAGTCAACCATAATATTGATGATTTAGTGCTGCTAAATTTCATTTATTTGAAATTGAATGGATGAGTTTTTTTTTGAGGTCTTTTTCAAGCGAATGGCACTACTGATGAATTTATCCGCCGCATTTTCCAGCAGTTGGTAACAAAATATCATATGCGTTTTTTTTCCTTTTATAAATGCGACATATAAAATAGAATGTCTGTAAAACCCTCCAAATTAGCATCTTTTGTCGGTAATCTTAAATAATTAATTTTTAGAAGTATTTAAACGCTAATTTACTAATCTCGTTTTGTCGCAAGGTGCTTGAAGGTGTCTTGAGAACTAAGATAAAAGGCACAAAAAAATCGTTATTAGTTTTGAACCCATTTCTTGTCTGGAATTTAAAACTTTGAGTTTTTTCTAATGAGACATTTTATCCAGGATTCGCAGATGAGTACATACAAGGGTAATTTTAATCTTCTCTCTCCTCAGTCGCTCATAATTTATACTTACTACAAATTTTGGTGGCCGGTATGGCTCTTTAATTTCTCATAACAAGTTAAACTGAAAATAACATACCGAACTCGCCACGTCGACCAATTATTCAAATCTGTCAAATTCTGAAAAATTTTAAATGATCAGCTATTAAAAGCATCTTACGACAATTCGTTTGTTTGTTTACGAACGTCGCGATCATCACGTAAACGCAGTGATTAAATGCCACATTTATCAGCTTAATCGCAGCTTTTCGTAATGTGTTTGTTGCAAATGGGGGCAGTACTTAACCGCGCAGCCCAGAAATTAAAAAAAAAAGGAAAAAAAATTTTTGAAAAGTTTAAAAGCCGAGAACATAATTTTTATTCTTTCTTTTCCACACAAAGTACACACATAAACCAACGTGACAACTCTGTCACAGAATTGTGACATTTGATACGCTGAACTCCGACAGAAAAAGGTAAAATGGAATGACCATTGTAAGAAAAGTGAACGGAAGTAAAGAGTCGAAATGAAAAAAGGATTTGATAAACAAAAGCGGAGCATTTCCGGAAAGAAAGAACGAGTAAACTACGTCTGTTTCTATTCCTTTTGATCAACACTGCTCTGTAACTACTTTGGACAAGTCACTTAAATCGTAATTTTGTTTAGTTTTTTTTTTTTTTCAACATTTTTTACATTCAGGCCAATGATGAAGTTTTCACATTGAACATTGCTACCGAACATCGCAGGTACGTTTTTCACCGTTTCATGTTTTAAGTCTGAGGAAGACAACAAAGAAAAATTATGAGTACCATCAAGTAAGAGGCAAATGTTTCATCTTCTTGATGTTATTGTGAATTTCACTTGTGGATGAAGCTCTTGTGAAAATAATTTAGAGCCCACAAATTACAGAAATACAACAACTGAAGTACACTCGACCGATTATTCACTGTTATTTTAATTTGGAAAAAAAAATGTACCAGACCTAAAGGAACCTAAAAAACAATCATAACAAATCAAGGTGCAATCTGATAATAATCCATTAATTTAAATAATTTAATCAGAGGCATAGTGAAAAGAAATGAGGACTGCGATAACTAATGATCTCGGCACCAAGCATTACATAAATTTATCAGATGCCTGCAGCTGATTTGGATTCTTCATAATCGTTTTCGCTCTGCATGTGCACCGATGTATTGAAGCTTTAAAACGAGTTCTTTCTTGAACATTTTCTCTGAGGATATTCGGCGAAGATAAAAAAAAAAAAAAAAACGTAACGGCCTCGCTTTGATGCTGCCGACAAACATGGTCAAGTTTCGCACAAACAGAAGTGAAAAGTCAGTTAGTCACGTTGGCCCCTGAAAACTGATCATCTCTCGGAGCAGATAATTCCTGAGGACAAATATACAGGCCTACCTTTCATCCAAATAGAGACTTGTGTCAATTATCTATTAAATGTTTTGTCACTGAGTGTTTGGTACAGCATCTACGAAAAGCTTGCCGTCAAAACGTTGACTGCTTGGGGTGACGAATATTCAGTCAAATGTTCTCCCATCTTAAGAGGATTACCACATTAAAGGAGACTCATCATATTGCACCTACGATGCAGAAAATGGCGGATACCATCTAAAAATTCCCAGTTTTTGGTGACGTGACGCGTTTACGTCAATATTTGATGGTTAAAATGGATAATGTAAAATAAGTTACGAGACCGTTAGTAAAAGACCTGGAAACTAAAAGAATAATCTAATTAATGATAATAATAATAATAATAATAATAATAGTAATAAAGGAAGAAAAAACACTCAACACTCTGTCCATTAACAACGTTGCGGTTTATTAACACTATTTTTTTGGATAAAGTGTAGTCTGCATTGTAATTGATTATTTCTTCTTCTTTTTCTGAAGGTTTGGTGCTGAAACTTTCACTTTTCCTGGAATGTAACGCGAAAGATCGTTGTCCTACAAATAGAATGGAAAATGACTGAGTTTTAAAACAATCGTAGAGCACTGTCAGTAGTGGTTTCCATAAAAGTTGTGAAGAGCGACTGACTGTTTAAATGCAATTCATGCTATCAGTGACTTGAAGTTCAGTAACATCGTGGACTACTTTATCTATTGAAATATGGCGAGCTTTGAAATTTTTACCTTGAGACTTTTAATCAAATCTTTCTCTAGCTGAGAAGCTTCTTTGGAAAAGAGAAATGTGCTCAACGCCGTCTTGGCAGCTAAGGAAAGAAAAAAACTCTGAAATTCACATAAGGATTTTACAAAGCATAGGACAAGGTGAAATGTATCATTCTAAGGAGCAAATTCTCAATTTTGTGGCCTAAATTTGTAATTAACTTGGATTATAAATTAATTTATAGGATTCCCTGACCGGGTAGATTCAAATCCGAGTTGGCCACGAAAATGCAGAGAAAATTTACAATTGAGCATCAACGGAACATCTATTGAAGAAATTCCGTGTAGCTTTTCGAACCTTTTCCTCGACGAGCTGTTCCTGGTGTAAGTTTTACTTTAAATCTGTCGAACAAAGAGAGACCAAAAGATAAAAAACACACACACATCAGTTATCTGCTTGGGTAAATGCAACAGAAAACAACCTTTATGCATTTCAACCACCGGAGACTTCACGAAACAATGTGTGAAACATCTAGGGTTTATCCCACTTTTCGTAGCTGGTGGGTTAGGGAAGTTCAATATCTCTCCAACTCCTGACAAGAACAGTGTACCTCTGGATAAAGAGAAAATCGCAGGGAGAGTCGGCAAGGGAAGGGCCGTCGACCGTCATATTTAATTCAGGAGCATATCAGGAAGCTTTTTCCCTATAAACTATAACTTTTCACACCTCATTTGACACAAAAAGACAGAGACTCTAGTCAGGGCTGGTCCAGTACACGATCAACTGGAGCTTAAGGCCTCTTAGTAACTCAACGAAAGTTTTGTGTTTCATGAAGAAAACTGCTGTCTTACTTGTAGTTTTGTACGGCACCGTAGGGAGCACAGACGGGAATTGCAAACAGCAGTAAATCTTCAGAGATTGGACACCCTGTCAGAGAATCAAGCAGTGATACAGCTTCCTGCAAACCAACGAAAAAATTGTGAAATATGGTTAAATATTCTCTACCACGTAAATACATTTGCAATTAACGAACTGGTGACAATTAAGTAAAAAATCAGCTAAACGCAGCAAATTAAAAAGGCTACATAAGCATGACATCGACGGAAATCGGCAGAGTTCGAATTTCTCGCAATCATGCTTCACTCAATATAGTTGCATTGACAGTGATCAAAATATTCTTTTGCGGTTATTCTGCAACTGTGAATCACGCTAGTGAGTAAAATCTGAGTTTACTTTTGCCGTAAGCTGCTGTGAAACTGTCATGCTTTAATCTAACATCATCGATTAATAACAGCAGATTATTAAAGAAACAGGGAAAGAATGAACCAAATTATGAGTTACGATGGTGAGAATCGTTCAGAAAAAAACAATTTCAATAAAAATTATTGCACTGCGTACTTTCGGAGTTACGTCTTCTGCTTCATCATCTGATTCAGCCTGAATGGAAAAAAAATCAGTTAGTATTAAATCGAGAAGTAATAAGAAAACAAATACTATCTAGGATTTAGTAAAGATCTGTAGATCATCATACGAATGCGTCATTTTTAATCACCAAACAGGGTCTTGTCACTTATCATGTGCGCGTGGCATTTTGTTACGACCTCTGAATGTTAATCTCGCTAAGACTGACAAAGCCATTGACCCGTGATAAGGTTTGATGAGGTGTAATGTGTTTAAAAAATACATAGCATAGCCAAGCTGTATACTTACAATGTCCTTTTCTTTCTCAGGTGTGACATAATTCGCACCTGAAAATGGAAAATCTGATTTACACTTAATCACTTTTGAGATTTTACGGTTGATTACGTGAATAATAATCATCATAAAATATTGTTGTACCTTCATTCTTTGAAATTCCCTCTTTGGAGGAATTATCCTCTACACTGTCCGGTTCCAAATTGCTTGCTTCATCAGTGTGTTTATCAGAAGAGTTAACCAAATCGTTCGCCGTCTCTTCACTGTCAATATCGTCTTTCTTTCTATCGCCTCTCTCCTGACTGACGCTTGAATTTTGATTTGTACAGTTTGTTTTGCTGCCTTTGTTTTCGTCCATATTCTGTTTGGGCTGGAAGATATTGTCCTGATCTCGGCTTTTACCGCCTTCTGGTGCACATGGATTATTTTGATTTTGGTATTGGCCTTTGCTTGTCTGGGTTTCCCTTCTCCCCGATTTACCGCTGACTGGCCTGTTGGCGCCACTTCCTTTGCCCGCTTTCTTGTCTTTTTTCCTCTTATCAGCTTTGCTCTCTTTTGAAGGCCCAGCAGACTGAAAGAGGGAAAAAAACCAGCATTTTTTATGAGGGAAAATATGCTCATACGTTTGAAGAATTTAGAAACGGAGTGGAGCATTAGTTAACCATAATTCGAATCAAATGTCTCGGGTCGGTTTACCCTCAATGTGTCTCTACCATCCGATGTTCATGGGAACCAGAAAACAGTCAAGGAAACTAGACTATATGCTTGGGAATAGGCAAATTATTTTTAGTCACTTGAGGCCGTACAAAACGCAACAAGCCGTGGCATTTCTGCGAGTCAAGCCTCATTTCGATGCAACCTTGCCAGTCAGCCTCGCTTCGATTCAGACTGGAGAAAAAATTCAATACTGTCTAACATGCTAAAAACCATTACCGCTAAAATCTCCATTTTCATTTGTCGTTCCTCTTCATCCTGTTCGCCGTACTTCTCTTTGATTTTCTTAAGTTTTGTCTGAAAAGTGAAAAAAGGAAATGACTAAATCATTCTAAAAAGGTCTTTTCTTCACGGGTAGTTCCTTTGAGTTGTTTTTACATTGCTTCCGTTCTCTGAGATAACAAGAGGGTGCAGCCTTCAAATAATTCATCTTTTATTAAGTAATTTTTAGGTCACGCTAGAAAATCAGTCTCTAGCCTCTAAGTCTTAAAATCAAACGATCTTGCTTATTGTTTATTACGCTGTACAGAGTAGTCCTTGTAATCACTTCCGGCTAGTGACCCTTGACCACTTCCGGTCACATGACGAGTGGCGTGAGCAGCCACTCAGTACTTTCACCCTATGTATTCGTTGACTCATGTAATTTTCCAGTTTTCCTTCAAGTCTAAAGTGTAATGTCAAACCACCGTTCATTGACTACCATTCAATTACTTGAAAGTCCTCATTTTATGTCTGTACTTTAATATGACCGGCCGAATGAGAGTGAAGTCATTCTAAACACTTGAAAACAAACACATCCACGTTACAATCTACTATTATGCTCGGTCGAAGGAAATGAACCTTAAACGTTCTCTGTAGCGTTAATAATCAGCTAAATGTTTAATTCATTGACAGTCTGGCAGTTTTAAAGAAAAGTATACCAAACCTTTTGTCCTCTCTTAGGTGGCTGCTGCTGCTGTTGTTGTTTTTGTTTTTGCAGATGGTTTTGTTCAGATTTCTGTAGAAAATATTTTTAAGTATCAGAAGATATCAGGGACTGTTTCCCAAAATACTTTCAATAAACAATGCGGCGTGGCGCAGAAACAAATGCTTGAATCACCTATCCGCATAAATAAAACACATAAGCTAATGAAGAAGATTTACAAGGACTAATGTACAACATGACCATTAAAAACAGAAGGCAGACATAACTCTGCGTACCTTGCTCCTCTGCTCACGTTCTTCTCCTTGTTCTATTTCTTGCTCTTCCTCGTCATTCTCCTGCAAAAGGCCGTCTTCACCTTGCCTGGCCTTCTTCTTCCGATTCTCTCTGAGATAAATTCAATTACAGTTATTAAAAATCTGTGATGTACCCTGATCACCCAATTAAAAAAAGAGGCCAGGGTAAGATCAATATTGAGCACAGAACAAAGACTTCAATGTCTCAATGGGAGAAACTAATTTTTCTCTTGTCCTAAATCTTTCCAGCCTACTCTGTATTCTGAGGGTAGCTTGATAGGATCAATATCAGTATCTGGGAAACTGCCCACCTAACCCTCCCCTAACGCAACAACAGTCAAGGTTAATGTTGGGTTAGGGGAGGGGTAGGTGGGCAGTTGCCCAGATACTGATATTGATCCGCTTGTAATCGCATCTTCCTCTTTGAAAGAAACGTGGATACACCCGGACTCAGTTCAAGCAAAAGTTGACTGCACTTTAATTTCATGAGATGGTCGCCGCGTAAATCAGAAGACAAGAGGCTGCACTTGATTCACAGTAGAAGTTAGTGCTCACTGCAGCATGTCACTTAGTAGGAATCAAGATTTACTTGCACAGGATAATGGCTAATTATTACCTCCTCTGTTTCGCCGATAGACGTTGCTTGTTTGTGAGCTGAAAAGAAGCAGTAATGAGGTACATTAGGCCACGTTTCGATCGATCGAGTGCTTTAAAACAGAGACAAAAATAATAACAACGGCCTGTCAAGAAACAGAGTAAGTTCATTCCATTGGCTTGAAGCGCGAGAAAGTGCGAGTGGCCAGGTAACTAGGGTTTTCGTTTTGCATCTGATTGGTTGAGGAATGAGGGCAAGCTTAGTGGACCAATCATAAAGCTATGGAAAGGAAAGCCAATCTAATTCCTGATTACTTTTTTGATACGATTGGCAGTTTCTTGATAAGAAATTACCAAAACTGACATAATAAAACTCAACTGACTATAAGTTACGCTTTCTTGCATTTTGCTCCTTATGACCTCTCAAACTTTCAACATACCTGTTTGCTTTCCTCAGGGGCAACAGTTTCTCCTTCTTCGCTATCTCTTCGGCTGTTGCTTCTACTCGTTCCACGCTGAAGCTGTACTCTATAAAGAAACACAGAAACCCGATAAATTTAGTGATATACAAAAGATGTATACATTGCCTTTGAAAATTATTCTACAGGAAATTCAAACAAAACTTACTTTCCCTCCTTCGTAAGCTGTATATCGATGCTTGTATCAGGAAACAAGCTATCTTCCTCATCATCTTCTTCCAGAGTAGCTACCCCTTCGACAGCAGAATTCGGTGGATTTTCTTCCTCACCTTCGTCGCTTGGAATGCTCAGCTCTTCGTCTCCTTCAGCATCCTATATCAAGTTCGAAATGTTATATCATTGGATTGTTACCCGATATATTTGGGTTAAAAAAAATGCATATTGTGCAAACAGTCTGTGTGATGGTGTGAGGCTCTCAAAAGCGAATAAACAGGACAAAAGCAAAACAAAACATGTTACAGGAAAACTAAGCATCTTTGAAAACCTCTCGGACCTTACCTCAACTAATTCAGTATCTTCAACAGCCCTAACTTTTCTCTCGTTCAAATGATTTTCGATGGACGTTTCATCCAATTTAAACAAAAAACCAAAGCCCATCATAAGGTAACATGGCGGCAAGAAGTTCTTCTTGCCCCTTATCATGAAGCTTCCCGTGGTTAGGTACTCTCCTGAGGGTGCCGTCTTGGACACCTGCGAATGATGCACCCACCAGGCTGAGGTCACAATCCGTGCCTCCCATGCAGCACTGTAGGACACCGCCATGCAACCGGCTTCATTAAGGGTCTTTGGTGGGACGGGCTGACCCGTGGGATTCTTTATTATAACACTTGTGGCACCATGGAGATCCGCGTGAACGTACACGTCACCTGAGGAGAAAAGATATATGTGATAATGATATATGACACAAAAACACGTAACTGGCGCCAAAACACACAAAGTCAAGAGCTGAAAAATGTACCCATTGCCAACCGCGGAAAATAAGAAAGAAGCTAAGAAGCGCTGGGAAGCATGTAAGCGGTCACCAGGCGCACTCTCAAAAACTATGTGACCAGTTTTGACCGCGAGCAAACTCATGACTGGCAACATTCGTAGGAAAAGTTTGGGAGGTTGAATAATTCATAAAACAGTGTTAACACTGGGTGTAAAGTTAGCTACAACACACCTTGTTCTAGATGTCGTTTCACCACAAGTTCATTCTGCTGTTGGTCTCGGCCACCAATTACTAAGTAATTCTCAGAACTGATAAACCAAAGAAACTTCTCAAACCTGATAAAGAAAAAAATATCTAATTGGCTTCCTAGCAAATATCTATTTATGTTAATGCCTCTTTATCTTCTGTATACATCAAGGCTCGCGCTCATTTATTATCAAATCTATTCTTCTAAAACCTTGTCTGCTTGACAAGAATGATCAAGAAAAACTGCTACAAAGGTGGTTGTATCTTTGAGAATTATACCAGTAAGTTTTCCGTGCTTTCTTGATTCTTGTAGTAGTCTCAACTTCTTTCAGGGTTTCCTTCGTTTTTCGCTCCGCTGATTTTAACGCCTGTGATTGAAAACAATTAAATTTGTTAAAGTGATTTGCAAGTTATGCAACCAATAACTTAAGACATAGACCAACTAACCTTCTCCGAAGCATCAATTGTCTTTTGTTCCTTTTTTGAGGAAAATTTTTTCTTATCATAAAAGCTGCAACGATAAGAGTGAGTAGAAGTTCCAATTACTCGGGGTAATATATAGCATAAAACAAATAACGTGTAGTAGTGTGGTTTGATCGTTCGGATGAGTGTAGTCCTGAGAAGGAGTGTTGTCGGTAATGGTGACTGACGTTTCGACAACCTAAGCAGAAGTCATCATCAGAGTCAATTGAAAGGTTGTTGTCAGTCGAATGTACTTAGTCCGGCTTATATAAACTGATTGGTCAGTTTTGCCTGATGTTATGGCTGTAAGACTCAAGTGGCGTAGGTCAGTTGTGATTGGTCGGAAACGAAACGTCAGTCACCATTGCCGACAACAGTCCTTCTCAAGACTACACTCACTTGGACGATCAAACTACACTATTACATGTTACCTACGGGTTCAAACCATTTACTGTAAAACAAATAACGTTTCCAAGACACCATCATCTATGAGCAGCGACTGACATACATTAAGAAATAATCGCAGTAATAACTTCTTGTACCTTCTTGCATTCGCGTATGCAGACAAAGCCAAGTTGATGTCAATTTTAGTAAATTTAGGACCCTATAAGATGGAGAAAGTGTACTTCAATAAATAAGGAGTGCTGGGAGTTGTGGAACTGAGAGAATAATTTTGCAGTTTTTAAGCCTATCAAGAAAGAACATATCTACGCGACGATGAATGTATCAGGAGTAGTGTTTCACACTAAGCATAACGAGTTAACAACCTTCAACTTAAAGGGGGCTATGAAAAAAATTATATAAACAGTAAAGAAAAGCACGAAAGAAGCAATAATAAACCGTTATGAGACAAAGACGACAACGGATGGAAAAGAATAAAACGGATATAAAATTTGGTTGAAATTCTTGGCTACATTTTTCAAGATGCGTCAACCATGACTTGGCTGCTCATCTTCTGAGTGGGAACGTTCGCCTGTACAGTTCTGAGTCGTTTATCACTTGTAAACCTCAACACCCTAGCATCAGCATTCATATTCTTTATACTGTTCTCTTTACAATTCCTGAGGTGCTGACAGGGAGACTTTTGTTGATGATGTTAAGTTGATGATCATTTCCTTTATTCTTCTAAGCATAATGTATGATCGAGGGGGGTGATATTGGAAGAAAAAAGTCGACGATAGAAACTCCACTGTACAATCACTGACACACCTTTGTTTTTTTCTTCTTTTTATTTTTTGTACTTTCATCATCATCTTCTTCATCTGAACCAGGGTCTGATTCTGAAGAGTCATACGGATTCCTACGTGACGTTGTTGCATAAAGTGTGAAATAAAGAAAAAAAGCGTGTAATTAAAAGAGAGAAAAAGTTCTTATTGGTCATTCCCCAAAGATTTAAGCTGCTTCCTTGATTATATTACTTCGCAAGTTGTGCTAGAACTGATGACATTTCAAAACAAGGGTTCCTACAGTGAGACAAGGTTTTTTCGCTCTCATAAACAATAGCTGAGAAAGGGATTTTGGCACAATGCTAAATGCGCAATGCGCAGGTCGTGACAAAGATGATGTTACACGCACAATTCCCAGAAGATGTTGAGGTGGATAGAACAGAGGTACCCAAAAACAGCGCCAGAATTAATTTTTGAGATGAAGACTGGTTGACTCAACTGTGTTTATTGCAAAAAGGCCTGTGGGGCTTACCAAATCAATCAGAACCAATTCCATGAAGCAACTCAAATCTTCAGATCAAAACTACATAGAGAGGAATCAGTTGGCTGTCAATGAGTAACCAGGCCTAGGACTCCCACTCGGGCATTCTAAGTCGCTAGCAATCTAAGCACTTGATTATGGAGCCTACAGAACCATGCTATAATAGAGATATCAGACCTGAGATGCATGCTGATATGATTAGTTTCCAGTTTCAATGCACCAATAGCACAAGCCACTGGGTCCCCTTGTGACTGTGCCTCTTTAACGATGTTGTTGATTTCAGACCAGTCAATCTGGTTTGCGATGGCGCTGTTCACAATCAGGATTGCTTTTTCCACCTATGAAAAAAGAAGACATCTTTAAAAACGCTGCTGTTTTCCACCTTGATGAACACGTTTTGTCTCACGATGTAATCACTTCTGACGTCATGTCATCCCACTTTAAATAAAAATAATTATAACAAAAACAATGTGATGCTAGTCTGGAAGAGCGGTAAAAGCTCGTCGAAAGAAAAAAAGGAAGCATGAAGGACAGTTCTGAGAAGTAATGGTATTAAACCGCACACACGCCTATAAATCATTTCCTCCGTAATACTATAGTGTCAGTTTGAACTTATAGATGGATACGAACTGTAGTGCGCCCTGACACATAATGTGATCCTTCGTGACACAATACATCGTTGATATACCTCGTTACTGTTATAGATGTCATCAAGACACAAAACTACCGGGTTTTTTTAAGGGGGGAAGAGGGAAGGGGGTTAGGGGGAGGGGGAGGGGAAGGGGGTTGGGAGAGGGGGAAGAGGAAGGGGGTAAGGGGGCGGGGGAAGAGGGTTAGGGGTAGGGGGAAGGGAAGGGGGAAGAGGGTTAGGGGGAGAGGGGAGGGGGAAAGGGGTAGAAGCAGTAGCAAGACAAAAAAAAGGAAACATCTTGATGAGAAGATATTTTATACAGATAAAAGGTAATGCATTTTTACATACATTTCATAACGGTAATGAGATGAGTACAATTCGTCGAATTTTGAGTTGGTAATCTTAATAAAGGAAAACTAGGGTCTGTTCTGTTTTGACACCTTTGATGTATTTAGCATTCAATAACAAAGCTTTAGCTAAAAGTTTTAATTGAGGAAAAACAAGCGTCTTGAAAAAAAAAAATTAAAGTGGATCATCAGTCAACAAAATGGTTACAATCATGATAAACTTACAGTACCTTCTAATTTTTTTTTTCAGATCACTCTTTCAATTAAATATTTAATCTGTCCATTATATTCTTGCTCTTGATTATGAAAGATTACTTTTAAACAACTGACATGGATTCTGACAAAGCTACTTTGATGCGTCACATGAATTTGAAGTTCAGTTTCAATTGAGAAATATGTTTCGCAGAATCTCAGTGATACCACGTCGAACTTGCCTCATCTTCCAACAGTAGATAATAGGATTTAAGGATGAATTAATATGCAACAGTGAAGAAGTATTTATCAAGAATAACCTTAAGGTGGCATTTGGTCTTCGGACGAACACAGACGCGACGAAACTGCAAAAATGGGGCAGGTAACAAAACAAAAACAGAATGAAGACATATGAAGTGCATATGACGGTTTTCCTTTGCTTTGCATCGTTCACTGCCAATTCACCATCTTTTGATACTTGTTGTACTTGTAAAGCTTGAATTTGGTTTGTGTGGCGCAGCACCACTAAGTAAATTCTGCAGTAAACCACAGTTAAAGAAATAAAGCAAAAACCAAGAAAAAGACCGACCACAAGACCCATGTCCACCCAAACGATCCTCAGCATTGAGAGCAAAGCACTAAACACCCATATCAGCACGACACCGGCAACAACACGCTTGTGAGTCACAAGTTCCTGATATCTGAGATGAAGATGAACGGCTAAGAATCTGTCTACACCCACGGCACTAATACTGAAGAATGAAGCATACAGAATCACTCTTCTTATAAAATCTGTACATTTGCGCAAGCTAGACGCCGGATCGTCTGAGGAGTTCTGCAGCAAAGCCGTAACAAGCTTTTCAACGTAAAGTGGTTGTGCCAGCAAACCAACACTAAGATCAGAAACAGCAAGACTCAACAGTAATGTTCTCAAAGTCGGTGGTAAGGACGAAGATTTCCTCATCACATAAATTGTTAAAATGTTCAACGCTACAGCTGTTAAAGAAAACACGGCGTTTAACACGGAGTTAACGATGAGAGACGAATAAAACTGGTTTTTCGCATCTGCCATCGTAGAACTTCATGAAAATTAAGCTTCAGTCGGGCGTTCTCCCGCTAAAAGAAGTGAAATTGTGCGTTTTACAGACTCCGATCATCAGAGAGGAAACTCTCACTCTTGAAATGCATGAGCCTCTATAAATTCTATTTTATCAGCGTAAGTAAACAAGGTGCGGGTAACTGTCAAGGGCTGATGAATGTAATGTGTAAAAATTATTTGCACCTGTCACATAATAGCTAAAAAACGTAATTTCTTCTTTTACTTATTATCGAAATTAGCTTTCGATACAGTTACCACCATTTTAAGTTTGTAATAACATAGAACTAAATAAATGACTAAAAAATACGGCGTCGAGATAGCAATACTTTCTGTCCAAACCTCCTCTTCAATTTGATTTGCAGGTCGGCAACTATTAAAAAAAAAAACCTTCACTCTCAAATTCGGAACAAAACTAATTTAGTTTTTTATTCCGTGTCATTATTTGGTTGGTTAACGGTCTTTTTCATTTCCTTTTGATGACGCCAGTGTAACTCACAAGTGCTGTCCTCCTTGAAAAGTACGTCAGTGATCCAATAAAAAATGAGAATGAAACGTCGTCAACAGGCATAGATCATCCACACTTGCAAATATTTCATTTGGTGAAGTGTAATCCCGCCCCCACGTTTCCCCACAAAGACATACAAAAAAAAATGGGATCCTGACGTTAATATTTTTGTCATTGGGCGAAAGTGACAAGAAAGACGCTCATTTTTTACGATAATACGCACCGGAACTCACCGGAAATCAAGTCTTAATTAATCTTGACCTAAGAGTTTGGCAAACGCATCACTCCTGATCAATGACAAATGTTATTGAATCATTTAAGATTAAAGCCTTTTGGGGGAAAATAAATTTAGCAAATAATTTCAACATAAATAGAAGAAAGAGAATTATGAAAAGAATATCATTTTCACATTTTTAAAGAGAAAATCTAACTCCAAATCTGTTTGTGTTATTTTCTAGATTGAGTCTGCCCAGCAAAATAGTAACTCACAAACCGAGTTCTAGAAACTTAGATGTAAAATTGATACATGAAGTTTCTTTGAGAAAGTAACTAAAGGGGTGGAACTGGAAGGAAATACTGTGAATGTCAAAATTAAGCTTCAATTCCGGTTGACCCTGTAAGCAGTTGGTTCCTCGTAAGCCGAAGGAAAGAGAACTGGCCTGGCTTAGATAAACTGGATATCAAAACACTAAACAAAACAGAAAGGCACAAAACTTAGATCTTTCCTCTGAGAAATTTTGGAATTTCTTCGCTATTTGTGAAAATAAAGGTTCTGGCTCGCTGACGATTGCCTGCAAAGACTACTCCAAGGTAGAAATATGACATGAACAAAAGACATTATCATAGATTATACTCTCCGTGATAAAAACGCTTTTTAAAAATGTAAAGACAAACACGGTATTCCCAAAAAAAGATATTCAGAATTTTGGCCAGTGCAGCCTTTCTCATAAAATACATATAAATGTATTCCACTGTGAATTCTCAAAACTCAATTTTTTTTAAGTGGAAATGGAAAAACCCAACATACGTTGATTATTCAACATCTCCGTGTCGTTCAAATGTCAGTTGGAACTTATGTAAAGATAATTAACTTTGGGTCAAATGACACCCCACGATTATTGAATGCTTATTGTTGATGAAGGCAAACAAACTGCGAAAAACAATGGAATAGCTGGCGTCTTGTGGTTAACGGTTTGTTAGAGCATGAAACTTGAGGGCCAACGCAATATTCAACATATCACTCAAGTGATCAAAGAATTTGAGCTTATATCCGAGTAAAATTTTTTTATCATCAGCACTGCTAAATATTTGTTTTCATCAGTAAGATAGAGGTTGCACTTAAGAAATATTTCGACTTCGGCTTCGAAAAAAATAATAAAAAAAAAAAGCTGAATTTGCATTGATGACAACAAACCTTCGTGATATTTCCTCTCCCAATCGTAATAATTTTCCCTCTAAGCCACATATAGTTCCCGCCATTTAATTTAAAGACATAACGCCTCTAAATGTTCCTACCGCAACTTTGGCGACGAGTACAATTTCATCTCAGCGTGATCAATATCCTGTTTTCTTTTTGAATACCACCAGCACACGTAGTTAAAGTCAACAACGAGAATTTTCAGAATTTCTTTACCTCGACTACCATACTGTGGTAAACAGATCAAATTCAATTCAAAATAAATTCTCAAGCAAGCGAGATTGCAATCTAAAGTATAACTTGCCTTCCTGGAGCACAGCTGACTCGCTCTCTACAGAGCTTTAAAAAGCCTATCTAGTAAAGATTACGGTCTAGTTTGGTTGAATATCAGTCACAAGCTGATTCCCTTTCTGGTTTAAATCGTACGGAAAGTTGATCTTGCCACTTCGTAAAGGTTATTTGAACTTATTCATGGCATTCTATCATCATATACGTATTCATATACCCGACAAAAAATCGAAAAAACTAGAAGCCAATTTTGTTTTTCCAAAACACTCGTTACATCTGGATATGTAAAATTCCTATTCCAGTTGCGTAACATTAACAACAAAAATTACCAGTCAAGTAATGCAAGATCTCGACCGGCCAAAGGGCTTTTGCCTACCTTGGGGTAAAAATATTTAACTCTTTACCAAAGTAGATCATAACCACAAAAAGCCTTAACCTTTTAAGAAAGAAAATTTTTATAAATATGTTAATTCATAGATCATAAGATGCTATTTTATTATCGAAATGTAAGCTGTTTTTATAATCTACATTTTTATCTGTAGATAGTTTTTTTCTTTTTTCTTTGTAACTTGATATTTAATATTCGAGTATGTATGAATGTATGTATATTCACCTGTAAGGTATCCATAACAACTAAAAAATTAAAAGCAGATGATTTTAATGGCAAGAGTTCACGCCAAATTTTCCATTCTGTAAACAGATAACAAAGAAACGCACATATCCAAGCTCTATCTCAACTCGCACTCCGTCGATCATTATTATTCTTCTGCTTTTTATTTGTTTTACTCGACTGACCGACCCACTTGGCCTGACCTGTCTGACGACAAAAAGTGAAAACCTAACATTATCGCTGTTTTCCATGGATACAAAAGTTTGCGCCCAGAATGTATAATTGTTGGTCAATTTGCTCAATAAAAAAGGAAAGTTCCAATTGTTATAACTTCAATTAATTTAATTTTCATAATATTCACTCAGAACCAAGTTCTAATAGATTTACCTTAAATCAATTTAATTTCATAAAAATTCAGTGAAAAGATCGCTTTTCAATTACGCAGAAACAAGGGCCTGGCTAGACAAAGTCTGCCGATAATTACTTTTTACCTTTTACAGCTTCTTCTAAAACAAAAGAGAGAACGAATTAACCTCAACCGATGTTTTACTCAGTGGTGACACAGAAGATATTTCGTAGTATGCAAATGATAGATCGTCGAATGTGTCTCATTTTCCAGCAATAAATAACTGGGTTGACCGATGAATTAAGAAATAACAGAGTTGAAGCATACAATTCAAAATCCACAAACGTAATTTTGGGTTCGGGGATAAATGAACCGACAATGAACACACAATAACAGGGCAAATAACAAAACAAAAACACAAGGTATACATAAAATGCACTAATCGCCGACTTCCTCTGCTTTGCAGCGTTTACTACCATTTCACCTCCTTGTTCTAGTTGTCGCAGTTGAAGATCTAGAATTTGGTTCGTGTGGCGCCGTACGGTAGCATAAATTTTACAATACACAAGTGTTGTGCAAATAAAACAACAACCTAAAACAACAGCGACTGTAATAGTTTCGGTAATTTGGAGAGGGAGAAACTCCGCAAATGACAGCAATGCACTAAGAATCCATACTATAATAACCACAGCAAAAACCCGCTGGGGAGTCACAAGTTCCTGATATCTGAGATGAAGGTGAACGGCAAGGTATCTGTCTATACTCAGAGCCGTAACACCCAAAAACGACGCATAAGAAAAGATATTGCACAAAGACGAGAAGATGAGAGTAAGAGCATTCGGCTTGTGAAAGTCTTCTTCAGTATTGCAGTTGACCAACTCCACGACAAACAAGGGCTGCACCAGCAAACCAACACAAAGATCAGAAACAGCCAGACTCAACAGCAATGTTTTCAATGTATTTGGCAACTCGGTCGTCTTTCTCATCGCATGGATTGTTAAAACGTTCAACAATATAGCTGTGAATGATGAGACAGAATTCAATACAGAATTTATGATACACGTACAGATTTTCAGCCTCTTCCATTTTGACATTGCGACTCTTTTTTTCAACTCGTTGAAGTGAACTTGTACGACAGCTAATGGTGTTTAACATAAATGGAAATCTTTTGTTAAGCTCGGACTATTTCAATGCTTATTCAAGTTCTTGTAAAGGACTTAATGAAGTAATATATGTAAAGTTCAACCACCTGTCAGTCTTGGTGAAAATCGAAGAGAAACGGCGACCTTAGTAAATTGTAAATCGAACAAATTTTGCTTTCTCTCTCTAGCCCCGACCTGAAATTAAAGTTCAGCGCTGTTTTTTTTATCGATTCAGATACACATTGAATTTGAATTTGCCAAAATCAATAAAAGGCGTAAAATTCTGAAGAAACTGTGGTGCTGCGTCGGTTAGGGGTATTTCATGACAATTTTTTCTTATCAACTGAGTTGACAATGTAATTGGCCACCGTAAAGAGTTTCTTTCGCAAGAATAACAAACTTTGAAAGATAAAAAGCAACGCTATTAAAACATGACGTTTCGGCAAAAGCATGTCACCTTTATCAAATGCAAATAAGAAAAGATTACCGATGATATATAAAGAAAACGAAGGTGTGAGAAATAACATCGAAGTGTGGAGAACAAAATATAGGAATAACTAAGTGAAAGTTTTGCTGGAATGGTGTATAAGCTCTAAGGCCTTAGATGTTTTACAAAATCCCTCGTCGCTGACAAACTTGCGATTCGAATGTGCCATCTGATTCGCATTTCTCAGAAGAGGGATAGGAAATTCACTTTTGTCAGTCTAAAGAATGGGATACACCAAAACTCAGGGGCAATGTTTTTGGAGTTTTCGCTGCCTTAGCATGAAGTTTCCTCATTGCAAGGACTTTGTTTTAAACTGTTAACAGAACATTAAGAATGCGTAGGATAATCGAGAGAGTTAGCATATTAATAATCTTCTTTCATTCACTTTCGGAGCAAATGTTTCTTTATCATAATAAGCGATGTAAAGTATAAAGGGGGTAGGTTTCTAAAGAAAAAGGTGGGAGAGAATTACAAGGTAATTTAGTATTATCAACTGAGTTGGTAAATTGGCCACCGTAAAGAGTTTTAAAGCTGACGTTTCGAGCGTTAGCCCTTAAAGTATTACTAGCATTACTATCTTTACTTTTATAACTAGGACTGTCAACAAAATAGGGTAGCCTCTGGGAAAATCGTCCCACGCGCGCAATTTTAAAAGAAACCATGGAAAACTTAATATCACTGTAAATCCTATAAAGTATAGATTCTGACAACTTTTTCCACAGATTTTTTAAAGGCGCGCGCGAGCATTTAAACACAAAACTAACGGTGTTTGCTTTCCTGAATTACCAGCCTCCGCTTTACCGTCGACCCCCCCCAACAAACTGGACAGTATCATTCTGCAGATAATAAACCATTATAAGCTAACAAGTCTGTAGTGCTTTTCAATATTCTCATTAGTTCCTGAGAAATATTTGGACCATAGAAAAATATTTCGGTTGTTGTCACGCTCCGGAACGTCACGAGAGAAATAGTTCGAATTTGGTTCAAGCCTCGGCGCACATCTGTGCGTTCGTATCTGGAGAACATTCAGGCCAATTTTTATGACAATCCCACAGATCTTCATACCCGAGTATTCCGTTTAAGTAGAGGTTACTCCCGTTAGAACAAACCTCGAGATATTGCCCTCCAGAGAATTTCATAGTTTTCGCAACTCATTAAGCATGCATATCAATGCTATTATGCCGCCGACCAATAAAACGCAACATCGAACCCCCAGGCAAGTCTCTGTTTACTCAGGAAGTCTCGCTCAAATAGGGATTGCCGACTGATGACAACAATATATCGATGTTTTTACGCCACGTCACCGGTTAAGCATGTCATATTTGTGTTCCGCGATGATCGCTTAGTTCATGTGGCCTTTCACCTACGGTAAACTTCACAGAAATTATAACAGAAATTATGTAATTTTCGGCCTATATGAAGCACCCTATGAATCTCTTACCACTCTTGCAATGTGTCTAGTTGCTACGCACTAGACACAAATATGGTTTACGTTTTCCGAAGATGAAGGCTTCCTACATCTCACCTCTGCGGAGACGAACGCTATTAACGACAAAAGAGAAATACATGGAATGCTCTATCGCCCAACTTTTTCCATGAACATTTCACACAGTTAGATTCAAGCTTTATGAATGCATTTATTATTCTGAGTATTAAACATAATGTACATCCCGCGAAGACCTGTAATGCTTTTAGAGATAACGGTATAATTGCAATGACAACAACAAACAATGTAATAGTTCATTCTTCTTTGAAGAGTTCAGTTTCGTAGAATATCCTTCTCATCCCTTGGTCAGCATCTTCCTTGAAAAACGTTTGCAGAACGTTAATCTTTCCATTCCGTGACCCTTAAAGAGTCTCCTAGGATATAGTGTTGCAGTAATACTTATAGAAAAACCATGGAAAACGAAAAAAAGTTCAAAGTTTCTTCAACTTCTCAGTTGTATAACTTTTGCTTCTAATAAAAAAATGGACCAGTCTAATTGTTTCAGAATGCCGTTTCATGGTTTACAGTCATCTCAGTAACAGCTCTATCAGTTCAGTTTTGACGAGCATACACATTTCGCAGTATGGAAAGTATAGATTGTCGAATATCTCTCATCAACAAGCAGTAAACAACAGGGTTTAACGATGAATTAACATATACCAGGGTGAGAGTATACTGAAGAAAATTAAAATACGTGGTATTTGGTTCAAGAATAACTAAACCCACACCATATGTACAGTAATGAGGCAAGTAGCACAACAAAAACACGACATACACATAGCATGTGCACAACCCCGACTTCTTTATCCTCGCAATGTACACTGCCATTTCACTATTGTGGACATGAAGGGCTTGAATTCGGTTTGTGTGTCGCTGCGCAGTGGAATAAATTTTACAATAAAAAATGGAAGTACAAATAAAACAAAAACCAAAAATTACGACCAAGATTGAATCACCAATTTGCAACAAGAGAGACTTGATTAATGACAGCGATGCACTAACCACCCATACTACAACAACCAAAGCAACAACACGTTTGTGTGTCACAAGTTCCTGATATCTAAGATGAAGGTGAATGGCCAGAAATCTTTCGGCACCCAGAGCTGTAACACTCAGAAACGATGCAAACCAAAAGGCACGAGGCAAGAAGGGATCGACAATCTCAAGAACATTCACTTTTTCCAAGGCACGTCCTTCATAGTGGCAAATAACCAGTCGTGCGACATAAATAGGTTGTGCACATAAACCAACGCAGAGATCAGAAACAGCAAGACTTATCAGCAACGTTTTTAAAATCTTTGGCAATGCCGACGACTTCCCCATGCCAATAATTGCCAAAACGTTTAACATTATGGATGTGTAAGAAGAGAACGAGTTAAAGACAACATTAATAATACAATGGATGGAGTCTTGAGCCTGAACCATGATCTTGTTGGATAAGTACCTGACTCGTTGAGATGAGCTTGTATGCGGAGAATGAGTCAATCTCATTTGAAAAGTTAGGCCTGCTGAAATGCTTTATTAAAAGCTCTTGTCGATGACTTATGAATAAGCTAGGGGCAGGTTCCTGCCACCTGTCTTGTATTATTTTTAGAAGACATCGAAAGCACAGAGGGCTACCGCCTTGAGTTGTTTCTAACGGTTTTTTCGTCTCGTTTTCAGTGTTTCAAAGCTGCACACTTCATACCAGGATTGGAATATCACGAATGTGCCGAGAAAAAGGCGCTTAAAATAGGATTAGCAATGTTCGATAAATAGCAAATAACTTTTTCACTTGCAACAGTGCAACTTAGGATAGGGAACGCAGCTTTCAAAAAAAATTAAGGTTCGTTTAAAAAAAAAAATAATTTAAGGTTCGCTCACATCCTTCTCCGTATTATTACATACTTTGATCTTGTGCGAGATGTTTAACTTATTTATTTTGCCTTTCCGAGTTCTGTTCGGGACTGATTAATTAACTAGTTCAGAATGGTGACATCTGTCGGTTTACCTACAAAGAAATGTCCACATGCATTTCATTATATCGTCATTACTGACCCGCAGTGACGGGCCCGATCGAGTTTATTTGTCGCTCCATAATCCAACACAATTATCGCATACTTATCGAGTGTATTTCCTAAAAATACTATTCAGAGACTTGTCTAATTCGTCCACATGTTGATCAATTCACATACAACTAAGTGCAATAACGTTATCCTGAGAAAAGAAAAAATTAAAAAAGGAAATGGGAATTAATTAGCATATAAATTTACGCTGAGGCCACGAAAACACGAAATATTCATAAAATTAAGTCCACAGAAAAATTAGTTCAAACTTCATTAGAATATCAGACGTTTCTTCATAAATAATTGACGATTCCAAGTTTACAAAGGTCCGTTTTCCATAAGAATGAAAAACACCTCCTTTTCGAACAAAGCATTTTAATCACGCGTAAAAGAAAACCTGTTTCGACAATTGGCTGCTACCGCTCCATTATGATATACGAAAATAAAAGACGAATTCACATTTCAGTATTATATTCTAAACCAAAACTTCTTTTTTTTCTGGTGACAAATAATTTCTTCGCAAAGTAAAACAATCTTCAAAATCGATATTTCAAGGAAACTTAATGCATGCAGCATCCTCACCTCCCCCACCCCTCCCTCCCACCCCTCCCTCCTCTCTGCTTTTTACACAGTTCCGCAAGTCTAGACTAAAACATAGGCATGTCGAGCGTGCCAATGATATTGTTTCTTGTTTTAAGAGGAGGGAGTGAGTTCTTGGTGACACAACACAACAGAACTTTTCGTTCCGAATTGGATTGCATGTAGCGGCCGATTCACCCTATTTTATTTATTTACTAAGCCTTTCACCGCTAAGAGTGAGTACCATCTAATTTCGCTACTAAATCAAATATTCAGGCCATGAAAGAAAAAAAAAACAATCTCCGACTAAATAGGCTCATGATTATTAAACAAATTCTCCTTGTACGTATAAGGGTAAACGAATACAGAACATTGGGAAGAAAACACATACTGAACATACTGATGTAAGAGTGTAAAGGGTCACGTTCACTTTATCGTCTACAGAGCGAAGTCAAAAATTTTTTTTTGTGACCCCTCTAGGGCTTTATGACTGCATAATCGCATTCAAAACGGCAATCTTGTGTTAAACAAGATTGACTAATCGCGCGCTCGTAGCCGGTTCAGCTTTTTCCACTACGGACCACGGTCCGCAATTTTTCCTCAAGACCTCAGCCATTATTTTCATGCCGTCCGACTTCCCGCCCAGTAAATAACAACATAAATTTCGGTGCCAAACTCTCGCTCTTTTTTGCGTACATAGTTACTGGCAAATATGATTTAAGAGAAGCATTTAAAATGTCGCGTTTTCTTGAAGCCAGCCGGGAAGCTAATAGGTCTAACGTGCATCAAATCCAGTGGAAAAAAATAGAGTAAACTTGTGTACCCGAAAAAGTAAAGAGTGATTGAGGGTTTTCCGCAAATGCAAGCTGTTCACATCTCATTGCTAAGGAAGCGACGGCGTCTGTGCACGATAAAAGGTAAAAGGCATGGAATTGGTTAATGTGAAATGAATAGATTGCCGTCACGCCCACGGTTTTTCATTTCAAAAAATTTACACTACAATTTAACGTATCGCCGGACTAACAGAAAAAACCAGAAACGGAAAAAGATATTTTAAGCACGATCAGAGGATCCGTAGAGCTGAGACAAAAAATGAGTTTAGTTAGCCTTACGTGCGTCAAAGAAATAAGTATTGACATTGTAGTGAAAGATTATGTCGACGGAAAAAGTTAAGTGGCGCTTAACTCATTCCGCAGGTGCCTACCGATAATTGATTATCACTTGTTGGGTGAAGGCTGAGTACTTCAAAACGCGTAAAATTAACAAATCGCCCTTGTGCTCGCGTTATTGCTTTAAAATTAGGAAACGGTCAAGTTTTAGAAGGGCCCGTTCCATAAGGCCTTGTATAAACTGCACAAAACGAAACATCTCCTTTGTTTAGATCTTACATTATCGAACAATTTTCTTTACTTCCTTGACAGTCCTGTTTGTTTAGATATAAGTTCTGGGCCCTAAATCAGAGCCATGCCACAAGAAATCGTACAGATCGGCGATCTTTCCACTCCCTAAAGGATAATTTATTTCTTGCAAAAGAAAATGTCAGAACTGCTTCCGTCTCTCCCAATTTCCCTTTCCCATATGAAAATGTAATTGGAAAATCACAGGGAATCGTCTGCATTTTTTTTTCAGTTATAAGCATTGTTGCCATTAACAAAACGCCGACATAGATTTCACCAACAACTTCATTAGAGACGCCTCATGAAATTTGATACCCTATCTTTTGGGCATAAAGTAAAATTTACGTTCATATCGGCGGCAACACAAAGGCCAGGGATTCAATGAAGCATGCCTTTAACGTTCTGCTTATGCCTCAAAAGTCAAAACTGATTAAAATGGAACAACTCTTTAATGACTCTTTTTAAATGTTTTTTAGTGTATTTTCTTCATACTTTTTTTTCTTAATGATAAGAAAGGCCCTTTGCCGACACAAGAGGTATACAGCGTATTTGTATGTTAAGTTGAGCATGTAACACCGATCATATTAATTCTTCCATTAATTCCACCAACCAATCAAATAACAGAGACGAAATGTGTCTTGTCTGAGGGTTGTTCGGCTAGACGAGAAATTTGACAGTATTCCACTCTGCCTGAGATTTTGTTTTCGTTGTCATCGAAAATTCATAGGAAAAACGGGGACGCGAAGCTCAATTTCAGGACCAATTTAAATCAGATTTAAATCTCGAATCGAGAGAGCCACGCAAAGTTTTTTTTTTTTTCGCATACCAACCAGTTTCATATAAGTAACGTTGCCACAAAGGAATGCAATTGTACTACGAATCAAAAGGTTTTACACGACATGTAATATATTTCATTAGGTCCATAATGTTGTGGTCATTGATGGTATCCAACACCGAAAGAAATCATTTTTCAATCTACAAGGTGTTCTTTTATTACGTCTCCGATTATTGCTGGTTTTAATTATTTTTCTACAAGCGATTACTTTTTTTCCTTAAAAACATTACGAAGAAAAGCTCTTGTTACTCCATTATTTTATTTTTTACATCACGTATGGCTTTTTTTTTAATCTTTCTCGGAAAACAAGTTACAAATGTAATACATTACTTTTTAACGAAAACGTACATCGTTCTGATTCTATAAGGTTACCTAACGACAGATGCTATCTACATCTTTCATCTTCAAAATATTATTTTATCAAACTTGTTTTTTGTTCACTTTCAGATAGTCTTTTCTAGTTTTCCACCCTCACATTATCAAATCTATGTTAATTTGGAAGTACTTTGTCCTTCAGTTTTTTTTTTTCTTTTTTGTTTTTTCAATATTGGGTGCAGATCGTGCGTTTCTAAACAAAAACCTTACAGGTTCACTATAAATTCAGTTGTGATAAAAAACAAGTTTTCGCAGTGAGTTCATAATAGCGAGACGAATATGTCTTATCTTCCATGAGTAGACGACAGGATTTAAGGTCGAATTAAGGTACACCAGTGTTACAGAAAATAAATCAAATGTGCGCATCGAAGTATTTTGTTGAGGGATCAGGATACGCGCCACCAACATGCAGTTATGTGGCAAATAACAGATTAAAAAGACCAGAAACACGTAAAATGTACTGAGAGCAAATTTTCTGAGCTTGTCAGCATTCACCGCTATTTTATTGCCTTGGGGTACTTCTTGTCCCCTCTGTGGACGATGCTGCAGTCGGCTTGCAAGGCGCCGTACAGTGAAATAAATCTTACAATACACAGTTGTGCAAAAGATGACACACAGACTGGAAATACACGTCAGAAGGATTAACAACACTATTGTATTCCAGAAAGATAACAAAGCAATCAATGCACCAAACAGCCACAATATTATTACCCCGAACACAACACGCTTGTGGGTTACTAGTTCCTGATATCTGAGATGAAGATGAACAGCTAAAAATCTGTCTACACTCAGAGCCGTCACACCAAGAAACGACGAGATTGCAAATAAACCAGCAGAAAATGTGCACAAGGCCAGTATCCAATTTGTTCGCTTTTGTTGCAAACCTTCAACCAGTAACGCAGTATAGAGAGGCTGTACCATTAATCCAACTCCAAGATCAGACACAGCAAGACTTAACAGTAATGTTTTCAGAGTCTTTGGCAAAGATGAAGTTTTCCTGAGTGCATTGATTGTTAAAATGTTAAGCACTATGGCCGTATAGGATAAACAGCCATTCATAACCGAATTACTCATGTACGCTGGATACATGGGATCTGAGCCTTGTTCCATTTTTCAAGCTAAAGTCTAGGAGAAGAGTGGTAGCCTTGCTGTTGTGTAGAGCGTTTTGGTTTAGCGCCTGTCTCCGCATAGAATGTACGAGTCTGATGTCTACGACGCAGAGCCTTTGTTTAAAAGCGTTATTGTGGCCACTTCCTGTTAAGAGCTGATGAGCTTACGTGTAAATTAAAGCCACCTGCTGGGTGTTCAGCGGGAGGCCGGATTTAAATTGCACGCAATTCTTGTTTTCGGCCCTTTTTGTCGAAAAAATTATCCATCGTATTTATTTGTCATCGTTATATCCAGCTAAAAAATACTATTTATTATTTGGATGCAAGACAAATTTGTTAAAACAGAACAACTTTTTCCATTAAGTTTTCAGGTGAGCTTTTAATAGCTCTCTCTCTTTGAGCTGTCTATCTCAAAAGTGGATTGAACAGAATTGTAGAGATAAATTAGAGAGGGCGGAGAAAATGATTGGAATTTGGCATCTTATCTCCACGATAACAGAGAAGATCTAAGAAGATCTTCCTTATAAACATTATAACATCGACGCTGCATCTCTTTAGTAATTTCAAAATGTATGTGAACATTAAAAAATACTTAAAGGTGGTCATTACATACCGTTCATAAAATGCAACGTAGGTTTGTAAAAAAAATGTTAACTGCTTCAATTTTATTGGTTGTAAGACTACAGAGTAAATGTTATTGAAGGGCTCCTCGAGTTGCCCATTCAATCAGTCGTCTGATTGCGATAAAAACGAGAAAATTACTCACCCTGGTGGGGAAAAATGTTGAAGGATATCCTTTAAAACAATTTGATAAAGGCCATTGAAAGGCAAAACAATTTGATAAAGGCCATTGAAAGGCAAAACAATTTGACAAAGGCCATTGAAAGACTTCCAACTTACCAATGGTAGGTTTAACTCCACAAGCTCTGCTCTCAACATGTCTACATCCTAAATGTGTTTGAAGAACAATGTTGCATTAAGTACCAAAATAGCGGCTAAAAGCCCTGCGGGGTTGGAGGCTTATTCATTTTCAAAGCTTCCAAGCAGGGGGCTCATCAAAAAGAGAGAGGGCTCAAAAATTCAAAGTGAGCGTGATTGTCTTTTCGGATCTACGTTTTGATAAATACCGATTACAGTATTCTCTTTGGTTGTAAAACACCTGGAACTATCTAGAACGAATGCTATCGAAGGCTTTTGGATATCACAAGAAAACTTCATGGCAATAAGATTCTCGCCTATAAAATAACTATACATCTCTCAGAACAGTAAACGATGAATCAGTTTTGATCGACAAAAAACGCACGCTGCATTTAGTGATATTAAAAAAATCGTAATTTTCACGATAGATTTGCATATTTTGTTTGACGTTAAGTCGATGAGGAAGTATCAACTTCTTTTAAGGCTAGTAAGAAGGGCGATTAGCTTAACTTCACAAGTTCAGCTTTCAACAAATCTAGATTCTAAATGCATTTGAAGCACAAAGTTATGTTAAGTACCGCAATGGATGTAAAAACCCCCTGGGGGAGGGCTTAGAAATCTCCAGGGCTTCTAAACTGGAGGGCTCATTAAGGAGAGGAGCGGAGGGGAAGGAACTCATAAAAACTTAAAAGCGGAGGCAATTATCTTTTCTACAACTCTAACTTTTCGTGGAAATAAGATTATCAACTTTAAAACAACTAGAAATCACCCGGCACCGTAAACAATAGACCAGATTTGATCGACCAAAGTGCGTACTGTATTTAAGAATTTTGAAAAAAAAAAAATCTCAACTTCCACATTAAAATTGAAAATTTTTGTGTGACGTAGAGAGACGGAAATATTAACTTTCCTTTTTAAGCTAATAATGCAGTAATCATTAAGCAAGTTTCAATTGCTTGTCGAAAATAATGCTCGATTGCATTGGTTTTGCTTTCATCTGTTTTGTGATTACTCTAGGAATCTTGAACCATCCTGTCAACCAATCAGATGCCAAATTAAATCCCATCGTGACTTGTCCACTCGGATTTTCCCGCCTTTTCAAGTAGTTCTGATCAGTCGATTTTACCTTGAGTTCTCATTGGTTCACAATGATATTTTCCATTATTCTGATTGGCCATCGTAACTGCTTGTTGTGGGTGTCAAAGCTCAATCGTAAATTGCTTTTAAAGTAAATACACCGCTTTACCTGAGACTTTTGCAGCGAGTCAATTCTTCTTTGGTGATCTTTTCGGATATTTTCTAACTTCTTCAGTGCCGTCTTTTCCTGAGACAGAGCCTTCATGTCAATTTTCTGGCTTTCAATTTTTGAGAAGAACTCATCCACTGCCTAAAGATTCAAGATTATAATTATTTTTGGGTTATAATTTCATAATTAGATGGTTATGTAAAAATGCAATAAAAATAACTCATCACTGAAATGGTTTCTCAAGAGATGCTATTAATATAAACTTGTTCAACATTTAAAATAAATATGATGATAACTAATAATAATAAGTATTGTTAATAGTAGTCGTGGTAGAATTATTTATAGTATCATTATTTTTACAATTAATATCATTATCATTATTGTTTATCGTGATAGTATCTATACGCAAAAAGCTCTTTGTCTGATACAGATTAATAATAAAAGGAAGAAAAAATGCCTAAAAATAATAATGAATCACTATGCACGTTATAAAATAATGTGTTAAACCACACACGCATTTACACCCAAGAGTAAGCTCATTTTTTACTGTCTGGGAGCTTCTAGATATACTAACTAATCAAGTTAAACAAAACGGTTGAGTTATCAACAAAAACACGTTTATAGCCCATGAGTAAGCATGCTTTTGACTCGCTGGTAAGTTTCTAGATGTACTAATTTTTTTTTAGCAAAGTTAAATTAAATGGTTGAGTTATCCACACAAACACATCTCAATATGCTCTTAACTCTTTCACTCCCAAGATCTAATTGGTAATTCTCCTTACTATCTGCAAGACAATTCTTATGATGTTAGTTCAGAGAATTTGGTATTGGATCAACCAATAATCCCATAATTGATATTCTTCTCTATTCTCATCACCTGCATGGTTGATATTGTATTGATATTGTAAGGAGAAATTCTATTTTGGTCACTTGTGGAAGTGAAAGGGTTAAGACACTCTTCAATTTCACTTGGAGGTATGCTAAGAAATAGTAAATGGGTGTGCATTTGAAAGACTTCAAATCAGCATGTTTAAAAAGAAAAAAATGAGGCAGTAAAAGTGGTATGATGTGTTTTATACAAGTGTTAATGGGTTAAAGCAACATTGTTGCTGATTACCTTGTCAAATGATGGAAACTCCAGATATGGACTTTTCTTGTGTTGATTCAGTAAGAATGGGTAAAATTCTTGATATCTTCAAAGGTAGAAAAATGACAAGCATGTCAGAGAATGTACACATTTATTTCCCTCATTTAAATGTTAGCTTCAGTGATTTGTTTTGAATAAAACTATAAATTTATATGCTTTATATCACAAGCATTAGAGTTGAACATCAGGTAAAACTGCGTCAACCTAGTTTGATTGTTTTTTCCTTTTGCTCCAGATACAGTACATTATCATAGTCCTTAGACAGAGGAAAACACAAATTGCACTACAATGAATTAATCCCAACCTGAAATCAGTTTGAAATACAATAAATGTTGTTGAAAGAGGACGAGTGTCTTGAATCAATCTATGAATTCCACAGTGGTTTCAAAACAAACCGGCGGGCAACCACTAGAGTCCCATCGGCTACTTGATAACATATCACTGGTAACCTTGGTCAAAATAATTACCTTTTTGCCCTTGATGAATTTTTTACAGTCACCTACTTTTGCAGAGTCTGATGCTCACTTCAATACATTTTTAAACCTCTCCTTTGAAATCAAATCTTCCTCTTGGATAGGGCAGAGTAAAGAATAAAGTGAAAACATGTTAACTAGCAGTACCAACTAAATTCAATTCTTAACCAACTTACGTTAGCAGTTCATCCTGATCTGTGCCATTGCTCTTATTGTTTAAAGGTTTCTGTTCCTTTTTTTGAACAATAATTCCCTAGGACACCAAGGAAACAACTTTGTCAGAATAATACTATCCAACAAGGAATCTGTTTGTTTTTCAACCAAAGAAATGCTGGCTGTTTACAGTATCCAGAAAAGCTGAGTTAAATTTTAAAAGCAAAATGACACATTCAAATTTGGTGTTTTCTCCAAGGCCCCTTCCTCCAATCTTTCACAAACCCCTCTCTTTTGAAGCTTCAAATATTTACTAGCCCCAGAAAAAATTATTTAAGGAAAGCATACTTACATTGCATTTCTCTGTGAGTGTCATTTCCAAAAAACTTTCAGCTTTCCTTAATGCCTCCATAACTTCAGGAAGATCTAACAAACAGAAAGAGATGGCAATGATTGTTAAATAAATTTAGAAACATTTATTTGAATTTTAGCAAATGATTTAACTATTAGTACTAATTAATTAACCAACCTTCTGCTACATTAAATCCTTTTCCAATCTTGACATTTTCAGGGAACCCTACTTCCATAAGGCAATGTTCTATCAGAGCAGCACCATACACTGTTGGAATAAGAAAAATGCTGTTGATGAAACACATGTAAAACAGAGCCCTGTATCTGGCTTCAGCCATCTTTAAGCTAATTCAAATGACAAACTTTTCAAGAAAGTGTCTTATCATCTTCAATAATTTGTAAGGTTTACAGTCCGGTGTGTACATGTAAGTTCTTGAAGTTAAATTTCAGTGCTGACACCCTAACAGAGGTGATCACATGTAACTTCTCCCTAAAATATTAATACATTATCAAACAAATAGGTTTTGAGAATACTCAAACTTATCAGGTAGAGGTTGTTATCTTGATCTAAGACCAAATTCTCATAGCTAATTCAAAAGGAAATGCCAAGCAGCTAGAAGGGAGAGTTAACAATCAGATCTTGAAAATTTAGGGGGTAAATACCATCCACCAGGATTAATTGGGAAAGAAATTATAGCCCCAGTTGTGAGAACCCATTGAGTTTAATGTTGTTTCTTATTCTTGCCACAAAGTTAACCCTTTTAATCCCAATTTGACTTAAAATCAATGAAAAAAGAGCAAAATCACAGATGTATCACGGCACATTCATAATCTGGTTCCTTTCACACCCAAGAGTGACCAGTGAGAAATATCTCCCTGTACTATGGTTGTATCTTCAAGAAAGAAGTAATGAGAGGAAAGAAATATCATCAACTAAGAGATGATGTTTTGTCTTACAACAAGTTTTCAGATCAACAATCAGTTAAAGATATGTTTGGCAGACAGCACACATGGAAGTGGTGTTCAGATCTTGAGAGGGAAAATTTATTTTATTTGTTATTTGAGTTCCTATAAATTAACACTCCTCTTACAAAGCTGCTTTCTATTTCTCCAAGAGTTACCAGAGTCTCAACAGTGGTTTAATGCAAGAGTATGCATTTATAATCAAATTTTCCTAATTAACTGATGACACAATCGTACCAAAATGTGGATTTAAAACCTTCTTTACTTCTACTCCTTCCTTGCTTTCTGATAAAATTTCACATACCCTGAAAAATTTAAACAACAATAAATTGTAGTGCAACAGATGTTCTTTTTTAAAAACATCATTGAGTATAAAAAAAGAAAAAGAAAGAAGCAATAAAAAGTTTCTTCCAAATAAGAAAAGATCATCACCAACCACACACAAATAGTATGTTGCACACCTCTCTTGGTTCATTAATGGCTCCCTCTGTCGGGCAGAATTTACTGGGTATTTTTCACGCACAGCAAATTTGACATCATCAGCATCTGTTCTTGTTCTTAGAAGACTCAGGATTGTGTATTCGTAATCAGTGAGAAAAATATTTCCCTGAAATGAACACAAATCAAATGCATTGTAAAATTTATTTTGCATTAAAAAATTCGAATCATTCTACATCAGAAAAAAAAAACAAAAAGGAAAAAACAGACATCAATGAAACAAGATATGGTTTACCCGATCATAAAGTTCCACAATCAGATGATAAGCTGCCTCATCTGAGCCAAACTGTAAATCAACAATCCGATCAATTCCCAATTGACTGATGTTCACAAGCCTCCGGGAACGAATATGTTTACGACACTGGGAAAAAAACCAGTTATAATTGATAAATATAAGGTTAAAATCCTTGAATGAATTTCTTTTACACATACATAGATATTTTAGGCCATTGGTGCCTCTGGGTATGTGCAAGATCACCAGGCCAAGTAAACATATTGGATACAAACATGAATTAAAAACAAACATGAACAACAACTGTGTTACAACAGTTCAGCAAATTGGTAAATGGAGGTAAAACAATATTCTAGCAGGATCAATGACCAGAATCCCAGGTCTCCCTATAGTACCTCTAAGGAAAAAAAATTACATTAAAATCAATATATTACATCACATGAAAATCCGAATGAAATATAAAACTCATCTCAAAGATGGTAATAAAAGTTGCAAAGTCACACATCTGTGTAACATAGGCTTACCTTCATTGAAAATCCAGATGGCATCATATTCTTGGGCCACTCAAATTCTGTTGTATTTATTCTGTTACCAGATTCTACCAGTAACATGACTTTAACATCAGTCCTTAAAACATTGTCAATAATACCAAAAATCAGCAAACTGATAGCTAAAATAACCATTAATTTGTGAAAAAAGCCAAATTTACATACCATGGCCTCACCCATGGTCACATCTTTATTTTACTCAATATCCCTGCTACATGAATGTCTACAAGCATTACCTTTTCAAATCATTTTTCAAATGTGTCCTTCCAAATTTTTTTCACTGAAAAACTTCCTACAAAGAAACCTGTGGAGAACTCTCCCCTTTTCTTGATGATGCCCTGTATTATCTTCCTTCTTTGGTCTTCTTTAAGAGCTTTTCCATGACTATAAAACCTCCCAGATACGCTTAGCTCTACCATGGTGTCCAATAAAACAATTCAGGAATTTGAACTGTTTACATATTAAGAAGGTGGGTAGAAAAGTAAAGAGCAAATTTGGGCCCATTCCACATATTAGCAGTTTTTCTAGTATGAGCCTAAGATCAGCCAATCATTTTCAAAGATTTAAGTTTCTGGCCAAACTGAATTAAGCGCACACTGAGAGCACCAATCAGGGCAGCAAAATTATGTTGTTTGTGAAGAAAGCCTGGGATAGAATTAGGTCTTATACCCTTCTCTCACTAACAAACGCACAAGCCATTCACGCTACATCCACAGTAAAGGATGATAAGCAGTAAAAAACAACAAACGAGTGCCTTTTTTATTTCTGCTCCTGCTTCCTGCCCTCTTCTGCCCCCAGTTCTCCTGGGTTCCTGCCCCCCTGTTCCCCTCCACTCTGGAGTACTGATTAAACATCATCCAAAAGCATCATTTCAAAATCATTTTCAGGGATCCTAAAAAGAAATTATGTTGCCAAAAGCTATTTGTTTGTTTTTCGGTTGATATAAAGAATGAAACGATCTCCTAGGACGAGACGAACAGGTCATCTAATGACGCTTCTTTCTAGGGGTCTGCACGGTCTGCAGTCTGCGTTTTATCATGACCGAGCTTGCTTAGGCTATCCAAAAAAAACCGCCAACTAGGCAGAGTAGTTACTACAGCCTCGCGTGAAAAATTTTTTTTTTCAGGAAGCTCGAGTTCACGTTACAATGGCGTCCAATTAAACTTAACTTAAAGGATCTAAGGCAGCACTGACGGACAAAAAATAGATAATCTTACTTTCCAAGTCTGATCAGATAGGTCTTGTTATCGATGTCATATACATTGGCCACCCTCATGCCAAGGAGGCTGTCATAAAAAGAGATTAATTTTAAGTAAGGCAAGTGCGATGATAATTTAAAATGCCATCAACTGAAAACTCGCAACAGAAGAGGAAGCACTCGACAACGAAATATTTTCGTCGCTAATAATCTCACCTTCCTCTTAGCTCTGTGATCACCGCGCAAATATCAACGGTGGTAAATCTTGTCTTCATCTTGTAGACACAAAGTAAATAAAACACGACGAATATCGGGGGTTAATGACACCGAAACGTCTTATTTTGCAAATTTTCTTCTACTTCGTCCGCCATTTTGGATTTCCCAAGCGCTTATTGAAAACACCGCTGGTCTTATTCGACGGCGACTTCAGAAGGTGTTTCACGTGAACTTGCGTGCTACATACAGGGGATAGCGCGGGGGAATACTTGGGGTCATTAGGAACTAATTCCACCAAGTGTTTTATACCAGGAGCATTATCCATGGTCGCTGCAAGTTGTGGGAAAAGTCAGGGATATAAAAATTTCCTCAAGGTCAGGGAATATACATCTTTGAAAGAAGTCTGGCGAAATTTGAAGTAATTATCTTGCATTTTAATTGGACCCTTCATGATTATGCTACGTTTACAAAGTATATGTCCAACTTCTTGTGAAAGTTCTTATGAAAACTCTAGCTGAATGCATATTCTACAATAATCACTTCTTTTTTTCATATATAAAAAAATCATGCCCATTTTCTGATGATTAGCTATTTAACAGTCTGCATGATGCACAGTCATTGGTTGCTGTCACATTTGGTACTAAATAAAATTATCAATACTACAGAAAGAGAGAGCTGTTGTTATGCTACTCTTCTTAAAGAGATTCTCAAGGGTCTCTGCAAGAAATAAGCATGCAATGTACTTTGCAGCCACTTTGTGATGTAACACTAGGAGACACAATTGATCTTGATGGAAGTTACATTATGCACTTCTTCATGTTAAAAAGAATAAACCTTAGTCATGACTTATTCTCTTGAAGATACTATTAAATTTCAAAACCCTAAAAAACGTTTCTACAATTTGTATATCCTAAAAAATTCCCTATTAATGTATCTTCAGTGCTCTTGCTTTCAGTGCTTCCTACTGATCACAACAGAGACAAGGCTGGAAGAAACTGTGTAAAACTGACATGATCTTGTTATCACTGTGCAACAGCTTGACAACTAATCTGCCATGGGCGGCATGCAACATTGGTATGCAGAATATTTTAGAATAATCTTGATACATGAAATGAAAAGACCATAAGAAACATTCCCCCCCCCATCCCTGACATGGTATACTGAAGTATTGAAAAATCTGACAGAACTTGAATCTCTGTTTACAAAATATAAACAAATAAAAGACAATATGAAACGTTCCCCCCCAACCCTAACATGGTATCTGTAGTAACTAGCATGTATATTGGAGAAGTGTCTCTGGTATACCTAGAACAAAACAAAAAGGAAATCAACTGACAAACACTCATGACTTAACACATTAAATGCTAATATAACAATAAGCTTTCCAAGGAGTTTTGAATCTAAAATTGTTTTCACTTCTTCTTCACTTTGACTTTCAATTACACCTGTCATAATTTGTACCTACTAATGAAATGTCACAGAATTTAATACAATCCAGTACATCACAACATCAAGTTTAACCTTCATCCTTACATCATTCCATTATTTGAAAATGCTAAAAAAATGCATTTATATTCTTTTCTAGCAAATATTTCATACACCTTTCAGTGAAGTTCTTACCATGAAACACAACAAGTTCACCAACATCATTTACCATAGAAATCTTTTGCTTCACATTGTTCCTAAAAAAAGATGAACACTGTCAGCAAATGACATTCATTATGGTAAAACTTTATAACTTCCCATCTTTAGCAGATGTTTTCACGAAAATTTTCTTTTAATCTTGCTGTTACTTGAAAACACAAACTTCCACTGTCTAATACCAAAAATATTTTTCACATTCATAAAATCTTAGCATACACTCTATGGAAATTTGAGCCTGTCAGCCATTCACTTTTATAACATGAATTTATTACAACGTGTTCAATCTCATTTAACCCTTCTATAGGCAGTTCACAGTCATGCTTTATCTTTCAGTTCTAATAGACTCCTTCTTTTGCTCTTATGAAGGACTACAAGGAAACAGCGTTAGAAATTCTTTACAGTGGCCAATTTACATTATCAACTCAGTTAAGGAAACCAGATAATCTCTTTCTAACAGTCTCTGCCTTTTTTCTGATTGCATTTTTTAATGTCAATGGCTTTTAATTTGACAAGAATATAAAAAATCAAGCACTATCATATTTTTCGGGTATAAAATAAACTATTTGTTTCTTATACACACGGGATGAATGGTTTGGCAAGCTTGAAGACTGCTTTTAGGGAGAGTTTTGCCTTTAAAATGATGCAAAAGTTCAATCCTTCAAAGAACCTGCAGAAAAAAAAGCAATAAAAGAAACATTACAGTTTAATTTATATCATTACTAAAATCTGTCAGATAAAACAATATCTTGTACTCTATAAGCAAAATAATTGTAAAACATCCACTGATGTGCAAAGTTATCAGCATCATAAGATGCTTTTTACCAGTACCAGTATAATTCACCAAATTTATCATCTGACCTCTGACTTTGTTGATTTGGTTGCTAATATTTGAAGTAGGTATATGTCTCCATCAGTACAAACTTCTCTTACCTGGTCTTTAATAGTCTGTAAAATTTCTTTGCCAAATAAAGGGAGCACAATTTCGCGCCATCGTCCTCTCCATGAATAATGACTGTGAATTTGTCTGTCACCAGATTTTTGCGGACAAATTCTTCTACATTTCTGAATTCAAAGATCAAACAAAGATGATTAACCCACATTATTGTTATAGTGAACAAAGCTTTGCACCATCATCCTCTCCATGGATCATCCTCTCCATGGATAACAACTGTGAATTTGTCAGTGACAAGATTTTTCTTGATGTACTCTTCTACATTTCTGAATTCAGGGATCAAACAACGATGATTTAAACCCAGTTTGGTAATACAAGATGTAAAATCTTGTATTGCAAGAAACAAAAAATTTACTTCAATTCCACTGCATTTTGCACGATAGGGAATGATTGAATTGTATATAACCATCATGTGAGTACCTACACTGCACTTTCAACTGGATCCCAAATATCCTGAGCACAGTGTGTATCTAATTATCACCTTAAAAAGTTTTCTTTTGGATAACATAGAAATGAACATAGTTTAGTCATTAACATAGAATTAAAGAAATACTCTCACTTACGAGCAGAGATTGTCAGCAAGCCTCTTTGATTCTGACCTTTGGAACAGTTTTGATACTACTGGTACTTTCCCAGTGTTCAAAAGGAAAACATCGTTGCCTGATTGATCACAATGATCTGAATAAAGAAATATTTAAAACTCCTTTCAGAAAAGATTATCATACCACTATGAAGACTTATTTTCTTAAACTACATGAACCAAAAACTCCAGCCTAATGTGATTTCAATCACTCACCGCTTTTTGTGAAAAAACCCAAATACTCTTCACATGAAGGATGCGATTCTTCAAAAGTAATGCGATGTACTCCAACCTGTGAGTCTGCATGGTTTGAAAAATTTTTATTTAATAGTGACATTTCCTTTTTAATTCAACTGTAGTTAATTAATCAGAAGAAATCCTTAAATTAATCATACATTAATTATCTCAACCCAACTCTTTTCACAGACCTTGCAGTTGAAATCTCATGCAATACAGAATGGTTAACATAAGAAAAAACCTTTTAACTTTAGGTATTTTATCTATCATTCATAGGAAAATACTCATCAGATATGGGAGCTTACTGTCAGTAAAACCCTGAGCATGATGGAATGTTATTGCCTTAGCTTTTTCACCACAAATAAAGATACATTACAAGTTACCTTTCCCAATGTCCTCTGTTGTTGCCCTTACTGCTGAAGACTTTCGTCGCCATTTGAACCTGCGGGATTTCTATTCAAGAATAAAATCATTCAATCATTAATCAATGATCAGCTCATGTTGTTTGAACTTCTTAACCACTGTCTTAATTGATCGTTAAACAGGTTAACTGTCTACATTATTTATTCTGTATTATACATTTTCCTTCTCATTAGTCTTGGGTGACTGTTAATGCGCCTACTGATAATTTAGGTTATCCTCAGGAAAATCAATGACCACCACTTGCCAAAGGACACTGACTTATGTCATCCTTTGGCAAACGAAGGTGAAAATAAAATTAATTAAATGAATGAATATATGAACATTCAATAAATCAAAGGTTCTTTTATACCAAATGCAAGTTCCACTGAACTTTCTACTTACATTATTCTTCTTAGAAGGCTCCGGTGATGATGGGGACTGGGGAGGTTGATAAACAGGGGGGTCAGAGCTCTCCTGAACAGGCTCTGTGATGAGGTCAAATGGTTGACAATTTGAATGTTTAGTTTTATACTCATAACTAATTTACAAGGAAATGTGTAGCAGCTAGTGGAGAGAATTAACATTCAGATATTTAAGTTAAAGGGTTAAAACACTTTTAAATCATTTTTGCACCACAAAGATAGTTACATTACAATTTACCTTTTTCAATGTCCTCTGTTGTTGCCATTACTGCTGAAGACTTTTGTGGCCATTTAAACTGGTGGGATTTCTAATCAAGAACAAATTCATTCAATCATAAATCAATGACCAGCCCACGTTAATTGAACTTCTTAACCACAGTCTTAATTGATTGTTAAACAAGTTAAATGTCTACATTATTCATTCTCATTAGCCTCGGGTGACTGTTGTTGCACCCATTGATAATTTAGGTTATCCTAAGGAAAATCAATGACCACCACTTGCCGAAGGACACTCTTACATCATCCTTTGGCAAATGAAGGTGAAAATAAAATCAATAAATGAATGAATATAAGAACATTAAATAAATCAAAGGTTCTTTTATACCAAATGCAAGTTCCATTGACCTTTTTACTTACAATATGCTTTGCTCTGGGCTGAGGTGATGATGGGGACTGGGGAGGTTGATCAACAGGGGGATCAGAGCTCTCCTGAACAGGCACTATGAAGAGGTTAAATGGTTGACAATTTGAATCTTTATTTTTATGTTTGGTAGATAAGTAAACATTCACAGAAAATTCCTTGATTACTCCCCATGATAGAACATCAACTAATGTTCACTCACGGCGAGGTTTATACTGAGTCTACAAATGCATAATAATTGCAAATAACTCTTTCTTCAGCTTAACCCTATTTAACATGTTACTTCTCCCTGTAATATTCACACATTATGCAGCAAACAGGTAGTGAGAATTCTCAAACTTATCTGGTAGAACTTTTTACCTTGATCTAACTAAATACACATAACTAATTTACAAGGAAATGTGTAGCAGCTAGTGGGGAGAATTAACATTCAGATATTTAAGTTAAAGGGTTAAAACACTTTTTAAATCATTTTTTCACCACAAAGATAGTTACATTACAATTTACCTTTCTCAATGTCCTCTGTTGTTGCCCTTACTGCTGAAGACTTTCGTGGCCATTTGAACCGGTGAGATTTCTAATCAAGAACAAAATCATTCAATCATAAATCAATTATCAGTCCATGTTGATTGAACTTCTTAACCACTGTCTTAATTGATTGTTAAACAGGTTAACTGTCTACATTATTCATTCTTATTAGCCTTGATGACTGTTGTTGCAGTCATTGATAATTTAGGTTATCCTAAGGAAAATCAATGACCACCACTTGCTGAAGGACACTCTTACATCATCGTTTGGCAAATTAAGGTGAAAATAAAATCAATTAATGAATGAATATAAGAACATTAAATAAATCAAAGGTTCTTTTATACCAAATGCAAGTTCCATTGACCTTTTTACTTACAATATGCTTTCCTCTGGGCTGAGGTGATGATGGGGACTGGGGAGGTTGATCAACAGGGGGATCAGAGCTCTCCTGAACAGGCACTATGAAGAGGTTAAATGGTCAAGACAATTTGAATCTTTATTATTATGTTTGGTAGATAAGTAAACATTCACAGAAAATTCCTTGATTACTCCCCATGATAGAACATCAACTAATGTTCACTCACGGCAAGGTTTATACTGAGTCTACAAATGCATAATAATTGCAAATAACTCTTTCTTCAGCTTAACCCTATTTAACATGTTACTTCTCCCTGTAATATTCACACATTATGCAGCAAACAGGTAGTGAGAATTCTCAAACTTATCTGGTAGAACTTTTTACCTTGATCTAACCAAATACTCATAACTAATTTACAAGGAAATGTGTAGCAGCTAGTGGGAAGAATTAACATTCAGATATTTAAGTTAAAGGGTTAAAACACTGGCAAATTTTACAAAAGTTAACTATCCTAAAAAAGTACAGATTGAGAGAATATTCCAACTGGAATATACGAAAGGCTATCCACAGCCCTTGGCTGAACTACTTGCAATAAAACATGCTCGTTAAACAGCAGTAATTACCTTCTTGACTGGGGGCATCAATTCCAGCTCAGAAATATGAGGTCCTAGGAATTGGGGCCTTATATTTCTGAGCTGGAATTGGAGTTCCTCCTTCAGGCTCAAAGACTCCAAAAAGTTAACTATCCTAAGTAAGTACAGATTGCGATAATAGTCCACCTGGGTTACAAAAGGCTAACGGCAGCCATGGCTGAACTTATTGCAATAGAGCATACTCATGAAACAGCAGTACCTGCTGTTAGAGTTCCTTCCTCAGGCTCACAGACTGCAGTTAGACTCTCACTTGGAGTCACTTCACTATACGATGATGTCAAGATTCCACACACATTTAAAGATGATTGAGAACCATTATCAAAATCTTTGTCTGACTTTTTGGTGCTGCTTGATACCCTCAGAACAACATCCTGCAAGCTTGATGCAGCGGCTTCTATTATGCTCTCTACGTAGAGATCAAGCTTCTGTTGGTTGATTTTTGACTCCCTAGAACTGGGAGTAGCATTCTGAAAGTAATAAATCATTATCATTGTTGATAGAAAAGTTTAAATAAACTTCCCTTTTGTTATTATAACATTAAAATGATGAATTAAAAAAGGCATTTAAGTGTAATGATTGGGTCTTTTGATACAAATTGCTCCTGAAGCACAGCATGCACTACACTTCCTTGAAACCCTATTTGAAGCCAGTCACTGCAAACATAATTCTATATTTAAACTCAAGAACCTGGTACTTATTAGGCTCCTAACTTCAAGGCAGCTAATGCATCAAGTTTAAAATGAAACAAATAAAATGTTTTTTTTTTCACATATTAAAAAGGAGAAAAGTCACTTAAGAAAAGTAAACTAGAAACTATAACTCTGGTCTTGATTCCTTTAGAGGTTCCAGTAGTTTGTGTATGACATACACACTAAATCTTAATTCTTTAGAGTTCTGTCACAATATACAGACTGGTAAACCAAAAGCTGGTAAATCCTTATAGGTTCACGCATAGTAGACTCAAAGAGATTTGATAAACACGGTTTGAAAATAAGGAGACTGTAGTGCACTTTAGACAAGGTTAGTTGTAGGTATCATTAGTTTGGGTTGTTTTGATTGATTTCAAGTAATACTTCTAATATACTACATGGCTAGGGATATTTTAGGTGCCCCTTTATTAGCGGGGAAAGTGGGGGTGGTATTCCTCCTCTGCTAGACGTCATTTGACATGTGATCAAAGTCATCATTATCATTATCATCATCATCATCATCATTTTTCCTCCACTGTTCTAGCATCCAGATTATGTGAACAATTTCGCCCGATTGGGAAATGTTGAAAATAAGCATTTAAGGGAGCCATTGTAATATGTAAAATAATCCAAATGTGCTCTTTCTTAAAAAAGGTAGATTATTGCATTTCTACGACAATGAGACCCTCACCATATAAATTTAGTGTCAAGCAATTCGACAAAGAAACGGCCGCCATACTAAAGTAGACGTTGAAAGAAAATGAACGAGCATCTGAAGATTGCTTTCTTCTCTATCAACCACTTAGAGTTCTCCTTCACGTTTTTGGACAGAGATACTCTGTCCAATACTCTCCAATACCCTCCTTCCATAACGTCTGCCAGACGATCGATTGTAACTCGTTGGAAAAGTTCGCCATGTTTTAGCCTTAAATTTATTCCCTGCCCCTCCCCTGTAAAGACAGTGATTTGACTCGTAACCAGGGTCCACGCCGTGCCCTGACACTTATTTTAAGAAGCTTCCTATCAAGCATTAAGCAAAGGGTGGTGATCATCTGTTGGAAACTGTATGATACGTTAATTTTTCTCAATTTAATTGACATTTATAAGGGATTTGGCTTATTTATACATAACTAAGCAAAGCTGTACACCGCACGTGTTTTATCGTCCCATATATGGTACTGCTCCACGTGCTTACGATGAGAAGTTGAGTGTGTTTCATTCTAATAAGCCGAGAGTTGTGAGTGGCAGTCAACCGAAGCGTAGTAGCAAAATTGTTGAATAAAGCCAATAAACCGTGAGTTTATAAGGAAGCGTGGTACAGCTTTTTTACGTCTTCGACACATCCCCAAAAATTGAAAAAGTTATTTCAAACAAAAAGAATGACGAATGAGATTAGCAATTCAGTATAAACGAAACCCCGCTAGTAAATAAGTCTTTAATTCTCCAACCTGTAAGCTTCGCAAAAATACCGTACAATTGCGCGAATAGGAAAAAACCTTCTTCTTCAGAAATTGCATCTTGCAATGTTTTCCATAGTACCATGTTGTCTTGAAAATATTTCGTTTTGTGCATATCCCTTGTCTGCACTTACCTGGTATCCTTTCCACTTGCTACAGTCTCAGATTTTTGACAACTCTGCTCATGAAATGATGAAGCGCGCCATTTTTATTCTCATTTCACGCGTGAAAAGATCCACTTGCCGCGACAAAATCTTTCCGAATTCTCATTGTTCTTAACCACAAAAAATGCTGAAAGATCGAAACCTAATCAGATTTGTTCTTAGCAAGCGCCATTTTGGACTACCAACAAGTCCACCCAGAGTGGTGCTATTCCGTCGACCTCTAAGACTGGTGTTTTTTGTTGTTGCCATGATTGTGTTGTTGCTTTATTCGCATAAAAGACGTATTTTGGTTATCTAAGACCTGTGCATCTTCATTTAGCAGACTTTTATGTTTATTAGTTGGCCGTAATTTTCAACAAATAAGAATAGGATTTCCTTGCGCTTGCTTTGGTACCCACCCTTTGGAGTTTTTTCGGTCCCCAGCTCCGTTTTTTTTTTCCATGCTTCGTGTTCATTTCAGACGGTCTCACTTTTCACTTGAGTTTTGGGGATATGAGTCCAATCGAAAAACAGTGGTGAAAACATTTCCGTGATGCATAGGGTTTGTTCACTGAGAAGCTAAGTGATCGCAAAAGTAACATTACAAACACCGTGCAAAATGTTGATTTTATTTATTATATATTATTATATATTATTTCTACTCTAACATTACTTTTAGCTGACCCTTTCTCCTTATTCAGTTAATTATTCTTGGCGTCAAATTTCCTTGCGTTTACATCTGGTCCTTCATTTCCTACACTTTGTCTCTTCGCTTCCTCTTCCAACACATATGAATTCTTCTTTTTCTTTTCATTTAAAGACAACTCAACTTTATGCATTCAGGAGCCCAAAGGCCTGGCATACGACAAATTCCGAATTTGTCCGACGAAACATGGTAAGAAGCTCATTTTAACCACCCCAAGTACAAAAAAATTAACAATGAACGGTACTCACGTTGGGAGAAGTCATCTCTTTGATTCCTTCCATCACTTTCTTCAGTTTTCGTTCTAGTGACTCACGACGAGCCTAACTCCAACCAACGCAAAGTTATAACAACGGGTTGTAATTTTCGCGCGTTGTGATGACGTAACAGACGAAATAATTAACTAATCAACAGATTAGCAAGTGTAGGTAACTTCTGCCTCGTTTTCAGGCGCCTTTGCACTGGTTTAGGAAAGCGCGGGAAACTGCCCAAGTGCGCAGATTGCTGGATAGGAGGATATTGATTAAACGTTCGCCCGTAGACTGCCTCAGACTCTCATTTACTCAAAGCGATTGCAAAAGCAACGGGAAAATCCAAGAAACGAGACTGAGAAAGATTGGCAGCTTGTCAGGAAACATAAAGGGGTGCGTTGTTCCGCAGGTAAACTAGTCTAGGGCTGTCGGTTGCTTTGGCAACCACGATGCGCGGACCATTGACCGCGAGAATTTATCGCAGACTTCTTCCCAAATGAAAGGTTCTGGATAGGAGAATAAGAAAGATCGGAAGCTTTCCAGGAAATGATGAAAAGAGCGCGTCCTCCCGCAAGAAAACCAAGTCTTCAAACAAGCTGTTTTGCCGTTGATGCTTAGTTTGCTTGCGAACATTATGAAAATGAGAAAAGCATATGAGTGCTAGGTTCTGCTTCGTACGTAGCATGAAACCACTAGCTATGAATTAACCAACATTCCTCGCCAACAGTAAGCTTCGCTCTTCGGACCTGTGAATGATACAAAAGAGATGATTTTAAACCTTTGACCACAAGCAGTGACCATTGAGTAATTTTTGGCCACAAATGCATGACACAGTTTGACGGACAGGCAATGAAAAGACAAAAAGTGACTAAACTGGATTGAAGCTTTATTATCACAACAAATCGTCGATAATAAAAGCTAAGTTTTTCGTTTGTCTCACGATGTAGTCACGTGTGATGTAGATCGCGACGTTTTGACTTGATACTGCCAGTCTTCTTCAGGCGATGAGGTCGACTGGTCATGCGTGATCTTATAAAGCATGATGCTCTGCTGTGATTAGTTGTTTTTCAACAGCTCTGACTTACGTCAATGAAAAAACGACAACAAAAAAAAAACAGTAACTAAGCCACCATTTACAAAGAAAAAATATTAAGGGAACGAACTACGGAGCAGAACAACGAATGATACTAGAATCTAGGTCTGCAAAAAATTGAAGGAGTTCTTTTTATTTCTCTCTACAAAAGAATATAAATCATCATTAAACATAATCACATTGCGGATTTAATATTTAATAAGCCTATTTTACGTTGCGGATAACAACAAAAATGTTTTACACTTTTATCGTCAAGGTCATCATTTGTTTGATAAATATCCATAACATACTTTACATATCTTTCGATTTAATTTGAAATGTTTACAATATAATTAAAAACTACTCTTGAAAACTTAAGTAGCTTTAAACAAAATGTCACCTCTCATGAAGTACAAAGTAGCTGAGCTAAAATTGTTTCTCTAATAAAATATGGGCGATTTTTCTAATAAACTCGCCTCCTATCCAACAAACTACTTCCAAAAGAGAAATTTTAATATATAAGAATTACTTCAATTAATATATTCTAATACTAACAAGCCATATAGCATTCACACAAAGCTAAATTAATCTTTGCGCAGTTAACTCCTCGCAGTTCATGGCAGTTAATTAGCTTTTGTCTTTGAATGACTTATTCACTAATATACAACATTAAATAAGATCCCATCAGGAGGGAAAATGAGGACAAGATATGCCATAAATCATGATAGTCAAAGAAATTCACGACTGCGCACCTCTTGTTCAGATCACGTGATTCCCATGCAGTCTTTGTCTTGTCTGTTGTCGCCTTGTCAGTAAAAATCCAAACCGCAGTACCCATACACCCTAGCGTGACTAGAATATAGGAGACTTGAAAAAAGCGGAAAATGAATGTTTGAAATGTGCAACATCGACGGGTGGTCCGAAAGAACTGAATCAGCACTTTACCCGTGATAGCAAGGAGACAAGCTGATATACAGCTAAACAAGAACATGTCTGGGAAATCAAACTGAATTCCAAAATGCACTGGGAAAACAATACTTATAACCACTAGGATCACAAAGAAAAACACAGCCTTTAAAACCTCATCCCACTTTTTGAGGTCACTTTTGCTCAAAATGTTGTAAAACAATTTTATACCCACCCAAGAAAGAATACTGATGTAATAAAAAACCAAACAGACTACAAATATTAATTTCATTGCCAAACCCATTTCACCACGATTTTTATAGAGAAGGGAGCCAAAGTAATTGAAAATTAACAGTGGAACTAAAAAGAACAGGAAAAAATTGCTGGCTTGTACAGGCTTTTTGCACCTTTTTCCGACAACGCACTCCTTGAAGCTGATTCCGTTATACAATGATAACACAATCAAACCTGAAATAACAAACATGAAAGCTGTATCGAACTGGAAAGTCAACTTGGTGGGACAAAAGTGATAAAGCATGGAAAAACACCCCTCAAAAATCAGCCCCCAGGCTAAAGCGTACCCTATCGAAAAAGTGAACTTTCTTTTATGAGCTTCAGCGTGCAACATTATCTCTTCTTCTAGATTGTTGGTGCGAAAATAAGGAACAGTCATTTTTGCCAGGTGACCGTTGATGTTCGGGCATTTCAAAATGTGTTTCGGTAACTCGACTTGGCCTGGCGGAAGTCGTGTAGTTGACAGGTGGTTCCTACGCGCCTGCTTATGGCACCAAGCGAATAACTCGGCTTCCATCACCCACACCGACCAGGCCAGGATCAAGCCGTGAATCATGTAAACCAGGTTACTTATCATCAGGTTGAAGGGAATGTCATATCCACTAACTCTATAACAAAAGTCATTGTAATAACACCTGTCCCTGTCGCCCGTATGTATCATCTCGTGCCAGTCTTCGAAGACATACTGGTATGAACCAACCAAAAGGACAAAACCGACAATACAGGTGGTGTAAGAAAATGTTTTGGGTCCTTGCGCGAACCAGTGGGTAAACAGCACTATTTTCATTGCTTTAAACAATTCCTTCCAAGTTAAAGGGTTTTTTTCCTTTTTGCCACGTATCAATGGTCGTAGCTCATCAGCTTCTTCGTCCTCTTTCTTTTTCCAGCAAGATGAAAACAAGCTCCTAAGATTGTCTTTCATTCGGTGACTAGCTGCCATGGGCGACGAAAAGCTTACCGCTGAATCGTCAATATGTTCATCTTCCACGGCCAGTTTATATGGCTCCCTGAAGCAAAACAACGCCCATAGCGCCACTGCAATACCACCAAAAAACGACAAAAAGATTAGGAAATAGAACGGAGTTGCGTAATCATAATCAAACGAGCTCGCTAGAGTTAGTATCACGTTTTTTTTTCTTGTTTCGGACTTGCTCTTTATCGCAATCCCTATGAACCAAGGGCGACCGGTATCTTCTAGAGGCGGTAATGATGCTTTGGAGAGGGTGATCCGGCCCTTTTCTGCGAACGACAGCCTCAATGATCTGGGATTCAGTGCATTTATATTCTTCACCACATCCTCGCAAGTATGTGAAACTTTTAAGTAAGCTGTAACATTTATACTGGATTCCACAGTTATGTCAAGTTGTTTTTTTGAGATACCCGTGCTTGGTTTGAACTGAAATGCTACTGGTTGAGTGCTTGAAATCGTAAAACTCTTTGGTTGACCGATATCTATAGACGAGACGTTTTCAGAGATTTCCACTGCGTAACTTAGGCTTGGAGTTCCTGTTAGTAACACTGAATACTTCTGGCCGGGAGGCTTTGGACATGAAATTGACGTGCTCCAAACATGCGACGCAGCAGTGTCAAGATGACCAGAGGAGGACAATTCGTCCTCACCGTACACTGTCATGTGAAGAGTTCCTGTCAAGTTGAAAAGATGATAAAGTTATTGCCTAAATGATAAAAATGAAAAAGTAATCACGCAAGAACCGGACGCGGGATATTTGTACACGATTGACAACGATTGAAAAGGGAAAATTTAATGGAAATCCAGAAAAAGAAAATAATTTATCAAGAGAGTAAAGCCTTCCGTGAAGATTAGGTCCAACGCCTTACAATGGCCGGATACAGACACGGCTGTCTTTTGAGAAACAAAGGCGAGCTGAGCCGTTTTGAGCCCCTCAACTAAGCATGACTGTTTCAGAATTGAGAGGGCCATGAAATATTTCAGAAGCCTACTGAGTAAATGGAGCTGACGGATATGGCCTCGGAGAGGCCTTGGAAACGAGAGCACATTTTCTTTTTCTTTGGCGTCCACAATAGGCCATTTTACAGTTATGTACTTAGTTGCCAAGTCCTGGTTTGGAATGAGGCTGAAGGTGACCTTGTTGTGATAGAGACTAGCTCGTAGTTAGCATAATAACAAAGCAATTTACATTTAAAAAGCAGCAAGGTTTGTATCATAACAAGGTCACCCTTGGCTTCACTCTTCTTAAAAGGCTTGGTAAGCAGGCACGCAACTGTAAAATGGACTATTCCGTAAACTCTCATGGAGTCTTTAAATAACACATGAAGAACTACCACTCCCCTACCCTACCCCAGCTCGCTCTTTTCTAGAACCGAGACCTCAAACAGCCAACATCATTTAAATGAAGCTTACTTTGCTAAAATCATGTCACCCAGGCCAGAGACACTTGTATGGAATTAATCTTTCCTGTTATTAACACTTATCAGAGGAAATTTCTATAAGTATGACACTTAATGTGGTATGTAGCTTTGCAGAAGTCTTATTTCCCCTCTCTTCCAAATTTCTGCTAACTTTCTTTGAATGGTTGCCTGGGGAGCCTCCTCATAGTTCTGAATATTTGGTAAATAAATGTTTACACTGAAAGGGTTGAGACCATAGGGCAGATTAATCCTCTGACTCCCTTAGAGTTACCAACACCTAACTTCTCCTTACAAGATCACCCATGAATCAAACCTCAAGGTGACAAGAATAAAGGAAATGATCGCCAACTAAAGAAGCTCTTGATTGTTAAACAAATTCTCCTTGTCAGTACCTTAAGAAATGTATGGGGAATTGTGAAGTAGAGACAAAGTTTTAACTTAGTCATAACCTGATTCACTGGTATACAAGTACAAGAGTGATATACAAAAATGAGTAAATAATCTATATAAAGAAATAACCACAAATGATGTACAAGAAACTTAAGGTTAGGGTTAGCAAAAAATAATGCAGATTCCAAGTTTGTGGCATGTTACTAAGAGAGTTCTTTTCAGGAAGTATAGAGTATTTTGATTACGATATACAACATATCATCATCATCATCACTTTTTTTTCCTTTTTTACAAAACAGAATTTTTTTAACAGCATTATAATTGATAGAAGGTGAGGAGACTTGAGAAGTTACCCGGCTTATGAGGTAGAGCCACCTAACTTACAACAATATTTAAAAAATTAAAAGTGCTGTGAATGTGCAGCTTTGCCAATACTGTGTTTATTTATACTAAGTAAAAACTCTTGCATTTTTGTCTTAAAGCTAACAAGATTTGACAAACTAGTGAATGAAACAGGAAGAAAGTTCCAAATTTTAGGACCTTGGTTGAGAACTGTAAATTGCTTGAGATTTATACTACACAACTGCATTTGATAATTACTGTTCTTGTACCATAGCAGTGAATTTGGCTACTTGTTACAAAAGGTTGAGTAGCGATGGGGGAAACGGGTTATTTTTGTAATAGAAAATGAATTTGGCGCATTCAAACATATTGATTTGGAAAATATCTAAAATTCTTAGTTTGGAGAATAAAGGAGCAGAATGGACTTGACAATCTGAGTTGATGATTGCCTGCACAGCTTGCTTTGCAACAAAGAAGTTCTAAAAAAAAAGGTAGATATGTCTGTGGATGACTAGGTGTCATGATTATATGATATAAGGATAAATTAAAGTGTAGAACAAAGTGAGTTTGGTTGTAGAAGATAGGAAAAAGTGAGACCTAAATATAATACTTATTGATTTGGAAATTCGTTTGTATACATAGCTGATATAAGGAATTTAGTTATATTGGACTTTTCAAGGGGTTTACCTCTAAAGGAGAGAGAAATGTTGGAGCTGAATTTCTTCTCTTTGGGTTTATAAATGACATAGTTTGTTTTCTTTATATTAACTGAAAGCTTATAATATTTTAGCCAAACATCAATATTCTGAAGTTCATCATTAAGTACAGATTCTAAGCAATTTGGGTTTAAGTGAGAATAAAGGAAACTAGTCTGGTGTCGTCAGCAAAAAGCATAGGGTCTGCTGACCCTTTAACACCTGAGAGTGACCAGCTTCTAATTTCTCCTTATAATATTACCTCTGAGTAAAAAGTTAAGGTCACATGAATCAAGGAAATGATCACCAACTGAAAAAGCTCTTGATTGTTAAACAAATTCCCCTTGTCAGCGCCTTTGGAATTGTACAAAGAACAGTATGGAGAATGTGCATACTGATGTTAGGGTGTAAAGGGTTAATTCAGAGGTATTAGGGAGGTCATTTACATACACAAAAAACAATAACAGGCCTACTTGAGGGTCACCACATTTGATGGTTTGTATTGAAGAAGAAGAGAGAACAGTATGGTGAATGCTTTTAAAAAGGAAACAAAACAAGTCCAAATCTATTGTCAATAAAGCATGACATCTTTTGGATCTTCAGTAACATGCTTGCTCAGATAAAACACAGCTAATTACAGCACTTCATTCCAGACTGGTACTAGAAACGGTAACTTAATGGATCAAAATGTATGATATTAATATCATGATTAATAAATTTCCTGTGTTTCAGGTCCTCTAGACAACGAATCACGTAATATTGAAGTAACCCTCCCCCCAATATATTGCAAAATTGAAAATAGAGTAAGTCGTGGACCCAACTCAAAAATGATCAGTCTTAAAGACCTAGCATATCATGCCTCTGGTAATGTTCTTTAAAAAAATGATTAAAATACACTTTTCTTGAAATAGCAAATATTATGCTCAGGGATGTAGATAATAGCCGGAAGCCGGGAAAATTACCCGGCTGTGAACGCGATTTTTCCGGCTGTGAAGCACTACTTCTTTTTCCAAAATGTTTTTAAATGTTGTCAGAAGAGTGTTATTTATTTATTTCATTTGTTTACACCTTTAAATCTAGGTATAGCATGCCAAAGGCACGCTAGAGCGGGCCTTCTGCCCAAATACCCGCCTATCATTGCAAGATTCCCGCCTGTTAAAAACTTTAGCTACATCCCTGATGCTCTTGTGTTCCAAAGTTATGGTGACTGAATCGTGGACTAGCTCGAGAGTCACGCATTCCTCACTCGCTTACTAGCCCACATCTACTTTCTTTTTGTATCATAAACCCCAGAAGGGAGCCTGCGTACCAGAGGGTTAAAATAAACAATAGTTGCTGTATAATTATAACATTTTCCTTGGCAGAAACGGATCCTCAAAGAAAGAACAGTTTCGAGGAGCAATTGAATAGTTCTCATCTTTATCGCTGACTCACACACTAAAGCTTCGATATTCAGACAAAAGCCGGAAGTACTCATACAAGTGAAGACGAAATTGCCGACACAAATACGACACATACGAAGAAATATACAAAAAAGGGTGACAAGAAAGGGTTAATCTAATCTTGGTAGTAAATGCATTAGCTATAGCAACAAACAGTTCCACGGTATATAAGAAAGTGACGTGTATGACTTGCGATCAATTTATGTCACGCAAACACGTGAGGAAAGCGAAAGTCTTCGGCTGTAAGTTCTGATCCTGATCATGGTACCAGTTTAGAATGTTAATCGGTCATAATTGCACTGTACATAAGACACTATGCAGCTATGGTGATAAGATTCGGCTGAGTAATGCGTAATTCATTTATTTCACATTCCCACGTTGCCACTTGCAGTTCTGTTTGTCGTAGCATGATTTCAAATTTGCACTCTCTTATTGTGTTCAAATTAAAACAACCCTCAGAAAGCGACCGTTGATCGTCTGAGAGCTCTAAAAAGTATATCCAATCTTAACTCAGAACAAAAAAGCATACGTTGCAACAAAATGGGTCTGACAACAACTTCAGCTGCCAGCACAGCAAAATTCGCTTGTCATATGACCATACGTAGTCGCGATTTGAAACAGAAAATATGACCTATCCATATATATGTATACATGTTTATCAGCAATAAACAGTCTCTCTATCTTACCATTTTTCTCTCCAGAGGTCTTTGCTTTTACATATAAGAAACTATCTTTGTCCTCCGTTGTTACAATACACGAGTGAGACGACGTTCTCGTTGACGGAAGTGTACGGAAAAACATTACTGAACTCGAACTGCTGATAAAGGATAGATTTTGAAGAGCCGCTGCTTTTGTCACCTCGCCATCAAAATTACATTCATTAACAAGCCCTGCAGTCGATATAGTCCAAAGAAAGGACATGAGGATACAAGAACGCACCATTATGGATCGGTCTCCACTGAGTAACTGAGCTGAGCCAGGCTACTGATGCGGAAAAAATGAGACCGAAAGTGAAAGCCACGTGACTCTAGTTCAATACCATGGTATCAAGACAAAGGCCTGCCTTCAGAGAAAAACAGATGCGTCCTTGTTTACTGGTTTATAAATAGCAACTTCTGTTTTGTTTATTTCCTCTAAACACTTGCTACCGAAAGTCTAAGGAATGGTTTACAGGCACACTTTGTCGCTGCAGTCGTGGCATAATAATTTATTGGAGTGCCACTGCACATGTAGCACATGGCATTAGAAAGTTTCACGTCAATTAAAATTGATAGTCTAACATAATAGGAAAAGACCATCATTCTGCTTCACTCTTCCTAATACGATCGGGCTCAACTACTGATACTAATCCACGATACTTCCTGTCCGATATCTATTTCTTGAAAAACCAAGGAAGAAACGCGTCAGTATACTATCATTTTACAAGTTTAAATTGAAAGCACCCATTCAAACCAGCTTGAAGCCGAACTGGGCCAGCCTGCATAAATATCGCTAATAAATAAATAAATAAATACTAATGAGGGATCAAGCAAGCTATCCAAGAGGTAGACTGAAATCATCAGTTGGTGGAAGGTTATTTTTTTTTAATTCCAGGCAAATCTTATATAACTTCTAACTTTCAGACCCGACCAATTGCTGAAGTATCCGAGTATCCAGCGTCTCTAACTTTGAAGTATACAATATTTTCGTATCCAAATACAGGTATAGATTATCCTAAAATCAAAGAGTCTTTTTTCATGATTATTTTTTCTGTTCGATGTATCATGAGACAGTTTCGAGGTACTTTATTTGAAAAGAAAATCGTGTATATTAGTCAAACATCCTCCCCTCCCCCCCTCCCCCATCACCTCTCAATACCCATTACATCATCATTCACTTGCTTGACTTCTTTTGGTATCGTAAAATCCCAGCCATTATTTCATAACCCTGAAAGCATGCTCGACGTACACAAAATGTTTCTGGTGATGAATCCTGACAAAGCTTTGCTATCGGCGCAAGGCTCGTTTACGAGAACCTTAACCTTTATTCTTGAGAAACAGGAAAAACAGGAAAAGTCTCGAGGGCTTTTTAGGTGCTTGCACTACAAATAAATCTGGAAGAGTTGATCCCAGACCCTAAAAGCGAAAATTTCGCATATAACCGATAGCACTGGATTAACAAAATATTTCCGTAGTAAGTTATCACGAAAATTGTTGTTGAATTCGAGCCAACTACTTCGACTTATTGTGCTGATCAAGACCAACGCAGAGATTGTTATTGTATGACCCGAGTCTCCTTACTCGCACCATGATGATTTGTTCTAAAAATATGTTTGCTTTGCGTTCACGGCTCATGGTGAGAGATTCGATCCAGGCTCAAAACAAGAGTAACAGAGTTTGACTCTTGATGCCGCAACATGTTTTGCAGTAACAAACCTTAGCACTTTTTGACGCTATCTGAGTAAAACGATAAAGTGCTTATCTTATTGACAAAAGGCTGCTATCGATCACAAAATAAATGTCGTGATTCTCTTACAAAACAGTACAGGGCGCGGTTGAAGATGCTTCCGGTGAGAATTTGATCGAAATAGCATATCTCTTTCACAATGATCTGACAATGTTTAGCCGAAGATATAGTTTCTTCGAACGTCTTAACATAATTGAACACAGCTTGTCTCGTCTAAAACCGTACTAACACATGAGTGATGGGTGTATTTGTACGCTTTCGAGTCCTACTCTGTCTTTTGGTGTCCTTTGTTTTACATCAAACCTCTTCTGAGACATTTACAAGCGCCCGGACTTCATTTCTTCAACTGAAAAGGTGGAATATGTCCGACGCGCGGTGTCTTCGATTTCGCTTCAAAACGTTTCTCCCAGATGCGCTTCTGCTGTACATGGATGACGAAGGAAATACGAATTTCTTACGACTTGAACTGATTCGAGGAAAGCTACGACTTACATGCAGCTACGGATCTCGATTCGGGCCGATGGCAGACGAAACCCGCGGCGAAAATTTAAACGATTTAGCCTGGCATAGAGTGTTAGTGGAAAGGAATAGGGACAACACAACAATATACTTAGACAATCTTCCGAAATTGGCCGTCGAGAGCCGAGAGAAGAAAGGACTAATCGTGAAAAGCCCGATGTATTTTGGTGGTTTTCCACCCAACCTCGGAGCAAATAGAGTCACACAGCCTTCAGTTCTTCTTCTGAACAGATTCATCGGATGCATAATGGATACAGAGTTTCTAGAATCTTCGTCTGAACAAGGAAACAAGATAACTAAAACCAGCGTGGAATATTCAGATGAAGTAATCCCAGGCTGTACTGATATGTGTGAAAGAAATAACACATGCCTCAATAATGGGACATGTCTGAACAGATTCATTACAACTGCCTGCGACTGCACCACGACTGGCTTCAGAGGGGACACTTGTGAACGAGGTAAGCAAGCTTTTTTTTGTCGGAAAAGGGAATGTTTTAGAGAAAAGCCTTGAAAATTTAGCTTCCCTTCCCTTCCCGTTGTTGTACTGATTCCTTAATGATATCAGTGATTTGCTTCGTCTTGAAGGGTATATTTTTACTTTCTTCTTCTCGAATGTGTCATGTCCTACTGGGAGATGCATGCGAAAACATGTTGACATTTCTTGAATGAGGTTATCTCTGAGAAAATAAACTCCATTGCCAAAAAACATCATTAAATCATAAATTTTTTCGTTTTAAAATCCTTCTCGCCATAAACTGAAAGTAAGAGATGTATAGTGCAAACATCATACGTTTATTTGTAAACAATACTCATGTGAAATGCGGAATTTTTACCGTGACAGAGTCAGCGGGGATGGAATATGTGTCAGGAAAGCTTAGCCGGGTGATTGATAATAGGGTCACATACTAATCCAAGTATCATATCTCCTAAATATTCCATTACAACAGCAACAAATTGCGTATTCTTTGTCAATCATTATTTTCAATTCACCATACTCTGTCTTTCATGGCAATTACCCGATTAGATTTGAAGAAATGAGGTCATCGGAAGCCGCTGATATGATGGAAATTTTATTTGGCTGTAATTAAAATTATTTTTTAGGTTAGGTCACACGATTAAATGTCAAGACTAAAGAAGATTGCTTAACCATCTGTGTTTTCAATCCTGCATAACAAGCGTTTTTTTCTTTAATTATGATTTTATTTACGAATATTTCAGGCGATCGAGGACTAGCAGGTCAGTCACGCGCGCGGAAGGCGGGCGGGAGAGCAAAACTACAACCTTCTCACTCTCTCTGTCGCGCGCGTCCCTCGCACTCCGCGCGTTCAGTTGTCAAAACTCTTAACAACGCGTTCAATGCGCTTAGGTGTGTATTTTGAGAAACGATAAAGGCGACAAAGTGCGTGTTGATTTTGGAAGTAATGCGTCACACCTAACACTGTTCAGAGTATCTAAGCTCGTGTTCGTTGCGTGCACAAGAAAAAGTAGTGTGAGGCTTTCAACCATTTATCAAGTCAGAAGCTGTTTTTCTGATCCTTATCAATATCACAGAAGCCGGAAAAAAGTTTTATAAACAAACCGGTTAACAAGATAAGTAAAATAATAAGAAAAATACTCAAGTATCAGCAAAATACTTCTGTGAGATACCGCTGAAAACTTCCAGACTCGAGCCTTCCTCTTATCGACGTTAAAGTCAGAACCGTGATAACAAGTCTCGTAGTCCTTGTTTAGTAGCTAAATTTTAAAAGAGAAGAGGGTGAAAGATATGTAGGATCAGTATGATTGTGTTATTTCTATTTTGGAAGAAAATGACCTTTTTTCCTTCCTCTAATGTGCCCTTCCTGTCATCGCATGATATGAAATATTCAGATGCCGATGTGAAGCCCACTCACATAAACGCAAGAGAATCTGTCAAACAAGAGTTAATCTTCTACATTTCTCTAAAGCAGACGACGAATCATATTTCGTAACTCAAAGGAAAACAATGATTAACTATTGTACTGATATATAATATCAAGTCACTAAGATGTTTCCATCATATTTTCAGCACTTCCCGTCATTGGTCTCAGCCAATTAGATCACTTAATTTTCAAGCGTTCCAATAAATCCGTCTCTTCAAAGCACGATCGAATCACGCTGAGATTCAAGACAGCCAATCAGAATGGATCACTCTTGGAAAGCGGACGCGGGGCGAGAGACTATTTAGTGATCGCGCTGAGCAATGGTTACATTCTGATACGATGGAACCTTGGATCGGGTGAAATGTACCTGCATGCGCGTGACAAACCGTGCAGTGACAATAACTGGCACTCGGTTGATATACGAAGAAATCGGGGCCGAATTAACGTGACAATAGACGGCGTTTTTCACGTTTCTCAGAGTTTCCCAGGAAACTACCAATCATTTGATTTGGAAGAAGGCGAAGGAGATGTGTATGTGGGAGGAATGGTTATCAATGGCTTTGTTACGCATCGTCGTCCGTCGAGCTTTCCTTTTGAGGGGTGCCTTCAGGAAATCAGTTTCAATGGTGTGGATATCATCCAAGGTTTTCTCGACACGAAAGACAATTTTATCAGCCAAGGAAGTCTTAGATTGACTTGTGAAATCCCAAAGCGACTGATTCCAACAACTACGGCAATAACACTACTCGTTACGATGGATACAACAAAATCTACATCAATAGCAAATAAAGTGCAACGTCCAACCTCATATACGACCCCACGAAAAATGATTGTGACTGACAAAAATCAACGTCTCTCAACCTCAAAAATCAACTCCAAATATTCAGAATTACCCTGCGCAGATGATGAAGACGATTGTAACCCTGAAGATTCTGGTTCGGGAGGGAGCGGCTATTCCGGAGATAATTATGTCAGTCCCGGATCAGAGAATGAGTCCACCGCGAAAGGTAAACATATCATCTCTGGCACAGGAGCCAATACAAGCGAAAATAAGTCGATTAAAAGCAAGGAAACAGGCGTGGAAAGTATAGGCGAGTCGGACAGTTCTCTAACGCCTTGCCCGGGGGATGATGAAGACGCCTGTGAAAATGCAAATGAGTCTGGACAGGGCTCAGCTGAGCCAGGCTCAGCTGCCGGCAGCATAACCACCCCTCGTCCCAGGACTTTTCCTAATGGCAACAGCGAAGTTAATGTTGAAGTGAAGGAAAGAGCCATCGTAAAGGAAAACAGCAGCAAAAAATGGACGCTCATAGCGGGGATAATCGTGGTAGGAACACTTCTTGTTGCATTTTGCATCTTCGCAATTTGTTGGCTTTGGAAAAACAAGAAAAACCCCGAGTGGACAGGGGTGTACCAAGTCAATGGCAGCCGAGAAAGATGTCTGGCAGCTGAAGCAACAGACGTATGATGGCCTAATTGATCACCTGATGATCATGGAGCATCCGTGGACAAATCAGAGAACAGTCGTGTCTACTTCTTAGCTGTTGTTGCTTCATGAGTCACGCAACCCCGTTGAATGTCACGAAACACGTTTTCGCAAGAAGGCCTGATACTCTGTGCTTGTTTGGCCAAGCAACCTCTCCTCCAGAGCGAAAAATGTAACGTGACTTTCAATGGACGATTTCAAGAGGAAAAACATTATCTGACTTAATGAATTAATAATTTAGATTACCATCTGATAGCTTAAAAGAAAAGAAAAAGAAAAAAGGAGCAAAAGAAAAACAAAAATTTGAACGACTTAACAAATTCCACCCAAATAAGCTTTGTTTACATAGAATTCTAGCAAAGTTCATTTAGTCAGATGTTGTTTCCACCGAACAAATATAATTATAAATTTGAAAAAAATACGCCTGTTTGATTGGGGCATCTGCTGAGACCCAAATCATAACAAACTTCTGTATGAAAACAATTTCAGACTCTCAGTAATATTGTATGGAATTCTTAGCTCACTATGAATCACAGTGCGTATAGTAAGTAAGAGGTTAAATTACATCATAAGAGGAAAAACACCCCCAAAAAATACACCCCCAAAAAATAATAGTCCATGAGACCGTAAGTAAATGATTCCGATATATGATATCATTGTATCAATTATAATGTTAAATTTTTGCGCAGTCACGACCTAAACAGCAATTCTCCGCACGGTCTAATATACAATTTTTTATAATTTTAGCCTCTAAGGTTCGTAAGTAAAATCAAACAATATCCCTAATAAGTTGATATGTTTCTTCCGATCATCATTCCGCTCGAAGATGTGGTGATATTATAAAGAGTCATTTCATTTTGGTTACTGACGGGAGCAAAAGGACCAAAAGAATTATACAAATTAGATTCAACTTAAAATAGTTAAAGGGTCTTTTCAATTCGAACCATATAATCCTGAACCATTACTTTACCTTGTTGGAGAAGTATCAGTTATGTATATATTATTCAACATATAAGCTGAGTATAGAGTAGAAGTTACGTCTTAGTCGAGAGATGTTTTTTCCAATGTGGCAGTTAGGTAACAACTGAGCATGACCGCGTTTATGTAATGTTTAGAGACATGTTACAATTAGACAGTGCTACTGATTCAAGTTCAGGTTTCTTTCACTGCACTGAGATATCTTCTTCACCTTTCAGTAAGAATAAGAATAAAGTCCTTTCTTAAATGGTTTGGTTCGATGTCCAACTCTAACAGACCCGAGAGAAATCGAAAAAAATAGAACCAAGCTCTTTGTTAATCCAGGTGAACTCTCTGATCGCGCTCTCGCTCAAATATACACCAGTGACTTGAGATAGACTCCTTACTTTGACCCTTTCAAAGGTGATCTGTTCTGAAATCGCTTCGTTTCTGATGACTGATTTGGAAACCGTAAAAACTTTCAGCCGGATGAGCCTGACATAAGGAGATTTTGGCTGAAATAGTGGCTCATGTAACGATGCTGATTTGCAATTAACACCGATTAATACGAATACGGCCACTACTTTCTCCTCAATGTTATTGTGGAATGTTGCAGTGTTGGGAAAAGTTTCGGGATTCTTTTTCCTCCGATGGGCTTTGATGTGTTATATGCTAATCTTTTTCTGGTCTGGATTCATCTATGCGAAAGACCTTTAATTCGATTTTGATATTACATAATCCCTTAACATAATTTGGAAAAAAATTGAAGAGACAAATTTATTAGCATGGGAAGGAGTACAATATGCCACACGGTCTGTACATAAATAACATCCTGCACAGATGATCACCTATTTTTGGTCGTGTTAACCTTTCCGATGATTTAAGACCAGATCTTTGACACTTCAAACAAAAAATTAAAAGACTACAAAGCGTTGTCTATTGGTAAAAAGACAATTTTCTAATAATTCTTCAGTTATTAAACGTGCGATTCATTTAAATAAAGATTAATGTAAAATAAAAGCGTAGCTATTATCTCACAAAGAGGCCTGGCTTGATGACAGCACTTTTTTTAAGTGTGAACTATAAACCTTAATTAATGCAGTTTCTTTTTACTTGAAGTTTTTCGGGAAGGACCTACACTAACGTTATCCCAAGTCTTTTGGTTATCAGAAATTATCACTTTCCCATGACGACCGAGAAAGGGTCACATGCGGCCCCCCCCCTCCCTTCACCTCAACAACACCCTAACTACGATGATACTGTTAGAAGTAAAACTCTGACACTCGTTGTTTGGTGGTCTCTTTCTTTATTCACTCTTACTACTCAAGGCATTACAACAGGGACTAGCTCTGATCTCACTAGGAAAGTGTGGGTCACCGCTTATGCAGGTGACACTTACTGAGCAGTCAATCTCTAACCTTCGTCATGCTTTTACACTTAACTAGCGAATCACGCTAAACTACGCAGAGCGGAGTTCGCACACCAAGTAGATACCTTTGCGATGTTTCCCCTTCACAAAACGACTTTCTACCTTAAATTTCTTAGTCTTACGGTCAAGGTCGTGCGAAACAAAAACAAGATTGACAATATAAAAATTATAATAAACTTACTAACAGAATTAAAATCATACTTGAAAAGATATCTTAAGAGAAAATAGCCCTTGAAGACTTTCACATAACGGCAGAATAAACAGAAAATTCGGAGAAGAAAGGGCGTACCCAGGGAACCGCCCCTAAAAGAGCTACGTGCTAGCCGCAGAAGTTATCTAATTACAAATTCTGTGCGGGAGATGAAAAGAACTACGTGTTTACACCTTAAGGCACCTCTAAGAAAAAGAGGTGTCGAACGTGCTACATTAAAATTGAAAAAATATTTTCAGGAAATTCCTGTACAAGATCAATTTTTCTATAAGTAGAGTCATTTTCCTAGTAATTAATCATCTTTTTACAACACAATGGAAATATATCGATATCTAACCGCAAACTGCAGTTTAGGCAAAAACATCTGTCTCCATGTCAAATTCACGATCATAATAAGGAAAAGGTAATCAAAATCTACCTGTAAGATGAGACCGCCAAAAGGAATAAAGAAATGACCAACCGGCTTATTACAATGGTTACTGAATGGCTTATGCTAATACATTATTTCCATTCATTTCCCAACACCAATATAGGAAACCCTTACAATGTTTTTAGTTTAGATATATTTCTATTTTATCGTTTAACAATACTCTTGTTACATTAACCTTTAACTCCCAAGATCTCATTAGTAATTCTCCTTACTGTCTGCCATATAATTCTTGCAATGTTAGTTCGGAGCATTTGGTGTTGGATCCACCAATAATCCCCTAATTGATATTTTTCTTTGTTCTCATCACTTGTCTGCTTGATATTGTATTGATATTGTAAGGAGAAATTCTGTCTTGGTCAGCCATGGGAGTTAAAGGGTTACTGTGCTTTAGATTAAACTAACTCCTATGACACGAACTGAATAATCATGTCATGAACTAAATAAGCATAAAAATTCCCCAGGATGAAATATTGTGAACAAAGCACAAAGTGAAACTATGCGGTTACTTCGAGGTATTTCCTCCTCACAAATCACCTAACACATTTTACCTAACAGAGCATATATTACTACAACTCCCCCTGTAGATAAACAAAAATACTTATTGTCCTGAAGTGATTGTCTGAATAGCAAATTGCTAAAAGAGAGGTCAACTAAATGAAAAAATATTCAAATTTCCAAGTGGTTTCCAAAACTTCCTAACATAACTTATTGGTACGTTATAAAGTATGTTTAAAAGAGTCCTGTGATTACTATGCTCCTTCTTCTAAGCTCTGAACTTAATGGCGCCATATATTCACAGACCTACATTGAACCTATATGTTGTTATAAGAACAGCAACCAGAGACACATGATAGACAGATAGAGTCTGGTTGTCCTAAGTGAGCTTTTCCAAATTCAAGGGGATCTTTACCCGGCAGTGTCAAAATCCAATTTTCAAACGTTTTGTTAGTATAACAGTTGGTCAAGAGAATATATTTTCTTTGTTCGGTCCCCTCCTCATCTGCAGTTTTCCAAGTTTTGTTCTCAGTTTGGATTCTATTTCCTTATTTTGAGTCATGACAGTTTAATCCTCCTTGTGACTCATAAACATGACAACATACGCTGACATGAGAAGAGCATGGGATGATAAAATGTGCCAGAGGTCATGGGCGTCAAAAAAATTCAAAATTATGCACTCTTGGTTATAATCTCTTGATTTTTTAGGAGAAAGCGTTTTATCTGTTGTTGCTTTTTTAGCAAAAATCCAACCAGCCACACACCACAAAATAACCATAAACACGATATAAGCAACTTGAATACAAACGTTGCACGCACTTTCTTCGCATTTTGCCCATTTGATTTTCTTCCAGTTGCACAAAGCATTGCCGATAATAGCAATAGCGCCTTCTAGAATACAGATAATCAAGAAAGCTTGAGGAATATTGCTTGAAGAAACCCAACATACAATGAATGGTAAAACAAAACTAACAAAAAAACAAATACACTTACAGAGATTTTCTTTTATGTAACTTCTTGAACAACTAAAATCTGGGAATAGTTTCCAACCCGTCCAGAAGGTAATGAAAATCCACCAAATTACAACAAAAGTAAAAAAAGCCGGAGCGTTAACCAGCTCAGTTTCTGAATGACTCAGTGTGCCAAAATAGTTAAAAATGTACAGTGGTACAAGGAAGTAAAGGAAGAAATTGGCTGCGTCAACAAATCCCCTTTCTCCCGAATTCTCTTTCATTTCGATTCCATTGTACAACAAAACAGCGATCAATCCTGCAATGACGAACATAAACCCTGTATCAAACTGAAACGTCAGCTTAGTTGGACAGAGATGATAAACAAGGGAAAAACAACCTTCAAAAAATAAAGCCCAGGCAAAAGCATAACCCATGGAAAACGCATACTGTGGTGGGAGATCATTACTATTTCTAAAACGAGAAAATAGTTTTGCCTCCATATACATCACAGAGATAGCTAGAATTAGGCCATGAATCATATATGTTAAGTTACTAATCATTAAATTGAATGGAATATCATCATACTTGCTGACTCTGTAACAAAAGTCATTGTAATAACAAGTGTCTCTGTCTCCTTCTTGTATCATAAGATGCCAGTTGGCGAAAACAAACTGGCCTGCACCAATCATCAACACAAAGCCAGCAACACCAGTTATGTATGAGTATGTTTTGGGACCACGTTTGAACCAGCTCCAAACAACTTTACAGCATTCTTCCACTCCCCCTTCTTGCGAGATCGAAAAGCTGCAAATGCCGCAGCACGCCACCAAGGCACCACAGACTACTGACAACACGACCAAGAAAAATATAGGCCAAAAGTAGGAATAATTAAATGATCTTTTCAAAGTTAATGTCACAGTCTTAGTCGCCTTATCTGGTGTCTCACCTGTCGCATTCTTAATTGCAATTCCAATAAACCAGCTTGAGGTGGAATCAGTCAATGGTGGAATAGAAACTCTTGACAAAGTAATCCGTCCCTTTTTAGCAAAAGACAGGCGAATCGACTCTCCCTTATAGTCAACAACGTCAATGTTCTCATTGACATCCTTGCAGTCACGTGATACTTTTAGGTAAGCTGGTACGTCGTCAGATTCAGAAGTGACAGTGACATCAAGCTGCATATCTGAGATGTCTTCCGTTGGGATGAACTGAAACACTTTGAATGATTCATATAGACCTAAATCGAAAGTCAGTGGTTTATTGAGCACTATTTTCACAACAGAACTTTCTACCTGCACTCTAAAGGCAAGGTTTGGTGTTCCTGAGAGTACCAGATGTTTTTCTTGATCTTTGTTATTGTGGTCACGTGACGGACATATGATGAGAGAACTCCAATCCCCTTTCGATTTCCATACATCCAAGTTGCCCAGTAATTGGGGTTTATCTGTTCCATATACTGATGCATGCAAAAATCCTGTTGGAGGGAATATAAATCCTCAATTTTTGGTACGTGAAGATTTAAACCTTGGTTGATTTACAGTCAAATATACCAGTAACTGCTTAGGATTTTTTCAAATTCTGATGTCAATCGAAGATGGTCCTTTGGCATAATTGCCACTTGTCAAGAATTTCTATGTTTGTGATTTCACTAACATCAGTTTATTCAGTTTGAGCTAAAATAAGAGCAAATAAATTTAAACGGTTTGTTGAGTGTAAAAACGTTTCTTTTACCTGAAACGGAATGAAATTAAACAATAGCTGTTCAATGGCCGAAATTTTAACCAATAGTCGTGAAAGCCATCACCCCTTCGAGACCCTCTTGTTTGCACTTGGTTTTGGGAAATTGATAGCCCAGCTCGTGGCACCTTTAAAAGTAGTGAAACAGCAACAGGCCAATTTACAGTTTTTTTATTCAGCTAAAAACCTTTGATTTGGAGTGAGGCTGAAGTTGCCCTTGTTGTGGTAGAGACCAGTATCTAGATAGCATGATAACAAAGTAATTTACATTTGAAAAGCAGCACGGTTTGTATCATAACAAGGTCATCCTTAGCCTCACCTCTGTTGACAGGCTTGGAAACCAATCACGCAACTGGAAAAATGGATAACTCCTAAGAGATAGAGATAATTACGCATGTATGCTGGAATGGCACATTCGAGTGCTGAGGGAAAAAAGTTTTTTCCTTTTGACAAGATGTCCTAGGAAATTTTTCCCTTTTAATTGCTGCATAGCGTGACAAACTCACGGATTTTTCCACAAAGAAAGCGATTTTAGCACCTCAGTCGCTTTATGAATTTTTAAACAGGGCAGATCATAAATCTAGAATGGAAACTTTGCGTTGAAAAAAGGGACCTTAAATAACTGCACTGCCGATAACTGTGACAAAGAGGAGCCAGATATTTGATAAGGAACGCATCACAGTAGGAATGATCAAAGGTTCGTAAAATACCCTCCACTCGTGGTTACTTGCCGTTCAGCTTTCAGATGCAAAATGTTTTTATCTTTCCGAGAAATTGTTCCTGTATCACCTACAAGCGCAAACAAAACCGGTCTAATCTATTCCTGATATCTGTCTAAACAAAGACGACGAGACAACTTAGAGTATTTTTCAACAATGAACTGGGATTCCAGTTGAAATTGTTGACTGATTCGAAAGCTGTTGCACGAAAAGTATGCATTCAACCCGAACTACCTCGATCAAATCGAACTTCTTCCATCTAACCCCAACTGCCAGGATCGTTTCCCGGAAACAGATTTTCCATTTTTTGCTGTTCCATAAGCTGTATGGGTGAATACTCTTCATCGAAAGATTTTCTTATTGAATCCTTCTTTTGGTGTGTGCGCCCGTATATTCTTTGGTCGGAGTTGATACGATTACAGAGTACGAATAATATCTTAGTACTATGTCAAAACCGATGATTATGCTAACTCAGTATGTAGTTCTATTGACACTATACGGATAAGGGATTGCAAAGTTCGTAATCAAAACAGAGCGTTGCCAAGGCGTAATGGCATTCTACTTAAGTAAACATTCTCTCGTTCAGACGGGTTTCTAAAAAAATTTTGAAATACCACTTTCATCTTTCAATCAGAAACGTTCTACAAGCCGACCAGCCGTGAAGCTAATTTTCATGAGAGAAACTTACAGATAAAACACATGACTAATAAAATATCTCTCTGGGATAGCCTTGGCGTCGAAAGTAGGCGTGCATCCTTTCGATCGCGTGAGATGGCTTCCACGTAAACCCATAGCGCATTTTTCACAACTTTTACTTGAACTACAAGTTTTGCAGAATTCATGTCCTAAGATGGTAAACCTTTCTTCATCAAATCTATATTCTTTACAATACATCATAACTCGGGATTATAAAGTGAAACTAATGTCAAAAATCTACTAGCAGTTGGCCTATTTCTGTCGCGAAAAAAGCATATGTTGCTTAAAACGAAGAAAATTTACCCAATATGTCAAAAGAAAGAAGATATATGCGCTTACCATTCGATTCGCTGTTCAAAATTTTGGCTTTCACCTGCAAGAAGCGTTTTTGATGGCTTGATCCACTTGTCTTCACGACGCATAAGTGGCTCTGATATTTGGAAGCTGCAAGTCTGCCTGTAACCATGGCAGACATTGTAAGATTGCTTGCTAAGTCCTCTGCCTTTCCGAAAGAGCAATCGACAGTTAACTGGTTTGCTTGTGTTACGAAGGGCCAGAGGTAGACAGGGAACAGCAAGAGTACTGGAAGAAGTGTAACAGCAACGGCCATGTTGAGACTTCAGATAACTCCCTTTTAATCTTTAATTTCCGCGTGCCTTCTGTGTAATTCAATAGGGATGTCTAATCCTATCAGGTTTCATGTCGCGAGTGTGGTATCCAAACAAGCAAATTTAATATCCACAAAATTACAAGACAACCTACGACATCTAACTTATCATCATAAACACCCTATTTTTATATCGTCTCGACATTAGCATACGTAATTACATTTACAACTATTTGACAAGTACATGACATTTTCACAAGTACGCCACACCTTGACAGCTATGCTACAGCGGGTGCTGCGAGACACAGCTTTCAAAAATCATATGAAATAATTTAAAGAAAAAAAAAGAATAAAAGTTTTAGATAAAAACAGTGATAAAAAATCTATTTTTAATCAAATTTCTTTCGCCTAAGGACTCCATATTACCATTTTCTACCTGTAAGAAAAATCAGTCGTCGAAACGTCACTCAAAAAATTCCACCACTCATTTCTATTTCCAAAAAAAATTAAAAAAAAAAACGGAATAATAAAACCAACCCAAGTTTGATTTAAATTTCGTCAAAAAATATCTTCTACAAAATAAAAGCGTTCTATTTTCTTTGTCCATATCCTGTCATATCTCTTTACTGTTGTGCCAAGCTGTTAACTGATTTTTCACATAAAAGAACTGTTCATCACACCACATCTCGCTCGAAGCCTGGACCCTTGTTTCCCACCTTTTGCGCCTACAGTTTCCCTGCTCAGCGATCTGACCCTCTTTCTTTAATGCAACCTGGCCTTGTATTGTAACCTTAGCAGTGGTTGAGTCGCCTTCTTTGATCGTAAATATTTCTTCTCTAATGCTATCATAGATGCGGTTCGTGTCTTTCAGATGAAAACATCCAAAGTCAGTGGTAAATGACAGCTTGTATTCATCTGACAGCTGACATGTCTCCAGCGTCCTACATAAAAAGGAAACATCTTTCATGAGCACAATATTACTTTCATGAAAGAGTCGAAGATCAGATTATAGGAAGGAGAAGTTCCACCGTACAGGGAAACTACTCCACAGGGAAACTATTCCACAGGGAAACTACTCCACAGGGAAACTATTCCACAGGGAAACTACTCCACAAGGAAACTACTCCACAGGGAAACTACTCCACAGGGAAACTACTCCACAGGGAAACTACTCCACAGGGAAACTACTCCACAGGGAATATATTCCACAGGGAATATATTCGGAAGATAAAAAATACACCCCTTTTGTTACACAGTTGAATTAAGTCCTTTTCTTTATCAATTGAAAGCTCCAGAGTATCTGTTTCTCAACGAATTCTAATGACCATATCATAAATAAGAATGGCTTGATGGACCAGCAAACGAATATTTGAACAAAGTAAACTGGAGAAAACAAAACAATGTGAGATTGTGAATCGAACGAACATATCGACCAATCAACCAGTTACCAGCGAACAGAGGAAGGAACCAAAATCTAATGTTTAGTTTCGGTGAGTGACAATCACTTCCATGGACCACAACAAATGTCCAGCTGCGACAGTCCACACCTCTTTCAGTTTACCTTGTTTTCTTTGGTCTTCTCCTCAAAAAGTAAAAAGGACCAAAATAATTTTACAAACTAGATTCAACTTAAAATAGTTAAAGGGTCTTCAATTCGAACCATATAATCCTGAACCAATACTTTTCCTTGTGATAAATTTTTGTTTACAATCCACATGCATGTTGGAGAACTATCAGTTATGTATATAATATTCAACATATAAGCTGAGTATAGAGTAGATGTTACGTCTTAGTCGAGATATGTTTTTCCCACTGTGGCAGTTAAGTAAAAACTAAGCATGACCGCGTTTATTTAATTTTTAGAGCTAAACTTAAAATTAGACAGTGCTACTTATTCAAGTTCAGGTTTCTTTCACTGCACTGAGATGTCTTCTTCACCTTTCAGTAAGAATAAGAATGAAGTCCTTTCTTAAATGGTTTGGTTCGATGTCCAACTCTAACAGACCTGAGAGGAATGGAGAAAAATAGAACCAAGCTCTTCGTTAGTCCAGGTGAGCTCTTTGATTGGGCTCTCGCTTAAATATACACCAGCGACTTGAGATAGGCTTCTTACTTTGACCCTTTCAAAGGTGAACTGTTCTGAAAACGCTTCGTTTCTGGTGATTGATCTGAAAATCATAGAAACTCTCAGCCGGATGAGCCTGACATAAGGGGATTTTAGCTGCAATGGTGGCTCATGGAAAGGTATTTGTAATAACTAATAACGAATACGAATACGGCCTCCACTTTCTCCTCAATGTTATTGTGGAATGCTGCAGTGTTGGGAAAAGTTTGGGGATTGGTTTTCCTCCAATGGACTTTGATGTGTTATATGCCAGTCTTGTACAAAAACATTTTTCTAGTCTTGATTCATTTAAGAAAATATCTTTGATTGGATTTTAATATTACATAATCCTCTGACATATTTTCGAAAAAAATTGAAAAGACAATTTTATTGGCATGTACAGGACTACAATATGCCACACGGTCCGTACATAGATAACATCCTTCACAGATGATCACCTATTTTGGGTGTGTTAACCTTTCCGATGATTTAAGAGCAGATCTTTGACACTTCAAACAAAAAATTAAAAGACTACAAAGCGTTGTCTATTAGTAAAAAAAACACAATTTTCAAATAATTGTTTGGTTATGAAACGTGCGATTCATTTAAATGAAGATTTATGTAAAATAAAAGCTTCGCTATTTTCTTATATTAAGGCCTAGCTTGACGACAGCGCTTTTTTTTAAGTGTGAACTATAAATCTTAATTAATGCAGTTTCCTTTTACTTAAAGTTTTTCGGGAAGGACCTACACTAACGGTATCCCAAGACAACCAGGAAAGGGTCACATGCAGCCCCCCCACTTCACCTCAACAACACCCTTACTACAATGATACTGTTAGAAGTAAAACTCTGACACTCGTTGTTTGGTTGTCTCTTTCTTTATTCACTCTTACTACTCAAGGCATTACAACGGGGACTAGCTCTGATCTCACTAGGAAAGTGTGGGTCACCGCTTATGCAGGTGACACTTACTGAGCTGTCAATCTCTAACCTTCGTCATGCTTTTACACTTAATTAGCGAATCACGCTAAACTACGCATAGCGGAGTTCGCATACTAAGTAGATACCTTCGTGATGTTTACGCTTTACAAAACGACTTTCTACCTTAAATTTCTAAGTCTTACGTTCAAGGTCGAGCGAAACAAAAACAAGATTTATAATATGAAAATTATAATAAAATCATATTTGAAAAGATATTTTAAGAGAAAATAGCCCTTGAAGATATGACGGCAGAATAAACAGAAAATTCGGAGAGGAAAGGGCGTACCCAAGGTACCGCCCCTAAAAGAGCTACGTGCTAGCCGTAGAAGTTATCTAATTACAAATTCAGCGCGGAAGATGAAAAGTACTACATGTTTACACCTTAAGTCACCTCTAAGAAAAAGAGGTGTCGAACGTGCTAAACTAAATTTAAAAACTATTTTATCTAAAACTATTTTCCTCATCAGGAATTCGACATGGATTTAGCCTTAAAATGAGAGTATTAGAGGTAAAGGTATAAAGGAGGGTTATTTCCAGGAAATTCCTGTACAGGATCAATTTTTTTATAAAGTAGAGTCATTTTCTTGGTAATTAGTCATCTTTTAGCAACATTATGGAAATATATCGATATCTAGCCGCAAACCGCAGTTTACGCAAAAACATCTGTCTCCATGTCAAATTCACGATCATAATAAGGAAAAGGTAACCAAAATCTACCTGTAAGATTCCAAAAGGAATAAGAAATGACCAACCGGCTTATTACAATGTTTACTGAATGGCTTATGCTAATATATTATTTCCATTCATTTTCCAACACCAATATAGGAAACCCTTACAATGTTTTTAGTTAAGATATATTTCTATTTTTATCGTTTAACAATACGCTTGTTTAATTAACCTTTAACTCCCAAGATCTCATTAGTAATTCTCCTTACTGTCTGCCATATAATTCTTGCAATGTTAGCTCGGAGCATTTGGTATTGGATCCACCAATAATCCCCTAATTAATATTTTTCTTTGTTCTCATCACTTTTCTGCTTGATATTGTATTGATATTGTAAGGAGAAATTCTGTCTTGGTCACCCATGGGAGTTAAAGGGTTACTGTGCTGTAGATTAAACTAACTCCTATGACACGAACTGAATAATCATGTCATGAACTAAATAAGCGTAAAAATTCCCCAGGATGAAATATTGTGAACAAAGCACAAAGTGAAACTATGCGGTTACTTCGAGGTATTTCCTCCTCACAAATCACCTCACACATTTTACCTAACAGAGCATATATTACTACAACTCCCCCTGTAGATAAACAAAAATACTTATTGTCCTGAAGTGATTGTCTGAATAGCAAATCGGCTAAAAGAGAGGTCAACTAAATGAAAAAATATTCAAATTTCTAAGTGGTTTCCAAAACTTCCTAACATAACTTATTGGTGCGGTAAAAAGTATGTTTAAAAGAGTCCTGTGATTACTATGCTCCTTCTTCTAAGTTCTGAACTTAATGGCGCCATATATTCACAGACCTACATTGAACCTATATGTTGTTATAGGGACAACAACCAGGGACACATGATAGACAGATAGAGTCTGGTTGTCCTAAGTGAGCTTTTCCAAATTCAAAGGGACCTTTACCCGGCAGTGTCAAAATCCAATTTTCAAATATTTTGTTACTATAACAGTTGGTCGAGAGAATATATTTTCTTTGTTCGGTCCCCTTCTCATCTGCAGTTTTCCAAGTTTTGTTCTCAGTTTGGATTCTATTTCCTGATTTTGAGTCATGACAGTTTAATCCTCTTTGTGACTCATAAACATGACAAAATACGCTGACATAAGAAGAGCATGGGATGATAAAATGTGCCAGACGTCATGGGCGTCAAAAATGCTCAAAATGCAATCTTGGTTATAGTCTCTTGATTTTTCAGGAGTAAGAGATTTATCTGTTGTTGCTTTTGAAACAAAAAAAAAAACAGCCACACCCCACAAACCAACCATGATTACGATATAAAGACCTTGAAAAAAAACATACTTCCAGTCTCCGTTCCGTTTTGCATCCGGTTCGATTTTCTCCCAGTTGCACCGAGCATTACCCAGACCGATAATAGCAATAACGCATTCCGCAATACAGGTAAACAAGAAAGCTTCAGGAATATTGCTTGAAAAAAACCCACATAAAATGAATGGTAAAACAAAACCAATAAAAAAACAAAAACACTTAAAGGGATTTTCTTTTATGTCACTATATGAACTAAAATCTGCGAATAGTTTCCGACCCGTCCAGAAAGTAATTGAAATCCACCAAATTGCAGCAAAAATAAAAAAAGCCGGAGCGTTAACCAGCCCAGTTTCTGAATGACTCAGTGTGCCAAAGTAGTTAAAAATGTACAGTGGTACAAGGAAGTAAAGGAAGAAATTGGCTGCGTCAACTAATCCCTTTTTTCTCGGATTCTCTTTCATTTCGATTCCATTGTACAACAAAACAACGATCAATCCTGCAATGACGAACATAAACCCTGTATCAAACTGAAACGTCAGCTTAGTTGGACAGAGATGATAAACAAGGGAAAAACAACCTTCAAAAAATAAAGCCCAGGCAAAAGCATAACCCATGGAAAACGCATGCTTTGGGGGGAGATCATTACTATTTCTATAACGAGAAAATAGTTTTGCCTCCATATACATCACAGAGATAGCCAGAATTAGGCCATGAATCATATATGCTAAGTTACTAATCATTAAATTGAATGGAATATCATCATACTTGCTGACTCTGTAACAAAAGTCATTGTAATAACAAGTGTCTTTGTCTCCTTCTTGTATCATTAAATGCCAGTTGGCGAAAACAAACTGGCCTGCACCAATCATCAACACAAAGCCAACAATACCAGTTATGTATGAGTATGTTTTGGGACCACGTTTGAACCAGTTCCACATAACGTCTTGGAATTCTTCCATTACCCCTGTTTGCGAGGTCTGAGTTAAAGGTGTTGTTTCATCAGATTGCATGGGTATCGTTGCTTGAGCTAATGCATCAGGTTCTGCGCCCGACTCACCTTCTGGGACTTCTTTCCCTACCTTTCTTTGCGAGGTCTGAGTTAAAGGTGCCGTTTGTTGAGCTGGTTTATCATCCAATTGTATTCGGGTCCATTCTTTACTGGACGCTATCGGAAAGCAGCAAACACCGCAGCACGCCACCGCGGCACCTAGGACTACTGACAACACGACCAAAAGAGATATAGGCCAAAAGTAGGAATAATCAAATGATCTTTTCAAAGTTAATGTCACAGTCTTAGTCGCCTCAGCTGGAGTCTCACCTGTGGCATTCTTAATTGCAATTCCAATAAACCAGCTTGAGGTGGAATCAGTCAATGGTGGAATAGAAACTCTAGACAAAGTAATCCGTCCCTTTTTGGCAAAAGACAAACGAATTGACTCTCCCTTATAGTCGACAACGTCAATATTCTCATTGACATCCTCACAGTCACGCGATACTTTTAGGTAAGCTGGTACGTCAGATTCAGAAGTGACAGTGACGTCAAGCTGCTTGTCTGAGATGTCTTCTGTTGGGATGAACTGAAATACTTTGATTGATTCACATGGACCTAAATCGAAAGTCAGTGGTTTATTGAGGACTATTCCTGAAACAGAACTTTCTACCTGCACTTTAAAAGCATGGTTTGGTGTTCCTGAGAATAACAGATGTTTTTCTTGATCGTTGTTATTGTGGTCACGTGACGGACATATGATGAGAGAACTCCAGTCACCTCTCGATTTCCAAACATCCAAGTTGCCCAGTAAGAGGGGTTCATCTGCTCCATACACTGATGCATGCAAAAATCCTGTTGGAAGGAATACAAATCCTAAATTTCTGTTATGTGAAGATTTATACCTTGGTTGATTTACAGTCAAATATACTAGTCATTGCTTAGGATTTTTTAAAATTCTAGTGTCAATCGAAGATGGTCATTTGGCAAAATTGCCTCAAGTCAAGAATTTCTATGTTTGTGATTTCACTAACATCAGTTTATTAAGTTTGAGCTACGTCTTAATGGGGTTAACCAGTCAGCCATGGAAAATTTAAACGGTTTGTTAACTGCAAAAACGTTTCTTTTACCTGAAACGGAATGAAATCAACCAATTGCTGTTAATTGGCGCATTTATGTTGAAATGACAAACTCGAGTGCAGAGGGAAAAATAGTTTTTTTCCTTTTGACGAGATGTCCTGAGGGGTTTTTTTCCTCTGAAGTTTGTTTGGCCTGACTTGCTGCAATGCGTGACAAACTCACGGAATTTTCCACGAAGAAAGCAATTGTAACACTTCAGTCGCTTCATAAACAGAACAGATCATACAATTGAAGCTTTACGTTGAAAAAGGGACCTTGAATAATTGCACCGCGAACAACTGTGACAAAGAAGACCCAAATATTTGATAAGGAACGCATTACAGTACGAATGATCAAAGGTTCGTAAAGTACCTTCCACGCGCGGTTCTTTGCCGTTCAGCTTTCAGATGCAAATTATTTTATCTTTCCGAGAAATTGTTCCTGTATCATCCACAAGCGCAAACAAAACCAGCCTAATCTACTCCTGAAATCCGCACAAAGACGACTAGACGACTTGAGGTATTTTTCAACAACTGGGATTCCAGTTAAAATTGCTGACTGATTCAAAAGCTGTAGCACGAAAAGTACGCAATCAACCCGAACTACCTCGATCAAATCGAATTTCTTCCATCCAACCCCAACTGCCAGGATCATTTCCCGGAAACAGTTTTTCCATTTATTGCTGTTCCATAGGCTGTATGGGTGAATACTCTTCATCGAAAGATTTTTTCACTGAGTCCTTTTTTCGGTGTGTGCGCCTGTATATTCTTCGGTCGGAGCTGAGACGATTACAGAATACGTATCTTATTATTATGTTAAAACCTATGATTATGCTAAATAAATATCAATGTTATCATTTTATGTTAATTCAGTAGTACTTTAACTGACATTATGCGGACTAAGAGTCGCCAAGTTCGTAGTCAAAACAGAGCGTTGCCAAAGCGTAATAGCGTTTTACCGACAGGTTTCTTAAAAAACTTTCTAAAATACCACTTTCATAATAATCAGAAACGTTCGAAAAGCCGGCCAGCCGTGAAGCTGATTTTCATGAGAGAAATGTACAGAGGAAACACAAAAATCTGTCTTTGTTTCATGACTAATAAAACATCTGCCTTGGATAGCCTTGGCAACGAAAGTAGGCGTGCGTCCTTTCGATCGCGTGAGATGGCCTCCACGTAAACCCCCAGTACATTTTTCACAACTTTTACTTGAACCACAAGTTTGCAGAATTCATGTGTTAAGATGATAAACCTTTCTTCATCAAATCTTTATTTTTAAAATACATCATAGCTCGCGATTATAAAGTGAAACTAATGACAAAAATCTACTTGCAGTCGGCCTATTTCCGTCGCGAAAAAAAGCATATGATGCTTAAAACGAAGAAAATTTACCCAATATGTCAAAAGAAAGAAGATACGCGCGCTCACCATTCGATTTGCTGTTCACAATTTTGGCTTTCACCTGCAAGAAGCGTTTTTGATGGCTTGATCCACTTGTCTTCACAACACATAAGTGGCTCAGATATTTGGAAGCTGCAAGTCTGCCTGTAACCATGGCAGACATTGTAAGGTTACTTGCCAAGTCTGGCTCTCCGAAAGAGCAATCGACAGTTAACTGGTTTGCTTGTGTTACAAAGGGCAAGAGGTAGACAGGGAACAGCAGGAGTACTGGAAGAAGTGTAGCAGCAACGGCCATGTTTAGACTTCTGACAACTTCCTTTTCATTTTCAATTTATGCGTGCCTACTGTGTTATTCAATAGGGATGTCTAATCCAATCGGGTCGCATATCGCCTACAACCTATGCACACAAACCCCTTATTTGGTGCACGCCACTCCTTAAATATCGTCTCGACATTAGCATAAGAAATAATATTCACAACTATTTGACAAGTACATGACATTTTCATAAGTATGCCACACCTCGATGGCTATGCTACAGAGGGTGCCGCGAGTTACAGGTGAAAACTTCCGTCGCTCGAGGAAATGTCGCATGCAATTAAATATTTAAGACAGTGTCACGCGCAGCCAGAAAGGGGATTGTAGCTAGGAACTTTAAATTGCCACCGTTCGTGGCTTAATCTTCACGAGAAGTATTTTCTTTCGGAACAATCCCCTTAAGGTACATAATCTTTACTAAACATGACCCACTTCGGAGATTGGGCCTAGCTGAGGGGCTGTATTGGACGCTTTTTATTGTAATATGGAATCAAAAACAGATACTGCATCTTTTTAATAAAAATTATAGTATTGTAAAATTATAAAATTAAAATTATGATTATTAATATTGTTATCACTTATCATTATTATTATTATTATTATTATCATCAACATTACTGTATGAAGTTACCAAAAATAATGACCTTTAGTTGTTCCGCACGTCACTGACCCTTCATGTCTTTTGCGATCAAAAATTGGTGTTTGAGAGGCGTGAAAAAGAAATTCACGAGGCGCGATGACGTGTATTTTGGGATAATACTCTGCCTTTTAGTCCACCACTCATTTGTCATTTCGATGATTCAATTTTGGAGGATAATAATTATTATATCGTTAATCCCTGGAACCTTGAAATCCTTACAAAATCGTACGAAATAATTTTTAAAAAAATCAAAAGAATAAAAAGTTTTGAAATAATAACAGCGATAAAAAAACTATTTTTATATCAAATTTCTTTTGCCTAACACTCTATATCACTATTTTCTACCTGTAAGAACTTTTAAAATTAAGTCGTCGAACCTTCATTCAAAAAATTCCACCACTCAATTTCATCCCAAAAAAATTAAAAGAACGGAATAAAAAAACTATTCCAAGTTTGACTTAAATTTCGCAAAAAAGTATCTTTTACACATAAAAGCGTTCTATTTTCTTTGTCCATATCCTATCAAAGCACTCTTTACTGTTGTGCCAAGCTGTTAACTGATTTTTCACATAAAAGAACTGCTCATCACACCACATCTCGCTCGAAGCCTGGACCCTTGTTTCCCACCTTTTGCGCCTACTGTTTCCCTGCTCAGCGATCTGATCCTCTTTCTTTAATGCAACCTGGCCTTGTATTGTAACCTTAGCAGTGGTTGGGTCGCCTTCTTTGATCGTAAATATTTCTTTTCTGATGCTATCATAGATGCGGTTCGTCTCTTTCAGATGAAAACATCCAAGGTCAGTGGTAAATGACAGCTTGTATTCATCTGACAACTGACATGTCTCCAGCGTCCTACATAAAAAAGAAGCATCTTTCATGGGTGTAATACTATTTTCATGACAACATAATGAAAACGTCGAAGGTTTCATAATAGGTAGGAGAAGTTATCACCCTGCAGTAAAACTATTCCACAGAAAAACTACTCCACAGGAAATATTTTCAGGCGATAAATAATACACCTTTTTTGTTACACAGCTGAATTAAATCCTTTCCTTTATCAATTGAAGGCTCTAGAGAATTTGTTTCCCAACGAATGCTCATGACTGTAAAATAATTAAGAATGGCGTGATGGACCAGCAAACAAATATAGAACAAAGTAAACTCGAGAAAACAAAACAGCGAGCGAGACCGTGATCAAACGACCATATCAGCCAATCAACCAGTTACCAGCGAACAGAGGAAGGAACCAAAATCTAATGTTTAGTTTCGCTAAGTGACAACAAATGTCCAGCTGTGACAGTCAAAACCTCTTTCAGTTTACCTTGCTTTCTTTGGTCTTCTCTGCCACTCAAAAGGAAGAACCTCGTGTTTATACTCCATCGTTGATTTCATCTCTTGCAATTGCAACTTGGAATCCCTATTTCTGACGTCTTCACTTGATGCTCGAACTGGAAGTAGTAGCTTGCTTTGACTTCCTGTCTTTATAAAGAGACTTGAGGACTGGGGAGAAGGCCACACTAACGGCCATTGGACTGAGGAGAGCGCCAGGCGAATTTTATGACCAGCGGCAACAGTGTAGGCTGTAGAGTCAAGCTTTAACTGCGCATGAATGTTTTCATTGGGTTGAAGAGGTTGAATACCTTCTGAAGCATGACCGCGGAGATGAGTCAAGTTTAGCACTCCTGCGGGAAATTAAAAAATTAACAAATTTCGAAATCATCAGACAAGGTTGAGCACAATGACTTAAATTGAAGTGGCGTGTAGATTAAATTTTAGTGACTTTAAGTTTAAGGTTTTTATCTTGGCTACCGCAAACAAAAAACTTCAAAACATCACGTGACGTAGCTTTAGGCACCCGGTTTGAGGTTTGCAGTTCACGTTTGATCGTGAAATGGGATGTTTTGCGGTAAGCAAATTTACGACAAAAGTTTTCTCATACTTAGGTACTCTTAACCTTAACTAAATTGTAAACGACCAAAGCAAACAGTAAAAGACTGAAAATAGGAAAGTATCAGAAACACCAGGTGGTTTGTTCGTTTAGTGGACCTACCTCTTGTGATTAGCACTGATTCGCCATTAGGAAACACGTCACAAAGTCTGGCGGCTACCAGAGCACTGGGTCTATCACAGCTTATCTGTAAATAAACCTCGGGAAAGCCTACTACTGACACAGGCTCTTTAAGCGTTTTCGTCTCCCAGCACTCCGCCAAAACGTCCTCTATTCCCTGCTCCACCGGCAGATCCTCGAGACCATTTGCAAAAAGAAAACCGCCCCACGCTCCACTGAGATACGAGGACTTGACTGGTACAATGGATTCTGTTGGCTCTTTTTCAATGATTTTTTCGTCTCTATCCGATGCAACTGCCAGTCCCCTATCAGTTTGTAGGAAAAATTCGTGTTGGTGTACATTTGGTGAGGGCCAGCAGTCTTCTGCTATCCATCTCCCTGGCCATATCTCCTTCTGGTGCGCCTTCGAAATGCCTGGGGCCGTAAAAATGGTTGGTCTTAGTACAAACAGGTGTTTTTGACAAAAAAATCAGAAAAATAAATAAAAAGGCAACCGATGATAACATACCATCCCTCATGTACACCCTCATCACAGGCTCGTCCATGACACCGGTTGGAAGGCCCTTTAAATGGTAGTCCCACCACCTCAAGCACTCTTTTATGTGGTCTATACGAGGCCCTGGCGTGGACACACCAGGCCATTTATGAGGCCACGGTCCAATGAGCGCTCGAACTGGGCACTTCAGATGTTCCACCATACGAAATATAGCATCGGTATAGAGATCAGTAAATCCTCCCACAAGGAACACGGGACACTTGATGGAGGCGTAATCCTCAGAAATGGAACCATGCTGCCAGTATGCATCACGTGACTGATGTGAAAGCCAAATGTGTATCCAGGGTTCACTGGATTTGTTTAGGCGATCCAGCCAAGCTTCCTTCCATCTGTAAGGTTTACAGAAATAATATACTATGATAAACACCTAAAGAAATTTAATGCAAGATTTATCTGCGCGTTACACAAAAATATTTGATGGAGAAGAAATTTTTATTTTAGCTCGAATAAAACAACTACCTTGGCCCAAAGTTCTCAGGATAGGGAGGACGCGCATTATATAACATCATGAGATGTGACCATGATAACATTTCCCTGCCAAGAATACAGCCACCTCGGTAATGGATATCATCAGCGTATCGGTCATCACTAGAGTCAGCAGATATGATTGTCTTCAATGCTGTAGGTTGTCTGGCAGCTACTTGAAGGCCATTGAATCCTCCCCAGCTTTTACCATACATACCTGCAATTTATAATGGTAAGCCACGAAAATCACCTCAGCCTACGAAGAAACTCGCCCTCGTTATTCACGAAAACCACTGGTTGGTCTCCTTCGCGCCTGTTTTGGGATGTCACGTAATGACGCTCTTTCAAAGCCTTGCGTGACGTGCTCAAAAAAATTATTGTTCTAAGAAAGTTCTTGCACCAATAGGAATGGTCGCATCAAAAGATAATTTCAGCCGAGAGAAAGTTAGTATAGTAGAGACTGGGACGTGCACAAAGGTCTTGGTGTGCATGTTGCTTGAGTATCGTAAAAGCACAGCGTAGTAATCACAAAAGCCAGTCAAAGCAAACAGAAAAATTGCGAGGAGAAAGAATAAACAAGCAAACCGCTTAAAGCACCAAAAAGACATCAGTTAACGATGAGTTTCAGCTATGCATCTGATTGGTTGAGGAGGTGTATCATAATAAAGTATAAAAAGTATAAAAAGTAGTGAAGCAAAACCAGTGTTATCTCGAATCACTTTCGAAATTCCATTGAAAATTGCCCTACTGCAATGGTAAATCCTTCTCAAGTAGTTTTTAGGTTAAATTAAGGTTTAAGGTGCCTGGTTTTTCTTTTCTTTCTCGCCGAATGAAAAGACTTTTCTCTGGTTTTCCGCGAAAATAAAACAATTCCCTCCTTGAGATCATCTAACCTACCAACATTTCCCGTGCACCAAGGTTGTTGTGAAACCCAGTTGATGACGTCACAGCAGTCATCTTGCTCTTGCTTTTCATATTCATCGTAATAAAATCCTTCTGAGTCCCCAGATCCCCGCATGTCCACACGGACACAAACATAACCATGAGAGCAGAAATATGAATGAACCGTTTCATCCCTCTGAGCCGTGTAGTCAGCGCGTCTGTATGGTAGAATTTCTAGCGAAAATGACAATAAAAAAAAAGGAAGCGCAAAGCTTGTCTCAGTATTTCTATGAAGCAAAAAAATATACAATTTTGAATCATCTTTTCTGTCGAAATTTGTGTGTCAAGGTTTTTGAGTCTGATGATGACTTCCGCTAAGGTTTTCGAAACGTCAGTCACCAGTACTTCCCACGCGGACATTACAAGATTGCCGTCAAATCCCAAATTTGTATTTTCCACTCTCACTCTGTAAAAATTATGACTGGCAATAGCTGCAGGGAGAAATTACAGAAGACAGGGCCATTCGGGTCCATTTTGACGGGACGGTTCGAAGAAGGAGGTTGTAAAGTGATTCAATGAGATATAAATAAGTGGCCCTGTATTGTGAAATTTTACCAGCTCTTACCTAAAATAGCCGGATATTTTTCAGCTTCTGCGGATGTGCCCGATGTTTTGTCTTCCAGTTCAGGGATCCACAGTTTAGCTGCTAGTCTGATTCCATCTCGCATTGGTATCCAGGCCGTAGGAATTCGATGCACAGAATATGACATATTGATCTGTGCAGTTGAATTCCGCAAATAGAAAAATTATGAATAAATAAATGATAATGATAACGACAATATTGTATACGACCAATAATCAAGTTTTGCTCGTGATCAGAAGATGGTGTGATTGTAGGGTGATATTGTCTAAGCCCTCTTCCCTTAAATTTTCGAAGATTCCAGACACATTCGCCAGTCCTCTAAAAGACTGAAAACACAATGGAACAACCTGTGGGTAAAAAAATTCCGCGCACTGAGCCACAAAGACTCAAAAGTGAGCGAGGTCTATTACAAAGTTCTTATGACACGCGTCCTGCATACTGCTAGGATCAGCAACTTTGTTAGCGTCATGTTTGTAGAGTCTCTGTGGCTCAGTGGTAGAGCATCGGAGTGAGGAATCCGATGGTCGGGAGTTCGATTCCTCATGGAGACTCAGAATTTTTTCTTTGTCCCACGCTCGTAACAAGACGAAAAACATCTTTGTCTATTTTCTTTCTTTACCGAGCTCAAAAATTACCATCTCTCTAATCCTATTCACTTAATGTCTGTTCTCAACTTCGTCTCGGGAAACATTAACACAAAGGGAAAATTAAAGTAATCGTTTCCCTTGAGGGGTGACATTCAGTGTACAATGTCTTGGTAAATAATGCAGTTCTTTTAGATTGAAAACAGCCCATATTTGTGTCGATTTTTTCTTGCAATAAGAATTGTATCTCCATTTATGACAACGAATTAGAACATTTAAGTTTATTTGAAATAACCTTTTCACGATTCACTCCACCGGCCAGTGAAATTTTTCTAACGAGAGATAGGCCTAGGAACAATGTTTCGTGACACAATTAGCATATAAGGATTGTTTTTTTCTTTTGAAAAAAATCTATTTCTAACTCGCGGTCGAGATAACTCTACAATTGAATGAATATTCTGGCGCAATAAGCTGTTTTAAGAATGCCCTCGACTTGTAGAAGATCTAACATTAATACCAAATGCTTTTTCTTTGTGTTATTGGTAGTGAAGAGATAATTTGAGTGAATTTCAAAAACGATAACAAAAGTAATCAATATTGAAGAGCCCAATGCACAATACGCAGATTGCATTCCATCATATTTAGCAAAGTTTTCACGCTCTATTAATGCGTTCAATTGATTTTTTGTGTAAATCAGAGGTAGCAAAATGGAAATACAGTTACTGCTCTTTTGAAGAATAACTTTACTCACCGTTACCTCTCCGTAGAATTATTCTTCTCTGATACACGAGGGTTCTTTTGAAACCGGCTGTCAACTTGTTTTGAATTCCTTCACACGTTAGGAGCTTGGAGACGAAATATAATTTGACCGGATGTTTTTCACTGGTACGCAACGCTACAGAAGACCTCGATCGTCTACGATGACTGGCTACGAGGTTACTTGGTTGACAGTTACCGAGATTTCTCATTTTAATTCCTTAAGTAATTTAGAATCATAAAATGAGTTGTTTTCTTTGAAATCCACCGGAAGCGAAAGAACAGAAGCCTCATTTAGTTTTTCGCAGAGACCAGGGCAAATGACAATTATAGTCAGAATGGCTCCTGGTTTTAATACCTCAAAAAGCAAGGATTTTATTTTTTTAAATCCACAGTTGACAAAATTCAATTTGAGTTTTTTTATAGCTGACCGTCCATGTATTTCAGAATCATTCCATTATGTTAAAGCAAAATATTATTAATGGATAATATCCCATCTATTCATTGTTAGCTGATGCGTGAACAGAAAAACGATTGTGTACGGGCAGAAGACTCTCATAAAAATCTGCACTAGTAACTCGTTTGCAGATAAGAGTAACACTCGATCCTGCAGTCGAATCAGGCTATTGTCTGCGACAGTAAATGGCGTCTCGATAATTTGAATTTGTTCGCGACCAACATTTTACCCAGGTCATATTTGTAGCTGAAATGAAGAATCCTTCTCATCGCTTGGCCGTGGAAGGTCTGGGTACGAGACTGCTTTGCAACGCAACACAATCATGTGACAACTTCCTTCCACCGAAAAAAAATGATGCCCCTTTCACACCAGCAAAATATGTTTAGATGAACGAGGCTTACCTGAACTTAAACCAGCAATATGAAACTGAAAAACTAAATTTTACATAGGGTTCAAGAAGTAACTAACTTTTATTATCGTGAATACTTTTAGAAGACAAATAAGCCTTGGATAACAAATGTTTAAAAAAGTTAGCGATGATAAAATCAATATTTTGACGACTCCAAAAAACAATTTTCTCCCTAAGCAACAACTGTAAAGATCACTTGCAGCCGCTGAAAAGTTTCAATGCTTACTTTCATCCTAAAATCTAAAATCAACGAAATATGTTTAAAAATAATTTTGCTTCATAAAATTCTCACAGGTTAGATCTAAATTTTCTCTTTATTGCTGAAAAAACCATTAAACATAAAAGCGTTCTATTTTCTTTGTCCACGTCCTATCAAAGCACTCTTCACTGTTATGCCAAGTTGTTAATTGACTTTTCACATAAAAGAATTGTTCATCACACCACATCTCGCTCAAGGCCTGGACCCTAGCTTCCCACCTTTCATGTCCACTCCCCCCCTGCTCAGCGATCTGATCCTCTTTCTTCAACGTAATAACGCCTTGCATTGTAACCTTAGCAGTGGTTGGGTCGCCTTCTTTGATTGTAAACATTTCTTTTCTGACGTTTTCGTAGATGCGGTTCGTGTCTTTCAGATGAAAACATCCAGAGTCAGTGGTAAATGACAGCTTGTATTCATCTGACAACTGACATGTCTCCAGCGTCCTACAGAAAATGAATTAAAAAAGGCTGCATCTTAACTGGGTGCTCATGGTAATCCCATAAAAAAGTTGAAAGTCTGATAACAGGGAAGAGGAATTTCTCACGATGCAGGGGAAATATTCCAAAAGAGTTGCACCAAGATTTTACAGAAGATAAATAATAAACCCTTTCACTGCTACATAATTTCATTGAACTCTTTCCTTTTGATAAATTGAAGGCTGAAAAATGTTCATCATCGCATATCAGTAATTAGTTGATGTGACCTTCCGACCAGCTGTGCATTAGATTTAACAACAAAACTGTGAAATTCAGTCTCTGCAAGAGGCAATCAAATACATCGACAAAAACAAATTTCCAGCTGTAGGAGTCAGCAACCTTTAAAGTTTACCTTTCCCTTTTTGGTTTTCTCCTCCACTCAACAGGGAGAATCTCGTGTTTATATTCCATCAGTGACTCTATTTCTTGCAATTGCAACTTGGAATCTTTTTTTCTGACGTCGTCACAAAATACTCGAATTGGAAGTAGTAGCTTGCTTTGACTTCCTGTTTTTATAAAGAGACTTGACGACTGCGGAGAAGGCCACACTAACGGCCAGTGAACTGAGGAAAGCGCCAGGCGAATTTTATGACCAGCAGCAACAGTGTAAGCTGTAGAGTCAAGCCTCAACTGCGCACGATAGTTTTCATTAGGCTGAAGAGGCTGAATATCTCCTGATGAATGACCACGGAGGTGAGTCAAGTTAAGCACTCCTGCGAGAAAATTAAATAATAAGCAAAATATTTTAACATCATCCAAAGAGATTGAACTCGGCGTGAATATCAATTAATAGTGACTTTAAGTCGTAGGATTTTTATCGATTACCGCGAAAGGCAAAACGTCAAAATATCGCGTGACATAGCTCTTGGCGCGGGATTTTCAGGTTGGGTCTGAAGGGAAGGAGTGCTGTTTTGCGTTAAGTGATTTGAGACAAAAATTTTTCCTACTTAAACACTCTAAACTCACTTTCTATTGTTATTTATTTCTTATATATCTTAAATACCATCTGAACATTTAAGTTTTGTTGCGCAACAGGAAATAAGGAGAAATTATGCATTTAGACCTTAAACTCTCAGCCGATTCTGTATTCCTTCGACTTTTTCCGGAGAAAGGGCATACATTGGCATTGTGCTTTCCTCTCGCACTGAACTATTTAAATTAACAATGCATGTGGCTGCAGCTTCGTTGAGTGCACATACCTCTTGTTATTAGCGCAGATTCTCCATTAGGAAACACGTCACAAAGTCTGGCGGCGACTAAAGAACTGGGTCTGTCACAAGTAAAATGTAAATGAACCTCGGGAAAGCCTACTACTGCTACAGGCTCTTTAAGCGTTTTCGTCTCCCAGCACTCCGCCAAAACGTCCTCTATTCCCTGCTCCACCGGCAGATCCTCGAGACCATTTGCAAAAAGAAAACCGCCCCACGCTCCACTGAGATACGAGGACTTGACTGGTACAATTGATTCTGCTGGCTCTTTTTCAATGATTTTTTCGTCTCTATCCGATGCAACTACCAGTCCCCTATCAGTTTGTAGGAAAAATTCGTGTTGGTGTACATTTGGTGAGGGCCAGCAGTCTTCTGCTATCCATCTCCCTGGCCATATCTCCTTCTGGTGCGCCTTCGAAATGCCTGGAATCGTAAAAATTGGTTAGTTTTGGTACAAACAGATGCTTTTGGAAAAAAAAATCAGACAAACCGATGATAACATACCATCCCTCATGTACACCCTCATCACAGGCTCGTCCATGACACCGGTTGGAAGGCCCTTTAAATGGTAGTCCCACCACCTCAAGCACTCTTTCAGGTGGTCTATACGAGGCCCCGGTGTGGCGATACCAGGCCATTTATGGGGCCACGGTCCAATGAGCGCTCGAACTGGGCACTTCAGATGTTCCACCATACGAAATATTGCATCGGTGTAGAGATCACAAAATCCCCCTACAAGAAACACGGGACACTTGATGGAGGCGTAATCCTCAGAAATGGAACCATGCTGCCAGTATGCATCACGTGACTGATGTGAGAGCCAAATGTGTATCCAGGGTTCACTGGATTTGTTTAGGCGATCCAGCCAAGCTTCCTTCCACCTGAAAGTTTCCCCAAGATGATATAGTTAAACAAATACATCAAGGGATTTTGTGCAAGATCTATCTGCACGTCAAACGTGGATTTCCCGATAGAGAAAAGAAATTTTTACTCCAGCTCGATTAAAACAACTACCTTGGTCCAAAGTTTTCAGGATAGGGAGGGCGTCCATTATATAGGAACATGACATGTGACCATGATAACATTTCCCTGCCAAGAATACAACCACCTCGGTAATGGATATCGTCAGCGTATCGGTCATCACTAGAGTCAGCAGATATGATTGTCTTTAATGCTGTAGTTTGTCTGGCAGCTACTTGAAGTCCATTGAATCCTCCCCAGCTTTTACCATACATACCTGCAATTTAAAATGATAAGCCACGAAAATCGCCTCAGTTTATATGGAAGCTCGCCCGCGTTATTCGCGAAAATAACGCTCTAGTCTCCTTCGCAGCTGTTGCTTAGGATGTCACGTAACGACGCTCCCTTAACGCGTTGCGTGACATCCACGAAAAGGGCTTCCAGACAGGCCGTAACACTGTCGAACCTTGAAACAATTGGTGTGAAATCGTTGATTGGGTATTCCAATCAATAAAGGTTCTTCTGAAGAAAGATTTACTTTGATATCTTAATACCAAAACGATAGTTATCACAAAAGCCAATCAAATCAAAGAGTAAAATCAAAAAAGCCAATCAGAACTCAAAGTAAGAACAAAGCAAACCGCCCGATGGACTATGTCACCTTGTAGGTTTTCTGCGAAAATAAAATAATTGTCTCTACGAGATCAGCTAACCTACCAACATTTCCCGTGCACCAAGGTTGTTGTGAAACCCAGTTGATGACATCACAGCAATCATCTTGCTCTTGTTTTTCATATTCATCGTAATAAAATCCTTCTGAGTCCCCAGATCCCCGCATGTCCACACGGGCACAAACATAGCCATGAGAGCAGAAATATGAATGAACCGATTCATCCCTCTGAGCCGTGTAGTCAGCGCGTCTGTATGGAAGAATTTCTGGAGAATATGACGATAACTTTAAAACAAACCAAAAAACAAACAAAGTTTCTTTTACAGGAGTACACACTGATAAGCGACGAATTCTCTTTTAAGCCTTTAATATCTCCCTAGTCGTAATATGTTTACAAGCACAAAAGAGGCAACCTTTTGCAAGCTAGGTATAACTAATGTTTTTACCTCACGCAAACCCAAGTGCATGTAGGCGCTGTATTCAAAATCTTTAGCCCATTGATAAGTTCATTTGCCGATATGTTTATTTACCTAAAATAGCCGGATATTTTTCAGCTTTTACAGATGTGTCCAATGTTTTATCCTCCAGTTCAGGGATCCACAGTTTAGCTGCCAGTCTGATTCCATCTCGCATTGGTATCCAGGCCGTAGGAATTCGATGCACAGAATATGACATAATGATTTGTGCAACTTAATTCTACAAATAGAAAAGGTATAATTCGTTATAATCAAAAGCGTGGACAAAGGGAAGGAGGAGGTTTAGATAAGTTATCTGAAACCAACCAGACAAGTTTATAAAGTAGTTATTTAGTCAAGAGAAGATGACGTACGAGAACTTAACCCATACACGATGATACTTTTGAAAGACTATTTCAAACTTCACGCCACGCTGGGAACTGAGTCAATTTATTTGTAGATCCCATGATAACAAGACTAAATGATATCTTTGCGGTTGCCAGGATTCAAGTTTCTTCCACTTCGCTCTCTCTTGTTCTGGTTAAGACACAAAATCAGCCCGAAAAATATCAGGCTTCGACGAGCATCCTGAAGAATAATTAGGCGCCTTTATCAACTGAGCTACGAAGCCACGTGCAAGGTAAATTTTTAATAAGTTCTTCAATCCTGTGAGCGAATCTGGTCACAATTTGAATGAATAAATTACACTTGGACTCACGAATTAGACGTATCCAGTCCTGTCTTCACTTAACAGTAAAGGCAAACGCGCGCGCGATGTGCGCATAACGGGTCGTAGGTTGGGGGAGATGGGAAAAAGGAACCTCTTGCGCCTTAATCCTAATTGTGCCAATATCGTGGAATTCATTTTTTTAAACGCGACCTCGTGAACGCGCGATCAAAATTAAGAATACACTTGGAACAAGTCGGATCCTGCATGAGACGTGATGTTCTAGACCTCAATTACAAAGAAGCAGCAGCTAAAGCAAAACTTGGAACTCTGTTTAAAAGAGGAGAAACTGTGTCAAATGCTATTTAGTCAGATCGAGACTACAGATGTTAACGAGAGAAACAAACTTAATTTGGAACCTATTACCAGCTAAGCGTGGACCATGTACTCATGAACGGAGGCATAAAAGAGTTTACTCGCTGCCATTAATCACGGCTAACAGATTTAAGAACTCACTTATTATTATGCACCATGCAGCCAAGGCCACTTGATAGTTCAGATTTCATTACTATATTTATCGTATGTGTATAGATTATCCATTGTTTTAAAACATGTAATTCAGTCTCACGACTGCCAGATGTTATTTTAATAAACGACTTATCTCTCTCTCTAAGATTTCTAAATTTTGCTCACATGATTCACTAGCTCTTCAGTCTAAACTGAGTGTTACTACTCCTATTTTTGAATGAGATTACAGAATTCAAGACGAAAAAGGAAGCGATAGAGAAAAAAATCTAGGAGAAACCGAAAGAGAAAGGAAACAAAGCAATTTTTGTTTTTTAAATGTTAAGGAAAAATGATCCCGCTCAAATGACAACTTCTTATGCATCGTCACTGCACACTATGCTTCACCAGCTTCATAATTCACCCACAATGATCACTTGCGATATGTTAATAGGAAATGTTTGCTAAATAATGCTGTTCTTGCATACTTTACAAGAAATCGTTCGGACAATGTCACGGGACATTTTTATCGCCCTGTGATCCAAAAACAGCTCGTGTACGACCCGCAAGGTCACCAGGAATTAGGTCCAACTGATTTGTTTATGAAATCTCCTTTCTTATCAATATCATAAACCTCCAAGTTGTCTTAAAAGGATCATGTATAATTTCATTTTCCGATGATTATTGTTTCTTATGTAAAATTTCATATGCTAATCCGTCTCACAAGTGTTAAGATTATATTACCAGCGAGAATATATTCTGGCACGATAAGCAATTTTAAGGTTGCTCTCGACGAATGGATGATGTTCCTATAAAACTAGAAGTCTTTAGGTTCTATATTTGGTGGTGAAGAGATAATTTGAGTAAAACCAACAACGATATTAAAAGTGGTCGATATTATATTAGTATTCGCGTTCTTTCAATGCGTTCATTCGATTCCTTGTGTCAATAAAAGCGGAAAGATTACAAATACTGTTCTTTTGAAGAATTACTTTTACTCTTCACTTACCGTTATATCTTCGTGGAATTATTATGCTGCCAAACACGAGGGTACTTTAGACCGAAGCCGGCGGTCAACCACTAACAACTTCTTGTTTTTTTTTAAATTCTTACACGGTAAGAGCTTGGAGACGAAATTTGACCAGATGTTTTTCAATCTCACGCAACGCTACCGAAGAGCACGGACCTCGTCTACGACTGTTGGGTACCACGCGCACTATTTGGATACCGGTTCCAGAGGTGTTTTTTTGTTTTTTGTTTTTTTTTTTTCATTTCCTATTTACATTTGAATTTCTTCCGTTCTCGTCAAGGGATCAACGTAACTGACAAAAACCGTGGAGTTTCATTCCGCATAGAACAAGTGATTTGAATCCCTTCAATTCATCGATCACTGATGTGTGACCAGAAAAACAACTTGCAAGGGCAGAAGGCTCTCTAAATAATCTGCAGTTGTAAATCCTTTGCAGCTTGGAGTAGCGGTTGAACACGTAGTCGAACAAAATTGTCCACGACTATTTGAGGCCCGCCGTTTCGAAAACCTGAACGGAAATCAACCTCAGAGTTAAGTGAATTGTATACAAGTGGAGTGTCTAGCGCCTGGTTCTTGAAAACTAAGTGGACTGAGCAAGACCCCCTCGAGATTACCCAAGTAAAATATCTGAAGTGAAAAAATTAGCTGTACATTGACATACACCTAGTTGCAATAATTTGTCAAAGGAAAAAAGCGAACAGAAAAAACAATATACAAAAAAGCCAAATAGGACTGGATTTATTGGCATATAACACTACCCTCTGATTATAAGTGATATAGGCCCGGCAGCCGGACAATTTTCATAGAGTTCTTTTTGCCTTTTTTTTTAATAACAACATTGCTGCAATTTGGTGTGTATTTATACAGTAACTCTACACTCTAGGTATCAGCGGGTCAGGCCATTTGTAAACAGTATTAGCATGGAAAGAAAAAGAGAGATTTTTTGTGTTTGTTGTTGTTTGCGACCAAACGCACTCGTGAGACAACATCCTTCCGCCGCGACCAAAACTTCACTGATTAATTCATGCGTCAATCACAAACCCATCTTGCTCTCGCGCGAATCATTACTACGCAGGAACTGATCTCTCGCGTTTTGATTAACGCACGCGCTACTTGTGCTGACGTTGAAGCCAACTGTTTTCCAAATTGTTACTAATATCTGGACCCAGGGTGCGATTCATGGCATTTGAGCAAAAGTGGCGTTCAAATGCTTCGTTCCTCGCAAGAAAGAGGGTGAGATGGACGTGGAAAAATCCTGCCTAGACAAGCGGACTAGATTGTTTTCAGAGTGTAATTCTAACAGGTTTGAAGGAGACTTTCTCTCGTAGTTTGTTGTTGTCGATAGAATGTCATTTAAAAAAAAATCTGTGCAAAAACAGAAGAGCTTGCTAGGTAGTCTTGGGTGATTTTGGCAGCCATAGGTTTGTTCTTAGCTTCGGAGGTAGGTGTAACCAGCAAATGTCCCAAGCTATCTTGCTCGTCTTCAAAAATTGTGCATTAACAAAAAATTTGATCAGTTAGTAATTGACTAATGTTAATATTCACTGCAGAGACCTGATATGGGAACATAACCAATCAAATTGTGTGTATTATTCAGCTTATTAGATGCGATTTGATCCGCATAAGCGGTGGGGTCTCAATAGACCACGAAATTCTCAAATTCCAACTTACTTTGAGTACAAAATTTGTACTCTTTATATAATACATTGGCAAGTTGCCATCTAAGGATTATTTCGTTTTGTTTGGAGAATTTTGACTTAATTCTGTTTTTTTCTTCTAATATCACATGCTAATCCGCGTTTCTGATCGATTGTTTGCAACATGCATTGGATTACTTTACAGGTAAGAGTATTTCTCGGTCAAGATGAGCAAACTTTTACGAGGCTCCTCTCAGTTTAATTTGTTAATGATGCTGACTTGGAGTAATAAACGCAGCTTTTCTTTGTTTAAACCTCATATTACCGCAAGATGATTTCTGTGGCGATATCACAAGACGTCGATATTGGTAACACTAGCACACAAGAGGCAGCTTATATCATATCATATCACGCGACGCTTTCGCGTTCTGTTTACGTCGTTTATGGCACACACAACTGCTCAAGTTATTGCTCAGACTATTATTTAGTTATTTCTTCAGTCTACCTGTTACATGAAACTCACCCTTTCTGTCTCCGTAGACTAAATCCCTCTCCCAGACAAGACGGCGACTCGCTCAGCTGAAGCGCATGAAAATAATTTACGGATCTGTGATGTTCTTTTGTTTCCGTCAGATTCTCAGACGATAAGAGCCTGGGGACGGAACTTAACCGGGTGTTTCACCAACACAACTCCTCAGAAGGATCAACTCGCGGGCCTTGTTACGCGGGCTTTCCGAAGGAAACGCCCGAGGTATAAATTCGGCTTGGTTTTTTTTTTTTTTTTTTTTTTCGTTTAGTCACAAAACGCAGTTCCATTACAACGCATGCGTAGAATGAACCTTAGAGCGTATGGTTTTAAGCAATGGCTGCCTTATTGGGCAATTCCTTGCTTGATGTACGCGAAAGAAATTCGATGGCTATTACGCTCAATATTCATACAAAGTCACACACCGTTCGCGGTAGACCCACACTAAAACTTGTGGAGCGTTTTGGAAACGGGTCGGTCCGCGAACTTTACGAGAGATCAGTCAATTTACGAGCGATCCTTTACGAGTGAACTTTCTATCGAGAAATATCAAGCGAGACCTGCTATATCAAACGAGCTATCTAACATTACATAACCGTGTTTACATTACATAACCGTGTAAATATTATGTTTACAATTACATAACCGTGTATTTGGACGTGATCGAGAACCCAGTAGAATACCAGAAGCTACCCTAAAACGTCTCAGAAGAAAGGGCATAAAACTGAAGGAATTTGTTTTTGAGCGTATTCGTCCAAGCATACCGAAGTCCTCTTGACTACGTCGTTATGTAAAGGTTATAAGAGTTACAAAGAATGTTTGTAAGCTTAATACGAAGAGGGTAATATTAAATAAAGTGACACAACATGAGAAGAAGTATTTGTTGCATTGTTCTGTGAGGGTATATCAAAGGATAATTAAATTGGAGTGTAGAGCAAGTCGGTACTTATCCATGTTCTCTTGTAATAGAACTGTGTCTTAATAAGAGTCAGACACACGTATCAAACTATTGTAAATTTCAACTGAGTTCAGATATCGAGAAAATCCCTGGTCCTACTCCAATGTACACTGATCCTAGCAAAACAATAACGGCACCATATAGCCAATCGAATGAGTTGGTATTAGAACAAAATTCAGGACAACAATGTATTGCAATGAGTTTATACTCTTTGATTTACAATAACAAACAAGGAATCAATTCTGCTGATGATCTCGTGTCAATAATGAGTGCTGGAAATCGGTTGTATTCAAGTTTGTCTCAGTTGAGCAGACAATCATTTTTAATGCAGACAGAATTACCCACACTTTTAAATGTGTTAGAGACTGACTTATGAACTTCAATACAGTGAGAGCTACACTGGTACTATTCATCAAGAAGCTACAATAGAAGGATGTCAGTACTGTACCTCCTTAGATAGAGCCTTTCAATCACTTATATCCGAAAATTTCAACAATTTTGTATTGAAAATAGGATGTTCTGCAGTTGCTATCTATTGTAAAGGTAATGTGGGCATTGAAAGTCCTTGAATTTCAACCTTTGGCATCTGTAGGAACCTACTCCTATATGGTAATATATTATTTTGATTGTTGTCTAGTACCATAACAACATTCATTACACTCCAGCGGACAAAAATAAACACAAGTAGACTTATTCATGACCGGCAACGACGAAATTGCGTGACGACTGTAACAGTGGCAATATGGCAGTCCCCTAAATATACCTCCAGATGTGCGATATTGAAAGCCCGAGTTCACGCAGCTATGCGTCTAGTTTGAGTATAAAACGAAGCTTCCTGTGAAAGTCTTTTGTCTCAGCGATCGTCAGCAGCCGTAATAGATCCCGATCTTCGCGCTGCCAGTGATTGTTCCCCAAGAAGAGAGCCTCTAGAAAGAGTTTTATCGAGTTTTCCCTCGTCCGTCCAAATATTTGTGAAGACAAGAAACCTGTTTTTACACTACTCTAATCCGAAATATGATGGCATTCATATGATTTGAAGAAAACGAGCCTCTCCTTCACCTGTTGTATTCTCCAGTGAATTGTTAAGTTTTAGGGACATTTGACTTCCTCCACTTAACCCTTTGACTCCCAAGATCTGATTGATGATTCTCTCCTTTAGCTGCGACACATTTCCTCGTAAATTAGTTTAAAGAATTTGGTGTTTGATCAAGTCAACTTCTACCTAATAAGTTCTAGTATTCTCAACACCATTTTGTTGGATGATGTTTGGATATGATAAGGAGAAAATAAAAGTTAATCAGCCCTGAGAGCGAAAAGGTTAACTGGCTGCCATCAAAATGCAAAGGAACAAACCCTTTCAATAACACCTCTAATGGTGTTAGTGAAGAGGGAGTAATCAAGCTGTTTTGAACAAGTGGGAATGAAATTCAGTCAAGCTTTCATTTTCTTTCTCTTTCATATATATTAGTATTGTTTGTAAAATGTACCTTTGGCTTAAGAGAGTATTTAAAATTAAAATAACATGTATTGCACACAATGGCGGAGCAATGTACTTTTATAGCAAGTAATTCAGTGTTAACAGCTGAGTTGAAAATGTAAATTAGCCACCTCAGAGTATAAAAAGCTGACGTTTCGAGCGTTAGCCTTTCGTCAGAGCGATTGAAAAAGGGCTAACGCTTGAAACGTCAGCTTTTTTACTCTTTACGGTGGCCAATTTACGTTTTCAGCTCACTCACTAAGTTACCCGCTATACTCTCCCACCGACACAGCACCACAGTTCCTTTAGAAACTTACCCCCTTTATTCAATGTACTCTTATGGTCTAGTTTCAGCATATTTATGAAAGATAGCTGCTGTACATATAGAACGTTTACGCAGAATCCCAATCAATATTATAAGACTTCAAGAAGTTATTTGTATCATACCATAAACATACTGTGTAGCTCAATGAGTCTTGATTGGCTTATGTTGCATATCAATTTAGATTAGAACACTGATCATTCAACTCACTCTCCACTATTAATATGAATTAATAATTAATCTATAATTAGTTATTAATTAATTATTATGTTAGATACTTTGATGTTTAATTGTTATGTTTAATACTATGACAAGTAACCATTTATTTAAACATAAAATCGTTCTATTTTCTTTGTCCATGTCTTATCAAAACATTCTTCATTGCAATGCCAAGCTGTCAATTGACTTTTCAAATGAAAAAACTGTTCATCACACCACATCTCGCTGGAAGCCTGGACTCTAGTGTCCCATCTAGTGTGTCCACTGTCCTCCTGCTCAGCAGTATGACCTTCTTTTTTCATCATTACTTGCCCTTGTATGTGAACCTTGGCTGAGCTTGGATCCCTTTCTTTAATTGTGAAAGTTTCTGTATTAATCTCATCATAAGTGGTGTTTGTATCTTTCAGATTATAACATCCATCGTCCAGGGTGACAGTCAGTTTGTAATTGTCAGAGAGCTGGCCAATTTCAAGATCCCTTGAAAAAGAAAATAAAAAGTGATTACAGCAGGAGTAGGAAGAGAAGGAACCTTCAGAGCAACAAGAAGGATTGTTACCCTATCCCTCTAATAAAGCCTTCTGATAGTCCAAAGATTTAGAGCTAAAAATCTGTACATTCTAATATCTTCAAGGAGCGCATGGAATGGTGAAATTTTCATTTAGCAGCAATTAGCCTTATTTCATTACAGTCTTCTCACTTTTATTCCTAATCAGGATTTATGAGATTACCTTCCCTTATGAGGCATCCTCTGCCATTCAACAGGAAAATTGATGTGTTTATAGTCAGGCAATTCAAAGTCTTTTAGCTGAGCATCCTTTTCACTAACTTCTTGATTTGCAGTTCGGATAGGAATTACTAGCTTGCTCCTACTTCCTGTCTGTATTGATAGACATGACACCTGTGGAGAAGGCCAAACATATGGCCAGTGAACTGAGGAGAGAGACAGGCGAAGTTTATGTCCAGCAGCAACTGTGTAGGCTGTAGAGTCAAGCTTTAACTGTGCATGATAGTTTTTATTAGACTGAAGAGGCTGAATATCTTCTGATGAATGACCACTTATATGGGTCAAATTCAACACTCCTGCAATAAAGACAAATTGTAATGGAGATAAAGCACCTGGACTTCAAACTTTTGCTCAGTTTGTGGGGAGTTGGACTAAACTGTTGCTTGACATTCTGCCCAAGAGAGCTAGTTAAACAGACATCTGATGAAAGGCTAATGCTTTAAATGTCAGCCTCAGAAATTCTCTATGGTGGTCAACATGGTTGATGGTACCCCTCCAGCTTCAAAGTTTCTTTTGAACTTTATCCCCTTCAAAAAGCAGTAAAATAAGTAAATTATGGTACAGTGGCATACAGAATAATTGTTTCCATCTTTCAGCCAAGTAATATTCCCATATTATCATAAAATGTTAAACACCTCCCATAAATGGCTGGATCTGTTTACAGGCACTCTGTGATTTGCCAAGAATGATCAAGTTACTTTTTCAATTAACCTATAAAATGCATGACAAGGAGTGCTCTAATCAGATTTGTGTTGTTCACTATTGCTGTGAAAGACTGAAAGAATTATTCTTAAAAAGCTGGAAGTACTTGGTTCTTCTTGTCTGTTTGTTTCATTCATTCATTGAATTGTTTGTCTGGAAGGTAGATAGTATACCTCTTGTGATTAGTGCAGATTCGCCATTTGGAAACACATCACATAGCCTGGCGGCTACCAGAGCACAGGGCCTGTCAGAACTTAGCTGCAGATGCACCTCAGGAAATCCCACTATAGCAGTAGGTTTATTAAGCGTCACTGTCTCCCAGCACTCAGACAAATTGTCTTCAAATCCCTGCTCAATTGGCAGTTCATCGAGACTAAAAGCCAATGGCAGACCACCCCATGATCCACTAAGAAATGAAGATTTGACAAATACATTGGATTCCACTGATTCTTGGCCGGTGGCTTGTTCATAGTTCTCTGTTGCTAGTGCCAGTCTTTGGTCGTCGTGTAGTATGAATTCTTGTAGCTGAACATTGGGTGAGGGCCAGCAGTCTTCGGCTACCCACCTGCCTGGCCAAATATCTTCCTTGTGTGCCATTGAAATTCCTTCAAGAGAAGAAAGCAACAAGTTTTCTTACCTCCAAAAAATCAACATTCCAAATTCTGTATAAACAAAAGGATTTTTGCTTCATAAATTTGAATAGCTGGCTCGTAAAAAATAAAAATTGACCAAAGGACAGTCAAAACTGTTGGGAGCCTAAGACATCATACCATCCCTCAAGAACATCCTTATTAGAGGTTCCTTCATGACATCAGTGGAAAGGCCCTTTAAATGACAGTCCCACCACCTGACACACTCTTTAAGATGATCTATCCGAGGCCCTGGTGAAGAATCTGCAGGCCATGCATGGGACCATGGCCCTATGAGAGCACGGACAGGACAGTTAAGATGTTCCACCATGCGGAATACTGCATCAGTGTAAAGGTCACTATATCCACCAATCAGAAACACAGGACATTTTATTGAGGTGTAATCCTCAGCTATGGAACCATGCTTCCAGTATGCATCGCGTGACTGATGTGAAAGCCAAATGTGTATCCAGGGTTCACTGGATTTCTTCAGACGATCTAGCCACATTTGTTTCCATCTGTGAATTTAAAGAAGTTGATTCTGATATATATATTTTTTGAGTCAGTATACTTCTTGCTTATTTTTTTCCAGCCCCTGACAATTCTCAGATGAGATAAACTTAGGCCCTACATTTATAGGAATACCAAAGACATTGGTCTTTAAAAAAATCACTAGGCTGAGCTAACTTTTTATAAACCAGTACAAGCTTATATCTTATTTAAAGGAGTACCAGTACGACATAATTTTTTTTACAAAGGGGGAGACTAGGACAAGAGGGGGGCATCAAGACATGAGGTGAGCAGGTAGCAAGAAGAAGACCACCAAGGCTGAAAAAGAGAGGTTATGAAGAACTGGGTGGAGGGCATAGAATGAAGTGGTCACAGCTATAAAGGATAGAGCAAGCTGGAGATAGCAGTGGAACAGCCCTATTCTCTACTAAGAAAACAAAACCATAATAATGACTCTTTTCAATAGCATGCATGTTGAAAGCAAAAAAAAGATTTTGAAAAAAACCTTGGGCCTAAGCTGTCTGGATGAGGAGGACGTGCATTCCATAGGAACATGATGTGAGCCCAAGATAACATTTCCCTGCCAAGGACACAGCCACCACGGTAATGAATGTCATCAGCATATCGGTCATCAGTAGAATATGTAGAGATGATGGTCTTGAGTGCACAAGGTCGTCTGGCAGCTACCTGAAGTCCATTGAATCCCCCCCAGCTTTTACCATACATACCTGACAAAAACAAAATTAATTGTAAAAAAGCAGCACACAGTGGCAGCCAAGTATATCACTGATGTTCTTTCCACATTATTACATTTTTTGTGATCTATTACTATGCAGGCCCACAGCAACCTGGAATTTATTTGTTTCATATGATCAAAGGGGAAATGTTGTATGTAGGAAGATATGTGCTAAATGTGCAGGAACTAAAAGGGTGATTTTGGAACCAGACCTCTTTAGACACTTAAATGGTTGAACCATAGTTACAATCTTAGCTGGTGCACAAGGTGTGGCTTTAAATAATGGACTTTACCAACATCTCCAGTACACCATGGTTGCTGTGAAATCCAGTCAATAACATCACAGCAGTCATCTTGCTCTTGCTTTTCATATTCATCATAATAAAATCCTTCTGAGTCCCCAGATCCCCGCATATCCACACGGACACAAACATAGCCATGAGAGCAGAAATATGAATGGTTCTTTTCATCCCTTGCAGCAGTCCAGTCAATGCGGCGATATGGAAGAAATTCTAGGGAAGGAAAAATTTTAATAGCTGAAATTTGACCTCCTATTTGCAGAAGACATTTTACAATGTGCTGACAAATTGAATGCTTTGAACAGTGCTTAAAAATCCTCACCTAGTACAGCTGGATATTTTCCTTCTTCTGCAGGTAAGTCAGTTTTATTAATTGGTTCTGGAATCCACAGTTTAGCTGCAAGTTTGGTTCCATCTTGCATTGGGATCCACTCTAAGGGGATGCGCTTCACAGTATAGAACATATTGGTTTATGGAATGAAGATTCTAAAATAACCCCTGAAAGTGATTAACATATAAGTTCTCCCTATAATATCCATACATCATTCAACTAACAGGTAACGAGAACACTCAAACTAATCATGTAGAAGTTGTTATCTTGACTAAACATCAAATTCTTATAACTTATTTACAAGGAAATGTGTGCAGCAGCTAGAGGGGAGAATTAACAATTAGACCTTGGGAGGAAAAATTTTGGTGAAGGTTAAAGTGTTGGGGGGGGGGGGGGGGGGTTGGGAGAGGTGATCTCATCAAATGTCCAATTTCAGGCAGGGGCTTAGTAAATGAGCCAGGCCTGCATTTCTCAGATTGATTGAGTGGTGAATCATATTGGATACAATGCAGCAATAGAAATAAAATTTGGTTAAAAAATATATCTTTCAAAGAAAATGTTTAAAACAAACATTGCAGGAAATCAATTGAGTCCATAAATTTGAGATCTAGACCAACAAGTTGAATATATTACTATATACGTAATCAAATGGTTGCGAGATCAAGAGCATGCAAAATTCAATTTTCAGAGAAAAAAAAAAGCACTCACCTTTACGATGGCTCTTTCACCTTTCTTTAGTCTTTGAATTATTTACTTCAGCTTATTTTTGGCAACTTTGCTCAAAATAATTTGATTACATTTACGAGATTACAATATCAGAAATCAGAACATCCAATGTCTTGCTGAAATTCTCGGCTGGGAGGATATAAATATCGCCAACTGCTCCGCTGGTTTTTAGCAAAAGTGAAGCATGTTTATCGGAGAAAACAAAAGTACCAGAAGTAAAGTATTTTCACTGGTCAGTTTACTTCCAAAGATCTCGATCCGATTATAATGGGGTGGAGACTGGAAACCACCAGTTCTCTGTAATAACCATTCTCGTTCCCAGAGCCACTCGAGCACTTTGAAGACCAGATGAAGGTTTAGTGTCATGTTGAAATAGATATTTTCGTATTGCGAAATCTATGTTTGTTATGCTCCTGTGAGCTAGATTAAAATATATGTGGGTGCTATGAGCCACAAATTTGGTTAACAGAAGTAGGCTTTGGCCATCCTTGGCAGCATGTCTTCATGGCAGACTTATGAATGCCTTATTTTGTTTGTCATTGCCTTTTCTTATCTTTTTATGTGTCCTGGAAGTTTCTCTGGATTTTTAAATACACCAGAGCCTGTAAGCATGTTCTCAATAGCGCTGTGGTACTAGGGGTAATGCCTGCGAGAGGTCTGTAAGGGGGCCTGAACCCTGGCACACTCACAAGGCTCCACCGCTCATGCCGCTGGGCCAATCAGAAGTCTGCTCACAGGATATGTACAATACAAACTGACAAAGTATAATAGAGCCTCTGCCATTGTCAGTCAACTCATTGCTAGTAAGGATACTTTTGTGTCCTGGCAAACAGTGCCCTTTATTGCTGACATTGATAAAGGCAGTGAATTTTTTCTTTATGTTGTGTAAAACAAGTTGAGATAGAGCATACTGAACGCATGAAAAACTAACAGTCTTGTTTTATTTATATCTTAATAATCTTGAAGATCACAGCACAATTACAATCATTAATTACATTAGAATTTCACTTGTTGCTGGCTTTTTGTCCGTCAGTCTTTTTTCCTGAAATACAAAGATACGATAATCAGTTGATTTCAAAACAAACACAAGACGTGTTGCCTTAACCTTTGTACAGTGCTGTCCAATCCTGATAAAGAATCCACAACCCATGAACCAAAGAATACCCAGGGGTTCATTACAAGAAAGGTCAGGTAAGGAAAAAGAAATGGACTTAATGTTGACCTGTAAAGGCTGTGAAAAAAATTTGTGTGGTATAAATGAATGCTTAACTAACTTTTATCCTTGTGATTCCAAGACAACTTGATGGTTGAATCTTGGCCTTATAGCATTCAGAAAAGAGCATTTTGTTTTCAATAAGGATATTTTAGCCTCCTAGGTTTATAGCAGCCATAAGTGCATTGTATTTCATAGACTTGTTTGTTTGGTTGTTTATTCCTTTCCCACATTAATCAGATCAACATTCGTGATCTTAAAGGGTTGCAGTGAAAAAAGATCCTTCATTAGACATTCAAACACTTGAGTAGAGCTAGCAATGCGTAGATATACCACTCATTTCAATTCATTCAGAATAAATTAGAGTCAATTTTAGGCAGCAGTTACCTTGATTCTGTTTCTTCCCGCATCCTTCGAACCTGTTTCATACCTACACGTTTGGCAAACCTAAAAAAATAAAATGTACAGGAGTTACTTGCACAATATTGTACAAGTATCATAATTTTCCGAGTAGAAAGGAAAGTAAAACATTCCAATGGACAGTTTCAGTAGTGAAAATCTCATGGTGGAAATCTATGTGCAAGAACAGCTATGGCACCCCAAACCCTCCCCCCTTCCCCCCCAACCCCTTTCTTTCACAAGACACACTGACTTACCAATCATATAGTACAGGACAGTACTGACTGATGTAGATAAATAGCAGGACAGGGTTTGGAGAAATCCAGACTTCATCAAGCTTGTTAGCCATCGCCACAGTCATAAGGTGAGCACATCTTGCTGGTTGCATTCTCTTACTGTCCCGTTGAACTGTTGCTTTCTCTTTAAATTGCTACACAGACAAAATTTACTGTTTCAATTTAGTTAACAAATGAACCCCCAAGCTCCCAAGAGTTAAAGAAAGAAATTTCTGTGCACCATAACAGTACATATCCACATAGAAAAGTGATGAGAAGAACTGTTATGTCCACTGAGGAAAATGTTTAATTCCACCCCATATTCCCAGAGACTCAACCACAAAAATATTTAAAGCACAAAGATAATTGACATGGAGATCTTAAGAGTACAAGGTTTAACAGGCTTGTCTGCAAGGAAAATTTTTACTTCTTACTACCTGAAAAAAGAGATTATCTATCTTAAAACAACAGAGATAGAAGAAAAATTCTTGGTTGAAAGAATACCCTTTGCTGTTGCTTGAATCTTTCAATTGCTCTCACAAAGGGCTAATACTTGAAGTGTTAGCTTTTAAACTCTTTATGGTGGCCAATTTTAGTTATCAACTTAGTTGATAATACTAAATTACCCTGATTCTTTCATACCTTGTTTACATCTTCAGTGAAGGCATTTGCCACAACATCTGTTTGAACAGGACCAGGGCATACCAGTGTCACACCAATGCCATGTTCATTCACCTCCATGCGTAATGTGTTGTAGTAACCCTGGTGAGTCACAACAGTAACCATCAATTATCTTTACCTCAAGAAGGATAACTTTAATTACAAAATATGCACCTGTTAAAGGTTGTTATAACCAATTATTTTTTCACAGCATTAATCACCAGCTAGTCAAGGACAAATTTCATAAATACCAAAACAAACAAACCACCCCCATGAAAGTAATAACCCTAAAAAGTTGACAAAAAGATTTCCTCCTCTTAGCAATTCCTAGAGGAAGCAACCCTTCAACCTTTTGTTGGGCTAAGGACCCTTCAACACAACAAAATATTATTTACTAAAGGAAACCTGATATGGTGCCAAGTGATAAGAACAGATCATTTCTGTTTTCTCTTTATGTGTAGGTCAGACAAACTACAGAACTATTAAGCCAAACATTACTAGATTCTTGAACTTTGATCGAAGCTGTTGTAGGTTTGTTAAATGCAAGAAGAAGCAACTTGAAAGTCCCAATCCCTGTTAAAAAATTATAAAATCTAAAAGTACAAAAAGGCTCTTCATTTAGGTAATTTTTGGTTACCATGATTATGTACAAACCTGAATAGCATATTTAGTTGCACTGTATGTAGCTTGTCCTGGAGAACCTGTAAATAGGTGTAAAATAAGGGGAATAGTTAGAACAACAACCAAGAGCACAGTAACCAATAATTATAAAGATATAATATAATTATATAAATATAATATAAGATAAAAATCCAAACCTTGACTGACAATTCATTTGTGACTCTTATGCAAAAATATATCTCAAGTGAACAACATTAACAACTGCTATACAGGTTATCATGATTGTCACCATAGGTCCTCTTTATAACAATATTTTCACTGCTGGCATAAGATCATCACTTTCCTTAATGCATCTACCTCAGTAGTATAAAAAGTAAAAATTGTGACACAGTGAGTAATAATATTTATCACATACCAACTTTGCCAGCCACACTGCTTGTAACAATGATCTGTCCTGTTTTGTGCTTGATCATGTGTGGTAATACTACCTTCGTCAATGAAATTTGTCCAAGGACATTTATAGTCATCATTGCTTTGTCAACCTCCACACCAGGAGTGTCCAGTACAAGACCACGCTGGGATCGGCCACTATTGTTGACCAGAATATCAATCTGTAAGGTGAAAAGTTCTATTTCACACAGGGAAGATATGTTTTCAAGATACATTATTTTGTAAGAAAAGGGAAAGAGGAAAGCAAAGTCTCTGCAACCTATTTCTCTTAATGGTTTTTTGCAAAGACACTGAGTGATATGGTGTAAATAACATTGATGTCTGCACTCTCCCTAGAGGGGTTGATAATTGAATTAACATGCCAACCCTAAAATTGCAGGGGCAGATCCAGGATTTTTCTCTGGACATTTTGCACCACCAAGGAATGACACAACTGATGTCTGCTATGACGAATAGAAGGACTTATGTTTAGAATGTTAGTGCCAAACTGCCATTTGACATGGGCTTAAATATCAATTCTTCATTTTTTTCTTCCATTTTACTTAACACCAATAAATCACAAAGTTTTTATCTTCACAACACAAGTTACATAAGAAAACTGAAGGTCATCTAAGGTGGGGTGTGCACCCCCTGCACTGCTCCCCTCAATCTATCCTTGCACAGTTACAATGAAAACCTGCCTTTAAGACCTGCACTTAGTTGAAAAAGCCTTGGAAAGAAAGCAAATTTATTTTTGAGTCCTGTAATTTGGAAAAGGGAGACTACCAGTAGTATACATTAATATGTTGGACTGCATATCAAAACCCCTGGATTCAAGTTTTAGTGAGGTCACTGTTTTGTGATCTAAGGTAAGCCCCTTTCCTCTCACAGTGAGTCTCCCCACCCTAAAGTATAAATGGATCCCTGCAGACTTGCAAGGAAACCTGAAAAACTCATGGAGAACGGAGGTAACCCTGGGATGGACTAGCATCCTATCTAGTATAATATAGAAATACTCCTTATTGCTTCATAAATCATGTGATGCTCCTGCTTGATGGGTCTTCTGCCTCATAATCTATCTTTTTCTTAACTAATGGTGAATTCCTAATTGGTGATATAGCTGAAAAAGTCCACAGTAAATTTATTTCATTTTAAATTACATCAGATCACATTTTGAATCATATTTAATTCACTGACCCTCTGAAAGTGATCCATAACAGCTTGAGCATGGTCCTTATGTGAATTATAATCTGTGACATCCATTGGAAGAACTAAAACATCAATAGCAGGTGACTTCTCCCCTGCCAGAACTGACAAAAAAAATTTAAAAACTGCAGTTTATCAAATAGCACCAATATCAGTTTCAATGCGATGACTTTGAGGTCCCATCCACATTTAGATAGACAAATTTGAGGTTAAGTGACAGAGAAATTATGTGCTTCAGGCTTTTAACTTGCATTTGAAAAAAATTAGAGAAAAAATTAGCCTGAAAAAATGCAGGCTTCTTTGCCTTCTTTTTCTATAATTTCTTTCATTAACAGTAATTTTAATTCACCTGTAAGAATTATTTTATTATTTGTCTTTATTTACATGTCAAATTGTATTTCTTTTATATTATTTGTGTTCAGATTTCTTGAGAGGAGGCAAAACCTTCCTGACTTAGTTGGTAGGCCAAGTTGATAGCAACATTCAACCACACTTGGAAGTCATGGGTTTCAATCTGGTTAGGTTTCTTTTTCTGCTGCTTCTTCCATTGCAATTTAGCTTAGAGGATCGCATCATTACTTTTTATAATCCAAAGGTCGCGTTGGCAAGCACCCCACCTGACTCAAGAGAGGGTAAGGTCTATAATCCGTACCAACCTAGAAGAGCTATGATATGAATAAACGAAGTGCCTTGTTTGGGATTAGAAATATATAATGAGCTTACCAATGCATTTTGCCTTTACCCTTTCTAGTTCTTCCTTTCTTCTTGCAGACAGCACCAATTTACAGCCGCATTTTGCCAGCTCATAAGCCAGGTTTTCCCCAATACCACTCGACGCCCCTGTGATCCAAACCACTTTACCGCGAAGTTTTTCCTCCGGTTTAGCCCCAAACTGCTCGTGGAATTTGAGAATAAAATCACAGTCCAGGACAAAGATTATAATCAGAATTACAGCGAGGATTGCTACGAAGAGGAACATGTTTGGTGGGCCTAAAATGTGTCTTTTCTTCCGCAGGTAAGTTCTATCTTCCCTCGTGACGAGTGATTGTGGTGTACTGATCTATGTACGGGAGAGGGAATTTTCGGCTTAATGTTAGTGTCTGAGCAACTGCGCACCTACCCTTCCCCTAACCTAACATTACCTCTAACAAAGTTGTTATCATTGTTGGTGTCTTTTTGTTGTTTCTGCTTTCTATTTATTTGTTTGTCTTTCCCCATTTTTTTTTTCTATTTCTGTTGTTTTTTTGTTTATTTATTTATTTATTTTTTAACATTGTAGCTGGCTTAGGGGAGGGGTAGGTACGCAGATGTCATATACTGATAGAGATATGCAAACGACGTCAGGCCTGTCGTGACATTATGCTTGTTCTTATACGACGTACACAGATCTTAAGTGAAAAGCAAGATGGCGCAAAATTGTACGGAGTTTCTGTAACGTCGTTTTTGTTAATAATAACCGAAATTTTAGCTTCTTCAACCATTTTGAGATCATGAGGACCTTGTTAACTTCAAGATTTTTTCTAAGAAATGATTGTTTAGCCTTGCGGTGGAGGAGAAATGTACCACCTTTAGTACAGCAGACAAAATTCACTGTGACAACTTGGAGTCCATTAGCTACAGCTTTTAATTCTCCCCACCCTAAACAGGACCGGTGTTTAGAGCCAACTGGTCTTTTTAGTGTGCAAGAGTTGACTAGTTCGTCTGGATTTTTAGTTCTAAAAAATCGAGCCTTGTCAGAAGGTGTTAAAATTGTTAACGAGGTGTTGGAGTCAAACCCAACCCCTCGGTTAGTGGGGCTGTTTGATAAGCTGTCTGATACTCTGTGTGCCGCGGCTGATTTGGCAGAATTTGTGAGATTGACACATCCAGATGATCAGGTTAGAGGAGCAGCAGAAGACACTTCGAGGGGCATAAGTGGCTATGTGGAAGAGCTTAACACCAATCCTGGTCTTTACAATGCATTGAGGAAGCTTCTCTCCACTGACACACATCAGATGAATGAGGAAACAAGAAGAGTTGGGGAGTTATTTTTATTTGATTTTGAACAGAGTGGTATTCACCTAGAGGAAGTGAAACGCAGGCATTTTGTTGAGCTTCAGGAGGCTTTGTTAGTTATTGGTGCACAGTTCTCTCATGCTGCAGCATCTCCTGTTCAAGTTCCAATCTCCCATTTGCCATTGGGTGATGAACTTGCTCGTATCTACCCAGTGGATGGTGATCATGTCTTTATAGACTCTGCATTTCTGGACTCTAATAATGAGAAGTTACGTGAATTGGCATATTTGACCTGCTTGAAGCCAGTAGAATCACAATGCAAAACTCTGGATTTACTTCTTACCTTGCGCCATCAACTTGCTCAGCTGGTAAGCTATCCAAGCTATTCTCATCGTGCATTAACTGGAACAATGGCAAAATCTCCAGAAAATGTCATGGACTTTTTAAAACAAGCTGCAAATGTACTTCTCAAACCAGCACATACGGAAATGCAATTATTGACCAGGTTGAAGAGAGAGATGACAAAAGATCAAGACTTAAAGGAAATCCTGCCATGGGATCTGCACTACTACTCAGGTATAGCTAAATATCAATCAGCAAAGATAAACAGTTCATCTATATCAGCATACTTTCCACTAGGAGCTTGCATGGATGGGTTGGATTTGTTATTCAGGGCTCTGTTTGGAATAACATTAGAAGCTCAGGAACCAGCTGAGGGAGAATTGTGGTCTTCTGATGTCCAAAAATTGGGTGTGGTACATGAGACAGAGGGACTCCTGGGTTACATCTATTGTGACTTCTTCAACAGAGCAGAGAAATTACAGCAAGATTCACACTTTACTATAAGAGGTAGGATACATGTAGAAATACAATGACTTTAGCAAATGCATCCTAGATTTTTAAGATTTAGTTACTTAACCAGTGGTTTCTGAAATACATGAAGAAATGACGTGAGTATCTGTTTACAATGGTAACAACCGATGTAAATTAAAATTAAACAAAGAAAGGACAGCAAGAAGATACCTGGCAGTTAGGATACTTATACAAAGTGACTTATAGATACTCTAAAAATCTGACTCATAATTGACTGGTGAAGAAACTTAAATGTTAATGCTGCACAGAGATTGGAAACTAGGAAACTTTTAAAAGACATGGCTACAATTCCCTCTCATAAGTCTTTGATTTCTTGTAGGTAGCTTAGAATCCAGCTGTGTCTATATTGTGACTATTTTCAAGTTTGTTTCCATCTTGTATTTCTCAATATCTGTGCTCAAGAAATTTTGCCAAATTATCACTTTCAAGGCTTTCTGAGCTTTGTCTGTTTAGTGTAGAAAAGTGTGAGCTCAGAGTGATAAATCAGAATATTTTGGCTGACAACAGAGCTAACACACTGACAGCAAGAAGTACGCCATACATGTATATCTACTTCTGTTAGCTAAACTTGTGTTAAGCTGTTAAGCACATCTCTTTCTTTAAAGTGACTGCAAAGAAGCAGTGCTTCTTATCCTTGATGACTCCTTCACTGGAAGAGAGTCTTTCAGGAAATTACTGGTACTAATTAATTATTTAATTATATAATTGCAGAATAAATTTTTTGTTCTATGAATTAATGAACACAGCAAGCTAAAGTTTTGCTTTCATGTTGTATCTGTGAAAGTTTATTGTACTTAGTGCATTAGTATTGTCTTTATCTCACTTCTAGGTGGTCGAGAACTTGATGATGGATCCTACCAGCTTCCCATTGTTGTTGTGGTGTGCAACTTTCCTTCCCCTGGGGTGTCTTCCCCTCCACTTCTCAGTCATAGCATGGTAGAAAACTTGTTTCATGAAATGGGTCATGCGATGCATTCCATGCTGGCCCGCACTCAGTATCAACATGTGACAGGTACCAGGTGTTCCACAGACTTTGCTGAGGTTCCTTCAGTACTCATGGAGTACTTTGCATGGGACCCAAGAGTGTTAATGAAGTTTGCCCGTCATCATAAAACTGGGCAAAGCCTGCCAGAGGAATTTGCACAGCGCCTCTGTCAAGGGCGGACAATGTTTGGAGCTTTGGAGATGCAGCGGCAGGTTCTCTATGCAATGATTGATCAGATTTATCACAGTAAGCACCCATTAGATGGATCTACTACAGATATTCTTGCACAAGTTCAAGAGAAGTACACACTGATACCACATGCACCAGGTAGGTTGTGTGTGTGTGTGTGTGTGTGTAGGTTTTAAAAACAGACTTAAGTGGCTTTTATTGTCAGCAATAGTCCCAATACTTTAATTTCCAATTGAAACTTTGCCGTGATTGGTTCAAATTAGACACAATCTGTGGTTCTTTTGTTGATATCTCTCCATATGCATACAATTGGGTGAATACATTAAGCAACTGACTCAGCATGAGCCAGCATTTTGGACATTGTAACTGCCCTTTGTCAAGACTTTTTAATAAGATGGTAATTTCACTGTAAGGTTGTGCAGCTGGCAAAGTACTGTACATTAGGGCAGGATAACCCAAAATTTGTTATCAGTTGTGAGAAAACCTCCATTGATTGTCAGCTGTGATACGATCTTTTCTAAGGCAAGTTGAAAATTTTTAAATTGCTAAATGAGCCAGGAGGCCCATCCTGCTTCCAGTAACAATTGACAATTAATTGGAAATCTGTGGTACTACTAAGTGAAAAGAAGCAGAGTGAGAATGAGGTGTCTTGCCAAAGAACACAGCACAGTGACACCTGCCTGGGCTAAATATGAACATCTTGATCCAGTCCACTACTCTAACCACCAGGTCACAATTTTCTCTTTTAACCCTTCTCACCATAACAGAATAATATATATTCTCCACACTCTTCTCTTTACATTTGTTTCAGTTGTGACAATGAGAATTAGTTAAACAATCAAAGCTTCTTATATTATTGGCAATCTTTTCCTTTATTCTCATGATTGGGTAGTATTACTGTAGGGACAAATTAGTTACTAGTCACTCTAAGGTTTAAATGGTTAAGCCACAAAAGGTGTTGGTTAAGTCAAATCGTAGAGCTCTCTTTTAAAATATTCCAGGAGTAGTACATTAGCTGGGCAAAGAATACACTTTATTGCATTCAAAGGCTGAGTACTCTACCAGAAATCTGCCCAAAAGTGTCCACTGTCTCCTTTTGGCTGACACCAACCTGAGAAGGTTCCAATTCTCAAGTTCATTTCTGGTACATGATCCTCCTTTTGAATCATATAATTTTAGGGACAGCTTGGCAACAGAGGTTCAGCCATCTCAATGGTTATGGAGCAAAGTATTATTCATACTTGTGGTCCAGAGCTGTAGCATCACGTATCTGGCATCAGTGCTTTGCCAATGATCCTTTTTCACGAGAAATGGGTGAAAGATATCGTCACACTATGCTGGCTTATGGAGGTGGAAGAGAACCAAATTTCCTTGTTGAGGACATGCTGGAGAAGAAATTTACCACTAGCGACCTGTTGCAGTCATTGCTGGATGATCTGAAATCCTCAAATCCATTTTTTCAATCTTAACTTTATGTGAAGTTTGAACTATTTTTGTCACAGCTTAGAGTTGCTATCAGTTGTAGCTATCAGACTAGGATGGCAAGGTTGTGATGGCCTGTGCTAAAACCTGGAAAACCAGAACATGCTGGAACATGCCAGAACATCCAACAATGTGCCAGAACATGCTGGAACATGCTGGAACATGCTGGAACAGCAGAACATGCTGGAACATTGTGGAATTTCAAAAAAATAAGAATAAACATAAAAATTTGATAAAAATAGTTTTAAAAAACGTCAAAAACTTCAGTCTTTGATAATCTTTCTTTCTTTGTTTTCTTTGTGACAATTGCCAGGCAGTGATAATTGCCTGACAGCTGGGCATGGTCTCAAATAGACTAAATGCCCTGCAGTCAGAAATTTTCCCAAAAGGTTCTTTCAAACTTCTTGAGAATATCAAATGTTTGTTTAAGAATGTCAAGCCATTCCAAAAATTAGTTTGCTGTTCTAGTGGATAAATGTTCTGAGCTTGTGCATACTGCAATATTGCATGGTTGTTGACACCCAGAATTCTACACTTCTGGTCAGACAGCCAGGCATGGTCTCAAATGGACTTAAGGTCCAGCAGTCAGAAATTTTTACTACCAAACCAGGTTTTAACTGCTATGTATGTCACATCTTTGTATCTTGGTAATAAACACTTGGAATTGTTACATGTGGTATTTGTGCATTTGTTTTGTTGAGCACTGTAAGCTAATCTATGTAGCCATCATTACATGATGTTACCCCGTGACTCTCTGGAAGTCACAGGTTCTTACAGGTTAACTGCCAGTCTTTATCAGGTGATTAGGTTGAATGATTAGGCATGGCTATCTGAAATGTAGTATATTGTTTGATTGTGAGAAATTCACTTAAACATTCAGTGATCATAATCAGGATAAACAATCATATCTTTGATTTACAACTTACTTTGTACTCAACCTACAAAATGCAACTGCCCTGGCCTTTTGACTCAAATCAATTTTATTCCAACTGCATTCCAAAAGAACTTAAAAATTATTATCTTGAATTGCTGTGTAACAGCTATTATTTGCATTTAGAAATCAACCACAACAATCTGACCACCTCATCCTTCTGTCCAGATCTAGAGCTTAGACTTCTTTTACAAATGGAGGGCCTGAATGCCTTTCTCCTATAATTTATTCATAAATACAAGCCTTTCTGGTCAGGACGAGCGTTAAAGAACAGTTCAATTTTCATTCAAAGGCTTAAGGAGGTTTATTTTTATGCACCTAAAAGGATAATAATCATGAACACCAAATTAAAGGTCTATAAATGACATCACGTGACCCTGGTCTTAATTCTCCCAGGGGGTTTTTCCTCTTTTTGTTATTCTTTCCTACCCCATGAGTTGTATTGGGTAAGTTTGCATCGGAAAGACTGAGCTGTCTTTATTGCTGCTTTATCTTAATCTTAACAAGATACATGAAAAAATTAGTCGGTTCTGATTGGTTACAATGAATGTGGTTTTTAAGGTAATTCAATGCAGAAGAGGGTTAATTCAGTGCAAAGAAGTAACAAACCAGACTGAATAATTCCTTGAACTGTTTAGCCGGACTTTGAACCTTTTTGCGCCTTAAAGATGTGAAAATATCATTGTATATTATTGTTTTGATCGTAAGCGGTTGTTTTGACCAAACGCACGGTTTGAATAATTATTTTTGCACTTGATACGCGCACTTTGCTTCTTTGCTTCTGCATCACTATAATAAGCTATCTCGTATTTTTCCATGTATACTATTAATACGTAATCACAATTTTTCCCGTGCAATTTGGAATAAATAAGCACTTGTAAAGTCAGTCGTTGAAAATATTTACTCGTGCTTATTTATTCCAAATTGCACTCGAAATCATGTGATTACCTCTACTTATCAACTTACTTTTTATTGTTTCCATTCTTATTCTATAGTCGCGTTGTTGAAAAAAGCCTCTATTCTTAACTAACTTTGAGGGGAACTAAGAAAAGGTTATCTCGCCCTCTCTCCGCCCCTTCGCCGCCCACTTTTTTCGATGGCACTTAACCGGTAAACCTCACTCCAGGTTGAACAGTAAAATTATTTGGAGCATTTTCGGCTATTTTCACCATACCAACGCGTGGAATATATTTGTAAGAAGATGCATAGACATTGTAGCTCCATTTTTAGTAATAACTAATAATTTTCTTTACACGATCACTGCACAAAATCGTTCCCTGCCTCTCCCATAGAAGTCTTTGTAATTAGTAATGTTATTTCCCGATCTGACAGCTATTGTCTTGTGTACGAATCAAATCTCATTATTCATCCTCAATGCTTGCTGGGGTGGTTGAACCATCGAATCACTCACGGTTATTTCTTCTACACACGTGCCCTTCTCCTCACCGAAGCAGCTATCATAAAGAACTCGCTCTCTGGTACAGCAGTTTGTTAGTGCAGTCATGGCCAGACCAAAGGTTTATTTCGATATTTCCATTGATGGAGCGCCAGCCGGACGTATTGTGTTTGAGGTTTGTGGAACAAACTAGGCGCTTGACTATGTGAGCGTTTAACACGCGACGACTAAATCCGACGATAATAGCGAAAGAGAAAATTGACAGGAAACCGGAAAAAGCATCGTTTGAAATATCTTAATCAGAATTCTGCGTCGAAAAAGCATGGAAACTTACTAATTGAAGAATCAATGCTCCTTATCTTTTGTCAACGTAAGGCAAGACGAATTATATATGCTGATGATAGGTTCAGCTGTTTTGCTCAACTCTTTAATCTATTGCTCCTCACGGACTGAGGAGTTGCCACAGCGAGATATATACATATATAGATCGATCTACGATATTTTAACTTATATATCCTCTAACACGAGTACAATTACTTTACATCTTTGCCTTGCAGCTTAGAGCCGATGTAGTTCCGAAGACTGCAGGTATGTTATTACAACAACTAGTTTGAACACCTTCAGGTAGCATTTTGTTCTTTCATTCTCGAGGGGCGCTTGAAATCCGAAGGAAGGCGCGAGATGAAGAGTTTGTTCAGTCGCAAACCAAGGACGTTCTGCAAATGATCTAAATCGCCAATTTAACACCTTTTCATGCAATAAATTGTTTAAAAAAACCCAAGAAAAATTTCCGCACAGCCCCATACTTAATTATGCATGCACATCTTACTGGTGATACACTGAATAATAAAGCCCCATATATGGATGTATAATGATGTATGGGGCTGTGCGGAAATTTTGCCCATGTGTTTACCAATCTGTTGATCGTTGAGGGTACCTTCGGTGAAGCACACCGTAAAATTGTATTTGTATTGGCCACAGGACACGCTCACAAGTAATGACATCGCCTGAATATTTGAAATAGAGAGGAAATTTACGGTAATATCCAAAAGCATTTTATTATACACTTACTGAGAGAAGAAGAACCCTGATAACTTACAATAGGTGGTAGTGTTAATCTTTAACAATTGCTGGGATCTCCTGTTAGAGTAACAACGAAGTGGATTGTTAAAACTAACTAATCATCTCCATTTTTCAGAGAACTTCCGTGCTTTGTGTACTGGAGAGAAAGGGTTTGGGTTCAAGGAGAGTAAATTTCATCGTATTATTCCAGGCTTCATGTGCCAGGTTAGTTTTTCCTAGGGAAACAAATTTTTAATTTCTGTCTTTATTCAAGGGCTCAGCTTTGGCAATTTAGCTTAACCCTCTACACTCTAAGCATCAGTAAGCATATTCTCCATACTGTTCTGCACTCCTTTCCTAAGATGCTGAAAAGGAGATTTTATTTAACAATCAAGAGCTTCTTTGGTTGGTGATCATTTCCTTTATTCTCGTGACCTCAATATGTGATACAGGGGAGATGTTGTAAGGAGAAATTAGACCCCTGAGATCACTCCAATGGGTCAAATAGTTTAACCCTTTAACTCCTATGAGTGACCAAGACAGAATTTCTCCTTACAATATCAACACAATATCAAGCAGACAAGTGATGAGAATAAATAAAAATATTAATTAGGGAATTATTAGTTGATGCAATACCAAATTCTCAAAACTAACATCACAAGAACTATTTGGCAAACAGTAAGGAGAATTACTAAGGAGATCTTGGGAGTTAAAGGGTTAAAGATCTCATTCTGTCAAAAATTCCTGTGGAGTCTCCAAAAGCATCAAAACTCTGGCTCCATTTTCAAAGTGTATTCCTTTTTGTCATTTTGTCCTTAAATCTCCTAGGGTGGAGATTTCACCAGAGGAAATGGAACTGGGGGCAAGTCCATTTACGGTGAAAAATTTGCAGATGAAAATTTTTCGCTGAAACACACTGGTGAAGGTTAGTTATGTTGTTACCTTGTGAAGGTCATTTTTTTAATTTTAAAAGTTTATGTTTAATAAAGTTACTGCTTTTGTCATTACTTAAGTCAACCATCTCCAGCAATCATTCTTTAAGTGACCACTTCATTGAAACAACTACTTTGTAAATACTGTTTAATTCTTTTTCCCCTTTAATCTTCATTAGATTTATTTGTTGCAAGAATAGGGCAAAATGTAATTTCCATTGATACTTCATAAGCATTTGTATGGTATTAACCTGTGTATAATATGCACTGTATTTCATCTATAAAAATTACCATCAAAGTTGTAGTGTGTATTATGCACAGATTCTACTGTTTGTCAGGTGTGTTTTAATTTGCATACGTTAAAAACACAACCAAAAAAGTAACAAAAGCTTGATAATAATTGGTCTTTATTAGCTTAAGTTTAATAATCTACCAGGGAAACATTTTCAATTTCGATCCATGAAAAGATTTAGTGGAGTATTTAGCAAACAGCTGACAAGATAAACATCATGATCACACTGTATTACTTTCATCACAAGCAATCAGAAATTCAGTATGGAAACAAAACTTACCATGGCTAAACGTTAAAGCTACACAGTGTCTGAAAAGCTCAGAATTATCCAGTTTGCAGAGCAAAATGGAAACTGTGCTGCTGAATGAGAATTTGGAGTCTTGGAATGTTTAGTCAGGTTGTGGTGAAAAAGTAAAGAGAACTTGGAAAATATGCCTTGGCTCAAACAGGCAAACCATGGTAAGAAAGCTGCATGGCTTGAGTTGGAAATGAATATATAAGCCTGGATTACATTTTGCTGTGAAAACTTTTTTTTCTGAAAAATTTGGTTAAAAACAAGGGTGTGTATTATACATGGGCGCATATTATACACAGGTAAATACTGTAAACAGGCACTCATGACGAATAGCACATTCTTCAGTTGTCAGATGGAAAAAATGGATCTTTGAAATGTTTTATTTAAAAGGTGTTTGCCTCACAGCCAAATATGAGAATGCAAATGTTTAAGATACTATTTTACTGGAGGAATTTACTGGAGGAACACATAAAGAATATATATACATTTATTTTCAGGGAGCTTAAAAAACTTCCATGCTCTCTGAACGAGCTCTGAGTATGCTAACCAAACTTGCTCTCCTTTTTAACCCAATTTATTTATCCTTGAGGTTCAAACCTCAGCAAAGACAATTAAGTTAAGTTTCTTCATGGAATGCATGCATTAGGTCTGGTCATTTGAAGCACTGGCTTAAAACATTTCACAGAGTGATAATTAACAAAGAACATAATTAGTAATTAGTAACCATTAATTAGCCTTTCTCTAGATCTAGGCAATTCAGAAAGCCACAAAATTCTATAACAAAAATTTTTCTTTCAAATCAACACTCTCAATCCCCATTGTATCAACAAGTGCTTTTCATTCAACTAATTTATTCTTGTTTTTTCACACAAGCCACAATTCCTCCAATCGCTCTGACAAAGGGCTACTGATCAAAACGTCAGCTTTTAAACTCTTTACAGTGGCCAATTTACATTATCAACTCAGTTGACAATACCAAATTACCCTGTTATATTCTCCCACCAATGCAGCACCATAGTTTCTCAGAAACTTACTCTTTTCATGCATAATTAATTGTTTGCCTGTGAAAAGCCTAATCTTTGTTGCATCCTTGACTAAGATCCAGATAACAGTTATATTCATTCATTGTTAGTCTTACATTCTATGCTTTTTTTCTATAACTCGAACCCTGCCAAAAGAGCAGTTTTAAATCAAGCTTGGAAAGAAATCCATGATAACTTTGGTTTTGCTTAACTTTGGTCTGTGATTGGTCCAGGAAACTTGCTGATCTCAACCTTAACTTCCATTGGCTACTGTGATTACTGTGGTTTTGGCTTTTCAAAACTCAACCGAAAACTGCTCTGACTAGTTTGTTAATCGAATAATACCCCCAAGTTTACATTACATCCTTCTTCTCGTCACTGGTTCTATAATGCTACAATATTCTGGCACCAATCCCTGAGCATACAGTGGCGAAATCAGTTTTTTCAGGGATTACTTTCCAAACCCAAGTATTCTGCAATCTGTTGTTAATCTGTATTAAACAGTATAGTTTCTATTCACTCTTTCCTGTATACTTTTCTTTCTTTTAGGAATTCTATCCATGGCAAATGCTGGTCCAAACACAAATGGGTCTCAGTTCTTCATTTGCACGGCGAAAACCTCTCATTTGGATGGGAAGCATGTGGTGTTTGGAATGGTGGTGGAGGGAATGGATGTTGTAACGAAAATGGAGGGTGTTGGTTCCCGTTCAGGCAAAACTAGTAAGACAGTGGTCATCGCTAATTGTGGTCAGCTGTCATGAAAATTCTGCTCTTCATAGTAAAACTGTAAAACAGTAGTTTGTAAGAAATAAACTTTCATGCTCCTTTGCAGTTTGGGTTTGACTTGTTTGTTTATTATCATTGTTTCACCAGGCTGGCCTAGTTCAGCTGTAAGCTGGTCTAAATGGGGGCCACATTGTATTTTGCTATCCAGTATCAGATAGCCTGCAAAACAAGCATAAAATTTTTGCATTCACAGGCAAATGGAGACAATCATTAGGCCATCCCAAAGCACAAGTCATAAACGAGGGGAGGAAGGTGAAAGAATACCTTAAAAATAATTTTTTACACTCCTCCAATCACGCATGACTGGCACTTCGTGCTTGCCTCCATTCCACTGAAAAATGCCAAAAAATTATGCCCGTTCTACTGGCAAGTGTCAGAAGTAGGGTCAAGTAGTAATTGGATGGGCAGAAGGTGAGGAATGATGGCTATGTCACCTGAAGAAAAATTGTCCTGGTGTGATATGGTTGGACATGAATTAGGAAACTTGTAAGGGTGCATGCTTTGGTCAATAACAAACTTGAGGAATATTTATTAAAGTTATGGTGGAGTTAATTCATCAAAGAATTGGTGCTCAGAGTGAACAAATTCTGTGGGATAATTTGGTTTTATAAACTGAGTTGATAATTTTCCAAAGCTGACATTTTAAGCATTAGCCCTTGTTTAGAGTGAATTTTATTCATCATTCCCTCTGAAAAGGTTTAATGCCTGAAACATCAGCTTTGAAACTTTTCATGGTGGCCAATTTATATTATCAACTCAGTTAATAAAACCAGATTTTCTTGTTTTACTCTCTCACTAACACAGCACCACATTTTGTTCAGAAACTTACCCCCTCTTTCAAAGTAGCTCTTGCATGTGTACCATACCGATATTTTGACTATCAAGTAACACTGTTTCGAGTTAAATCACTTGGCCTCATTTTAAATTATTATTGAATCTGACATTCGCACTGTCCATCAAGAAAACATGATGAATGACAAAGCAAGCTTGCTGCCAAATTCTCCCAATGGTTATGGCTCCCAGTGACAAGCAGTTTGGGGAGTTGAAAATATTGAATTAAATGAATACTGAAACAACAGATCACTATGACTGTGAGACTCGGAGACTGCAAACCTGATTTTGATTGGTCGATGGATCTACCATAATCAGGTTCATGACCTTAGAGAAATTGAAAACCACATACTAGTCATATCTATTGTATGCAGTTTAGTTTCTTCCTTCTTGTTGGCTCTTTCCTTGGAGTAAAAAAACAAAGGTAAAGAGAAAGCAATCGGTCAGGATTATCCATACAGTGCTGTTGGCACAGTATGAGAGAAAATGCAGGGTTTCTTTTGGAGATATGTTGCAGTTGTTTGTTAGCATTATCACAAAATAATAAGAAGCAAAGCTGAAAAAGTGAAGATCCACTTAAATTGTCCTTCAGCTCTTTCGCTATAAATTGTGCAGTGATAAATATATTGAACTGTGAAGTCAGAATTAAAAAATAAAAAACTGGGAAAGTTGTGGCTTAGAGACACCCAAAAGTACATGTTATGTTCATTTTTTCTAATATTGGCCCCAGTGTAAACATTTCCATGTTATTGTGGGTCGGCTTGCTACCTTGTTATTCTCAGAGAAAGCTTTGCACTCTGATCTTATTTGTGATTCTCCTTTCCAGCTGCTAAACATTCCTTCTAAATAATGTCAGAAAATTTTGTTTTAAGTCAAGATACTGGAAACACCCTCCAGCTAATACATTTTTCTTTTTCATCAACTGTCGGCTGGAGAATACATTATTAGGAGTGGATACATTTGTATCACGTCCAAGAGTTATCGGGTTGGGAAACTGTCCTAATAGCTTGGGGAGCGCCACCAATTGGGAGTGAGGTAGCCGTCCGGAACTGGAATCTTTTGATCTTTAATACATGTTTCCAAAAACACTTTAAGTCTCACCACAGGTCCACTCTGTGCCTTAGCTGTTACCTTCTCTATCTTGGGCACATATTCTAACACAAGTATATTCAGCAGTTTTCCAAATTGTTTCTTGTACTGCCTCATCAGAGCATGTCCTGCCACAGCCAGGAATTCATAGAGAGCTGTAGCAGTGTAATCAGGCCTTGGGTCTAGGTTCAGCATTCTTGCCAACCACGTCCAACCTTTTTCAAGTCCAAAAGGGTGTTGTTGGGATTGTCCTTGTGGAGGTAGAGATGAGATAACAGCTGCATATAGTCGCACAATGCCAGTCATGCGCTTTAGAAATTTGTCTTGTTCTTCAATCTCACCCTCAGAACACTGATAGCCAAGTGATGCAAAGTATTCTACATCTGTCAATTCAGCTGTCCTTGGTATGTAAAACGGCACTAGGAATGGACACTGGTCACAGAACTGCGCCAGAACGAGATCACCAATGTCAGGAAACCTGGACCAGATTCCCACAATAACAGCAGCAATAGGAAATGCAGAACTATGACTAGAAGAAACCTGCTGTGATCCTTGTTGCACAAGTTTCTTTGCAAGGAGATCTTTACAGAATGACTGCAATTGAAGTTCAAAGTATTACGAACAGCTAAAAGCATGAGCCAGTAACGATTTTTGAATTATTTTCAAAATATAAGAAATAAAATATTCTGCACAATCTGACTGATGGAGCAGTGAATTAAGCAATCATAATGAAGACAAAGAAATGGTATCAAAAGTCTTTTTCCACCTTAACTGTAGGTAAAAAAAAATCAAAATAACTGAAAAGTCATCCAAGTTTAGCTTTATAGGTATAAAAACTCAAGTACTACTTCCACTTGTATCATTAATCCTTCAACTTCCTTAGACTAGTAGCTAATTTCTCCTTTCAGTAACACTGTTGAATCAAACATTAGGACATGGGAGTACATGTAGAAGAAATTATCTAGAGGAGCTCTTACCTGTTAAACAAATTCTCCTTGCAGTACTATAGAGAATATGAACAGAGATCTTAGGATGAAAAGAGTTGGAAAAGATGATTTTACCTTAGCGGCAGGATGCTTGATAATTGAGATCTGTTTTCCTCCCATTTGTACAGCTTGCCCAGACAACAATTGAGCCAAGCGCTCAATCTTATCACGCAGGTGACGGGGTGACTGGTCAGATATAGCATTGATTGGTGTTGTGACAGCCTTGTGAAGGTCAAATTTATATTGCTTCAATGTCTTGTCAGTATTCAGTGGCTCTGCTTCTTTGACAATAGCACTTCTGTAATTTGCTAGTCTGGAAAACTCTTTCCATGCTGTTGCTGAAATACAGGAAGCAAGATCTTTTGATATCCCAGTCTTTGATTGATCGCTGGAGTTGGAAGTTGGTTTTGATGTGGAGGAGCTGACGGTTTGTTTTTCTTGTGAAGTTTTCAATGCTTGTTGTTTTTTTTCCTCTTCCTCTTTGGCTTTTGCCTCTTCCTTGATTTGTCGATCAGCTTCATCCTTAGCAGCCTTGGTATTTGCCTCATTAACAAGTTCTTTTGCTTTCTGTAACAAGTCAGGAATAAGAATTAAACATTTCTGCATAATCTCACCAATTCCTTCTGTCACTCGCTCATTTTCTTTTGCACTATTAAGATTGCTTAGGGACAACTTCAACACCTCCTTCGTCTCACTGAGGATGTCTGAAGCAGAGGTAGACAAATATGATTGAAATTTGCATTCTTTGAAAATTTGTTCTATATTTTGTGCAGTTTCTTTCACAGTTATGCATGAAGCCTCAAGCTGTTGTAGCCCTCTCTTGACTTGCTGTTCCTCTTTTAATAATCTTAACCTTAAATCTTCCATTTCTTTAACTTTTCTAACAACTCTCGCAGCCGACGCTTCGTGAGACTGTTTAAGTTCCTGTTGCCGTTGTTTGGCTTCTTCAGTTTTTCTCTCCTCGTCCCGCTGTAATGCCTGCACAGATTTGATCATTTCGTCCACCCTTTCGTGCTCTTTTTGTTGTAAATAACGATTTTTCTCCTCCCACAATCTCTTTGAATTTTCTGCCATCTTTTTTTTTCTTGTGGCTATCTCCTCTTCAGCTTGGCGTTTCTTTTCCATTCCGTAATTATAAACAGCGACATGTGTCCAATCGAAGCTTGCTTGAAGTTCTTTCTCCAGCAACTCCTCATGCATAGGTTCTTGTACATTTGAAGCACGTGTTTCTTTTTCCGAAACGCTTTCTGTGTCCGATCGATAGCTGCTAGAGGACATGCCATCGGTTTGGTTTGATTCCTCTATATCTTTTGATTCTGCTAATTCGTCACTGAAGATTACATTACCGTCTCTTTTGTTACTTGTACGTGTGGTCGATGATAGCGAAACAAGGGACAGCTTTAGTGACAAGGAAGGGGGCTTTGATAATTCCTCCAAGTTTTCCCTTGTCGGCTTCCAGTGAGGGTCATAAGTCAAACGACCCTTTGAACAGGATTTTAAACTTCTTTCTACGCTGCACAATGTCATGGTTGAACGATTAGGTGAGGGAGAAGGTTCTCTAACTCGCGGATAAAACGGCACTGAAGAAGCCGCCATTTTGGCACTCGCACGACCTGGTTACCTAGCTTTCCAAATATGGATAATCCAATGTTCCCTTCGATGTTCTGTTGATAGGGAAGCAGTTCCTGAGCGCTTTGTTTGTCTTACTCACTAGCCGCAGTGGTTTTTATTTAAAATATAAACTATAAAATATAGAATTGACCTTGCAATAATTTCTGTTTTTGTTTTTAAACTGTGAATACGCTAACGAAATCTTAATCAAACGTTTTTTGTTGTCTAATCGTTTTCTGTTGCTAAGACTTAACCGAATTGTATAGACTAACCAATCAAAACGGAGCAACCGGCGTCATCTGCAATTTAATGTGCGCTGTACATACCAAAGCATATCATCGTTGCAGAGATGGTAAAATTGTAAATAACACTGTCTTTAAATCGATTGCACGATGGAAGACTTCATCAGATGTATGTGCGTGAATCAGAGGTGACAGACCATCTACATTCGAACGGGTTCGCCTTCCAATATTCGTTGTTTGTTTCTTGTATCCGATCCCACTCGATGTCAACTAGAACTAGCTGAACTGAATACCACATAACCAATTTTAGAAATATGATGTCTTTTAAAGTTCGTTGGAAACTAGAAAGGAAATTTTTGTACATCTACATTTTACTTATTTGGAACCTTTCTTCAACATATGGCCAAGGCTATTTTCCGAAATTAGAGGATCTTGCAGTGCTAAAACCGATCACTTCTTCTTCAACTTGTGGAGCAACATCCAGTAAATATTGCCAGTCGTTGGCTAAACAGACGTCTTTGACGACTTGCGTTGAAAAGAACTGTGAATTTGCTTGTTGTACAAATTGTGGTTCAGCCAAGCCTGTTCCCACAGATTTAGCGCTTACTTCGAATAAAGTTGGAGTCACTCAAGATGGCGATCCGAGGAATGGAACTATTGTCAGATCATTTCGATTTCAAGGTAATTCATACCTACAACCTTTGAGGGTTCCATTTATAGACTTCCAGAACCCTGGGTTCACTATCAGCGTTTGGATTAAACAGAAGGCAGGAAACAAAGGGTAAGTTTATGTTACCATGTTAAGGTTACTTTCCAGCTGGGGGGCACATCAACGTTAACATCGATAAATTGTACTCCGTCGTAAATCCGTTTTTATCGAACTAGATGCAACTCTCTCCGATTAAGTTCGATTAACAAAAATAACATTTTCAGAGGTACATGAAATTAATTAGCTCAAAATAACTTCGAACAAGTCAATCAATTATATGTAATCGATCCTGGAAATTAATTGATATTTACATGATATCCAAGGTAAGTTATTTATAATAAGAGTTCGTTTGCGTTCTTGCCCTATGATTTTAAAACATTGTCAGATCAGAGAATGAGAAAGAAAAGTAATGTAATTGAGGGAATTGTACTTAGGGAGAGATAAGATTAAAAAAATTGACTCATCCTCTTCTCCGGTAGTATGCTCATAATCGATATATTGGATTTTCTGTCTTTAATTTCACCATGCACATTAGAGCTTCATTATTTCCTTTCTCTGGAGTGAACTTTGTCTGGTGGTTTTGCTGGTTTTGTCAAATTTAAATATGGCACAAAGTTATTCTTGGAAATTTGAGGGTTTGTTTTATTTTATTACATCCTCAAATACTTTACATCTTCCATAAGAGAGAGATTTCCAAAAGTTTGTTAGAACTGTTGAGATTATTGGAATGAACCCTGATGGGGTACCCTGTAAAATACTTGGGGTTTTCAAAGATCCTTGAAAGATCTTTGGTGATCCTTGAGTGTTAAAAGAAAAATCAGTTTTTATTTCATTGTCACATTCAAAATTTATTATCTTGTTTTAATTCTGTCTCACTGCAGTCAAAATATTTGGAAGGATTTTTGACATTGTACAATTAATCAAATTAAAAAGTCATGTCAATGTATGTAAAATTACAAATTTTTGGATGTGCATTTTGATTTTTTGATTTCTTGTGTTTATTTTGAACAGCACAATTATTTCTAAAGATGAGACTACTCCTCCAAATTTTGCCAATGTCTTTCAACTTGTTATCAAGGACTATAACTTGATGTTTTACTATCGACCTGCCACTGGGAATGCATCAGTTGCTACATACAACCTTCTGCAAAGCCAAAGTGAAAAGCTTCAACCGAATGAGTGGCATTTAATAACTGTAGCAGTTATTGATAAAGCACTGTCATATTACATTGATGGTGAACTTATGAATGCAAATTTTGTGACTCTGAGTGATTATATTGGTGACTCTGGAGGTGGTATTCGAATTGGACAGAAGTATGGAGGTAAGGAGGTAACCACTCTTTGATTACAATCAACTGTCAATTACCTCTGCCATCAATTGAAGAGACGTAATTGTCAGTAATTCCCCCCTTCGGTTGAATTTTCATATCCTTGAAAATTATTTGAGAGTATGTAGTATAAATGTACTGAATGGCACTCCTTTTCCTAAATCAAAACTACTTGCTTCTGGGAGGGAGTTATAGTAGACTGTAATTCATTGTATTTGTTGAGAGAACATTGTGCAGGTGTACTGTAGGCTTATATAGTGGCTGTTTTTGCATTTTTGTTTTGAGTAGAAACTAACAAAATATTGGGACTGCTTGAATTCTTATGTATTTGGTGATTCCTTGGGTAAACCTCAGGGTTTATCCAGAGAGCACCCAAAGGAATCAGGGATATTTCTTGAGGTTTGTGGCAGAAAACCTTTTTTTGGCTCAAATGGAAGTGGGAGATGAGAGGACTTCAGCATATTCTTGCTGACAGATATTACTTGAGGTTTAATTGGGTTAGACAAATCTTTGCTGTGTCTCATATCAGGATGTGTGGAACTGTTTGAGAAAAGAAAGAACTTACAGTCTTTGTAAGTCTTTCAAAAGATTTGTCCAAGGGATTCCATCAGATCCCATGGTATCTTTCTTTAGTCCTTGTGGGATGGATTTAATTTGTACAAATGTTTTGCCTGCAATACTACCTATTTGTCAAGATTTAAAGGAAGGGTCAACAGCACACATTCCTGCTAATGATGTGTACAGTCAGATAGTCACATAAAGAAGTATTGTCATTGTCAGTGATTTCCTCACTTTTTGTAACCCTTCTGTGTCGTGTTTAGGTGATACTGAGTGGCAGTACGAAGGCCTGATGCAGGATATCTTCATGTATGATAGAGCTTTGACCAACAGGTACAGAAAGTTGTGACAATAATGTCTGTTTGCAGCCTAACACAAGTTAAAGATGACAAGGAATAGATCCTCAATTATATTGAATAATCACTGAATATGTCCTTATATTTTTCATCAGTAACCTTACAATAATCAAGATTAGAAAACCAAGATTAGAAAACCAAGATTAGAAAAAAAGACCAACTGTGACATAAAAATATAAATTGCTTGTTTTTTCCCAGGGAAGCAGAAGAAGCTTTCACAGGTATTCTTCCAACTGTTTATGTTGCCAGTAATTGTCGATGTCCTCCAACTCATCCAAAAATAAATGTTGCTGAACCAGCCAAGTGTCTGAAAAACTTAGATGGAGACACCGAAACCTTGTCTCGACTCAAAGACACAGCTCATCCAATTGAGTTTGCCACTGATGGTGACACACTCAGTTTCTGGCTATCAGAGATCACAGAAAATGCAACCATTCGCGTAAATTTGGCATATACTGGATTACAGGTGGGTTCTGCAACTGTGAGTTAAGATATTGTGAAAAAAGAGTTCTTTTTGCTGATCAAAATTTTATTTAGAAAAAGACATCTTTCCCCAAGGGATGTCAGCTGAATACATGTTCCACTAGCTTTGCAGATGAGTTAGTTGTTTACATAGCTAAAAGTTCAGGGTGGTGCTGGAGATTCCTGAATGAATCCATTATTAGGGTGAATGTGCGTTCCTTTGTTGGGTAAGAAAATCTTTTTAAGGATGAATTCTAAATGAAATTTGTCAAGAAAATGTTCAAGTTTACTATATCAGAGTTCATCAATAACCTTGAGTTCTGTAGTATTAGTCTCCACTGATTATTTCTCAGTCCTTGACTTTTCTTTTTTTAATGAATTCATAAATCTAAATCAGTTTTATTACTCTATTATATTTGTTACAGCAAACTAATTAAATAAACAATTGGTTTACTACAACCAAGCCCCTTTAACAAATGTCAAATGCACTTTAAGTGAAAAATGAGTTATTAACTTGTGCATTAGGTGTTCTACATCGTCTTGACTTTCTATGGGCCTGTGCCGGGAGCAATAAAGATTGAGCGATCAGTGGACAGTGGACACACCTATGAGCCATGGCAGTATTTTGCTGAAAATTGTGTGACCTCATTTAATTTACAAAACAATGGTCCATTGACTCAACCTGACTCTGTGAACTGTGTCCAATACATAAAGTAAGTTGTCGTTTCTCATTAACAATAGCATTATTGATTCAGGAAAAAATGAAGCAAGTTTCAGGCCTTTATTGATAGATTGCAGTTAAACTGGACTTGGAACTTGTTCGGAAAATTGTGGGAAAATGCTTGGTTCAAATTGTTACCTGGTAGTAATGATTGTTTTATTTCAGACCCTTGCAGTCCAGCCGAGAAGTGTTGACCTTTCAGACAGAATATCCACCGCCTCCTGGCTCCAACATTCCAGTGCGGCCATTTGGTTCCGGGTGCAGTAATCTTTACTGCTCAGACAGACTGTTGCAGTTCTTAAAAGCTACTCATGTCAAGTTTAATTTTTACAATCACACTTTGGTACAGAATCCTCTGCACCGATACTATGGCTTGGAAAGAATTCTTGTTACTGGCAGGTTAGCAAATTCATGAAGAGTTATTTGTGGGCAATCTTTTTATTACATCAGAGTACAATTGTAAAACAGTTGAAGCCTTCATAGGAAATCATCCTTTGTCAGCAAAAGCACTGTGTGGAATTTTAGTCAGCTGCCTGGTAACAGATCCTAAAAATTTGCCACCATCTGTTTGAGACTTGAAAATAGATTGATTATTCACAAAGCCAAAAATGGGCAGAGTTGATGGTGTCAAAGATTGAAAACTAAATCTATAAGAAGGAGTTTAAACTTGGTTTGACACATTTAGTCTTGTGCAGTGTTGAGGTAATTTGAATTAATATGTGCAAACACCAACTTTGATGTCCTGACCAGATATCTTATTTTGTAGGTGTGAGTGTTTCGGTCATGCATCATCCTTTAGCTACATTGAAGGGAATGATACTCATATTGGACGATGTATTTGTGACTGTCATCCATCAACTAACACAGAGGGAGAAACTGTAAGAATTTTTTGATGCACAAAGATGCATTTTTCCTTCATTTTAGTTGTGCAATGTATCTAGATAGAGCACATTTATTTCATAAAAGTTGTCATCAAGTCGATTTTGTTTGAAAAACCTGTACTTTAACCCTTTCACTACCAAATAATTCTCCCTGATTTCTGCCACGCACTGCTTATAATTAGAGTTTCAATAATTATGTGTTGAATCTGATGTTAATACCATAATTTATGCTTTTCTTTATTCTCATCTCTTATCTGCTCGATATTCTATTGAAATTGTAAGTAGAGTGTCTTGTTCACTGCTGGAAGTGAAATGGTTGAGGCTGAACAAACACCACCCATTGAAAGTCTGTCATCTTTCAATTGCTGTTTTGCTAGATGATCATGTCAAGTGACAAAGCTCTGTTTTACTTACCATGACTTGACACGGAAGATGATTCTTTATAATCTTAGACAATAATAATAACAAAATTTTGAAAAATTCTATGATTAGTGATGTTATTTCAGGTATGATTTTTGTTTTCTAATATGTGTTGCCTTTTTTCTATTTCAGTGCAATCATTGCAAGCCATTATACAATGACAAACCATTTAGAAGAGGTGAACTTGATGACTCATACCCCTGTGTCAAGTGCGAGTGCAATGATCATGCCAACAGTTGTCTTTACAATCAAACTCTGGACACCAGCCCTGCCTCACGAACCCAGGGGGGAGGGGGTGTGTGTATAGACTGTCAACACAACACTACTGGCCGTTTTTGTGGTGTGTGCAGGGAGAGATTCTACAGGGAGTCTGGGAAGAGTCTAAAGTCGCCAGACGTGTGTTCACCCTGTGGGTGTGAAGGGCCTGGGGTAGAGCCTGGAGAGTTGGATTGTGTAAAGGTTAGTAATGATCAGTTTTTGTGTTGCTTAGGAGATGGAGTGTGTAGTGCTTCATGAGCAGGAACTATGTTATAAATGGGAAATGCTGGTTATGGCTATAAATTGCAGTAAATATCAATTTCGAAGTACTTCAGCTTTACACGAGTTGGTTTAAACAATATGATAGTTTACACAATATGCTCATTTCAAAAAAACCTATTTATAGCATACATGTAGAGTGAGATGTTTTTCAAGTATTGTGCAAGAGTCAGTTATCTAATTACAAGTCTGGTATACACATTGATCTAAATTGTAAAAGGGATTCATAGCAAATTCACAGAGTTAGGAAATCACTTGCACTTGTCCCTGTTTTAATGGTGCAAACCTCTGCTGAAGACTGTGGGCAATTAACTATGGAGTTTGTGGAGTTTATCCTGCAAAGCCATGTAGTTATGTCTTTGTTTCATTATTAATAGAAAATATAAAAATAGGCACTTTGCAGTCATAGCTATCACATAAAACAAGAAACACCTTAATGGTGAGCAGATTGCATGTTACAGTTGGTACATCCAAGGGAAACCATTTTTGAATCAAGATGCATTGTTTTTTATGTTCAAGTCTGCAAATCTTGTTATTAGCATGCACCATGTGATTGGTGACTGCAAAGGGCCTATTCAGGTCTCTGACTGTATTGAGAATTTATTTTTGATTAATGTTGTTTTTGATGGATAGGATGATTCTAATTCAAGTGTAGTTGCTGGTCAGTGTGTATGTAAAGACAACACCCAAGGCCGTCAGTGTGATGAGTGTAAAGATGGATTCTATGATCTCAAAGCCAGCCATGCAACTGGATGCATCTCATGTGACTGTGTTCTTGATGGCACCATAAGCCGGAATATTTCATGTCACCGAACATCAGGACAGTGTTACTGCAAAGATAGGGTGACAGGGAGAACATGTAACACATGTAAGGCAGGGTACTGGGGTCTGTCCGGGCATGAACCTTTAGGCTGTAAGACGTGTGACTGTGATCCATTTGGAACAACAGCTGGGAATGAAAACACTTGTAACTCAGTTACAGGGCAGTGCTCTTGCAAAGCTGGAGTGATTGGGCGCAAATGTGATCAGTGTAAAGATGGTTTCCACAGCCTTACACCAAATGGTTGTTCATCATGCAACTGCTCTATTGCTGGTACGCCATCATCGCTTTTGGATCAGTGCGACAAAACTACTGGTGAATGTACCTGTAAGCTCAATGTGGAAGGCAAAAACTGTGACCAGTGCAAACAGGGATTCTACAATCTGTCACAGAGCAATCCACAGGGGTGTACACAGTGTGTTTGTGACACTAAAGGAACTGTGGGAGGGTCAGGTCAATGTGAACAGCAATCTGGAAACTGTACTTGTAAGCCATTGGTGATTGGTCAGACATGCAACCAATGTAAGCTGGGAACGTTTGGTCTTAATCAATCAGATCCTAACGGATGTCAACCATGTAATTGTTATCCCAAGGGAACCATCGATGGTGACAAAAAGAATCCAGGTCAGTCAAAGTCGGTGTACAATGTAAGATATAGTATTATTGTCACAAGTCAGAGCAACATGAGCTTACATGTATGTCCTCACTGCAATTCAAAATTTTCAGTTTGTGGGATACTAGTTTCATTTAAATAGATACCTTGTTGTATCCATTTACCTTCTGTTGCTCATTTTTTTGCTGTTTGCTTTGTTGTGCCAAATAAAAATAGTTTTGTCATTGAGAACTTTGGCGTCAATTCATGTAATGGATAGAGGATCAGATGATTTAGGAAAATGTTGTAGCGGGTGACACCTTCTAAGGAAGTTTTTCTTAACCCTTTACATCCTAACATCAGTTTGCACACTCTCCATACTGTTCTTTATACATTTCCTGAGGTGCTGACAAGGAGAATTTGTCAAACAATCAAGAGTTTCTTTTGTTAGTGATCATTCCCGTCATTCTCGTGAACTAACTGTTTAATACAGGGGTGATATTGTTGGGAGAATCTAGATGCTAGGCACTCTTAGGGGTTGAAGTGTTAATTGATTTATCGTACGTTGAACGGAAAAACCTTCAAAGTTATCGATGACAGTTCTCCTCTTGACAAAGTGTTATTCTTCTAAATATTGACCAATATTTACCAACCAATTCCTGTTAGCCCGAGTTGCTTCTCGGGGGAAACTTGTGTGTAATAATCAACTTCGATTTATACTTGTTCATTTACGTTCGCTCTTCCTCTCCAGATGAACTCCAATGTTCGAGCAATAATGGACAGTGCTTCTGTTTGTCCAGTGTGTCTGGGCTGCGCTGTGACTCCTGTGCAGCGGAATACTTCTGGAATCCAGCAGGACAGGGCTGTGTCCAGTGCCAGTGTAACCCAACCGGGTCTGTTGGGAAAAACTGCAATGATACTGGCCAGTGTACCTGTAAGGCAAACATTGGTGGACTGCGGTGTGATAGATGTGTAGATGGTTTTTACGGCTTTACAACAACGGGGAAGTGAGTAGAATATTTATCTCTGGCAACTGAACACAATGTAATTCAGCCTATTTACCCTTCACTTAGTTGCTAACTCAATGATATTCTGTTCGTTACACCCTCAGCTGTATTCCTTGTAACTGTAATGTGGCTGGCAGTCTTACCAATCAATGTGATGAAACTGGACAGTGTACATGCAAAGTTAATGTCGAAGGGAAACAGTGTGACAAGTGTAAAAACGGAACCATAAATCTTCAACAGAACAACAAGTATGGCTGCAGCGGAGGTAACGGAAATTTATGGCCATAATAAGAATGATTTTAATAGTGTGTCGATAATCCGAGATTATTCTGATTTCAATTTGTATTTTACCTCATACTATGGTGTGTTCTCCTTTAATTTCAGCCCCATCTGAGCAGCCTGCACCGTTTGTAACAGTTCTCTCGTCCCGTGCAATAATGTTAACATGGTCTCCACCAGACAATCCTAACGGCATCATCCTGCGCTATGAGATGTACAGAAATGATACCCTGGCTTACACTGGACTGAACCAAACATTCAATGACACTGGTCTCACTCCTGACACTGTCTACTATTATTACATCATTACCTTCACCGAATCCGGTCAGACAAGAAGTTTAGACGACGGAAACGTGTACCGCACTTTCCAAGACGCGCCAGGAGGCATGTCCGCGCCTGTTATCACAAATATTCTGCCCAGGAATGCAACTGCTTCATGGCAGCGTCCTAGTATGCCAAATGGTCGTATCACCGAATATCGTCTGGTATCTACCAATAGCCGAAGTTCAGTTGAAGTTGTAAACTGTCGAGGTGTTATTTTCATGTGTAAGTTGGGGAATCTTAAACCCTACACTGTCTACAATTTCTCAGTGGTGGCTTGTACCAATGGCGGATGCGCTCGTAGTAACGTTACAACCATCCTGACGCTGCCAACACTTCCAGATTTCCAGCCCGCACCAAATGTGACGTCACTTCCGGGAGGCACTGCAGTGAGGGTGGCATGGGACGAGCCGTCCGAGCCGAACGGAAGAATACTTCGTTATGAGCTTTACATGCGAGCAGACGGAGACACAAGCGACGGAGTCTTGAAGTTCAACAGCAATCCTGCGCATGACCCAACTACCACCAATTTTAGAGAGACGAACGTGACAGGACTTGTTCCATTCAAGGTTTATGAGTTCAGGGTGCGAACATTCACTGCGCAAGTCAAGGGAGACCGAGATAGTAATTGGACAAAGCATAGGACTGGCGAAGGAAGTAAGTTATTTGAATCGGTAAACAACAGATATGGAGTGTTATGAAAGAACTGAAGCACAACGGGCTTTGATTGGTAAAACAACTGTGGCCTACGAGACCAGTAGACTCATATGAAAGATAAACACCCATAAGTACTCCTTTTCATCTTGGGTGGAATTCTAATAAACTTCTCAGCCAGTTCACCGATAATATTTCTTCCTCAAGAGCACAATTGAACAATGAGAACTGGCTAACTGCACAGTCCAACCCAGACCTCTCTTTCCCAACTTCAGAGCGGTCAACCTCAGGCCACTGCGTGCACAACTTTTTTCTGATAGGAACAACTGACCTTCTTTTCGCTTTCTAGCATGCTGTCTCACTTAACACGCTGTGAAAATACACAAAGAATTATTGACATGCTTAGATATTTTTTCAATTATAGATAAACGTTTAAAAATTGGCATGTTTTCAATTAATGTAGCTCCAAGAGGGGAAGGTATCATAAATGTAAGAGTTTCCATGGCCCCTCGGTGTGTTGGAGGGAATAGAGATATTTAAACACGCTACGACGATGAAAATATTGACGTTGTTTTGTTTTTCAATTTGGATTTAGCTCCACTCGGCGAAAATGTCATGAACACTGGTGCTAATGCCTTTAACAGTAGTGCTGTAATAGTTTCCTGGAGTCCTCCTCAGACCCCCCAAGGTGTCATCACTCGCTACGTCATTTACAAGTACCAGCCTCCCTCTAACTCAACTGCCGTGATGGCTGTGGAGGTGCCTGGATCTGAGCGACAGGGCATGGTCGTCGGGCTGCAGCCGTACACTCAGTATAAATTTACAGTAACAGCTTGTAACAGTTTTACATGCTCGGGGCATAGTCCGCAAGCTCTTGCGCGGACATTAGCAGCAGGTATGTAGTCTACACTTTGAGTGCCAATTACCGTATTGTGGCGCAGTTAAAATTTGGTAAGGAAACTTTTAGCGTAAGCCAAAACTGAACTTAGCCAGGATAAACTTAAGTGGTTAGAACAATTTAGCTTTGATGTACTGTAAACCCCTTCGAAAGTAAAGGAGAATACAGCTTCAGCCCTCAGTGTACAGGGTAAAGTAAAACTAAATGTAAGGTCAGAAACAGACTTCTGTAATCTCAGAAACTTTTGAGGTTGAGCTTGACGTTGGAAAGAAATTTACTTTTTCAAACTCGTTGATTACTTTACTCTTTCTCCAACTCGGAAATTAAGGGATGATCTTGTTACTAACAGTTTTATAACTGACTTACTGTCTAACAGCTCCCGAAGAACAGGGACCTCCCTCGGTCCTCTCAGTTGATTCATCAACCGTGTACCTCAGATGGCCTCAACCCCAGATTCCTAACGGTCCTCTACCGCCAAGTTACAACCTGAGCCGAGCTTACTCAGCCTTGTACTTCCCACCCCCTGTGGTGTCAGAAGGCGTGCATTTTCCGGGTCTTGGATTCTACAAGTTTTCTTCGGACTTCGTTCAAGCCGGTGCGAGAAATGACATCCAGTTCTGGTTTCGCACCAAGTATTCGTCTGGTTTGCTTCTCTTTCTGGCCTCTGATGGCTCACAAACTGACATGTTAGCAATTCAACTAAAGGATGGAAAGCCATGGTTGATATTTGATAGTCAGGATGGCCCTGCAGCCTTCACAATTAACCAGCCAGTCCGCTTCGACGATGGTGAGTGGCATCTATTGAAGGTGTCACGTGTCAGCCGCCGGGGGACACTTACGGTGGATGGTTACCAAGCCAGTCAGAATAGTCCGGGCGCCGCCACCGTGATATCGGCAAACACTGGGGTTTACATTGGGGGTCTCCCTTCCTCCTTTACAATTCTTCGAGCTGACACAGGAAACTCCAAAATTGAAAAGATCAGTTTTATCGGCTGTATACGTGGTGTCACTTCAGAACAGGCTGCTTCTGTTTCAAAGCAGCTTGATTGGACTTCTGCCTTAGAAGTGGTCAGTGTCGAGCCTCAGAGAAATGGATGTCCAGAGAGAGACAACAAAAGAGCCTTGTTCCTCAGAGGCGGTGGCTATGTCGCTGTGGACTCAAATATAGCGGACATTTTTACAAATAACATATTTAGCTTTACTCTGAAGTTCCGCACTCAGCTTTCATCAGGGTTGCTTCTATTTGCGCACGGATCAACAACCATTTTTTCTATTCAATTTTCTGACAATCGAGTTGAAACAAAATACGTTACGACTAGTGTGCGAGACAATGTGACAGTTCAGCTGCCTTCCGGTGAAATTTGTGATGGACAATGGCACAACATGACTTGTACTAATTTCAACAACAAGTTAACTGTCGTCCTCGATGGTAAAACTGAAGTTGGAACTGGAATAACTAATCTAAAGATTCAATCCAGCATATTCATCGGAGGGGTACCGTGGGGTTCTTCGACCGAGACAATCGCCCGACAGGCTGGAGTGACTGTAGAGTCTTTTGGTGGTTGTATAATTTTTCAATCTGCGGCGAAAGAGATCGATTACGTAAAGGCAGTAACGGACATGCATAATGCGGACCTTGATGGCTGCCGCCCAGCGTCCACAGTAGCGACCAGCGGTCAAATAGGAACATGTTTGCCCTTTAATAGTTCTGTGGTGTATTCTGGGAAGACAGAGATATTTAATGACTCAACCGCGAACGTTTTCACCGGTATGTTGATAAAATGAATGAAGAATTAATTTTCTTTTTAGTTTAGGCCAGTTGCTGATCAATATTGTTGTTATGATCCCATCAGGAAAATGGAGATGGAAGAAAATTAAACCCCCCTCCACTATTACACTTCAAAAGTATTGTGTACTTTATTTTAATTAATTTTGCATCTTTTTCCCCGTTGAAGGAGAGAAAAAACACTAAGGGGAAAAGAAACTGTTATTCGTGAAAAAAAATAGGCATGTAATGTATCTTTTCCTAACAGATTACCTGTACCGTGTGGAAAGTTACCATGATGGAACTTCAGGTTCCGCTAAAAGCGCATGGATGTCGACACGTAGTGGTCAGGGAGGTAAGCGGATGAATTGTTATTCGAAATTTTCAAGGTTAATTGAAGTACTTGTAACCTAAGGCACTTTATTCGAAAAACTTTGAGGTTACTTGTGCTTGATGTAAGAAGGTGTACTGTCTCGAGTAAGCATCCTATCCGTCGAGCTTGAGGTAATATTCCTCTTATTTAATTGCTCAGCGCAGCAGAAAGTGGGTTATAGTCTTATAGTACATCATATCAAGAAATACGAGAAAGGATCGAACAAGCAAGAAACAAGAGTCTTTGATTTGTGAAGTTTGACAGTGAATTGGTTTAAATTGTTAAAATAGTCAAAGTAGGGTAAATGGTTTTACTTTATAAATGGTCAAACCAGCTTAAATGACAAAGAGCGTAACTTGCTGAAATTGTTCAACAGGAGAAAATGCGTAAATAACTTAATCAGTTCAACTGCACAAACTTTACTAACTGTCTCAATTGCTTCAACTGCTTAAATATTCAAACAAGCGGACACAAATAAACTGCACAATTTGGGAAGTCTATTTTATTTGGTCGAAGTAGTTCACATGGTCAAAAGGAGCCAATGAGAATCTATCTAAAACAAAGGAAAACTGCTTGAAGTGCGGGAAAACGCCATTTACTAAATAGCGAGTGATTTTAGTTTGGCATCGGATTTCTTACGACACCCAATTAACTTAATTCTTCCCTTGTTTTTACAAAAGCCCCAAGTGGTCTCCAGGCTCCTATTCAATTAGTGCCTCTACCCGGCGGCGAGACAGTGATAGTAACCTGGTCACTACCGGAGCGGCCCAATGGAGTGATAACAGAGTATAGGGTACTATCCTACCGTGTGAACCCCCCTGGGACGCCGGCAGTTGAGACAGTCATCACAGATACTAGTGTACTTAACGCTACTGTCTCTGGTCTTCAACCTTATACCACTTATGACATCAGAATTCAGGCCTCTACAGTCGGGGGAAGTTCAGTGGGGCCTGCTAAAAACGTCACGACTGAAGAATCAGGTATTTTTTGTTTTTCTGTTTTGTGTTAAACCATGTCCAGTAACTCGCGAAAAATTCTTGTTTGCAGTTTTTGGCGAACATTTTCTTTCACTTAACCAAAACTTTAAAAACTGTCTATTCCTTCTAGTTCCAGAGAATGTCCCAGGCCCTACCGCTGTCCGACGTCCCAAAGAGCTTGTAGTGCATTGGACCGAGCCCGAACGTCCAAATGGAGTCATTACCCAATATAATCTGACCCTGGATGGACAATTGGTGTTCAGCGGAACAGACAACAACTTCACAATACGGAACTTACAGGTCTATACAGAATACCTCCTACAGCTAACAGCCTGCACAAGAATCGGCTGCGCTCAAGGACCGGAAGTCCGTTTAAGAACCGGGGAACTACCCCCTGAGGGAATCTATACCCCAGTGGTTTTTGTGCGTGGTACAACGGAGGTTGAAGTAAACTGGCGGTCTCCTAATATCACAAATGGGGTAATTGTACGTTATGAAATACTGTTCGCAACCAGTGACGTTTTAGACGTATACGTTTCGAAATTTAACGCCACCCCTAATGTGTTCAGCACAGTTATTACAAATCTCACGGCAGGGACATTGTATTACGTTCGAGTGCGCCCCTTCAGTGGAGGTGGCGGAACATTTAGTGGTGCGGCTCAGGTAACGACACACGAGGATGTCCCTGATGATATCCCAGCACCTCTTGTAATTGCTCTCAGTCCATATGCTCTATTTGTGATTATGTTGCCACCGGAAAAACCGAACGGTATCATCTTAAACTATGAACTGTACCAAGATGGGGTTTCAGAGCCTGTGTTGAATGAATCACAGCTTACGAATTACACAGCGGATCGATTAAAACCATACAGCCTTCATACTTTCCGCGTTCGAGCTTGCACTGCACAAGGGTGCGCTTATGGAAAAAAAGCTGAGGCTTATACGAAAGAAATCGCACCGAATGGAACTGTTACTCTTACTGCCCGTGTGCGCAATGCGACAGCGGTTGACGCTAACTGGACACGCGTGGCTTTACCGAACGGAAAGTTGTTTTATAACTTAATGGTGTATGGAAAATTTGTCATCTTCGACTCGGGTGACTTGAGAACTGAGGATCGTATTGAAACTGCTATTTCTGTTGAAGAAGCTGAAAAACTGTTCACATACAATGGCCTTCTACCATTCAGTGATTACAGGCTCTGGGTGAATGCGTCGAATTCTGTTGGGTTTATTCTCAGTAACAACGTCACCGTGTCCACCCCTGAAGGAGGTAAGTGACCATTTTGTCACGTCTAGTATCAGAGGGAAGATAAACTTTGAAAGATCACTCTCTGGGTTTTAAGTCTTGAAGAAGATGCAAATATGTTTCAACAAAATTAAAAGACTGATGCATTGAATAATCGATTCAAACAGTAACTTAGACATAGAGGAGAGGATATCATTTTGTTCGATGTGTTGACTTTGGCATGGCCTTGACTTAATACTGAAGCAATGATACTTAACAGAAATATTTATGATGTATTTTACAGATGCTTTTGAAATCAGTAATAGACATGTTAACCCTATAACTCCCAGATCAAATTTGTAATTCTCCTCACTCCCAACCATACAAATCTTATAATGTTAGTTCAGAGAATTTAGTATTGGATCAACTAATTTATATTATATTTTTCTTTACTCTTATCACTTATCTGGTTGATATTGTGTTGATATTGTAAGGAGAAATTCTGTCTTGGTCACTCATGGGAATTAAATGGTTAATAGGAATGATTACTTTTTTATGTACTTTGATTCTAGTTCCCGGCGGTCTGAAAGCCCCCAATGTCACTGTGTTGAATTCGACTGCTGTCCATGTCACGTGGGAACAACCTGCATTGCCTAATGGGATTGTTCTTGGCTATGGACTTCATCAGAAAACTGACGGCTCTGAAACACTTCGGTTCAGTGGAATGGGTTTTAATTTTACTGTCACTGGCTTGGACCCGTTTACGGACTACCAATTCCGTGTAAATGCCAGCACTGTAGCGGGGTCTGGGTTTAGTGAGTGGACTCTGGTCAAGACCTCTGAGGATGGTAAGTCTTATCTCTTTCGACCCACGTTTGACCAGCTCTCTTTGGGTCGTTTGTAAAGACAGTGAAAATGAAAGAATTCCCACGGTCATTCACAAGTAAAGAGGTCGTTTGAAATACTTGAAAAATGGTGATGGGACAGTGTGATGGCATTGCTTGTTCGAGTTTGTTCTTGATTTTTTATACTATCATAAGGGAAATTCAGCGCTCAGTGTTGCAGCTTCCAAACCCTTTTTTCCATGAGAGTTTTGTGTCGTATGTCGCCGGTTACTTATGAATAGTGCATTATGCAAAGTGCATTTGGTGACTGTGTCTGTTCTTGTTCTATCAGTCCCAAGTTCCCCGGATGCACCAGATTTTAGAAATGTGACTTCCGCATCTGTGACACTGGTCTGGGACGAGCCAGCTGAACCCAATGGAGTGCTCCTTTATTACGTCATTTATCAGAATGGCACTGAGATCAAGAGAGTCACGGGAAATGTCACCAAATATGTAGCTGTTGGTCTCCAGCCCTTCACTGTCTACGTGTTCAAGCTGAGTGTGTGTACAGCGGTAGGCTGCAGTAACAGCTCGGACTCAGTCCCCATGAGAACTCTGGAGTCAGGTGAGTGCGTGGCTAAATCTTCCATGTGTTATTTGTTTTCGTTTTTTTTTTTCGCAAGAATATGTTTTCCATTCAACAAGTTGCGTTTACGAAGCTGCCTTACAAGAAATCGCTTTACGCCTAAGGTTGCTAATTTCGTTTCCTACGATGTTAGAAATGTACGTACTAACTGGAATTTAAAAAATTATCAAAATTGAAGTAGCGATCAACCAACCACATCTCTTAAACTGAAATAGAAAAGACTGGGTGACCCCTTTGTTCCTGCGCTCCAGATTTTGCTTTCACTGCAGTAATTCAAATGCACTGTAACGAGCTATTATAAGACTTACACTAAGATTTGCTTCCTCCTCGTATTGTAATGTTTTAATAGGTCCACAAGGTTTGTCAGCTCCAAGGCTGTCATCTTTATCAGGGAGAACTGTGGTTATTGAATGGAACCCACCCTCCGTGCCTAATGGCGTCATTCTCAAATATGTGATTCAGCGGCGAGTCGTGGGTGGTGGAAATCCAAGCGATATCGCTGAAGTGAATGCCTCTCTTCCACTGCGTTACGAGGATAATACAGCACAGCCAGTGACCAATTATCAGTACCGCGTGATAGCGTATAACAGTGGTCCGGGAGAACCCAGTCCATATGGTAACATTACTACAGGCGAGGGAGGTATGGAAGCTAATGAAATCAAACACAAATGCTTGCTTCATATTCTATTTGAAAGCTGCAGTCGAAGACTACTTGGCTGTTGTGTATTATACAAGTCTGTGGTAATAAGACTCTTAAAAAATCTCTCTCCATAAACCAAGTCCCGCCAAACTTAAAGAACCGATTCATGCAGATGTGAATTATAAGCGAAAAACAAATCTTCGGGAATGCACTCATTTAAGATTCCGTCTTTCGCCTATTTTCAATGCCAGAGGGATCATGAATTATTTTACTCTCTATCATATTTGGCATTCACACCACTAACATAGCATTTGTACCTTTGTTCCAGACCCTGAAGGCATCGTAGCACCTACTGTTGTAGCACTCAGTCCATACGCCATTCACGTGACTTGGAAAAAACCCAGCGTTCCCAATGGCGTAGTGACGCAATACGTCATCAGAGTCGTGGACCAACAGCAGTCACGCAACACCACAGTGAATGCTAATGAACCGTTTGCGCTAAACGTGACCTCACTCGATCCTTACATCATGTACAACGTCTTCGTTAGCGCATGCACAGTTGCTGCATGTGGTAGCAGCCCGCCGTCCCAAGTGCGCACGCTTCCTGCCAAACCTGAAATGCAGCCAGCGCCAACTGCAAAGACAGATTCACAGACCTCTTTGAACGTGACATGGGAGCCTCCCCTCAGGCCAAACGGGGTGATTCAGTCTTATGTGCTGTACAGGAGAACTGTTGAAGACCTTGTGGAAAATAACATTTCAGCACCAACAGATTATGTACAGGTGTATGAGGGGCGGGCTTTGATCCGAGAGTATCGTGATACTGGACTTGGGATCTTCTCTTTGCAACAGTACAAGGTAAATATGAAAACACCAAATCTTATCGCTACACTAGGACCTTATCAATATGCCAAGAAGTCAATTTCTCGATCTACTCATACACATGTCTTCTAATGCTTTTTCCAGGTCACTGTGAATACTAGTCAAGGCAGCACTACAAGCAACTCCTCCCTACCCTACAGAACCGGCCCTGCCCCTCCCCGAGCGGGGGTATTCGTCAATGGAACTGCCCTAAATCACACCTCAGTTCTGGTCTCGTGGTACCCACCTGTTATTAAGCAGTTACGTGGCTCTGCTGTGTCGTATACTTTAGACGTTGAAGAAAGATCTGTCGTGAGTCGCGTGGGCACTTACCCCGGAACACAGACTCGTGTTACAGTTAATAATCTGAAGGCCAACACTGTGTACACATTTTATGTAAGAGCCTTTTTTTTATTCTTTCTTTCTATCTAAACATCGCTTCCAAGTAGTCCTCGGTAAACTACAGTTACTCGAAAATTATAAATATCCTCGGATCCAAATTTGATCCTGAATATCGTTTACTATCACTATTTGTTTCAATTAGTAAAAATCTTTTCTCTCCTTCTTATCAGGTTGAACTAAACAATGGAGCAGGAACCTTCAAGAGTGCTGGCTTTGGAATCAGAACCTTGGATGGAAGTAAGATAAAACCTTTCTGAGCTTTTATTAAAAATAAAATACTTCTTGCTCCGCAAGAGTGCAGGGGTTTCCTAAAAACAAAGTGAGGTAACATTTGAAACATCCGTTTTCTTCAATGATTCGTTGTTTTTGTTGCCGCTTTTTTACTGATTGATCCTGGTTAGCATCAATTTATCCTTCTCCGAACGATCTCACGAAGCTAATCAGAGTCAGACTGTTTCATTTAGCAAACATCAATCGAAGATTGAATACCTCACCAAACGCAACTCTCGACTTTCCTCACGGTATCCTGTGGCAATTTGTCTGTTGTTTATTTTAGTGCCTGAAGATTTCGATCCGCCTGCACTATACGTGGTCAGCAGCACTGCAATTCGCGTGAGTTGGAATGAGACAGGAAACCCGAATGGAGTTGTAATATTGTACAAAATATATGTGTAAGTAAAAAATCACATACTAACTCTACTCTTGTCAATAGTACAAAAATGAATCTTTGTTTTAAAGGAAGCTACGCTCCCTCTGGGATAGTTGTTAACCCTTAAACTCCCATGAGTGACCAAGACAGAATTTCTCCCTACAATATCAATACAATATCAACCAGATAACTGATGAGAATAAAGAAAAATATCAATTTGGGGATAATTACTTGATCCAATACTAAATTCTCTGAACTAATATTATAATAATTGTATGGTTGACAGTAAGGAGAATTGCAAATATGACCTGGAAGTTGAAGGGTTAAACGTTGACTGATATACCTTTTTTTGGTTTTTTGCACAGAAACAACACGTTATGGGCTAACACTACTGGCGATCAACTACAAGTAATCGTGTCTGGACTGCAGCCGTTTACCTTCTATAGCATCAAGGTTTGCCTCTTGTTCACCTCTTTATTTACTATAATTGTTTGACCTAAACAGTCGTCATTAACAGCTAAAGGAGCCACTTGGAAATATTTTGCCCGAAATTTCTAGTTAGTCATTTACAAACGTTGTCAATCGTCGATCCTCGACCATTTATTCCTTCAATTTTTGGTGATAGTGTTCCTTACCAAACCAGTATTTTGTGGTTTCCTCCACTTTGAAACTAATTTTATAAGTCGCCAGAAAAGGCTTGACTTGTCGTGGCGTTGCGCCTAGAGAGGTCTGGTAACCAGCTGAACTGACTATTATTGTCTTGAAATAAAAAGTGTAGTTGAGCTTTGATAATTCTCGTATTCACCAAAATCAAACAAGTTATATGCAGGCGGGGTCCATATTATTGGGGGTGAAGATTAAAAGCTTGTGTGCGTTTTTCTCCTCTCCAATGAGAGAAAAGAACTTTGTATTTGTTACTCATCGTTTGCGACGATTGGGTATTTGCTAAGTTCCTCAGGTTCGTTTTAGATGTTAGATCATGATTCGAGCTGAGCGATTCTCTTTTTATTTTTATTAAGGTGGCAGTGTGCACTACACACGGTTGTACTCTCAGTGATGCAAGACAGGCGCGGACAAATGCTGCAGGTAAAACTTGTGTTTTTTCGTTGCTTGTTTGTTTTTGCTGTTTTTTTTTTTGCAAGTCAGCGAAGTGTTTAGTGATGAGTTTTCTTAACTGATTTATCTGTTATTATCTCAATCAGCACCGACAGGTTTTGCTGCTCCGCGACTCACTGCAGGATCAACTTTTATTGTTGTCCAATGGGGTAAGTTGGAATTTCTTGTGTTTGTATAAAAGTTTGAAATAGTAGAGAAACTACAAGTGAGGCGTTTGAGAAAGGTTTATGAATATCTCTTCGTAATGTCTTTTTTCACTTTTTTAGAGCCACCATCTCGTCCAAACGGAATCATGTCTGGTTATCAGATTTTTAGAAGAATGGTGTACTCATGTCCAACGAGGTATGAATTTTTTTAATCAAAGCCTTTACGTGTGTCGTGTAAGAGTAGTTTATGCTCCAGTTATCTAGTTTCAATTAATTTAGAATTCTGAACCTCATATCGACCCCGAAATGACTTTTTTTTTTCCAGTCCCCCGCCAAACTCTAAATGCACTTTCATCGAGTGTCTCTTGTCTGAGCAGTTATGTGGAGTCACGTGTTACAATCCAGCCAATCAGGTAGGTCTCTTAAAAGTGAAACCGTGTCAAAAAGTTTCACATTTTTCAAAAGGCATTTGATTCTCTTCCAAGCTCTCTTGCTGACGGATGAAAGAGGCCTTGAGCTGTCTTCATCATACAATACTTCGTCGACGAAACGCTCAAGAAACATTGACTAAAATACAATTTCTACTCCAGCGAGTTGAATTGTGTGAATGCAGCTTAAGAACGTTATTTCATTCAAAATGAACCATAGCTCCGTGTCAAAAGGCTACCCTGACCCTGCATTCCAACCAACTTCTTGTTCCTAAAATTCTTTCCAGTATTTGCTATTTATACAAAAATGCGAGGTGATGTGGTAAACAGTCATGTACTAATTGTACGTTCAAAAACCTTTCTAGGTGTGTTGCAGTGGTGTTCTTCACCCACGTGACCCATCCAAGACTTGTTGTGGCGCGAATTATCTGCGTAAGAACCAGGCCTCTGATGTTTGTTGCGGTAACACTTTCCATATTCAACAAGCCGACTATCAATGTTGCTATGGCAACTACATCAGTGTTGCTTCGGGACGAGTCTGCTGTCCTAAATCTCAGGGAGGTAGTGTGGTGGGTCTTGGTAATGCCTGTTGTGGAGACACCCCGTATAACAAGAATGACCCCACTAAGGTTTGCGTGTGTGGAGCGCTGTACGACCCCATTCCCCCACGAAAGTGTTGTGGCGGCAAAGTTGTGGCGTCTGCTCAGGTTTGCTGCGGCGATGAAAAGAACGGAGCCGCCTACGATCTGGAAGCTAGCAAGACTTGCTGTGGAGCTCAATACATTTCTGAAGACACGAGCCTTTGTTGTCAAGGATCAGCGGGAGATGTCGTGGTAAGTGCGCAGTCATATTTTACTAGGTTTAAACACTGATCCGGGCTTAGGGTATTTGCATTCAGGGACCACCTACCCAACAGGTTGTTAGCCTCTGCCTGAATCCAAGATCAAAGTTGATTAGAGTTAAGGAACCCAATGATATTTATCTTAACTTGAAAATACTTTTTGTTCTTTTTAGGTTTATAACTACACCAGCGCACGCGATAAATCTACATCCAATCACAAATGCTGTGGTAAAAAACGAATTTCTAGTTTTCTCACATGTTGCAACGAACGTGGCTATAACTCTACTTATCAGACTTGCGCAGACATTTCCAGCAACGGAACGTTAGGCTGTGGAATGGGAACCATTTGTAATAAGACTGATGCACTCGCAGCAATGTGTGATCGATGTGATTTTGATAATTCAACGATGAACTGCGGATTTGTAGCTGGCCACTACGCTCCAACTCCTTCGACTGTTGTACCAAGAATCTGTGCCACGGATTACGAAGAAATACTTAAAAATCAGTACAATGCTGATATCCGTGAATATAACGACACTGGGCTCTCTCCTCATACAGAATATGAATACTACCTTGTCGCAATCAATAATGGATTTAATGTGTCAAGTCCAGAAGCCAAGAACCGAACGCTGATGGGTCGCCCTGAAGGTCTTTTACCGCCAGTTGCAGTTCCAATTTCCTCGTCTGAAATCCGCGTTACTTGGAGTAAGCCAGCAAAACCCAACGGAGAAATCCAAGAGTATAGGCTGACCAGGGTCAGCGGTCAAATTAAGCTGCGTCAAGTGGTATATACCGGTCTTAATTTAACTTATACAGACCGTGGATTGGAGCCATTTACTGGATATGGTTACGTTATCGAGGCATGCACGACGCACTGCTCATCAGCGGAAATGACGTCACTGATCTACACCGACCAAGCTGCCCCGGCGGAAGTGAACGCAGCCATTTTACTTCCGTTAAACTTCAGCGCTATAAATGTTTCTTGGATTGAACCTTCCAAACCTAACGGACAGATTATTCGTTACAATGTGAGCCGTGTAGTAAACAGCACGTACAAGATCCATTTGAACCCGAATGACAAAGGTTTGTCCGTAAGGAGCCTGGTAATTGGGGGTCTTAAACCCTATACTAACTATACCTTTGAAGTGATAGCTTGTACGCGCGTGGGTTGCACACCAGGTCCGCTGGCCTCCACGCTAACACTGCAGGCGCCGCCTGAAGGTGTCCACCCACCCAATCTCACAGTCATCGGGGCCAGGGAAATCGAAGCCACATGGATTGGACCAGACGTTCTAAATGGTGTGATTGTTTCATACTCACTCTACCGCGGAGATCTTGTTGTGTACAACGGGACGAATGCATGTTACAAAAATCAACACGGTAAAGACATTTGTATCTTCCAAGACCGAGGCAACGGTCTCCAACCAGTGACGACTTACAATTACTCAGTCGCTGCTTCGACTGGCGGGGGTACCACTAGGAGTGCTGTGTCTACTGCCACTACTCCAGAGAGTTCTCCAGAGGCCATTCCCAAGCCTCGTTTGACCGTGAAAAGCGCTTATAGTATTTTAGCGGAATGGAACGCTCCAGGTCAGCCAAACGGTAACATTACAAGTTATTCTGCAGTCGTTAATGGCACAGAGTATGTTGTCGCTCTCAACATGAGCAAGTTGATTACAGGATTGAATCCTTTTACTGTATATTCTGTTCGCGTGAAGGCCTGTACCGCTAAAGGCTGCGGACTCGGGGAAAGAGAGCATGCAAGAACTGGCGAGGCTCCTCCCATCGGACAGGGGGCACCTACCCTGGTAGCACGAGAATGGAATGTTGTACAAGTCTCTTGGTCGTCGCCTTCCTTTCCAAATGGAATCGTCGTCCAATATGTAGTTTACCGTAAGACAGGTAACAGTGCCCCGCTTCCAGTTTGTTTCACGCTCCAGCGGTCATGTCTGAATAGTGGTTTGTTAGGTTACACGGATTATTCCTATAGAATAAGAGTTGTAAACAGCGCAGGCTTTGAAGAAGGCCCTTGGACCGACGTGCGCACTCCTCAGGGGCCTCCTCAAGGCATACGACCACCTTCTCTTACAGTACTCAACTCCACTGCAGTGTATCTTTCATGGACTGTACCCTCTCAGCCCAACGGTATAATCACACACTATGAAGTGCGCTATCACAAAGGACTACAAACTCCCGACAACAGTAACGTCACAGTAGCAGCTCGGTTGCCTAGCAACGTACTGAACGCCACGGTGAGCGGGCTAGACCCTTATACGGACTATCAGTTCCTGATCGCTGCCATCAACAGCCGGCGTGAGGGGGTGAGCGCCTGGGCGACAGCAAAAACCAAACAAGCACCACCAGCAGACCTTCCTCTCCTTCGTGCTGACAAGACGAAAGATGGAAAGAGCATGCGCATGTTGTGGGATGAGCCCGGGTCTCCTAACGGGGTCATTACTCACTACAAACTGTACAAAGACAGTGTCTTGATTTATCTCGGCAGCACCCGAGAATACATGGTCTCAAGACTTGTTCCTTACACTGCGTACGAGTTTCAGCTAGAGGCTTGTAATGTTGCAGGGTGCACGCGGGGTCCCACGCAAATCATTTTCTCCGCAGAGGTGGACCCACAAGGCCTGTCCCGACCTACAACAGGGTTTATCAATGCCACAGCTGTGGAGCTGAACTGGAGATCGCCAGCAATTCCAAACGGAATCATCATCCGTTATGAGATTTACATGACGGTCACGCCGCTTCAGAAGCGACGAAGGCGCGCTGTAACACCTCCCTCCGGTCAACTGGTGTATTCCACCAATGATACAAACAAGACAGATTTCAAGCACACAGAGATGGGATTGAAGCCTTACACAAAGTACGGGTTTAGTGTACGCGCGGTCAACGGTGGAGGTTTTACGGAAAGCGACCCACTGATCGTAACCACATCTCAAGCTGCTCCTTCGTCCGTCGATGCACCACTGGTCTTGTTGATGACCGCGTATTCCTTGAATGTGACGTGGAAAAAACCACTAGAACCCAACGGCGTTGTTCAATTTTATTTTGTGTTCAGGAACAATTCTATTAAATATAAAGGAAACGAACTGAGTTTTGTAGATCAAGGTCTAGAGCCATACACCGTATACAGTTACACCGTGGAGGTGTGTACTAGCTGCAATGTTGACTGCTGTACGCAGAGCTCTCCATCAAGCCGCCGAACAACTCAGGCTGCACCGTCGGGTGTGTATCCCCCGGCCTTAGAAGCGGAAAGTGCTTTGGCTATAAAGATATCTTGGGTGACGCCTGACAAGCCCAATGGAATCATTACCCAGTACCAAGTGTATGAAGTTGGTGACAGTTCTCCGATTTATACCGGACAGGACATGACGCTCACTGTAAGCGGGAAGGCACCTTTCTCTAAATATTCCTTTTACATTAGTGCTTGTACGAGCGAGGGTTGTACACAGAGTGCACCAGCTGAAGTGCGCACCAAAGAAGCTCCTCCGAGAGATCTCCTCGCCCCTGTTGCCACAGTCGGTGGTTCTTCGTTTGTGCGAGTAGAATGGAATGCACCGCTAAAACCATATGGTGTAATACTCCACTATCTCCTTACACGTAATGGCTCCCAAGTATACAACGGTACTGATCTGAAATTTAACGACCTTACTGTGGCCCCACACACCGTGTATATGTATGTTGTGACGGCAGTGAATTCCGCAGGCCGCGTGTCAAGTCCTCCTGGATTCAGCGCTGCTACTAATCCTGGTGCTCCAGACAATGTGAGCATCCCGACTTTATATGTTCTCAGTGCAACATCCATTAAAGTCCTGTGGACAGCCCCGGGGGTTCCAAACGGTGTCATCTTCAAATATGAAGTATTGTACAACTTCATGGGAGCGCAAGGCGTTGCACAGGTGAATGACGCTGGTATTGCCAAGGAGATTACCCTAAAAGACCTGTTGCCATATACGTTGTATGAAGTCAGAATCCGCGCTTGTACACTTAAAGGCTGCAGCATAGGAGAGGCGAACTATGCCCGTACATTTGAGGCTCCGCCAGAGGGTCAGAATCCCCCAGATTTCCCAACATCTAATATTGGTGCTAGGAGAGTACTTGTCACCTGGAATGAGCCTTTAAAACCCAACGGATTTATGCTGTCGTACAGACTTTACAGGCGTGGAGTATCGTTGTATGGTAACCAGGCGACAGTGTATGGTCCGGCAGAGTCTGTAGTAAACGTAACTAATGGATCTGCTCTAGCTTACAGTGATACAAACGTGAAGCCGTACTTCAAGTATAATTACCGAGTTATCTCTGCAAACAGCGCTGGTGAAACGGTTAGTCAGTGGTCGTTGGTTCAAACCTTGAGTGCAGCACCAGAGCAGCTTAAAGCGCCTCATGTGAACAAGACTTACCCTTACAGTTTGGAAGTGTTCATCTTCCCACCTGGTGAACCTAATGGAGAGATAAGAAATTACATCCTCGAAGTTTCTGGACGAAATGTATCTCAAGATCTAACCACTACTCGTGAGGTGGCGGGCCTTGAGCCATTTACGGACTATGTTCTACGTGTGTACGTCTGCACGGATGGAGGGTGCGCCGCGGGACCCACTGCAACCTGGAAGACCTCTGTTGGAGTGCCGTCAGAGTTTGCCGCCCCACGCCCGGTTGAAATAACCAATAACTTCGTCACACTTATATGGGACGAGCCAGGAAAACCCAATGGAGTCATCCAAAGGTGGGCAAAAACTCTATTTACTCTGTCCTACATTTCCATCATCCACCGAGTTTATTCATGTTAGTGAAAACTGGAGGCAACGCTAATGAGCCTTAACTTTGATTCTAAAAAATTTTCATTTTTTTTTTTTTAGATATGAGGTTCTGTTTCATGAAACTTGCGCTGTCGGTTGTCCTACTGCAATGCCCGAGAGTGGACTGAACACGAGTTTGTCTCGGCGTTATACCGTTCGAAGCCTGTCACCCTATACTATGTATAACTTCAGGATACGAGTTCATAACTCACGGCATTCGAGTTTATCGGATGAACAAAGAGTGCGAACACTAGCTGCAGGTACGTTAATATCAGTATGATAATGTCAAAATGTTTGCGTCACTGTATGTAGGCAATGACCACGAGATAAACTTTTATTTGAGATCGTTAGTTGTTCAGTCACCTTTGATTTAGGGAGAAGTGGCGCCATGATGGTTGCTGCACTGTACTTCAAATCGCTCCTAAGCTCGAGCCCAGTCCAATCTCTGTTTAAAAAAATGAAATTTATTTCATTTAATTGTGTTCGGATCATTACATCGTGTTTCAAACAGTGCCTCTCTCTACCAAGGTGTACTACTACAATTTGCATGAAAGTATTTTTACCTTGTGCCTCATTGGTTCGTATTGTTAATTTAACGGAAATCGGTTATGATGCGTTTTTCGAAGAAATTCGTAATGATACTCTTTGACGTCCGAAGGTTTATATGTTTATGGTTTCAACCTGATATATTTTGTATTTTTGTAACAGTAAATCTAACTAAAATTTAAATCAATGTTGGAGCAATTTCCGAAGTAATAATCTTGTTAGGCAAAAATTCATTTTCGTCTACCTCCTTAGCAAATGTTTTGCTTTAATTGGTTCCAGGTCCACAGACGACAGAACTGAGGCCTCGAGTAAATGTGTCCGGGCTCCGAGTGGCCGTGGACTGGAGCGATTGCTTTATTTTGAACGGACCGCTGGACTCCTATGAGCTGTTAGAAAATGGATTGCTTGTCTATGAAGGACAGCAAAACAAAATGGACTTGGGAAATAGGAATAAAGGAGGTTAGAGGCGAAATCAACCAATCACATCCTGGTTGTTAAATGATCTCGTTTCTCTTAGAGTATTTACGCCACATTGTTTTGAGTTGAATTTTTTCGCCACTTGCTGAAATAACTTCAAGTTAAAGAGACTTCAAAATCATAAAGTCGTACGGTAGAAAATAATTTAAGAGGCAATGATAAATTTAAAAGGGACTCGAGATTATTCACTCTACAATATTCTCTATTCGTGATCTTATCACTTGGAATTTTCTCGGAACGAGATGAGTAACTTCTTTTCTTGGGATTTGTTTTTTAACGACATTTTATCCGGTTTATCTTTGTTACAGAGTACACCTACAAAGTACATGCCACAACGTTAGTGCAAGGAAGCAAAATGACTGTAGAATCACCTCCCAGTGTTCCTGTTCAGGTGCAATGTAAGTTGTCCGCCCAAACTTATTTATTGCTTGGTACAGAAAAACCGATCGCCGTTCTTTTTTACGTGAGGTTAAAGGCTGATAGTAACCTGCATCTAATTTACCTTTAAAAAGTACCATTCAGCCAATTAAATACAAGTCACTAGAACTGAAGGATATGATCAGCAAGTGAGAAAGGTCTTCATCGTCAAAGAAATTCTCCTCATCTGTTTCATATGAAACGTAAGAAGAACAGTGTGCAAAATACGTTAATTGATAGCAAGGTTGAAATGATTAACCCTCTGGCTCCTAAGAGTGACTAACAATATTACACAGTCTGAGTCACACGTTAAGGTCACGAGAATAAGGAAATGATCACCTACTAAAGAAGCTTCTGATTGTTTAACCAATTCTCTTCATCAGCACCTTAGGAAATGTGTAGAGAAAAGTGTGGAGAATATACATACTGATGTTAGGGTGTAAAGGGTTCACACGTTATCTCTATCTGTTCTCAGCTGAAGTTATTGCAGCAACGTCAGCACCCCGCACTGCTTCGGATGAGTGGCAAAAGAGTGTTTGGTTTATTGCTGTCATGGCATTGGTCGCTATCATTATCCTGTTTGCGTTGATATTCTGTTGTATGCGGAAATCCACCGGGAGTAGAACAGTTTTTGTACGGAACAGGGAACCTTTACCTCCACGCACCAAACTGCGTTCCAGGCCTCCATCCATGTCCAGTCTTTACACGTCCAGCGACAGAAAGAGTGGAAGCATGACTGTAAGTGGTTGATGATTACATCAAGGGAAAGTGGGGGGGGGGGGGGGAGCATGATTAACGTATTAACGTTCATCAAATATTTTCTCCGGCTCGCGATGATAATAATGCTTCTGGGTAACTTGGGAATATGCGTTGATTTTCCTAAAGCGACATTCCCGATTTTTTCCAGACTTACTTTCGATGCTATTAAAGTTTACGGTTAGAGTTTTATTGAAGATGATCCAGCGTTTTGTCATTGTTAAGAAGGAGGATATCGTTCTACTGAAGAACGCTTGGGAGTGGACACCAGTTTAGTTTGGCAGGCAGCTTTTCGAAAACATTGTCTCGCGGGCTGCAAAATATTTGAAGGTGAATGAACTGAACGAAATGCCCTCCATTTAGGATACAGATATGCTCTATTATTTGTCCATAAATGTGATCTGTTCCTCGAAGTTTATCGTTTTCCTCGAGGTTCGCTCTTAGAAAACTGTTCGCTCTTCGGAATAGATAATGTCCACTGGCAAATATCCACGCATATTTTCGAGCCAATTGTTTGTTTTTTGTTATCGCCCAAAAATTTAACTGAGCCCGCATCTTTGCTACTTTTCGACACGTGGCGCCTTCCAAGGGGTCAGTAGAACTGGTGACTAGCGATTAATTAGGTAAAGGGAGTGATTAATTATTGGTTGGTTTGTTACATCTCGTTCATTTCATACAACTTTGTTTATGTCACAGACTGCAAGAAGTCCACGCATAATCCTTGATTAACAAAGGCTTTCGATGTAACTTACTTTTTTTCAGGAGATGCATTTAATGAACCCGTACCACAGTAGTACCACAGCTTTGTTTGACAGCACAGAGAGGCTAAACAAGACTCCCGAACAATTTGACTTTTACAATGGCAGCATGCACAAAGTTCCCCCAGATATGAGTCAAGACTGGGACCATTATGTCAAGAGTTATAGCAACAGGGATTCTGGACTGGTAAGGACTCGTGGCTGATCTTTCTCGCTATTATAGTCCTTGAGAGTGTTTTCCGGTTTAACATCTTCGGCAAATCTCTGGAGTCTTTAGAACATCTTCGGCAGTGTTCGGAACTCCGAGTAATTTCTACTGACTTACCGACCAACCTACGTAGCCAGCTATCGACTTAACAGCTAACTCACCTTCTCAACAAACTGCCTAGCCATCTGCAGCATTAGACTCGGTTTAGTCTGTGTTACGTCGCTTAACTACTTGTGTTTCTATTCTTGCAGTACGATGACGAAAAACTGGACTTCTCGGACAGTGAACCAAGCACACCATATCAAAGCTTTAAGAGGGAGCAGTACTTTACGGATACACACTTATAAGAACAAATAGTCTTTCAAAGTTGCCAAGATTTGACTTTTATATCAGATTAATATTATTAATGAATAATTCTTGTAGTCTAGGTAGTGTATTTTCAAATCTTGATTCCGATTACGAGTGTGAAACGACTGAATGTATTCCTGAGAAATTTTTGAGCAGGGTCTGGAAATTCTTTTTTTCAAGAAAATATTTTTTCGATCAGTAAGGTACATAGCTTTCATAAATCGTGTGGAACTGAGTTCCCATTCCCTTAGTAATATCGATGCCAGTTTCGTTGCTCTCATTGATCTTCTTTGTGATATACTTTTTGTCTGGAAAGAGCGTCGGAAAACTGTTGACAAACGTCGCCTAATACATATTTAATCGTTTCAGAAAATAACCTGTGATTGTATTTAAAGTTTTGATGAGTGTGGAATATTGGCAGGGACTTGTTAGCTCGTAGTCACTCAATCCTTCTACAAGTGTGTGATGATCTCAAAGTATTCGAGCTTTAGAAAAATATTTCAGGATATAGCACTTAGTAAAATTTCAGAAATAGATATTTTGTCCTGAGGACACTTTTTGTATCTAATTAGACGCCACCATTACGTATTTCATTGTTTACGTTAAACTTCTGCAACCATTTTCTTTGTTTTTTTTTTAAACAAGACCCGTTCGTGGAAATTACAACGCATGTATGCCGTTCTTTTAGCCTAGTTTCTTTGAGAATATAATTATATTGGCTTCGTTCAAAATTTTGCGCTTGTATATGTGTAAACTACAGTTGAACTGTATTTAAGCTTGAAAGCTGAGCTGAAATTAAAATATGTTTTTTTAATAATACAAGTTATTTTAATGTTTTTATCCATGGGTTGATCAACAATACAAATGCGACACCTCATCAAAAACAGTCAAATCCTCAAATCTGGCCTTTACGAAGCCCTTTCAGTTCACGATCAAGGCAATGCTTGACATGAACCGTATTACCATAGAAAGGCGCATCCACGTGCAGCGTTACCAAACACTTCTGAAGACACCAACGATCAGCAAACAGCGAGAGAGCCCCGTTGCTATAATTTAGTTGATTGCAGGCATCAATCTGATGGAAAGAGTTCTTCAACACACCACAAAGGTACTCACACCTCACTCGTTCGTGAGAAGGGCTGCCAGTGAACAAGTTCGCGAAGCTTACCAATTTGGTTGTGGGTGTTGGAACAGTGAAGGGAACAAGTTTAATGAAAATGATGCGACGAGGGACTTCCAGATTGAAGGCATCTCCAGCTGACAGAATTCAGATAGCGGTTCAGTAGAAGCTAGTTCCAGTTCCTCTAGAAGCAAAAATGGGGATCCTCCGTCCATCATTCGTCTGGAAAGAGTGTACTACTCCACTAAAACAATACCATACCATTATTCACACGACTCCTCCAAAACTGCTTTGCAAGGCTCAGTGTCGAGTACGTGTGGCATCGAGTTTCAACCGAGTTTCATCCCACAACAAAAACAAGTCAAAACGTTTCGCAAAGAAACGTGTAAGGCTTTGCATGCCGAAAAGAAAGTTTTCGCGATTTCACAAACGTCCGTGGCCCGTCCGGTTAAAAGGAAAGCAGATTGCAGCTCTGGAAGACAAGAAGAAAACGGATTGAATATGGTAAATCCAACTGATCAAAAGTTCCAAAAGAGGCAGAGACGTGGAAACATCTCAACAAGCACGAAGAGGTAGATGCAGATAAACAGCTATAAATATAAGTAAAAGAAAATCATTGGATATAAAGGGAGGCCACTGACCTTTGGAAATGTCAATTTTATTTATTATAAGTCATTTATAACTTTGGAGATAAGAAACTACCCTGAGGATCCACAATGCAGACATCCGTGAAAACAAATTTTCAGTTCCCGCCAAAATTGATTCCAGCCAACGCCCTGGTTTTCCTTGGTTCTCCCCTTACTTTCTCTTGATACAACACAGTAATTAAAAAATTTGAGTGATGCCAAACACTGCCCTATATGCATGTAAGCATTTTACAAATTTAGCCAAGAAACTTTTCATGGCACTCTTAACACAATGGCAAACTATTTGTTGAAGCAAGAATCAATTTAGTCATTCAGTTGACGCAAGAAGTAATGTTCACTCAAAGTTCAAACCTTTGTGACAATTTCTTGTCTTCAGGTTGACGAAATCCTGAGCTGGAATCTACTCTGATTTGCAGCCGAGGAGATCTTCCTCCACCTGCTCAGGCATTCTTGTTCTGAACTACTGATTACGAATCCAACTCCGACGCTGATAAAACCAGCGTAAGCGGTGCTTAAATTTATTCTCACCGTCACACAATCAGACCTTTTTTTGACATACGTTCAAGGCTTACTAGCAAGAAGTTCCTCACGCTTTCACCTTAACTTCTGCGGTCGGCCCTCCCTGACTGCGGACAACAGGTGCTACTCTTCCTAGTAAATAAAACATAACAAGGAGAAAGAAAAGCGGAATGGAACTAGAAAAACGCCAAACAGATAAGACAAAGCAAATTTAATCTTCTTCTAAAAAAACGTGCAGTATGAAACAGTATAAAATAAGGTCAACAAAAGCAGTAGTAACGTTTTATAAAGCTTTTGCAAAACAGATAAGGTAGATAGTTTATTTTTTAACCATAACTGCGAGAAATCACAATTCTATACCAGGGCCCTTTATCTGGACGGATTCGAATCTTCAGGATCGTCAACACATTACCGTTTAACATGAAATTTCCGCTGGTTTTGATTCTGTGGATTGTTCTCCATCTGGAAAATAACTTCTCAGTGAAAAAAAAGTAGGAAATTACTTCATTTAGTATCGTAAATAGAGAGAGCGAATTTCTTCAACATACTGCACTACAGACACTTTATTTTATTCTTGTAGTAGCGTAGAATATTTCCCGCAACGTATCGGAATAATAAAACATCATTTCGATGTCGTCTCAGATTTTTGGGTTAGGGCAATTGAAGAAATGTAAATTGGTTTCCGTGTTTACATAGCCTGATGTAAACACGCGGGAGGTTGGGAGAACACGAGATAAGCGTAGGAAACCACGACGCGAAGCGGAGTGGTTTCTAGCTTATCGAGTGTTCTCCCAACCTCCTAAGTGTTTACATCAGGCTATGTAAACACGGAAACCATTTTACATTTCTTTTATAAAATAACTAATGAAAGAGGAACGAAAACCGTGTTTACATACGCTCATGTAAAATGGTTTTATGGCCAATCAGAACGCGCGTACTGTTTGAATTATTTTATAAATATATTTGAAGACTACATGGAATCCGATGAAATGTCTCTAATAAGTCGTGCACCACAACTCAAGAACTAATATACTTTGAAAATATTGCATTACCCTCTTTATTCATATACTGCTGCAAGAAAAGTGAGTCTACATAAAATCAGTTTCAAGCCAACAATTTGCTCATCTGAAACCAAAAAATTTGTTTCCGCTGGCACAAAAAACATAAAAAAATCCGTCAAAATTTCATTCTACACAGTGGTTAAAGATTGGCTAGTTAGTGTACACCTACTTGACTCTCTGCTCAGGTTGGGTTCCCTGTACTAGTATCAAGCGAGATCTTTCTATCACGAGGAATATGACTTCGTTGATGACTCTCAGTTTTACTACCTGTAAATTCACTTGGGCACGATTGAAGCATTAAGGAAAAAACCCATCTATTAAGTTTATTGTACATAATGAAATTGCACCATGCGAAAATGAAATTTATGGCCACGAGATGAACAACTCCACGACGTATAGAAACAAAAATAATTTACTTTAACTCCTCAATGGTGAAATGATGCAGGTTGAAACTAAAATAACGAAAACTTACAAGAGTTTCACAATATCTGATGTAAAGAAATAACAAACAACACGACGGAAAGAGGACTATAAAACACTTACATCGTTATGGCCACAGAAAGACCAATACTAATACTGCAATATGCTATGGACGAAAAAGGAAAAGGGAAAGACAAGCGAAAATCGCGGTATGTTGTTGAACTGCGCTTAGCGCGAAAAACGAGAAGACAGGCATTTTGCTGATATATACATGATGATATATTATACAAACTGCTTAACACAAGAATGAGATTTTCTCATCATACACATGCTCCAACATTTCGCCGTTGCCCAACGACGAATATTGAATTCTTTTATGATACAATCCAACATTTCTGTGTTAAAAACAGGAATATTGAGGATTCATTTTTTATTTGATCCAACATTTGGCCGCGCTTGAAAGGCCCATATTGGATTCCATTTATCAAATGATCCAGCATTCCGCCGTTACTTCACGACGAAAATTGGATTTTCTTACTGCATGGCCAACATCTCACCGTAAATTTTGTTACGACGAAAGCTTGGTCATGTTGCTTCGTGGTTCAAAATTTTGCCGTTTTGCTAAACGGTCAAAATTGGAAAAGCGCCAATTTTTCTCAGAGAATAATAACCTGTCAAGTATCTTTTTTTAAGCAGGCGTTGTCAATTGATTTTGCCTGTGTATTGATAAAGTTTACCTGCGCATTGTCGACCATCTCCAACATAACCTTCTTTGCAGGTACAAATCAACGTACCATCCGTGATACTACAAGTCGCCTGTGAGTGGCAATCGTGGGTAAAACTTGTGCATTCATCAACATCTTAAAAATGAAAAAAGGCAGCTATTTGTTAGATGTTTCCATGAAAATAAAGGCAGTTGGGACATGACAATGACCTGCGTTACATTAGGGGATTCGGCGAACTAGGAACTGAAAAATCATGAATATACTGTCATAGTCAACAAATGTCCATGAACGTCATTGTTTTTTATCTGAGATAGTCTTGTAAGAAAGTCGCAGCAATTGAAAATAATTCTGAGGAATGTAATTGGTGTACAATGTTAATGAGGTGAAGCGAAAAGCAGCAGGCGATATGTGACTCTAAACACTCGAGTATGTATAGTTTGAAGGGCTGTATCAGAGAGCTCCGAGTTTCTTCGGGGACGGTATCAAAAAAGTCAAATTCGAAACAGGCAACCCCAAGAGTAACACTTGATCATTAAGTCTGATCATCTGGAAAACACTTTTGTTGCTGACTGTGACTGATTATGACCTTTTCACAGCTTAAGAGGAAGTCGTCATGTGAGTCAAGTGATGACTTTCGCCTAGTTTGCTGCATGATCAGTCGCCGCCACCGAAAACAGTCGAAGTCGGAACAATCTGGTCACTTACCTCCTTTATCGACCCTTTAATACTTATCCTGACAGAATGGTCACTTACCTCCTTCAGGGGTGGACACAGTAATATTGTTACTCAGGATAAACCCAACAGAATTCGACGCATTCACCCAGAGCCTGTAATCACTGGATGGAAGAAGGCCATTGTATGTGAACAGTTTTTCAGCTTCCTCAACAGAAATAGCAGTTTCAATACGATCCTCAGTTCTCAAGTTAGCCGAGTCGAGGATGACAAATTTTCCATACAACATTAAGTTATAAAACAACTTTCCGTTCGGCAAAGCCACCCGTGTCCAGTTTGCGTAAACCGCTGTAGCATTGCGGACACGGGCAGTAAGAGTAACAGTTCCAATCGGTGTGATTTCTTTCGTATGAGCCTCAGCTTCTTTTCCATAAGCACACCCTTGTGCAGTGCAAGCTCGAACGCGGAAAGTATGAAGGCTGTATGGTTTTAATTGAACCGCTGTGTAATTCGTAAGCTGTGATTCATTCAACACACGCTCTGAAACCGCATCTTGGTACAATTCATAGTTTAAGATGACACCGTTCGGTTTTCCCGGTGCCAACATAATCACAAATAGAGCATATGGACTGAGAGCAATTACAAGAGGTGCTGGGATATCATCAGGGACGTCCTCGTGTGTCGTTACCTGAGCTGCTCCACTAAATGTCCCGCCACCTCCACTGAAGGGGCGCACTCGAACGTAATACAATGTCCCTGCCGTGAGATTTGTAATAACTGTGCTGAACACATCAGGGGTGGCGTTAAATTTCGAAACGTATACGTCTAAAACGTCACTGGTTGCGAACAGTATTTCATAACGTACGATTACCCCATTTGTGATATTAGGAGACCGCCAGTTTACTTCAACCTCCGTTGTACCACGCACAAAAGCCACTGGTGTATAGACTCCCTCCGGGGGTAGTTCCCCGGTTCTTAAACGGACTTCCGGTCCTTGAGCGCAGCCGATTCTTGTGCACGCTGTCAGCTGTAAGAGGTATTCTGTATAGACCTGTAAGTTCCGTATGGTGAAGTTGTTGTCTGTTCCGCTGAACACCAATTGTCCATCCAGGGTCAGATTATATTGGATAATAACACCATTAGGGCGTTCGGGCTCGGTCCAGTGCACCTCAAGCTCTTTGGAACGTCGGACAGCGGTAAGGCCTCGGACATTCTCTGGAACTAAGAGGAAAATACAGTTGGTAAAGTTTTGGTTAAGGGTAGGGAAAATTCTCGCTAAAAAATGCAAGTAGGAAATTATCGTGGATTGCCAGACATGGCAAAAAAAACAAACACACGCACACACAAACAAAAAAAAACCTGCTTCTTCGGTCGTGACATTTTTACCAGGCCCCACTGAACTTCCCCCGACCGTAGAGGCCTGAATTCTGATTTCATAGGTGGTATAGGGTTGAAGACCAGAGATTGAAGTGTTAAGTACACTTGCATGAACTGCTCTTGTTGTCTACTTCATTTTTGTTTTTATCAACTGTCAAATTGATGCGATTTTCAACTTAGTATCAAAAGTAATCCGGGACACTTCGCTCTGTGATTGGTCCAGAAAATTCGCACCTCCCTCTCAACCAATCAGAAGTAAAACCGAAAAAAAATCATCATTTCGTTTCGCATTCATTCCCACGCTTCAGGCAGTCTTCATATTTTTTATTTGGATTCTCATTAGTTTGTTAAGGAATTTTTCTTAATTTAGTCCGACTGGCTGTTGCAATTAGTTTGTTCTTGCTTTTACGACACTCAATTAAACTGATATTGAAATATTACAACCAGGAGACCATGAGCTGTTCATGCTTTTTGAGTTCAGGGACATTAAATGAGCTGCAATAGTAAGGTGAGTTTAGGTAGAGGTTTATCACTGGCTAAAATACAGAAATATATTCTTGTTTCTTGTTTGTTCGGTGGTTCATAAGTGCACAGTATGTTTGATTGATGACTTCTCGTCTTTCTTGAACTGATGCACTTTCAGACTAGAACCCAGTTTCTGCAGCACAGAGCAAATAAGAGCAATGTTACCTCTTGCTTAATGGGTGAGATGCTTATCCAAGACAGTGTACACCCCTACATCTCTTCCAATTAACTTCAAAGTTTGCCGAATAAAGTTCCGTAAGGTACAAGTGTTTTATTTGTCCAGGAAAACTACGAATGACAATTTATCCGCTATCACAGTGTTTTGGGTATCCCCGAGTTTTGGGTATCCGCGTACCCTAAACACTAGTGTTTTGGGTATCCCCTCTGGGGATACTGCACTTGAGATTGTGGTTGACGAAGAAAAGCGTTCAGTCATTTGTCTTGAAGCACCTTGGAAAGAGCGATACAGTCAGCAATTTCAAGTAAGTTGCTTCGCATGTAAACAGTTAATTCAGCCCATCGATTTGAAACACGCACGAAACGGCGTGGACAAAACGTGATCGACTCGACGTCTCAATCGTTCGCTGCGCTCACTCGTAAGCTATCGAGTTGAATACTCGAAAAGAACTTCCATGTGTACGCGGACTCAGGTACTATTCTCTATATATGTGAATTGTCTCACATATTGTAGTTTTTTTCTTTTATTTTTAATGCATTATATTTTATAAACGATTTGACTTTTTACTTTTTCAAAACTTTCTTTTTTTCGATCCGTGATCCGATAAGTGATCTGATCCGTGATCCTGAAGTTATAGGAAAATTTCCCACACACACGCACACGTGGTAAATAAGTCAGAAAGTTTTGAATAATCAGAGTTAATCGAAAAGTACAAGGTTTCGGTCATTTTCTTAGACGCGAAATTCCATCAAGTGAAAAAAATCCTCCTTTCATGCGTGTCTCAAATCGATCGGCTATACTGTTTACATGAGAAGCAACTCACTTGAAACTGCTGACTGATCGCCCCTTCGATTCTATGATACATCACAACAAATGAACACTTCTCTTAGACGACCACAATGTCGAGCGCGAGAATTAACTTTGGATCACAATTTTTTTGACATCTGCAAGCAATTAATTTGTCCACGACAAATGAAAGAACGATGCTATGTTACTTGATCCAGCCTACTATTTAATTCACTTTGAGCGTATCGGGTTTCCTCGATCGCCAGTGTTTTGGGTATGGGGGTACCCAAAACTCGGGGATACACAAAATACTGTGACGCCACTTACCTCCTTGCGCACTACGTTTCAAAATCCACTCGCTTTTAGCTGAACCTGAACTTCCATCATGGTAACTTTCCACACGGTACAGGTAATCTGATACAAAAAAAGATAGGATGTGTGCATTTTCTTTTCACGAATGACAAGTTAATTTTCATTAGGTTTTGTTTTGTTTTTTTCGTTTATGGCGGGGGGTCGACATTTCTTCCATTTCTAATTTCCTGCTGAAGCGATAACAATATTTTTGATCAGTAACTAGCCTAAACTTAAAAAAGACTACTCTATTCATCAATCAACATACCGGTGAAAATGTCCACGGATGAGTCATTAAATCTGTCAGTCTTCCCAGAATACACCACAGAACTATTAAAGGGTAAACATTTTCCTATTTGACCTCTGGTTGCTAATGCGGGCGCAGGGCGGCAGCCATCAAGGTCCGCATTATGCATGGCATTGACTGCAGTTATGTAATCGATCTCTTTTGCCAAAGACTGAACAATTATGCAACCACCAAAAGATAACTCCACAGTCGCCCCAGCCTGTTGGGCGACTGTTTCGGTCGAAGATCCCCAGGGGACCCCTCCGATGAATATGCTAGATTGTATGTTTAGATTAGTTACTCCAGTTCCAACCTCAGTTTTACCATCGAGGAAGACAGTTAACCTGTTGTTGAAATTAGTTAAAGTCATGTTGTGCCATTCTCCATCACAAATTTCACCAGATGGCGAATAAACTGTCACATTGTCCTGCACACTAGACGTGACGTATTTCGTTTCAACTCGATTTTCAGAAAATTGAATGAAAAATGTGGTTGTTGATCCGTGCATAAACAGAAGCAACCCTGATGACAGCTGAGTGCGGAACTTCAAAGTAAAGCTAAATATATTATTGGTAAAAATGTCCGCTACATTTGAGTCCATAGCGACATAGCCACCGCCTCTGAGGAACAAGGCTCTTTTGTTGTCTCTCTCTGGACATCCATTTCTCTGAGGCTCGACACTGACTGCTTCTAACGCAGAAGTCCAATCGAGCTGCTTTGAAACAGAAGCAGCCTGTTCTGAAGTGACACCACGTATACAGCCGATAAAGTTGATCTTGTCAATTTTGGAATTTCCTGTGTCCGTCCGAAGAATTTTAAATGAGGAAGGAAGACCGCCGATATAAACCCCAGTGTTTGCCGATATCACGGTGGCGGCGCCTAGACTATCCTGACTGGCTTGGTAACCGTCCACCTTCAGGGTCCCTCGACGGCTGACACGTGACACCTTCAACAGATGCCACTCGCCATCGTCAAAGCGGACTGGCTGGTTGATCGTAAAGGCAGCAGGGCCATCTTGACAATCGAATATTAACCATGGCTTTCCATCCTTTAATTGAACTGCTAACATGTCAGTCTGTGAGCCATCTGAAGCCAGAAAGAGAAGCAAACCTGACGCATACTGGGTTTGAAACCAGAATTGAATGTCATTTCTTGCACCGGCTCGAACAAAGTCTGAAGGAAACTTGTAGAATCCAAGACCTGGATAATGCACGCCTTCTGACACCACAGGGGGTGCGAAGTGCAGGGCTGAGTAAGCTCGGCTCAGGTTATAACTCGGCGGTATTGGGCCGTTAGGGATCTGAGGTTGAGGCCATCTAAGGTACACCGAGGATGAATCAACTGAGAGGACCGAGGGAGGTCCCTGTTGTTCGGGAGCTGTTAGAAAGTAAATCAGATACACCGCTGTTAGTAAAGAATATGGACGTCATGTTAAATATGATTCAAAAATAAGGATAAAATTGCAGCGTCATGGCAACGTGATGTAGTCGCTTTGGGACTCTATTAGTGAGCTCTAAGAAATCAGAAAGAAGAAAAATCTGTTTAAATTCACTCCAATGTCAGCAAAAACCTCAAAATTTGGGAGAAATTGGCGAAAAGTGTTTCTCACTCCGCATTCAGCTTTACTCTACCGAATACACTAAGGTTCTAAGCTGTATTAATTTTCCTGTACTGTCGCACGGGTTTGCAGTACAGTTGGGCCGGATTCTTTACACGACGCTTAAATTTATCTCGCGGGTAAGAAACACTTTCAATATAGTCGTATGATTTTGGGGAAAAATGTACTGTTTATTCTTGGCTTGTAAAGGGATGAACTCTAACAAACTCATCTTCAGCTAAAAAAATCAAACCAATGTTTAATTTTTATTTTAGCATAAATCAAAACCACCATTCGAAAATTAAACCTTTTCCAAAGTATTGAATTTCCCGGAGATTGTATCACTGAAAGTTTAAAATTTAGACTACATACTTGCCGCTGATGTCCGTACAAGAGCTTGCGGACTTTGCCCAGAGCAGGAAAAACTGTTACATGCTGTAACTGTGAACTTATATTGAGTGTACGGCTGCAGCCCTGCGACCAGGGCCTGTCGCTCAGACCCAGGCAACTCCACAGCTATCACGGCAACTGAGCTAGAGGGAGGTTGGCACTTGTAAATGACGTAGCGACTAATGACCCCCTGGGGGATCTGGGGAGGACTCCAGGAAACTATTACAGCAGTGCTGTTCAAGAAATGAGCACCAGTGTTCATGGTATTTTCGCCGAGTGGAGCTAAATAAGAATTGAAAACCATTAAAAAACATCTTCGTCATAGCATGTACAGCATATGTGTAAACACATACATTTCCATTCCTTTTTGAGGATATTTTTACTATTTCCCTAACACCACACGGAGGCCGTCTAACATCTCATAATCAAAACTTCTCTCAACTAGATTTAAGTGAAAACAAGACAAAGATTTAATGCCTATCCTCAAATGTAGCATATGTACGTATAAACCGGAAACTGTACAGAAAGTCTATTGTTTTCATTCAAAAATTGGAAGACGCTGTTAGCGCGCTGGAGCTCGAAATGAGACGTCTGGGCTTCCCACGGCTCTAGTCAGGTATCAGTACATGTTAAGTTACGTCCTTAAGGAAGACTCTTGGCTCTTAAAGGATCAGTTAACTAGCTGCATAAGAAACTTGACAGATGCCACTTGGCACACGTCCCCACATCACTTTTCACTCTTTTTATTATTCAATAATTCTAGAATGTTTCAGTTTTTTCTTGTATCTAGCGATCTCATTAACGACAGGTACTTGATTGATCAAAGTCTGAAGCGCTTTAGTTCTTTTTTAGCACTCCATATCTGTTGTTTATTTATTGAAATAACTTACTTCCTTCGCCAGTCCTATGCCTTGTCCAATTACTAACTCGGTCTCCCATGACTTGCGCAACAAATGTTCGCACCCTGAACTCATATACCGTGAATGGAACCAGTCCTGTCACGTTCGCTTCTCTGAAGATGATAATGTTCGGGTCATGGGCAGAATTGCTATTGAACTTCAAGACTCCGTCGCTTGTATCTTCGTCTAGGCGCATGTACAGCTCATAACGAAGAATTCTACCGTTCGGCTCGGTTGGCTTGTCCCATTCTACCCTCACTGCAGTGCCTCCCGGAAGTGACGTCACATTTGGTGCCAGCTGGAAATCCGGAAGTGTTGGCAGCGTCAGGATGGTTGTAACGTTACTACGAGCGCATCCACCATTGGTGCAAGCCACCACTGAGAAATTGTACACAGTGTATGGTTTAAGATTCCCCAACTTACACATGAAAATAACACCTCGACAGTTTACAACTTCAACTGAACTTCGGCTATTGATAGATATCAGCCGATATTCGGTGACACGACCATTTGGCATGTTGGGAGGTTGCCATGAAACAGTTGCATTCCTGGGTAGAATATCTGTGATGACCGGTGCAGAAATTCCACGTGGTGCGTCTTGGAAGGTGCGGTACACGTATCCGTCGTCTAAACTTCTAGTCTGACCAGATTCAGTGTAGGTAATGATGTAATAATAGTAGACGGTGTCAGGAGTGAGACCAGTGTCATTGAATTTTCGGTTCAGTCCAGTGTAGGCCAGGGTATCATTTCTGTACATCTCATAACGCAGGATGATGCCGTTAGGATTGTCTGGTGGAGACCATGTTAACATTATTGCACGGGACGAGAGAACTGTTACAAACGGTGCAGGCTGCTCAGATGGGGCTGAAATTAAAGGAGAACACACCTTAGTATGAGGTAAAATACACATTGAAATCAGAATAATCTTGGATTATCGACACACTATTAAAATCATTCTTATTATGGCCATAAATTTCCGTTACCTCCGCTGCAGCCATACTTGTTGTTCTGTTGAAGATTTATGGTTCCGTTTTTACACTTGTCACACTGTTTCCCTTCGACATTAACTTTGCATGTACACTGTCCAGTTTCATCACATTGATTGGTAAGACTGCCAGCCACATTACAGTTACAAGGAATACAGCTGAGGGAGTAACGAACAGAATATCATTGAGTTAGCAACTAAGTGAAGGGTAAATAGGCTGAATTACATTGTGTTCAGTTGCCAGAGATAAATATTCTACTCACTTCCCCGTTGTTGTAAAGCCGTAAAAACCATCTACACATCCATCACACCGCCGTCCACCAATGTTTGCCTTACAGGTACACTGGCCAGTATCATTGCAGTTTTTCCCAACAGACCCGGTTGTGTTGCACTGGCACTGGACACAGCCCTGTCCTGCTGGATTCCAGAAGTATTCCGCTGCACAGGAGTCACAGCGCAGCCCAGACACACTGGACAAACAGAAGCACTGTCCATTATTGCTCGAACATTGGAGTTCATCTGGAGAGGAAAAGCGAACGTAAATGAACAAGTATAAATCGAAGTTGATTATTTCACAGAAGTTTCCCCCGAGAAGCAACTCGGGCTAACAGGAATTGGTTGGTAAATATTGGTCAATATCTAGAGGAATAACACTTTGTCAAGAGGAGAACTGTCATCAATAACTTTGAAGGTTTTTCCGTTCAACGTACGATAAATCAATTAACACTTCAACCCCTAAGAGTGACTAGCATCTAGATTCTCTCTACAATATCACCCCTGTATTAAACAGTTAGTTCACGAGAATGAAGGGAATGATCACTAACAAAAGAAACTCTTGATTGTTTGACAAATTCTCCTTGTCAGCACCTCAGGAAATGTATAGAGAACAGTATGGAGAGTGTGCAAACTGACTTTGACTGACCTGGATTCTTTTTGTCACCATCTATGGTTCCCTTGGGATAACAGTTACATGGTTGACATCCGTTAGGATCTGATTGGTTAAGACCAAACGTTCCCGGCTTACATTGGTTGCATGTCTGACCAATCACCAATGGCTTACAAGTACAGTTTCCAGATTGCTGTTCACATTGACCTGACCCTCCCACAGTTCCTTTAGTGTCACAAACACACTGTGTACACCCCTGTGGATTGCTCTGTAACAGGTTGTAGAATCCCTGTTTGCACTGGTCACAGTTTTTGCCTTCCACATTGAGCTTACAGGTACATTCACCAGTAGTTTTGTCGCACTGATCCGAAAGCGATGATGGCGTACCAGCAATAGAGCAGTTGCATGATGAACAACCATTTGGCGTAAGGCTGTGGAAACCATCTTTACACTGATCACATTTGCGCCCAATCACTCCAGCTTTGCAAGAGCACTGCCCTGTTACTGAGTTACAAGTGTTTTCACTCCCAGCTGTTGTTCCAAACGGATCACAGTCACACGTCTTACAGCCTAAAGGGTCATGCCCGGACAGACCCCAGTACCCTGCCTTACATGTGTTACATGTTCTCCCTGTCACCCTATCTTTGCAGTAACACTGTCCTGCACAGGAGTCACAGCGCAGCCCAGACACACTGGACAAACAGAAGCACTGTCCATTATTGCTCGAACATTGGAGTTCATCTGGAGAGGAAGAGCAAACGTAAATGAACAAGTGTAAGTCAGAGTTGTACACTACATACGCGTCTGCCACGAAATGCCATTTTAGTCCGACAGGAATTTATCGATAAATATTGATAAATATCTGGTGTAAGACTTCTTTGTTGAGAAGAGAGTTGTCACTGATAGGTCAAGAGTTTGTCAACAACACGTACCACTGATTGGAATAAATAGCAATCTATTTCTTAAAAAAAGGGTCATCCACTGCAACATTTTCCTAGACCACACCAGCTAAAAACCTCCGGTTTTCAGAAATAGCAAGACTAAAAGCAACATTACGCACCATCTGATGCATTGCGTAATTTTTCTTTAGAACTTACTGAATCAGTTGTGTTGCGATTAAATGACAGGTAAAGATCATATAATGTATTTCCAATAGAGGTAGTCTTAAATACTTAAATACATAAGGACTGAAAAGTAAATGTCAAGAAGCTTCGAAGACACGTGATAAACGAACCAAGAATGTGTTAAAAAATGTTTTTAAAAATACACATTCTGATAAATGGCTAACAAAGATTCGTCTTAAAAGGGGTTTAAGTTAGGTCAGGTTTGTCTGACTTTCCGTCAATATTCGTTTATTCTCCTACGTGGGGAGAGCAACTGCAAGAGGAAATCGTCTTTCCATTATGTTTTAATTGGTTCTGAATAGAATGAAAATCTAACAAATTTCCGCCATCAACATTTGTACATTGGATCACTCAACAGCCTGATTTTTTTCTTCATAACAAAATTTCCTTCATTCACTTTGCTCCCACTTCACCAACAAAGAGATAAGCATGTATTGCTCTGACTTGTGATAAAAATAAAAACATCTAAAAAGTACACTGAGGCTACCTGGTCTCTTTCTGTCTCCATCTATTGTTCCGTTGGGAAAACAGTTACACGGTTGACATCCGTTAGTATCTGATTGGTTCAAGCCAAATGTGCCCGGCTTACATTGGTTGCAAGTCTGACCAATCACCAACGGCTTACAAGTACAGTTTCCAGATTGCTGTTCACATTCACCCGATCCTCCCACAGTTCCATTAATGTTGCATACACACTGTGTACATCCCTGTGGATTGCTCTCTGACAGACCCCAGTACCCTGTCTTACAGGTGTCGCAATTTCTTCCTGTCACTCGGTCTTTGCAGTAACACTGTCCGGATTCTGGGTGACATGAAATATTTCGATTTATGGTGCCATTAAGAAGACAGCCACATGAAATGCAACCAGTTGCATGGCTAGCTTTGAGATCATAAAATCCATCTTTACACTCATCACATTGACGGCCTTTAGTATTGTCTTTGCAAACGCACTGTCCAGCAACTACACTTGAGTTGGAAGCTTCCTATCCATTGAAAAAAATGGTTTAGGGAAATATATCTTCAATACTGTCAAAGAAATTAAAAGACCCTTGCATTCAGCAATCACATGAAGACAAGAAACATCCAATGATGAGCAAAATTGGCAAACCTGGACATCATAACTTAAGCATCTTCAGAAAAAAATAATTTGCTTTGGACGTATCAGCTACACACAGTGTGAAATTTGCTCACCAGTAAGTTAGGTGTTTCTTGTATCATGTGATGGCTGACTGCAAAGTGCCAATAGACATTTCGACAGGGCTTTTATGAATTAACTCCCCAAACTCTATGTACCCTTTGACTGAGTGGAAGGGCCGGACGGGAAATTATTTGAAAATATTTTGCTCGAGGTCTTAACGCACGGAACGATTGCAGCGAAGAGGTGATGGGTCATGACGAGAGCCGACTATTTTCCCTTTCGATCAGAGTTGATTCAGTCAATTATATGACTGTAGTATTTTCTTCTTTTGGCTCTGCTAGCGCCTTCGCGCACGGCTCTTATACGGGAATTTTTCCTATGTTTTCAATTAAAGTACGCGTATAGTGGAGTATAGATATATGTGGAGTTTAAGAAAGATGTTTTTCGTCTTGTCACGAGCGTGAGACAAATAAAAAAGTTCTGAGTCCCCATGAGGAATCGAACCTCAGACCTCTGATTGGCTACTAAAACTCCGAATATCCCTTGTTATTCACTTCCGAGCGACGTGCGCGGAATTTGGGTCCGAAACCATTGTAACAACTGTAGGAATAAATGAGTGCTTTATCATGTCACTGTTTTAGTACATACTAAAACAACTATTCACCTCCAATTCGGTGAATAGTTGTAAACTATAATTTCTGCTGAAAGCTTGTTTCAGTGACTCCTGCTTATGAAGCACAGCACTCTCTCCGATGAGCAACACACAAAGTAATCATTACAAACCTTGACACAATCCAACTCTCCAGGCTCTACCCCAAGCCCCTCACATCCACAAGGCGAACACACATCCGGTGACTTTAGACTCTTTCTAGACTCCCTGTAGAATCTCTCCTTGCACACATTACAAAAACGACCAGTAGTGTTGTGTTGACAGTTTATACACACACCTCCTCCCCCCTGGGTACGTGAGTCAGGGCTGGTGTCCAGAGTTTGATTATAAACACAACTGTTGGCATGATTATTACACTCGCACTTGACACAGGGGTATGAGTCATCATGATCACCTCTTCTAAATGGTTTGTCATTGTATAACGGCTTGCAACGATTGCACTGACATGGAAAAAAATGGCAACATATGTTATAGAAAAAATACATCTGAAACAATTTAACTTACCAATGACAATCCAATGATTAACACTGTTTGGCAAATTGTTTACAGTGGTCTGAAACCATAGAGAATAGTATTTCGTGCCAGGTCGTGTTGAATAAAAACAGAGCTTCGTTCCAGACAATAACCGTACTTGTTTGCCCATAAGACAGTTTTTTTTTTCAGAAAAAACTGATTGTAAATTACGCAAATGAAGCAAACCATTTTATCCAGAGACATTACATTAGAAAACAAATACATCTTTGCTCATCAAAATGTTCTTACAGTTTCTCCCTCCGTATTAGTTGATGGATGACAGTCACAAATACATTGTCCAATGTGCGTGGAGTTCCCTTCAATATAGCTGAAGGATGATGCATGACCGAAACATTCACACCTACAAAATACAATATCAGAATGTAACAGTAAGTACATGTACGTAAGTTAACTAACCAGTGGCTATTGACCTTGCTTAATTTAGTCAACTGCAGTCAACTACAGTTACATAAAGTGCCTTTACTGAGAGAGGACGTTCTCAGGTTCATAGAGACTTAATTGAACTGTGTTGCAGCATACTCTGGCGTAATAAAGAGATTTTTCAGCATTGAATACACGTGAATTTGCTAACCTTCCAGTGACAAGAATTCTTTCCAGGCCATAGTACCGGTGCAGAGGATTCTGTACCAAAGTATGATTGTAAAAGTTAAACTTGATATGAGTAGCTTTTAAGAACTGCAACAGTCTGTCTGAGCAGTAAAGATTACCGCATCCGGAACCAAACGGTCGCACTGGAATGTTGGAGCCTGGAGGCGGCGGATATTCTGTCTGAAAGGTTAACACTTCTCGGCTGGACTGCAAGGGTCTGAAATAAAACAATCATTACTACCAGGTAACAATTTGAACCAAACATTTTCCCACAATTCTTTAAACAAGTTCCAAGTCCAGTTTAACTGCAATCTATCAATAAAGGCCAGAAACTTGCTTCATTTTTTCCTGAATCAATAATGCTATTGTTAATGAGAAACGACAACTTACTTTTTATATTGGACACAGTTCACAGAGTCAGGTTGAGTCAATGGACCATTGTTTTGTAAATCAAATGAGGTCACACAATCCTCAGCAAAATACTGCCAGGACTCGTAGGTATGTCCGCTGTCCACTGATCGCTCGATCTTTATTGCTCCAGGTACAGGTCCATAGAAAGTCAAGACGATGTAGAACACCTAGCATAGTATTAAAAAAATATATACTAGTCCCTTATTTACATTTAATTTGGTTTAAGGGCTGGGTCATGACCAACAAACTGCCCTATGAAATTAATTTGATGTAACATATTAATCAAGGCTAACATTGAAGAAGTCAGCAATATTGATGGACGTTTTCTTCTTGAATCGCTTTTCTTGGTAATAAATAACACTTAGAATTGAAAATCCCACCTGCAATCCAGCATATGCCAAATTTATGTGAATGGTTGCATTTTCTGTGATCTCTGACAGCCAGTAACTGAGTGAGTCACCATCAGTGGCAAACTCAGGTGGATGAGCTGTGTCGTTTAGCCTGGATACTGTGTCAGTGTATCCATCTAAGTTTTTCAGACACTTAGCTGGTTCAGCAACATTTATTTTTGGATGAGTGGGTGGGCATCGACAATTGCTAGCAACATAAACTGTTGGAAGGACACCTGTGAATGCCTCTATCGCTTCCCTAGAAAGAAAACAGTAATCATTTCGGCGAGAAGAAATAATATCCAACACATGTTAAACAAGATACTCTCCTTTCATATGTGTCATGAAAACCATCACAACAAAGTTGGTGCATGATACGTTTAACCAGGCAAAATACGGGTGCATCTTATTATTTTAAACTGAACTGAAATAAAAGTGCGCAAAAACTTTATGTGATTAACCAATATATTTCTTAGCTTGTTTGAGTCTGCGTTTTTCTGTGGTGGATAATAAGAATTCTGCGTCACCTGAAATAGACAAGGTCAGCGGATGTTTTTTATATACTTAACTTTTATTAATTACAAAAACTGATAACGTATTGATATCGTCTTTTTGACATAGGAAGGCTTGGAAAAAAAAGTATAATATAAAAGTATAATGCATGTGCACAGCCGTTATAATAATTCTCATTTATTTTGCGTCGCAAGGAAGATACTTACTCAGAACCAGGAGTTATGAACAATCTTACTTCTCAGCTGGTGTACCTACCTGTTGGTTAAAGCTCTGTCATACATGAAGATATCCTGCATCAGGCCTTCATACTGCCACTCTGCATCACCTGGAGGAATTTCTTTAGATTAATTTTTGTGATAGAGGAAAACATCATAGTATGTCTTTATATTTATCTCATTTTTACCATGACTTTGCTTTAATGAAAGAGCCAAAATATAATATATTTAAGTTCAAAGTAAAGCTTAAATATATTCCGGTAAGTAATTAAAAAAAAAAAGGCATAAAATATCTCGTTAACTGTTGATGATTATGTTTTAACCCTGGCATAAAACTTTCTTTTTTTGTGCTGTCGTGGGTGTACGGCAAAGAAATTCTTGGTGCTCCGATGCGCTATCATTGAGCCAGAGAGACCTTACGATTGGTTGGGCCATAACTGATTTCATGTGTGACACGCATCCTAGTGGCGTACTGCTGGGACCAACGATATCGAAAGCGTCACATGCGTTGTTGGTATTAGAAAAATGGCGAATTTTGAGCTGAAAATTAACCATTCTTTCTTATTTTTTCGACTTCGTTAATACCCTATGTTCATTTATTCCACGTTATCAGGTCTTCTTGCTAGTATATACTAAAACAGTAGATTTATTATCTCATATCCAACACGCATTCATGGAGTGATTGTTAACTATTTACCTCCGAGCAAAGCACGCGGGATTTGCGGCCTAAAACATTGTTATCGTTGCAGGAATAAATGAGCTAAAATAATTTTTTGTGTGTTCTATATGATCTCACTGTTTTAGTATTAAACAATTATTTAGTTCAGTGTCAGTGGTTGGCGGTGGATATTTACCGCGCTGCTTCGCTGCTCATTGAATACCTACCACTAGCGACCCTCACTTCGATTAATAATTGTTAATTATCTTCCTAATGATGTCATGATGACAAGCGGGAAACGTTGACGTTTGCACTACAAAGCTAACTACATGGACAGAGCTAATGACTTTGATAATCCTTAAGAGGCTCTAAGCCCTTAACTAAATAATTGTCACTGACCCCCATATTTCTGTCCAATTCGAATACCACCAGCAGAGTTATTGATGTAATCACTCAGAGTCACGAAATTTGCATTCATGAGTTCACCATCAATGTAATATGACAGTGCTTTATCAATAACTGCTACAGTTATTAAATGCCACTCATCCTGTTGAAGCTTTTCACTTTGGCTTTGCAGAAGGTTGTATGTAGCAACTGATGCATTCCCAGTGGCAGGTCGATAGTAAAACATCAAGTTATAGTCCTTGATAACAAGTTGAAAGACATTGGCAAAATTTGGAGGAGTAGTCTCATCTTTAGACATGATCGTCCTATTAAAAAAAAGTTGATAACAAGTATTAATAGTAGTATGTATGTATGTATGTATATGGAAGCTAGAATCTTTCCGAATAATTTTGGATTATCGAAAATAAAACCAGCTTGAAAGGAGTATATGTAGAATTGACTTGTTTATACGAGCCAAGAAAACGAAAACTGTTATAAGGGATGAGTAAATAGGAATGAGTAAGAAAGGGAAATGATACATATATGCGAAATGTACTCAAAAGAACTAAGTCCAGCTGTTTTTCCCAGAGTATAATGAAAGAATCAAACACCCCCTTACGTAAGACTTAAGAGCAACAGTCTGTAACTTTCGAACTTTTTCAAAGAATCGCGGCCACTTAACCACACCGATTGGCTGAAATTTAGCATGAAGGCTGATTTTAAGGTCCTAACCACGAGATTGGTGTTTCAAAGTTCCAGTTGTTTTTGCTCGGCAAAAAATCAGTAAAGCCGGCGTAGTCTGCTCATACTTGCTCGCCAACATGGCGTATAGAAAGTGTTCCCATGACTTCAACTCGAGTCCTGTCGTAAAGATTTCCTAAAATCCTTATCCTTAGGTCAGGAATAAAGTCTAATACCACATTCAAAGCTTAAAGTTGTTTTGTTAATTACGGTTTAATTTTTTTTCTTCGTAGAAACTACTTAACCTAATACTTTTTTGACTTAAATTTAGCACATTGGAAATGTAAGTGAGCAAATACTTGAATCCTATAGAAAATTAACTTTTTCAGCTCTCTATTTATGATTTTCATTCAGTCAAAACCAGTTTAACAAAACATGTTTCGTTGGTGTGAATAGGGTATAAGTCTTATTTCGTCCAGAATAAAGGCAAATTCAAGAAGTTTTCTTGATATTATGGAAGTATCTGTTTATTTTGACCAAAAGCAAATATCTCTGAGCGACATTGCAGGAACGGGATAAATATTTGGTTACCGAATGAATTTAAAGAATCGATCCGGCAATAACGCTTGGAAGGGAGAGCGAAAATTTTTTAAAAAAAGAAAAGATTCTTCTGAATTCCAACCTCTTCATTTGGTGGTAATTGGTGACTTACTCAAATCTGATGCCTATAAGCTACACTTGCAGTTAATCCTACTCGTCACGCCAAAGGTTTAGATATTGCGTAAATTACATCATGTTTTTGAGTGGTTCTCAGTTTCGTATTTCGTATAACAGTATAAAGAAAACCCAACCTTTCAGCATGTCTCCTTGCAATTTTTTTTTCTCTTTTTTTCACGACGGTGAGCGCAAGATGCCTACATGAGGCGCTCTCACTAACAGCATTGACATGAATTAAGTGTTGTTTGAAACAAACATTACCTCGCGGGAACGCGCACGCAATCGTTAATTGAGTTTACTCTAAGATCTATTTTGCTTTGAGAGACTGTTCGTGAAGGATATTTTTTAAAACTTCTTTCAGTGGCTCTAAACTAGCTTTAAACCTTAACTGTATGAAAAACGAAACAATTAATTCGAATTAAATCGTCGTTCATCACTGAACTGTCGGTTGTTGCGAAAACTAAGACCCTCGAAAGCTAAGAGCCAAGAAACCATAATTAATTTATTTTTCAATGACGTGGGCACGACACATGTGGCTTTTTTTTTAGGTTGAGACAGCTTACAAGTTCGCACTGTTCTCAGTCTTAAATAGGTTTGTGCCTTTATGAGTTCAAGTCTTACTAGGTGTCGTGTTTCGCATCCCATTTTAGAATCAAATACCTACCCCTGACAGAAGTTTTCAAAGAAGGGAGTACATGCTAAGGAACGAAAGCGGGACCAAGAAATGACGCATCGATGAATTGGAAGCTTCAACAAGCCCCTTCCTCCGGGCGACCCATGGGTATTTTACTGTCGTCCGTGCCCTGGGGATGGTAAATCTGAACCTTCCCTGGCTGGGGTGGGAAATTTGTACGGAAATGTTAAGTCTTTCCAGCGGATTATACGTGCTTTATCGCAAAATGTGGAGGAGTAAATACTTCATTTTCGCGTGCGAATGTCCCAGAAATAAAGGTTTACGAGGTCTAGAGTTTTAAAGCTAGGTAAACGAGTAGAAAGTTATGGTCGCTGAGTTTTCCTTTTTTTCAAAAAAGTGAACTTTGGTAGGGCGTTGGAACAAATTACCACCCCGGGGGCGGAATATCATTACGTTTATGTCAAATCAAAAGATATTTCCATGGTATTAGGAAACTTTCTGGATGATAAATGTACTTTAACTGTTTACTTCTCATCGGTGAATTGATCTTAGAGCTTTTAGGACTAGGTCCCAAACATAGCCAGGTCCTTACAGGTTGATAATTTTTTTTTCCTTGACCGTTTCACTTCCCCCATTTTTTATTTACGAAACTTGTTCATCTAGGAACAAACGTTCTTCATAGTAGGTGGTATCTCCTGGATCGAGGTAACACTGAGATATTAAGTTACTAAGCTGGGGTAACTGTTCAAGGCGGCCTAAAGCGACCTTAGAACGTTGGGATCACATGTTGTCAAAACCAGATATTTGCCATATTTTGGCAAAAATAAATGTTAAGAGGAAGGGAAGATCGTTTCATGGATAACACAAGATTTTGAGAAATCTTTACTATAGGACTCGAGTTGAATTCAAAAGATCACCTTCGCCATATTGGCGGGCAAGTATAGGCAGACCAAGTGCACTTTCCCTCTTTTTGGCCAAGCAAAAATACCTGAAACTTTTTAAAATTCATTTCGTGATTACGACCTTAGAGCAAGACTTCCTGCCAGATTTCAGCCAAATCTTTGGAAGGAAGTGGCCGACGAAGATTCGAAAGTTAAGGACTATCGCACTTAAATGACCATCACGTTGCCAAACTTTATCAGGTGGCTTTGTGGGCTGAGTTTTGTGAAATTTATTCAAGTTCGGAGGTTTCTTCGATTAATTTAGACACCCTTAATTTCTCTGAGCTTTCTTCACCTAGAATGAAATGCTTGGGGGTGTAGGGGACGGAGGGGTGGGGTGGGAGAGGATTTTAGTGTCTCTATTTGCAGCTGCCAGAGTAACACCCATTAGACTGACAAACCTTAGTAAACAATAGAATAGCATAAGTTCACTGTTCAGCCTCTTTTTTATCGGACGTAGCGTATCCCCGTTCAAGATTTTAGATTTATTTTCTCCAGAACATCATGAAGAAGTCTGCAACGATTTCAAAGTCGTATTGAGCTAATTAATTTCGTGCTTAAAATTTTATGATTGATTACTGAAATTAATCGGAAAGAGTTGCATCGAGCTTAAAAAAAAACCGATTTACGAAGGAGTACAATTGATTTTAACGTCGATTCATGTGCCCCCTCTCACCTCCTCTCCCCTTTAACTGGAAAGTAACTTTAACATGGTAACATAAAACTTACCCTTTGTTTCCTGCCTTCTGTTTAATCCAAACGCTTATAGTGAACCCAGGATTCTGAAAGTCTATAAATGGAATCCTTAAAGGTTGTATGGATGAATTCCCTTGAAATCGGAATGATCTGACAATAGTTCCATTCCTCGGATCGCCATCTTGAGTGACTCCAACTTCATTCGAAGTTTGCGCTAAGTCTGTGGGAACAGGTTTGGCTGAACTACAATTTGTACAACAAGCAAATTCGCAGTTCTTTTCAACGCAATTCGTCAAAGACGTCTGTTTAGTCAACGACTGACAATATTTACTAGATGTTGCTCCACATGTTGAAGAAGAAGTGATCGGTTTTAGTACAGCAAGATCCTCTAATTTCGGAAAATAGCCTCGGCCATATGTCGATGAAAGGTTTGAAAAAATTAACATCAAAACGTTAAAAAGTTTCATTTTGACTCTCCAGTGAAAGTTGGCAAGCAGAGTGTTGCAGTAATTAACGATTGTAAATGTAAATTTCAATGCTCAAATAAAGTCATGATTGCGGAACTGTCAATCAATCTGTCATTGCTGCTCATTGATGCCTGGCTTTTACCTTTCCGCTCCATGAAGCGGGAAGGAAAAAAAAAAAGACCGTGGCACCACAGGCAGTCCAAGCTTCAGCTGTGAGATCATCTTGCGAAATACGAGTCGTGTAGAAATATGAGCTTGCTAAGCTTGTTCGATCCGATGTGACATGACATTTCACAACGGAAATGACATGTTAAAATTATTTATTCAATAAAGTAAAACTGATCAGTATAGGGATCGCTTTTTAAGTGTCATGACCGCTGGGCTAATAGGGACTTTAAGATTGTCGACGACGGTCGGCTACGACAGTTAAATGAGTGTCACGCAACGTTTCACACCTGTGAGATGTCACCGTCGGAGCTCTGGGGCAGTGTGTTTCTTGTTTCAAAAGCGTGACAGTTGAAGTTCACGGTGAATATACTACGGCGGAAGTGTTGATTTGCAGACGTTTCTGTGTCTACATGTCCGGCAGCCGAACAGGTTTATGAAAATACTCCGTGTCCGGCAGTCAGAAATTTCTATAGAAACACTCCTGAAATGTTCTTTCAAATATCTAAGGAGTATTAGATGTTTCATTTTAAATGTCAAGCGATTTAAAAACTTAATTTGGATTTTAAGTGGAGGAATTTTCTAAGCCTCTGCATGCCGTAAACTCGCAAGCTTTTCGACACTTACAAAACAATTCTGACCTAGTCTATTGAGACCGTGCCGGTAGTCAGAAATATTCTCCAAATTCTCTGAAAATACCTAATACAAACCTAATGAATGTGCTCGATGGGTTTTTTTAGAAATGCCGAGCGGTTCCAAATTTACGATGCCTTTTTAGTGGACAAATTTTCCCGAGCTTGTGCATATCATAAAATCGTATGTGTAAGATATTTAGTTTTCTCGCGTGCACCGCTTTTTAATTTATCCTAGTATCTATTTAGTTGGTCTTGACCGAGGGACCGTTGTATATGGGGGTACAGCTGGCCTGGGATTTTCCTCCTTGGTGCAGGAGGACGTACGGGGAGGTTTTTCACTCAGCTGTTGTTCCACGCCCCTAAGTCAGTTAGCTTGTGATTTAGATGTTTCATGGATTGTATTTTATTTTTCTATGATACGTAATGTATCCTGCGGTTAAGAATATATGAAAGTCATATATTTGAACTGCGGATAAAGACATGAATGAAAGTGATCCTCGCAGTGATGTGCACTACTTAGGCAGTAGTGAAAATAAGGCCTGAAAAAAATTTCAGGCCTGTACGGGATTTGAACCCATGACCTCTGCGATACCGGTGCAGCGCTCTACCAACTGAGCCAACAAGCCATCAAAATTTCAGGCCCGTACAGGTGCCAACTGAGCTGTCTTTCATGTCTTTATCCGCAGTTCAAATATATGACTTTCATATATTCTTAACCGCATATTCATCACTTCACGGGTTTATTTAGAACCACTATCATGACCAGCTCCCAGTTGGCTTGTTAGCTCAGTTGGTAGAGCGCTGCACCGGTATCGCAGAGGTCATGGGTTCAAATCCCGTACAGGCCTGAAATTTTTTTTTCAGGCCTTATTTTCACTACTGCCTAAGTAGTGCACATCACTGCGAGGATCACTTTCATTCATGTCTTTATCCGCAGTTCAAATATATGACTTTCATATATTCTTAACCGCATATTCATCACTTCACGGGTTTATTTAGAACCACTATCATGACCAGCTCCCAGTTGGCTTGTTAGCTCAGTTGGTAGAGCGCTGCACCGGTATCGCAGAGGTCATGGGTTCAAATCCCGTACAGGCCTGAAATTTTTTTTCAGGCCTTATTTTCACTACTGCCTAAGTAGTGCACATCACTGCGAGGATCACTTTCATTCATGTAATGTATCCTGTAGTCTTTTTTGGAGAATAAACTGAGCGCTTGGTTTGAAGCAAGCAGTACGTAAGGGTTGTGTGTGTTAGTGAGATCTAGAGGAGAGGAGGAGCTCCGCGTGAGAGGACTTGTCACGCAATACGTCACGATGATTCTTTCCCAGAATCGGGGGGGAATGATAATCAATAATCACTGCCTGGTCTTTGTGTTCGCTTTTCAGAGTTTCAGAATCCGTTAACTATGGGAAACTCTTTAAAAATCGAGGGAATTGATATCAAAGAAGAACTTGGCGGGGGAAGTTATGGCGTAGTTTACAAAGCCAAATGGAATGGACGCTTTGCAGCCGTTAAAGTCCTGAGAGATGACATGTTTTGGTGTTATCCTAGAGCAGTTGAGGATTTTAAGAAAGAATGTGAATTCCTTCGAGTGTTAAAACACCCCAATATCGTTGAAATGTACGAAGTTCTTTTTCCAGAAAACAGATCGCCTGTTCTTATCACAGAGCTCATGCTTTGCGATCTACAATCGCACTACATCAACTCGAAAACTACACCTAAAGTTTCGCTGGACGAAGTCATTAGAATCATGTTGGATGTCGGCGAAGGACTGAAATTTCTGCATGAACACGAGTGTCCCATCATTCACCGAGACATCAAATCTAAAAACATTTTACTCAACACGAAACTAAAGGCGAAGATTGCTGATCTGGGCCAAGCAAAGGAGTCTCCGCTGGGAACTTCCCGGCATATGTGTAAGACACCTGTCCCCGGCACGACAGTGTACATGGCACCGGAAACATTCCCTCGCGGAAATCGTCAGGTCAGAAGTGATCGCCCTACGGTTGATTATGAAACAGAAATCGACGTCTTTTCGTTTGGAGTTGTCTTGCTGGAAATTATCGTCGGTCACGTTCCGTCCCCCAAACCAATTTGTACGCCATACAAAGGTAAGTGTTGAAAGGAGCAGGGGTTGAGCGGCGGAAGGGGTGAATATTTTGGTTGAATATTCTTTGTTATTGTTCCTACATTCTCCTTATTGGGTTCTAATCCTTGGTTACTTTGTGTGTCAAAGGCGGAACAGTTTTCCGAACTTTTAGAACTTCCAGTCTTTAAATCTCCTGTCATGTCCTCAGTGCAGACCATATGTTTGTATGATAACTCGCTTGGATTATCGCTTGGAGTCTCCTAGATACATGATAAATCTCCTCTAGAGTTCACTTGATCTCTTAGATGAAAGTGAATCCGGAAAACTTCTCTCCTAAAGGGTAAAAATCAATTGAATTTCATGCTTAATCTTAACCATTACAATTTCCTCAAACGTGATTGTTGTATTGGCTTCTTCGTTTCTCACTAATCATTCTGTAGAGCTGTAACCGCTCAGTGTAATCAGAAAGTTGGCTGTGATCGGACGCCAGTAATTGGACAATTGAAGTGGCCAATCATACTAAGTCCTCTCAGCCAAATCCACCTATCACAGAATTAATCACAATAACCATAACAATGACCACTTATCCTTAGAAAAAATTGAGGAATTTCCAAAACAGAGAATTTTTTTGCTACAGACATTGTCTCTACAGGAGATATTTGACCTAAATGTATTTGTTGTTTCCAGAAATTGTGATGGTTATGATTAACTGGTAACAGGACTTCTATGTCATCCAGTTTTGTGTCTGTAATCATACTTGTGATTGATAAATTGGACTCCTGCTTCATGGTCGTCCAATTTCGCTAACTACTCATATAATTACAGAGCAAATTGGACTCCACTTTAGGTCCTATTACCATTATTAATCAAAACTATAACAAATTTCTTGAATGTGATTGGTTATCACTGGCCCAATTTGAGCACTAAGAGGACATTGTACACAATATGCTTGTAATTGGACTGTGTATAGAACAGTTGACATAATTATAATGCCTGTTTAAGTGGGCAGTATGCATCATGTGCGTGCACTGTTTTTTCACATTTCACCAAGTTAACTTTTTTTTTGATAAAGTATAACCAATGTCTAACTTTTTCTCAAATTTTGTCATAGTTTTGATTAATTGGTAACAGGACTTTGTGTCATCCAATTCATTCTGTAATCACACTCATTATTAACAAATCGGACTCCCACTTTGCAGTTGTCTAATTTTGTTAATCACACTTATAATTACAGACCGGATTGGACTCCACTCAGTCCTATTACCATTATTAATTTACAACATTTATGAGTTTCCTGTTTAAAGTTGAGTGTTATTTTGTCATTTCAATTAGGATTAATATGTATTCACTTTAGCTTCTTCAGTAAGAGGGGCTAGAATGGAACAAAGCAGTTGGAAAGATAATCCATAATTGTAACCTAGCTCTTCTGAGTATGGTTTATCAGCATTTGGTTTTCTTGACTGTTCTGTGGGCATCAATCAAAGGCAGAGAATCATCCTCTCCTCCCATCCGTAAATAAAATCCTTTTGGGTGCTGGTATGTCACTTGGTGATGTCCATGGCTGAGAGATTGTCAGATAAATGAATATTTGACCAAGAGGTGTGGCATGGACCATCTCTCAGCAAAGGACACTATCAGCCAACTTGTCAGCAAGCCAGAAGGGGCTTTAAATATTCTACAAGCCTTCCATTAATTTTTTTATCATGTGTTGACAAAAAATTTTGTTGACTTCCCAAGCAGCATTTGAGAACAGCTTTTTAATGTCACTACCACTGGACTTGACAAAACGAGTTCCTTTTTCTCCCATGCTAAAGAATATAAATGAGTTTGTTGAGCAAATTATAGCTTACTGCAGGAACAGAGTTATCCCCTTCTCTCCCAGGAGTGACCAAGACATAATCTCTCCTTACTTTATCAATACAAATTAAGCTGACTAGTAATGAGAATAAACAAAAATATCAACCAGGGGATGTTCTATGATTTAACATTTAATTCTTGAAACTAAATTTATAAAATGTGAAAGACAGTAAAGAGGATTCCTTTTAATACCCTGGGAATGGGGCTCAGTGTCAGTGATCATTATTTTGTTGACCCCACACACAATTAAATGTTCAAATTTTCCTTTTTACAAAAAATTAAAAGTCCACATTGAGTGCTCTTGGTCTTCAAGATCACTTTTTAATGAACTTGGCACCTTATCCAGCCCCAGAAATGAAGAACTGAGGTAATTGTGCCTCTTAAGAATGCAACTTTCCCAAAACCTTAGGGAACCAAGACACAGACACTTAATATCCCATTCAGTGCCTGAAGATTTAACGATAAGGCTAGTACTGTATCTCTCAGGAACAAATGCACTTCTGGTACAAACTCCCCTTTGATGCTTAAGTAAGGATAGGTGGAGAGGAGGGGTAGGCCTTGCCATGATCTTTTAAAAAAGAAATTAAAAGAAAAAATCTCAGAAATGTTTTTAGTTCATGTTACTCTTGATGGATGATGATTTGTGGAATTTTAAAATTGTTGTTGAAGTTCCAGTTTCAATCCCTGTCTTACCAATAGAATCATGAACCTTATAAAAACACCTTTGTTCTCTAATTTTTCGATGCAGAATAGCACAACACTGAATCACATTATTATTTCACCAATTTACCAATATTTTAACCCTTTAACCACCATGAGTAACCAACAGAGAATTTCTCCTTACAATATCAATACAATATCAAGTAGACAAGTGATGAGAATAAAGAAAAATATTAATTAGGGATTAATAGTTGATCCAGTACCAAATTCTCCAAATCAACATTACATGAACTATATAGCTGACAGTAAGGAGAATTACAAATGAGATCTTGGGAGTTTAAGGGTTAAAGTAAAACTCCCACGAAACCTATGGAAAGTGGCAAATGTGCCAAGACCTACATAATTGATCCTGTTGCTCCCAGATCAAATTTGTCATTCTCCTTACTGTAAATCACACAATTCTTATGATGTTAGCTCAGAGAATTTAGTATTGGATCAACTAATTATCCCCAAATTGATATTTCTTTATTCATATCACTTATCTGGTTGATATTGTATTGATATTGTAAAGAGAAATTCTGTTCTGGTCACTCATGGGAGTTAAAGGGTTAAAAACCTAAGAGAGCTCATATGAAAGTTCCAAAGCTTTGACTACACTCAGCAGGGTTGCCTCTTTTTTGAGAAAAGGGCTGGAAGGTTCATTGTCATATTAAGCATGTTCCCAGGAAAATTATTACTGCTGTGTCATCATATGCCATAGTAATTTGCTGTTCCTTGGTAATTGGGTTCTTAATTTTATTACCATTTAGAGGAAAGTAAGTAAACACAAGTCCAATGTAATGAGTAAGCCCCTTGCTAAATCAAAAATACCCTATGGATTGTAGAGCCTCACTAAAAGACACCCTGATGAATTGTGAACACCCTTCAAAATAACTTGAGGTAAAAGTTATTTAATAATGAGTCAGTTGGACTTACCAACACCAGTAATAGTGGACTAGGTACCTAAAGGTGGGGTTATGCCACAATTACCTAAGGTTTGTAGGACACTGCTGGTATAGTGAGAGGATGGTCACATTAATTGTTGCATCATATCATATTTCCTTAGCCCTGCCCCACTCCTGGTTACAAAGCAATGTTGGTTTCCTTGCAATGTTATTAATGTTTTCATTTAGTTTCTGTGATCCCCTTCCTGATCCTCCTTTATCTGTATCACTCTTCACCCTGTGTTTTTATATATGTATTATGTACCAGATTTACCACCTGGGCCCAGTTGAATAATGGTCGGAAATGCTATCCAACAAATAAATTGCTACACAAGAGATAAGTGGTAGAAAAACCTATAGAGTAAGCCACTGCATAGAGTTTTCTCCAGTGGATAGCACTATCCATTTTCAAACAAGTGGGGCCTGGCTGTTAAAAACTACACGCTTTGTGAAATGCTGTCAGAAATAAGCTCTTATGTAGTTCTGTTATTTACGTTATTGGGTTTATTACTGGTATGACTGGCACCATCATGTAGACTGATCTTTGGGCATGTTATTTAAGATTAAATTGATGTAATAGTCAGCAAAAAACTAGTGTTGAATCAAGTAAATCGACAGTTTACTTTCAGTAAATACCATCTATAAACTTACTAACCCATCAGGAATATGAGACTCTCTTCCCTCAGTAACAAATCCTCCTTTGATAATGACCCCCTCCCCTAACCTAAAACATCAAGTGGGATAGTGCCCCCCTTGAAACAGCATCTTTTCCACAAAAGCTAATGGAAAATAGGTCAAATTTTGTCAAAGTACATGGAGATTTGTGTTGCTAGGGAACCATGAGAAGATTTGGAGATAGATGGAACAGCCCTGTTATCCTATATTCAGAGGGGTGGTGGGGAGGTCTGAGGGGTGGAGGGGTACTAAAAAGGTACTGTTGTCTCTACTAAGTCAGTATCTTTCCTTATTTTGTATCAGATGGAAACATAGTACGGGAACACAATCGACGAAGAAAGGAACTTGGAGAGATGGGCACTCTTCACCCTCTACGAGAAATAGTCCTGCAATGTCTGGAAAATGACCCATCAAGAAGACCCTCGATTAGCCAAGTGATTAATGATTTACGCAGAAACGACGGCAGTCAGAAACGAATTGAGTTGAAAATTGTTTTACTTGGAAACTCAGGCGTTGGAAAATCTCTTTTGATAAAGAAATACATCAACAAGGACTTGCCATCAGAACTTGTTCGTTCGACAATCGGTGTGGAATTGCATCCAGTGCCGCTTCAAATTGGAAATCAAATGGTAATTCTGAGAATTTTAGACCCGGCAGGCCAGGAGAGATTTGACAGCATTGCTCCAGCCCTGTTCAGAGGCTCGCATGGAGCTTTCCTTGTCTATGACATTAGTGAGCCGAGAAGTTTTTCTGATCTCCCAAAGCACTTGAGCTTTATTGAGCCTGTGTGCGGCGAAAATGTCAAAGTTATGTTAATTGGGAACAAGAAAGATCTTCAAAGAAGAGTCCATAATGAACTTGCTCAAAACTATGCTGAAAAAAACGATATGGAGTACCTTGAGGTTAGTGCGGTAACTCTTGAAAACGTCGAGGAAATGTTCGAGGGCATAGCGAAAAAAATTTTAGAATCACTAGACATCAGCGATGTACAGATTATGGAAAGAAAATTACATCGGAGTCAGTCTCGAATCCATCTCGGTGAAGATGATCAGGAAGAACCCGGTGGTAAATGTTCGTGTTAGCGCAGTCTTTATGGACCTTAAGTTGTCAGGACTGCAACGTATTCAGGAAGACGTGTATTCCAAAATGAATTTTTATTTTCAGTTAAAATTTCACGCGAAGGCTAGAGGTGTTTACAACTGTCTCTTTTGGTACCACACAGGAATCACTGATGAAGTACGAGATAAAGTTAACAAAAGAATCATGTATGTAGAAAAAACTATCAATGAGTAATGAATCATCGCGCCAAAGGCAGGAATTACGAACCTCAAAGGTCAAATAATTGTCACGATTCTAATTTCACGCATGCCCAAACTCTTAACGGATTAAACAAATGAAGAAGTGAAAAAATATCATACATTATATACCTCCAAGAGATTATATGCTATTGATAATACTCGATACACGACTGTCTTTGTAGTGTTTGTATGTTTGTTTGCCCCTAAACCTAACCTTCTGACACATCCTGACCAATCTGACTATATTTAGTATCCACTTGGAATTTTAACGCTGCTCACGTGGGTTAACCCTTTTCTCCCTGATGTCATTATGCATATTCTCCATACTGTTCTTTATACGTTTTCTAAGATGCTGACAAGGAGAATTTGTTTACTGATCAAGAGTTTCTTTTGTTGGGCATCATTTTCTTCATTCTCATGACCTTGAAGTGTGATTCAGGGGTGATGTGAAATTGTAGGGAGAAACTAGATGTTAGTCACTCTTAGGGGCTGGAGGGTTAAGCTGAAGTTGAGGTGAGTTTTAAATTCAAAATTTCATGAACCCTTCCACTTGAGGGACCAGGGAGGGGGGAAGGTCACATGGATTTCAGGGGGAACGGGGGGGGATTAGTCGTTAACAGAGTTGAAAGAGGAGACTGTAGGAAAAATTGACTGCTAATGAGCTCATCACTAGAATACAACAGGACGAGGATCAGCTAACTTCCTTCTCCCTCCCTTCCCCCCCCCCCCCCAGGTGACAAATAACGACCAGTCTCTGAACCACTGGCTCTGGTCTTTGATGAAGATAATAGAGTTCTTCGACGACGAGGGAGGGACTTGCGTCTGAAATCGGAAACTTTCGCTCAGAGTTGAACACTACGGTCTAAATCCGACTCCAGTATCTATCTATAATCACAGCTAGTGTCCAAAATTGGACAATAAAGACCAAAATCGGACACAGGTGGCCAAGATCAGACATCAGTGCTTAAAGTATGACATTGACATTAGATGATAGTGTCCACAATCGAACATTATGCAGTAAAGAGGATAACGATGAATATTTTTAAGTTGAGAGGGGAAGGGGTATTTCTAAACACGAACGCATGAGCTTCAGCCAATGGGGCAGGGGTAAGGGCTTGCTAAATGCTTAGTAAGACAAGTCTTTTTCAAAAATGTGGGAGGCCTAAACCTCCTTTCCCCCCCCCGCCCCCCCGCGAATCTAATGTTCATCCGTGTTTAACATCGTCCTCGATCACTTTAGTTCAACAAACAGCACCGTGATTTACTTTTCCTGTCGTTCTTGTCATGTTCCATTGTTCCCTTTTCTTCCTTGAGTTCTATGACTCCCAGATTGAGGGCGTCACGACGAGGGGTACGGAAGCGTTCAGCAATGGGGGACTTCTCCTGGCTGGCATCCCTGTTAGAAAGGGTTTCTCGCAATGATACCAGAAGACTGTTAGCCGTAGCTTCACCTTCGTTTTTTTTTTCACATTCAATCATTAAGTCTATGAGAACAGAAAATATTTCATCAATGTTCTTTCCAGATTTGGCACTAGCCTCAGTGTAAAACATACTCTCTCTTTCGGCAAACTGCTCCACTTCCTGCGACCCGACCTTTCTCTCCAACTCCTCATTTTTATTTCCAACAAGTACGATGGGAATTTCTTCATAGCACCTCTCCCTGACGACTTTCACCCAATTTGGCACTTCCAAGAAAGACTTTTGAGAGAGTAGATCGAAGGCAATGACCGCACCCCGCACGTCCCGAAAAATCTGAGGCACTAGGTTGGAGGCTTTGGTGAGCTTGTGACCACCTACATCGACGATATGAAGATGGATTGACTTATCAGGGAGACGCAGTCCCACAAAGTGATCTCCAGACTCGACGTTTCTTGAAAACGATATCTCAGAAAGCTGGCTGTTGGTATCCAGGAATCGGGTAACGATAGATGTCTTACTCACACCTGCCTCGCCAAGTACGACAAGCTTAAACTTGTGATCATAATGATCAATGGACTTAACGGCATCCCTAACATCAGAGGGGCTACCTGATAGTGTCTCGCTAATAGCCTTGCTGAGTTTTTCTTTAATCTCACCTGCGCTGGGCCTTTCCTCAGGAGAATTTTCCAAACACTGCAAAACAAGATTGCGTAGAGGGTGGCTCGGACCCATCTCTTCTAGGTCCTCATGACGGCGTTTGTACTCTGGGACTATTTCCCCATCTGGAATTAAAGTTTTTATAAGGAAAGCTGTTAAATTGAGCACAAGACGATGATGATGGAAAAAAGGCATTAATCGCAGTAGGCCAAGGAAAGAACCTATCTGCATTCGTGCAGCGGTATACCCCAATAGCCTCAATTTGGCGCGAAAACTTCAGGATCGACATGTAATGCCCTTTAAACAATCATAGCTGTGAATTATAGGCATCAATAGTTTACGCTGAATTAAACAAGTCACGCAACTATTATGCAGCTGATAGCGTGACTTGAAACAAATTAAAGCCCAATATGTCTCACTTGAGCGACAATTTTTGAAAAACTTTGTATCATGATTAAACCATCTAGAATTGCTCGGTAGTCGCATTATGAATTAAGATGATAGCGATCATGAAATAAACAATGATTCATTTTGTTTTGGAGGGGACGTTAAGATGTGTTCTGTTTCCGATTTGACAGCCTCATAAAATGAATGACCGCTCGAGGCACCTAGCTTGAATTTAATGAGAGTTGCATCGACGTCTGTCAACAAGCGTGAAAAAAGTGGAAAAGCAACTGTTTCAAGAGAGTAACGGCAGTCATTCGCTGGGTAACTTGATCAATCGCTCGTTAAAATACGGCCATCCAAATTTTAAAAGAAAAATCCGGAGGCAGTTACCTTCAAGAACCGGGTCAGGCAAAGTACCCACTGGTAAATGACCAATAATAATCTCCAGCAGCATGGCTCCAAACGAGAATATGTCGATTTTGACGGAGTATCTCGCTTTATCGCCCCTCGGTAGTCCTCCCAACCCCGCGGGATACGTCTCTGGAGCGGCATACACGGGTGTTCCCGGCATGGCGGTCGCGTACATTGCACCACGAGGGAACGCTTTCGCCTGACCCAAATCTGCAATCTTCGCATGCAAGGTTTTCGTCAACAGTACATTTTTGCTCGCCAAGTCGCGATGTACAATCGGTTTTTTTAGGGTATGAATATAGTGTAAACCTTCAGCGACGTCCAACATGATTTTAATTACGTCTGGGAAAGGAACCTTTGGTTTAGTCGTTGAGTTCCGAATGTGTTTGGCCAAATCGCACTCCAGCAACTCTGTCACAATAATGGGGCTCTCTGGAGAAGGTGGTAGAATAACAGTGTAATATTTCACAATGTTCTTATGCCGAATACTGCAGAGAATCTCCCATTCCTGCTTAAACTTTGCTAAGATGGCTTTTCTTTGACTGACATCGTAGTCTTCCATCACTAGGATAGGTAGAATCCGTTTGGCAGCAACTTGCTTGCCTTTCCACACGGCCTTCCACACTTCGCCATACGAACCTGCTCCGAGTTTGTTTTTGAGTTTTATTTCCTCAATCGAAGACGTATTTTCCATACCGTTTCAGAAGCAAGGGAAAGATCGATATGTAAAAGTCTGCTCGTCATTAGATACTAACAGTAAATAGTCAATAACCGGAAGTGCAACCGAGCGAGGCCTGGAGCATAACCATAAACGGCGTGGCCGAAGTTAATCATTATTTGATGACGCCAAAAATTCGTTTGGCGTTACTTATAGTTAATTCGTACTTTTCATTCTGTCAATAATCTGTTTTTTTTTCCCTGCATAATTCTTCACCGTAAATTTTATTCAATCGTCGTTTCACTATTTTAATCATAAAAAGAGGTTGTTGCTCATCGTGGTAGTAAATTGCAATAAACCGTACAATTGATGTAGTCACTTGAGAAGTTTACTATCCAGTTAATCTGCTTGACTGGCTTAAAAATATGTACTTGACGAGGAAAAAAATTAACACTATAATAAATTACCAAGTGAATTATGCCTGCTAAAGTCTTCTAACTAGTGTGTGTTTTTTTACATTTTTTTAAAAAAAAAGAGGATAATGATATAAAGTTATCGACGATGCCCCACTGTTTGACACTGTATCTGCATTTTACACGGGGAAATATTTAATTTGCAGTAAAATTCAAGTCATTTCAATCTTGAAAAACTCTCTTCGAAATATGTACAAAAGAGATAAAAGAGAGAATGCGTTGAAATTTGCTTGGTTTGCGTAAATTTTTACCTTTGCGGAGAAATCACTTAAATTTTGTTGGTTTTTACTACCTGATCATTTTCGCCGCAGAGATTAAAAAAAATTAATCCGCTTGACTACGTAACTTATGACTTATGACTTATAACTCTTCCCGTGGAATATAGTTAGCTGCACACTCAGGGGAAAGGGCAATTTCCCTTCGTTCAGCATTACCATAGGAAGCCTAATGTATCAGTCTTGCTGAATTTATTGCTTAGAGTACAACCTGCTTGGTTGTAAGACTACTGATAAATGCGTGTCTCTTGTTCTCCGTCGCCAATTTTCTTTCCGATCCACAATGCTTTCTTCGTATATCCTTGAGCCCCGTCATATTTTGCGAGCAACTGAAACATTTACCTCCTATTCGCGCATGCTGTAAATGCAGGAGATTGTTTGTTAAATGTTCGAATTCACCCCTGTTCGAGACTTGTAGAGAAATTTTTCATCAGACATATACCGCTTTTTATCATGATATTTACTAAACTCGTACCAGCTCTGCAATCATTGATATATTAGTTTTATTCATGCTTTCACGTCTCTAAGGACCATAATAAAAATTAAGGCGTTTATATCACTCTACGTTCACCACACAACTGTAGCTCAATATTATTCAGTTATTCCCGATGCACATGAACAGCAAAAAGCGAGGAGGAAAAGGCGCTAAAAAGAGCAAGTCCACGGGATGAAGGAGTTAAAAATAAAGTCATTGGCGAAAAAGTTATAGGAATTTCGCCATATGACTCAACAAAAAGTCCATTTCATCCTAGTTAGCATGGGCACCAAGGGTATTGCCTTTCGTCACCAGGCACAACCCGGAAAGTCCAAATCTCTAAAAGATTCTTATTCAACACTGATATTTTATTCGAAACGACGCAAACAATGGGAAAACATTTTCCGAGGAACTGATTTTCACTGATCGGAAGAAAAAACCCGCTGTAATGTCTTTATTATCAAAATAAACATAATACAGCGATAAATATGGTAAGGGAAGTGACTGTGAATGTGAACAAAAATCATCGCCATTTTGTAATCCTAAAGTCTTTCAAAACTGGCGAATCTAATGTTCATCCATGTCTAACATCATCCTAAATTACTTTAGTTCAACAAACAACACCGTGATTTCCTTTTCCTGTCGCCCTCGTCTTGCTCCATCGTCTCTTTGTTTTCCTTTTCTTCCTTGAGTTCTATGACTCCCGCATCGAGGGCGTCACTACGAAGGGTAAGGAGGCGTTCAGTAATGGGGGACTTCTCCTGGCAGGTGACCCTTTCAGAAAGGCTTTCTCGTAAGGAAGCCACTAAATCGCTTGTCTTAGATTCACCTTCCTTTTGGTTTTCGTATTTGATCATCAAGTCCACAAGAACAGAGAATATTTCATCGATGTTCTTTCCAGATTTGGCACTCGACTCTATGTAAAACAGATTCTTTCTTCTAGCGAATTCATCCACTTTACGCGAATCAACCCATCTCTCCAACTCGTCATCTTTGTTTCCAACTAGAACAATGGGAAGCTCTTCCCCGCACTTCTCCCTCACAACCTTCACCCAATTCGGCACTTCCAAGAAAGACATCTCAGAAAGGAGGTCAAAGGCTATGACCGCGCCCCGAACGCGGCGAAAAATCTGAGGCGCTAAGCAGGAGGCTTTGGTTAACTCGTGCCCGCCTACATCGACGATGTGAAGATGGACTGACTTATCACGGAAACGCAGTCGCTCAAAGTGATCTTCGGACTGGAGTGTCCTCGGAAGTGTTATCTCGGAGAGCTGGCTGTTGGCATTCAGGAATCGTGTCACGATAGATGTCTTACCCACGCCGGACTCTCCAAGTACGACAAGCTTAAACTTGTGATCATAATGAATGTGTGACATGGTACCAACTTTGTCCCTAGCGGGGCTACTGGATAATGCACCATCCACAACTTTACTGAATTTCAGAAGTTCTTCTATTATCTTTCCAGCACTGGGCCTTTTCTCAGGAATGTTGTCCAAGCACTGTAAAACGAGGCTGTGGAGGGGATGGTCGGGACCCATTTCCTCCAGGTCTTCACTACGGCGTATGTACTCTGGAACTGTTTCCCCATCTGAAATTAAGGTAATGATAAGAAACCTGCCTTTGCAGTACACCTCATTACAAGTGCATTTTTTTAAAGCTGAACTAGTGAGCAGCACTCTGCGAACAGTAGTTGTAAAACTTATTAGGGTGAGTCAACGTTACATGCTCACGATCGTTGGACTGGCCATGTTTGATTTAGATATTTAAGTGGACAGTGGGTGGAGAGACTCACCCACCCCTGTCTCCTTCCTTTTGACGGCTGGTCACCCCTTTGGTACAAATTTCTATCTTTAATCAGCCTTACGCTGCCGTTAAAATCAAAGATGGCAGCTATACTTTTTACCATGAAAAAACTGATCACTCGCTCGACAAAATTACGCCTACTCTGCAGCCTATCGAAAAACTTTCCCGTATTTCTTCAACAAATGGATCCTTTTCAACAACAACTATATCAGATGATCTGGGCTTTCCGCAGTAATTTAGAAATAAACGTCTTTTATTTATCTTAACCACCTAATATAGGCAAATGGACCGTGCAAAAATCCCGTTTTGCCTTCTATTGTTTATTTTTGTATTGCTCTTGGGTCAAACCTTTAGTAAACAATAAGAATCAATATTTAAAGTCGAAATAAAGGCTAGTCACGCAAGTTGTATTCGCCTATGACGTAAAGATTCATTGCGTGACGCGCAACAGATACGTCAAAGGTTTAGAAAGCATATTTCTACATAACACATCCCAACCAGATGTTTTTAACATAAGCAAATCTCGTTTAAAACATTATATTATGGCTAAATGTACGTTTAAACATGCACAGTGATATTTCGAGGGCAAAATCGGTAGCATTTACCTTCAAGAATCGGGTCAGGCAAACGATGCACTGGCAAGTGACCAATAATGATCTCCAGCAGCATGGCTCCGAACGAAAATATGTCGATTTTTTCGGTATATCTCACTCTACGCCAAAGAGATCCTCTTAACCTTGTGGAATACGTTTCTGGAGCGGCATACACGGGTGTTCCCGGCATGGCAGTCGCGTACATTGCACCACGAGGGAACGCTTTCGCCTGACCCAAATCTGCAATCTTTGCATGTAAGGTTTTTGTCAACAATACGTTTTTGCTCGCCAAGTCGCGATGGACGATCGGTTCTTTAAGGGTATGAATGTAATGTAAACCTTTAGCGACGTCCAGCATGATTTTGATAACGTCTGAGAAAGGAACCTTTGGTTTAGTCGTTGAGTACCGGATGTGTTTCGCCAAATCGCACTCTAGCAACTCTGTCACAATAATGGGACTCTCGGGAGACGGAGGGACAATGGCAGTGTAATATTTCACAATATTGTCGTGATCAATGCTGCGGAGTATCTCCCATTCCTTCTTAAAATTTTCCGAGAAAGCAACTCTAATACTTCCATCATGATCACGCTCGAAGAAGTCAGGTCGAATCCGTTTGGCAGCTACTCGCTTCCCGTCCCACACGGCTTTGAACACTTCACCATATGAACCTTCTCCAATTTTATCTCCGAGTTTAATTTCCTCGGCTGAGGATATGTTCCCCATATCTCTTTAGTCATAAGAGAATAACAACCCTCAAACAATCTGTATTCCTATCTGATTGGGGTAACCAAATACTCGTAATGTCTCAGTAAACCCGGAAGTGACCGAGCAAGGCCTGGAGTTAAACCCAAGCCCCGCGCAGCCAAACAGAGTAAGAAACCTATACAGGAAGCTTATCTGTGCATAATGAAACGCTCGCAATGGTAAAATAAACGACTATTACAACGAGCTCATTCTCACATATAAAATTGATATGCTCGTGTGGAGCGCGTGAAAATCACCTGAAAAGCCTATGAAACATTTTATCTCTATCACAATTTTTTTTTTTCGATGGTTGACAATATTAGCCTCACAGCTAAACCAACCAAGCATTAAGTTCTTAGTCAGAATGGTCATCAGTTCGGCTTGCTTGCATTATGGAACTGTAAAAGTAGCATGTTAAGCCACTGGCATTGCTCGATTTTTTTTTCCAAATTATACTCGTTTTTGAAAATTATGCTACTTTTTCTTGAAGCAAGGCCTTAAAAAAAACCCATTAAGTCCAAATTATTCCAAAAATCATGTCCTGCTAGCACAATTCATAAGGGCCTACCTTGAACTGCTCTCTAAAATGTTCTTGTCCTCAAGGCTCAAGGGAGGAATATAGCCCCGAGAAAGACGCTGCTCCCAAAAACATTAACTTATAAGTCAAAACTGTCTATTTTTCTGTTTTGACAAATTTTTTTATTTCTTCTTTAATCGACCTTAGTTGATAATAACAATAATATTTATATATACTTTATTCATCTTCGTTTATGGTATGCCATGTCACCCGAGTGACAACTTTTGCCGACTTAAAAACTCGTTGGGAAGTTGTCCACGCAATTCACGAGTGTTTTCATGTTCTACTCAACAAGGAATTGTCAGGTGACTGTTCTGCGAGCGCCATCTTGAATCGCAGCTGTTTTGTCCTTGTTGATCCGCTTTCGGGACTGAGCTTTGCGCAAACGAGCATACGCGGTGTCAGATTGCTACATGAGTAAACAACAGATTAGCTTAATTAGGATGTTTAAAAAAACTTGAGCGCGTTTTATTAGCAAACCAAATTTTTAGCTCCATCAGGTGTTCGGCACATGTTTACCTTGGGTAGTGGAGTGGAGTTGCACTCTTGAAGAGCTTCTAGTAAGTTCAGGAAGTGGTGAATCACAGTTTGTGTCAGCTGTTGAATCAATCAGGGAAAAGAAACACCGTTTTAAAAAAAACTTAACGTAGATTAGGACAAAACAATGAAAACTTTGATTTGATTTTCATTATGAAAAGTAACAGTTACCTTTATCAAGGTAGGTAAGACGGACATTTCAGGCACTGATAACTTGTCATAATTTTTTTAGTTAAATTTCACGCCAAGGCTAGAGGTGTTTACAACTGTCTCTTTTGGTGCCACACCTCAACTTCAGCTTAACCCTCCAGCCCCTAAGAGTGACCAGCATCTAATTTCTCCTTACAATATCACCCCTGAATCACACATTAAGGTCATGAGAATGAAGGAAATGATGCCCAACAAAAGAACCTTCTGATCAGTAAACAAAATCTCCTTGTCAGCATCTTAGAAAACGTATAAAGAACAGTATGGAGAATATGCATAATGACATTATGATGAAAAGAGATAACGCATGTGAGCAGCGTTAAAATACCAAGTGGATACTAAAAATAGTCAGATTGGTCAGGATGTGTCAGGTTAGGTTCAGGGACAAACAAACATACAAACACTACAAAGACAGTCGTGTATCAAGTATTTTCAATAGCGTATAATCTCGTGAAGGTATATAATGTATGGTACGTTCTCACTTCTTCATTTGTTTAATCCGTTAAGAGTTTGGGCATGCGTGAAATTAGAATCATGACAATCATTTGACCTTTGAGGTTCGTAATTCCTGCCTTTGGCGCGATGATTCATTACTCATTAATACTTTTTTCTACATACATGATTCTTTTGTTAACTTTATCTCGTACTTCATCGGTGATTCCTAAGTTTTAAACTCAAAATTTCATGAACCCTTCCACTTGAGGGACCAGGGAGGGGGGGGGGGAAGGTCACATGGTTTTCAGGAGGAACGGAGGGGGGGTTCAGTCGTCGTTAACAGAGTTTAAAGAGGAGACTGTGGAAAAAATTGACTGCCAATGAGGTAATCACTAGAATACAACAGGGGGAGGATCAGCTAACTTCCCCTCTCCTCCCCCCTCCCCCCGGTGATAAATAATGACCGGTCTCTGAACCACTGGCTCTGGTCTTTGATAAAGATAATCGAGTTCTTTAGCGACGTCAAGCAAAATGAACGCTGTATCGCGAAAGCCAACAAGTGATTTCTTTGCATTTGTGAAGATGTGAATTCAGCCAAATCTTGTTCCAAAAGCTCTGTGACAATAATTGGTGCTTCTCCCAGGGACTTTGGCCAAACCAACGGTTAAATATTTCACAATATTTAGGTGATCCAGCCGGCTAAACAATTCCTACTCTACTTTTAATTGCACCTCAACATTGGTCTCCCCCCAAAATTCTGCGCGGACACTAGTGTCCACAACCGAACATTGGTGTCTAAAATTGGACACTTGCGTTTGATATTGGAAACTATTGCTCAAAATTGAACACTACTGTGCAAAAATTGACATCAGTACCTATAATCAGAACTAGTGTCCAAAATTGGACAATAAAATCCAAAATCTGATACAAGTGTCCGATTTTAGACACTGGAGGCTAAGATCGGACAGAGGTGGTCAAAATCAGACACTAGTGCCTAAAGTAATATACTAACATTAGATGATAGTGTCCACAATCAAGCATTATATAGTAAAGAGGATGACATTAAATATTAACAAAACCTATCACGATACAGGGCCCACGCAGAATATTTTTAAGTTGAAAGTGGGGGGGGGGGGGTCTTTGTAAGGACCAAGGCATAAGGTTCAGCCAATGGGACAGGGATGGGGCATGCTAAATCCTTAACACGACAAACTTTTTTCAGAAATGTGGGGGGCCTAAACCCCCCCCCCCACCCCTCCCTCTTCACGGTCCCTGCCATTTTTTAACCCCTAAGTCTTTCAAAAATGTTCATCCAAGCCTAACATCGTCCTCGATCACTTTAGTTCAACAAACAACACCATGATTTGCTTTTCCTGTCGTTCTCGGCTTGCTCCTTTGTTCCCCTTTCTTGCTTGAGTTCTATGACTCCCGGATTGAGGGCGTCACGACGAGGGGTACGGAAGCGTTCAGCAATGGGGGACTTCTCCTGGCTGGCATCCCTGTTAGAAAGGGTTTCTCGCAATGATACCAGAAGACTGTTAGTCGTAGTTTCACCTTCGCTTTTGTTTTCACATTCAATCATTACGTCCATGAGGGCAGAAAATATTTCATCAATGTTCTTTCCAGATATGGCACTAGCCTCAGTGTAAAATACACTCTCTCTTTTGGCAAACTGCTCCACTTCTTGCGACCCAACCTTTCTCTCCAACTCCTCATCTTTATTTCCAACTAGTACGATGGGAATTTCTTCATAGCACCTCTCCCTGACGACTTTCACCCAATTTGGCACTTCCAAGAAAGACTTTTTAGAGAGTAGATCGAAGGCAATGACCGCACCTCGCACGTCCCGAAAAATCTGAGGCACTAGGTTGGAGGCTTTGGTGAACTTGTGACCGCCTACATCGACGATATGAAGATGGATTGACTTATCGGGGAAACGCAGTCCCACAAAGTGATCTTCAGACTCGACGTTTCTTGAAAACGATATCTCAGAAAGCTGGCTGTTGGTATCCAGGAATCGGGTCACGATAGATGTCTTACCCACACCTGTTTCGCCAAGTACAACAAGCTTAAACTTGTGATCATAATGATCAATGGACTTAACGACATCCCTAACATCAGAGGGACTATCTGATAGTGTCTCGCTAACAGCCTTGCTAAGTTCTTCTTTAATCTCACCAGCGCTGGGCCTTTCCTCGGGAGAGTTTTTCAAACACTGCAAAACAAGATTGCGTAGAGGGTGGCTCGGACCCATCTCTTCTAGATCCTCATGACGGCGAATGTACTCTGGGACTATTTCCCCGTCTGGAATTAAATTTTTTATAAAAATAGCGTTTAATTCAGCACGAAATGATGATGATGGGGAAAAAGGCACTAATCGCAGTAGGTCAAGGAAAGAACCTATTTGCATTCGAGCAGCGGTTTACCTCAGTGTAATAAAGGAACAATAGCCTCAATTTGGCGCGAAAACTTCAGGATCGACTTGTGAATGTCGTCGGACAGCTTATAATCTTTAAAATATATTTTTGGTCATAATACTCAATATACCTCACTAAAACTGAGGAATACAAAAACAATAACTTGTAGTTGAAGCGAAAATATGCACGGATATTTGTCTGTGGACATTTGAAATGTTCCGAGAGACAAACAGTTTTCCTAAAGCAAAGCTTGAGCAAAATGGTGAGCTTCAGGGAACAGTCAATTCTCAAAGATAAATGTTACGTGCATATGGCTGGAAAATAAATGGTCGTGTGACGCCCTTTAAACAATCATAACTGTGAATTATAGGCATCAATAGTTTACGCTGAATTGGACAAGTCACGCAACTTTTTGTTTAGCTGATAGCGTGACTCGAAACAAATTAGACCCCGATATACTCATTTGAGCGACAATTTTTAAAAAACTATGTATCATGATTAAACCATCTAGAATTGCTCGGTAGTCGCATCATGAATCAAGATGATAGTTTTCTGCGATCATGAAATAAATAATGATTCATTTTGTTTTGGAGGAGACTTGAAGATGTGTTTCGTTTCCGATTTGACAGCCTCATAAAATGAATGACCGCTCGAGGCACCTGGCTTGAATTTAATGAGAATTGCATCGAAGTCTGTCAACTAGCGTAAAAAAAGGTGGAAAAGCAACTGTTTTTAAGAGAGTTACGGCAGTCATTCGCTGGGTGACCCGATCAATTGCTCGTTATAACACGGTCATCTAAATTTTAAGAGAAAAATCTGAGGCAGTTACCTTCAAGAACCGGGTCAGGCAAATTACCCACTGGTAAATGACCAATAATAATCTCCAGCAGCATGGCTCCAAACGAGAAGATATCGATTTTGACGGAGTATCTCGCTTTATCGCCCCTCGGTAGTCCTCCCAACCCCGTGGGATACGTCTCTGGAGCGGCATACACGGGTGTTCCCGGCACGGCAGTCGCGTACATTGCACCACAAGGGAACGCTTTCGCCTGACCCAAATCTGCAATCTTTGCATGCAATTGTTTCGTCAACAATACATTTTTGCTCGCCAAGTCGCGATGTACAATCGGTTTTTTTAGGGTATGAATGTAATGTAAACCTTCGGCGACGTCCAGCATGATTTTAATTATGTCTGAGAAAGGAACTTTTGGTTTGGTCGTTGAGTTCCGTATGTGTTTGGCCAAATCGCATTCCAGCAACTCTGTCACAATAATGGGGCTCTCTGGAGAAGGTGGATGAATGACAGTGTAATACTGCACAATGTTCTCGTGCTGAATGCTGCAAAGAATCTCCCATTCCTGCTTAAACTTTGCCAAGATGGCTTCTCTTTGACTGTCATCGAGGTCTACAAGGATAGGTAGAATCCGTTTGGCAGCAACTTGCTTGCCTTTCCACACGGCCTTCCACACTTCGCCATACGAACCTTCTCCGATTTTGTCACCGAATTCTATTTCCTCAATCGAAGAAATATTTCCCATACCGTTTGAATAGCAAGGGAAAGACTGATATCTGAAAGTCTGCCCTTCAATTTATTCAGGATATCAGATACTAACAACTATCAGTAAATAACCGGAAGTACAACCGCGCGAGGCCTGGAGCCAAAGTTAAAACGGGCGTAGCCGAGGTTATTTTGTTGCCGCCAAAAATTCGTTTGGCGTTACTTATAATTAATTCGTACTTTTCTTTTTCTCAATATTCTGTTTATTTTCCTGTATAATTTGCCTTTGTTTATATCACTTGTATAAGTTCCTCACCGTGAATTTCATTCATCCATCGTCAGAGGTTGGTGCTCAACGTGGTAGTAAGTAATAATAAACTGTAGAATCGTTTGTCTCACGATTTAGTCACTTGAGATCGCGATTAAATCTCGATTTACATCTCAAGTGACTTCATTGTGAGACAAACGATAATACAGTTTTTCAATCATATCTCTCGATCGCTTTACATCGTTTATATCATCAATTTGCCATTTGTCCTGGATGTCGTACGACGTTTGTAAGTGTCTTTTTTTTTTTAGTTTTCTCGTGACCTTACGCATAGTTGTAAGAGCATATTACTTGTAATTTATTTCCTCGATCCTTCGCCTCGTTTCGTTTTGTATTTTGGAAGTAAATTAAAGAGTACGTTTATTACTGACATGTGCCCCAAAATTGTAGACATTCGGTTCTGTGTACCACACGGTCAGATCCTTGGCCCTGTTTTGTTCAACATAAATTAAAGGTTGGAGACCTCCAAAGAAATATAAATGCTAAAAACTTCCAGAACGCCGACGATACCATTGTCTATGATCACGCTTACATCTCAGATATATGTCCAGGCATATGTCAGCCATGGATCAATGCTCTGAGTGTGTGAAGAGAAGAAAAACAGGCTAAGAAGTATTCAAAACGTAATAAAATCTCATATAGGAACAATTGGTTTTATTGAAAGGCACCGCAAATTTGGTCAACGATTTTAATAAAGGAATGGTCCAGTAAACCAATTTTGACAGAAATCATGTTAAATCTGGTGGAGCTCAGTTGAGATTGTTGCGGCGCGCAGTCAACTTTTTAAGTCTTAAAATAAACCTCTATAAAAAAAAAAAAAAAGAGAGAGATTCTAGATACTTGTGCTTCACTGTTCTACAGTCAGGGCCAGGCCTGTCGCTTTAAAACCGACTCATGCATCTTATTTCTTCCAGAAGTTTACTATCGAGTAAATCCGCTTGACTGACTTAAAAATATGTACTTGGCGAGGAAAAAAAATTGACACAATAGTAAATTACCAACTGAATTATACCTGCTAAAGTCTTCTAACGAGTGTGTTTTTTTTTACATTTTTTATCCAAGCTTAGTTTTAACTTAAACCTTTAACGTTCATGACTAAAATAAATTATCCATAAAACAATTTTCAAGCCCATAAAATTTATTGTTTTAAACACTAGAGTCGATAGGTACCTGAGGAGCGCCCAAAAAGGTTACTGTTATTTAACTATTTGTTTCCTTGCAAAACAAAAAAAAAGGATAATGGTACAAATTTATCGTCGCTGCCCCATTGTTTGAAAGTGTCTCTTCATTTTACACAAGGTAATATTTAATTTGCAGTAAAGTTCAAGTAATTTTCAATCTTGAAAAACTCTCTTTGAAATATGTACAAAAGACATAAACGATAGAATGCTTTGAAATTTGCTTGGTTTGCTTAAATTTTTACCCTTGCGGAGAAATCACTTAAATTTTGTTGGTTTTTATTACCTAATCATTTTGGCCGCAAAGATTTCATCAAAAATTAATCCTCTTGACTATAGTTAATTGCACACTCAGGGGAAAGGGCAATTTCCCCTCGTTCAGCATTACCATAGGCAGCATAATGTATCAGTCTCGCTGAATTTATCGCTTGAAGCACAACCTGCTTGGTTGTAAGACTTCTGATAAATGCGTGCCTCTTGTTCTCCGTCGCCAATTTTCTTTGCGATCCACAATGCTTTCTTCTTATATCCTTGAGCCCCGTCATATTTAGCGAGCATTAAAACATTTACCTCGTTACCGCGCATGCTGTAAATGCAGGAGATTTTTTGTTAAATGTTCACCCCTGACCGAGACTTGTAAAGAAATGTTCCATCAGACATATGCTGCTTTTTATCGTGATGTTTACTAAACTCGTAACAGCTCTGCAATCATTAATATATTAGTTTTATCAATGCTTTCACGTCTAAGGACCATAATCAAAATTAGAAGTTTATATCACTCTACGTTTAACACAAAACTGTAGTTCAATAACATATGATGAACGCCAATCAATGTTGTTTTCCACGTATAATATTTTTAGTGAAATATTTCTCCTCAAATATTATTCCCAATGCACATGAACAGCAAAAAGCGAGGGGGAAAGGGCGCTCAAGAAGAGCAAGTCCACGGGAGGAAGGAGTTCATAATAAAGTCATCAGCGAAAAAGTTATAAGAATTTCGCCATATGGCTCAGCAAAAAGTCCATTTTTTTCTAGTTAGCATGGGCATCTAGGGTATAAACTTTCGTCACTAGGCACAACCCGGAAAGTTCAAATCTCTAAAAGTTTCTTATTTAACATTGACATATTATTAGAGACAATGTAAACTGATTTTCACTTATCGGAAGGAAAAACCCGCAATAATGTCTTTATTATCAGAATACACATAACACAGTGATGTATACGGTAAGGAAAGTGACTGCGAATATTAACAAAAATCATCGCCATCTTGTAACCCTTGAGTATTTCAAACCGGTGAATCTAATGTTCATCCGTTCTAACATCGTCCTTTCTCACTTTAATTCAACAAACAACACCATGATTTGTTTTTCCTACCGCCCCCGTCTTGGTCCATTGTCCCTTTGTTTCCCTTTTCTTCCTTGAGTTCTATGACTCCCGGATCGAGGGCGTGATGACGAGGGGTAAGGAGGCGTTCGGCAATGGGGGACTTCTCCTGGCTGGTGATCCTGTCAGAGAGGCTTTTTTGTAAGGAAGCAACTAGATCGCTTGTCTTAGATTCACCTTCCTTTTGGTTTTCGCCTTCGATCATTAAGTCCATGAGAACAGAGAATATTTCATCGATGTTCTTTCCAGATTTGGCACTCGACTCTATGTAAAACAGATTCTTTCTTCTAGCGAATTCCTCCACTCTCCGCGAATCAACCCATCTCTCCAACTCGTCATCTTTGTTTCCAACTAGAACAATGGGAAGCTCTTCCCCGCACTTCTCCCTGACAACCTTCACCCAATTCGGCACTTCCAAGAAAGACATCTCAGAGAGGAGGTCGAAGGCTATGACCGCGCCCAGAACGCGGCGAAAAATCTGAGGCGCTAGGCTGGAGGCTCTGGTTAACTCGTTCCCGCCCACATCAACGATGTGAAGATGGACTGACTTATCACGGAAACGCAGTCGCTCAAAGTGATCTTCGGACTGCAGTGTCCTTGGGAGTGTTATTTCAGAAAGCTGGCTGTTGGCATTCAGGAATCGGGTTACGATAGATGTCTTACCGACACCAGACTCGCCAAGTACTACAAGCTTGAACTTGTGATCATAATGAATGTGTGACATGGCACCAACTTTGTCCACAGCGGGGCTACTGGATAATGTTCTATCCACAACTTTGCTGAATTTCAGAAGTTCTTCTATTATCTTTCCAGCATTGGGCCTTTTCTCGGGAATGTTGTCAAGGCACTGTAAAACAAGGCTGTGGAGGGGATGGTCGGGACCCATTTCCTCCAGGTCTTCACTACGGCGTATGTACTCTGGAACTATTTCCCTATCTGAAATTAAGGTAATGATAAGAAACATGTTAAATTCAGATTGAAATAAAAAGAAGATAATTCGAAGTAGATCTAAAGAAATAACCCGTCTACTTTCGCACAGTAATCAACTGCTCTACCAACCCATTTACTAGGGAGGACTCGTGCCGTGTTGTACACCTCATTGCGATATGTGTGGGAAATCACATGATTACGAGTACCTTGTACGATTGATGCTTCGAAATTTTTTTTTAATTTAACGAGCACCAGGCTAGTGTAATTTTCTTATGCTGAACTTGTAGGAAGCACTCTGTGAACAGTAGTTGTAAAACTTGTTCATTCTCCAACACGTTTCGCATAACTGTCGTAGACTTCAGAAATTTTTACTGTAAACACTTCACGCCTGTATTTATTAGCCATAGTTAGCGGCTATTACGAGAGCCAATGACCATAAAGGCTCGACCAGACTTACGAACAGGAACAGACTAGAGCGAAGTTGTAAGAAGCTTCCCAAACATCCTGAATGACCATGAATGCAAAAACAGTTCATGCCAAATACGGTCTGGGTGTACATTACACACACCTCCCCCCCCCCCCCAAAAAAAAAAAGAGCCTGCAGGTGTCTTATCAAGGTGACTCAACGTTATATGCTAACGATCGTTGGACCAGGCATGTTTGATTTAGATATTTAAGTGGACGATGGGGGAAGAGAGCGGGGAAAGGCGACTAATTTGTAGTGCCTCACCCACTTCTCTCCCCTTCCTTTTGACCGTTGCTCACCCCTTTGGTACATATTTCTTTCTCTAACCAGCCTTACGCTACCGTTAAAAGATGGCAGCTATACTTTTCACCAAGAAAAACACACTCGACAAAATTATCGAAAAACTTTCCCCTATTTCTTCCATGAATGGATCTTTTAAACAACAATTATAACAGATGATCTGAGCTTTTCGCAGTAATTCAGAACTAAACGTCTTTTATTTATCTTAACATGCTAATTGTGGGAAAAAGACCGTGCAAAACTCCTGTTTTGCACTTTATCACCTATTTTTGCGTTGTTCATTGGCCAATTCTTTAGTAAACAAAGGTTAGTCACGCAAGTTTTATCTACCTATGGCGTGACGCGCAATAGATACGCCATAGGTTCAGAAAGCATATTGTATATAACACATCCCAACCAAATGTTTTTTACATAAGCAAATCTCGTTCAAAATATTATATTTTGACTACAGATACGTGTAAACATACACAATGTTATTTCAAGGGCAAAATCGGAGGCATTTACCTTCAAGAATAGGGTCAGGCAAATCATGCACTGGCAGATGACCAATAATGATCTCTAACAGCATGGCTCCGAACGAAAAGATGTCGATTTTCTCGGTGTATCTCGCTTTATCGCCCTTCGGTAGTCCTCCCAACCGCGTGGAATACGTTTCTGGAGCGGCATACACGGGTGTTCCCGGCATGGCAGTCGCGTACATCGCACCGCGAGGGAACGCTTTCGCCTGACCCAAATCTGCAATCTTTGCACGCAAGGTTTTCGTCAACAATACGTTTTTGCTCGCCAAGTCGCGATGTACAATCGGTTCTTTAAGGGTATGAATGTAATGTAAAGCTTCCGCGACGTCCAGCATAATTTTGATTACGTCTGAGAAAGGAACCTTCGGTTTAGTCGTCGAGTTCCGAATGTGTTTCGCCAAATCGCACTCTAGCAACTCTGTCACAATAATGGGGCTCTCGGGAGTCGGAGGGACAATGGCAGTTAAATATTTTACAATATTGTCGTGCTCAATGCTACGGAGTATCTCCCATTCCTTCTTAAACTTTTCCATGAAAGCAGCTCTAATACTTCCATCATAGTCACCCTCGAAGAAGACAGGTCGAATCCGTTTAGCAGCTACTCGCTTCCCTTTCCACACGGCTTTGAACACTTCTCCATATGAACCTTCTCCAATTTTATCTCCGAGTTTAATTTCCTCGGTGGAGGATGTGTTTCCCATGTCGTTGCAGCAACAGTAAAATTATTTATTTGGAACTGATCGGGTTAACCGAACTGTTTTCGTCTTTGGAAACCCGGAAGTGCGGCCGGGCGAGGCCTGGAGCAAACCCAAGCCTCACGCGGCCAAAATGTAAAGCTCATCGAATAAATCATTCCCTCTGATCGCTTAAAATCTGCAATTTTCACCATGATTAAGTTCAGAGTTTCTAGGTGTTTTGTCCCACACGTTCCAAAATACTTGACCACGGTGAAACACTTACGACTCCCTTTGGAATGGCTCGTGAAAGAGGCATATCAGGAGCCCATTAATGGTTCCTGGCATACATATTTTTGCAAATGAATAAAGGAGATAAGTCTCTAAGGAAACTCTGGTGCTCCGTCTGTGGGGGAGTGAAACAATATAACTTTAAGTTGATAATGTAAAGTGGCCACCAAAAAGTTTTAAAGCTGACGTTTCGAGCGGTGGCCAAGTTACATCATCAACTCAGTTGATAAAACTAAAATTATCTCGATATATTTTATATTTAGTATATAAAACTCTCGTCTTAAAATGCTTTGCTCTGGCAGCAGGGGTGCTTTTGTTCCGCCCTAGGCCTTGCTCACTCCTTTTCCCGGTTTGTCAGGACTATTTTCCAAATCAAACCAGAGTTATTATAGTTGAGAAGTTAGGAAAGCCGAAAAAATCAGAAATAAAAACGATTGCTCAGAGTTTGGGTTAAGGGCTCCCTGACTGCACTCAATCTTTTGTCAAGTGAAAAACTCAAATATTGGCAATCACAAATCTGGACAGGCATCGTAACAATTTCGTTCCCAGGGTGCACCCTCGTCCAAGGAAAGATCATGTCACCTCGGTACTTTTGACCGTGCCCATATTGATTGGAAGATAGGTCCGAATATTCCATTTACAGAAATTGAAAAGCAACTTTAAAATTATGAAATGAAAATCCTTACACTTTATGGTCTATAATCGGTTTTGCCAATCTCGAGCCCAGAGCCAGTTTGGCTATTTGTTAGCGGTATGGTCGCCAAATAATAATGATTATTTGGGGACTATACCGCTGACAAGGAGCCAACATGACCCTGGGCTCGAGATTGTGGATTTGCCGATGCATATCAGGGAGGGGTTCAGTGTTGGACTGGAACTAGCAATTGCTTCCATGAGGCGAATCACTTTCGATTTATTACGCTCTTTACAAAGAAAAGATATGGACGAGTACACAATTTTCTGCGTTTGAATTGTTTAGAATTATGGGGAAAAGGGTACGAAGCAGTCAAAGGTACGCTGATCCTTGTATACTCAAATGAATAAGATTTTGATCTACAAAGTTCATCAACTTTTATGTCTATGTGTATTTAGTACACCAGCTGAATCACGCGAACGCGAAGCCCAACATAGCAACATTTGACAACATAGAACACGACATTGACTTGGCTCATTTACACAGCTTTTTTCAGTGTCATTATTCCTATAGCTTTAATGGTCTATTTTCATTTGTCTGTAAGTATCTTGTCACTCGATCGAGGAACGTTTCACAAATAAGAGTAAGAGGAACGGAATTCCAACACCTACGAGTTTTTATTAAGTTGCCTGCAAATTAGTCTATCTAAAGGAATCGTATCTGATGCTTTCACTTACATAAACAGTCCAAAAAAGCGGTCTTTTCGGCAAAGTGAGAGAGACCATTTTACTTGAATCTACGGTATTCCAAACGACACACATCGTAGCCGTCATGTTTTATGGGGTCATGTGATTTATTTACGTTGTAAAACAAAATTTCAATTTAGTTGTTTAGTCACGTTTCACGTTGCATGTCCTGAGAAGTTGGAAAATGTAAGGGAGGAACAAACGCGAACCTAACGGAGACTCATATGGTGAAATTAAGAGACAATGATTATCTTGGAGATGATTAGAAACAACCCATAATTCTGTCAAAAGCCTCAGCTCTCCATCCATTTGCAACAAAACCACCAACGAAATGCAGTTCATAGCTAAGAAAATTAAGTAGTCCTCCCTTTATTGTGATTAATTTGTGGGATGTACCTTTAACCTTTTAGATTAAAACTAGAGAAAGGGAAATCCCTCCTTCCTGCTCAGACTCTCGTTGGAATTTCTGGCAAATTATCTGTAAGGAAGTTGAAACCCTTACGGAGGTCAAAGTCGGACAAAATTCGAGAGAAAACTCTGGAGCAGGATTATTTTCAGAAGGTAATAAAGTGTTAGTTATCATTAATCCAAGAAAGTTTCTTTCGTTTGTAAGATTAGCCTCAATTTGCACCGTGAAATAATGTTTCGATATATGTTTCGTAATTTATCAGAACACAAATGTTATTGAAAAAAAAGAATTATTCTATCAACTTCCTTGTCGATCCACTATCGTTGCTCGGCCGGTTTTATTCTCCCACAACCATCATCTATATCAAAGTCCTCAAATAACTCTTGTCCTTTAGAATTTCAGAAGTTCTTCAATTATCTTTCCAGCACTGGGCCTTTTCTCAGGAATGTTGTCCAAGCACTGTAAAACGAGGCTGTGGAGGGGATGGTCGGGACCCATTTCCTCCAGGTCTTCACTACGGCGTATGTACTCTGGAACTATTTCCCCATCTGAAATAAAGGTCATGATAAGAAACCTGTTAAATCCAGATCGAAATAAAAAGAAGATAATTCGAAGTAGATCTAAAGAAAGAACCCGTCTACTTTCGCACAGTAGTCAACTGCTCTACCGACCCATTTACTAAGGAGGACTCGTGCCGTGCTGTACACCTCATTGCGATATGTGTGGGAAATCACATGATTACGAGTACCTTGCACGATTGATGCTTCGAATTTTTTTTTTAATTTCACGAGCACCAGGCGAGTGCAATTTTCTTATGCTGAATTTGTAGGTAGCACTCTGTGAACAGTAGTTGTAAAACTTGTTCATTCTCCAACACGTTTCGTCTAACTGTCGTAGACTTCAGTAATTTTTACTGTAAACACTCTACCCCTGTATTTATTAGCCATATATAGTTAGCGGCTATTACGGGAGCCAATAACCATAAAGGCTCGACCAGACTTACGAACAGGAACAGACTAGAGCGAAGTTGTAAGAAGCTTCCCAAACATCCTGAATGACCATGAATGCAAAAACAGTTCATGCGAATTTTTGTTTACCAAAATACGCCAAATACGGTCTGGGTGTACATTACACACTCCCCCCCCTCCCCCCCCCTCCCAAAAAAAAAAAAAAAAAGAAAAAAAAAAGGCGTCTTGTCAAGATGACTCAACGTTATATGCTAACTATCGTTGGACCAGGCATGTTTGATTTTGATATTTAAGTGGACGGTGGGGGAAGAGAGCGGGAAAAGGCGACTAATTTGTAGTGCCTCCCCCACTCCTCTCCCCTTCCTTTTGACCGTTGCTCACCCCTTTGGTACATATTTCTTTCTCTAACCAGCATTACGCTACCGTTAAAAGATGGCAGCTATACTTTTCACCTAGAAAATACTCGCTCGACAAAATTATGCCTCCTACCGAAAAACTTTCCCTATTTCTTCCATGAATTGATCTTTAAAACAACAATTATAACAGACGATCTGAGCTTTTCGCAGTAATTCAGAACTAAACGTCTTTTATTTGTCTTAACGTGCTAATTTTGGGGAAAAGACCGTGCAAAACTCCCGTTTCGCACTCTATCACCTATTTTTGCGTTGTTCATTGGGCTATTCTTTAGTAAAAAAAGGTTAGTCACGCAAGTTTTATTTACCTATGGCGTGACGCGCAAAAGATACGTCATAGGTTCAGAAAGCATATTGTATATGACACATCCCAACAAAATGTTTTTTACATAAGCAAATCGCGTTCAAAATATTATATTTTGACTACAGATACGTATAAACATACACAATGTTATTTCAAGGGCAAAATCGGAGGCATCTACCTTCAAGAATCGGGTCAGGCAAATCATGCACTGGCAGATGACCAATAATGATCTCTAGCAGCATGGCTCCGAACGAAAAGATGTCGATTTTCTCGGTGTATCTCGCTTTATCGCCCTTCGGTAGTCCTCCCAACCCCGTAGGATACGTTTCTGGAGCGGCATACACGGGTGTTCCCGGCATGGCAGTCGCGTACATTGCACCACGAGGGAACGCTTTCGCCTGACTCAAATCTGCAATCTTTGCATGCAATGTTTTCGTCAGCAATACGTTTTTGCTCGCTAAGTCGCGATGTACAATCGGTTCCTTAAGGGTATGAATGTAATGTAAAGCTTCCGCGACGTCCAACATAATTTTGATTACGTCTGAGAAAGGAACCTTTGGTTGAGTCGTTGAGTTCCGAATGTGTTTCGCCAAATCGCACTCTAGCAACTCTGTCACAATAATGGGGCTCTCGGGAGACGGAGGGACATAGGCAGTTAAATATTTTACAATATTGTCGTGCTCAATGCTGCGGAGTATCTCCCATTCCTTCTTAAACTTTTCCAAGAAAGCAGCTCTAATACTTCCATCATAGTCACCCTCGAAGAAGACAGGTCGAATCCGTTTAGCAGCTACTCGCTTCCCTTTCCACACGGCTTTGAACACTTCTCCATATGAACCTTCTCCAATTTTATCTCCGAGTTTAATTTCCTCGGCGGAGGATGTGTTTCCCATGTCGTTGCAGCAACAGTAAAATTATTTATTTGGAACTGATCAGGTTAACCGAACTGTTTTCGTCTTTGGAAACCCGGAAGTTCGGCCGGGCGAGGCCTGGAGCAAACCCAAGCCTCACGCGGCCAAAATGTAAAGCTCATCGAATAAATCATTCCCTCTGATCGCTTAAAATCTGCAATTTTTACCATGATTAAGTTTGGAGCTTCTAGGTGTTTTGTCCCACACGTTCCAAAATATTTGACCATGGTGAAACACTCAACACTTCCACTGGAATGGGCTCGTGTAATAGGCATATCAGGAGCCATTAGTGGGTCCTGGCACATATATTTTCGCAAACGAATAAAGGGGATAAGCCTCCAAGGAAACCGTGGTGCTCCGTCTGTGGGGGGAGTGAAACAAGATAATTTGAGTTGATAATGTAAAGTGGCTACCAAAAAGTTTCAAAGCTGACGTTTCGGGCGGTGGCCAAGTTACATTATCAACTCAGTTGATAAAACCAAAATTATCTTAATATATTTTATATTTAGTATATAAAACTCTCATCTTAAAATTCTTTTCTCTGGTAGCAGGGGTGGTTTTGTACCGCCCTAGGCATTGCTCAGCCCTTTTCCCGGTTTGTCGGGACTATTTGCAAAATCAAACAAGAGTTATTATAGTTGAGAGGTTAGGAAAGCCGAAAAAAATCAAAGGTAAAAACGATTGTTCAGAGTTTAGGTTAAGGGCTCCCTGACTGCACTCAATCTTTTGTCAAGTGGAAATTCAAATATTGGCAATCACAATTTTGGACAGGCGTTGTAACAATTCCGTTCCCAGGGTTCCACCTCGTCTAAGAAAAGATCATGTTTGGCTCCTTGTCACATCGGTACTTTTGACCATGCCCATATTGACAGGAAGATAGGTCCGAATATTCCATTGATACAAATTGCAAAACAACGTTTAATAGTGCAGGGTTAGTTTCTCTAAAAATAAGAAATAAAAAGCCTTACACTTACACCCTGGGTCATTTTGGCTCGTTGTCAGCGGTATAACTAAAATAAATAATCATTATTATTTGGACCCTGGGCTCGAGATTGTAGATTTGCCGGTGCATATCAAGGTGGGGCTCGGCGTTGGACTGGAACTAGCAATTACTTCCTTGATGCGAATCATTTACGATTTGTTGTGCTCGGTTTCTTTTTTCTGCGTTTGAATTGTTTAGAATTATGGGGAAAAGGGTACGAAACAGTCAAAGGTAAACTAATCTTTACATACTCAAATGAATAAGATTTTGGTCTGTACAGTTCATCAGCTTTTGTCTGTGTAATTGGTACATCAGCTGAATCACGCGAACCCGAAGCCTGACATAGTAACATTTGACAACATAGAACATGCCATTGACTTGTTTCATTTACACAGCCTATAAAGTTTCCTTATTACCATAGCTTTAATGGTCTATCTTCATTTATCTGTAAGTATCTCGTCACACGATCGAGGAACGTTTCACGAATAAGGAAAAGATGAACGGAATTCCAACACGTACGAGTTTTAATTAGGCTGCCTGCAAATTCCTAAAGTAAAAGGAATCGTATCTGATGCCTTCACTCACATAAACAGTCTAAAAAAGCGGTTTTTGCGCAGGAAGGGAGACCCTTTTACTTTAATTTACAATATTCTAAGCGACACGCATAGTCGCCGTCATGTTTTATGGGGTTATGTGATTTATTTACGTTATAAAACATAATTCAATTTAGTTGTTTAGTCACGTTTCACGTTGCATGTCCCGAGAGGTTGGAAAATGCAAGTGAGGAACAAAACGCGAACCTAACGGAGACTCATATGGCGAAATTAAGAGACAATGATTATCTTAGAGATGATTAGGAACAACCTTTAATTCCGTCAAAAGCCTCAGCTCTCCATCCGTTTGCAACAATACCACCAACGAAATGCAGTTCAAAGCTAAGATAATTAATTAGTCTTCCCTTTCTTGTGATTAATTTGTTAAATGTACCTTTAACCTTGTAGGTTTAAACAAGAGAGAGGGAAATCCCTCCTCCCTAGTCAGACTCTCGTTGGATTTTCTGGCAAATTATACATAAGGAAGTTGAAAACCTTACGGAGGTCAAAATCGGACAAAATTCGAGAGAAAGCCTTGGAGCAAGATTATTTCCAGAAGGTAATAAAGTGTTGCTTATTATGAATCCAAGAATTTTTTTTGTTGGCAAGATGAGCCTAAAGTTGCACCTTGAAATGATGTTTAGATATATGTTTCCTAATTTATCAGAACACAATTGGTGTTGTGAAAAAATAATAATTCTATCAACTTCCTTGTCGATCCATCATCATTGCTCGGCCGATTTTAACCTCCCATAATTATCACCCATATCAAAGTCCTCAAAATAACTCTTGTCCGTTGCTTGCTTCAGGTTCGTACCTGTAATAATCTTGCAAACCCTGAAAAAATAAAAACAAAGAAAATTCAAACTTAAAATAAACCGTAATTTATTACTTAAGCCTTTTGTAATATATCTTTTTCAAACTCTGTATGACACCCAACTGGTTTACTTACTTACTTACTTGCTGCTGATACAATGCAGCAATAATCATTACCCTAAACTAATTAATGATCAATCCTCTCTCTTTTGTTTTCTTGCTTTTCAATTTAGTGTAGCACTCTTGAATGTCGACTACAAGATCACTGGCGCTTGGTAAAGCTAAAGCAACAATTAGTATGTTGCAATGGAAGGGGTTTTTGTGACTCACCTCTGTGTCAGGTATTGTAAGCCTCCATTCTTCTAAACTTGATCCAATAACCTACACTATCAATATATATTTAGAAGGTCCACCCCACACATTGACAGTTAGATTGCTTCATAGGTTGAAAATTGAAGGGACCTGCTCAAGAAAACTTGACTGTCAAAAGGGAAAAAGCCTTTGACATTTAAAAGTGGCAAATGGGTATTTGATATTGCAATGGTTTACAGTCAAGTTGCCTAAAAATCACCATGCTCAAAGTTATGATGCTTCAAACTTTTAGTAATCTAACCTGAATTGTTATCACACAGATTTATCATTTAGGAATGGCAGATTGTGGGAGAAAGAATTTTAGACTAGTTACACAAACATATTTCACTACTAAGCACATGATTGTTTTCTGTGCAGTGTCCATTGGCTCTGACGAAGAGCTAATGCTCAAAATGTCTGCTTTGTAACTCTTTACAGTAGCCAATTTACATTATCAACTCAGTTGATAACACTAAATTACACTGTCATACTCTCTCAACACCACACCACAGCACCACAGTTTCTTTATGCTGATAGTGTTGTTGCAAACCAGCACTGCTTGAGTGCTAAAACTTTTCTCAAAGTTATGACACGTTCTTGGGTACAAAAACCAACAACGCCTTTAGATTCAGTATCCAAACACATTTTAATTCTGACCATATGATCATTTTCTGTTTAGTCAAGGCCTTCATGGTGTTGTCTGAAAACAACAAGTGATAAAGATTTGTCAAATCAATGAAAATGTCTGTTGGTACAAAACAGTTGTATACAACACTCACATTTGTTGTCAGAAATAAACATCTGTTTAGAGTTCTCATCACTCAAAGTCTTCATAGCATTGTAGGAAAAGAGCAGAAAAAATATATGGTCTGTGATCTATCTTTTAAGTAATTTTTTGTTGGGCATAGTGACTCAGAATTTCTGATAACATGACTAAAAGTTTTGGGTGACATGACTTCAGCAACTTGACCAGTTACCATTGCAATCCTATAAACATTCAAGACATCAAGGGAATAAAAAGTGCTCACAGACATGCACCTATCAAGAAGTAAGGTAGCTTAACTGAACTGGAATTAGCTTTCTTACTATTTTATGGAAGATAGTTCAAAGCTGACTCAAATTATTGCCAATATTTTGGAAATAAATTGATAAACTTTTGTAAGTTTATGGGCAGCCACTTCAGTTAAAATCAGCCCTCATGGCAAATGTTCTGACCAGGTGATAGTCTATTTATTGAACAAGGATTTTGTTTGGAGACAAACTCTGTGAGCCACTCATTAAACTGAAAGATGTATCTTTTTTCTGCTTTTTGTATGATTTTGTGTTATCTTTGGCAATAACTATGTGTAATTTTGTGTTTGTGCCTATGTTTTCATTTAGCATTTATTCTCTTTGAACACTGAACCAAAGTAATACCAATTTGCCCTTAATTGTTTGCTCCAGATTTCAGCTGCATCATGTAGCCATTAAAAAGGCTTGTAAGTCCCCCCCCCCCAAGCTGAGAGACTGATGTATCTGTTTTGTAAATTTTTATTGAGGAGATGCCCCAATTTAAAGGCTGTAAGCTTAACTCTTAAGACAAGCAAAGTGCCTCAAATAAATGAGTTTTACATTGGTTGGCTCCATATTTTTTTGTAGCTCCATATCTGGGACTTTTTTATTGGTTTGTCTCAGGCCCTAATAAAGCTGAGCTTTGCAACATACTAAAATGTCTCTAGGTGATATGTTTCTGGCAGAATCAATTACCTTTAGTTTTTTTCTCATGTACACAAAAAAATACCTCTCTTAAACCATGATTTCTGCCAATTACCTGTTGAACAATGTGCAGTATTGTAAGTGAAGGAGACCTTTGAAGCTTTGAGTAAAGACACCTGCCCAATAATAATTATCAATTGGAATTAGAGTATAAATTCACAGAACAACATTCCAAAGAAAGTCAAAATGAAAAGGTAGTTGAATAATCCAGAATAACCATCAAATTATATTTAATTTCATTGCATCATAAAATACTTCAGGAACTGAATGAAAGGCATGCTGCAAGCATCAAACTAATCAAGTTTCTTCTTGAGCAAGTGGGAACGTCTCTAGAAGTGCTCCCAAAGCAAACTCAAGGTATTTTGCTTATTAAGAACACTTTTAGCAACCTACATAAGACATTCTTATTAGTGAGAGAAGCAACTTTGGTTTGATAAAATTTTGCTTTGTAGAAATGTTCTGATTATTACTTGTTAAGAATACTCAATAGTCAGGATTTCACTAAGCAAGGTAGAGCAATTTGGGCCTTGTAAACATAAAGTATTCTGAGAAGTTTTAGAGAAAAGCTCCTTTTAATCAACACAGAGTCAGTAATCCTCATGTTTCTTTTGTGTTTTGTTTCTTTTGACCACATCTCATAGGAAAGTAAAAGGGATGAAAGTAGTCTTTTGTGGCTCTAGGAAACAGTTACCTTTCTTAACAAAAGGACTGTTTAAAACTTGTAGAGTTTGGAACTTAGGGCAGTACTTAATACAGGACTTAGTACACCACAGCACAAAACTTTGTTAGGAAAACTTTACCCTTAGATTTTTAGGTAATTTAATTGTAATTCAAATTGTATATAATTATGTGTAACTGCCTGCTTTGATTTTAGCTACATTGTGCCAGTTGTTGTCTGTGGACAAAAGGCTGAGAGTCAAGTTACAGAGTGGTTTTTGGCTCACTAAAGAACAATCGAAGGTACATGTAGGAAGATAATTCCTTTTTAAGTCCCTTAAAGAAAGGAAATATCCCTAGTCATATTTATGTCTCAACAATTGATTTAAGCAGTTTTAGAAAGTGATATTTTTAAAGATAAAGTGCCCAATTTTGATAAAAAAGAACACAATGTAAACATTCTTTTGTCATAATAATAATGAAGGCAAATAATTTGGTACTATAAAGGAAGCTACTCAAACAAAGAAATGTTGATAGGCCTTGTTGATAGGTCTGTTTGCTTACTTTTTATTTCACCAATAAATTTGTCAGCATAACCTGTATCATTCAGTGATATTAGAGGGATAAAAGCATACCACAACTAGCTGTGCAGAAAATGTGATACATAAAATAATTCATATTGTGAATAACATTGTCAAGTATAAACAGTGAAGCATTACCTTTGTAGTAATTTTGTATGATCAATTGAGTTGATAATGTAAATTGGCCTCTGCAAAGAGTTTCAAAGCTGATGTTTTGAGGGTTAGCCCTTTTTGAGAGGGAGTGGAGGAACTATAGATTGTGTGTGTTTATATGCAGAAAGAGGAGCCATGCTATTAGTGGGAATATGGTGAAGAGTAAACAAGAATAAATAAGTTGAGTGAAAAGTGCTCACTGATTAAAGAGTGCTAATTTGAAAGATAAATTTTTGTTTTAGAGTTTTGCGATTACTCCATTCACTCTAACCAAGGGTTAATACTTGAAAAGTAAGCTTTGAAACTCTTTACAGTGGCCAATTTAAGTTATCAACTCAGTTGTTATACTCTCCTACGAATGCAGCACCACAGTTTCTTTAGAAACTTACTGGTACCCCTTACCCTTTCCTAGAAACTTACTAATTTGTCCTTTCATTTCCTGAGTATGTGGACCTATCAGAACAAAAGAAAAATTCAGTAAAAGGCACCTGTAAAGTGGGAAAAAAATTCTCTAAGAAAACTAAGAACTGAGGAGATTTCTCCTCTTACTGGGAAGAGAATAAGAGTGATTAAAGAAATGTTTGCACCAAGAAATATAACATTTCAAAGAAAATGGTATTTCTTATCCTCTCAATATTGGTATTTTTTCAAGGCTTCACCTGCTACCCAGGGAGCTGACACAAGTTCAGAGTAAGTTGTGCAAAAAAAATATTACATCCATTTACTTTAAATTGTTTGTGCTCAGATGACTTGAAAAGGAGCGTATGCTCTTTCTGGTTAAGGATAACTTCAAGGCATTAATATTTATCTCAGGGTAGATTGCTTCATTGTTAGTGAGAACTTTTGTAATTTTACATGTACTTTGATGCACCTGTGAAAAAGAATATTGGGTTTTCTCTAAGAACTACCATGATAGGGATTCCAGGATCTGTACAATAAAGGAGCTTGATCAACATGTTGATTCTTCCACAAGGATGGATAGCTGGGAAGTCTATTGTACTTGAGAGGAGGGGGAGGGGTAGGGAAGGGTGCCATGTACTCCTCTTTATGGGGATGCAGTGTCTAATAAGCATTTGGTCTGGAACTGATCACAGATTTAACCACATGAATCCAAAATCCATTACAATTGTGAGTACCTTCTGTTATCAAGGTCCAGAACAGTCTATGTTTTGCTGTTCTTGCTCTTATTTCTTTTTTAATACACACAACTTTTGATTTTTTTTTTCAGTAAAAAGGAAGGTTAGGGTTTTAAGAGGCATTCCCTCTCCCCCCCAAGAATTTTCTTGAACTTTCCAGAATTTGAAACAAACGATGGTGGGAAACGAGAATTTACCAGCATCCATGCAGCAGAGTAAAGAAAAAATATTTCAAAAGGGTAGAACATTCAGCTCAAGGCTCCATAGAGGCTCTGCATCTTTATTATTAGTTTTGATATATGAATGTAGTAACATGGATCATTTTGAGTGTAATTTGGTGTTAATAAGCATGGGTAATTTTTTTCAAAAATAACAAATTGCAAGAGCCTGTAGGTCGAGTGTGGCAGTCTTCGTAAACTTTACAAATGCTTATTTACAACAAATTGCACGAGAAACAATGTTTTTACTTATTAATGATGTACATGAAAAAAGCATCTCAGAAAGTCAAAACTTTACGAATTTGCACTCGTGTCACATGAAAAAAGGAATCGTTTTCAGCCAATTACAAGCGCGCAATTTTTCACTTATATAATACGATATAATCGTGTCCAGTAGTTCGTGGAAATAACATATGTTTGGACAAGGTAACCTTTCTGTTTGCCATATGAAAAAAAATATGGGGAAATTCGATCCTTCTTGTCGATTTCACAGGGCTTATCCAGTAAGGGAAAGTGGGGGAGGTGAAAACTATGAAAAGAGTTATTTGACCTGTTTCAAGACTCACCTTTTTTCAAAGGACAGTTCTATGGCCGTAGAATGGCAGCCATTATTCTGACTAACACACCAGGTCGAGGTCATCTGCGATCCCATGACCCCTCAGGGGCCGTAACATGGAAGCATATTACGTGTTCGACCAGCAATGTGGACTAGTATTATGCCTTAAGAACTGAGTGTTTAACAGGGAATTAGGTGAAGTTAATGTCAAAGATAGTACAACAATCAAATTTTATAACAATAGAGCTGCGGCTGCTGGAAAATTTCATGTTATTCATTCACGAACACTACTGAAGAACCAATCCTTCCCAAGGCTTAGAGCTAAATTCCGGAAATGACATAATCCCCGAGTATTTGAAATCAAAAGCAAAGCAGTCATTCAAGAAACACCCTCAGACTGAATTGCTGCATTTTTTAGTACATGAGGGGGTTTATGCTGATGTTTATGCTGATGTATATAACTTTGCTGATAATTCCCTAATTAGAAGCTTACTATTTTTAATATAAATTATATCTATTCGCCTTCTTTTCCAAGTATTGTTTTTATTTAATTCCTTTCTATTATATGTAATGATCTTACCCTCTCTTTATGTATTAATTTTTTAGCAGATATGTATATGTATATGTTTTCCCATATCTATTATTTTATGTTGTATATAGTGTAAAATCTAAAACGCCTACATTAGCTATGCTATTTGCGGTGTACAGTTACCTCTCTTTCGTTACTTTTACCGAATAGAACTTGGTGTGTAGTGATGTATTCAAATGAAGTCAATCATCGAAAGTTTCCGTCAGCTTTCTTTTTAATTATAAGTACGTATTGATGCTCCCTAACGTCGCTAAATCTACAACAGCAAATTCTGCAACTGCAACAAATCTTTGTCTTGACAGGGGAGCAGTGGTCTACCAAATCTTTGTGCACGGAATCAAACATGACGCACCGTTAGTTTTGATGCTAAAGCAAGACGATCTTGGTCAAACCTTATGGAACATGGTTATGAAAAAATGTCCTTATAAGATTTCATCTTCCTTCATTCTTCTCCATCAAGGGCGAAAGGTATACATGTAGACTTATTGCAATTCATGTCAGAGCAGATGATGTTTTAAGTTGGAACGAGAAGAGCCAATCTGAACACTCCCAGTTAGGCTTTAAGGCTTAGCTGTTTCCTAATTGAGTCAGAATCGTTCAGAAACGTTATCAATTAGAAGTCAGACAAAAGTTAGAGTTTTCCTCGTGGAACAAAAGATTTTATTTCTTCGGCAGATGTTAAGATTGAGACCAAAATGTTAAGTGCAACATGATGAGGTCAAGAAAGTCATGTGACTGGAAAAAGACCTGTTTGCTACGTACAACTCACTCGGAATGGATTAGTGGAATTCACATCGGTCGAAATGAAATGTTATATTGTTATGAAATATTTAATAATGATTGGTGTCAGTCATTGACCAGACAATCATTGGATTCCTTGATTGGAATTTCCAGCTCCAATGTAAGCTAAAAACGAAACAGATAAATGTAAGGTGGTTGAAAATCCAAACTGGCAGGAGGCAGATCTCTTGGCTATTTGCCGAGCGCAGCTTGAAAGGCAACTCTATTGGTACATACGATGAAGTAATTGTGGTGAATATCAACAAGAACCAAGACTAGATAGCTCGTCCTCAGAAATTCACACTACAAAAATAGAAGGACCTAGAGTACATAGAACATTTTTTTTTTCACTTCAATTTTTTACTTTTTTCCCTGACAGATTACTCTGGGAAAGACCCTTAGAGAACAGGGGTTGGCAGCAGATTGTAATATTCACGCCCATTTCTCGTTATGCGGAGGTAAGTTGAAAACATGGCTTCTTTCATGTTTACTTTGGTTTCTCTGTTTGCTGTCGCATTGCTCAGAGAAAAATTCGGATGTGGAGTCGTTTTTCTCAGCAGGATTTTTTTATTTCTGTAGGTATGGAGAAAAAGGAAAGTTCCCAACCCAACAAAGGAAAAGAGCAGAACAATAAAGGTATTCAGTTGTGTGATGCGATTTTCGGCTTAAGGGTAGCCCTAAAAGAGACCAAACAGCAAAACAGTGCACAATAATGGATAAGAAACGACCAGCATGCTAGTATCTCCTGTGAGTTGTACATTTGTTTTTTAGACCCACAAAAGTGGACAAAGGAGCAAGTGGCAAAGTGGATTACTGGAGTTTGTGACCTTTGTGATATCGACGAAGCTGAAGTTTCTATGTTCAAGACACTTTCAGGAGCCGAGCTCAGCAATTTGAGCAGTGAGGACTGGACAGAAAGGTCACCCAGTCAAGGTGACATGCTTTTTACCATGTGGAGAAAACGGCTAAAAACTTTACACGCGAGACCAAGAATGACTGATGGTACCTCAAAAACCACTCCTCAAGCCTCAACGACAAACGGTATGTTCTTAGAACGTCGATAACTTAAATTCATGTGTCATAACCTATCAATAAACTTTTTCGCTGTAGTATATAAATTCAATTAGAGGTCGAGATTTGCCATTTCTCTCTTCCTTGTTCGTTTATCAGATTCAGCGATGTTTTCCCCTGTTTCTTTTTTCTATCCAAATAAAGATCTTGGACATGTTTTACATATTATATATCTACTCAATTTAATATGGACGTATAAATCCACGTATAGGTGTTTCAGACAGAGAAGAAACTGAGGGCTTCGTGCACCCCTATTTACCATATCGTGGTAGAGGTGGTCTACTCCTGGATTAATTCATGGAATATTCGAATGTAACTAGGTTGCTATAACTTTAAGCAAATCATGCCGTTTCGAGACTCGTGTGCGTGTTCCGTTGAACACTGTGGAACATGAGAGTTGGAAAAGGGAGAACTAAACATTCACAAGACCTACAATTACTTTTAATGTAGGTGCTACAAAACGAAGATTGGGAGTGTTTCCCCTGGAGTAACATTCAAATTTTTTTTGTAGGTGCCATAGATGAAAAGGCTAGCGATGTACCAGTTGGGAACTCACTGAGGAATTCTCTTTCGAGAAACACCTCCACTGGTAGTGAGCAACTTTCAATACCCTCAGCTCGCAGTTCTGAAAAGAGGTGATTGTTGACAATAAGGAGTATTTTCTCGGAAATGAACACCAAAGGGACCATCGTACCAGTTTATTGAATTTACTTCAATTTTTCCATAACACATTAACTGTATACAGTATTTACAACATCTAACATAGGGAAGTATGTCAATTTGGTTCGAGCTTATTTGTTAAATACGGAAGCTAAGATGTATGATTCGTTGCATCTACATATCCTTTATAGCGCCGCTGACAATATACCTAGGGCGCAGTTTCCCAAGCCATGTGCGTTGCTTGCAGTTTTTTTTTGTTTTTTTTTTTGCCGTTTTTGCCGAGTTATTTTTAGCTGGCCCCTACAGAAGGATAAATTCGTCTTATATTTTTTTTTTTGCTTTGCAGTGTTTTGAGCACGCTAGGTCCGTTTGGGACTGTTGAGAATATCGACAAAATCGAATTTTATCTCAGCACTGACGAATTGTCCAGACAGCCACCAGCTGATGGAGCACTGATCTCTGCCAGAGGACTGTGCTCCTCCACACCACGAAATCTTGGCGGTGCAGGCACTGTGTTGCTCAGGAATAGTCCTGTAGAAGGTGGAACATTCCTCGAACTTAAAGTGGATATTAGAGCTTGCCCTGAGTCTACTGTTCTGACCAAGCACATCATTTCAACAATTCTTAATCTGAAACTCGGCGAAGAGTTGTTTGTGAGAGGAAGAATAGAGCGTCTTGATAAAGGACTTAAATCAATGAAGAAAGGCTTCGAAATTCTACCTTTCAAGATAATCGTTGATTCGGATCAACATGCAGCGTTTAGACAGGAACGTAAACTGCAGCGTTCGTATTTACGCCAACTGTCTTCGCCATGGCCAACCCTTTGCGGAATTTTCCTGGCCGAAGGGTCAACACAAGAGCCCATTTTTCAAAATGATACCTTAGAGATTACACGGGGTATTCTGTATTGCTCTCCAGATGCATCCCTAGATAAAATAAAAGAAAGTGCAGTGGCGCTGAAAAACAGTCAAACCGGGGATATTTTTGTGGGTGTGAGCGATCAGGGAATTGTTCTTGGTTGTAAAGTGTCTCGGAATGACATAATTCCGAGGAGAGAGAAGATAGTCAGAGCCTTGAGTGGAATATTGCCAAATGTAGACCACCCTATTACCGTTTGTACAACCGCCGCGCAAGCGCATGAACTTGTTGAAAAAGAGAAAGACTTTGTGGCTGCTATGTGGATACCGAGCGACAGGTGTAGTTCGATGGATGATTTAGAAGAAATGGATGAAATTTCTCTCTTGTTTCGTATACACGTGCTAAAGGGGTCGTCAGTGGTAAGCTTTGCAAAAGCAGAACATACACATGCGTATGTACGGGTCGGTGCCGAGAAAAAACTAATGACAGATTATGAAGACTTGTTTAACCGTCTTGAGTCACTTGCAAGTCGTAACATCCCCAAGAAAACGCCTGAAGCTATAGATCAAGAAGTTAACAAAGCTTCCGTGTACCAGGTTAGCGAACAGAGTTACCACCTTTTCAAGAGGATAAACTTTGAAACTGAAAAGACAGAATTTAAAGCCATCTACGGTGAGCCAAAGAAGATAATTCTGACTGATTACGTGAAGAAATACTCTGCCTCTTTTCTTAACTCTGACGGAGGTGATATCCTGTTCGGAATAGAAGAGGATCGAACTTCAAAGGCTGGTTATACTGTAGGGGTGTCCATTTCAGTAAATGATCGAATAGAACTGGTCCAGGAAAGCAGCAAGACGGTTTGCAACTTTTGGCCTCCGGTCGATAGCAGTCAGTTTTTCATGAAATTCATCGAGGTGAAATGCGATATCACCAAGAACGTGTTAAAGTACCCAGATACCGACGCTGAAAAAAAGGGAACTTTCGTTGCATTAGTTCTTGAAAGTATGTCCAACGTTCAAAAACTAACGAAGTCTATCACATCAAAGAAAAGTCAAATCTCACTTCTTCGCTTGTCAAACAATCGTTTTGGGTTATTAACAAAAGATTCAAGTAAAGTGAACGTAGAGGACTTCTTGTCTGAGATGAATACGGAGAGTTCCAGGACTAACTATTTTAGATTACAAATGGCTTCGTTTGAAGAAATAGGGGCGGCAGTGGGAAATTTGTGCGTCGTTCATCTTCATGTTAGTAAATCGCCATACCCCATTCATCTCACAAGTCCACTCTACACGTTTTGTTTGGATAGAAAGGGAATGGTTGCGGAAATGGACCCCGACCAACTAATTGAAAGATTTACGAGTAGAGATTACCAATATGAGCCTGATGAATTCTTCAATGTTGTGAACGAGTTTGAGAAAGTGAACACGTCGTATGTTCTGGTATGCTCACCGTTTTCTCTCCCAAGGCAGGAGCGTGATCTGTATGGTGCAGTAGTCCCTGAATGGGCCTTGGTGCTGGATTTTGATCAAACCCCAAATGAGGATGGCCATTTACTGAACATCTTCAAGCCTCTTCATGACCTCCACCGAGTGGAAAGAAATCTTTTCGTAAAAACTCCACTTGATCGAAAGCTCGAAATAAATCCAAGAAATGGCGTTTGTTGGTGTGCAGTGAGAGGGTACGAGGAAATCAATAAAACTCTTTCCACAGGTGGACATGCCTCTTGGATGTCCACCCATGGCCACAAGATGAGAATTCTTATTGATCACCTTATAACTCATATAAACCCAAATCAGTTGGTGGTTTTGTGTCTGTGGGCTGACGGTCACAGAGAGTTGCTCCCTTCCCTCGACTTCATTTTGCAGTACATCTTTTCTTGTTGGGGTCCCACCAAAGTAGTCTTTGTCTGCTCTGACTCGTCTACGAAATCTGAAATCTTGTCAGGACTCGTAGAACCGCTAGAAAGAGCCGGTTTCGGAGTGAAGCGGGATAATATTTTCATTGCACTGCCACATGAAATGGCACGGCACATTGGGGCTAAACTTCCTCCACCCTACCGCTCAGAGGATGAATTCCAGATTCCACGGAAATTCCATCTTCCAGACGGCGGCGAAAGAACTATTCCAGATACTTTGCCTCAAACAATTAGACAGGCGGTTAAAGGCCATTTACAGATCATGTATCAAAACACCGGAAACACCCTTCAGTTAAAGCCAGACGATGAGGACGAAGTCCGGCTCAAGTTTTATTCTGGTTCCGAAATCGATGAGACAGGTCTTGCTACTGGAATTGCTATAGAGAGAGAAAAAATGAAAGTGTTGAAAAGAGAACTCAAATCATTTTTGAACGACAAAAAGTCGCATGTCTGCTTGACTATTCTCAAAGCGGAGAGAGGTGCTGGTGCAACGACCCTTTGTCTACAGCTCTTGTTTGAATACCGCAAGCAGTACGTTTGTGCTAGATTACTGGAATTCCACGACAGCCTTACTGCCAACATAGAGAAGATTAATCAGTATTCTCGACTTCCAGTCATTCTATTGGTTGATAGCGAAATGGTATATCTACCAGAGTTCAATGATTTCAAGAATGATGCAGAAAAGAGGAACCTAAACTTGAAGTTACTAGTAGTTGAGTCTGATGCGTTGTTCAGCCAACAAGCAAGCTCACCTCGAAGGAAGCAACCTATTCCATATTTCGTTGGGTCAACACCTTATAAGACAGTTGAACTAAGCCGCGAACTGACGTTGGATGAAGTGCCACAGTTGATTGAGCAATTTCTAAAGATCAGGGAAATTCCCGAGGAGAAAAAGAGGAAGCTAAAAGAGCTTAAAGATAGGGTATCACGGGACTACACCTTACGTAAATTTGCATACTTTAGTCTCACAGCTTTTGGTAGAAAGTATGCTGGTATACGAAGTTACGTAACATATCGCTTACGCCAGACAAATGAATTACAACTCCAAATTCTAGAGTTCCTGGCCCTCACACACGTATTTACCGATTTCTTGTTTCCGGTGAACGCCTTGGCGCGTTTGGCCGACAGGGACGTTGTTATGCTCGAGAGCATTTTCAGCAACGATGACGTAAGGGAGTTGTTGAGCCCGCCATCACCGGCTGAGTTCAATCTTAGAAGAATTTCCTTTGTTGAAGTTGCAGAGGAACTTCTTCAGCAACAAGCCAAGTTGCTTGAGATGCACCATACTCTTTATCTTAAAGATGTTGCCCTTCGATTGGCAAAGGATGCCTTGACGGATCCACGACCAAGCAGGATGATTGATCGTATCACTAGACGATTGTACGTCACCAGTGAGTATGGAAGTGAGAAATTCTCACCACTTGTGCGATACCTGAGGGACAAAGATCCTGATGTAGCTCGTGACATGTTACATGAGTTGATTGAAGTTTTTGACAAAGGTTCCAGTGTCTGGGCTCATCTTTTGGCTCACTTATCAAAATATTACATGATCCAGTACGTCGATTTCCTTAGTGCCATTCCTCTTATCGAAGAAGCAGTGAGGGAAAACAAAGATGACGTACTACTTCATCACATTCATGGAGATGTAATTCGCTTACACATACAAAACCTTAAAGATCAGCTTGAATTTTCTATGGAAGAAGTCGTCCGCTTTGCAGTTCAGAGCAGTCATTGTTTCGTGACCGTAAAGGATAAAAGACCGCTGATGGAACATGGTTATTCTTCAGATGCTTTGGTTAGAAAAGTAGTCATGCTTGCAGCAATTAAATCTGTTGGCGGCTCGCATTTTGTGGACTTCCTCAAGGATTTTCTAAATAAAAGAAAAGAGAAGGATACATTAACAGCTCTCACTATAGAGGACAAATATGTCCTGGCTTTGGTACCGGAGTCATTTGCTAACCTCCGAGCAGTACCAATCAACGAATTCAGTGAAAATCTGAAAGACAGTTTTTTGAAATATTTAGGAGACCTCGATGACCTAACATCAGTTTGCGAAGATCTCAAAAAACTATCCAAAGGTACCAATGACGAAGCCTGGGTGGATTTAGTTGTTCTCAAAACTACCTCATTAGTGTGTTCGCTGGAAGTTGAAAGAAAACAACTTGACCCAGAAGAAGCTGACGAAAAAATAAAAAGTCTGGAAGACCTGTTGAGGAACACCAATCATGACGAGGATTCAGTTAAAATCTGGATTAGGTGTGCGAGGCTTGGCTCTAAAGTTCCAAGTTTAAAATCGGTAAGGAGCACAGTGAATGAGTGGTTGAAAGCAACTGGAAAGAGATCCCCAAATGCCCTATTTTACAAGTAAGTGGCTACTCGCAGGTATAATTACACTGATTTAAGAAATTTTGTGTTCATTACATGCACGGACGTAAATTGCAACGAATTGCTGATTGATTTTACTTTCGTTGCACTGGATTTGCTCTTTTATTTAGTTTCCTACTGATGAAGTCTGAGATTAAAATAGTTGTATGTAGTTGTAGATTTCCTGTGGTAATGTTCAAGTTCTATGATTTTACATATTTATAAACGTGTAGATCGCAGCTCAGATCATGTTGTATGGATTAACTTTACACTTCACTTTCCAGCTATGTTGTCGCAATTTTGGAAGCCTTAAGTGACCCAGATGATCCAGAGAAAATGACCAGAGCTGACGAAAGTGTCAGACAGTTGCTTCGGAGGAGAAAGTCGCCAAAGTCCGCCGGCGTTTCATTGGACCCCACTGTACCAGTAGAATGGCTTCATCCAAAGGATGGTCGACACATTAATTCCTTGGATTCACTTCTATATCACGAAGACCTAGTGAGAGATTACTTGCAAGGTAAAACACCTCAAAAGCAAAAGCGAGCTGGAAAAGAAATAATCGAAAAAGCATTGTTTGAAAAGGACATCAGTAAATGGGAAGGGGTCGTCAGTGACATATTCTCTGATTGGAAAGGAGTGATTACTTTGAAAAAGCGCATCTACGTACCTTTTGTGCCGGTTAATGTTTCGCCCCACATGCCAAATGAGGGAGACGTCGTAAGGTTTTGCCTCGCCTTTCATTGGACGGGTCCGTGTGCCTGGTATGTCGTTTGTCAACCTGGAGTTGCCAAAGCTCAGAAAGCGGCTGCACGTTCCACGATCAGGTTTCTAGAGGAGGATGATACCAATAGTGAAACAAGTGACAAGGACGACGAAGACAGTCTTCTGCCTCTAGTTGGAGAATCTCTTCACATGCAAACAGTTCGACCTCAAAAGACCGTTGCAGTCACCGAAGACAATGAAGGTTACCAGTGGAGTAATTACCTAGACTGTGAAAGACAAGGGATCATTTCCCAAGTCTTTCGTAGTAACGGATACGGGTTCATTCATCATCCAGATTTTAAAGAATATCTTTTCTTTCATAAAAAGCAGATAGTTCCTCCAGTGGAAAATCTCAGCTCCATAGAGGACTATTCAGTGGTTTTGTTTACGGTTGGTAAAACGGAAAGAGGACTTCGAGCGATGAACATTAGAACAGTGGTATGTTATTTCAAACTCTTTATTTCATACAAGTGTTAAACTCAGTATGATTTACGGCTCGAAGGATGAGTTGTACCAGATGCCAATAAGAGAGAACTTGAAAGGGCTGGTGACACTTAAAGCAAACATTCATTTGGATGCTCCATAAATCCAATAAAATTAATTCTCATTCGTCGAAATTCACCGTTATCAGATCTACTGGTGATGGTTTTGGGAGATTCTGGTCAGTGCTCCCAAACGTCTCCTGTCAACTTTTCGTTTCCTTAGAGGCATATGACCAACGGTCGCTCAGAGTTTACGCGCCATCGTGGCCATACACTCTAGACCTGGAGTAGCCACGGTGCAAATAGAGCTTATAAGAAGGGTCCACGTGTCGGTTAACCATTGAAAGAAACGAAGCGATATACTTTCAATTTCGACCTCTGTTCACTTTAGAACCGTTGAATAATATAATCTCTCTAAGGATTTTGTTGCTTTCAGTCCCAACTTGATTGAAAATAGATCCCATCCTTGACGTTTCCGTCATTCTTTGTAACTGAACCAGCCCTCTCTCATGGCCACATAAGCCACACAGGAGGGGAAGGGGTAAATCAAGGCTGGTAAATATGTGACTTATAAATTTGTCTCTCTATCTATGCTTCGTCGTCATATACAATCCAAAACAAACCTCAACAGATGAATCCTCAGGTATATTTGATTTTGACTTTGCAGGAAGAAAAAGATTTTGACCCACAGTTGAAAAGCTGTCGTGAAGAATTGCGCAAAGCCGAGCACCCGAAGAAAACGCCTTTATCTGCATCAGCAGTTCCCCGACGGTTTGTTTTGTAACTTTTCCTTATGTCTTCTTTGAGATCTTTCACAAATGGAGGCTATAGCTTCCTGAAGCGGCTGGAATCCTTTTTAATCAAAACCTTGTTTTTGCGGAAAAGGAGGTGTACTATCTTGTGTAGTTACAAGGGTACCGAAACTTCTTTGCCTGGGCCAGCTTGCCTCAACTGAGCGGTATTCAAAATTACCGTGACCAGAACTTAAAAATTTTATTTATTTTCAAGTAAATAAACATTTAAAAATGTTAATTGATCTTGTATATATCCTTCTGTTTACCCATATATGACTTATTCATGTATTCGAGTATTCAGTTATTAAAACCAAGCTTAAATGTCACTGGTTAATTCATTTAGAGAGTGCACTGCGTGTGTCATAGCTGAAGCTAAAGAATACTACACATGATCTAGGGTTTTCCATCGTTATGACTCTCTTTATAAGCATCATTCTCTCCCTATTTTCCCTATATATTTTATAAAATTTTGTTATATTCATAAAACCTACTCGAAAGCATTGCAGCATAAAGATCATTGGAATTGTTTATTATTATTATTATTATTATGATGATGGTTATCGTTATGATTCAGCTCTGAAAAAGTGGTGCAGTTGCCGAAGACACTAAGGGACTTTTACGAATTGGGGTCTCGCCCAGAGGGACATGTATGCGAAGTAAAAGTTCCACCTCGTTACAAAACAGTTCGTGGGTTTATAGCGGTACCATCAACTTCAGAACGGTTGTATTTTGAAGAACTGCTGTCTGGTATCCCAAAGAAAAAGGCTGGCAATATTCAGTTGAAAACAATTGTCCAGTTCAGTGTGGCTAAGAATAAGCAAGGCTTCTTCGCAAAGGATCTTTTCATTAAGGTAAGATTGTAATTGCTTAAGCCGAGCAAAAAACGCATGGTCTGTCCTTAGGGCGCAAATTAATTTGTAAAATGCACACTGCTGAAACGTAAATGGATTTTTTCCCCCTACAGCTGCCTGAAAGTAAGACAGTCCAATGTAGATGTGGGTGGGAAGATCGTATTGACAAGGGAATACAGGAAGGCTTTATTGGTTTTCTAAAACCTGGAGGTCGCTATGGTTTTATAACTAAGACATACGCCAGAGAACGGAACCCTACAGGAATCTACTTTAACGAGTCACACTTACGAGGATACTCGTTTGGGCAGTTACAGTTCGGCGACAGAGTGCACTTTGTTGTTGGTCAGAATGATAAAGGAGGGTGTGTTGCAGAACAGATTGATGTTTTACGTGAGAAAAATCAATTTCCTGCAGTCTCGCAGGTATAGTTATCTTCCTTTTTTTACCTTCGCAGAATTACGGGTGCAACCGGATATCACAAATGCGATAAAATACATGCAAAAAATTTATCCATATTCATTGGCCAATTACTGGTCAATTGACCCCAAAACTGATAGAAAGTTAAATTACGTAAGTAATATAAACTTCATAAATTATATATTAAGTTAATTCAGCTATTCACGCATTTTGATTGGTTATTACATATGAACCATCAAAGAATAGACGCATCGATGTCTATACACTTATTACACTGTGACGAGGCTAAAATGTATTTCTTTTAATTTTTTTCCAGGGAAATTATCCTTCTGGTTTACCTGATCCGCGCTTGTTTCCCAGAAATCCCCACGATATGTTTTTGCACGGTCAGCCAAGTCTTGGACAATATAGCCCCCTTTCCCCGCCCTTCGATCCAAATGCGTAAGTATTTTTATCATCTCTTTTTTCAAGGTGTTCCTTAATTATGTGAAACGGATCTTAAATATGCATTTTAGCCGTTATGACTAAGGTCGTTTAAATTTGTGTGGTGGTTTTGCCAGTTTTATCCGTTCGATGAAAGGCGTTATCTCTTACCATCCACCCCTCCGTTTTACCACCAGGAGTGATTTTAGGTAATTTCCCCTTTCGGAAGCGGCGGGTCCCTTGTACAGTTCTATCCGCCCTGGCTTTAAGTGTGGCAAAAAAGCCACCTATCGTTGCCAGATTATTAGTAGCATACTAATCTAATTGCCCAGAAAATTTTATAATAGTTATTGTTACGAGATAACAGTTTACTATTCTTTTTCTTGTTTTCTCCCCTGGGGTTTCGCTTCTTTGTTCGCTCTCCTCCGATGACGCTTGTGACAATGAGTACAGGTGGGACGGCTGTTCGGTTGACTTGATACGGGAGCGACGGAGCTTGTATGCTCTAGCTGAAATTGCGGTACATGCAGCGAAAAAAAATACAAAACACAATAAAGTTTATGACTGATAAACCAAGGGCGACAAACGCAATGTATCCGACGTAGTCAGTTACTGTCGTTTCCTGTATCAGGCTATCTCCTTTCAATCGCTCTGACGAAGGGCTAACGCTCGAAACGTCAGCTTTTTTACCCTTTACGGTGGCTGATTTACGTTTTCAATTCAGTTGTTAATACTAAATTACCTGCTATCTTCTTTCTGTATGGTTGAGCTAATGTCATCTTAGTAGATAAGTGCAAATTGATACTCTTAAAAACTTGCTCCGGAGTTTGTTAATTCAAACGGCATGACAAAAAAATCATAAAGACCATTGTGTGTAACGAAAGCCGTTTCCTCACGAGCGGAAGAGTACATCTCTATTTGTCAGCAACCGGCTGATTTCATGTCTACTGTACTGAAAACTTTGGTACCGCTCACAGGCGGCCCAAGCTCCGGCTGTGAGATGATCATTTTGCGAAATACGAGTCGTGGTGAAGTTAAAGTATGTCCCTTTTCATCTCAATAGTAACAGATTGCGTCGCCAAAACGAGTACGAAAACCCCTCAATTGAGGTGGTCGATAATTACGCTGACTAGTTGGGGGTCTAGAATTTCCCATCGGTTCTTTAAATCCTCTTTGATAATTTGTTTCATATCTGACCTCCTTACATGTGGGCTTCTTTGCTCTACAGCACTTATTGACTTCTCTACACTACACTTAGTTACTCTAGCATACCTCCTTAAGTATTCCATTAGTAAACAAGTTTGGGTTATGGGCCGGTTGGTTTTGGGGAATTAAGACACTTGGTAAACTTGCTAACCCAAATAATTTCACAAGAATAATAGAATAAACAATAAAGCACTTAATGATTTAAACAAAACAAAAGCCAATCATTGAAAACAAAAACCCGATGAGGATCTCAGTTGTTAGTCCAGACCAATGCTGCGAGACAAACCCAAACAGGAACACCATTGACAAACAAGGAAAAAGTACCAAAAAGACAATAGCTAGGTGTTCGGTCTCGCCAACTTTAGAATAAACTAAACTATTCAAGTTTTCAGACCACTGGACACAACATACAATAATCAGGAAACTTTGCATGAAAAATGTACTATCTCTAACGATCAACTCCAAAAACAGGTAGTAAAATATTGGAAATCGAAAAGGCGAATGGGTAATAACGGTAGAACTGGAGCATTTAAATCTACGTAGACAAAAGGTCTTTCCTCACTTATAATCATTCGAATCTATCTTACTCTCTTCGTATTCAAATGAACAGGTTAGTACAATGTTAAGCTGTTAGTTATAAGTGTATCTTATGACCCTCTCTATGCCATGATTTCAGAATGCCTCGTCATCCTCTGCAAGACCCTGGTCGACACGCCGATGGAGGCTTTCAACAAGTAAATTACAAAAGACGGAAACGTTAAGATGTATTGCAGATGTCACTATCAGATGGAAGAAGCCGTTATTTATCATTGGAAGCCATTTTGAATATGTACTCCTCGACCCAAAGTCTTTGGTAACAACGAGGATACTAAATTATTCAAAGCAAGTTCTCCCTGTAATCGGATAGATAGAGTAGCTGACATTTCAAGGCGTAATTTTATATTCTCTCACTCGAAAAAACTGTCTCAAAGTATAACACATGACATATGATACCAAATTTCGTACTACTGGGATATTTTTCCGCAGAAAAGATCAATTGAAATTCGACCCTGTTTTATGTACTAAGATTATCCTAGTATTTTTAATTCTCAAAAGAACTCATTTACATATATTAGATACAATTGTTAGTAGTATTGGTAGTCATGTCAGTGTTTACCACTACTTAGAGAAATAATTACTGTTTCGATAATTTCGAGTCTTTTCGACCTGTGGGGTCAATGAGAAAAGGACCCTCGGTCCGTCTGATGATTAAATTTCGTGTAATGTCTCTAAGCAATGGACTGGTATCTGATACACCAAGATACATAATACGATTTGAGATTATTTACACTGTTATTATATTCGTAGATGTTTGTTCGGTACCATTTCCTTTCCCCACCACTTAGAAGAGAATATTGAATATCACATTTTCTCTGTTTATAAATTAAATTTCACGATTTTACATGTAATATTTAGAGTGGGTAAAATAAAAAGAGTATTCATATGGAACACCGAAAAACAATTAATCCTGAGAATGCTAACTTGGAGTGATGTTTACAACGACAAAATATTAAAATCTGCACAATAGCTAGTTCAAGTACCGGCTGCTTTATAGTTTGTGTCACACATCTTGGCAGAGCAATGCTCATATAATATTGGATGCATATTTCGTCTCTTTTTTTTTTTTTTGTCTTTTAGTTATTTTTACTTATACCCCTCGCTGAGGGCCAAAGAAGTGGATCTGTCCTAAGTATATCCTTCATGTCTCTCATATGCTATTGAACAAAGAATTGTCAGGTGACTGTTCTGCGAGCGCCATCTTGAATTGTAGCTGTTTTAACCACTTGGCCAGTGCTGACTTCGTGTGTTTGTTGATCCGCTTCCGGGACTGTGCTTTACGCAAACGTGCATGAGCAGCGTCCGATTGCTATCACAGAAAAAAGGTGGCGGGAGAACTAAAAACAATGGCACGGAATGCACCCGTGTATTATCATAACTAAACGTCACGCAGAATGCTACATAAGTCCACGTAAGTCAATTCGACCGCACCTTTGGACAATTTTCTAAATAAAATCTCAAAACACGTGTCAAACTTTATTGTATTTTATCAATTTCAGCAGAACAGCACGACCTCAAAAAGAGATTATGGAATAGTTCACTTGTCTAAAAACGTTTTTATCAATATCATTTAAGGTCCTAAAATAATGATCTGGCCCTATTTCCCAGACCTGGCGACGGACAATTGAAAACGGTGTAGAAGAGCGGGGTCAGTTAGGAGGAGCTAACGAGGGCAAAGGACAGAAAAGAGTGGCGATCTCTGGCGATGGCCTCACATGCCCAATGGTATAACAAGGATTGACTAACCCACAGATCCCCCTAACGTAACCGTTCAGAACCAATAAAGTTTGTTCAATTTTTACTAACAATTGAAGCACGTGAAACTTCATATAGCTTTCCGCTGGATGCATATTGTAAACATTTGATTGCTATTGATTATAAACAAACCTTGAACTCCCTCATTCCATCTCACTCACCTTCTGAGAGAAGCAGTAAGTAAGGATTGGGTACCACATCGGATATAGCTGTTCAACGAGATAAAAAAAACAGCCTTTCACTGTTTCATGACTCTAAATAAAGACGAAGCTCGAAACGTAAAAAGGAAATTCACCATTACAGACAGTTTGGCAGGTAAACAGACTCTTCTTTCTTCAACACAATATTTAACCTCAGCTAAAGTGCACCTCTTTGTAATGACCGGGGTCATGTCGGGTTTTTCAAAAATGAAGATAAAATGTTAACTCCATCAAGTGCTTAGCGCGTGCTTACCTTGGGTAGTGGGGTGGAGTTGCACTCTTGAAGAGCTTCCAGTAAGTTCAGGAAGTGGTGACTAACGGTCTGTGTCAGCTGTTAAAACAATCAGTGTAAAAGTAAAGAAATTATTTTCGTAGGTAAGCTGCATTTTGAAAAATTGCAGAAAAGTCCCCTGAAAAAATTCATGCTTTGAAGGTATTCAAACCCGAAGACAAAATAAGATGAGTTCCGTTCAAGAGAACACATCTAAAATTGGCTTGATCAGAATTGTTTCTATTGCTTGGGAGGCTGAACATATAAACTTGGGCCGTTAACTCACACGTATTTAGCCAGGTATACGCCTGGTTGTAAGGGACACTGTAGGAAGCAAACATAAAATGCGATTATCCGAATGAGTAAAGTCTTGAAAAGGACTACTCTCATGATCAGAGCCAAGCAATATACTCAATAACCCGTGACCTTTTAACTTTCCCCAACCAACTCCAGTTCAACTGTATAAATATGATTAACCGAGAGTCGAAGTACCACAATCCCTCACCTCCTTTGCTTGAGTGAGAAGATGGAGAATGCCTGGAGTTACTTTACCCCAGAACTCCATAACGATGGAGGCTGCGTGTGTTGGCGATTCTCCTGGACTCTTGGTTTGATCACAGTACAGCGTCCACAACTGTCACAATGAAAAAGAGTAACATTCCTTGTTGCTTTCCACAAAGTATGATTTTGCATGGATTCCAAATCAGTTTTGTTTTCGTGTTAACAAACCACAACCGACTTCAAAGACTCAGCTGGCTTTTCTAACAGGAAGCTTATTTCAACGGTGCTCGTAAACATCATATTTTAATATTGGTCTTAGACAGGCAGATGTACGGTATGAAATATATAATCATCGTTTGCAAAACAGAAAGCGGACGTTTCCAGTGTTCCTTACCTCACAAACATTAAACGCATGATAAAGGGCAGACTTGCTCAAAGGTTCCTGAAAAGGCAACGACTGACAGTGTTAAAATGGCGCAAATAAATTTCAAACAGATGTTTTTATTGAACCTTGTTCGCAATATCTTGACTGAATTTTTGACGCTTGCACAAAAACCCCACCCTCCCCTTCCGCATGAATTACAAATCGGTTGTGGAGGTTTATTCAACGTTTACCATTTAAACGCCAATAGAGAAGAATTCTGACCTTTAACTGTTCCGCAAAGCTGAACAGAATTATAAGCACGTAGTCCGCAATATGCGTGTTCTCCTCAAATTTGACTGGGTGACAGTTGACGTGAGGATTGCGACAGTGAACGAAGTGTGACAATGAGCCGTGCAGTAACCAGGCCAGCAGTCGCATATGTGTCACGCAATCCAGCAGTTCTTGACGCCTGTAAGAGAAAAAGAGACAGGCAAGGTAGCCTGATGGTTAACGCGTGAGCTTCCGATTTAGAAGCCTGGGTTCGAGTCTTGGCCTGGTCAGTGTGTAGAGTGCTTTGGTGTAACACTTCTCTCCACTCACGAGTATTAAATAGGTACCGGGACCAGTCAGGGAAGCCTGATGAGATAATCGGGAAGGGGGAGGGGGGTGTTTGAATCTGTGATCAACTAGCATCCCCTCATGGAGTAGCAGTAATTGTAGTCACTTCCTGCTATCAAGCTAAGACACGGGAGAGTTAAAGCATAGTGCAAATTAAAGAGCACAGTGAGTAGTTACCCCAACTGTGTAGCTGTAGGAGGACTCTTGAGCCATGCCAGTGCTTTGTTATGCATTTTGCTGTCCTCTGTGTGTTTAGTGAGCTCCAATGCCACCAGCTGGGATACACTGGCTTTCAGATCGATCGGCAAAGTTGTCTGATGCAGGTTTGGTTCACTAAGCTGGCGATTTTCCTGTTGAAAAAGACAAGCTGCTAACCAAAAATAAATATTTCCCGCACTGTAGTCGGTAGTTTAAACACGAGAGTTACTTTCGGACGCACAGTCTGATCGTCCGGGTGATGATTGCCCGGAACGTTCATGAGTAACAGAAACTGACCTTTCACCGACCTGGCCAAGAACAACCTCACCATTACAATCCCTATCTTGGCTCTATTGACTTCCGCTCTGGTTGTAGAAACATCAGTCGTTGTCACCCATAACAGCTTTCAAAAGCTACCCTAAACTGGACGTTAACGCAGTACCGGCCATCGACTTAATATCACTTACTTTACTGGATCTGGCGGTAAAAGTCCAGTCCCTTATGAACTCTAATGCTTCCCCGATGTACTGACGGACGCAGTCAAGAGCTCGAGTGCGTGACTATGAAGAAAGAAAAAAAAAAGGTTTAAGTACATGAAAAGTTATTAGAGTAACGGAATGCTAGGAAATGTCACACAATTCTCACCCCAAACGGCAGATCATAAGGTGCGTTGTCAGATTCGCTACCAAAGCTGATCCTGCTGCCAGCATCTACAGCGACAAACTATTGATAGACAAACAATTGAGATAAAGTATCTCTCACAGAGACTTAAAAAATATTAAAGAGAAAATTCTAGAGTAACTATGTACCTGAAGAACAGACTGGAGGTTCGTGTCGGGAAGTGAAGAACGAAACTTAACAGCATGGACCAGTTCCAACACAACAGCACGAGTCAAAAACAGCTTGTTACGCTCCTGAAAGATTGAAGCCAGGAGGAAAAAAGAATAAGTAGTTTTAACATTTTATTCATGTTAATAATGTATATGGAAAAAATTACGCGCTTCTGATTGGCTGAAAACGAGTGCATTCTCATGTAACGCAACTGCAAAGTCTGTCTTGACTTTCTGTGATATTTTTTCATGTACGTTATTAACGAGTAATAACATGGTTTTTCCTGCAATTTGGTGTAATAAGCACTTGTAAATTTTTAAAAAGACTACAAATTGTACTTGCTCTATGGGCTGGTGCATTTTTGTTGTCTTTGAAAAATTCACTCGTGCAAATTAACAACAAATTGCACTCGAAATCATGTTATTACCTATACTTAATCCGAACCTATAAGTAAAAGACTGTGATCTTGTGGTTTGCGCGCTGGACTCCGGTTTCGAGCCGAGTCGTTATGTTATGTTCTTCGGCTACACACTTCACTCTCACAGGGTCACTCTCAACCCAGGAGTATGGCGCGCCATCCTGGGAAGAGTACCAATACTCTTAAACCTATGATGTCATGGACACTTAGAGTAAACTCCGAAGATGAGAGGTGATAAGACTTGAACCTATCTGATCCTGAAATTATTCTGAAATTAACAAGCCTGTATTTATGTGGGAAAGACAGGAAACGTGTGCGCTCTCTGGGATAAAGAACTGCATTAACAAACTAACATTTTTCACGGGAGAGAAATGTTGGCAAACCTTTGGAAAAGTCTCGGTGCACTTCACACAAAGTTCCAGCAGATCTTGAAGCTGAAATGAACATTTGTTGATGGCGTAACTGATCATCTGAGCGAAGGATGGCAGCAACATCTGAAAAAATAAACAAACCAGTTAAGTAAAAAAAAACAGTCAGGCTTGGCTGAAGTCGAGCGAGAAGTAAAGCATAGCATTATTCAACACATTGAAATTGAAGGATGTTTTTTTGGTCGAGATTCTCGCTTACCCCTGTAAGACGAACTCACATAAATTGCATGGCAGACATTTTGCGATGGCAAGTAATGAAAGAAACATATCTTTTTCGCGGGAAAATGCTCTTACCTTGAAAGAAGAACTCGCCGCATTAAGGATTGCAGTCATGACATGAAATGTTGGTGTAACATCGGGCTATTAAAGAAAAAAACAAATAAGGCTGTTTTAAGACACAAGATAAAGGTGGTGGACACCAGAAGCTTTTCATCCAATAAAATCGTGTTCATGAGCGGATTAAGGTTATTATTTACTTTAGAACAGAGCACCTACATTTTCGGGCAACACTGAAGGCAGCTTCCTAAATAACGCTTCGAAGTGAGACAGCTGACTCTCCCAAGCACTCGTGGGCTCACGTGAGGCAAATTGAAAGTACGTGTCCAAGTTGCTCAGCAACACCAGCACACGATCGCTAAGAGTCCTGGACCCAAGAACATCCTAAAAAGGATAGCAAATAAAAATTTTTTTCCCAATATGAAAAAAAAATTCTTGCCACTGCAATTCATAGAGTTGTTTTAATGCATGCTCTGAGAGCTCAATATCACATCAGCCAAAATTAAAGTGAGTGGGCATTTTAACTGGTCTAACATAAAGATGGAACATTTATCAAGAGCGTACTTTGTAGGATAAAGAAAATTTTAAAAGGTAGACCTGTCCTATTTTGGTCCCATTTGATTGGTTCACATGTGATAAGTGTCGTGCATATTTCTATTATCAGCAATATTTTAAGCGTATTTGCGCATGTACAATTAAAAAAATTACACACTTTGAGCTGTGTCGTTAAATACAGAAAGAAATTTTCAATTTTCATAAGTGAAGAAAAAAAAATAAACCTCTCGGCTTCAACTAAATAACCATATACAGTTAAAGGTTAGATAAGGAACGATACAACATTAACGGTAATAAAAACTCCACCGTACTTTCCTTTAAAGCAAACTCTAGGCTTTCGGAATAATTACCAACATATAACAGAAGAAAGGCCGCTAAGATCTTACAGTACCTCCAGCAAGTAAGCTATTGGAGACATTTGGTCAAACAATGAAAAATCATTCAAGGAGATTGCAACAGCTTTTAAAAGTGTGTCATCTGGAAAGAGAAAACAATCCAATAAATAAGAAAATGAAACTGATGAATTTTGCACTGATGAATCTCGGAATCAACCAAACCTCGCGCAAGATTTCTAGGAAGAACATTTAGGTCTCAGAAACGACTTTCTTCACTGCGCAAAGCCGAAAAGAAACGCGCGTTAACACATGTAACTAAGAGGAGCTTATTTCAATACTTCAGACAGTAAATGACCAGTTATGTGAGGAAATAGGCATAAAAGCGCCGTCTGTTGAGATTAAGCACCAGTACGATCGATGCAAAGTTGATTTCTTACCTTTCAAGGAGCTACGGAACAGCTCTGAGAAGATGCCGTTAGGCGCGAGCTTTATGAGAACACATCTCAGAAACTGTTTAGCTACTTCTCTTATTGAACCAGGAATCAGCAGGTTACTAAAAATAGACATTTGAGTAAGTATCCATTAAAAAAATATTCGGGAAATAAAATAACAGAAACACCACCATAAACCATCTAAAACTGTCCGTATGCATCCTGGGTAGTACCGTGTAGCTGGAAGTGTAACCACAAAAACAAGCACCGGAGCTTCGATTCGTTTCTATTAATTTTCCGTCCCAAGCCTCTCACCGCTTTGCTGCTCGTTTTCTCAGGTTTCCCTGCGCAAACAAAACTGCCAGCAAAACGATGTTGTAACTTGCCTGATGTTTTTCATATGAAATGTTTTCATGGCGAAACTTTGGTTGAGTTCCATAATCTAGTAAAATTGTTGAAAAATTACCTTTTCTCTTGCCAAGCAAACATGGGATGTACACATTTTCTGTTGGAAAAAAAGATCACTATAAGAATTTGAACGCCACTGGTGTGATACTCTCCAGGAAGTCACAACTTCTTTATCTTTCCAAGCTTTTTGTTTCATTTGCATGAATTGCAACAATTAATGAACTTTTTCATTTCATTCCTGCAGTACATTTTCTTATTTTACAGTCATAAATTCATGAAAAATGCCTTTTGAAAGAGTACATAAACTTTGTCAAGAATTTTTTTTCAGAACAATTCCCAATTGTTTTAATGAGCTCACAAAGATAGATATCAAAAGGATCTATATTCACAAGTCCCCCTTCGCATTTACCTCGCAACGCACTCCAGTATTCGAAGTAAGAGGGGCATTGCCATTGAGGGGCTCTGATGAGCAAACGTGGAAAGCACCACAATACATAAATTAAGGGTCTCCTCGTCAAACTGTTCGAGCGAGGTCCCGCACTCGGGGCATGAGTCGAGCTCTAGATCCCCCTCAAAAGGGTCCTTGTCGATGGTCCCTTCTAAGACCCTATCAAAAGATCGCGTCGAGTGGCTGTGTAACAGTTTGGGCTTTGAACCTCCTCGACTCTCAACACTGTTAGTCCACGTCGAGCTTTCAACGCTTCCCGGCCGGCTCAAGTCCACATCACGTGTTTCACGACTGCTAGTTGACTCTATGGATACTGATGTGAATAACAACAAAAAATCATTTATAACCTAAGTATTTATCTCGTGTCCAGGGTCCTAACAGTAACCGAAGCACGTTATGTTTGAATTACACTTCAAATTCGCCTTCTATTATTTTGATCTACATGATCGGTCATTAAAACGCAATGTTTAACTTTTGATATATGCAAGTTTTCATTCGATCTGAAATTCCAAACTGATAAGTTGAGCGAATTTAATATAATTTTACTCCAGCTTAAATTTAATGGAAGATTTTTAAGCTACAAAGTTCAAAACGTGCGGATAAAACCTAAATCTTTAAAAACACCTGGTAAGAGATTTCATTTGAATGCGCTCAGGTTAAACGTTAAATAGTTTAGGACTTTATCTCTTTATACGACTGTCGTTACCAACCATTTAAAAGCGTAGACTTCTTAGAACGCAATGAAAAGTTGAAAATACTTTGTTTACTTCCTGTGTTGCGGCGAACACGCCACGAGAGAGGACGAGCTGAAACAACGGGAACATGGTAAAGTAATTTAAAAGTTAGTTGCGAAATACTGTAGGCTCTTGTATTTAGAACATTTGGTGCAACAAGTGTTGGATGCTTAAACTCAAACAACCAAACGTTTTCACGGGTTACACAATATTTGAAAAATGTATTTCTTTGTTATAATTATTTTTCTTTATATTTTCAGAGTTTTAAGAGAGTTATTTAAAGATTCTTATCCTCATACAATTCACAACAACTTAACAATGGTCAACCGAAAATAAAATTGTGCATGTTGTAGCCAGGCAACTCTACGGTAAAAAAAATACCAAAAGAAGAATGCTCTTTTGTTGCATAGATTGAAATAGACACTACTTCAAGTAACAGGCTCTCTCGTACCTCTCCGCCCTTTGTTCTCGACCCCTGGCGTCCCCTCTCCTCCAGCCTTGTCTCCTTCGCGACTAGAAGCCGGGACTGATCGGCGCGCGCCTCCTGTAAAGGCTGACATGTCCTGGGTCGAGGAGCTGGAAGACAAAAGTCGCTCTGAAGAACTAACGCCACCAAACTCAACAAGGTGAGTCTCGGGCAACCGTCGGAGATCATCGTTCGTCTCTGAAAGTTTCTCGTCCTTATCTTTTTCATCTTCGTTTTTCTCCGGAAACTTTCCGGTGTTGTAAGCCGAGGGTGAGGAGATCTGTCTTTCTGCATGCAGCTTGTCTTTGTCCTCGTCGTCACGTGATTTGTTACTGGTCACGGAGACGGGTAATGACATTTGTTTTTCAGTGTGATGACGACGGAGCGGGCTTCCTGGAGGGTCTGAACCGAAGAGAAAGCGAGGTAAGTTTAAGAACTATAATGATAAATCTAATAAATTGGTAAGATCGTTAGGTTGAAAAATTGAAATTAATAGTTACCTTAACCCACCTCACAACATTCCAAGACTGTAATGTCACGTTACGACAATGAGGAAGAAGAAAGGTGGGGGGGAGGGGGGTGGAAGAGAAGAGGTAGAGAGGGGGAGGGAAGTAAAGAAGGAGGGAGGGAAGAAAGAGGGAGTTAATATTTTTAATGCTTTCCAAAAAAAGTGCTTCTTTTAATACGCGCTGCATGCCTACAATGCATTCTCGATGGCTCTCTGACCTAAACTAAAAACTTTGAAGGGCAGAATAATCGCGTTTGACATTTACAGTTAAGCTTACATCAATAGAGAAATATGGATTCCATACGGGAAAACTTTATTTTGAGCCAAGTTTTGTTACCTGATCGAATGGAGGCATCTCCTGGCCCCACAGAAAACGACTCCCCAAATAAGGACGCCACACTGGCCCGTTTTGGAAAACCTTCTCTGGGTCCCTTACAAACGTGATCCTGGGCCTCCAACGTGTTTATCACTACTTGAATGAGATTCTTTGTGTCTCGTTTATGGGAGTCTGCATGGAAGGGATACTGGAAAGAAAAGAACAACAGAAACAGATCAACGACGAGTCAGCCATGGCATGTAATGTTATGTTATTTTTTAAGTACGTAACGGTTATCTCCTACGGCCCTTATAGCTCATTACTGTCCCTGTTTCCATTGCAGGAGGCAACTAGGAGCATAGCTACTCATTCGGAGATAACCCTACCCCTACCCCCAACCCCCTTTCCCCCCTCCCCCCCCGTCCTCCCATTTCATCTGTTCCCTCAGGGTTCCCTGGTAACCATTTGTACCAAGGAATATAGCGAAGCGAAGCTCTGCAACACAAACATATCTTCAAGTCTTTTTTAGTTTACCTTGTACAATATTATAAGACAAGCCATGAGCCATGTCTGACGCATGTCCTGTGGTACTCTCACGAGTGAAAACTCTGGGACATGTGTTCGTTTCTGTGGCTTAGGAGCCGCGCAAAACAATAAAAGTTGCAGAGTGAGGTTGAGAAGTTCACTGCCCCATTCTTGATTTTGATCCAAAACTTGCACAATCCCTGCCATGTAGGCGTGAAAGACTGGGAACAACCTGTAAGGAAAAGGTTAATAAGCGCTTCATAGAAAGGTTGCTACGTGATGATCTAGATAGAATGGTAGTTTTTGAGCTAGATCCTCGTAAAAAGAAGTCCTATCACCGCTCCAACTTAGCCTTCAAAGGGCAGGCATTTTTGTAATAATGGATTTTTTTCGAAAAGTCAACTACTAGTTCAGTAGTGTTTATAGCTGCGAGGATCTCTTATATTCGTTTCTTCACCGCAGTGCACATATATGATTTTCATATATCTACAGTCATTATTCATCACTTGGATGGTTTATTTGGACCCAACTTAATGACCAGCTCCCAGTTGGCTTGTTAGCTCAGTTGGTGGAGCGCTGCACCGGTATCGAAGAGGTCATGGGTTCAAATCCCGTACGGGCCTGAATTTTTTTTCAGGTCTTATTTCAACCACTAGTTCAGTAGTGTTTATGACTGCGAGGATCTCATATATTCATTAAAATTTTTGTTGTCGCGGTACACGAAACACGAGACCTACAACGAATGTAACTACATCATGAAACAATCGATGTGATGTGATACAAAAAAATTGTACAGAAAATGAATAAAAATTTAAGTCGTGACATCTGTACCTTAATCTTCGCGGATTGCCGGTGAATTCTCCAACCTTGATATCATATCCCATTAGTACACCCAAGTAATGACTCATCTGAACGACCTCATAACTTTCTGTCTTAACAAACTCTGACCGCTCCCTTCCCTTGTTGGCTCCAGGGTAGCTCAGGAAGTCCATGACCAGCGTGACCAGCTGATGGGTGGCTTCAGCCTCCATGCTACTACCCTCCTGACCTACACCCAGCAGTTGACTGAAGGAGGAGTCAGTGGAGGATACCGACTGACGCGAGATCTCGTTATCCTCCTCCTGAACAGTAGGGAGGTTGGACTGGATGCGACCTCCAAGGAACATACGGTCTGAGATATCGATGGATCCTGACTGATTCACAAAGCCACCTGTCCGCCGCTGCCGGCCGCCACTTGAGGACTTCTTACCTAACAATTTTACGATTCGTATCTCAGAATAAACTCTCGCGATACGCTACCAACTGAGCTGAAGAGAGATTGCTGGCAAATCAAGCCAGATACTCGGTTTATAGGTGACAAAAGTACTGCACACTTCTATGAATAGCAAATGAAAAAAATAATTAATCCACACTGTCGCAAAAATGGCTGAGAGACAGACAATAATAGTTCAAGGCTTGTACCTTTTAGCAGGCAACACACAAAAGAGTTCACGTTTTATCCAGAAAAGGAAGTTGAATGCTGAATCTCTTCGGAAATTATGATATTACCTTCTGTACCCGTTGACACCTTTCTGTTATATGAGACTCTCTCGCCTGGAAAACGAAACGTGTAGCTACAACGAAACGACGAAGAGGTTCGTCGAAGTTGACCCAAGCCGCTGCGAGCCATCAGGGATCTGGTACTGGGTTGAGAACGCAGAACAGTAGCTGGAGAGAAGAAATCAAAAGGAACTAAGTTTGAGTTTCTTACCAAACATAGTTTCCTGAATGCCTGTCCGACCTTACGCCTGTTCACATATATTACACCGCTTACTTATTAAGCATGAAACGCAACAAAGCTTTATCCTAGGTTATCCCTTTCAGGTACTTCTCAGCATGTCATGTAGTCTTCATAACAGAACTGCCGGCGATACTTAGACACCTCTAGTTAGGAAACAACTCCAGAGGAAACGAAACGCTAGTTCCAAATAAAAAAATCTTCTATAGCCCGCGAATGTTTTCCCTGTTCCCTTCTTCCTTAGTAGATATCTACGCGATTAAACACAAAATAAAATTGTAAACCGACCTTTCAACAAACTGATCGACTACTTGTTCAGTGAATAGTTTTATATCCAAAGGAAAATACGTATTGGTCCACGAATAGACTTTTCACTTTTCAAATTCTTTAAAAGGATGCAAAGAGGTATGAGACATTGGTAAGAAAGCTGGAAGAACATTTCATTAACCTTATCAAAAACAAGCCAGTAACAAACCGATTTTTCTTGACGAATCATTCCCTCCATCGACGGACACTTCACTGCTGGGACTCAGTGACATTGTCGTTGTACCAGATGCGTTACGCCCCCTGGGACTCCCCAAGGAAACAAAATCTGCGTTTTCTATCAGTAAATGCTTGAAACGACTGATAAAGAATTTTCCACACAGGGGAGTATGGAGGGGAAGTATTCGGTGTAATATCCGACAAGTGTGGATTAACAGAAGACGGTCCCGAGGCACGGCATCATATTGGTGCTCAATGCACTTGTAGAGAACTTTTAATGAGCAGGCTCTTATGGTGCCTAACATGTAGACAGCCCTTAGATGCACTGGCGTGCAAATGTCCTCAACTGCACCGACTAAATACGTAAAACAATGCGCCAAGGCTGACATGGTTATGTTGTTTGACTTGATGTGTTCTTTTTCGAGGAAACGCGCGATGATGGCCACTTTTTCCACGGCAGAAGACCGTTCTCGCCAATCATCATCGGAGAAAGCGCTCTCGACCTGATCACAGAGTTTTTCAGCTCCAAATGGAAGGCAGATACAGTGAAGGAGAATCTGTATACACAGATGAGACATCTCTGAGTGTTCGGCTTGTAGAAGCTCCCATATGCTGACAAAGAAATGTGAGATGAAATCAAACGTAGTCGCAGATACCCATACAGAAAAGTTAACGGGCAAGGGGAAACTAAAACGAACGGATATTCACGCCATTGTAATCAAGAGCAAAGTGATAATTGTACCAAGCATTGGATCATGCAGTGTATATATTACAGTGTATATCGTAAAAAAATTGGCAGAAATTAATTGTGATAAACACAAGTAACGAATTGTCAATTCTTTTGTCTCACGAAGCAATCACTTCCCAATTGCCTTTCCTATAGTTCGTATAGTGTGATCGTCTGGGTGAGTGTAGTTCTGAAAAGAACTGTTGTTGGTGACTGACGTTTCGACAACCTGTGCGGAAGTCATCTTCAGAGTCAAGTGACTTGACTCTGAAGATGTCTTCCGCACAGGTTGTCGAAACGTCAGTCACCAACAACAGTTCTTTTAAGAACTACACTCACCCGGACGATCACACTATACGAACTACTGATACTCCTGGGTTCAAACCATTTACTTTACTGTCTTTCCTATTTTGCCCTACGAGAAGAATTGAAATAATCTATTCAAATTAAACCTGTTTCACCCAAAGTTAACTCAGTTTTATCAACCCTTTAACATCTAAGAGTTACCAGCATCTAATTTCTCCCACCAAAATCACCCCTGAATCAAATTTTCAAATGATCGCCAACTAAAGAAGCTAAAGATCTTAAGAACAAAGAACTAAAATAAAGAACAATTTCTCTTTATCAGCCCCTTAGGGAATGTATAGAGAACAGTATGGAGAATATGCATACTGATGTCGGGTGTAAAGGGTTGATATGTTCAGTTTACACACAATAAACTCTGAAAAATGTAAGAAACAGTCCAAAATGAAGAATACGAGGAACGATTATCGATATTTAGGACGTCTCCAACAAGTGTGATTTCATGTCGTGATCAAACAAGATTGTAGCCCAACTCTTAAATAATACTCATGGTATATAGAATCACTCTCACGCTAGTGTCTTACTTTGGAATAAAGAATATCTCTTGTAAATAAGCCAGGAATTCTGAATCGGCATCCATGGCGATCCGCAAGTAATCACCGCGCAGCACCAACACTTTAAGGCACCTCAAAATACTTAGCTGGACATTATGGTCTTCTTGGCGGGGGAGCTCCTATAGGAGGGACACAGAAACAAGTTACAAAAGTGCACCCACTTGGTTTAGCCTCATTAGGCCTAATTAACATTGCTTGATTAACTCCCCTTAAGAAGCCATGTTAGGTCACACGGGGCTTTATCAGAAATGGAAAACCAGAGAGAAGAGGTTAGACAACGGCGAGTATCGAGAACTTTTACTGAAAAGCGAGGAAAAGCAGAGAATAGCGAAATACTTGGCCACATCACGCTTGGGGAGCCTAATAAACCTCATACCTAAGAGAAAATGCGGCGAACGAAGTTGATCTCTAATAGCTGTCACTTATTTTAAAAAGACCATAAAGATGTATTGGATTTTAAAAGTCTCACATCTACAAGGTCAATTGGTATTTAGCGGTTACGGTTTCCATGGGGGGCAGAAGTTGAAGTAAAAGAATATAAACCCACGGGGAAACGACGGCAACCGACAACGAAAATTCGATCTATGTCTCATGCCATATCAGAGAATCGAAGTCGGGTCACAATAGTGGAAGACATTCACTCTTACCTCTGCGCCAAGCCTCCTACCCTGCTTATTTGAGTGCAAAAATTCAACAAAGACATACTACATAGATCGCCGTAGAGATTTCCGAAAATGCCGGTAAAAACATACTAGGTAAATTGAGATAAGTGCTGCAAATGGACGTTTACCTTAAGAAAACCTAGCAACAAATTCAGTTGAGGAAAAGTCTCGCAGACCATGCCCCAGTTGCTGGTACTTGTTGCACTTCTCCACGAGCCAATGCCAGCCGACATACTGCGCATGGCCGCAAAGGAGATGACGTTTTCGTTCAACTCTGATGGCGAGTCAGCCTCACTGAGAACACTTGCGGGCTCAGGATCATTGTCACCTTGGCAACTGTCTGTGACGTCAGAAACGTCTCGCTTAGTTTCAGTAAACACTTCCTCTTCGATTGTTTCCACTTGACTTTTGTTTGATGCTGGAAATGAACGACGAGTTTTTGAGTTTTTAATAACAAAGAAAGCTCAAACATTAAAACTTTAAAACACTCTTCGAGTAAAATTACAATGAGTAAATTTGCGCATGTCAAATTAGGAGTGTTGTTAAACGAGAACCAAAATAATCGCACCGGAACAAACAGCAAGAGTAAACTTAAAGTATTGTAAAGATTAACCCTTTAACCTCTAAGAGTGACCAGCATCTAATTTCTCCTTACAATATCACCCCCGAATCAAACATTAAGGTCACGAGAATACATGAAATAATCACCAACTAAAGAAGCTCTACATTGCGAACCAAATTCTCCTTTTCAGCACCTTAAGAAATGTGTAGAGAACAGTATGGAGAATATGCACACTGATGTTAGGGAGCGAAGGATTCAATCAGAAACCAAAATAATTAGAGTAAGGTCCTAAGCGCGGACAAGTGGATGACCGAGTATTGAGACTGGTTTTAGTCTTGCACCTGATTGGTTAAGAAGAGGGAGCAACAAATCACATGATGAATTCCAGCAAAACCATTATAAACCAGGTTTTCTCTCGATGTTAATGGTGCTATTCGATTGAGTTTCGTGAAACCAAAACCAAAGTTATCACAACGGCCAATCACAATAAAGGAAAAATAACCCTAACAGTCAATAAGAACTCAAAGTAAAAACCAGCAGACTGCCTGAGGCGCGGGAGAATGGTAACGACCAAGTCGTGACAGGTTTTAGTTCTGTACACTGATTGGTTGAGAGAGAGTGGCACGAGTGTTTCCGGGCCAATTACAGAGCAAACAACGCAACGCAAACAAAAAAAAAGAAAAATCTGAATTACTTACGAAACTGAATTGAAAATTGCTCCAATATATAAGAAGCACTCTATGGACTTACTCAGACTCCTATTGGATATTCCCTTATTACTGGACGCACTTGATCTAAACAGTCCACCATATGCCACGTGACTTGGCACGTCCTCTTCAGGTAACGCGACTCCTTCAGGGAACACAGTCTGCAGCAACATGTGCGCAAGCTTGAACCATATGTCAGTCATGTTACACATGTCACACACAGTTGAGTGGTCGCCATGGCTACCAGCCCACGACATGTCCAGCATGCACTCCAAAAGCTTTTTTACGTGTTCTCTTTCGGTGCTGTTAGGGACATGTTTGTCGCGAATAAATTGAATGTTGACCTGTGAAACAAATACAACAATAATTCGTGCTACCTTTATTCATGAGTTCGCCTCTCATGCAAAGTAATAAATGCAGAATCTTTTGGACGGTTTAGTGAAAAACGTCAACGAATTTTCAGCAAGTTCGTTTGTGCCACACACTTTCTAAAAAAAGTGCGAACCATGATTCTTGTCAAATACAACACGCGAATCTGAGGCAAACTTTTCCGGGGCCAATTTCTGTAGACTCTCTACAGCTCGCAATGTACTTAAGTCGCGCATCTAAACACCGAGCATCGTTTCAAACCTTTGCTTAACATACCTGTTTAACCAGTAAATCTAGTTCCATGATGAAACAGGACAGGTTTGAACTTAGCTCGCCTAGTTCTGACAACACACCACTGACCGGTGTTGAAATAAGCGAGCCCTCGGCGGTTGGAGTCATCGGTGACTGCACGGTGAAAGTCGGAAAAGGAAACATGGTGGTTACTCCTTCAGAGAATTCTGATGAGTTTTGAACAACCTTGATAAAGATACTGAGCAGCATGTCTAGTGGAATGATTATATCCAATTGAGACAGAATCTGTGAAAGCAAATAATAAACACCTTATAACAACACTATACGATAGCAGTCAGTTTCACTCCCGAGAACTAAATATCTATTCTCTACACCGTCTTTCATAGATAGTCTTACAACTTTAGCTCTGACAACCCCTTCGTCGATTATTTTTTCACTCTCATCATCTTACTGCTTCAAAATGTATTTTGATGTTTTTATGAGAAATTTCCTTTTGAGTCATTCGTGGAGTGAAATGGTTTTAATGCGCTGGTTTTGTTGATCGACATTTTAGCAACTCGACCGACTATTGTCTCAGGTGTTGAATAAAAACGCAGTCGAAGGACTTTAAGTCTGAAAGGTTTTATATTTTTATTCTTAAATGAGGTCATGACTATTTTCCAGATCAACCTTACAGCAATTTTCCGCCTCTTATCATAATGTTGTGCCCTCAGTGAATTTAATTAATTGAAACAAAAAATTAAAATTTGTTTACCTGCAGCCATGAGAGTGCCTCAACCTGATGGCGAGGCACAGCAGACTCAAGAGCTTTCTTTATGAAACCCAGAGTAGTTTCCGGCGTCAACTTATGCGGTGTCAGCAAAGGGTCGAAGATTTTCCTGAGGAGGAAAATATTAAAATAGAAGCGAAAAACTGAAAATGGGAACAAATAAAAGCTACAACCGTGTTATTAACTGAATCAAGCCATTTTTCTTCCCAAAGAGACTTTGGTCTGCTTCAGCAGGTACGTGTTTTCTTGATACCTTTGATGGTAAAACGTATATTATAAACCTTTCACCTTTGTTTAATGTAGTAACCTCTTGTAATGTACTGATTAAACCATAATACAGTACATGGTTCGAACCCGAGATTTTCATTTGATAGGAAGTTTGATCTGAATGCCACTCAGGTTTTCGAAAAGTCAGTAAGTTCTACCGAAAACAATCCTCCTCAGAAGTACACTAACCCGGACGATCAGACTACACGGTCAGATTAAAACACAAATTCGAGACCAAGGCTTTCCTTGTAAACAATGATGAAAAATGACTGCCTTGTACTTGCTATCAATTTTGTTTTCTCCATTATGGACAAAGTCCCAGGCCCAGCTTGTTGGGTAAACTCACGTTAACAACACTTTAAACCTTGCCAATTCTTCGGGCTGAACATCTGCCTTTATCGCTTCCATCCACTGAGGCATAATAACATCCCAAACCTGAGGACAACAACGATAACAAAACATTTCAAGTATGGTACAACGCCCTTCTGAAAGCAGCGACGGGCTAAGGCTGATAAAGAACCACAGGCAATAAGAGTCACTGCTTACTACGCACCTCGCGGGTCACAATATTGTGGGGTATCGCACAGCACAAGCGATGGAGTCCCTCCATGTGCTGTCGTTCCTTACTGGACATTGTATCCCAGCATCCTCCAACCTTCACATATCCCGGAGGATCAGGGGACAGGCATGCGCACAACAGATCGAACTTGTTATCTCGAACTTGAATGAGCCATCGACAGACATACTGACTAGTAAGCCTTTTCAACAATTCGCCGACGTAATCTCGTCTTAAAGTTGAGGCTGTCTCGATCCATGACAGCACCATGGAAACCAGTCGGCCCAGTCTTTCCACAGATTCACACCTGGCCGGTTCACTGCATACTCCGACAAGAAGCCACACACCCAATCTACTCAGCATACGCCGGTTGTTTATATCATTGTCTACATCGTCTTCAATTTCCTCCTCCTCGAGTTTACTCCTTACTAGTCTGAGAAAAAAGAAATTTCAAATTTCTTGTAAAAACACGAGTGTATTGTTGTTTTCTTCCTCCAGATTCAATCCAGCAAAGAATGATTTCAAAGGCCCCATAATCAGATACTTTATCAAAACACACACAAAAAAAATACTTAAGATTGAAAAATGCTCAGTAAAGCTCAGCGTCCAAGTGTATCACGGTACAGACCATTGGTGTAACTTGATTTGTGGTTTGGAATGAACACGAAAACATTTTCTGTTTAATCATTGAACGGGGTGAAGCCTAGCAGGTAAGTATAACTCTGTAATTGCACTTTGAAACCAACAAACAACGACCACCCCTGTCCAACCATCAGTTCTCTCTTGTGCTGAAATCTTATTTAATTGTTATAATGTGTCACGTACCCCATGGCCTCATTCCTTGTTTTCTGACAAGGCTGTGCTTCTCCCAACAGGCGAATGACTGCCTCAGAGGGGTAGGCTTGGTCTGGGCCTTGTAGAGTCCAAGGATCTGGGAAAAGATTCTGTGTCACATGGTGATACCCCTCACCAGTGCTGTGATAACGGGCGTGGCACTCCTGACACATTGTCAAAGGTCTTAATCTGCAAGCAATAATGAAAACAATCAGGATGTCACACCACTTTTTCGTAATACATCTTTCGATGAAAAAAACAACAAACAGCAATCTCAGAGGTTGCAAAATCAGTGTTGAGAGGCTACTCAACGTCATTTAGGCTTTCGTAAATATGTAAAATAACAAAAAACACTTCCTCCAAATCTGAATAAAAAGTAGTACAGGCCACCAAAATTCTGCATAGTATCCGAAGAATTTTATGATATCTTATGTATCCACTGAGTGAGTGGGAGGGCCGAACACGAGAACATTTGGCTCGTGGTCATGTCGAACGCACCGAGTGCAGTGAGGTCAGTACATCTATAATGAGAGCCCAATATTTTTCCGTCAGGTTTGACCAAAGTAAGTCTATAAGTATTTTATCGTATGACCTTTAAGTCTTCAACATTTTGAAATTATGTTTGATTTTTAACAAGACGTTATTACATAAGTATACACAAGAAAAGCACGCACTGGACAACTCTGAAAATGATTCTAAAAAGAAAAGTGTTCCTTTCTTTCTTTGAGTCACAGTGACAAGAAACTCTGACAAATATTTGTTTTAAAACGAGACTCTAATTCCCATTTCTGCTTTGTTCAAAGTTTAAGTTCACAATTACAGTTCACATTCTTGGAAAATGCTACAGAGCCGTGTGATTGCGTGCCTGGCAGCTTTTTCCACACCGACTCTTGTCAACCCGTCCAGCTCTACACATGTCAACCTTCATCGTGGTTTTCTTTTAGATTATGCGAACGAGTCAGTATAGTTCAGATGATAAAATGCGAACGAGTCAGTATAGTTCAGATGATAAAATGCGAACGAGTCAGTATAGTTCAAATGATAAAATGCGAACGAGTCAGTATAGTTCAGATGATAAAATGCCTAATGAACATTGCTGTTAAAAACTTGCTCAAAGTTGCCATTTTTCCCCCTTCTTAAAATCATGGTTGAAATCCTTGAAGGAGGGAAAAACCTCCAAGATCTACCTGTTATCTTTGACGCAGCCGTAAGAAAAACACATAACACTGCATGGCTTTCCTTGCCCTTTGCACTCCTTTGTTTCACAAGTTGTACGCATCTTTCCCATTGGCTGGATAATCTTCACCAAAAGCTTCTCTTCAGGGATGTCACGAGCAGCCACCTCGGCACATTTCTGGCAAATAAATACTGGAGGAGAACAGCCGCACTGTGATGAGGCAAATGAGGCATCCAAGCAAATAGTGGTTGGTGTATTTTTTCGAGGTACTGCGCACTCCTGGTTTTGACAATTTGGTGGATGCCAGGGTTCATAGACAAACTGCCAGTCATCAGCTCCTCCTAGGAAGGACATCATTGGCAAAGTTATGCGATTGATAACTATGCTCAAGATAGAAAACTAGTTCAGATCTCAAACAACAAGGAATACTAACACAATGTTCCATTCCCATTTTCTACACTTTTCATCATGATCCCTTTCACCTTTGGTTTGAGACTGCCCATAGCCAGTCCTTTTGGAATTTCCAGTTTTTCTAGTTTCATCACATATAGGGTGGGATATTTTCTGAAAAAACATCTTCCGAACTGACAGCAGTTGAGCAGAAAGCCACTCAAACCAGATTGACCCAAAAAGAATATACAAATGATTGATTTTTCATTGTCAGTGACAGTAATAATTCAATACCAATACCATTATTGCTTTTCATCAAAGTTCCTGACATTTATTCTGAAATATAGAATTCTTTAAATCAAGATGCCAATTTCAAGAGTTTCAGTAGCACTCAAACAACTTTTTCTTTTATTGCTGATGCACAGATTGGCTCACTGTCCTCTTACCACTGAAGTCAACAATTTTCCAAAGTTTTGTAAACCTCTGAACATAATTTTTCATTTGATTGTATCACCTTCAAAAGAAAGGTTTAGTGCACAATTGTACCATGAAGTTAAGTTAGCAGATCTCCAGTCTCAATGACACTACAAACAACTTTCCCTCAAAATTCTGAGGGATCAAAACCTGAGAAAGTTCAGTCTAATCATTGCCATAAGCCTTACCAACATCCTTAAGTGGATAATAGTAAAGTAGGACCTGTCCAGCAGAGTTAATGATTGGCTGAGGACCATAGGCCAGCACAGCTAGGATATCCAAACAGACATCACTCTTAAATCTCATCAGTGTTTCAACAAATTGTGCATGCTGTTTACAGTCAGGACAGTACTGTAAGATTGACATGATAAGAGCAGGGCAGCTGAGGGATGCATAACAAAGTCCATCTTCATCTGGCTCTAAGACATCTTTGAAAAAAAAAAAGAAAGAAAGAATACTGAAAATTTTATTGAAACACAAATTTTGTACAGTGATTTTTTTTTAATTGTGCAGCAAGCATTTGGAGTTGGAGATTGTCTAATGTTGTGTAAACACATTTTATGAATTAAAATATTGTTTCATTTGTGACATACTACTAACAAAAACTGTCAGAGAGAACAAAAAATATAATTCTTAGTTTCTAGCAACATGGATTAAAAGTAAACTTTATCTTTTAGTGAATTTAGGAAACATGGTTGTGTTGGCTTTGTGGACCTAGTATACAGAGTCCAAATAACATGAAAACCTTTGAAAAATAATTAACTAACAGTACCAAAGCCAAAATAGTAATACCTACAAGTATTGGTAGTTAGAAAAAATGTGGATTTTAATTTTTAACTTTTAGGGCCATCAAGATTCTTATGCTGTAGAAATTCTAATTCTAGTGATTATCAATCAAAAAAATCTGATTGCCATTATCATAACTATTGGTAAGCATCTTAAGACAAAATTACCCAACAGAATGGGAAGAATGTAACCAGCCAGTAGTTTGATAATGTGGTTGTGAGTTTGTGGAGGCCAGATGGAAAGTGTCATTGCTAAACCCATCGGCATTGCATTGAGGTCTTCCTTCTTTAAGAAAGGAACCAACGATGCCATGATGGACAACACACTGTCTGCAAAAGCTGATGAAGGAGGAAAAGAAAACCATTGAGCTACTAATGAGAGTATTACTAAATGGTTTTAACCCCTGACTAACAGTTGGTTAAGTGGTCTGATTGACAGAGCAATCCTAAATTGGACCACCATCAATGGTAGTGAGTAACATCTGGTGAGCCTAGTTTGCAAAAACTAATCAGTCAATGAGGTTATTAGCTGCATGACTAACCTCTCGAGTCTTACAGCCAATAAAATCAAATAATGACTGACCAATCAGATTTTTCGCACCAGACTTATAAAACTTGACTAATACACAACTCCTAACTTGAATCTGACTGTGACTTTGGGTCAGGTTGTCCCATTGTTACTTACTGTCGTCCACAAAAGTTTTTTTTCAGGACTGCTCCCTACTGCACAGTCACACCAAAAGTTCATTTCTTATCACTGAATGGCTCAAATAAACTAGGCCAAGATTTTCAAATGAAAACTAAGGGGATTAACCTATTACTTTCTTTTGGATTCATCATTTTTTTTTTCTGTGAGAACTTACTGTATAAATTACCTTTTAAAATGATCAGACAAACTGAAAGATTAGGGTCATATATACCTCACACTTTTTTGGCAAACACAAATTATCCACTTTGTCTAAACATGTACCTTCAACTCCAATCTCTACCACCGGAACAACATTCACAATTTTTTCCAGAGCTTTGTAAAGTCCTGTGTAGTCCATACTGGGGTATTGATGACGATCAAATGAACGCTTATCTTCTGTCAATATAGGGCGGGTCTCTTTCACCAAACTGAAGACAAACAGTTGAAATATTTACATTGTCTTTCTGTTACTAAAATAAATTTAAGTCGTATATTCTCAATCTAGCATTTCCTTGATTATGACAATTTTTAAACAATAATACAACGTGGTGATACCTTTGCAAAGTTTGCTGAAACCATTTAAGGACGTTGGCAACATCATTTCCTGTGGGTAATGGATATGTTCTTCTGTCCAATCTGTTGAATATTTCTTTCAGGCCATGGACCTTGGCATTGACTGTGGACAGAGGTTAAACATAACTACCAGAGCAGAAGTGGCAACATAACAAATATTCAAGGTTTCTTTGTGGAAGGTGCCTAACACAAACATTCCTCATATTTAAACTCATAAATTTCTGCTGGCACCATTATTTTTCCAAAGGTTAACAGCATGATGAAGAAGGCACGCAGGCTCATTTTTGCAATTTGCTCAACAGCTATTACCTGCTGAACAGGATGATCAAGTGTAGTGCAACACCACAAACATCCAACACACTGTAAATAAAATAATCTAAATTTTCCTCCCTGAGACTGGATGCTGTAGTTTAATATAATCTCGATTCAAATAAAAATAATCGCGTTTTTCTGTTATTGAGGATTATGATAACGTATGTGGACCAAAGGGAAACACTACACATGCTAGGATGGAATCACTATGACCTGAAATTCATTTTAAATACTACAACATGTAAATTATGCAGGATAGACACTAAATTGTTAGCTTTAAAATAAATATTTCGAACTGGATCTATGTTTGGAGCTGGATGAACGATTCTGTAAAAGTAAAAATTTCACATGCTTTGCCCTTGACTTTACAGCGGTCAATATATGACCATGAGGAAACCACGTAACAGACCGTATACATAGAGTAACATAAATGCGACATAATAAGCAGGTCGACGCTTTTGTATTTTACTGAATCTACAGACATTCTTTGCTAATTATGCTTTGACGGTAACATCAGTGGCAGTGTTCCTGACACAAATGAGCAACCAGTTAAAAACAATCGGCACAAATGCCATTTACCACTGCACAACCTTGGTATTTAGCTGATTTATAAACGATACTAACACTGGTCAGCTCTTGTTGACTTAATATGCCTAGACATTATCGTGCCTCCTTGTTCTGCGGATTGTGATGATCAAGAAGAGCTTGAGCTTGCTATATGTGCCGCCATCGCATTGAGGTCGAATGACAAGAGATCATGGTTAATCATGTTCACAGATTAGGTCTTTGACGAAGTAATTTTGAGCCGTGTCTTTGCTTCCCATTGAATATAAAAAACCGGCTCTTGTAGCAACTCTATGAAGGACAATCGCGCTACATACGAGCACAGAAGTACAGGATATAAATTTACATAATGTTCCAAACAATTCTTTACTTTCACCTGATAACGATATGGTTGTTATGTAAATAACAGCGAAAAGTCTACTCAAGAACACTGGCAAACCATCGCCCAAAACAGCTTTTCTATCTTTTTTAAATGGAAAAGAATTATCACTTCTTAAACAATTTGTTTATTTGGTGTATTCATGTCTAATCAAATCCAGCTTTTGCGCCAATTTGCTTACTCGTACTCTGAATAGGACATTATGTGTACCGTACTCGTTATTATCCGAGTAGGAAACTGGTAGCGAATATTTGGCGCGAAAAGTAAAGTGCTGCAGTTTGGCCGTCTTCAAGATATTTTTTACCAAAAGAACTTCTGAAATTCTTATTCCCCGAAGAGAAGTATCTTCTTTTATAATGGTTGAGACGTTGTTTTCTCTAGAGGTACATGTGGAAAGTGTGGAAGATCTTCAAGTAGCATGTAAGTTACCAGCATTGTGCTTTCGTCTGTTGGATTTCCCAATGATGATAATACATCATGTTTCTCCTGTCGACGCCGAGAAATTACGACATAGAATTCGCATGGAAGGTAAAGATTCTGTACTTCATGCTCTAAAAGATCGCTTTGGAAATTTCCAGTTTCGTAAAGGTAAATCTTGCTTATTCAAAGCAAGCATAGACACTCTCCTGGTTCAACTACAAACTGTTCCTTTATATTCAATGTTGATGGATTTGTGGCCGAAAAAGCCCCTACTTGTCGGAAGCTCGTTGATTCCTTTAAAGAAAGCGATAAATAAAATATCTACCGATGTTTACCAGAATGGCGTGGCTGTTCCCTCTTTTTACAGAGATGAGGGTGATTTTAATGTTTACAATCTCATGGGAAGTTCCATAGCGAACGTAAAACTTGGTTTTAGGTTATTGAGTTTGGGAGGGTCACTGATCCCACACATTCCTACAGAAGCCTTGGGTGAGAGGATTACTGAAAAGATTGAAACGAACGGTGAAGTTGAGGAAGCTGTAAAGGGAGCTTTGGAAAAAGTATTGCCTGAAATTGAATTAGAAGATGAAATTACAGAAAACGGATTCGATACAAAGAGCGAACGTGATGCCAGAACTGTTAAGAAACCCGATGATAGGCAGAGTGTGGAAGTTCAAACAAATCTTCCTGTAAAAACTCTCAAAACTTCTAGAACCGTTGATAGAGGGAGAAAGACAAGCGAGGAAGATGTAGTGATCACCAATACAGTTTGCCCTCCCCCTCTTTATTATAATTATTATTCTAGTTCCACACCTTCTGGAAGGTTTCACTCAGAGGCTGATGGCAAAGGGATACAACAAAGTTCTTCATTTCATGTAGATCCAAGACACATACAAGCTGTTGATCAAGGTGACAGTGCTGATGTGGACTTTTTGTATTATGATCCTGGTGTGGTTCAAACAGATGGAACTGCTAATGTTACATCAGTTTCGGTACAAACTGATGAGAAATTATTAAAACCACCCTTTGGACATCAGGGTGATACTGTGCAATCTGAATTCAATCTGTATAATCTACAAGGTGTTATGTCCGAAAGTCATTTGCCAATTTTAAACGCATTGCTTCAAGAACTTTCTTGTTTGACAAGAGCAGGTGAAACTCATCCCAGTTCATTAAGTGTGCAATCTCCAAGAATTCTGCCAACTGTTCATAGCAAAAGAGGTCCTTCCGGTCATAAAGGATCACAGAGCATTCCCAAAGATGAAACATACAGAAAACAAAATGTTCAAGCAGCATCTCTGAAGAAGTCTCAAACATCGGTTATTGGTTTGCCAAGACAAAGAGTACGTTTCAAGCAGACAAGTCTCACTTACGGAATGACTAAAACTCAAAAAATGAGACTAGAGATGAATCAAAAGGGGAAATTACCAAACAGAACTAAACCTTCTGAAGAACACAGGGCTTTAACTGAAAAAGATAAGATCAAAAGAGAGCATGAGAAGATGCCTTTGCCAACAGGCAATTTAGGAAAGACATATAAAATATGCATAGCAAAAAAGCAGACAAAGAGAGATGCAAAGCATACAGCAGATGCACAGGTCCAAATGCAACAGTCATCCACTGAAGTACCAGATAATGAAAAAAGTGGGATTCCTGTAACCACATGGGTGATGAAAGAGAGCTCTGCATTAATTGATACTGAGCCAACTCTTCCCAATACTGACAGTGCAAGGAGCGTAAAGAGTCAAAATAGTCTGGAAATTTTCATCCCTCAGGTTGAAGGTATGTAAACTAAACATGACAAAGATTACAAACTACTTTTTTTCTGAGGCAGCCTTTGGGTAAGTCTCTAACATACTCAAATACATTAGAGAGAAAATCAACATGAGCACGACAGACAGTTATTTTGTTTGGCAAAGTCAAACTTAACATTTGGGAGACAAGACAAAACATGTTTCTACAGTGCCTTTCTATAAATTAACCTTCTACACTCTGACAACAGTATGCATATTCTCAATACTGTTCTCTATTCATTCCTTAAGCTGCAAACAAGGAGAATTTGTTTAACAATCAAGAGCTTCTTTAGTTGGTGATCATTTCCTTTATTCTTGTGACCCTCATGGGTGATTCAGGGGAGACATTTTAAGAAGAAATTAGATGCTGGTTACTCTTTGGAGTCAAAGTGAGTGACTCCATTTCAATGATAGCTGCCCAGCATTATTTTTTATTCTGTTTCAGCCACTGATAACATTATTTTGATTTCAGGAGAACCAGAAGAGAGAAGTGATCAGGAAAAGGAATGGACCACTGATCAGGCTACAGCTGGCTTTTATGGTAACACAGGAATCTTAGGTGCAGAGCTGGATGGTGTGCAAGGAAGCTCTGCCATGGCCATGTACACAGAGGACTTTCAAGATTCTGGAACAGAGGGGTCGCATGCATCATACCACTTAGCTTTCACAAAGAGTAGCAGTGTTGAAGGTGAAAATCTGAGGCAGAGATCAAATTCTGACATTTCATCTGCCAGTCAAATGTCTCAAGGTATTTCTGCAGCATCAGGAAAACCAGTCCTGTCATCTCATTCTCCAGTGAAAGCAAAATCCAAGAGGATACAAGGGAGGAGGAAGGGGGAAGCTGCAGTGGATGTGAAACAGAAAGTGACAACGTCAGAACAAGATTCTGTTGCTCAGATATCTAATCTAACCAAAAGTTCTTCTAGTTCATCCAAAAATTCTGATGAAAGAAGTGAAGCAAGTTATTCTGATGACTTCCACTCTGTTGGCTCAGAACCTGAAAAACAGAACTCCCAATCTTTATCTGATGATAGTATTGATGACAACTCTCAGCACACAAAGCTTAATCTTCCGCCTCCTGCAAGTAATCTGGGATATACTTATTAATCATGTCAACTGTCTTTGATCATTGCAATTGATAACCCTTTTACTCCAAAGATTAAGTCATGTCTCATTTCTCCTTTGTATATATGCAGTTTGGCAACAAGTATTAATTTTTAATACTTAAAATAACTTAAAAGCTCTACCCCTTGGACTTTTAGCTCAAACATAAGACAAGGTTAGGAATGCCGTGCTCCAAGCTGCAACTCCTTTGGCTATCAGGTGACTGAGTTGAAGAAAAGTTTGGTTACTAAATTGGCAGAGAAAAACAGATTTTTGACTTGTGTTTGGTGATCTTTTCACAATGCATAAACACTGTTTTTTATTTTTTCACACTTGCTGAGAGAAGTGTGTAAGAGTGAGGTGTTAGCAGGATAAAGTAGGGTAGTCACATTGATAATCACCATTTTACTCAGTGTTTCTGGGTGTTTCTTGACAATTTCCCACAAGTTTTATCCTACCCCTATGATTTTAACTTTGGTGACCTCTAATGGTTTTAGGGTTGCCAGTTTAAAAGATTTTAGCTTGGAGCCCTTGGTGCATGGGGGAATGTTTTGTCATGGGAGGCATTCCCAAAAGGCAATAAGTTTTAGAAAAAGATTGATTTGAAAGGGGAATCTCAATAAGGGAAGGGACAGGTTCAGGTCAGAAACTCTTCTTGTTGGGAGGAACGAGTGAGAGTTACACAAACAACATATTTGACCTGATATTTGCTTGAACAACTTTATTTTGAGGTCTATAAGAAGTTGTGACAAGTATGACTGAACATTGTCAGTTATGTGTATTTATTTAACAATAGAACTCTTTTACTGATTTTACAGGAGTAATAATAATCTCATGATTGTGTGGATATGATGCTGTGGTTGGAACAATAATGCACATCCCCACTATCCAACTTTTGTAAAAAAATTAAGTTCAAGACAGCACAGCCCTCAAAGAAAAATAAAACACTCAATCAAGTCTAGACTGTTCATGTTTAAGTTAGGAAAGGTTAACAAGGAAAAAGACAGTATTACTTAATACCTTGTAACAAAGTCTCTATTTACAGTGAATTTCCATCTCAATGGGTTCCAAGTTCCAAACTCACTTTCAAATTTAGGCTGAGTGCACAAACTTTCTTATAAAAGTGAGTTTTAATAGTATGTCAACAAGAATCATTTTTAATTTTTTTTAGTGGTCTCTATTGAACTTAAACAAACAAACAGAAGCCATATTGTCTATTTCCAGCTTCATCTAATGTGGTAACAGAAAAGGCAATTACCAAGGATAAACTGATGTCCATTGAAGAATAAAGACAGTCTCCATGTACATCTTACTTTTTAAAGTTACTAGTAAGTGACAGAAACTGAACCATGTAAACCTCTTCATGTGAATTCTAAACTCTCTCTAACTTGTGTTCCTGAGCATTATTCAAATGAGTCACTGAGCAATTTCAACCCTTTGCGAAACTGTGCTCCAACAAAGTATATTTCAGGTCACATGTTCCAGCCTCTTGATCTTTGATCTTCAATAATGTGGTCTTTTCACATGTTACCTGCTAACAGAGATGTTTTGTGATCCATATGACTCTGCTGACAAGGTGATATGTTTGTATGTTTTACCATCAAAAAATTAAAGAAATAATTAATACACTTAATTAATAAGTAAGCAGAAATCTCTCTCTACAAGCTCATGAAGAATCCAAGAAAGTTATAAAAAATTCTCATAAATAGGGAGCACCACAGCCTAATAGTTAGTGCAGAAGACTTTGAATCAAGAGTATGGAGTCTAAGTCCTAGTGCCATCCTTATGTTTGAGATCTTAGACATGACACTTTGCTGTCACAGTACCCCTCTCCAACCACAATAGTTATGGCAAACTGTTGGGAAGACTTCAGGAACCGCCTGGAATGCTTGCAATGATCTGGAACTCCATTCAGTAAGAGTGGCAAGACTCCTACATGCCCCATGTTATGGAGACTGAGTTGAGTCCACTTCAGCATATTTCTTCTCACTCTGAGCTCAGTTTGTTTAATTTGTGGTAAAATTTACACCCTAGTAATGGTTTCTAAAGAGAATAGAAACTCCTTTGTCAACTCAACACTATTGGTGAGGTAGCTGTCCTTTCCGTGGTATGTGCTTCGTCAAGTAAGTCATGTACATACTTTGCAAAGTCAACAGGAAATGATGGTGCTCCTTCATATCCTAACAATAAGATAAAAGGATCTCTCAGGAAGCAAAATTAACAATAAATTGTTTACAAGAACTATGGCCCCAACTACTCTGAATGTACAATGTGGTAAATTGTAACAAAAACACAGACTCACCTGGAAAGTAATTGATATCAATAACAACATGGTGCCCTGTGCCTTTCTCCACAACAATGTCAATGCCAAACATTGTTAAATTCTGTTTAAAGAAAATAGACCACATTTTCATTAAATTTTTCCTGGAAAGACACAAAATCACTGACCTCACTTTATAAGTTGAAATCAGCAAAATCATATGATATAATCAATTCTGCCAAGTTAACCAGGATGCACAACTGTCTATACATGTGCCTTTTTTCAAAGAAACTGCCAATACAAGAAAGAAGTTTCAATCCTAGTGAAGAAATTTAGCTCAGGTTGAAAATTTCCCTTTTTGGTGCCTGGCCTTAAATGTTCAGCTCTGCAGAACAGACTGAAAATGACTACCTGGCTAACCAGTGTTGCAACCAGGGTTGATACATGAACTTAAAAATAATAATAACAATAACAATAATAATAATAATAATAATAATAATAATAACAACAACAACAACAACAACAACAATAATAATAACAACAACAACAACAACAACAATAATAATAATAATAATAATAATAACAATAATAATAATAACAATATAGTTAAGAGAGAAAACTGATGTAAGGCTGGATAACAGGGGCAAACAACAAAAACAGTGACAACACCAAAAATATTTATTTTTGTGATCTCAACTCATTTTTATGGTTGGACTCTCTCAAGGATGGCTGGTGCTAGCCTAGGTGATCCAGTAAAAGAAACAAAACCCCAACAAAATATCTTCACAAGCTCAGTTTTCAGTTCAAGGCACATTCTCTCCTCACTTGTGGGAATTATAAATTAATGAAGCTGGGTGAACTTGTGTTTTAACTTGCAGAAGCCTAATCCCACTCAGCAAAAATCCTTCACAAGTTTACAAGAAGGGAAGTATGAGACAACAAACTTGGTTGGTGGTAATTTGGCATTCCCCCATAAAGGTATATCTGTGATTGTGATAAGAACACTTACCAATTTTGGTTGAAGTTTCCTGACAAGTTTTAAAACTAAGTTTTCATCCAGCCCTATACTGTTTGTGCTATCACTATCATCATTGTCAAGCTGTACATGAACAGTCAACGTGAAAAACAAAGAGATTCAGTTTGCCAGTGAAATAAATACTGCAGCAATGATTATACAATACTACAAGCTGGGTTAGTACAATTACGCTTCACAGTTGATTTTTCAGCATCAGTTGCTTTGTTAAGTTGGGGTATTCAGTTGGTCTTGTTGCTTATTTCAATGTCATGGACAAGTCATCAGTGCCAGTAGTCACTGATTTGTGTTAAGAGGAGTATGTTCTAAGTTAGTGAACCTATTTTCAATTTTCAGAAACTGAAAAAAATTATAGCAACCCATAGATAAGGCCTAAAGTAGAGTCCCAGTCAATATAGAAATTTTTGGGAGTTACAAGTACTGTTGTCTTATTGTCACAGGGCTCATATCAGACTGTTTAGGATGTATTACATAAGACATGACTGGTATTACATCTACACTGTACAGCTGTACCTCACTAAGATAAGATCCTGAGTCAGGTTTGGAAACATCATGTGATGAAAAGAATATTGTTTTCATCTCTTTTGCTGATGAAAGAAAAACAAACATTGTTGTCATTTGTTGAAAGCTCAAAAACTAGTTCCTTGTTTGTATTACAATAACTTCAATCAACCACTGTATTATATTTTAGTCAGGACTTCAAAGTGAAATTTTAAAATAACTGGAGACAATTTTGAATCAATTAATTTCCTTTACTGAATAATTCTGAAGGACAGACTTAAATCAATCTTCACTGATTAAAAACATTCATGTTTTGTCTCTCATTGAAGTATTTTTAATCAAAACACAACATAATGAAAAATTTAAGTGATAAAATGTTTTCAATTGATTTCTTGGGAGCTTGTAATAAGATCAGTTAACAGTACAGTTAGAGATTTTTAACCCTTTAACCTCTAAGAGTGACTAGCATCTAATTTCTCCTTACAATATCAGCCCTGAATCAAACATGAAAGTCATGAGAATAGAGGAGATGATCACCAACTAAATGAGCTCTTGATTGTGAAACAAATTCTCCTTGTCAGCCTCTTTGGAAATGTATGGAGAACAGAATGGATAATTTGCATATTGATGTTAGGGTGTAGAAGATTACGACATTTCTAAAATTTATAGCAGAGCTCACAGAGTGTAGCCCCATAAATATATAAAATAGTAGTAACCCATTGAGCCGAAAAAATTTGGACGTATGACCATACAACCAACCGTACAAAGTGCTACTTTTAGCATGCACAGCCAACTGTATCAACTGTACGGTCACTATCTTATAATCAGTCCTCTACACAGACACAGAGAAGTTGCAAATGAAAATCCATTAATATTACCACGGACTTTATCCATAGTAGGGGCTTTAGTTTTGTTCAAGAGACATGTGGGAAAAAAAAATGTGAGCTCTGCTTTTAGGCTTGCCTAAATCTATATATTACTCTACAATCAAGAATGCTCTGCATATCCCAAATACAAGGCAGCTCAACACAATTAATCTAACTTACTTGTAGTCTTGTAAAAATTCTTGATTGATGGTCTCTCTACAATGTAATGCTTATCTCCTGCCACAAATACCTGTTAATAGGGCACATAATTAGATAATTACCAAGGGGACAGGGGGACAAAAAGACTTTTTGTGATTGAATGAAAGGCAACACAGATGAAAATATCTTGATCCCAAAAGAAATGAAGTAAAAATAATCTCACATTGTCAGTCACCTTTGACTGCCTCATATAAATTGACACATAGCACTGGAGTGCATTGCCTCGAGTTTTTCCTCGCCTTATGAAATTCAGTTGCATACATTACAACTTACTCACCTTAAATAAAACAGCATCATGATTTACAAATTGTTGAACAACACATGGAGCCTGTGTCAGGTCCTGCAGTCCTTCCTCATTAAAGATTAATGCCATCTGAAATGCAAGACAAAAATGATTACAGTTAACAATAACTTTCTCTACAGTTGGTAAAAAGTTGACAAACACAATTTCCTGTCCATCCATATACATCTATAACTAAATTCCTTCATTGTCTGGTAAATATTTACCTCATGACACAATTCTGATCCATGACCAATGACAGTTTTACAAACTGAAATGTAATGTATAACACCTCAAAAAATGATATTTAGTATATTGGCATTGCAATTTTCATAGGATACAGTTTAAAAAAAAAAATTGTGTTCAAAGTTAAAATTTGTATTCATAGCCTCAAGCTACAACATTGATCTATGCTACATTAGAAAAAATATGATAATTTTACATCAAAACTTTTGGTTTTGTATTTCCTATTTATTTGCAGCACTTGTATATTATGTATTAAGAAAAAAGTTGGGTGACCAAAAGTATCCTCAAATAGTGCACTCTGAACTGAACTAAATAATGAATTAAATGCATTTAAATCCAATTAATTAAAGCAGAGATCTAGGTACTTACTCATTGGAAACATAACACCAGCATTTTCAATTCTCATCAAATTCTGTTTATAGTCAAGCTCATCAAATTGCACAAAGTTAGGAACAAAGACTTTAACTCCTATCAATGAGAAGATGAATTTTTATTTAATAATTGACTTTTGACAACAATATATGGTTTGATCATATATACTCAGTGCAAAGCGAAATCAAAACTTCACACAAACCTTCCTCCAGGATTTCACACTCTTTCATGATCTGATAACTTTTTGTTCTGTCAAATAACTTGTGGATTGATTCCATTGGATCAATGATGATGATTTCTGGATGATCTTTAATATACATCTAAAAAAGAACATTTCACAACAGTTTCCTAAATGGAAAGATGTTTTTTATTTTGTCATGAGCATAGGAGCATGGTTTTTTATTTTCACTGGGTCAAAAGCCCAGTGTTATGGTGAGTGTGCTGGACTCCCAGTCAAGAGGACTAGGTTTGAGGCCTGGTTAGGGCTTTGTGTTGTGCCCTCAGGAAAAACACTGGTACCTTACTTTTATTTAAAGTGCCTCTCTCACCCAGGAGTATAAATGGGTGCCAGCCTGATAAAAGACTAGCAAGTAGCCTTGCAATGAACTGGCAACCCATCCAGGGGAGAGTAGTGATACTACAAAATTTCTTCAAGATACACAAATCAGGATAAGCTCTGGCTGGATATGCCACCTACTCAAGTACAGACTTAACTCTTTAACTCCCATGAGTGAGCCAGACATAATTTCTCCTTACAATATCAATACAATATCAAGCAGACAAGTGATGAGAATAAAAAAAAGTCTTAATAGGGGGATTATTAGTTGATTCAATACCAGATTCCTCAAACTATCATCAAAAGAACTATATGGCAGACAGTAAGGAGAATTACTAATGAGATCTTGGGAGTTAAAGGATTAACCTTCACCTAACGTTAGCCTCAGTGATCTTTCACTACTGATTAAAAGTCAGTTCTATTGCAAGTAAAAAAAGACTGGCCTTGGCAATTGAAGCACACTTGAATTGAGAGAAAAAATTATGAAGTAATACAGGCTGCTTGATAAAGAAAGTGTGAAATACATTACCTCTACTCCTTTTAATGTTTTAATAGCTTCTTCATCGCCCTCAGTAGCGGCTGCCATGTAATCTGTTATCTTCTGGATGATCAAGTCAAAGGGACCTTGTTCTTCTAGTGGTCTGTCCAAGTCCACCTGATCAAAATAAATTTTGCCTTGTGAATAACTAGACTTGCTATTTTCTAGTGCTATTTGATGAGTATAGTTTTAGCAATGGGTTTTTCACAATATTAACCCTTTACACTTTAACATGCATATTCTCTATGCTGTTCTCTATACATGAACTTAGTTAAAGATAAGGAGAATTTGTGTAACAATCAAGAGCTTCTGACAATTGGTGATCATTTCTTTTATTCTCATGACCTGAATGTTTGATTCAGGGGTCATATTCTAAGGAGAAATTAGATGCTAGTCACTCTTTGTTGTCAAAGGGTTAACTCTATGTCCATTCTCATCAGTTCAAATTGAAATCTGGTATATTGCTTTTTCAAGGAGGGTTGAATGGAGAAATACTGTAACAAAAAGACAGCCCAGGGCAAAGGAAACAACTGATGCCAGGTCTGGTAAATGAACATAAGCCACAGTACCAAGACATACATTCTCTTGCTACTGTTACATCCACGCACCCTTGCTAGTTATCAGAAATAGAAACACTTGTCATCATCTGTGTGAAAACTCGCAAAGACAACAAGGATAACAGCCAACAAAGAACCTGTGCAGGAATTTAAATCTACTGCCATGCTCCCTTACATAAAGGGTGCATCTGAGGTTCTTTGCCACTGCCTACAGCATCAAGGCATATGGACCGTTTTCAAGTCTGGCACAACACTTGGGTCTCACTTAGTACAACCTAAAGACGCCCTGAAACCATCAAAACAAGACGGTGTTCTTTACAAGATCCCATGTAAATGGGGCTAAGTGTATATCAGCAAAACTGGGAGAATTTATTGATTGTGACCCCCACTGGTACATGCATAGGGTCAAAGAGGCTATCCATATAGGACTTCACCCTAAAAATATCAACAGGGATAGTGGAATCAAAATTCCCTAAGCTTGGAAACCCACAATCAAACGAAACAACAGCCAATCAATGAGGACCAATGAGGGAACACCATCTAGCAATCAGAATAATAACAAGGATCAAAATGCACCAATAGCAGCAAACCGACATGCTACAAATAGAGACACATAAAGAATCAACCTCATTGCCTGATGAAAACTAGCAGTATTGCAGTCGAAACATTGCGATCAACATCCAAAGTGACTCCATTGTGAGACATATGCATAAAGTTCATCTCCTAACTGATAAGAAGTATAACCATTGAAGTGAGGACAAATTTATTTGTCATCTAATAAAAATCATTGAACCAAATGATCTCTACATTTCCCCTACGTCAATTTGATAAGCAATGCCATTTTGTACGTGACCTATGAGTTTTCAATACAAGAGGAACATGATAAGAGACTTTCACCTTCATGTATAAATCATGCTTTTACTTTTCCCTTTCATAATTCAATATCAATTATGATGATAAAACAAACCATTCGCAAATGATCGAAACTTTGGTCGATCTGTTGGAAAGATGCTCTAAAATTTATTATTTACGGGAAATTTCGTTGATGATTCAAGACGAGAGAGGGCGGAGTAGTTTTCGACTGATATATTTCCTAAGTCTTTTAGTTTCAAACACGCGAGGAACAGCGAAAACCGCATAACGTGAATAAGTTTCCCTAAATACGGATAAGAAAGATAAGTTTCCGGAAAGGCTGGACTGCAAATAGTGCTCGTAGCAATTTCAAATGGCAAAACAGATGGGGACGTGATCGCCTTTTTTATTTTCAATTAAGTGTACATGTGATTCATGATTTTCCTCAATTTAATTTGTTTGATCCACCGCGTAAATTAAAAAGTGCGTCAATTCCCTATTACAACCAAGATGAAAGGACGAAAAACAGTTTTCTTCGTAATTGAAGAACAATTTCTCCTGATCAAGTTAAATTAGTTTTATTGTTATCCTTGACTGCGTACGTCTGATCTGAGCTAACATGAGCCTTCTTACCTCAACCAGATCGATACCAGTTTTCCTACAAAAGTGTGAAAAAAATGAAATTATATAAAAAAATATACCATGTGTACCTGAAGTAATTTTGAACAACATCGATGCCTGCATAAAACAAGATAAATGGCTGGTTTGGCAACAAACTCACCCACACAACTGCATGAAGGTGTCGAAAATACTCTTACGCATCTTTCTTTGACTGACCAAAAACCCGACTCGTTTTCGCTTGAGAAGCCCGTTACTGTTCCTAAACATCGTATATGAATTCTCCACTCAACCACTCAAAGTAATCTCCAAAATTACCGTTAGGAATATCATTTTTGAGAGAATTTCAACAGCATGTTATATTCCAACCCTTGCGCCTCATAATATTCCGCTCCCATGCTGATGAGTGACTGCTAGTACTGTAATCAGCGGTCAAACAAACAAATACTACCCAGGCTTTTCGTCGTTTCCAAAATGGCTTCTCGAGTGATTCTTTCGCATGCAAAGTTTCTGGGTTATGTCGCTTTTAATGAACTGAATTTCGTTCGTTCGTCAGTTTCTTTCGGCTATCGTTGCGTAAGAAATGCCAGTTATGTTAATTTTTCAAAAAAATTGACCAGAAATAACGACTCAAGGGAAATAACTGCATCAACAAGTTTGGTACAAAATGGTGTCAGAAGTTTCAGTTTACAACATTGGCATGGTGAGTCGGGGACGTATAATGATTAATTCTAACACAGTCATAAAGAGAAAAAATAACGGTCGAAAAAATTGGCACGTGGTTTGAATCAGTGAGAGTTCGGCGAGAATCAAAAATGGCAGTTGTGTGTGCTGATAGTTGAACTATATGTTATTTATGCACCCTCAGAATCAAGCTGAAAAACAAATGCCTTTTGAACCTGCCATCAGAATTAGTTACTTTTTTTTTTTTTATCATCTTTTTTTTTATCATCTTGGATCTCACGCTTCTTTGCTGAATGCATTTTTTCTTTTTTTTGGAGACAGCTGTCCTTTTACAATCAGAATATTCACAGATAGCACAAAGATTTAGTCAATAAGTGCAGTGTTGATTAACTAGCTCTAATTGTTGTGCTGAACTATTAAATAATTAGTTTTCTACTTATTGTTTCAGGTATAAGAGCATCCAAACTCACAGTGGATAATATCAAGGATTATGATGAAAACATTGGATGCCCAATCTGCAGAAGAAACATTACCTTCACTTATAAAGTACTCTGAATTTTGTTACACAGGCAGGGCTAATGCTTGAAATGTCAGTTTTGAAACTCTTAATGGTGGCCAATTTGCATTATCAACTCAGTTGATAAAACAAAAATTATTTTGCTACATATATAACCAGTTTGAATACTTTATTTATTTGATAAAGTGTCTAACCCTAAATAAGTGCTCACCTCATAGGTAGGAAAAGTTAATAGGTGCCCAGCCTCAAATAAGCACCTCCTTACCCCCATTATTAAATGTTTTGTTGCAAAGCAAACTTATTACTTGCTGAAAATCGTGAAAACTGAGTTAGTGCCCACCTTGATTAACTGCACTCTCTTGAGGTCCAAAATTTAATAAGTGCTCAGGGTGCTCAATTGAATAAATACAGCATATCCAATTTTGATCTAAGACCTAATTTATAACAAACATCCATTCTATTTCTTTTTTTTTATGGCTGTAGATGAAAGGCAAAATAATGTTGAATGTAAAGGATCAGCAAAAATTTGAAGTTTTAAGCTGCAAACTGTATTATAACAATGACTTCAATTTAATTCATTTTGTTACCTCCATAGGATGTATTATTCTTATCACAGTTCATGTCTCCAAAAGGTTACATCCTTAATCGAAGAGTGACAGGTAAGTTACTATTGATACAAATTTGGTAAATCAACTGAATAAAAAAGTTATCTTTCAAAAGATATTTTTTTCTTCAACTGGTTTTATAAGTTTTGTAAACAAAATGTATTAACCAGAGTCAATGTTGTTATTGATTTCTTTTGCTTGGAATGGTTCTCATTTGCTTTTGTTGTCTGTCTAATCTGTACTTCTTTTAGTCTAAGCCTTACAATCATCAATTAATTTATTAATAAGTAAATATATAATGTTACAAATACTGTTTTTCTCCAAAAGGTGTTTGCTCAAAGCAGCAGAGGAAATTAGAGAAAGCTATCAGAATATCACAAAGGCTTGGTGAGAATATTCTTCATTATAAAATTTTTCACTCCAGATATTGAATTTCTAGTGTTCTGATTGGTTCACTCGACTCTGGTTATCAGCTCATACATGGAATCACCTTAAACAGAAACAAATTCACCCACGTTTCTAAATTTTAGTGTTAGAACAAATTCATTAAGCTCCCATAGCATTAATGTAAGGTGCAGAATTAAATAAAACAATTATTCCATCTGTGCATTGTTGGATACAAGATGGGTTATAGCCAACTTAGTGCTATGCACCTTGTTGGATATTTACATTTTTATATCCAACATGTGCTCATGGAATAATTGCTAAATGTTGTTGAGATCGTCCCAAACACAGGCAATTGATAACAATTTTGTATGCTCCAATGTAAATCCTATAGCCAAATATATCTTGCACCAAAAATCCTGGAATTAGCACCAACCTGTAAATCAGCACCCCTATTCAAAACACACCTCCCTTCAAGAACTTGTACTTCCCTATTCCTATTTTCACTGAAAATAATGTTTAAACTAGATAAGTGCTTATTTGTACTGTTATACTTACCAATTTAGAACATAATTTTTCATTAAGTTTGGAAAAACAGCTACTGGTGCAAATACCCTGTGTTGGGTATTTAAAACATTACGATCAGCTTGGTATATGATGATTCATTAACAGCGGATATTGCATGTTGTACACTCTACAGAAAAAATATGGGTAAACATTTTGGAAAAAAGTCATTAGATAAATGACTTAACTGAATTGAGTGTTCCCATGAATAATTGGCCTCTCCCCTGAATTTGAAATGAGAATCCTCATAGTGCTAATCTAAGGGTTAATTTTATAGAACCCTGGCTGTAAAATTGCTTTCAAATACAGATTTTATGAACTCCTTTCAAGGAAGACAATGTTTTTATGTGTAACTTGCATTTCAAATGATTTAAGGTAATGTTTATTATCAAATGATGATTTTAAAATAACAGCATGAAACATGTTTTATTTGCAGGGGTTCTTCCTAAACTGTCACCAATACTGATAAGAGAGCTGGAAAGCCAGAAGCAGGCTCAGGAATAAAGTCACAAGTCAATCACAAACTTGAGTCACTGGTCACTTTGGGATCAGCATCCAGCTGAATACGATGTCTTATCAGAATCATGTTTTTCACAATTGACAAGCCCAGTCTTACTCTAGTGGTAAAAGAGTCCTCAGTCCTCAGAAAGACCTGCTGCCCAATTTTTTTGCCTCATGGAAATATTCTCCAAGAAAAAATGGAAGCAGAATACTATGTTTACTATGTCTTTGAAATGACAACAAACTCATTTATAAGCAGTGATTTCATCACTCTTTGCAAACAATACAAGCATAATAATATGTTTATTTGGTAAAATGTCATTCAAATAACAACAAATTCATTTTAATTTTTTTGTATGGGTTCTGCATGACTGAAATACCTGACAAGCTTTTAGATGACTCAAATAAAAATGATAGCACAACATTAAAAGATGCTTTCTTCTTTCTTCGCCTCAATGAGTACAAAAAATATTTATTGGTTTAAAAAAAAACAGAGTGTTGATAAATGCAATAATATTAAAACTGCCCTCAAGTTGTTCTTACTATTTGTGTGTAAATATCGTTAAATACACTATAATACATAAAACTTGTGCATGAAGTTGTCCCTTCACAGCATAAAAGGAAGATCCAGATTTTTGGTGCCGACACCAACATACACTGATCCATACTTTCGTGTGCCTGGTACATGATAGAAAGCAAAGCCTAACCAGTGTAGGCTGTGCAGGGTAACCAAGCCACTCTCACGCTCAAACTGGATACTCCATGAGCCTGGAGAGGACACCAACCAACAGTACTAAATATTATTAAATATTAAATAGAGAAGGCAAATAATTCTTGTCATTTTTAAAGTAAGAGGTTCAGAGAAAGTTGTGTATATCCAGAAGGTCTTTCTTTCCTAAACAAACATACAGGACCATGTGTAACATGTTGATAATTTTAAAAGTCAACAAAAATAGATAATAGTTGATTGATTTTGATAACAATCAATCAGCTAATTTGGAACAGCCATCAGAAGATCCCAAAAATTAAAAGCCAGGATTACTCCAGAAGTAAGATTTGCCTTCCTTTGGTACATCAGTATCAATTGGATCAAGGAAGTCAATAGCTTTATCCAATTCAGCCTACAAGAAAATAAATCAACTTCACTTTAATAGACAGGTGGATTATTGAAGAAACTAATGGTATCAATGTTTGAATAATCAACGTCTGATCTTTTTTTTCTTCATTGTCATTGAAAGGAAACACTGCAGCAAGAGTGAAAGTTGGTGATTATCATTACTATGGATTTGGAACAGATATTGACTATGAAACAGCAGCAATCCACTACAGTTGCTTCTGAACAGCAACATAGTGCATAGGTAATGTTTAATCTGGGCTACATGCACAAGAGAGGATTGGGTATGAGACAGGTAAAGCAACGTTATTTCTGATGGAACACTTAAAGTGACATGGAAATTGAATGTTGGTCATGGAAGGTTGTAGAGAAGGATTTTTCCCAGAGCAGAAGAGCAAGAAATATCCTGATTTAATGAAGGTTACATTATTTCAAAACCCATCTCTTAAGCATACAGCTGAAGTTCATGAGAAGCATCCAAAATTCCTGTAACTTTGCAAGTTTGGGTTTGAACTCAAATCTTCAAAACTTGAGCCAATAAGCTTCCAGTTTGTTAAAATTTATGCTCTCCCTGAGGTTAATTTAAACCCACCATACAATGAAATTCAGACCACTTTATGTTACTCACTACTGGAAATTTAAAGATTGAAAAGGTATGTAACTAAAGGGTCTAAATTATTTGTAAAATATCAATAACTTGAGTGAGAATTTTTTCCGTCAGGACATTCATCTTGCCAAAAGGTTTAGCGACATGGCAGCTCAGACCAGCCCTGATGCCCAGGCCCCAGTCTCACTAGCTCTGTTGAAGATAGGCGTGTTTTTTACTTGGGAATGGATTCAAGAGGTATCAGAGGAAATTGCTCCTAAAAGCTTTAAATTCACCTCCCACATCTGTTTTCAGAATTTCGCTTTTTCACGTAGAGAAATATTTTCTACAAAGTTACCGGCATTGATAGCTTTCGCTAAGCTTCTCGCTGATACTTTTAAAAATAGATTGAACAGAATTGAAAGATGTAAAATGTACTAGAGGTGTTAATATACATCGTTCAAAAGATCACAGAATAGCCCTAAAACGGGCGGAAAGTGGACGGAATGTCGAGAGGAAAAATAGGATAGTTATAGTGGACTCAAGTTTTCGCTTTTGTTTCCCATGACAACCGTCAAGCGTTATTCCCCTGCTACATTGCTTGTCTCCTCTGACCAAGAGAGCCTGGCACAGCCAACCATTATTACGAAGAGATCGTGATCGACTGGCCCAGACTAATCTTTCAGATCTTCAAATGAACGTCTCTTTCCATAGTTTTCCATTTCTATCGATTTTTTTTTAGAATTACGGATTATTGAACTTGTCAAAGTTTACCAAATTTATTGGCGATGACTGGGATATTTATGCAATGACAGGACTTGCCCTCCTGTTTGGAATTCTTCTTCTACTTCGAAGGAGACAATAACCATCTTTTGTAGAATTTGTACAGTAACCGTAGCTTGTATGACTTTGCAAAAAATTTTTTATTTTAAGCATAATAAAATATTCCGGTTTCTTGTGGTTGGGTGAGTTTTACATTTAAGTTCCTATTTGTCGTAAAGGGCTAAGCTAAGGATGGAAAAGATTTACATCGACGAGAAACTGAGAACTCAGACACTCAAGGCAGGATTTACAAGCTGGATCATCTCTCGTTTAATTCCTTTTAACCAAGAGATCCATTAAATTTTATGCCATCGCAGTTTACTTGTTTTAGTTATCCTTCAATTTTTAACAGTTTCCGTGAATTAGTTCTTTATTTTTTTCAGAAACACTGCATGACCATTTGAGATTTTTAGCTGAGAATTTCCCATCAGAACAACTTAATGGCAGTTTTTTCTTTTACAAACTTGTTTATTTTCCTTTGTTTCAAACTCATTATCGTACATTCATGCAAACTCGAACTACGAGGGAACTTAATTATGATGCGCAAGAAACATTTGACCAAAATATTTTTATCCTTATTTACAACAAGCAAAAGGTAGCGAAAGGTTTGCTTTTGAGCGCCGTTTTTTTCGCTACTACTACTACTTTTTTTTTGAAGCTACATCAACTAGTTGTATCAATGTTCACCTTTTTGCTACGCAATCACTGGTGTTCAACTCGAAAATTAAAATGTTCAGGTACTAAAAGCTCATCTTGATACTAGGGATTTTCACGACATACTTGTTTGAAAAAAATCACAGAATAAAATTGTACAAGGATCGCAAATTGCGCTCTAAACCAGCGCCTTGAACTTGTCTACATAGAAAAGTCAATCCATGTGTAAATGATCAAGTGACGAACACTGTTCTCATTTCTTCAGCATTGTTCGTTCTCTTCTTCAAATTCAAGCGTAACGTCGTCACCAATAATCACAAATGGAGCCCAGTTCTTTGGAGCACTAAACTTCTCAGATTCTCTCAGGCATTTCATAGCTTTATGGAGAGCCGTACTAGCATTGTCGCCATCCCTGAGATGTTTATAGAATGTTTTCATGAACTCCATTGTGGCCTCGTCACCAATTGCCCAGAGTGTCGCCAGAACCGAGCGGACACCAGAAGCCAAGAGAGCCCATGCAATACTGACCACGCCTTCGGCAGAAACTTTCCCTCGACCACTGTGACAACAGCTAAGCACGACAAGTCTTGCTCGGAGCTTCAGAGCTTTGATATCTGACATTTTTAGCATGCAGTCTTCCTTCTCCGGTTTCCGGTACTTCCTTGAAGGATTTGGGGCCAAACAAATGTCACCTGTCTCCGCGCTTCCATGCGTTGCGATGTGGACCAAAGCGACAGAAGCAATGCGTTTCAATACTTCGTCTTTAGTCGCGTCCTTTCCGACGAGTGGTGTGGCATTAATAATTTCTCCGATCATTTGCACTTCCTTTTCCGCGTGAGGCAATGGCTGTAACCAAGGTATTCCAAGGAGATCTTTTATCTCCTCGAAACATGGATTACCCACAAGCAGCGCCCCACTCTTGCAATGGTAGTTTTCAGGACAATCGTTGATTAGTTTCAAACTGGTCAGTGACGGAGCAATGCGAATCTTAAACGATTCACTGAGGTACTTGGAATCTTTGTCGACGAAGGCAGCAAAGGGAATCAGACCTAGTAGACCATCGGGAATAATGAGTAATTCATCACCTTTCAACTCGTTCGCGATGGGACCAATAACAGCATCATACAACAGCCGCAAGGAATTCCTCTGACTTTGTGGTGACTTCAACATTTCGTGACGAGTTTCTTTGTCCAGTGGCGATTCCTCTCGAGGCACATCCAGACGAAAGCTGTCCTTGGACAGTAACGCTGACATTTCATGACAAGAGTCTTCGTCTTGCTCCCACGCATCCATAGAACGATCCTCGCAGATAACTCGAGCAGCAAACTCATTTTCTTTGAAAGCTGCTTTTTTCAAACATTTTAAACAACAGGGACAGGGATTATTGCCGAACTTGTAATCGTGATTTGCTCCGTTTTGTCGAAACTGAACATCGTTCCCGTTACTGACCAGCCATATATTAATCGTCTCTTTTACAAGTGAAATGAAAATTGTTTGTGTGGAAACCAAAGGTGCTACGTCAGGCTCTAATGTCCTTGGCGGAGGAAATTCCATCTGATATTTTTGTTTCATGTAATCTTGTAAGACTTGTGCTCTTCCTTGATCAAGAACACACAAAGCCTCGCCAAAGTTTGAAAGTTTTAGCAAAGTTCTGCACAGGGAATCATACACACACTGTCGAGCATTTCGGAAGCATATTTTGTGAGCATCTTCAACCTTGATAATGTCCCTCGCATCATTTATGATCTTTACAGCGGACCGCTGATGATCCAGAGCTTCATGTAGGAAACCTAAGTCTTCCATAGTATGGCCAAGGATATGATACGACGTCCTCTCGCAATCTTTGTTTCCTTCTTCTTTTGCAAGGGCAAGACTTTTCATACAGTGGTTAGTGGCTTCCTTGAAATTCTTGAGTCGCCTATACGCATCACCCAACTGGTGGTAGACACATCCTTCTGGCCCTCCTACCTCCTCTTCTTTATAAATGTTCAGAAATTGGCCAAATAATTCGATGGCTTTCATAAAATTTCCTAGCTTTAGATGAGCCGAGCAAAAACCGAGATAGGACCTTGCCTCCGCCTTCCTATTCTGGAATTCTTTAGCAATAGCAAATTCTTCGTCATAGTACGTTTTGGCTGTGCTGAACTTACCAAGCCTGTTATAAACGAACCCAAGTTTGTCGTAAGCTTCTAGTTCACAATCGAGGTCCCGTGCGTCTTTGGCGATGTAAAGTTGTTGCATGTAGCACTCCACTGCTTTTTCACAATCTTCAAGAGATAGATAAATATCGCCAAGGAGCAATTTAGCTCTTCCTTCTCCAACTCTATTCCCAGTGTTTCTGGCAGTGATCAAACTTTGCTCCGCCCTCTCTATGGCTTGTTTGTAATCTTTGAGTTCATAATAGCATCGGCCAATGTTGTGGTTTAAAAGTTGCTCTCCATCTCGGTCTCCTAGTTCCTTAGAGATAATAAGGCATTTGTTTAAGTGTTTTACAGCTTGTTCATAATCTCTGAGTGCTTGATAGCAATCGCCAAGGTTGTGGTTTGCACTTTTCTCTCCATCTCGGTCTCTTAGTTCTTTCGAGATAATAAGGTTCTCGTTAAAGTGTTTCACGGCTTGTTTATGATCACTGAGTGCTTGATAGCAATGGCCAAGGTTGTGGTTTGCACTTTCCTCTCCAGCTCTATCGCTTAACTCTTTGCAGATGATAAGGCATTTGTTAAAGTGTTTTACGGCTTGTTTATAATCACCGAGTGCTTGATAGCATTTTCCAAGGCCGTGGTTTGTAATTCCCTCTCTATCTCTGTCTCCAATTTCTTTGCAAATAATAAGGCATTTGATCAAGTGTTCCACGGCTTGTTTATGGTCGCTTAAGGTAGAATAACAACGGCTAAGGCAGCGGTGTACACATGTCTCTCCATCTCTGTCTCCAAGTTCTTCTGAAATAATAAGGAATTTGTTAAAGTGCGCTATGGCTTCTTTATAATTAGCCGTGTGCATATAACAGTGGCCAAGATCGCGGTTTGCATTTTTCTCTCCAGCTCTATCGTTTAACTCTTTGCAGATGATAAGGCATTTGTTAAAGTGTTTTACGGCTTGTTTATAATCACCGAGTGCTTGATAGCATTCGCCAATGTCGTAGTTTGTAAATCCCTCTCCATCTCTGTCTCCAATTTCTTTGCAAATAATAAGGCATTGGATCAAGTGTTCCACGGCTTGTTTATGGTCGCTTAAGGTAGAATAACAACGGCTAAGGCAGCGGTGTACACATGTCTCTCCATCTCTGTCTCCAAGTTCTTCTGAAATAATAAGGAATTTGTTAAAGTGCGCTATGGCTTCTTTATAATTAGCCGTGCGCATATAACAGTGGCCAAGATCGCGGTTTGCATTTTTCTCTCCAGCTCTATCGTTTAACTCTTTGCAGATGATAAGGCATTTGTTAAAGTGTTTTACGGCTTGTTTATAATCACCGAGTGCTTGATAGCATTTTCCAAGGCCGTGGTTTGTAATTCCCTCTCTATCTCTGTCTCCAATTTCTTTGCAAATAATAAGGCATTGGATCAAGTGTTCTACGGCTTGTTTATGGTCGCTTAAGGTAGAATAACAACGGCTAAGGCAGCGGTGTACACATATCTCTCCATCTCTGTCTCCAAGTTCTTCTGAAATAATAAGGAATTTGTTAAAGTGCGCTATGGCTTCTTTATAATTAGCCGTGCACATATAACAGTGGCCAAGATGGTGGTTTGCATTTTTCTCTCCAGCTCTATCGCTTAACTCTTTGTAGATGATAAGGCATTTATTAAAATGTGTCGTGGCTTGTTTATAATCTTCGAGTTCATAATAAGCATCTCCAAGATCGCAGGACACTTTGCCTTCGTAAGCTCTGTCGTGTTCTTGTTGGGCAATCCTTAAACTGTGTATGAAGTTATCTATCGCTCTTTTAGTATGATCAACCTCCATACACGCTTCGCCAAGATTTTTGTAAGCGAACATTTCTTTCCTTGCGTCGCCATCGAGTTTCGCATTGACGAGATCTTGCTTTCGTTGCTCTAGCAGGTCAGATTTTTTTTCTGCCATGTTTCAATGTGCTTCTTATCTAGTATAAAACTAAGAGTAAAAATATGACAAAGTATGGTAAGTACGTTTTTTCCATAAATTTCCTGTAAATTGGCTTACAGCGAGGCTAGCGTTAGTCTGAGATGACTCAAGATAATAACGTGGGGGTAGAAACTGCTGTTGAAAATTTGAAAACTCCGATTACTGCAAAGAGAGGCAGCATCGTTAAAGCGGAACTGACAAAAATCATAAGGATGGAGGGATACAAAATAAAACTATTAATTTAATTATAATGTTATAATTACAGTTATCACGTGTGGTGTGAATAATTAATTCGGTCAAATTCTACTCGTCTACTTACGATCGGTGCTCTCACATAGAAACGTAATGTGAAATGATATGGTATATAAGTATCCAGTGGAGCCTTAAACGTCCTGATCATGCCGTGGATCGTCGAAAGCTCGAAACCTTTTTTAATATTTTGTCATCATTTTTTTTAATTTTTACAGTAGCTCAAAACCTCACTGGAAACTCCTATTACAACCATTTTTAAATTCTTCTGAAGGACAACATGAAACGATCAAAACTGTTATTACTTACCAAGAACTGAATGCCTTGAAATAAAACTCCGGTCGGAGAGCTGCTTCCTCTGAATTGTAACTCGGACCAGTCAACAATAAATCCACCAGTCACAGATTCAATACAGCTTCTTCTCGCGTTATCACCATTTTATAATGTCGATGTCGGAAAATAAAAGACTTAGTTTTGTCTAAAAAAGACATTTTTCCTTATTTGCATGGGCTTATTTTCATACCATAATTTCAGTTTCTTACCGAAAGCGTTTCCTGATACGATTGTAATGATTTTATTATAAAACGTGTTCTTTCATGTTTATTACTGGCTCCAGCTTTTGCATTGCACAATTTGTAGTATTTCAAGATCTTCAAGTTCAAGTTTAAGAATTTCGGCCTTACAATTCTCGCTCTCCTGCAACTACAACCAGAAAATGTTCATATATAAAATAGAAACTGGGGAACATAATAGAACTAGGAAACTTACTGAACAAAAGAATCAAGTTTTACACCGGCGAGTCATGTGTTTTTTACGGATAGAAATGTAACAGTTCCCTTCACTTTCAATTGTCGTGATGGAGCGAAAGACAAACTCAGGTTAATTAAGGCCTAAGTCAAAAATGATTTTCGCCTCCAGTGCCCCCCCAGCAAGGTTCGCGGTTCGCGGAATTCGCGTGGACTGCGCGAGTAACCATAGTTACTTGGAATCAAGATCGCGTAGTTCGTGAACGGCATCTGCCATTTTGAAGTGTCGGCTTTGCATTGGTTTTTCCCATCTTCGCTGGTGAATCCGACAATCTAGAAGCCTCTAACATTCATTCACAATTCGTAAAGCAGAAGTACAAAATTAGTTTAGACCAAGAGCACACATAAACTTGCTAAAGATATGCACATACATTGTAATTTTAACCTTGCAAAGCCCAATAAAAAGACTCCTGCCGTGACATGGCTAGGGTCACTTTACCTGATAAGAGTGTTTATCAATTAAGGGCAAAATTACTGAGCGCTGATTGGTTGAAAGAGAGGGCATTTTTTTTTCTTAATCGAGGGCATTTTTAGTAATCAAGAGAGGGCATGATTACCTGTTAATGATTGGCTAATCCGTTGCATTGCTAATCCGTTGCTTCCCAGATAAAAATAGACTGCGCGCGTGATTTTCCTTCGTATAAATTTTGCCCTTTTTTGCTTCGCGACTCGGGCAATTTTGGAAAATTTTGAAAACTCTCGTGCAATTAATCCTTAATAGTACTTGGCCTCATGTGATTACCTATACTAATTATTACTTTCTTAAGCAGAGGTTTCATTAAGATTTTGAGGTGACGGGAAATGTACAAGGAAGCAGGCAAAATATGTTTTGATTCTGATTTATGTCAGTCACAACATGCAGGAAAAATTATGTTCCCAGCCAGTCAATTTGCCCAGTGTCAGGCCCGTGAAACCCCTGCTTAAGCTTATAGTATTCAGTGAGATATTATGGAAGCCAGTGTTGCCATAATGCCTGTTGTTGTTGGTCTTCTTACAGGGCTGGCATCCAAACATTCTTGAGCCATGGAAACCAAAAGTGGAATGTTTTGCTTAACACCTACTTTGAAGAGAATTTTACCAAGGGAAAAAATATCACTGGTTTCATTAATTATTTGCAGGAGGAAAGGAGCTGTCACATGCTTTTCCAAAATCGATGATGTAGCCATGTTTGTTACTCACAAGAAAATTATTAGCCTTCAAATCACAGTGAAGAAAGCCTTTTGTGTGAATATGTGAAAGGGCTTCTGTCAAATCATGTGAAATAATTAACCAGTCATTTGTTATGAGTGAGCTTTGCACATTCTGTATTGTTGCACTGTTTTTCTGACAAGACAATAGTTTGCTTATTGTTACAGATGTATTGTCTTCTCCTTTAAACTCCATTATTAAGGGAATGGGCTGCTTTTGAAGCTGCACACCTATTATGGTTGGGATATTTTTAGGTGCGAGTGCCTGCATAATGTGAGCCTCCTTCATTATCTCTGTGGTGTCCTGCATCAGAGACTGTTTTTCCACAACCTTTATATCAAATCGTGTGTACTGTCTCAGAAGGCATTGACCATAGGATCCTTCTCCCAGTATTATATTCTCTCCATTGGTTGTAAGAAGTTCAGTATGATTGATTAAGTTTACAGTGGATTATTTGGTACTTGCATTCCTTTTTAAAAACCGGAAAATGAAGGCAAATATATTATAGAGAGTGTGCTTAAATAAATGCTAGATTGCAACACAAGTAAAGGTGAAGATTGTTGATCTCATTGTTTGGCATGCAAATTACGGCAAAGTAACTAGAAACATTACTCCTCCTCCAGATGGACTAGATATTAGCATTGGATTTTATTTTTTTCTTGGCGTGCTCTCCCTCGACGCTGCCGCTTTTTCTCAATTGCGTCTTTCTTTTTTTGGAGCTGAAGTTCCTTCACTTTTGTTTGTGCTTCAGCAAAGCTTATTTTAAATATTTTCTCAAAGTGGCCATTCACTTTTGAATAAATGTGTTTTACAGCAGTTTTAATGGCTTTTTGCGTTGGTTTCACTTTACTTTGTGTCTTCACCCCACTTTCAATAAGGGCCTCTTTTAAAAGTTTTCGGGTTTTGAAAGTTTCTCCACTAGGGAAAAAATTATGGATGGCATAATAGTGCACTTTACAACCTCCACAATTTGACAGTGTGTGCTGTTTCTTCTGCGCTGTATTAAGAGCTTTCCAGTTTACCATTGAAAACGTGTCTTGGTACTGGGCCCTGGCTTTTGAGTTCATCTTTCGGAAAGAGCTGTAAATTGCTTTGGATTTCTTGACGTAGGTGGAACGTTCGACCGCAAAGACTTCCTGACTGTCACCCTCGAACGCTGCAAGATAGTTCTTCTACTTTTCACTAGGGCTAGTTTCAACCGAAGCACTTCCAACCTTACGAAAGCTCTCCTTTACAGCAACTCTTGCAAATCCACAATTAAAAATGACAGACATTTTCGTTTCGCACGAATACACTTAGCTCGTTATCGAGTAGTACCGTTGTTAGGGAACAAAACCTTGAAGAGTTTCAAGGAATCAGTGCGATAACTTTCAAGTTTTGCGCCAAAATTGTAATTCAGTCTCGTTATATGATACTACTTGGGATAAAATTACAAACGTTCTCTATTCTTACCGCCCAAATTTGCAATTGTGTTTTATTAGAACTGTCAAAGGCGATCTAACCCTGGATTTACAGAGATGCAATCGACCTCAGAAAACGAGAAAAAGAAATAAATATCATCAAAAGTATACAAAGTTTGCCTGTGTTCCTTCTGAGATTGCTCCAATTAGTATTTGGTAAATTATTGCTTCTGAACACTCGCGTGACTCGCGTGTCAAAATGGCGGACACTAAGTTGAATTACGTGACTGCGAGTTTTCAAAATTCCCACCTCTTAAACAGTTTTAATTTGTCTTTTTTCCAAATAAATAGGAACCTGTGGGATTACTTTCGTTGATAGCGGTTGGAACCAGGTAAAGGCTAAGATTTTTTCGGGCGAAAACCATGATAGAGGAAGCACTCGCAGCGACAAAACTTGATTTAATCTGCCTAGCACATCTCTCTTTTTTTGGCAGCCATTCCAAGTGGGAAAACAATGAAAAACGTCTCAAATATTCATAGCGATAACTGCATTTTGATTTGCCATGTGTTTAGTGGTGGGAATTTGCTCAAGAAAGCAACCGACCAATTTGGCGCCTAAATTAACTATTTTTGGCTGTTGAGAGTATCATATTACGCTGCCACAATTCAGTCCGAGAGAGGTGGTAGTGATACACATTTCTGCCAAGTATGAGAAAAATCCCTCGCAAAATAGCTAAGTTATTCTCAATTTTGTGAAAATATGGGTTAAAGACAGGGTGACCCAGGCCTTAATTAACCTGAGAATTCAATGGGACGTGGTTTGATCACTACGAAAACTGAATAACGCGGGTAAAATTTCCAGAAAATGGAAATTTAAATTTCTTGCTCGAAGGAAGAAACGTGGAATGTTGAAACTTTTCGTAAGCTGTTACAGTATCCTCCACAACCCAACCCCACAAGCAAACTGAAACAACCATCTTTTTCACAAGAACAAACAAAACAAAAATAATACAAAGAACAGAACATTTCGACCTCAGAACTTCTTATTAAAAGTGGAATTTCGGTTTGTTGAGATATGCTGGCCGTATGATTAGCGTGACATATCCATTTTAAAAAGTGAAATACGTGATTTCATTTCTAAAAATTCGTTCGTCTTCTTATTTAGGGAAATAACCCTAACCCTAACCCTAAATTTCAGTTTTTTTCTCAGAAGTTGCTGTCAACATGAACGTAATGATCGAAAAACAACCGAATTTTGTACACGATCTCATATTATGACGAGAGCCAATTAAAGGCACCATCACGTAATTTTAAACACATAATTCAACGACAAGCAACCATTCATTTGCTTCAAAATGTACACTGAAAATAGTTGGAATTCAGTTATGGTTGAATTGTTTTCATAATGACACCTTGACTGTCACATTGAAATAACAAATACATTTCATTTCAAGGGATGTTTTCAATAATCTTTCTCTCAGTTTCTCACTATAATACCTGTCAACACCAAAAACATTCTAATACAATCAGTTATTTAAAAAAATTGCGTGCGGGGCTACATCCAGACTGAAACTTCGTGTTTCAACATCACTATTGGTGGGTACGTTTTTTTTTTAAAATCCCCTACCTCGTTAGTCTATGTAAAAAAAAAAAAGATTGATATAAAATTTGACGTCGTTTGCAAGGCCATTAACCATCTACTTCCATATAAAGATTGGAACAGACAGGGGTTATAGCTCTTCATTGTTGTGAAATGCACAAAGTGTTACCACTTTTGCCACGATGTGTTCTCTTCGTCAACCGTAATGTTTTAACTGCTTACCGCTAGTCCCAATCGGGCGATAGAGTGAAAATAATATGTTCAGTTCAAAGAGTTTTCATAGAAACGCTTCTACTAAATAAAAGCTTCTCTTAGTGGGAGTATCGCGTGATATCATAAAGAACGCTTACCGAGGACACCAGCCCAAAACCACCCGTTTTTTCTTTCTTTTGAGCTAAAAATGGACGCTTTGATCAAGCAATTAATTACAGATTGACTGATATAGGTGAGAGAGACTTAACAATTTTACACTTCAAATTAGAGTGGAAATATAGCACACCTCATGGTGATTCTGAATCATTGAAAATGTCAGTCACGCTCAAATTTGGACAGTTGATGAGACTGATCAGGAAAACCTTAGAAAACTTCCGATGTATGGAATCACTCAAACAAACAAATTCACCCATGTTTCTAAATTTTAGTGTTGGAACAAATTCATTAAGCTCCCATAGCATTATAATGTAAGGTGCAGAATTGAATAAAACAATTATTCCATCTGCACATTGTTGGATGCAAGATGGGTTATAGCCAACTTAGTGCTATGCATCTCGTTGGATATTTACATTTTTATATCCAACATGTGCTCATGGAATAATTGTTAAATGTCGTTGAGATCTTTCATGGCCATCCTAAACACAGAAAATCAATAACAATTTTGTATGCTCCTCTGTAAATCATACAGCCAAATACATATATCTTGCACCATAAATCCTGGAATTAGCACCAACCTGTAAATCAGTACCCCTATTCAATAGGCACCCCCCCCCCTCAAAAAAATCCCCCTTCCCTATTCCTATTTCCACTGAAAAATAATGTTTGAACCAGATAAGTGCATATTTGTACTGTTATACTCGCCAGTTTAGAACTTGACTTTTCATTAGGTTTGAAAAAATAGCTACTGGTACAAATGCCCTGTGTTGGGTATTAAAAACATTAGTATCAGCTTGGTATATGGTTATTCATTAACTGCAGATATTGCATGTTGTACACTCTACAAAAATATGGGTGAACATTTTGGAAAAAAGTCATTAGATAGATGACTTTCCTAACTTGAGTGCCCCCTTGAACAACTGGCCTCACCCCTGAATTTGAAATGAGAATCCTCTTAGTGCCAATCGAAGGATTTATTTCATAGAACCCTGGCTGTAAAATTGCTTTCAAATACAGATTTTATGAACTCCTTTCAAGAAAGACAACGTTTTTATGTGTAACTTGCATTTCAAATGATTGAAGGTAATGTTTATTATAATGATTTTAAAATAACAGCATGAAATATGTTTTATTTGCAGGGGTTCTTCCTAAACTGTCACCAATACTGATAAGAGAGCTGGAAAGCCAGAAGCAGGCTCAGGAATAAAGTCACAAGTCAATCACAAACTCGAGTCACTGGTCACTTTGGGATCAGCATCCAGCTGAATACGATTTCTTATCAGAATCATGTTTTTCACAATTGACAAGCCCAGTCTTACTCTGGTGGTAAAAGAGAAGTCCTCAGAAAGACCTGCTGACCTATTTTTTTGCCTCATGGAAATATTCTCCAAGAAAAAATGGAAGCAGAATACTATGTTTATTCTGTTTTTTACATGACAACAGACTCACTTATAAGCAGTGATTTCATCAATCTTTGCAAACAACGTAAGGATAATAGTATGTTTATTTGGTAAAATGTCATTCAAATAACAACAAATTCATTTAAATTTTTTTTGTATGGGTTCTGCATGACTGAAATACCTGAAAAGCTTTTAGATGACTCAAATAAAAATGATGGCACAACATGTAAAGATGCTTTCTTCTTTCTTTGCCTCAATGATTGCAAAAAATATTTACTGGTTTCAAAAAGCACAAAGTGTTGATGAATACAATAATATTACAACTGCACTCGAGTTGTTCTTACTATTTGTGTGTGAATATCATTAAATACACTATAATACATAAAACTTGTGCATGAAGGTGTCCCTTCACAGCATAAAAGGAAGATCCAGATTTTTGGTGCCAACACCAACATACACTGATCCATACTTTCGTGTGCCTGGTACATGATAGAAAGCAAAGCCTAACCAATGTAGGCTGCGCAGGGTAACCAAGCCACTCCCACGCTCAAACTGGATACTCCATGAGCCTGGAGAGGACACAAACCAACACTAATGTAAGTATTAAATAGAAAAGGCAAATAATTCTGGTCATTTTCAGGGTAAGCAGTTCAGAGAAAGTTGTGTATATCCAAGTTTCCAGAAGTTCTTTTTTTACTAAAAAAACTGTACCAGACCATGTGTAACATGTCAATAATTTCAAAAGTCAACAAAAATAGATAATACTTGATTGATTTTGATACTAATCAATCAACTAATATAAAAGGGAATATAATATAAAAGGGCAGCCATTAGAAGGTCCTGAAAATTACAAGCCGGGGTTACTCCAGAGTTAAGACTTACCTCCTTTTGGTACATCAGTATCAATTGGATCAAGGAAGTCAATAGCTTTATCCAATTCAGCCTACAAGAAAAAAATCAACCTCACTTTAATAGACAGGTGGATTATTGAAAAAACTAATGATATCAATATTTGAATAATTGACCTCTGATTTCTTTCCATGTAAGAATGTATGAACAAGCTTCACTGTAAGTAATCATGTGCAAATTAATTACAATTAATCAATGCTTTCACAAATTTTACTTTGCTACATTAAAAAGCACCCACAAAAAAAGTTATTTGTCATTCAGGTGTTAATGTCATTGTTATAAATATTGATTCAAACCTTTTGAAGAAGAGTCTTCTGGGTGAGTAGAAATGGCTCTCGGAAATGGAAGTAACTGGAGAGCTTGCCTGAATCTGCCACTGACAAACCTGGGTCAATTCATATTTAGAAAAATTAGGATCAGTTATCCTTACTTTCAAAAGAAGAGAAAAAAGAATGGGTCTCCACCCTTTTTTAAAATAAAAGTACCATTTATCAAATGATTATATTGAATACCTCAACCAAGCTCTGACTGTCAAGAAAAAGGTGCCATCTTTAAAACTAACAAGTAATCCAATACTAAAGGAAGGCCTTATGACCCTGAGGCATCTTTGATTTAAATCCAAGGTAAAAGAAGAGTTTCATGTATCCAGACTTGCCAAACATACACAGTCTCCAATTTATAAAACTTCTTTTCAAGAGTTAATTGACTTGTGTCCCCTAAAAATTCTTATTAATATGTATTAACACTTAAGCAAAGAAAATGATATGTGAAGGTCCTTCACTAGGAAAGCAATAAAGACTACCTAGAACTCCATTTGCTCATCTAACTGAGAACCTAATATACTTGCAAAGACAGTAACAGCAATTATACCACAATGACACAAAGAATTGTCTAAAGGCTTCCATGCACAAAATCATTGTTGCAGGAGGTATTATGAGGCATCTGAGCTTAAACAGTAAAGTAGCATTTAATTGTATCCAAGTGGTTTACTCCTTCTTCTCACCTTCAAAGCTTCTGTTTGGTTCAACTGTGCCAAGAGCTGTTCGATAGTAAGCTCCCCTGGGTACTATTCTGACATCATAATCAATAGCTTCAATAGTTGTTGCCAGCCTGTCCTCTTCTTTAATCATAATCTAAAAAATTGACGGAATAACATATTAAAAATATCCTCAACACAAAGTAACATTTTGCACACAAGCTAAGAAGCCTGACTGTACAACCACAGCACATTCTGGTTCCATTAACCCCTTTCATAAAGATGGGCATGATTATTAGGCATGATTATTATTCCTTTTCATGCATGAGAATAAGCTTTCTTGGCCCTACTGGATTCATTCTTGGCCCTTCCCACTACTTATTAAATGTAATGTGGAACATTTTCTTAAACTAGCACTTAACTGTGTTTCAAGCCCTAGGAAAAAAGTGACACTCCAACATCAACAAAATTTGAAGGTTTGTACCCCTATTAAATTTTCTGTTCATCATAAAACCTTAACTTACAATGTTTTCCTCCTCTGCTCCATCCAATTTTTCACCATCTGCACCTTCTGCTTTCTTTGTCTCTGTGTGTTCATATTCATATGATGGATCTCCTGTGAAGCGTCCTTTTACAAATGAGCAGTTATGTCTCATGCTCTCTGTCACCACTGGCAGTAAGCCCCAGTGTACACAGTCCAGACTGTGGAAAACACCATAAGTAACACAGTTATTTATCGTTAATCCAGGATGGATCGCAAGTGTGCATCCTCAATAGCCTGGCTATTTTGGTGTCCATTAGTAAATTGTGAAGTTTTCAACTTAAAAGAGGTTGACTAAATAACAATTAAACGTGTGAGAATGCTAAATATTGTTTACAGTGGCCGAACAAAATGTTCAGCTGTTAGAATTAAGCGAATTGTACTTCTTCTGCTTCCCTGTATACCAGCGGGCACAGGGGCAGTAAGGACATACATTGAGTATGCAATTAATCTCAATTTTGAAGATCAGTTCACAACTATACACTTTTTAAGACATGTTGACTTTAAAACTAAAATAAATTTTTACCCACGATAAGTTATTTTGGATACCTGTAGAGCGTTTTTCGTTCCTTCAGTTCATCTTTACCGACTCCCTGTACAATGAAGTAGTCACTTTTGACTCCAAAGATCTTTCCCCAAAATTTCACTACACGAAACTTGTAATTACTTTTCAAAATAACCAACGAAGATTGTAGAGCTGCTTTCTGCTCTGTACTTAGAATAATGCCACTGCTTCCTACATAGTCTATGTTCATATGAAGACCTTCTGCGTCCATGTTTTTTGCAGAAAATTTGACACAACCACCTTCTCCAATCTACTATGGCTGCTTCTCTGTGATTTTGTTACGCGCGCCACTGTTGTCATGGTAGTTTTGGGTGTAACCGCTGGATTTCATGAACGAGCGAAGGAGCTATTTTAATTGGTTTTCTTTACCAAAATTGACCAATCAATGTTCTTGCCTTACTGCTGTTCTGCTTGTTCAAAATGGCGGCTCGTGAACAGATCTCGTTCAGATCAAAGCCTTCTTCTATCCTTACCTGAGCTCAGAATTTTATATATTTCGTAAAGAGAAATACTTGAAATGGAGCTTAAGGCATTTGTGGAGAAATGTAAAGATGAAGGGCATTTCATAGAGATTTTTAACAGTGGAAATCACGACAGACTCTGTTGGAATGGCGGTGCGAAAGAAGAAGACTTGGCAATTTCTTTGTCCCATCACTATGACAGGATGGCGGCTGATGACCAATTTGAAGCCAGCATCGAAAAGACGTGGACTGATCTTAAGGAGAAAAATCCCTTCCTTTTCAACGGTTCTAAATTTCGTCTTCATGGCGTAAGGAACGAAGCCGGAGATTCACTGTCTCTTCTGTTAGGACAGACTTGTTATAGAGATTATGTTTGTACAAACATGAACGACAAGCACTGGCGGTTTTTAAGAGACTATGGCAAACGTGAATACGCCAACGAACATGCATGTTTTTCTGATGCATTGGGTGTTGGTTCTGTCGTGGAAACAAGTGACAGTAAGTTAATTTTTATTAGAAGAAGCCATCAAGTTTATGAAGATCCAGGTCATTTAGATACTCCAGGAGGACACGCAGAACCCAGTGTAAGCACTTCACCTGTTAGAAATTAAATTGATATTAATTTATTTTAAATCCACTAGCCTTTTATCGCAAATGATGTAATCTGATTGGTTACGATTGTCATAATCTATTCCGTCGAGTTGTCTAAAGCCCGGCCAAACGCACGCAACACTTCAATGCAACATCTTTCTACATTGTCGAGGGCAATGTGTTGCACATGGTTTTCCACCCTGTAACAACACGTTGCGAGATGTTTGATGGTGTTGGATCAAGTTTGAAAATGGTCAAATTTTTGTTGAAATGGATGTTGTTTTTTGGCCAGCTCCTTCACAACATGCCACAACACGATCCAATAGTGTTGCAAGATGTTGCATTGAAATGTTGAGTGCGTTTGACTGGGCTTCCTCACTCGTGTGTAAACAGTAGTCTGTCAGGCCATCCAACATTTATGAATTCAAGTCAATTTCTATATTGTAAAAAGTGAAACTTTAAAAGTAATTCAAATAACTTACTGGGATCATTCTTTACCTTGGATTATTTGAGACCTCACCTTCGTAATATTAACTAAGACATTCTTTCATTACTTTCAGGAAGTTAAAAAGACAAATAAACAAACTGTAAACAAAAATGTGGTTGATATTGAAGATATGGATGGCAAGGCAGTGGTGTACGAGTTGTTTCATTCTATTGTGCGAGAAGTCAGAGATGAAGTTAGTTTTATATGAAATAAATCTATTTTCTCATTTCCCAGCTTATAGAAATCTTCTGCTTCACATTAAGATGTGTGAATGAGACTCTCCTAATTCATAGGGTTTCCATGCCATAAAGATGAAGGTTACCCCCACTATTTTACTACAATTTCTTGGCAGTATGTTGCTTTGAGGGGGAAACAATGGCCCAGTATTTAGCTTGCTGGACACCAGAGCAAGGGGTCTGGGCCCAAGCACTGGCTGAATCACCATGTTATGTTCTTGGGCAGGCTTGGATTCATAAACTTGACCTTGTTGATATCAGCTCTGAAGAGAAAATGTGGAAGTAATGAGTACAACAAATTGATCATGGGTAACACCTCAGTTTGATAAATCAAGATCCTTTCCAGATGAATTTATGGTGGACAACTTCACCTGGTACCTAGAGAAAACGATCACAGATACAAGAAATCACCTTTGAATAACAAGACACTGATCTTAGTTTTCAAGACCCTTTGATTAACAACATATTTTGTCACTCATATGCAATATTAGGTCAATATTCCAGAAGAATACATCAGTTGGCCACTTTTGACTGGAATTTACCGCAATTACCGCACTGGACAGAAACCTGGGGCTTGTTTTAGGATCAGGTCTCTGTTTTTACTTTTTGTCTGTCTGAAAGGCCTATCATCAAATCTTAAATTGTCCTACTTGGTGATTCATTCAAACCATGCTGATATTAATAATCAGTGAAATCTAGAAAGAAAACTGAACAAAACAATAGCAGATGAAATTTACCAATCACAAGGGAGCATCATGCTGAGTAAACTGGGAGATGTATAGTTAAAACTGTAGCCCTGATGAAGAGCAGCAGTCTACGGCTAAGAAAATCCTCATATTAAACTAGATGGCACAGTATGGTTCATCAAATGATTATTTTAAACTAGTTAGTTAATATCGTACTTTCCCACTGCAAAAAACTACAAGGTTACTTACACTAAAATTCACTAAAATATGTTTTACCTGCCATTTTTTTCTTAAAGATGCTCTCTCAAAGGCGAGGAAATCCATGAGTTTTATCGCAAGGGTGGACCAGAGGCTTATGAATCATCCCAGCTGCTGTTGGTGGACTTAGCTGTAAGTTTCTTTCAGTTCTAAATTGGGTCAGTGCAGAGTGCCATCTTGGCCATTGTTTACCTTCTCTAAATGCATTTTAATCTTTGTTATTGTTGGTTACAGGAATTCCAGAAGGGCATGTCGTCTTCTAAAGTCAAGGAACTGTTCAAAGATCTCACTCCAGGATGCAAAGCATGTCTGTATTTTTATTTCAACCTACAAACTAACTTTACTGTATGAAAAGCCCCGCGCAGCAAGTATTCTGGAAGATTAGCAGACACTACACTTTCATTATGAAGGCTATTAGTGGGACATGCAACACTGAAGGCAAAATTACTAATTTTGACAGTGAATTTAAGAAAGACGATCTTCCTTCCAGATTAGTTTTAATATATTTATGAGAAAATAAGAAACTGTTTTTAACAAGTATATTGATGGCTGTTTTGAAATTGAAATGGAATGTAATGGACTTACGGAAGATATGTGGTTATGGTTTGTTCTCGTCTACAATTTTGGCAGTTTTAAGGGTCTTTTTTTTTTTTAGTAGAAATGGCCAGAATTCTGTATGATTGTAATTCATTTCTATGCATAGGTGTTTGTCAGTCAGTTGAATGAGAAACACGAATACTTCCGAGCAGGGAGGGCAGAACATTTTGAGACTGTTTATCACAAACCAAGCCAATGCCCTAACTCGTATTTCCTTTGCGTATTTCACTAGGTTTATAAGGTTAGATTTTCACCATTCAGCGGTCAAATGCATGGCATGCGCAAGGGGAACAGTTTTGGCCAGCTGCGTGCCGAAGTGCCGTAAAGAAATTCATAAGAAAACGTTGCCACGCCAAATGCATGTATGCGAAACAAGCATTGATTCATGACTGGAGATGTATGAAAATCATATAGGAATGGGATATAAGCGATCCTCGCAGCTATGAACACTACTAAATTAGTAGTAGAAAGGAGACCTGAAAAAAATTCAAGCCCGTACGGGATTTGAACCCATGATCTCTGCGATACCGGTGCAGCGCTCTACCAGCTTAGCTACTGGGAGCTGTTCATAATGTGTGGCCCATATAAATCCTCCGAGTGGTGAATAATGACTGGAAATATGTGATATATTGATTCGTCCATGAAAATATGTCAATGGAAACAAAAATAGTGAAAAGGAAAACTCGAGAATTTCTTACTCGAGGCTTATTCAATTATAGGTTTCCTGCTGATTCACCATTTTGTTGTGGGCTTTACCAAAAAATTTGTCCGGTTTTCAAACACCACGGCTCACTCGTTTGTGTAGTGAAGACTATTGACCGCTGTGGTGATTTCCTCTGCTTTCTCTAGTTCAATATGCGTCAAGTCCCGCGATATCGGAGTACGGACTCATTTCCCAGACAGCAGCTGATTATCGAGCCTAGTGGTTCATTACTGAAAGCAAACCGTCGTGACTGTGCAATTTTGACAGAGACAAGTGTGTCCGTAATCGATTCATGACAGACTATAGGTTGGTTTCTGAGCCAAAATAGTCAAACATCGCGCTCTGCAGAGTGCAATCCTGTTGAAAAGGATTTGTAAATAGACCATGACACTGAGTATTTTGCAAGACCAATTAGGTCGTTTCAGCAACCTCTTGAGGCAGTTCGCTGAATTACGGTCAAGTCACCTGACTCGCCTGCGGCCACCCGCCCACGCTTAAAATTACTTTTCTCTTGCCTTTTAAGTAGTGTTCGTTTCTGGAAAGATCCTTCTCACTTTCATCTATCAATCCGCAGTTCACTTATATGATTTTCATATATTCACAGTCATTTACTCACCAAAATAACTTAGTGTTAACAACTGAGTTGAAAACTTAAATTAGCCACCGTAAAGGGTAAAAAAGCTGACGTTTCGAGCGTTAGCCCTTCGTCTATCGCTCTGACGAAACGTCAGCTTTTTTACCCTTTACGGTGGCTAATTTACGTTTTCAACTCAGTTGTTATCACTAAATTACCTGTTATACCCTCCCACCGACGCAGCACCACAGTTTCTCTAGAAACTTACCCCCTTTACTAACCGAAGTGTTCGGCAACTGGCTTACCATAACATGCCAACACAGAGATGCTGAGATCCAAATCCCCGAGCCATCACTTTTATTCTTTGGCTTAAACTATTACACGACATACACAAAAACAAGAAATTGTAAAATTAAAACAAAATACAAGGTTTCTTCCCGAAGAAATCCACATTTTTATGTCGTAGTAAGTGTCGCAAAGGAGTTAAAGAACGTCCACAACGTTACAATCATATATGTGAACTGCGGATTGATAGATGAAAGTGAGAAGAATCTTTCCAGAAGTGTTCGTATCAGTGAAACGGTATGCTGGTTGCCGAACACTTCAGCTTGTATTGCAACGACATGAAGTTAATGAATCGTCGTTGTTGTTATCATTCCTTAAAAAACAAGACTAATTTAGTATTATCAACTGAGTTGATAACGTAAATTGACCGCCGTCACTCTGGTTACTGGATGAAAACATTTTATAATGATGAGGTTCCTATTAAGAGTCTCTTCACGTTTTACATGCCAATGCCCGCCGAAAAGTTCGTGGAAATGTTGAACCCATCCAACCAGGAGATTCGCAAAAAGTGGGACGAAGTATTTAAAGATCATGTTATTTTAGAAGCTTACCCTGACAATGGCGGTTACTTAACCTCACGCCGAATAAAAACGACTTGGCCGCTAGCAGATCGGGAATTCCTGTTGTTCATACCCCCCGTCATACAAGTTGACTGGTATGGGAAAGAATCGTGGCTTATCATTCAGAAAAACGCTTGGCACCTATCAAAACCCGAGGGCGAAAATGGTCTGGTGAGGGCAACTAATGGTGGAAACTTTTACATTGTTACACCAGACGACGAACGGCCAGAAGCGGCGTGTAAAGTGTTCAGCCTAACAAACAATAACTACAACAGCAGGCTGCCCAAGACAAGGATGGAATGGATGCTTAGCCGGGCTGTTCCGCGAGGCTTCAATGGGCTGTGAGCAAGCATGATCAACGGCTACAAGAAGTATTTCCAAAACGCACAAGAGTGAATGGCGGAATCTTTCGGGTTCCTGGGTGTCTTAAATGAGACGTTTCACGGACTGTGGTTTGTAGCACGGTTTGACGCTGCCTATCTAAGTATTTACGCGCTTAAATTTCCATATGAAAGAGTACAGTCTACCCACAAGCTGTAAAAATGCTTTTCAAGCAGTTAAAGTTAACAAAGGCTGCCATTAAGGACAAGACCCGAAAAAGGTTATTTCGTGAATTCGTTATTTATTTTGTATGTATGCTTTATATGACTCCAGATAATGGTATAGTACTGCATGATTCTGGGTTCAAAATTTAAGAAATATTTTCTTTACTCTCCTACTTCATTGCCTTATCAGACAGTTTTTTTGTTACAAAATAGCCCTGCTGTTCTAAATTTTTCCAGAAGCCGGTATAAATCGCCCGCCTGCCACTCCCGCCAAAAATGATACAATAAAATGTATATTTAACAGGCAGTTTTTTTTCCATATCGGCTTTTCATGATCAATCTCACATCATGTCGGTGCGAAAGGAGGTCTCATTCAACTATTGCTGACGTTGTGTGTAAATATAGTTGTGTGTAGCGTCAGCTGAGTGATCTCGTCCTTCATAGAGCGGATTTTAAATGGTCTTTTAGAGTATAAATTAAATAGACATAGTTTGATGCTACATAGTTTTGAAAATATGCCCCAAAGTCAAACCTAAGGATCCTGTCACGAAAGAACAACGAACGCACGCCATTTATTTCGCCAAACCTAAGGATCCTGTCACGAAAGAACAACGAACCGACGCCATTTATTCTATTCCTTGCAATGACTGTGACAACGAATACATTGGACAGACCAAACGTCAGTTTAGTACACGGTTAAAAGAGCACCAAAAAGCGGTTTTCCTGTGCAAAAAGGAAAATTCAGCTTTATCGGAGCATGCGTGTCTAACTAACCATACAATTGGGTGGGATAATTCTAAAATTATCACCACTAATCGGCGTTACCACCAGCGCCTTTGTTTGGAGGCTTTGCATATTAACTCCGCCCACGCTCCTTTAATCGTGACGATGGCGGTTTGCTTCCTGACGTCTATTTACACCTCGTCGGAAAAAGAGACCGCTAATTAGTGATCACATAAAAGGACCTCTTGTTGCAGCGTCTAGATCACCCCTGATGAAGGCACTAGACAGGAGTGTCGAAACGTTGGGTCTATGAATTGTAACTTCTTCGGTTACATTCATTAAATCTGCAAACCAGAGTAGCATCAAACTATGTCTGATTGTCCACCTGGTTGCCGTGTGAACTTTAATATATGAATGAAATAGTTAACATCGGTTGGCTACCGATGCTTGTGGGCAGAAATATATCAGTACGTGACCTACAAGCCACCCCAATCGCCAGAGACGACAGGAACTTGGTCACGGGTTCTTGTTTTGGTAACCTTTAAATTTTAAAATTGTCAATTTATCCTTATAACAAAAGATATTCAGCCATGACATGTTTGTCAAAAACGCTTAATTCATATTGTTTCATACTAGTTTTTCGAAACAAGTTCTCAAATAATCTCATTTGCATTATTTTTGTAGAGAGAAGACCAATACTAATTGGCGTTTTTGTGAACTCAAATTCAGGCAATTCACTGACATGGACCCCCTGAGCACCTCAACCTATCCTCCCAGTCCTCCCTCCCCACTATACCCATGCCACACATCACGCAAGAAGTTGCAAGGCATCATGGGTCAACAAAATGGCGCTGGGTGACCCGGTAGTAGTTGATGCACATTATGACAATTAGTAACATCGCTTAAACACTGTTCATCGACAAGAAAAATTACTTTGGGAAATTTTCAATCAAGAAAACTCATCTCAGGGAGTAGAAGGGGACGTTTCAGCTTGTAGTGCGCTTACATTTGCTTCTCTTCTTCCAAGTAACTTCATCAAGTTATCAGTTGCATGTCCTTCGATGATTGAACTGTGGGTTGCATTGGCGAACAATATTCTGAATTCTCTGATAAAAATTGATGAGGATTTTCCACGAGGTAGTTTATTTATTAAGTTTTCATCAGATAGGAAGAGAATGCCATGACACTTAGAACTGTTTCCTTCCTCGGAACGGCAAGAAATGGCGTGGTATTACGGTGTGAACAACTCGGAATTGTATGGATCGAATTTCTCCACCGTGTTAGCGGATGCACCACCTCCTTTAGACGACACGTACGACGAAGATGATGACGAAATCGTTTTCCCAAATGAAGCAAATAAATCAAAAGAGTACCATGGTGATAATGTAGCAGCTTCGGTTAAGAGAAGCAACGCCCGTGATGAAAAAATCAGTGATAAATCAAAGCGCGATGGCGACTTAACAAACGTGAAGAATAGGTCAGGAGAACAAGAGGATTCGGATTTTGGCGACTTTGCTGGTTTTGCCGATTTTGGGTCCGCTTTTGAACAGGAAAATAACGGAGAATCACAAGACTGGTTCGCAAGTAATACAAATGGAAACAGCGTTGAAACAGCAAGTGGTCAACCAGCCATTGATGACGAGTTCGCCGATTTTGCAGCATTTGGGGACAATAGGGACAGTCTGAATCCAGAAAGCATTGCCAATGGCGGTTTTAATCAAGGTGATTCAGCAGCTGATGTCTTAAACAATTGTGACAAAAATGAAGGTAGAAATGAAGGTCTGCCAAGTAATGGTACTTTTGACAGTGAATTTGATGATGAATTTGGAGAATTTACAAGTACAGAGTTACCTTCAGTGAGGTCTGAACTGACCTCATCAGAAAGTGACAGCAAGAGTAGTGAACTTCAGACAGATCTTGAAATTAAAGGAAGAACTTGCTTGCAGGACAAAGTGAAATCTGATGGAATCAGTGACAAAAGTGAAACATCAGGTGTTGCATCAAATTATGATTTTGATGATGAAAAAGCAGTCAGCCATTTAAGAGAAACAAGAGCTAATGGTACTCCAGAATTCTACAATAAGTTAAATGAGGATACTTATGATGTTCATAAAGAGATGCCATCGTCTAAACAGGAGAGGAAAGTTTCTAACCACATCATGAATTATGAAGACTCGGCACAGTTAAAAAATTCACCTGTAGCTGAATCAAAGACCCAAGAAAACATTGAAGAAGATGAAAAGACTGGCAGTAATTTATCCAGAAAACCTGATGAGATAAACTTTACAAAGACAAACATGAGTGATTCTAGTAAAGTTGAACATGGTTCAGGTGCTGAAGTAGAACATGAGAACAATTATTCAGATGATGATGGATTTGATGAGTTTACTGACTTCACTCATTTTTCTTTGAGACCACCATCATTAGGTGATGACGACGATGATGATGATGAGAAGCTATCTAATGAACAACTTGATTCATCTGGAATCTCAAAATCTGTTGGTAGTCAAGAAGGCATAGATTCATCATGTATAAAAGGCACTCTTGTGCAAGATAAGAATTGTGTTGTTGATGATGATGATGGTGATGACTTTGGAGATTTTGGTTCATTTAATGAAAACTCTGATCAAAGCTCTAAAAATGATGCAGATTTTGCTATAGAGGACTCTAAACAAAAAAGATCACCCAATGACAATGGTGTGGCAGAAGATGATAATGACTTTGGAAACTTTCGCATATCAAATTCTGAAGAGAGAACTTTACCATCTGATAATCAAGTCGAAAATGATTTTGGTGACTTTGGTGTATTTAATACAAGTACAAGAGATCCCCAAAACAATGCTAATGATGATGATGACTTTGGGGAATTTGGTACTTCTGATTCAGTAGGGAAAATGTTTCCTGCAGAAGATCAAGACAAGGAAAAATTTAGTGACTCTGATCATTTTGATTCAAATACTAAAGAGCTTCAAAAAGATAAAGACAGTAAGGATAACTTTACAGAGTTTGGCTCTCTTAGATTGGAAGGAAAAAATTCCACAGCTGAAGATCAAGATGATGATTTTGATGATTTTGGTACATTTCGATCAAGTGGTGGAGATTCAAAAACTGATAGTAACAACTACACAGATGAATTTGGAGATTTTGGTAATTTTGCAAGCAGTAATTCCAAAAACTCCCCAAAGCATGAGGACAATGATGACTTTGGTGACTTTAGCAATTTTGAGTCAAATACCAAAGTTAATCAGAGACACAATTCCAATGACAACAGCTTTGGAGATTTTGGAGCATTTGATTCCAATGCGAATGATTCACAAGGAAAGAATGAAAGTGATGGTGAATTTGGCAGCTTTGGAAGTTTTGAATCAAAAGTGACAGACCTGCCAAAGAAGAAAGACGAGAACGTAGGCAATGTTGCCAAGTCTAAAGACGGAACTTCAGATTGGCATCAAAATATTGAAAAGACAAAAAATGCTAATGACTCCAACAAAGATTATGATTTTGGTGATTTCAGTGGTGAAAGTAAGGAAGATGACAGTAGTTTTGCCTCATTCCCTTCCTCTAAGACTCTTATGGAATCCCCTAGAGAGACTGTTGTCCCTAAGGAAAAGTTAGGAGAAAGTCTGTATTTTGCTCCTGGCAATAATGTTGCCATAAAACAAGTGGGAGATCCTGTTTCTCTGTGCTTTACCACAGAAGTGAAGCATGTTTCACAAAGTCAATGCGATGTTCTTTCTATGAAAGTCAAGAAAGGTTTTCAGAGGTGGGTGCTTAGTTTTGATAACCACAACTTTTTTTTTTTGTTATAGTTGCAGGGATACACTAGTGTAGCAGTGACACTTACATGATCACCATGGTGATGTTGATAGAGTAAATTGATCGCCAAAGTAACTTTTAAACAAAATGTTTCCACTGTTGCCATTCTTTATGAGCAAAGTACTGACCAAGAAAGAATTTCTCCTTACAATAACAGTGTATTATCAATCAGACAGGTGATGAGAATAAAGAAAAATATCAATGAAGGGATTATTGGTTGATCTGATACCAAATTCTGCTAACAAATATCATAAGCATTGTATGGCAGATAGAAAGGACAACTTATAATGAGATCTGGAAATGAAGATGTTATTAACAAACTAAAGATGTTGTCTTAGCACAATACAACAACTCATCTGGTTTTCCTTTAAAGTCAACCAAACTATTTTTCACTATCACCTTGATCAAGTTGTTGATACCTTGGGTCACTTTAATAAATTTTTCATTTCTCCTTAGTGAATTGGGATTGTGGTACCAACTGGAGCGTACTGATAAAGAAGGCAGAATACCCTTTCATTGGTTGAATTCATTCATCCAACACAAAAAATTTTTGTCTTTGAGGATACGACCAGACAGACCTCCTCCAATTCAGGTTAGAGTTGTGCATCTACCACTGTGCACTACATTTTACATTTCTCTTAGAAATTTAGATCTTTGCTTGTAAGTTTTGAAAGCAAGATTGCAAGGTCTGTTAATTTCAAAAATAGAGAAGTGGATATCTTTGAATGAAAATCAGAGGCACCTAGTTAGTGGAATGACAACTTTGAGATGGATAAAGGTAATTTCTAAGTTTTATTTTTCTTGTGATCCTAGGGTGGATCCATGCTGAAACCCACTGTGTCATCACAGTTTCCACCTTTTGGAGGTGGACCGGTAAGATTCAAGAATAATCATTTGAAGTTGCTTTGGGCAAACATTAAAACACTCTGTCGTATTGGAACTATTTGTGAAGCCTCTTCAAATCAAGTTCCCAGGCATTTGGTTGTGTTATAACCTCAATTATCTGATAATCTGTCACATGATTTCAATCACCAAAACTGGTTTCAAATGATGTTGTCACCTTAAGGGTTTTTAATTTATCTAATTGACTGATATATTTGTTATGATGTTTCATTCATGTAGGCTGGATCAATGTTGATGCCTGCTCCTCCTGGTAAATTGTCAAATTCTTCAATTGGATTGGTAAGATGACTCCATAACATTTTTTTTAGGATTATGACCAATATGGAAAGGATGAAGCTTATGCACCAGTACGTCACAACACATTAACACACATTGCTATAATCCCTGTGTTGGTTTGTTATACAGCTTTACTACAGTGTATTCATCCTGTATGACTTAAGGAAGCTTTTTTTTTTTTCTTCTGTGATAGTGCTGCATCAGAAGTCAGACACAGGCTTTTAGGTCTTAACAAAGCCTTGCTGTACTTAATTGGTTCTCTGCTCATAGCTAAATTACCATTAACGCTAATTTTTAATTTAGTGATTTTGCTTTTTTTCTATTCACTGCCACCTATCACACACAGGATTTCTTAGAGCCTGTGAAAGGATCACACCATGCAGTCCACAGCACTGCACAGGATATAACTGCAGGCCATCATTCAGTTCACCCTGAAATGGGTCTTCCAGATCTAAGTGTAAGTTTTGTCTGTGACATAAGAAAATTGGGTGTTTAAATGCATGATACTTATACGGGTGCACATTTAAGTATTTCTCAAAACTCAAGTCAGTGAAGATTTAAAACTCTCCCTTGTTACTGCCTGAAGTGGTTTGTCTGTTGAAAATTTTGCGATGTCCACAAAGTTATCAGTAAATAAAAAGCCACCCTTTAAAAACTTGGCATCCACACATATTTCCTAACACTGTAAACAAAATGGTATTTGCCTGGGAGTAATTTATTTAATTAATTAATATAATCTATTTTGACATAGTGGACTAAGATTTGATTTGGAAATTGTTTTGTTTTCAGTTTGTGCTGGGTGGTGGGCTGAAACGCACTGCATCAAAATCAGGTCAGCAGAATGTTTTTTTCTTTTGTTCAAGGAATAGAAGAGAAGCAATCCTAACCTTGTTACATATACAAGGAAGGAAGATGTGTTTAGGGTTAGGTCTAGGCCATAACTGAAATTTGGAAAAGATTTTGTGGCATGTGGAATAGGTATATTATTGGGCATGGGAGGGCCAAATGTTCCAGTAAAGCACTCTCTCTATACTTAAGTATGGGCAAAATGAAGGAAGCTTGGAGTGAGATAAAAGATTGGACATGCTGAAGAGGTTAGCTCAGGTCCCAATGCTTCTTGAAGTTTTTCCTCTGCAAGATAGTAGTTATCACACTTACAGTAGGTAATGGTGCAAAGCATTTTAATGTCAATGTATTTTTTGGTATTTAACATGTTTTGACAGATTTCAAAGATAGTGTATCAGCTACTACATCTGAACCATCTTCCCTTGACCTGGATATCTTTGCCTCCAGTAGGACTCAAACCTCAGATGCAAAGACAGGTATGCATCGTTGTTTTTACTTATATGCACTGTGCATTTTAATTTGCTATAAATCCTATACCACTCTTTCTTGTCCATTTTTTTTACATTTTTTCTAGCACAAATGTACACTGATATGTGGGGCTTTTTCCAGCCCTGCTCACACAATTGCATACATCCCCTAACAAGGGAATGTTTTGACATTGTTTTTACAAACCAGGTTTACAGGGCTACACAAGTTATATTATATCATGATTATCACTTTGTAAATAGAGTAAGAGAGATAGTAAGTTTTGAGCTCAGTAAAGAAATAGAGAAAGGTGTTTTTCATCTTGTCATGAGCGTGGGACAAAGAAAAATTCTGAGTCCCTATGAGGAATTGAACCTCAGACCTTTGGATTCCACACTGCGATGCTCTACCACTGAGCCACAGAGACTCTACAGTGAGTGAGATCTATTACAATATTCATATGACATGTGTCCTACATACTGCAAGGATCAGCAATGTCATTAACATTATGTTTGTAGATAGAATAAGAGAATTGGTAAGAGATGGTAAGTAATGATTATCACTGTGCTTAGTTTCAGACTCCAGAGCCTTGTATGAGACAGACCTGTTGGGTCTGGATATTTTCTCATCATCAGTGGAACCTCAAAAGCTGGACAGCCCTAAGCCACAAAAACCATCCGACACAAATAAAGTGTGGCAACATGGAAGAGTCACTATACCTCTCTCATCGCAACAACATAAAGTACAATTGAGTGTTGCTGCCAAGACTCTTTTGAATGATCTTGAAGATTTAAGTTTTATGTGTTCATCAGTTCTTATGTTTCCCTTGAAGCCTGAATAACTTGCAAAATATGACTGAAAAATATGACATCCATACTGGATTCATTTAAAGAAATTATTTTAAAATCAAATTATGGGAAACATAAAGCCTTGTTTACCTACAAGTAATATTTGTCTCAAATGATTTTATGTCATGCCTTAAAACTATAAAGGTTGAAGTTTTAAGCTCAGAGTGCTGACAGGAATTTCAGTGCTTTGTAATTTTTTTCTTCTCTGTTTTTGTGAGTAACCTCTAGGAGAAATCTCTCTGCTTAATTACAATATTTTGTTTTTTTACTGTATGGGGCAGCATTTTTCAGTAAAAACCTCTCTGCCACTATTGAATTTTGTGAAGATAGATTTCATTTAATACCTTGACCCTTAAACTCCCAGATCAAATTTTTAATTCTCCTTACTGTCAACCATACAATTCTTATAATGTTAGTTCAGAGAATTTAGTATTTGATCAACTAATTATCCCAAGTTGATATTTTTCTTTGTTCTCATTACTTATCTGGTTGATATTGTATTAATACTGTAAGGAGAGATTCTGTCTCGGTCACTTATATGAGTTAAAGGGTTAATTGAATGTTATGTAGAAAAAAAGAAAAGTGAGGTATTTAGATTTTTGTGACAGCAAAGGAGAAGGAGGAAGTAGAGGTAATGCGTCACAGGTTGTAGTCAAAATTGTTTTAACTTATAGATGTAGGTTTGCCTTCACTTAAAGTATGGAAATTCTTCATTAAACAAAACATATTCTAGGAAATTTTGAGGTAAACTTGTCATCAGGCCAGGTATTCATGTGTCTATTTTTTGTCAAAATAATTGTTTCTCTCAGATCATCAACTATCTTAAGAATTGGATCATTATCAAAAGAAATTCAGAAGCTCATACAAAGAGTGTAAAAAATGTGTCCCACATTTTTTTATTTTATGAAAGAAAATTTGTCTTGTGCTTAATGTTAGTATGTAAGTGTGGAGTAGAGCCAACTGCATATTAGTCATGCCAACTATATTGAATTTCATACATATCCTTGCTAAATGTTACTTGTGTGGTAGTCACCAAAAATATGTTGTGCAAACAAGTTCTCTTTTTCAAGACTAGAATCGAATTGTCGGCCAAATTTAAGAAAAGTGCATGATACATAAATATGGTCCCTAGAACATGGTGGAGATGGTATGTATTGGAAAAAATCATTTCAACTCCAGTTATTTGAGCAACTTGGGCTATACAGAATATATCCCAACCATTCAACAGTGGTTGCTTGGATTTGGAAGCGATCTTCGCTGTAATAAAAACTTCTTAGGTAGTAGTGAAAATAAGGCCTGACTATAATTCAGGCCTGTTTGGGATCCTGTAAAGGCCATAATTTTTTCCAGGCCTTATTTTCACCACTGCTTAAGAGTTAATCACTGCTGCAAAGGTCGCTTCCAAATTCATTTGTTAAATCAGAGTTCACACATGATTTTCATATATTTACAGTCAGTGACAGGAAAATAGGAGTTTTTATGAACATGCAAGTTTTGATAAAGGATGCACTTGTGAAGGGGAGGGGAGTGGTTAAAATGATGATGATGATGATGATAATAATAATAATAGTAATCAAACAGCATGATTGACATAATATAAGTTTTTTTTACCTTTAATGAGCAATTAAGAGAATGGTCATCAGTGACTACTTTTAACTAAACATGTGCAGCTCTTCTTTTTTTTTATTTCAGCCCAAATTTTTCCATGTAAAGTTTTGTTGCAGTAGCAGAATTGTTGTGGGGACCTTGTTCATTGTATAAAATCTGCCATGGGGAACTGCTTCATTTACAGCTCTAAGAAATCAAGGAACTATTTTGTGCCGCTTAATTTTTCTTTTACTTCGACATCCTCTCCTTGGGCAACCTACAGGCATTTGACTGACATCTGTGCCTGGGGTTGAGGAATTTGAACCTTACTTGGTGAGGGTGGGGAATTTGAGCTGGAAGTGTCAAGTCTTTTCAGCTGAATACAAATATGGAGTATGTTAAAGGTAAACAATGGCTTAGAAGAAAAGGTCTATGAGGTTTTAAAGTGTGGCCAGTGTATAGAGATTTCCATTTTCACCAAAAAAATTGGGCAAGGCATTTGTATACAATGTTTGTCCCAAGGGGTGAGAATTTGAACAAACCTATCTTCAAAAGTTCAAAGTCCAGGGGTGGGATGTTGAAGCTTCAAACTGATGAAATAATAAATGCACAAGAGAGGAGGTTGTGTACAGAGATTTTGCTTTATTTCAAGTCCTCCACCTTTTTTTCCCTGCTATGACAAGTTCTTCCCATCAAGTACAAACAGGCTGAGTAGTACTCCCTGATTAAAAGGGGTGGGTGGTCATAGCAGGGGCAAACTTGCCTGAGATTGAAATCTCTGTTTATTTAACATAGCCCAGTTGATTAACATCTGTCTAAACTTATGTAAAGTTCCCTTTAACTAAATCACTAGCATAGAGAATCCTATTTTTATTATACCTTGGTACTAAATAATATCTGTAAATAGCTCAGTATGTATTCAGCCTTAATATAGAATACGATTTGCCATTTAAAGCTAAACGATGATTATTTTTTAAGGAACATGACATAATTCCCAAGTAATTATGATATCAGTGGGAATTTAAAACCTGTTAAACTATTCTTTAGGGCAGAAAATTAATGAAGTAGTGACAATGCATATTCATTTGGTAAATCTTCATAGAAGCCATTGTTTAGTTTTGTAATGCAACACAATCTTTCCACCAGACTGTGTTGCATGACTAAAACCAAAAAAAAGCTGTGAAGGAGAAAAGATTGTTGACTGGCTTCAAGATATTTGGATCAAAAGGAAATAACAATAACATTCATGAAAATATTTTGCCAAAGGCAAACAATAAATCTTGTAATTTTTGATCTAGGGATTATGGGGGGAAATGTTATCTTTCTGTTAAGCCAATAGATTAAACAAAATAAGTAAATATGCATCCTTATCTACTTCTAAAATGTGACTTATTAATTAAAAAATTGGCATGTTTTTTCAAAGAAAAAAAACTTCTGAAAAATTTTACACATCATATGTGCAGTTTCTTTGGAGAGTACCACAATCTGTTTTCTGTTTGCAGCTGTACTGCATGTATAGCCTAGAAGAATGCTCTGCTATTGCTCTTATCACTTGGATAAGCGCACTTATCAACCAGTATTCATCCTGATGACATTAACACCTGTCCACTATCTCGCAAACGGTCAAAAACAAGGAGAGAATAAAAACTAGCGGCTTTGCAACTAATGTACAGGGGATTACCGGTAAATGATATGTAAGTGGGTCTAACATTTACTTAATCCCGCGAATTTCCGGCCAGTGTGGAAGCCTACTGTTCAGAATGCCATGTGACAGGAAGTAGTTTTACCCACAAATAAACAAGATCATTCAATGTCGCACAATTATATCCTCCACTTGAAATCCTCGAAGACTGTTCCTTTTTGCTTCAACTTTATCGGAAATCCATGGTACATTATCTCATCGACTGAAGCAAGTTCCAAATGTCCATCCGTGTATGTTTTCGCTTTGGTTCTCGCGCGGGTGGCCATTTCTCGCTTCCGTGTGTGTGCGGGAAGCTCGTTTTGCGCATGACCGTTATGCCCACACTTCATTGAGAAATTAGGCCCGCGCGTGGAAAGTACCAGGATATTGTAAGGTCTTTTAACTACTGCATTCCCAACAAATTTTTAACGATGGCGTTTCGTAGTGTAACTGCAAGGACCTTGTGGCATGCTGCTCGTGCTTGTAAAAGATCTCCTCAAGTACTTGGTGGTTCATGGCGATTGTGTTCTGCGAAGTCGAGTCTTGATGAGCCAGGTATGAGTAGGTAAACTGTATTTTTCCGAGTAGAAAGAAGTTTGTACATACATAAATCAAAGCTGTCTTTTATTTAAGCCCTCTTTGGTCTTAAGAAATTTTCTCTGCAGAAGTGGATGCGAGGTTTGGGAAAATCCTTACAGATTTGTTTGCATTACTAACCGCGATGCAAATAGTTTGCCACATCACAAAGATTTATATCTGTCGACCTGTGCCGTCACGCAAGTAAATGAGATTGCTCGATTAAAAAAAAAATCGGGCAAACTACTCACCAGTTACGGTTCCACTGCAAATTAATTAAACCACATTAACTACACCTGTTTTCAAGAATAGGTTTTTAATGCCATAGAGGTAGGAGTTCTAAGACAGAGTGTGTATGTGAAATTTTTTTTTTGTATTTACTGTTTTACTTACGATGACGACAATTTCACATTTGAATAGGTTACTTTGACTATAAGTTTTTTTTAGTACAGTAACCCAATTGTTTGATCTTTAGCTCTCCATAAAGGGAGTAATTAATCTCTTACTGTGATTTAATGTCTTTCATTCAGATTTTGAAACTCACAGGGACAAGAAGTTATTTACCCCTGGCCCTCTCGGCGTCAGCTTTGAAACAAAGAGGGCCATGCTGCGGGACCTTGGTTCGCGTGACACGGAGTTTATACGGGTTGTGAAAACAATTCGTTCGAGGCTCTTGGAAATTGCTGGTGTTTCTCCTGAAGTGTTCACCACTGTATTACTTCAGGGTAGCGGAACATATGCTGTGGAGGCTGTACTCACCACCACAACCCCCAGAGAAGGAGGGAAAGTTTTCATCATTGAATGTGGTTCCTATGGCAAGAGAATGATGAAGATTTGTGAAGTTGCGGGGATAGAAACGGTTTGTTTTTACTAGTTCCTTTGAGTATGTTGATCTCTGATGGTTAAATTAACTTTTGAGAAGGTTTCCCTTTTTAATATTGTTAACCTTATAGTACTGGTACATGTACATGTAACAATCCAATTCTGAATGTTTTATTTCAGGCAGGAGAGATGTTTGAAATTAGGTGTTTAGTATAGACTTCATGCTCCAGGAAATTTTGTGATTGCTTTTGATTTGGCTAAGGGTTCATGTTTTCATGTAAGCCAATTGTGATGATCAACTTAAAAATTAGAGATACCATAGGTAAAATATGAACACTTTCATTTGCTGTAAACCCTTCAAGTATTCAGTTATAGGTAGATAAATGGATAGATATTTCTTTGAGTATCCAGCACAACTTTCCAACTGTAGCTGGGAGCTTTGCATTTAACCAGTATAAAGAATTGCAAGAAACGCAGTGGTCTATTGTTTAGTGTGCTGGGCTTTGCGTCTGAATGCCTGGGTCTGTGAAGGCCTGATGAAGTGCTGGGGGTAACCTTGCAATGGACTAGCATCCCATCTTGGGGGGAGAAGTGATACTCCTAGTGGCTTCATGCTAAGGAAACCTGGGATAAGCTCCAGCTGGGTGAGCCACTTGGCTTTGGTAAAGACTCAAGGTTTTAGTGTAAGGAATTGAAGGGTAAACATTTGTAGGTTTTTCATATGGTGTGTATCTGTTGTTCAGGTTGTACTTCACGGAGCAGAGGATTCCAAAGTAGACTTAAAGAAAGTTGAAGAAATCCTGAAAAGTGATAAATCCATTACCAATGTTGCCATGGTGCACTGTGAAACCTCCACAGGTGTTATACATCCAGTTGCTGAAGTAGGAAAACTTGTGAAAGCACATGCTCCAGATGCATCATTTTTTGTTGATGCTATGAGCAGCTTTGGGGCAGTTCCACTCAATTTAGATCTAGCAAACATTGACTTCATGGTGAGCTCAGCTAACAAGTGTATAGAAGGTGTTCCTGGGTTCTCCTTTGTAATTGGCCATATTGAATCCTTGAAGAAATGTAAAGGATGGGCACGTAGTTTATCTCTGGACATTGTTGATCAATATGAAGGACTTAACCAAAACGGCCAGTTTAGGTTCACCCCAGCAACTCACGCCATGCTTGCTTTTCGACGAGCTTTGTCTGAGTTCAAGGCTGAAGGTGGAGTGGATGGAAGAGCGAACAGGTGAGCGGCTTTATTCCTAGAGATTGAAAGACTATCTAAGTGAACTGATTATGCCAAAATATTTCATAATGAATTATAGCATCATCATAACCAGTATAGGAGAAGAAGCCAGGTGTTTGGTATACAGATATGTACCTTTTTTGTAATGTTTAAGTCTGTGAAAGTTACTCTCTTTTATTCTCATAGATACATGGAGAACTGCAACCTTCTTCAAGATGGCATGCGGAAAATGGGTTTCAAGAAGTTTCTAGATGACACCCATGAAGGGTACATTATAACTTCCTACTACAACCCCAAGCATCCAAACTACAACTTTGAAGATTTTTACAATCGGCTAAACAGTAAGGACCAGGTCATCTACCCTGGCAAAGTAAGCACTGCTGACTGCTTCAGAATTGGCAATATCGGAAAACTGTATCCTGCTGATATGCAGCATTTGTTGAAGTGTATAGAAGAAGTGTTAGGTGAAATGGGAATACCTGTCCCCCTAGAAGAGTAAACAAAGAGACAGTAGACTAGTTATGTGAACCATTTTATGGGGTGTGATATACATAGGCCATTTCTGAGTTCTAAAAATTCTCCCTTTCTAATTTTGACCAAGAGCAAAATTTTCAGGTATTAATGAGTTACAGTTGCTTAAGGATTAAAATTATTTTCCAATGAATAGCTTTGCACTTTCTACTGAAACAGAGGCTTTTTACATCTCAGAAATGGCTCATTAGTACAGTGCTCTTAGTTGCATTGTTCACACCTAATATCAAAAAGATTTGTTAAAGGCATGCTTGCTGGAATAATTTTGATGTGGAAATGAAATTAATTTTAATATAGTTTATGAATAAGATTTATGTCTTAAAAGAGCAGAACAATCACATCTTTTACAGATAACAAGAACTCATTTAGCATGCAAAATAACTCGGAGAATTTGAGCTGAAAAGGGGATAAGGCAAAAAACAAGTAATCAGCAGAAAATGCATGAGCAGTAAAGCCAAATTTTGCAGATAAACTGTAAGTGGCAGTGGTGTGTAAGTGTTAGTAGTTTGATTGGAATGATAGCCACTTTGCACCATGATTTATGAAATTAATTTGATGAGACAGCAAATGCAATCTCATTATTACATTTGAAAAGTAAGTGTTTTCATATTGCTTAGGATTTTTGGGCACAATTAGCTTTCATCAAATTATGGCACATTTGTTAGAAGTGTTAGGGTCAGTGAAAATAATATGATTTTGAAAATAGCTACCACACAATTTATTATGTTGTAAAAGGAGAAAATAAAAGAATTTTCTGTTGTTATAATAATTTACACTGAAATAAGTTAAATCAGATTTCCTTTTTGTTGTTTCCTGTGAGGTACTTTAGATGTCATACTTAAATAGTATTCCCTTAGAATAATCCCATCCATGTGATTTAGTGGAAAGTTATTTATTTGAACAATTTTCTTTTTTGAGATAATTCTTCAGAAATAATAAGGATAAATTTAATTTTTCTATTTTTTTCCTTGTCACTTTTTTTCAAAGTGACTATTCTGCATTACTGAGTGTGTCATCTTATGAGAGGACCATAATACAAGATGGTGTGTTTTTTGGAAGTAATGTGATTTGATACCATAAGAGACAGAGCAGAGTGTCTGTTTTAACAAAGTGTTGGTTTTTACAGTGGTCATTCCATGCTACATATAGACTCCAACTAACGATTTTTAAGCATGTAATGGCTAAAAGCATGCAGAAGCAGTAACTTTCTAATATAAAGAAAATAAATAAATAAGTAAGTAGTTTCCAAAAAGGATCTTTCTAATGTTTAGAAGTGCAGAATAATTAAGAACAGTAAAATAATTTAACTGTGAGTAGTAATTAAAAAGTCTTTTGGGAGTCTTGTTAGATGGAAACAAACAATAGATTTCCTTGATTAGGTAACAGAACTAATTAAATGGTATTGAATGCGTGATAATGTCTGAAAAAAGTTACCCCTACTATTATCCCCTTATCCGCCGCTACGTGTTGTCATGAACTTCTTCGGGACATGCTAAAGTCATCCAAGTTACCAGTGCATGAGATAATGAGGGTAAATGGACACATGCCTAGGAAGAGAGGTTATGGCGACAACTATTAGTTTGGGGGGAAATTTCGGCCAACCTATCCAGGACCCCTGGTATGATGTCCCGCCGACTGAGGGGTCCCTGAAGAGTAAGATCCGCATCTCTCCTGCCTCAATTCCGTTTACCACTGAAAAAACATGGCAGCGTCGGGGAAAACTCTCTCTTTGTTAAGTTTTGCTCACATAATATTAACATTCAATCCAGCCATGGCGAAATGTCCAAAGGTTAGTAAACCACACTCGAGGAATCAATATCGGCTCGAGTTCGTATGGAAAGCATTTATTAAAATTTCGCGGTTAAGTCATGCCTGTCCAAGGTAGTTTTCACTGATAGTGGCTGGTTATATTATTTTAGCATGAGGTTCTGCTCCATAACTTCAAGCCAACGTACTTCCTAGACAAAGGAGAAACAATTAAGGTAGGAAACATCGGGTCAGTTTTTTCACCTCTTCCTTCTCTCTATTTTCGCAGTAGCTGTTTTAATTCATATGTGACCAGTGCATCAAAATTATGCTTCAAAATATATCCCTCAAAATGGTCGTGAAAGTTGGCATGCTACAACTTTGTATTTGTGTTTCTTCTTCTTACCATTCCTTCCTTTTCTTTTCTTTTCGCCACAGGCATGGGCTATGCTTATTCCTGAACCTTGGGAAGATAATCGACTTATCGTAAGAGAGCTAACAACCTTTTCATAATACTTACAGAAAACACAAAGAGTCTTGCCTACAGGATTCATTGCACGTTTTCATTATGTTATTAGCTGTTGCTGTGTCGTTATCCGCAAGTTTCAAGAGAAACTTATCGAGTAAAGAAATAATACACTGAACTGGATATTTACCACATAGGGAAATAATAAACCTTGTACAATTCTAAGAGGAACTTTTCAAACGACACCATTTCTTACATGCTATATTCATTTTTGATACATCAAGCGAACAATTTGGAGTTACAAGAGAGAGAATCCAGAGTGTCAGCTGGGACACAACAGGAATACTATCCTCCTCAAATTTTGTTACTTGTTTAGTAAACTACAATAGTGATGTATAGCCGTTTTCTTGTTGTAATTGCAGCACCAGTTTGAATAAAACCTCAACATACAAGTAGAACATCGGATTGTGAGGAAATCCAGTACAAAATACTAATAAAATGCAGTAATTCAGAGATGAATTTTTCGATTCCTTTATTTCACAGGGCAGCCTTTCAAATACTGAACACTTGACTTTCAGTCTTGCAAGCCAGGAATCATTCTCAGATACTCATGGCATAGGAGTTATATCCAGAAATGTAGTAAGTGTTGTGAATTTCTCATAGAAAATGGAAAATTACTCAGGATTAGGATGAGTTAGGTTAAATTTTCTGAGCCACTATCAATTTTTTCACTGTGATTTCCTTCTAGACAGTTTCCCTCAAAGAAAGAAAGAGAAGAAATGAGGGACACAACCACGCAAGGTAATGAATTTAGGAGTGATCCCGGGTATGAAGTAGCTTGGTGTTCACAGATGTTTTTTAGGAGATCATAGGTTAAACTTTTGTTAGGAGCAGCACAATTAATTTCTTTCCTCTAAATGAACCTGGTGTGTCACTGATTCACTGATTGTAGCTTTTAAGGTAGTCTAGATGCCATAATTTGACAATATTAAAAGTTATAACTTGCAAATAATGTAGAAATGTGTTTTTAGTGAAGAGGGCATCAATGTTTTGTTTGGTGTTGAGGCATTTTCCGAAGATCACTCTTGTGCCACCTTAAAAGCAGTAAGTATTTGTGCAAGTGTAGCCTTAGTTTTATCTGAGTAGTTGCAGTTCAGAAACAGACAAAAACATTCTTAAGGGATTGGCTTGGCAATTTTACTGTGCTAGAATTTATTTTCTCTTGTGGCTGTCTTCTTTAACATGGAAGTTTTTGCATCAGCATCTCTTCCTATAAGATTGGATGTTGCCTTTACAGTATGATAGAGTATGTTGCAAATCAATTTGACTCCACTAAGGGCAGAGCTAGAAAAGTTGTGCAAGTCCCTAGAGAAACAACCAGACCTGAGAGAACTTTTTGAAGTATATTCTAACATAGGATATGTGGTTCATTATGTTAATAGGAGACAAATGTGACTATTGGTTGCCCTTCTAACCGGCGTATAATTCCTAGGGGGTAAGTTTGGTAATGGTTGATGCACAGATATAATCTATAGAAAACATTTTATGCGATGTATTTAAGTCAAAGCGATTTCATGTTCTTGACATGTGTGCAAAATTTTTTAAAAGAAAGTATAATAGGTAGTTGTTTGGGGGAATTATCACTTATTGTAGGTAAATCACAACTTTTGTATTAGGTGATCATTTTTAATTTTTCAGCAAACCTACCAGATGTGGAAGTTTCAAAAACTTTTCTTACGTTGTTTCAAGGTAAAAACAATCAAAGATATGTTTATAAGCAATAGTTATTGGGTAAGGATGGTGTTATGATGAAAGACAAAATTGAGAAAATCATAATTAATACTGCCTGGGCCAGTAGATAATCCAATTTTTCACTTTTAAAATACTCGAAAACATTTCAACCTCATCTGGGGAGTGTCACATAGCCAGTTGCTCAGGGAGAAGTGCTGGGAAATTTAATTCACTTAGACTAGCAAGGCAAATTAAGCTGAAGGATGAGTTGGAATAGTCTAAATACTACAATTAAAAAATAGAACTTACTTAACTTTTTGACCCTTGAGTGCATTAACCCTCCAGCCCCTAAGAGTGACTAACATCTAATTTCTCCTAACAACATCACCCCTGGATCAAACATTAAGGTCATGAGAATAAAGGAGATGATTACTAACTAAAGAAGCTTTTGATTGTTGCACAAATTCTCCTTGTAAGAACATTAGGAAATGTCTAAGGAGTAGTATGGAGAATATACATACTGATGTTAGGAAGTAAAGAGTTACATTAGGTGAGAAAATAACATTTTCTACTTTTTTGTGGCAGTGGTCAGCAGAGAAAAATTTCTCATGAAAATGATGAAGTTTCAGATAAGGTGAAGTTATGTAAATTCCACGTTTAGTTTTCCAAAGAGGAAAAGCTCAATTAATTTTCTTTTATACGGCTTCTCTCTCGTATATGCTTCAAGAAACGGCTGCTTTTCCAAGTGCCTTTCTTTCTTGATTCAATTCAATTCGCGCTATGACGTTATTTGTAGTTAATGATTCTTCAAACCTCATGCTTTACATTTTGACCAGGTATTTGATTTTATTTGTCGTGGGATGTACTGAAAAAAGTTTGTTTTATAGACCGTTGTGTATGACCTTCTGAAACTGGGCTGTCCGTTATCAGTGCAGAGCAGTGAACCTTTCAAACCCATTATTGACGTGTAAGTGCCGTGTTTTATTAACACCTTTTCCGCCAATGCATTTCCCTGACAGCTTGGTAATAGTGGAATTTAAGTGCTAAAGGAAAAAAAAAAGGAAAGAATCAGGGGAGATTCTCAGCCACGTTTCTTTACGTTTGCTTTGTATCACGTCGCTCTCTGCTGCTAAATGGCTGCTTCAACTGAATGTAGGGAAAAGGCCTCATCAGCAGATGTATCACGATATGTATTTGAAGTCTTAATGTTAATTCAGTCCACTGAACTAAACTCTCTATAGATACAAGTATCAGTAATTTCATTCACGAATCTAATGCAGTTGAGTATATTGTGTCTAAGTATTTAGTTTTTATTTAATTATCTTTTTTACTTCTAAGTGAAAATAAATGCGACAGCAATGTCTTCTGATATGAAAACTTTTCGTACTATTTTATAACTAATTTCTTAAAGATTACGCAAGTTCTGAACTATTTTTCCGCTTCAGATACGATGGAGAAACGTTTGTAAAAGAAGTGGATGTAAACTTTGTATTGTGGGAACAACATGGTCGAGCTGGCTACAAGTACAGTAAAACCATGAAGGAGGTTAGCGGCTGTTGCGTATTTTAAACATTATTTTCCTCCTCCTCCCCGTTTTTGGAGGACTACTGGGGATAGGAGAAAAATTATAATTTTTTGATACTGAAATCTCTTTTGGAAATGCAAACATTTAGTGTCAGTTATTTGTGCAGCATTAAAAAAGGCTATACCGCTGAACATCGCCCAAAGAATTTAAAGGAAGAAAGCAAGGAAAGACGTGCTAAACTGGTATTGATAGGCTGAAGTGGAATGCGTTGAACTTATACTGCAAAGAAGCTGGCGAAGAATGTTACAGCAGAAGAAAGAGAAATTACGGTGTTAGCAGTTCGATCGAGGGAAAAATGCAAAAGAACATGTGAAATTAGGTTAAAATTGTCACTGGCGGTTTGAACATCTCAATATCAACTCACTGTTCGACTATGTGAACTTCAACTTTGAATTTTTTGTACGCAACTTCCTGTGTTAAGTATGAGCCACTGACTGAAATTCACACTTGAAGAGTTTGGGAGAAGTTAAGGAAAGTCATGGAAATTTTTAAGACTTCGAAGGAAATATGAACCCAACCTAACATTCAATAGGGAAGCGTTTTTGTTGTTGTTGTTGTTTTTTTTAACAAGGTTGGGTGCGTGAGAGAGGCGCAGAGCTGGGAAAAGATGATAAATTCCATGAAGGGTGGAAGTATTGAATCAGCGTGGTCCAAGGAGGTAAAAAGATACGAACAGCGAGTCATAAAAGATGCATTTACTGTGTTAATTTGGTTCCATGTAGCCTTCTCTTGACCAACTAAGAAAACTAACAATGATCGACAAACAAGTTCATGATGATCTTTTATGATGCCTTTTGTTCAAGACTATCGCAATATGCGACTGATCAATTTCCGAACCTTCGAAAGATTGTAATATTATTTACTTTAATTTACTTTCAATTTTATTCCCTAGAATTACCAAACTTGTTTTCAAGAGTCAGCAGATGGCTCCATTTCTGCGAATAATCTTTATGAACGATATGAGATCCTCAACAGTTCTGGGGCCGCCTCGCACATTGTGTGGACTGATGTAGGCACTTTTGTCTTCCTCCTGAAAGTTCTTGATCCTGAATTTAGGTAAAGGAATTGATTATTGAATATACCTCAACTGATATTCTTTAAGATAGTGGAATTTCAAGAGCAGTATTTTTTTATTATTTATTTTTTTTTATTGTTTTTCTATTGAGAGGCAACTTTCGGATTTTGCCGCTGAATAAAATTTGGCCGCGTCATTTTTCAGCCACAGCCCTGGTTAGTTTAAACCACTAAAGCTCACTTTGGTTGTCTGGATTTTCGAGTCAACCCTAAGAAAGCGAAAGATATACTCAATTTCAACTTCCCACTCGAGTTCACTCTTTGTTCCTCTTTCCCAAACGGCGGCTGTGACAGTGTGTCGAACTTTAAGGAAGGAGGTTTTATAATGGGTTATCGGATGCGGGATATTTTGGTAAAACATTGAAGGGATACGGGGACACTCGAGGGAAAAAAGCGGGAAACGGGATTTTCAAAATAGAGATAACGGGAATTAAAAGGAAACAAACTGCAGGAATTAACGGGATATTTAGGCCAAACATTAATAGTATACGGGATACTCAGACCCACCCCCTCGGGGGCGTCAGGAATTGTCTCTTTTCCTTGTTCCTTGAGCGTGGGTTCCGTGCTATTCTTCATAAGATTAGGCTGCCTGTGACTTAGCTGAATACTGACTATTATCATCGATATACTTTGTCATTACAGCTTTTGTAATCTGACCGTAGAGTTTGGTGTTCAAGTGCATGGTGTCAGGAGTGCGATGCAAGAGATTCCAACCTTCGTGGTTCTTGGTTCAGCATGCCTGACTATCGTGGTTCTGATGCTATCTGCCTTCCACACCACAGCACTGTGTTCCGAATGACCGTGGGCTACTCTCGTCTGGGAGCACGGAGGAGGGGGGAAGCTTTATCAAGTTTCATGAAATGGAAAATAGTCTTTCTTACTATTACATCCGCAATAGGTGGATGTTTGCGTTTCAACTGAAAAGAAGGTCCGTGCTCATTATTCTCATTTTCGGTCAAATTTCCTTGGATCAAAAAACGGTCTATTATTCCAGAACAACATTTTGTATGGAGCGTCAAAAGAAGGCCTTTTTTTATACGTAGCGCTTAGGAACTTTTGTCGAGGCTGAGCGCAAAAGGTTTGTGCGGAACATGTTGATACATGTTTCGTGGAATACTATTGACCTCGATCACGTGTTTAGGGCCTTGGGTCATGCGAGAAGATTGATGTAATCTGTTGTACCGTGACGGAAATAACTGAATCCGAGGTAGTGAGGATCTGTTGCAAAGGCAATAAGGAAACCTGATGGAACCTGGGATACCTTCAAGTAGATAAACGAAAAAACAAAGCAGCGTTTTGCAAATGATTTTAATCAAAAACACTTTGGAAATTACGATTGTTCAATAAGGGCGACGTGTTACTTTTCACTACTTCTTTCGAACCGCCAAAGTTAATCGAGGCAAATTCGTTTCAAAGAATTCACACCCCGTTGGAAGTTATCTCTTGGATAGTATTTTAGGTTAAGTTGTAACACAGTAACCTCGTAATCTGAACGTTAAAAAATTCAAGAAAACTTTAACTCAATATTTCCTAGCAATATTGCTCTTAAATTTCACCAAACTAAGCCGCGAGAGGCAATCAGAGTTTTCTTAACAAAACGCCAAAATAATGGCTGTAGGAAGGGTACTTTGGAGAATATGCCGCTTTAGTACTTGGAATTTTCTTGGAAGAGTAGTGCTAGTAGCTACTGTGGTGGGGATAACACTATTCGTTTGGAAAACACCGTGTACGAATGGACGCGAATATCCCACTACCTCAAGAGACGTCAAACCTTTAAACAGTCAGAGAAAGCCTACAACTGAGCCATTTCAAACAACTTCCCACGAACCAAGTAAGAATAGGGTGTTTTTAGATTCTGACTGAGGTGGCAATCGCTCATGCAATTGCCTTGTTAATTGACAAATTCGTAAACGATGTCGAACAATAATATGGTCATTTTCATGGTTTTGGGAGATATTCATCCTTTATCCTACTCAGCGAGACTGCGAAGGTGGTCTGTGGTCTGTGCAGAACCACATAAACTCATGTTTAATTCCACATATTAAAACTAATCATGGTAACTTAACTTAAGGCTTTTCATAAGGAAATCTAAGTGTTGCTACACTCTACTTTTAGCAAGTCAGTGTGACGTTTGATCAACAAGCGAAACAATTTAGAATTCAGTCTTCAGCAAAAATAATAAATTGTGTTGATCTTTCGCTGGTGTCGACGAAAGCGCTTTTTAAATAAGAATTTTTGTCTTATTCGTGACTAAACGTGTTTGAAACAGTTTTCGTCATTAAGTATTGGAATTGCAGTATTACATAACATGGTGCAACAGAAAAAACAACGGAAGTGGATCAATATCTCGATATCCAAACAAGTCTAATTTTTGCCTCAAACTGACAGTGTTTGAATTTTAGTATCAGTAAGGTGCTCTACTAATGCATTCCTTTTAAAATTTGGACTTATTTCGATGATATACTCGATATTTATAGCGAATAGTTTTTGGAAATTATGGTTTCCTTTTTTTCTCTTTAAAGAAACAATTCGCCATATCGTATTTTTGAAGTCCAGTGGAACTTATGAAGTGTAATAAGTGTGATAACGAAAGCCGAAGATGCACTTTTCAATTTCTTAGAGCAATTTACTTCTCGAAAATGAAACTACAGAAAATTGAGAGAGATGTTGCTAACAAGACCGACCTAAATGTTGTGGTCTGGGGCGACTTCGTCCAAATTTCATTAGAATTGACTGTGTTAACAGGACTGAGTAGAATACAATTCGATCTGTAATCAAACAAACAGCACAAACGGCTCTAAAAAAGATTTTGTTGTTCCTAGAATCTTTACAGAAGCGTCCCTCCATTTGTCCGGACAGAGATGTACTTAAAAGTTCCAAAGTGACCAAGTTAGGGAGATATCCCTCACAAACACGTAAGTGTAAAATGGTTTTTACTTCAGAATAATACGAGACACTAAATGATACAGACAAAGCTTAAAACTCGGAATTAAGTTTGAAATCTTTCGCCAATAGCACATCTTACACCATTTTTTTATAGAAAAGAAAAAAGTTGTTTCATCCCAAAATAGGACCGGGCCGGTAACTTTGAGGGCCGGAAGCCAAATTTTAGAATCTTAACCAAAGGGATTGTAGTCCGGGTCTCGGCCCAAACACATTTTGTTGTTTGAATTTTATAACTATCAATATCTCGATCATGAACTTCGGCAGACCGACGTAACTTTACCGACTATAGAAAATGACTGATCACAACTGAATTATGCTGTAATCGCTGTTATGATAGAATTATGCTGTAATCGTAAAGCCAAGTACATCACGGGAAAACTGACCGATTGGTTTATACGAACTCGAAATTTAGCTCGACTTACACCGCTTGTTTGACTGACAATTGACTAAGGACTTCCACTGACCGTTCCCGAAACGTCTATTACAGTCAATGACATTGAACAAATCCTTTTCAGGACTATCCTCCACTGGACGATCAGATAAAACGATCAACTGCACTTCCTTTTTGCTTTAAAGGTTTTCTTGCCATTGGAATAGCATCGGTGGCGAGGCCTGCGGGTGAAATGTACTTGCTGCAAACTACCCAGAGCTTACTTGACAACACAAGTCAGAGTGACAAGGACAACGTACAAATTGTAATCTTTCTTGCCGACTTGGAAAAAGCACTAAGATCCACCGTAAAAGAAAAGCTTTCTCGAAAGTTCGGCGAACACATCGAACAGGGACTGCTGACAGTAATTGAAACATTTCCCGAATTTTACCCAGAACTCATCAATATCAAAGAGAAATATGGTGACTCAGAGAACAGACGAACGTGGCGCTCTAAGGAGAATATCGATAATGCATTTGTAATGTGTTACTGCAAAGATTTCAGCCAATATTACATCCATCTGGAAGACGATGTAAGATCTTCTCCAAGCTTTCTCCCTAAACTGAAAAATTTTATCCATGACCAACCGTACCCAAATTGGGTTATGTTAGATGTAGCACAACAAGGTAGTGTTGCAAAACTCTATCAATCTCGCGATTTGGAAAATGCCGCCATGTTCTACTACCTTCTGTACGATGAGATGCCCATAGACTGGTTAATGAATCATTGGACAAAAATAAAATCCGTAGAAGACGCAGAATCGTTTAACAAATTATTGGCGTCGCTATTTGAACATATTGGTGTTACATCGACACTGGCTGAGAAAGCTCCCCACGTGGCAAGTGATTTAGAGACCTTTTTCGACGCATATGATCAAAAGTATAAAGGGTTGAACCCTCCTGCCATTGTGACTTCGTCAATGTCTTCTATCGAGGGGCAACCACAAGATGCTTATGATAAGGGTGATGGCTATTTTTGGGCAGAGAGTTCTGAAAGAGATGATTACATCTTGATAAAGTTTAACTTGCCTACCTCTGTTCAAAAAGTGTTTGTGGACACGGGTTCTTACAGAGCCAGTGACTGTCTGTTATATTCTGGTATTCTGCAGGTCAGTTTTGAATCATCGGTGGATGGTGAATTGACAAACGAGGAAGATTCTTGTGGATATTTCAATACTATTGGAGCATTTCACGAGGGAAAAGCAGAGATTACTCCTGATGAATCTAAAGTGGTCACTTGTTTACGAATTGTATCAACAGAGGGTCATGCTAATCAAATTTTCTTTCGTGAAATTGATGTTTGGGAATCGCTTACCAACAACAAGGCTGATGTCTAGGTTCATTTTCTCATACCTTCTCTGCACCTTCGCATTTCAACGTAATCTCACTGAGTCTTAATAGAAAGGGGGGGGGGGGGTGGGAAGAGAAAAACAAGCGTTGACAGAACCAAGTTTGGTTTCAAGATGATGGAGAGTTGAGGACTGGGGAAGGGTGGAGAGGTATAGATTAGAATTGTTACAGTCATGTTGTAGTCACAACGAGTGTTGAATCCAATTGAGTCAACCAACTAATCAATTATTCCACCAATCATACGGTAAATCAAGCTATCAATCAATCAATCAATCAGTTTTAATTCAAAGTGATTCCAGCGTGAGTGATACACGTATCAGATAGTGTTTCACTGCATTCAATTTTCACGGGAAGATGTCATTGGTTCTAGAGGGACTATAAAAGTCTTGTGCCCTGTGACAACTACAACGCGTCACATCGCAGAGCAGTGCGCAAGTCGCTGTCACTGAGCTGAATCCTGCTTTACGACTAGCAGCTGATGTCATCTGAAAGCAGCTGGTTCTGGGAGTCCATGTTGAACAAGGCTAAAGAACTTAAATTTTTCTCCCATCTCTGACGAGCTTGTTAGTAGTTTGTAACCGCTTTGAAGCTGCTCAGCTTGTGAAGAGCTGGCATTTTGCAGAAGGACCTGAAAGACAAAAATAAAAACGAAGAACTTAATAGATTTAATCAAGATTCTAAGAATGTACAGAGCTTTAGTTACCATGTTAGAGATATTTCAAAGTGAATGCATAGTAGTTTTACGGCGCTGGGATTTCCCGCAAAATTTCTTTTTTTTTTGTTTGTTTCTCTCTTGAGAGGGGTGGAAGTACACATGAAATTCAAATAAAAACTTCAATTATTGCAGATTTCTTTATTTCAACATTTTTTAGCGGGGAGGTACTTCATATCTCCTGATGGAAAATTGAGGGGAGTCAGGGCGAGATAGCCTACAATATTACTTACTTCCATTCTCATATCAATTCCCATTTGTTGAAGAAAGGAACTTTGCGTGACCGGCCCAAATGTTTGAACTGTCAGATGAGAAAAAGCAAACGCATTGGTGAAAGATGTTCGGCGGACAATAACATGACAGTATTTTATATTTAGTACGCATATTACTTTCTCAGGCCTGTTGTATTTGGCAATTTTCTCACAAAATTTCTACGCAAGTTCGTTCCTGGCCTGCTAACCTGTTAAGATGAGTGAAACGAGACCTCTCCTAACGACATCGATACAATACTCAGCGAAGTAGTATCTGCCAGGCAGTGTTGTCTTGATGGAGCGGTTTTCGATTGAGTGATGAAAAGCGAAACATGGCTAATCAAAACAGCCAATCAGGACAAAGGGAGACATTACCAGGAACCAATAACAACTTATAGTGAAAACTGGAAGGGCGCGAAAACGCGAGTGGCCAAGTCGCAATTGGTTTGTAAACTGATTGGTTGAGAAAGAGGTGCGAGCCCGTTTTCCGGACCAATCACAGAACGAAGTGAAGCAAAACCAAAGCAATTCTGGACTACTTTCGACATTCTTTGAAAAGCTTTTCAATAAGAGAACACTAAATTCTCTGAGTTATTATAAACAAAATCCTAGAAGTTACAGAGTTCAAATTTCCACAAAACTTTGCCTAACCTTAACGCCAATCCTAATCTCAAACACTTCAGCGCACTTTTGGATACAATACATCTTCATACTAACAGCATTGCTCCGGTCGCCGCAAGAAGACTCTATTTAGCTGCGTGTAACGCACACTGGAATGAAGAAATCAGCGCGACAGATGCGGCAATGGGATATGTTTTATAAATTTAACAGATCTTCACCACTTCTAAGTATAAAACACGAACGAAGGTATTGCCCGAAAAAAAAAAACGAGTTTTCAAATAAGACGACGAATCACTCCTTGGTGCATTAATTCAAAACCCAGACTCGTCTCCTTCCTACCAACATGCGTGCGAATTCAAAATGGTCTGAATTTGCGCGACTTCTTAAAATTAAAAAAAATCGCGCCAAAGGCGCCAAGATTTTCATCACAATTTTCCATATCATTGGAATTTTTGCAGCGCCCAGTCCCCAACTCTATCGTTGGGAATTGAGTGCTAACCAATCAAATCACTGCGCGCGCGTGAAGAATTTAGCCTTATTGTTACGTCCAGTGCGCGCGGAAAGTCCTCATACGCGAAGACATCACTTTTGCGATAACAGCGTTTTTGAAGGCTGCGAGGTAAAAAGCTTTTAAACGAAGAGTTTCCGTGGTACAATTGCCACAATGTTGTACAAAGCTGTCGTTTGCTTTGTACTTGTGTTTTCCTACCCGATATGTCTGCTAATGAATAATCATGCGGTAACAGTGCAAGCCTACAAGGCAAAAGGTGAGTACTGCATACATTTGAAGCCATCTTCCTAGCTTTCTTTCTCGAAACGGAAATATTTTCTTTATTTTATATTCTGTACACAAACTTTGCCCTAGAGTTTGCTTTGAGCATTTCTGTTCAGTGTGCATATATCAGCAACTTCTTCATGAAAATGGGTCTTAGAAAGTATTTTCGCTCAAAAGCAAAAGGTTTGTGTGGCTGGGAAAAAAACAAAAACGTCATAATCTGAGACAGTTGCTCGAGCGCGCGCGCTATTTTGGTAACCCTATTCCCGCCGCCGGATGAGAAAGAAGTCTGGGAATGAGGATGCATGAAACATAAACGAGTGCGATGGAAACATTTATAATCTTTCTTGATCCTTTAATATTCTCTACGAATTTCTGAAGAGACTTCAGAGCTGAGATAACGATTTATTCGCCAAAGAAGCTGTTTCACTGCAACTTAGCGGAAGTTAAACGCTTCGATTCATTTAGCGAATGATGACTGGTCATCAACTTGAAGTTGCTAAAAGTAAATTAATCGCCATTGCGTTTGTTCTTTTGCAGGTATCACACCTCCCATCTCTATTCGAGCTTTTAACATCGGCGTTTGGTTATTTTTTCTGTGGTACTTTTATCTTTTTCTCCAGTACTGCTTCGAATTTTATAAGCAGTGCAAGTAAGTTTATGGCAAATTCGTCTTTGTAACCTATAGAAAATTTGTCTTTGTAACCTGTAGAAAATTTGTCTTTGTGGCTGAACTTTGTGTCCGACGCCTCTCTAGTTACTCGATCCTTATTTCTGTCAAAATAGAACCAAACATGACGCTGGTGCTAAAGACATGGCGTGGCACGGAAAGACCACTCCAGACAAAGCTGAAACTTAAATGTAACCTGTTCTTACGAAATCAATTACTTATCTAGCAAGCAAGAAAATGATGAGATATTAAGGAAAACCTATCCGCCCAGAGTATTATCTTGACGCAGTACCAAATTCTCTTTACTAACTCACAAAGGAAAGTATGCCCGGGAATTGGACGCAAGAAGTAAGAAACAGACTTCGGGGAGTCAACAAGCAAACTAACAATTCTCTCTATAAACAGGATTCGTTACTCTCCTGGTTGGTCGGCGAAAGCGGAGAAGATGGGACGCAGCGTTTGTCTCGCTCCTGAACTATCTTACATCGATAGCAGTCGCCAGTTCTGCTGTGAAATTGTCAGTCAGCCCAACAGCGAACCAGCCAAACAAATCCCTGAGTCAAAGCCAACAACAGTATCTCATCCCCAGATCTGTCCTCAAGATGAATCAAACCGTGCCCATGTCAGCTTCACGCTGTTCAAACCCCTCAGCATGAGTAACAAGCCTGTGTCCCATGTCCACGGTTTGATCAACCTGTTGCTTGTAAAGCGACAAAGACGGGATTTTATTGGACCCAGGTCACCACTGTCTCCATTTACGCTAGCAGGTGAGAAATGAAGGAAAATCTGAGCCGCTCCTTGCATCTTGACAGTCCGGGTTCGAGGGGGAAGTGAAAAGGTTACCAGGTACATCATAAAAATAATGAAACCTGAGAGAAACAATAATCCTCCAACTTTAACAAACCTTCCTTCTGTATCGAGTGCAATACACAGATAAAGTAGAAATTTATTGTCCGTAATCGTTTGTCGAAGGTCCTCAGAACCCGGCTACAGCGCCATAGGCGAAACTGGATTGGCCCCAGGCCTTGCCTGAATTTATCTCTGTTGTCGGGTGAATATTATTCTGAGTTCAACTACTTGCAAAGCGTGAAATGGTAAAGGTAGTGTTCGAAAGCACCTGATTTTACCCAAAATCTCGTTAAAGAAGAATGCGCCGTGTTCAATGCGCAGACATTGAAGTCTTTCTTAAGTTTTGTTGACTTTTTGTTATATCTTTGCATTGTCACAGGTCCTCTGAACCACATCCCTCCATACAGCACCGTGATGGACCTGGCACTAGCACAGCGCCAAAGGCGAGATCTCATGGGCCCCAGGCCTGCTTTGAATCAATTCCTGTTTGCAGGTGATTAAATTGAATGATCTTCATTGTGTATGAAGGAAAATCGAACTTTTTGTAAATATCTTTAAGCATTGAAGCATCAGTGCAATACATTTGGGAGACAGCTTAATGCTTAGAGATTTCATGGGGGATAAACTGATCGTTTTTGTGCAGTTTTCCGTGTGCTAGATTTGCAGCTGGCAGCAGAGTAAAATGACGTAACACAAAGTAACATAACGCAACTTTACGTAACGCTTCAAAATGTAAATGCGCGCATTATTCAAACAACTAATTAACATTTTCTTTTCTCTTTCCAGATGATGCTCTTGATTAAGACTGATACGTTGCAGATTCTGAAATCGTGTTGAAGGTTTTATGTGTTTATTACTTTGGTGCAAATCTTTGCAAATCCAAATCAATAAACCACTGTTTGATACAATGTCTCCTGGTGACTTCTTAGCTTCTCTGTTTTGTCATCATTTTATCACAATAAGAAGCAAATTAAACACCACGACTGTTCTGGAAGAATCTTCTTCCAATATGCATGATCAAAGAGTTCCTCCGTGGCAAAGACTAAGATACAACAACGTACTTTTTTCAAGAGAATATCAACGGTTGATATTCTCTTGACTTTTAATATGCAGTCAAAAGTTTGAAGTTTCCACCAACCTTTCCCATGGGTAGCCTTTCTAAGGTACGCGAAGTCAACATTAGCAGTGACATCTGCATTTCCAGGATCTTCTAAAACATCATGCAATTCATGCTTCTTGAAGGACTATAGAGAGTAAAAGTGGGAAGGCAACACGTGACGGACTAGAAAATATCCATTCCCCATCCCCCCCACCCCCCCCACTCCCCACAAAGAAAAAGGTATTAAAAAAAATTAAAAATAAGAAGCAATGAGCCCAACCACGGTTTGACACGTGACAGGTTGGTTCAAGCCTAAACATATAAGCCATTAAAAAACAACCTGGTTTCACCCATTATTACACCCATTTTGAAATCACTTATGGTCCCTGTAATCTGATTGGCTCTAATTGGTGCGATTTATTCACAAATTGCACCATTTTTTGCTTTAAATCGCATCTTTTCCCCAGCCAAGGCTTGTTTAAAGTAACCGATCATATTGCAGGAAGATGAAAGACATGGAGTATCATATGGCAAATTTTGCAACTTTTGTTTCCAAAACTCTTATTATCATAATGGAACGTTCCCTATGGAGACATCAGTGGCCAGGACTGGTAAAAAACACCTCCATGATGGAAATATCCCTTTATAACAAAGAGCATGTCAGTACATAAATAGAGGTGTCCCAGAGGAGAGGTTCACCACTGCTCTAGTATTGAACATCACATCTTACTCCTCACCAACTCACCCTCAGTGTGTGCCTTCTGCTACCTTCCTCTCCATAATCCACAATTAATGCACACCCACCATGGTCAGCTATGGCCTCACTCATGTGTTCCACAATGACACCACCCTGGGGGCACACCTCAATTTGGTTCACAGAGGTGCCTTGAGGTACTAAAGTCTGTGAGGCTAAGGTAGGAGCAGGTGCTAAGACAAACCTCAGCTGTGAGGACCTATTACAATTCCAAATAATACTATTAAGGAAGGAAATTTCACACAGGTCTCAAGCAAAATTACGTGCCAATGGAGAAATTTGAGCCCTTCAAAATCTACATACTCTTTTTCTGGTGAAACATCCACAAGAACTTCTCTCCAGCCCTGATCTGTTTTCTTATAAAAAAAAAAACATCAGTCTCATTAATGAGCTTGCAAATTGATGATTTCATGGAAAGCCTTGACATTATTAAGGAACTGATAAAGAGCAATAACTTTAACATTTAAAGTTATTTAAGACCTTTCTTTGATTCAGTTTTCCAGCTTTGGAGGCTACTGTATTCTTTGCACTTCCTCAGCTTCCTTCAGCCATGCTCTAGGTCTTGAACCCACAAAACTTAAGCTCCTTATTTAGCCTTTAAATAATCATTGACATCAAGTCTTGGGTGGAACACTTATTCCTGTGTCCTATGCACCCTCTGTACTGTAAGCCCCTTTGCTGATAGCAATGTTAGGAGGTGTTACCTGAAACTGATGGACTGGAAGGGCATCAAAGAACTCATGAGCAATGAAAAAACAGTTTCCTGTATAAGAGATGTCTTGAATTGCTCTGTACCATGACACTGGGGTACCATTCTGTGTGACACACTTTTTATAACACAACTCTGATCCACCCTAAAAATTAGAAAATTGTAATCTTGATAATTGACTATGGAAGCAGGTGTTAGCTACTTGAACAAATACCAGTACACAAAATCTATCTTTTTTTAAATGAACACTATTAAAGCTACATCTTAAACAGAAGTCAAATTATTCACAAAGTTGTGGAAATCCTGCTTTCAATAGCATGCAGTAGCCATTGGAAACATTACTAATATCTCAGAATGAGATGCTTGTCCATAACAAGTAACCCAGCCACTCCTCATGTCTGGTCTCCCTTACAAGATTTTGGTACCCCTTTATACTCTGTGAGAGTAGTATGTCTTTCCCATTGGAAAAAAAAAGATGACTTGTCTAGAGCTTAAGTCCACAAGTTTTGATTAGGATTGCAGTGCACTAAAAGGTAGGCTACTGGGTCCTTTCTCCTTATTTAGAAAACAGAGCACCTTCACTCGAGTCACAGCACACTCAGTGGTAATCACTTCCCTTTAGCTGTTTCATACTGACATTAATGTTCCTCAAGGCTTTGCCTCATTGTTGGAGGAGAATAAATTTCTAACTCATACCTCCCTGTCTGTAGATCTGTCATCTGTTACAACGCACTGTTTTTCTTGGTCATTTTTGTGATTACCAGTGAGATTCTTTTCTTGAATTTCACTCAAGGCTGGACTGACTTCCACCAGATGCAAACTAAGTTTGCTATGGAGTTCTGGAAACTTGCCAAATACCTTATTTTAACAAAAAGTAAACAAAAACATGATTAGGGATAGAGAAAAAAACATGGTAAATTTTGGGCACAGCCAGAGCATAGGCATTAATAGCAAAATTAGAAATGACAAAATGGCCTCTAACTGTTTGTAAATCATCTCTGGTTTCTGTAACATGCAGTACCTCATGGTGTTCCAACTTCTATCAGGTAGGATATGAATCCAGCGCAGATAACCAGTGCTTTCAATAAGACCTGGCACCCACCAGAGCTCTAACTGGTCCTTCTATTGTTGAATTCTCAGTCAAAAATTATCCAGAAACCCTCCACTATGGGACCATGATTTGTTCAACACAACTAAATATTAAACAAAACTTACCCTCAATATATCTGAAGCTAGAGTGCCTCTGCCAGGTCCCAGCTCAACAAAATTTACTTTTTTCTTTCCTGACAATATCCACTGGTTTACAAACCACACACCTACAAGCTTGTTACAAACAGTTCATAATTAATGAATGAGTTAATTTACAAGAAGAAGAGAATGAAAAACAAAACATTAAATTTTTTTTTGTTAAAATGGCCATCATTGTTGCCAACAACCATACTAACCCTCATTAAAAGATCATGGTAAAAGATAAAAAAATATATATTTGTATTTTATTCCAATGTATTTTACAGCCAATAAAAAGTACCTCTCCAAAGACCTGGCTGATTTCTGGTGAAGTAATAAAATCTCCAGCTTGACCAAATACATCACTGGTCATATAATAACCCTAAAACATATTAACAGTATTATTACTTTTATGCAGGTAAGATAAGATTTTAATCTATGGCAAGCACTCCAAATACAAAAAATAATGGCAAACTGCATTTCAAAGTACTCACTCCTGGTCAATGTTGGCAAAGATGAAAACCGTGGAGCTTAATCCACCAAAAATTTTCTATTTAACTGGTTAGATACATCTGTGTGAATTCACAAAATATCTAGGTCCTGCCATCGAGTGAGGCCTCTAATTTACTATTATTCCACAAAATGTCAGAGATTATCAAAACAAACAATTATATTTTGTTCCAAAATAACCATAGGCAAACCTAAAAGACTCAACTTACCGAAAGTGGATTAGTTAAAACTTCTTGCATGAAGGCAGCAACTGTCAGTGGTCCTGTAGCCTAATGATGTATGTGATAGTCATGGTTAGCACACAAGATTGGATATCCACCTACTGACTATGTGTTAGTTGTTTGAAGAGTGATTAACTATATCTTTTCTATATATATCTAATTAGACAATTTGGTGTGTAGTATGAGAAGCTAAGAATTTTCACAAGTTGTGCAGTATTTTTATAACCCTGTAGGGCAAGTCAAAATACAAACAAAAAGTAAAAATACCAGGCAATTCTACACACCATCATGTCTGATAAGTTATTTATCATCCAGCTGCTTTTCTTTTTCTGCCAAGTACTTTTGCTTATTTCTCATAGGGCAGGATAGAGAAGTGTAGCATGTGCAGGTGACTGCTTAAACGTTTTTTTTTTTAACAGTACAAAAGAACCAACTGTAAAATATCACAGGATATTTGTACTCAACTTTGCACAGTTGGATGATAAAAACTGGTATCCAATGCAATGTGCAGGCTTTTTTCAACACTAACAGGCTAGTTAGAGAATCATCCCTAGCAAAGGGAAGAAGGGTTCAAAACTTTCATATCCAAGTAGAGTAAAACTTCTAGTAGCAGCCTTCATGTTGTACTACACATGAAGGCTGTGTACTGTCAGTATTACCACACAGCAAGACTTAGAGATACCCCTCTTCAACATGTCAAATCCTAACATTGCATGCCCTGTGTAAGGCTTGAGACACAAAAATCATAGACTGCTTGGAAGCACAGACCAGCCTGAGTAATAAACCCTTCCTCTCTCCCCAAATCATCCTGTGGACAGTTTTCTTTTTATTCTTTGAGCAAATAGAACTGAATGGTTTTTTGGTGGATTCTGGATTGAACTGTCTGTCTGAGTTTGTGTTTACCAGGATTTAGCCAATATCCACTTTAACATGTGTCTTTTGGACTTTGCCACAAAAACAACGTACAAAATAAAGAATGGAAATAAATGCTCTTTTACTCTTTTCAAATCAATAGAAGCTTACAATCAAACAGGAGAGTCCCTATTATGTTGAAAATAAATACATTTACACACACGTAATAGTTTAAAGTCTAACACAAGTTTAGAATGATGATGTGGGCCATTCCATCATTTTCTTGCGTACTCCTTTCCCCGCCCCGCCCCATCCTAATGATAGGCATATTTTCAATGGAATGTTCCATTATCGATCAATACCGCGAATTTCCATTCTTCATATGACTAACGCACATTCGCATCCAAGGGTGTCATTACCAAACAAACCATTAATACCTTGATTCTGTTAATAAGATGTTCTTGCAAACTGGCATTCCCAGGGCGTATGGCGGAGGACTTAAGTCCATTACATCTATACTTACACCCACGAGCTACAACAACACAAGGGAACATAAAATTTGTTAATCCCTTGTACAAAAATTATATCACGTCGAACTCAAAGAAGCCAGTCGGTTACAAAACGAGTTGCACAAAGGTGAATACATAACCAAACTCAGGGTGACAATATCTTCGCTTCCTACAATCCCTAACCTGGAAGTAATGAGGAGGTACACATCCTCAATAACAAACGGGCGGCCATATTGGCCGTGAGTTGTGTTGGTCTGGAACTTTCAAGAAGTTATTACTACCTGGGAGGGAGGGTGCGGGGGCGGGGGCGTTATGGAATTTTAGAATAAGTCGCTTAAACAAAACAAAACAAATATTATGGTTTCCCCTCTTGAATGTTTCCCTCTAATGCGGTTTTTTCTTTTCAAGATTCTAAGGGCTTGGAAAATCAGTGATGTATCTTTTTCGGCGTGTTCGAGTTTTGTTCGGTTTGTTTGTTCACGCAAAGAATAAAACTGCCTTGCAAACTATCACTCATGACCAAAACAGAACGTTCCTCTCGAAAGGAAGTGAAATTAGTAAATAGAAATAATATAAAGTACTTAATCAAAGTAACCTTTTCAGCAAAAGAAGATAAAAAGAAACTCAAATATGTTGCGTTTCCTTTGCTGTCAGATTTCCTCATTCCCTGATCCTTGCGCAAACGGGATGCGATTTTTGCCTAATTTGGGAAATAAGCTCATAAACTTCCCCTCTGATCCAGCCTAAGTACTTGACTACAAGATTTCGGAATAGGATACTAAAACAACTACCAAGAAACTTAGACAAATGATTGGAATGTTTTTCCTGACCGTGTTTTTTTTATTTAATAAAAATATTTTTTATGCGGGTGGCGCACCTTATTCGAATTCTTTCGGAGATAATGCTCATTATCTTTTTAGGTAAGGTTTAACATAATTTTCAGTTTCTAGCAGAGGTGTAATCTGAAATTCCCTTTGGCTGGTGAAAGTGAAAAAGATTTCTCTATCATAGAGTCATTATTCGAAAAGGGAAAATAAATTTTCTATTGTTTTTTTTAGAGTAATTCCATGACGTAAGTAAGAGAGGGAACCACACACCTAACTTGTTATTTTTAAGCTATATTCTGCTCTCTCCTTAAAAAAATTAAAGAAAGGAGATAAGAAAAACGAGTTCTGATCTGGGTAACGGTTAATGCAAGGTTGCTAAACAATTTCCCTGAATATGGCCAAATATCAAAGCCAAGTTGGGTTCCCTTAATAGCCGCTGCAGGCGAACGGCATTGTATCACATTGCTGTGTCTTTTTACTTTCCCGAAGAACGCTTGACAAAGTAATATTGTTGAACGATAGGAAATATCTAGGTATCTCTCTAAAAAAAAAAAATCGGCAGCGTTTTATAAGTCATGGGAATGTAGTTTGCATGACACTTCGTTAATTCTCAAGATGATTTGATTCAAAACGAAATAGACTTGTTTATCGACAGACTGTCTGGATCGCCTTTTTATTGTTCGATGGACATCGGATGTTTGCCTTTTAATTTAAAAGAGGAAAGCATAATGAGCACCATTTATTTTTCATTTGTTGATTCTTTGTCGTTAATCTTTTAATGTTGTATAGCTAGTTTGTTTTTCACACAGAAAGTGCCAAAAACATGTCTATAGACTGAAGGCGAAAATGAAACTTGTCTATCATACTACTACTCATGCATGATTCCCTCTTCCTTTGGCAAACCTGACTTTGTGGTAATTTGGATCACGAGATTTTACGTTGCATTCGATTTTGAAACAATATCGTGAGCTCGTGACGTTCTTGTGTTCGTAACAGACCATGGATATTGCTGCTGTCCAGCGCCGTGGTTAAAATTTCCATTAGCTGGTGAACAACTCGACGGGAAGTTATGGGGTGCAGTATTACAGCATGTCACGTCGTGATATGCCAACCAATGTATTAACCACAATTTTTTGAGATGTTAAGCTTTAAAGGTTATACCGGATGATTCGTGGTTTTGTTCAAGGTTTAGTTACTTTGCTTCCACCAGAAGCAAAGAGTTTATTTACCAGCGTTTATTTGTCAATTTTTATAAAGTAATCACTCAAGTACATACAGGCTGGTATGAAATCCATGATCTGAGCAAAAATAGACAAATTGTGGCAGAGGAAAACTTACGTAACACTTCGTGTCAAGCCGGTAGATGCTTCCGAATATTGATAATCGGATAATTCAACCATTTTACGCCTACAGAAAAGGTTATTAGCTAGTTCCACATTTCGTGTCTATATTGCCAGGATCGTAGCTTTTACCAGAAATATTTCCAACCCCTGGGTTGATTTCAACACCCGCAAATTACGAAAAACGGTTGCCATCAATCACCTGTCTTTTCCTTATAGTGCATCTCAAGAGGGTGTACTCTTTTTTAAGTGGTGTTAATTGGTATAGTTTACAAAGCTCTTATTTTGCGGCCCGGTACGGGTGGAGGCGGTTCCGGCGTTCATAATTAGCTCTGCACGAAACATAGTTTCTTTTTTAATTTTGTATCTGTGCGGAAGACCATCTAATCCGCTAGCTAGGTGTAGCATTATGATACATACTTCTGATTATATTAGGACATTTCTCGAAAATACTATTATCTTTAAATCATCTCTTCTCGGAACTGGGACGTCATTCCGGCCAAAAGTAACCGAGTCAGACATAGTTTTGGCCACGTAAGTAGACCAATACGAAGACTGGCGGTTAACACAAAGCGTCTTGCGGAAAAATTCATCTATCATTCAAATTTGTCTCCTTGTAGAGGAGAATTAAGTCCAGCTAATTATAGAATTTCATGAGTAAGATATGTCTGTGGTCTTATGTCGGCTAGGTAATTAAAAATTACTACATCTGCACAGTACTTAACTGAAAGACAAGTGAGTGAAGGTACTTATAAATGTTGATATGTCAAATGTACCGCTCAGATTCTTTTTAAAGATGTAAAAACTTCGCAGAATAAATGAACGTAGAGAGCCATGCAAACGCGATCGCACTTTCTCTCTCCCTGATAAAAATAAGTTTCAAGACTACACTATTACAAGAATATTTTTGTTTAAATCGGATCGATAAGCGAAAATATAATCAACCAAATTGTTTGAGGTCAAATGATAACGGCTGAGAAGCGCCGAACTATAAAAAAACCAGACAATGAATAATGAATTGAAAACTAATGGATTGCGAATAGAAAAAGTCCGCCAAGTAGAGAAAAGGACAGCCAGGTAGAAAAACGAAGCAGTTAATCTCAAGACACTAACACAGTTTTTTTTTAATGACGGTGTGAAATTTTTTTAGTTTGACGATAACAAATCTGTGTATTTTGCAGCATTTCCTCCATGACGTAGCATTAAAACTGGAGGTATTGGTTTTTGTAGGTATAAAGGTTAACTCCAAAACCCAGGCGAAAAAATACCACAGAGCGACGGAGGACAACAAACAGCAACAAACTCAACGCATATGTGAGGCGAAGTCCGGGAATTGAACCCGGCCTACGATTTAAGGAGGAGAAAAACCTTACGGCCCGACCATCCCTGTTCCCACAACTTCCTCAGCATGAACTGGTGTGGTCAGATTAAGAGGATTGAACTGAGGGATGTATAGTGGTGATGTTTAAGTTTCCAAGACGGGATGAGGCTTAATTCACTCAAAGTGATTGTTGTTCCTTCCTAGATACGGTGACTTCCTTTTAAAGTATCTTTTATCATCACTTTTTTGTCATCAAATTTCTGAGCACGTACTAATACGAGGACTCTCATGTAAATGCAATTAAATTTTTGTCCAAGTTCGTAAATTGGGAAAATAAAACGTTAATTATTGGTCTTTAATTAGTAAGTTCATTTACGATAATGGCATGTTTTCGCGTCGTCAACACTTCTCAAAAATGTCGCCGAGTTACGATTAACTGATGAGTCAGCAAGCGATTGGAGTCAACATTCCTCTGAGCATAATTCCAAGGGAGCAGGAACTGTACAAGATAGGCCAAAATCATGAGATGCCCACGGTGGATATACACAATAAACTTTGATTTGATCAGAATTTCGACAACAAAATAGAACTAAAAGGAAACACATATTATAAATGAAATAAACGAGCCAAAAACAGAATAAGAAAAGAAACAAAGAGGCCTAACTTTTCAACTGAGTATATTTCGATTCATGATACTGTAGGAAGCTGGAAAAAGGGAAGGGAAAACCTTGTAGAGGCGTTTCGATATCACCCACTGCGCTCTAGTTGTTCATGATGTATCGGAGCTTGTAGAGCGCAAAAGATATTTTCCAATCAAAGAGCGTTCATTAAAACTGCATTGTTGTTGTAGTTCATTGCAATAGATGTTTGTTCTGCCTCTGGTGAACTCAGTGTAAATACTTCCTACCGACGTTTCATAACTCAGTATTATGACGGATTCCACTCAGTAAGGTTTGAATTATTGACTCTAGGTCAACGACTCTTACAGTATTGAGTCTCTCGGTCTTCAGAAAAACAAGTCAGAAATCTTGACCGAGCATCAGTTACAAACCTATGGATATACGGACTTTGATAAAATACATCTAATCATGTGCCATTTCTAACATTAATAACTTATGTTTTGATTGACGACTAATCTACTGGTGTTTTATCTTTGCTTAAAGTGTTCCGGTCACCCGCTGACGGTGATGCTTTCTTGCTGTTCTGCCATCCGAAAATGTATTTAGTTTTCTGTAAATTCTGCAGGCAGAATTATTCGAGACCTGCTGAGTGAACAAAGGTGAACAGACTAGATATTTCCTCTCTAAACGACGATTGTCTGTATGTACTGGCGCCGTCATTTCCTGTTTGTGTTATATCAAACATGGTTTACAAAAGCAGCGAGAAAATCACGAAAAGAGCCTAGATATACATATTTGAAGCCCCATACTGAACTATTTGAGACCTCATACAGTCGTGATACGAAAACATAGACTGATTAATGCATGGATTGAATTTTCCACGCAAAGAAATAAATTATATTTTTTTAATGTTTCTCCTCTAGATTTCATCCCAAACAAATAACTAAAATATGAAGGAATTTGGACAAACTTCTTATCGTCACAGTATTTATTAAAAATTTGTATTTACCAGTTGTTTACGTGAATCCTGTTCGCTACCGAGGAAAATCGGATGAAAATTTTGTGGATGAACCTTCTGTTTGTAATTAGTAATGTAATGTTGTTATAGCCCCTGGAAACAATTGCTTAGACTGAGACAATTTATACCTTTATTTTTCCTAATGTGACATCCTTCCTTTACATAAGTTACACAGTTGTGCAAACATGATTGATTTATCGACAATTATCTCACAATCATCGTCACAGTACGTGTGTAATAATTGGCTTGTTGCCCATAAAGTAGTACTTCAAAGTACGCTAACTAGACAGTGGGCCTTCCTTCCTATAATCAATAGAACAATGAAAATGTGCATTTTCCCGCATCTTAACTGGCAAAGGGTCAAAAAAGAAAAACAAAAAACACGAAGAATGCTTTGATGGAATTTCAGACTCGATGCAAATGCAGTACAGTTGTCCCAGTACAGTTGTAGACTTTGATCACGTCTTTCCAGAAGGTTCTGACGATTGAGGAATATTCGAGCATCCTTAAGACTTAACGCCTCCATACCAGAGCCATTTCAGATTGGCTCACTCGTGCCTGCAATTTAAAAATCAAACTATTGGTCAGCCGGGGAATTATGCGGGTAGAAAAGAGATCGACATATTTTTATTCTGCTGCAGAATTCTGCAGTTGTTGCTTAAGAGTTGGAAACTTCTCTGAGAACTTGGACAGCTCTATCAATTCATTTCAGAAAGAGGAGTTTCGAAACCTGACTGTTCAGGCCAAATCAGACGAAATCCATTTTAGTTTCGACATAACTTTTCATCTACTTCTGTCATCTTTAATTTATATCATTGATTCACAATTGACGACAATTAAGTGCTGACAAATGGGACAAAGAACATTAAAGTGCAATAACAGGAACTTTGAAATGACTATTAAATGTGATACATTCCTTTACTGATAAAGAGAGGAAGTTATGCACGTTCATTGTCACACTGAACTCTATTGGAAAAACATAATGCTTTTTTATGATGTTGTTCCCAGGTAAAAGAAAACCGTATCTTCCCAAGTCCAATAACGTAAAAAATAGGATAAGAGAAAAAAGGTATACAATGCCTTACTGAAGGTTGGGGCAGAGGTAATTTAGCATTGTAAATGGGTCTAATTTTAATGGTTTTCTCTACAATTCTAGAAATATCAACTGCAAATTAGCAGCAGAGGGTTGTGATATTTCTTCTTTTGACAATCTCTTCATTTTCTCCTCTCCCACTTTACCACTGATACGTTCAACAACGCCTTCCTATCAAGTCACTCTTCGTTCTTGGCCAATTGAGCTTTCATTGTACAAGCTATCATTCTTCACGAAAAGATTTGCATACGAAGAAAAGTTTCCAACTTTAGTATAAGTTCGGCTACATTCCCTGTGAACATTACCTTTTCTTCTTTTAAAGCGTAGCATGCACAGTTTTTTTTTTAGGCAAATGTGATCTCGCTTTGCGAAGGAAAAAATGTGACAGCAATCTGGAACCCAGCTGCACTTACACAACGCCACATGAATTTGGAAAACGTTCAATTTCGGCGAAAATTTGTTCTTGCACCTTCTTTAGTTATGATGTTATGAAGTCCTTATTCGGTGTTCAGAATGAAACTATTCCTATAAAAGGCGTAATTCACTGAAGTTGTAAGGTGGTGATAGCACAGTTTGTCTGTCTTCAAGCGCTCTAAAGAAAAGAATTGAACTTTCATAAAACGGAAGTATTAAGCGTTGAACTGAAATACAGCTCTCAGCAATTCACTGCTGAAAAAGACAAGGAACTCTGTAAGATGTAGCTCAAGATAAAAATACCGGAAAGGTTTTTTCCCACTAAAAATGGAAACAAGAGCCTGACCGAATAACTTATATTTGGGCCATAAATTCAATAAATACAATTATATCAGTGATTTAAACAAATTAAGATAAAATAAAACAAACTGAAATTTGAGACGAATTTTCCATCCTAACGTGAGGAAATGGCTTTGGCATTTTTCACGTACGTGATTCAAACTTCACTTAGTGACCCTGTGTGAGCCTTCCATAAGTCGTATTTACAAATCGGCCGGATTTACGACTTCACTTCTGCCCTTCACGGAGAATCATACGTTTTCGCCCTTAATGTCGCTTAACTTCCGTTGTATTTGAATCATTATTAACCCTGAATCTTATCTATGCACTTGAATTGATTGCTTCACAAACATAACAGGGAACCGTTTGACAGTAACCTTCACCGTTGCACTCCGTTGCCCATGCAATTTAGTGGTTTGCGTGACAGGTCCAATACATCAACTTTAGAGCATATTTGTCCCTTCAAACGCCCGCGCTGACTTATTTTAACGTAAAACACAGATAGTTTCCTTATCACGCCTCCACAAAGGATTTCATTCATCTGAATATCAATTAAAGTACGTTTTTAATATTTTTATCCTTGGCTTGTTTCCGCCACAGTATTTGTATCTTGAAGAAGTAGCTAAACACGCCGTTAACTGAAAATACAAATAAGTGAAATTCAGGAATTTCCCGACTTGTGGAAATGTCGCGGCCCAAGAACTCGTTGTCAGTCAGTAGCAAGATTGCCCAATTCTACAGTTTAAAGATGCAATAAAAAATGTATTTTTTACCAGCACTCAGCGAAATCCAGTTTATTCTTAAAAATATCAAACGACATCAACGCAGAGCTGAAGTGAATATTCTACAGTTAGTCACGGAGACAACTGATATCACAAAATTTGTATGAAATTACTAATCAGAAAAGTAACTTCTGCTCTGTTCGAATGCTTTATGAATAACTGTGGTTTCGGAGAACTTTCGTAGCTTAAAAACCATTTACAATCGTTTCCTTCCATGTTAGATTTTTCTTTGATGACACTTAATAAATTGCGTGACACAGTTCTAAGAACCATCCTGTTAGAGAGTTCCTTTCAGACGATCGTCACCCCAATGACGCGAATTAACCAAAATATACCAATGTACCAATATACGACACATTTTGACGTCGTTTCCTTCTCAGTAAATTTGTCTTTCTTGAAATTTAGGGAATGTTTTGATCCTGCCTAAATGATTTTGCCAGTTACCGGAAGGTCGGGGATCACCTTATGATAAAGGAATAGAATTTACTCGTATTTCTCATCACTTCCGACATCCCACATAACATCGCTTAGTCCGCAACGGGTTTTAAAGTTCCTCGATCTCTTGCTTTTATTTGAGGGTATAAATTTACTTATGACATCACCATTAGTCCTCTCCCCGCTGATTCATGAAAAAATTGCGGAAACGTACAGAATTGAAAACAGCTGAACAATATGTGTCGTCAAAATAAACAGACCAACCAGTAAAGCAACAAATTATGCTTAAAATGTAGTACATGATTCGCTAACTGCTGACAACGTCAACATTCATTGTTCATCGCAATCTATCTTTCTTTTCACGATTCGCGAGAAGACATTTCCGTCGAGCAACGCTAAAACAAATTGAGACAAGCCCGCACTTTGCTGACAAGACAGGTCATTATGCCAACGTGAGAACGATTTTCAACGGGGTTTTTTCCGCTTCGTCGTAGGAAACAACGTTTTTGTCAGTTTGGGTGGAGTGATTCCGGAGTAAATGTCTGCGGTTTTCAGGTTTATATAATAGCGAGTTTTTAATGAACAGAATCATTCAACCATAAGTAGTAGAACAGATCAAAAGTCACTGTAAAGCAGACATCGATTTTGTCGGCCGTGTAAACTCCATCGACAACATAACGAATATCCACTTCAGAGAACGAAGAACCATGAAACACAACACAGCAGTTCTATTCTGGTCAACCCTGGCCGTGCTTATTTTCACAAAGTGAGTACTGGAAGTTTGAAAAAAGATTCCAAGTTTTAGTTTTGTCAATTTAACGGTCCACGTGGCTTTACCGTTTGTTGTGATGAACAAATCTTTTTTACGATGTCTATTATTTGTTTTATAACTCATCTCTGTGATTTCCTGATTATTCGCTATTACTGTATCTTAAACGTATTAAATTGTTCGTTTTCTTACTCATTTTTCTTCACAGAAGTTTGGCGTCTCCGCTGCTAAAAGCTCTCTCGGTAAGTACAAAATACAATTATGTAGCTTAGGGGAGTTTTCAAAGAGCTAAATTTGTTTTTCAAAAATTACGTCAGTTGGACTCTTGACAGGGGTTTTACCCAATACACGTGGTCACGCAAATAAACTTCTGCTCGAAGCTAATCTTTACCTCTCAGACTCGTAGAAAAATATCCTTGTACTTGCCCCTAACATCAAAATAGACTTAAGATATTATAAATGGAAGGAATTAGAAATACTTCCTTTCCCATCAGAAAAAAACAATTCGTGATGCGTTCATGGAGCCATCCAAACGTCGCGGAGGCTAATTTTGCAGTTTTGATTTGTATTGTCTGGGCAATTCATCAACAACAATGAAAAATAAACAGTTATTATGTAACAGTAGACATTGCTAGCTCCATATCGAGCTAATCTACGTGCTTTTTGTTTCAGAATTCTGAGTCAGGTATATCAGTAGCCCGTTCTGTCTGGATAATGTCCGGGAATTCAAGGAGCTTGATAAGAGTCAGAGGAACTTCGGTGGACGGTAATGGAGTCAAAACAGACGAAAGTGGTAAGCTTGTATATTGGATCACAAACTGTAAATAAATCGCTTTCATGTTTGAGTTGAATCTAAAAATATCATATCAGGCATTTTATATCATAAACTACCCTCTCTGAGTGAGATTAGACCACCCAAGCGGTTTTGATAAGTGTACTTTAAGGCCCACAACACGAACTTTATTTAACCACCACGGTTAGTCGGTCCAATTAAACTTTGCAATCGGATTATCATTGAGATTTATTGTTGTAAAGATTGCTTTGTTTTGTTTTCAAAAGTTTCAATATTCTTTCGTATGACAAAATACCGTTGTACTCGGCGTAACTTCAAAGCAAGAGGCCGATAAAAGTTGCTCTTTGAATGGCTTACAAATCTAGCACTTGTTGCGGCTGCTGAGCAAAAATTGATACAAAAACGCATTCAGCCATAAAAGATTATGCGTTAAAATTCGTCTGGAACCGCTGCATTTGGCAAGCACCTGAGCGTTGCGAAATCAAGTGGACCTCAGGGAGACAGTTAAGCTTTCTAATATTGCCATTAAATCCGTATTAAAGAGACAGAGCAACAAGAGCTCAAGTGGCGGTTTTTCTGACCTGCCGCAAAGATCAATAGGTTTTTTTTTCCCGCCAAAAGCGGCGCGTACATCTGTCCTGTGCGAATGAATTTTGCCGACAAATGTGCAAATGAAAAGAATGAATTAACGGCGGCAAGTTTGGCCGAAAACTAAACCAAAGAAAATTGATTTATCCATATAAGTCGTTATTGTGGAATATGACAGCTCTCTCACTTAGAAGAGTTATATCCTTGTGCGGGACAATTTTTTTCGTTCAGAGAATAATTTTTGTTTTCACTTTTGGATTATTTGGGTAGCACATTCGAAAATACCTCAACCTGCTCAAATCAGTTTTTACAAATACTGTTTATAAACAAGATTATCAATATACAAACACAAGAATAATCGTCAAAATAAAGAAGGTATCAAATTTTATAACTTAATTTTGCCCCTTCGCGATTTTCGGTCTCTCTTTTTGTCCAGTTTCCTTATCGCGCTGTTGATTGAATTAACAGCATTAAAGGTTATCAACTCTGAGCACTTGTGGGTGTTTTCAGCACCTTAATGGCTGAATAAATGTCTGCACCTTTAAAAGACAGATGAAAGCCTCGTTCGTGTTGTTGTTTACAACGGTCCAACATGTTTGGAATCTAAAGAATTTTTGGGCACAAACGTGGGAGGGGAAATTTTAGAACACCCTTTCACACACACACACAATATTTACATCCTTTTAGGGGGAGATCTTGATGCCGCAGAAAGATGTTAGCAAGGGTTCGGGAATGTTTGAGACATTCTTAGCTTAGCGTTGCTGGGGCGCTTTCCTCACGTCGGAGCTAATTTGTGCCGTTTTGTTCTTTGTGTACCTACTTCCGTCGGCTCAGGAAGTTTTAGTAATGGTAGATTATTTTAAAACAGATTAAAACTCATCCGTGATTCATATACGCCCAGAAAGAACCTCAAATCTGCCTCGCAAAATATAACAACTGTTTTGTATCATACGATGTGAAAATCGTTTTTGTCGATTCGCCACAGGTCAACCAACATTTACTGGATTATAGGATAATTTGGTTTAATAAACTAAGTTGATCATGTATCTTTTTTAAAGGTTAAGTCAGGATTTTGATTTTGGGTTTTTTTCCGTCTTAGCCAAGCTAGAGTTGGAATCGAAACGTTACAACGGTTCTGTATACGTAAGAATACGATCCGTGACAGAAAATTCCTATCTCTGTGTCAACGACGCCGGAGACCTTACAGTAGAAGTAAGTTTTCTTTCCTTTTCATTTTCTTATTTTTTTCACACCTTGTAACACGAATATCTAAAGTGCGTTTGGATTGAGTGTCACTCCAAAACAAAATAATTCATGGATAGTTATTAAGTTCAGGAGTTAACATTACAGGGAATCAACTGGATCTGAAAAAAAAACGAAAATTGCGTGGCTTACGCGCTGGAAAAAAATGAGTGACCCAGTAGCCGTTGGTTTTTGATTTGTATTTGATCGGTTGAGAATTTGACCAATCACAGAGCGGACAAGAGAGCGAGTGAGGAAATCTGGTGAGGGCTTATTTAAAGCCCTTACATGGATTCTTTCCACAAATTTTTCTCGATTTCTGACTAATTTTTGCTATTCCTGTTCATTTGTTTTCTGCAGGTGCACGGAAATATTTTTACCCAGTGCTTATTCACAGAGGACACATTCTCCGGATACAGAACATTTCAATCGATCAAAAACTCAACCTGGTATCTTGGTTTTAAACGAAGTGGCAAAGTGAAACAACCACACAACACGACATTCTCCCAAAAGGCAGCACGGTTTGTGAGGTATTTTTCACTCAGTTCAATTCCTTAAAAAAGTATCGCTGTGAAAATGTAACTTATTTAAGCTAGGTCTACTTATAAAAAAGTATTTATAACAACGGATTTGAAAAAGGTTATTTAATACACCTAGATTTATCAAGTAAGAAGAAAAGGTGAATACTTTCCAAGAGAGTAAATGTTTTAATTGTAAGATAAGGAATATGTTAAAGTATGAATTATAAATTTGAATTTTTAAGTACCATTTGTATTTATATATTTATGTACTATTTATTTGAGGGGAGGAAAATTCTCCTCACCTTCTCCTAATTTATCAGAAAACGCATTTTTTCAGTGTCTTTTCAAATAACTCACGATACTATGTATTGTTCAGAGTAGTTCATATTTACGGACAGTACGTGTTGTAAAGACGAATCGTAAGATTAAGGAAGTTACACGAACATTTTGAAAAGGTTATTTGCATCCCATTTTTTAGCTCTGGATTTCATTTCAAAGCAATACATTTTGCGTCCTAAACTATATAAATGTCTCATGAATATCATATTATTAAGGGTAATACTCTATGTAAGCAGTTATTAAAAGTGGCGACGAAGACCAACGACAAGTGGTCAAAAATATTTTTTAATAAGCTTGCGAGTGCTTTTATTATCCCGTTTATCATTAGTTATGTTAAGTCCAAGAATTTTCCTTTTTAGTACTAGACTTTCATTCCTTGGAAAGTTTTTTTTAATATAATTGTTTGCATAAAATATGAGGTATTTTGAGACTTATGGCAAAAATAAATGTATTTTATCAGCTAGCTTTTATATTATTTATATTTCGACTGTGGCGACCTTATGAATGGTTACCAATCCTCTACAAACTATTTATATAAGCTGGTGCGCAAAAAATTTATAATCTGTACATTATGTATGTAAACAGTCCACAAATTACAATAAATACAATTTAATTTTTATGCATCCTCTTTTGTGTTTATTTAATTACCAAAATATACCAGCTAATTCGTACGTGATGTCTAACAGTTTCACTAGGATGATATGTGCTAAAGTGATATGTTTATATAGACTGTGACTTTCGAGCAAACTCAAGAATCACATTTTAAAAAAGCACGAGTTAATCATTTAAATCATATTCTGGTTGTATAACTAGGTTAATTAGATTAAATTATAAGCTAGAGATTTCTGTCACGTGATAGCTAATGAGGGCGACGCTTGATTTCATCATTACGCGCAAAGATCGAGTACAAAGAATCCAGTTATTTTGGTTTAAATCTATCTTGTCGTTTAAAACTTACCAACAAGACAGGCTCATGTTTTATATTTACTTAACCGCCTCACAACATCTGTCTACTCCGTCTACTAGTTTTCTATCAAGAGCGACATAGCCAATAAAATTGTAGCATTGGCGATAGAGCGTTAAGGAATTCTACAAAAACAGATTAGAATGTTGGATATTTTGATCATATTACATGCTAATTTATGCTCTGTTGGTGGCGGTTTTGTCTAAGTCGTTACGTGATTGGTCCCGAAAACGTGTGCTACTTTGTCAACCAATCAGATTAAAAACTAAAAACCAACCGCTACATGGTCAGCCGCGTTTTCCCGCGCTTGGGGAATTTTGCTTGTTTTCACCTTAGGTTCTTGTTGGCTCTAAAGGTTTTTTTCCGTCTTTTACCTGGCTGTTGTTATTACTTTGCGGGTTTCAGTTTTACGACACTCAATCGAAATGCGCTCTACCCGTAACATGAAAGATCGTATTTCTAACTGAGGCAGTATAGACTCCGTTATTCTCGATAACTATCCGAGGTGGAGTTTTCATGAATTGTATGGCCTACAGCACTTAGCCACAGGAGACTAAAGAACCCCTTCGCAATTTACGCAGTATGACTGAAACACTTACATTAAAAATTCACCTACTTATTCTTAAAACAATTCACACCAGTAAACTAAACAAAACATTTTTCTTCGCCAGACCTGTACCCTTGACAACCCGGACTATTACGGAGTTGTGCATTCAATTAACTTCAAGTAATGGGTGTTAGTTGGTTTTGGATTCATCTTTTCTGCAATTCAGACACTGCTAAATGTTGCAAGACTACAATTTTTGGTGATGAAAAACGGGAATACCCATGGTGCGGCGACGTATAAATTGCACATCGTTTTTTTGAACATCAAATTGCGCACCGTTGACAGCTTTTTCAAAGGAATTACAGCAGCGGTTTACGAGGTGATGCATTTGTAATTCATTTGCTGAGGTAATTTCTTCTATTAACGTTTGTAGCATCGTAGCCTGACGGTCAGTTTTTTTTTCGGAGAAAGAGCTGCATGATTAATCAGTGTAATATTGTTCTCCTCTCAAAGACAATGGAAAAAATTAACATCCATCCGTGGTTATACAATTTCGAACATTTAAGTAGTCGACCCACAATGATAAATCAAATTTTTTCTTTGATAATTTAAGCAGAATAATTCATGTTCCTACACTAAAGTGAAGAAAATACTCTATTTTTCATTCAAAGTGCTCTTTGAGATAGGCCTGGCCGCCTTGAATATTGAAATGACTGTTATAAAGTGTGACATGCTTCCTAGGACATCCTTTTGCGTACATTAATCGGATACGTTGCCTGAGTGAGCGATGTATCTTATGCGAAATGAAAAGTCTTTGAGAAGTAATTATTTTAACTGCTACCCTCTTGAAGCGGGCGGTTGATTTTTATGATAAAACACGATGAAAATGCCATAACGAAGTGATCGAAAGGTTATCGAATTCATCAAATATCTGTGATTTTCTCTTAACACAGAGCCGACTTTGCGCGAGGGAGGGAAACATGACAGAAATTGGAAGACTTTATACGTACTCGGCTGAGCCTTTTAAAAAAGTTATGCATTTTTTATTTTCAGTTCAAGTACATAGCATAAATAAGACTCATCTATCATATCAGTTTGTGTCGCCAAGAAATGTCATTGATGACAAGGCATCCTTATCAAAGTGTGTTAACTTTTTGGTCTAATAGGAAATTTTCCTGTACCAGACGATTTGTCAAGGCAATAACATGATTTCGAGTGCAATTTGGTGTTAATATGCACGAGTAGATTTTTCGAAGACAACAAAATTGCACGAGCCTGTAGGGCAAGTGCAATTTTAGTCTTTAAACAACTAAGGAGTCTAACAAGTGCTTACCGCATCAAATTGGCAGAGAAATTATGTTCTTACTTGGTAATAAAATACACGAAAAAACATCAAAGACAGTCAAGAGAGACGAAATTTTGAAAGCGTGCGCGCGCTTTTTACAATTTGCACTCTTAATACACGAGAAGGCACTCGTTTTCAGCCAATCTGATGCGCGTAATTTTTTCATTTGTATTACTAACCCTGTAGACGAAGGTCATAATCGAACTTAAATTCATCCAGGCTACCGATTTCATTTGGGTTAAAAATAGAAAAGAAAAAAAATGAAAAAAGAAGATAAGCAACGAAAAAAAAATTAAAACTCAACTCACCTGGAAATAAAGAATAACGAAAAGTGGAGATGCGGGGTTTCGAACCCCGGACCTCGCGCATGCAAAGCGCGCGCTCTACCACTGAGCTACATCCCCTCGGATGAAGAAAATGGGAAAAAGTTAATTATATAAATTACATTACTGTCGGTTTGCGTGACGGCCGCAGTATCAAAACAATAGAAAATCATCGATCTCATATCATATCCCATGAATGACGACTCTTTACTATGAAACTAACATAAAATAGGATTCCAAGGGAAATTCAACTTTCATCGAAATTTATATATTCTTCCTCAGAAAAAAAGCTATCAATCGCATGACCGACATTTTACAAATCGTCTCCAAGTACAAAGTTTTTCTTGTGGGTGTGTGGGTGTGTGTGTCCCATGGTTTTGAAGAGCTTACTTCTGTCTTTCGGAAAAATAAAATAAAAACGTCCTGCATCGGCGACATCTAAAGTTGCCAATAGCCAACATTCTTGTCAGTGCTTGAAATTATGAAATGCGTTACTTTCGCAACTGATGTCTGCATTCGGCTCCAGACTCCTCGTGAGATCGGGCAGTTGTTGTAAGTTCACATGTTGGCCATGTTTGTCATGTTCGCGCTCTTTCTAAAAACCATCCTCTCGTCAGAACCCCACTCTCTGCAATTTTGTACCAAAACCTTCAATCGTGGAGTAACCTGAGGAAATGACGAGTAGAGTTACAAAACTCCTTTAGACGACCAGCGATGTTGTGTCGATGATTTTGCACAGCTGGTTACCTTAACTTCTTCCTTGCAGCTGTGGGTAAGATCTAACATCTAGTTAAAGCGTCCTTGGAACAAGTATGGATTAAGTAGGTACATTGACTTGGGAAGTCTGCTTCGCCATCGATGAGTTGTAAGCATCTACACGGAAGGATGCTGTCCTAGTTTTTCAACAAATGATTCGTGCTTGTTCTACCACTTTAAAACTTATGTAAGCCTTCATGTCCGAATTTTGCTCGTCTGCGTGTTGTTGATTCCTGGCGTGTGGATGCTTTATTCTATTTTTTTCTATGGTTCTTGGTTGTACAGTGGAAATGTGTTGTGGTTTAGTTATTTTAGGTTTCAAATTTCACTTTTACTGAGATGTTAAACTTATGCACACGTCAGCAGCTGAATTCATAGCTAGCAAAGCTTGTAAGAAACTACTATGATGAAAGTTAAAAGAATGTCTTTTGAAAAGCCAATGACTGTCGTGCCTTCCATTCATGGCTTATGTGTATTTGAAACCTAGACAATTTTCTGAGAAGACTGCTCAGCGCACATACACTGTATGAGAACAACATGCCATCTGCATTATCTGTGTCTTTGTAATCCAAATACTTCTTTCAGAATAATTTAAGCAAGTGTTCCATGATAAAACTATGGGGTTTTGCTCTTATACTGGACAAAGTACAGGCATAATTCTGAGTTGAACTGTTCTTTCTACAACTTAAAGATAGCAAAAACATTTTCTACTCATTCAATTTGTTTCCAGAACTCCTTCATTTTACCATTATTGTTACTATGGTTTCCCTGCATGAGTCTGTAAATGTCCTGTGACATGCTTGGTGTTTTTCGACTCTATCCTTCGAAAGTGTTTGATTGCATGTGAGGACAATAACTGTATCAAATACTTTAGCAGCCCCACCAACTTAATTTGTTAGGAAAAATAAATATGATTCAAGATAGATGGGAAGTGTTAGTGAACCGATTGTAAATGACTTAAAAATGTCTGTCAAAGAAAAGGGCTTTTATTTCAAGATGATAAGAAGGTTGCATCTATTGCATGGTGATCTTCATTTTAATAATTTAAGTTTTAAACTGTAGCTCAGGTTTTAATCTTTTTTTTGGTAATTGAGGAATGTAGATACAGTCTTGCACAAAGCATAGTTCCTTCCAATGCATAAATGTTTGTGCTGTTTCATTTATTGGCTCCTAACTATTGTATTCTTCTATTAAAAATTTTAGACCAACTCGTAAACTAGATAATGATTTACTGTTATAATTTATGTATTAACTGATCATATTTGCCCTTTCAGAGGCCAAGTTAGATGGCTAAATCAAGAGTTTCCCATTTGCGTTGGAAGCAGTTATTGGTTGTCTCCAGAGGTTTGTGTTGGATGGTTAATTACTTGTAATTATGGTAGCCAGCTTTAAGTCAGTGGTTTTCTGTGTACTACACATTGAGCAGCAAAGTGGCAAAAGGCTTGAGATGCTAGTTAAGTGTCCCACAAAATGCTAGCTAAATAGGATAGCAATATTAATGGTAAATGAATCTCTTCCCAAATAACTATTGTGGTGGAATCAAAAGGTCTTAAACTATAAAACACTCCCCCTGATCAGTATTGAATACATGTAAATGTAAACTCATTACCAACAGGTGCAGAGTCAAAAAGCTTGCCTGTGCTATGCTCTCTTTCTCAAGGAAAGAGTGATAAAAGATCAGTAGTCATTATATGTCAATATGAAATCATTACCGATGTACTCAGAGTAAAAAAGCTTGCCTGTGCTTTGCTCTCTTTCACAAGGAAAGAGTAAGCCTTACTTTATTCTTTGAATAAAAGAGCATAAGAGTAGAAGACAGCATCTTCCCAGCCTCTTTATTTTATTTTCATGCTCAAATGTCCCGGAAGAGAGGCCTTACTAAGGGCTATAAGACATGTGGTCATTGTTTTCTGATATGAAGAGGGAGTGGGGAGGGTAGGGCAAGAAACTCCTCTGCTCACAACGTTGTACGCTTAATGTTAATACGCGCGTTCAATTTTGTTTTTGTCAATGTAAGAAAAGATGATAGATTCAGGCCATCAAAGTGACAACTGGAGTTATAGTATGTTTCTTTTTTCTTTTTTTTTTTACTTAGTGTTGTTTCGTTAAAATCTTTACAATACTTTCGATTTCATGCGTTCTCTCCAGTCGTGACATGAATTATGAATGAAGTTCTTTTGTAGCATACATCCCCAAGCGAAGCGACCTTGATCGTACTATAGTTCATTGTGGTTTACCCGCTATTAGAAACAGAAATTCATAATCTTCCTTTCCTTTACTTGTAGACCCTTGATAAGTAATTAGCTAACTCGACGAGAGAGCAATGTTGTATGTGAAAATCTCACTGAAACACATGAAATCGAAAGAGTTCTGAGTTTCTCGTTTCTCAAAACCATTCCTGTAGGTTCGTGACTAACAGTTTGGCGTCATAAGCAAAGTTTCGTGGAGAGTATCTCTTGTTATTTCAGTTTTCCCATGAAGCGCCCACCTAGCCCTGTCAGTCTGATTCACTTCTATGTTGCATAAATTAATAAGGTGTTAAGCGTGGAACGTGATAAAAACTAGGTAATTTGGTATTATCAACTGAGTTTGATGAAAACTAACTTGATATTAGTGTTGAGAATACTTATCGCCATTGCACCGCTTAAAAAGGAAAATGTGTCCAAATATGTGTTTTTTTTAATGTTGATGGAAAGTACTAATTGACGTGTTCTATGCTTCCTATTCGAAAGGGAACGCGTGAGGTAAAGTGCCGCGTGGGCTTACGAAACATGTGCTTGAAAGCGGATAGAAAATTATATGAAACTACAACTTAAATTCAATGGTTAGGCTTACCGTAGACTAATCCAGATGAATGTTTCACCGAAAATGGAACTTCTCGGAAACGTTGTTCAAATCGGATAAAATACCTCCGTCTTCACAAATTTGAATAACAAATAACACAGCTTTTCTTTTCATTTGACAACACTAGTGTCACAGTATTTTTGGCGGAATGCAGTTAGGCGCTTTTGCCATCGATGATTGTGGCATTTTTAAATTTATAGGTGGTAAAGTCGACAGAGTTTTTTCTTATTGTAGTAAGTTGCCCTCTGAGAGCCATGTACACTATATACCCGTGTACTTACTTATTTGTAATATTCTCACTATGTGGTTAGTTATACTTACAATAGGGGGAGAAGTTCTGAGAGAGCGCACATCGTAAACCTTTTCGAGGGAAGTCGTATTCGTTTCGCTCCATTATTAACGTGATTTTTCTTCCTACTGCCTGCAAATAGTTTCGTTCTCTATTAGAGTCGTTTCTAGACTTGTCTGGTTACCGGCAGTCTAATGCCGCCTGTTATATCTCTCACTACCATCTTTTTAGCTTGTGAGCAGGCTCTCGTGTTTGGGTTCCGCCTTTATAGCCCGTTTCCGGGTACAGCCGCCTATTACAACATCGGCAGCCGCTTATGGATAAAGTTGTTAAAACCCTTGTTGTGTTTTATGTCATGTGATTTCTTGAACGCTCTTTTCTTACCTACGACCGTTTTATCTACTCAGTTTATTCCAAACAGTGTAATTTACCCTAAATCAGCACAAATAGCTTCCTCGAGTCCCTCTTCTTTATGCCTATTGTTACTTCACAGCCACATTCGGTTTCAATTTGTCACAAGCGATACAAATTTCATAGCTAAAAACTCAACTTTCGGCGTTTGTAAAATCTACCATTTTTATTGGAAACCGCTCAGAATTTGAAATTACAATTTATATTCTTTAGTGCAGTGAGCCTTGATTTTTGTTCATTCGTGTTACAATGGAACTTTCATTGGTATCCGCGGGAATGTCAAACTTATTTTCACCTGAATGATTGATTAAGTTTCCCTAACCTACGGTATTTAAGTGTCGTAACTCCGAAAAGGGCCATTTTCTGGAACATGTACCATTATTGACAGAAAAGTTAAATATTTTCTCTAGTCATTTATTCGCTTAACAAACGGCCAAATGATAACGCGGGGAAGGAATTTTAAGACAATTTTGAATGTCTCTCTAAAATTTGCAAATAGAAAAAAGGCGTAACCGATTATCCGCTAAACAAAGGAAAACTTTAATTGAAACTTTTCACGCTTGATTGATATTTGCATAAAGAACCCAGCTCGGTACATCGAAACCAGTTGCACTTTTAACTGGAACAGATCACAGGCAAGAACAGCGAGTGGAAAAATACCCAAAGATGTTCCGGCTTCGTTGGTTTAACACCAAATCTGGGGCTTTCTTCAAAAGGAAACTGCCAGGATCGAACAGTTAAGTACCAATCCAGCCTTGTTTGAAATGATTCCCCAAAGGATAAAATTTCAAGGGTTTTTTCCGGCTTGAAAGTTAGAATAAGGAAATAACGTTAGAATTTGATATCTGTTGTTTGTTTGTTCCGTTTGTTTTTTTGAGAATCTTTTAGGGACACGATAAACTTGCGAGTTTGTTTAAATCCAAAAGCAAACTTTATTTTCGTGTTGCGCCCTTTTTTGGTTCGGTAAGATAGAAACGACTTGTACTAAACCGAATAATGTACTTAACCGACGGTTGCGCGTGCTCTATATACAAAATTAAAAGTAGCTTCTTATAACCTAATGCGTTAGAACCAGGAAACCAATCTTGTTCAAATTACACTATATACCCGTGTACTTACTTATTTGTAATATTCTCACTATGCGGTTAGTTATACTTACAATAGGGGGAGAAGTTCTGAGAGAGCGCACATCGTAAACCTTTTCGAGGGAAGTCGTATTCGTTTCGCTCCATTATTAACGTGATTTTTCTTCCTACTGCCTGCAAATAGTTTCGTTCTCTATTAGAGTCGTTTCTGGACTTGTCTGGTTACCGGCAGTCTAATGCCGCCTGTTATATCTCTCTCTACCATCTTTTTAGCTTGTGAGCAGGCTCTCGTGTTTGGGTTCCGCCTTTATAGCCCGTTTCCGGGTACAGCCGCCTATTACAACATCGGCAGCCGCTTATGGATAAAGTTGTTAAAACCCTTGTTGTGTTTTATGTCATGTGATTTCTTGAACGCTCTTTTCTTACCTACGACCGTTTTATCTACTCAGTTTATTCCAAACAGTGTAATTTACCCTAAATCAGCACAAATAGCTTCCTCGAGTCCCTCTTCTTTATGCCTATTGTTACTTCACAGCCACATTCGGTTTCAATTTGTCACAAGCGATACAAATTTCATAGCTAAAAACTCAACTTTCGGCGTTTGTAAAATCTACCGTTTTTATTGGAAACCGCTCAGAATTTGAAATTACAATTTATATTCTTTAGTGCAGTGAGCCTTGATTTTTGTTCATTCGTGTTACAATGGAACTTTCATTGGTATCCGCGGGAATGTCAAACTTATTTTCACCTGAATGATTGATTAAGTTTCCCTAACCTACGGTATTTAAGTGTCGTAACTCCGAAAAGGGCCATTTTCTGGAACATGTACCATTATTGACAGAAAAGTTAAATATTTTCTCTAGTCATTTATTCGCTTAACAAACGGCCAAATGATAACGCGGGGAAGGAATTTTAAGACAATTTTGAATGTCTCTCTAAAATTTGCAAATAGAAAAAAGGCGTAACCGATTATCCGCTAAACAAAGGAAAACTTTAATTGAAACTTTTCACGCTTGATTGATATTTGCATAAAGAACCCAGCTCGGTACATCGAAACCAGTTGCACTTTTAACTGGAACAGATCACAGGCAAGAACAGCGAGTGGAAAAATACCCAAAGATGTTCCGGCTTCGTTGGTTTAACACCAAATCTGGGGCTTTCTTCAGAAGGAAACTGCCAGGATCGAACAGTTAAGTACCAATCCAGCCTTGTTTGAAATGATTCCCCAAAGGATAAAATTTCAAGGGTTTTTTCCGGCTTGAAAGTTAGAATAAGGAAATAACGTTAGAATTTGATATCTGTTGTTTGTTTGTTCCGTTTGTTTTTTTGAGAATCTTTTAGGGACACGATAAACTTGCGAGTTTGTTTAAATCCAAAAGCAAACTTTATTTTCGTGTTGCGCCCTTTTTTGGTTCGGTGAGATAGAAACGACTTGTACTAAACCGAATAATGTACTTAACCGACGGTTGCGCGTGCTCTATATACAAAATTAAAAGTAGCTTCTTATAACCTAATGCGTTAGAACATGGAAACCAATCTTGTTCAAATTCTGGCAGAACGTGCTTTGCACGTAATGTTTCGGCTTGGAGAAGACATGTCATCTAAATGATATCTGCCTGGCACTTTTCCAATCAGGAAAAGGAAACGTAGAACGCTACTGCCAACAGTGGCACCTGAAAATCCTTTTCTCACCAACTAGAACCGCAGCCGCGCCGTGATTTACCGTCATACACCTACTCACACATAGATGTTATGTAGAATCACGTCTTTAAAAGGGGTTTTGAAGTCCTGAATAGGTAGGTAAATAAGATGTGTAATTGTGTCGTTACCCTCGAGGGAAATAAATATAAAATTTGAAAATTTTATTGCGCTGGAGATCTGCTTGCAATTCCTGTCCTGAAATTCAGATGATACGGAGTAAATTCGTCTAAAGACAATTAAGAGACACTGCAACTCAGAGAAATCGCTTCGTGTTTCGTTCCTTTCGTTTGCTTTCTGTCTCAAAACAAAAGTTGTACTTTCAAAATAACAACAACAACAACAAAAACAATATACATGAACACTTCCTATCATATATGAGGAGTTCTGTTAAGGCTAGATTTTTCAATCATACGTAAGTAGGGAAAAAAACTTATAACTGAGGCTAAAGTGGTAAAAGATGAAAGTGGACAAGTTTAACAATCCAATGGTCCCTTGGTAAATTGGCGCAATTGCAGTTCAGACGTAGGGACGTCAGACAGTAATTAGTTTTTGTTAAAGGAGCCGGAAAGATTGACTCGATGGAAAAACTGGTGAAAGGCGCCTGAGCTAACAGAAGTTTTTGCTATTTCATAAAACCGGGTAGGGTTGTTAAATTGACAAGACGTTAAAATATGGAATATGAGGATCGTGTTGAGAACGGAAGATATTGAAACAGAAGTTTACATCAAACATTGCTGAAAAATGCGCTATGAAAAGAGTGTTGTCGTAGTGTTTCAAGAGGGCTGCTAAAGGTACTAAAATCATTTACAGGTCGAAGATTCTGTTCAAATGGGTTATGGGGTTCTCTATCCTTCCTTTTTTTCTCAAAACCGCAATCATATTTTTAAGTCGAGGAGACATTACGAATTTCACAAAACGATTTCCTCATTGTTGATGTTGAGAGCGTATTTTAAATGAACCGCATTTGACTGATTATCCTCAGAGTATACATTTTTGACGACGTTATACCAGCCTCGTTCTCAAAATGGCGGAGGAATCTGGACACCTAGAACGGGATAGTTCCCAGTCTACCAGAACATTTTTTCTTGGCCGAGCGACTAATTCTCGCGAAACATTGCTCAAGACACGTTTTAGAAAATGTCCATAATGTCAAATGATTTATACCAATATCTGTGGTCTTCTGTACCCGTAAACTTGATAAAACATGTAATTGGCTTCTTGGGATGCGCTTAATTACAAAATGACGAAATTTTCGCAGATAAGATCTGAAAACTTCGTCAACTAAACATTTGTTCATTTTCGGGAAAGTGCAACGATACATTTTTTTTTTCGATAAACTGAGCAGTTTTTCCGTCGTTAGTCTTTTTACCTGTTCCTTATGCAGGCCTTGAGTTGATATTGAATAGTAAACTCGTAATATTCGGCGCAACATTTTGTTAAGTACCCTCATATTTCCTTTACAAACAGCTGTTAATTTTTACGTAAATTCGAAGGTAAATAGGCTTTAATTTGACGCAAGAAATTTCTCGCAGGCTATTAATAATAAACTGTTTTTCTTGGTCAAGTGAATTTTTTAAACCCCCTAGTTCTGAAAAATTTTCAAATTGCCTTAATATCATGAACAATTTTTTTAAGAATTGTATTCTGTCCTTTTTGTTGGACCTGTTTAGCTCGCTGTCATGCAGGAAATTCGGCTAAATCGCAAGCTTTTCCTCATGTACTAATAAACTTTGCGGTAAAAAGTAATTACGGTCATTGCTTTGCAACCACGAAGTAAAATAACTTGGATGCAATAAACCTGAAGTTGTATGTCTTTGAAAGTTAATCCTCTTATAGACGTCTGCCACATTGCCGCGGAAAACAACAGTGAGGTTCTGTTTCGACAAATTACTCTTTGGAATAAAGGTTACGGATCAATCGTCACGTGGTATTTTTAAATCTAATTCCTCAAATTGAATGGAAATATCGAGTGAGATTTTATCTCGTCACTTCTGCTAATAAAGGAACCAAGCATAATTTATGAATTACTCCATCCCGCCAGATTTGGTGCCGCAAATATTTTGTTTTGGTTTTTTTTGATCTCACCATCGATTTTACATTAACTTGTCATTTCCATTTTATCCAAATAAGGAAAAGGACGCGAAAACATTTAGTCAGTTGTAACATTTTCAGTCGAACACAGAAGTCTAAACACATCAACTTGATACTCAGGGCTCTAAATCAAATTGAATGTTGGCAGTGTAGTTTTTTTAAGTTTTAAAGTTGAAAATCGTCTTAGGGATATTTTTGTTCCATTGAATTTTAATTGTGAATGATAAAAGTGCATTTTGTTAATTAGTGCTGGTCTTACCGTGTTTGGCTTTTTTTAGGGCCATGTTAGAACTTATGAAATCTCTTTCGGTTTCTTTGTTCAATTATAAAAAAAGCAACAACTAAAATCTATTTGGTTTTTTATTTTATCGTGTAAGGGTATACATATTCATGGTTTCAAAACATAAAGAATACTTTTTACTGGTTGCGTCCACTCTCCTGCTTATCTTTATTCGTATCTTTCTTTGCTTGAGAGACGCTGATGTTCCTTCCTCTTGGGGTATTTTCCCCTAAACTTGCCAAGAAAATGGGAAGAGTAGTTGCCTTAAATTTTATTACTTAAATATTCAACAAAGCTGTGTCAATTTGCTGGGAAACTATGCTTGCACTCATCGTTCAAATGTGTAGGCTCAGTGATAGCTGTATTGTGTGGTTAGCATTTTGCATATTTATATCGTTCTTCTCAGTCTGGCGTCTGTTATTCGATATGACTGGTCTGTGACCAAGATATCGAATTAGCTATTATCTGATATTTTTTCATACGTCTTTTCATGAAAACTTGTTCCGCGCTCAATCGTAAGTTAAACTTACATCTCGCTCGTAACATTCTTAAGCCGACAAGACAACATCGGGCTAGAGGTATACTGCAGTGCTCAAGTTAGAGAAATTTTAGGCTTTTTTATGAGGAACAATTGTAAGGAAAATGTCTGAATTTAATTTTTTAAATGTTTTAATGTGACATTTTGCTAATGATGTACGGAAATACTACTACTACGCAATTGTAAGAGATTCGTAAAGGTCGAAGGCAAAAGATGACAAGGTATTAGTCGCGTTCGTATATCAGCTGTTGATGTACAGAAGCGGAAACTATGACTGATATGACTGAGAGAGAACCGCTCATTTTGGGTTGTAATTGCGAGGTGTAGTGAGATTTTTGCGACTGTAGGGAGTATCTTTAGAATAAACTTCACTCTTGCTCTCCGTATTTTCCAAGTTTTGAATGTTATTTTCGTCGGACTGCTAGTACTAAGTTTTCACAGCGGAAGTTGCTTTAAATTATTAATGTTGTTGATTCAAGCACTTCATATGGACAAGTTTTCTCGAGAAAACCTTTTATACATGTAACAGGGCAAAGTTTTGACTCAGAGAACAATGCTCTACCTCGCTATTTTTCAAAGGGCGGAGCCAATTTTGGGCTTTTCTTAAATTTGGTTTATGTTCCTTTTCGTAGAAAGTTTTTGTCTTTGTTAAGTTTTAACATGAACTGAACATTAAAACGTTCGTTGCGAATCCACGCAGTGTCGGCAGTCATTGAGTTTTTCGTCCTCTGAAGTGTTTTATACATTAAAAGAAGCCTCCTTTCGGTCGTGACCGGTTGTTCCTCTTCAACCGTCTTATCTCGCTCTTTATCTTCTTTAATTTTCCATTAGTGTTTGTTGTACTTTGAGCAGCTCGTTTGTTAATTTGTTGACAGTTTTTCTGTCATTCTCTAACAGTCAAAAAATATGCCGATATAAATCCTGGCCAAGCTGTCTTAAGATCCGTAGTTTATATTTAGTTACATTATCCTTTGTTCTTTAGAGTTGTTTTGTTGTATAAATAAAGAACCATGACTGTGTACCGAGTTTATTAACGAATAAACACCTCAGCTGTGAGAAATACACCGTACTGGCGGTTTTTCTTTTGTTATTTGACAGGAGTTATGGCATTTTCAATAACCCAGTTTGTGAAATTATTGCTGTGGTTTTAAGTTTTGTCTTTAGGTATTTTAACTCATGCTGTTTCGTATTGACGGTGAAGCAATAAATGCACGTTTTTTTCCTCAGTCGCTAACTTTTATCTTATAAAATATGATGAAAATACTGTTGGTTACGATATTGGATTTAGTTATGCTGTGTTCTGTTCATTGACATTTTTTTATTACTCTATAGCCTTTGACAGGATACTCCGCCCCTTGCTGATAGTGAGTTAGTCAATCAATCATAAAAGAGCCAATCTATTTTCATTTTCTCCCCTTGCTGGCTCTCTTCAAACGCTTAAATGGCTTTCTCTCACAAGGATTCACAAATGTGTTCAGCCAAAATCAACCAGCTAATTTTAAAGACGACCAATACAATTTTCCTTTTTTTTACTGAGCTGTGAAAAATCCTGTGGGTTTTTTCCCAAACCTCTCTATGAATTTAAATATTTAAGAGTTTGTATTCCGAGAACAGGTGACGTTAAGGAATATTCAAATTTTTAACTATTTCTTTTCCTTCATTGTGTTAATGTAAGTCGTTTACAATCCGTCTTGACAAAAACGAACTTACGAAAAAAAACATAGCTGTATGGTCTTTGGTCGGTTCCTTAACCTTTGACGATTCGGGTGAGATCGTTATCGTGATCTCGCGTGATCCCGCGTGATGTCGCATCTAGTTATTAAATGTTACTTTGATGTTTAAGTAAATACTTTATCTAGCAATGTCGTCATTTGACGAAATATGATTGTTTGAGTAACTGGAGATTAATGCGAGCAAAAAGCTGAGCCGCTTTTAGCACAAGTGTTAATGAAAATGTTGGCAGGTCCATAATATGCAAGAGCCACCGCAGAAACTTAAAATACGATCAACAAAATAACTCTTCACTGATATCTTTGTAATAAGGTGTTAAAAGTATTAAATAAAGAAAAAGACTATACAATGTCTACGGACTTATCCTTCCACCATAATATTGTCAGCTGCTTTTTCAATAAGCTTTCACGGTGTCGATGGGTAATCCTTGCGTTAAAATTTAGCTGGCGAAGCCAAGCTGATTTGTATCTTCTGTGGCTGGTTTGGGCAACAATTCGCAGTACCTCTTGGAGCTGCTACGAAAAACCATGTACGAGAATAAAAGAGAATATTCCATGAACAAATTTTAGCTGTTAAGATATTTAACTTTGTTAAATGAAGTTTTCTCTCTGTGTTTTTCGTTGATTGGTTTCTTTCCGAGGTTTATTTTTTTAATTCCTTCCGAGCCCTTCGTCTACGTAGTCGTTTAGTTCTTTCTTCGCATTGCTTCTGTTTCATCTATTTTGGTCTCTTTCCTCTTGCCTGTCAAAGTCGGCGATGACACTTTAGCATGCCCTCACGTTTTCGGTATTAAACCAATTAGTGCCATAAGAAAAAGGAAAACATGGTGTGCCCTTCTTTCTGCAAGATCTTCCTCTTCTGCAGCCTTCATGCTGCAAATGTAAATTTCATCCTGTAAAATGGCAGTGGAACTGTTTTCAATTGTTGAACTCATACTTCAGCGCTAGTGGTTAAATGACAAATGTAGGCAGCTTGTTTCTGATTAAAAGCCATTGTTTCGCACTAAACGTAGAGGTCTTCTGGTAATTGGCAAGACGGTTGTCATTGGAAGACAGAACAAAGAGCGCAGCAGGTTTTTTATGCAAAAAATTACGTTGCAAAGAAAAATTACGTTGTCTTTTCAGTGCGATCGTGAGCATTAAGTATTAACATCGGGTTCTGTTTTGACCCCTAAAGGATGCGAAATTCGACGGTATGATGGTCATCCATGTACAATGTCCGAAACAATTACGTTTCTGTCCTCCAGAGGAAAGGAAACTAGACGAGAGGAGGTTGCAGATGGAGAGCCTAAGGCAGAGGTACGTACAAGCGTGCTATAGAGTCGCCGCTAGGGTTAAATAACTTAAGTACCCGTCGAAATCTTAATCGCAAAAATAAAACCGCCTCCTAGGTTAGCGAGCTTTGCTTGGTGGCACTCATTCGCCAGAAATTAATCAACAGGTACGAAGTCTCAAACCCAGTCTTGGAGATCGATTTATAGAAAAGACTTTTGTTGGTTTTATCTTGTTTTTAAGACTCCTGTGTACAATTTCGGTGACAGTGTTGCCAACCAGCTCGTCGACTTCTTGTCCTGCGGCAAACAGATTAAAAACTAACGTACAAAAAAAATTGTTAAAATTTGTCACACAATTGTCTGCGTTTATTTCGCTGCGAGGTATTTCGGTGAATTCGTGTTTTACCAGTGGCAAGTTAATGATATAGTAGACCGTGTTCCGGACTTCGCTAAGTCGATAAACACTGCCAGACTGTAATTATTTTGCACAAAGTTGAAAAGTCATCAAAGCGTTCCTGATAAAGGAAAAAACGCCGATGATGTGAGCTTTTTATGGCTTATTGTCGCCAGTAATAACTCTGGAGTAGACGCTGATGTAAATTATGAAATTGCGGCGAGGAAAATTTGACTTTTTTGGGTAATGTTTTGCATATTCATAGTGTAATTTTGCACCTTTCGATAAATGTTCTGGGATTCGCAGCCACCTGTTTGTGTTCACTGTAATTGATTTCGTCTGTTCATCCTCGTTGAGGCTCTGCATTCGCGCAGTCGTTTATAATCAGTTCAAACAAATTCGCTGTGTCTAAGAACGAGTTAGGTCTTTGTTTCGCAAGCGGTTTGAAGCATTTTTTCGTAAAATGTTTCAAACTGATGGAAAGTTCTTGTTTTGAGTTGTCATAGCGGTGGGTAACTCGCTGCGTTGTATTGGTGCATTGCTGGCAAATAATTCATCGAATAATGAGATGAAACTTGAGAGCGAAGAAGTAATGAATTAATATTAAAATGCAAAAGAACCAACGGATGAAATTTAAGCTATGTAATTCGTGAGACTTTCGCCTTTTGGCTTAAATATCCTGGAATCGTATCTTGAAGCTGATTTTCCAAAGTTTAATATGATCGTGTGGAGTGTGGATGGCTGTGTCGGTCGCTATTGTTTCCAATGAAGTTATTAGCTACTGTCAACCCACAATGATGCCGAAAATAGTTCGATCAATTTTGTTTCCTTTCGTCCGTTTTTTAGATATATTTCGAAGCGAAAATTAAAAAACCATATTTCTCGATCTTCCATTCTGCGAGTTCCATGGGCTGAAAACTCGAACTAAGCTCTCAGAACTCGGTCGATATTGATTCGCCGTTCTGGCCTTTTTCGCGCTGTGAGGCTCTTGGCAAAACTGAATATGAAGTGGATAATTTTTTTTGCGTCACCTAACGCATATTGGCGTTAGATTCAAACCGAGGGCAGGCCGCAAAAATGTGGTGTTTGGTGAAGCATAATTTATGTCAGCCACTTCGTGCGGGGAAAACCGGCGTTGTTATGATTCAGCCAATCAGATGGCTAATGTTCGGAGTGACGTACAGCCATCGTATCCCAGCATGCCCAAGGTACAGGCAAGTAGCAGACCAGGTGTAGGATTATTTCTAATGAAGCCGTGTTTACCAGAACCATCGTCATGGCGAAATGTTGTTTTTCTACCAGTTTTTGGGTTTCCTGAACGCGCTAAGCGAACAGAATGCGAACCCGCACCGGCTGCTAGTCCTTGGATTGTTAACGTGCATTATCGGCGACGTCTCTTGTCGGGCACTCAGCGACTTTGTGCTGTGTTCGGGTCGCGAGTAAAGTGGACTTCAAATGTTATGTCAGTGCCGTAGAAGAACGGCAGGTGGACTGTGTACCAGAAATTCACTTGCAGCAGTAGAATCTTCAGAAACATGATAGCCGCATCTGCTGCAGCACGAGCTCACCATGTGAGAGAACATGAAAAACACTCTAGAGAAGAAGCGTTCAGGCGCTCTCAATTAATTCATGGCGATGGAGATGGTCAGGATCTTCAAGCCGCCGAAGAACCCTATAAACCACTGGCGGCGCACTATTTACTAGTACCGTTTAAGGATTGCGATTACGAACCCCAAGATGGACAAGTAAGTTATGTTCAATATCACTTCGGTTCGTCACCTGGCACTCATTCCCGAATACGTTTGATTATTGAATCAATCTGGCCTTCTCCAGACGTAAACCTTTGCCGGGGCGGTTGGCTTTTTAGCCAGCTCTCTGTTAGCGTTCGAAGTTATTCGACACTACAACAGATTTTTGGCTAGCGGCTACACCGGATTTGTTTTGGATAATTTGTCCGGCTTTCTTTAGAGTGAAGTTTAACGGTTTTCGAGCGAATTTTCTCTTCCTTATGTGATGTTTTTATCCGTGAAAATCGGCAAGGAAACTCTACACATACACCTTAAGCATGCGTAAATATTTAAATATTATGCGAGCCGAGTCGCTGAGTAGTGTGTGTATTTTCCCTTATATTTCGACGGCTGATCCTCGCACTTTCGCGAAAAGCAGTGCTCAGAATTTGATTCCTCGTCTTCCGCATGCAACGTAACCGTTGAAATCGTCGGTTGAAATGACTCTTTCTTACTGGAATTTGATAGTAGAAAATATTCGAATTAATTATGACTTCCTCATTGCGAGTCAGCCAAAAATCGATTGTCGCTTTTGGAATAATGTAGATATTCCCCTTATAGACCACGTTAAAAAAATTGGAGAAAACCTCGCTTTGAAATTCGCAACATTTATTTGCGAGCCAGTAAGTTTCGTTCTTCCTTTATTTTGTGTGTAATTGAGTAAGTGGATATATCGTCCATTCCGAAATCGCTTTCTTAGACAACTCAGTGTCGTTCGTTTTCAAAAAAATGAATTATATCCGATTGCGACTAATTCGTTTTTCAATTTAAATACTGCTGTGACAGAAAGAGATGGAGTAAAGTAAATTTCGACGGTAAATTTTATTTTGTAGTGATTATATTGAAGCTGAAGTGTATCGAACGGCGAGCGCTTCATGTCTGCTGTAAATAAAGCCCTTCCGTTGATGTTCCGTTGATCTTCGCAGGCAAACAATATCGTGAATTAAATGCGTTTCTTTCTTCAAATGTCATTCGGCAATGGAAAAGTCAAATACGACTTCTTTGCTGTCGAATTTCGATAGTATTTCCTTTATTTTTCATCTCGGTTAGCTTTTCAATGCTTAAACTTGGAAATTATTCGCAAATTTTAAGAATATTGTGAATTATATTCTAAACATTGAACTCAGCGATCGAAAATTTGCAGGAAAATCGACGGTAGAAGCTGTACTTTTGCCTTTGAGAAATCTAAATCACTTTGTATCTCGTTTGTGTTATTTTTTAATCAAAAGTCATTCGTGTTTTCGTTAGTTCAAGGAAAGGCGGACTTGCGTTTTGACTTTATGATAAGACTAAGGAGTAATAACTTTTTCGTTAAATTTTCGCACACTTGGGCGAATGATTGTTGAATATGCGTAGAATTTCTTGGCTACGCTGTAAATACTTTTAGGCGAGATTCGGAACCGCAGCTTCGATGAATATTAATAGTTTCTTTATCAAGAAAATGACAGTTCTTTTAATCTATCGCAAACTAAGCTTCTCAGCTTTACTTTAACAACGAAGATGAACATAAACCCGAAAGCGTGTCGACAGTGACGAAAAACAAACTTCATTCTTTATTCTTGTTTGCAAGGGAAATGACGAAGACTCGCATTTTGCACAGATTTTTTTGTACGTCCGTTCTGAACTTGATTTCGGCATGTTACATTTGTATTCCAGCAACCTGCTTGCCTATAAATAAAACAAGAACTTACGGAAGACCGCAAAATTGGGAGGGGTTTTAAAGAGACTCGAAAAAGCATCTGATGATGAAACAATATTGTTTAGACAGGAGAATTGCCGTGAATTTACAGCTTACAGATAGCGACGACTCTGCCAATCGGACAAAGTGATGTCCAATACATTCCTTTGAACTTCGTTCAATTTTTTTTGTGTAAATATACTTGTCACACATTCTATAATCCTACAGGCACCCGTTCACTTTAATCGTTTTCCGTTTCTTGAATAGAGCCTGCTCTTGTTCGTTTTTCGCAAACATTTCTTTTGTAAGCCATGTTATTTAAGTTCAGGGCGGCAAGGAGATGGGTCTTTCACAACTCTCGATGCCACTGTAAATGAAATATTAATAGTGTAAATTTTGCCCTTCAAAGAATTGATTTACATACTTTCAATAATTTATCAAAAGCTTTTGTTTGGGCCCTTTCCCCCATTTGTTAAGTTGATAAAATATTTAAATTTCGTTGCTTCGGCGAGTGACAGCCTAATACCTTGTTTACCTAACTGAAAATTGTAGCTGTCTTAAGGATTTCCATACCTTTTTCCATTTAATGAGAACTGCAGAGACATTCAGCGTCAATTCACTAGTTTTTTTTCGTTGTTTTGTTTAAACTGATCGAGTATCGTTTTTTTATTGCACTGTTTTTTTTAGACTATGACCGTCCAATTAGAATGAAATTGAACCACATCGCCTGAAATTCTTGTAAATTCTATGTTGCAGTGAACACTCGAATCAAAGGCGAATAATTCAATTTCAGTGATACGATCGGCGGAATAATTTTTTTCTTTGGTTTCGATATTGAGTTTACGGAGCTATTGTTCGCTTGTGTACAGTTTCTCCTAGACGAACAGTAGGAATTGCCAAGCGAATGCAAAAACTTACGTTCATCTCACGTTGTCTTCTCTTTTGTGCGAGTTTTGAATCCTGTTATTTCTACCCGCGGGAGTTTCAAAACATGTTATTGTGAAGGGGGTACTGATTTGTGATTTTCGCTCAAAAGTCATGTTTAAGGCTTCAAAATGTTGATAGTTTTGTAGGAAAGAGACTCTCTTGATTAGCATGACTCCCTCTCCGTGAAAAAAAGACATGAACAGGGAGTGTTTCAAAGTAGTTAACTTAAATCCTCCACCTATAACCAGCAGGAATTTGAAACTGTTTTCGTTTGGTTGTTACCCGCGCGAGAAAGCTTTGTCCGCTATTTTGACCAAAACAAAGCTGTCCATGACAAAAGAGTCTCTTTCATAGTACGCGACCCCCTGTTGGTTGCAAATCTAGGGGTTGAATAAGAAATAGAGTAATATTTAGGGCCCCCGTCGAGAAGGGAACGACAACATCGAAGACGACAGATGTTTTAATACTCACGCTATGTTCTTAATATTCTCAAACTGAGAAAGATGTTATGTGGCTAACTCCACGTAGAATTCAATACAGCTAAGAATAGGCTTGTTTTGTTACCCAGGCGAATAAACAACTTCTCTTAGCCAAGACTTTATCGAGAAATCTTCCCTGAGAGTATCCCTCTTCGGCCGGTTGCCTTAGCAGAAGCGTTAGTCGCGGAGGTTCGCGCGGTTTTTTAGCAATTTATTTTGACGAGACTTGGACGTAATCAGTACGATGAAATTAAATGAGGTACAGCTCCTCTGCGGGAAAGAAAAAATATCTTAAAGTGTTTGTGTGAAGTTGATCAACACACTTTCGTTTATGATTTTCTCACTCCACGAAACGCACTAGTTGCAAGAATGCAATTTTAAAACTTCTGTTTATCTGGTGCACTCGTTCACAAAAGCGACAAAAGATTGAAATAAACATTTTGCAGAAGACATTCAAATTTAGTTACATTGCGAAACTGGGGTCTAATTTCGTATTAGTTGAATTAAAAAAATTATCCTTTTGTTCAACTATTTTCTTATTTATTAGAAATTAAAAGTAGCGCTCTTGCTATTTGTCCAAAATTTATCAATTACCTTCTTGATTTTCGTTTTGGAGACACATACCCGCGGCATAATAAGTAAATTCACTTTTTAATTGAATGTACAATATCAGTACTAGTGACATGATATTCTTCTTGTCTAAATTTTCGAGATGAGATACTTATCAGCCAATCGTCAGCTCTGCCGAAAAGAGAGCTAATACCGCGCTCACCCTTCGCTAAAAGTAAGCCCGCCGAAATCGCCAATAAATGAGGCGCTCTATTTTTATTTGGTGTCTTTCGTGAAGATTTGATTCGACTTCCGATTGATGGCTAGATAGCTTCCGAAATTGCCGTGAACTTGCAAATTGACATCGAGTGTTGATGAATTCGGAAACACTCTTTGGTCATCTTACATACATTTTCTTGTTATTCCATTTCCGTCCACCGATATGTTTGTAAATTGCGCCGGAATATTTATCTTTATTACAACAAAATAGCTTACATGGCCTTTATCCATGTTACAAGCTTTCAAAAGATTACAGCAAAACCTTTCCGTTCACCAATTCAGGAACCGCAATCAATACATTCTATTGCAAAGTAAGTCAGTTGACATTCTTAGTGGCCGCTGCGCCCATAAAATATTGTCTTTCCCGTTCACGTTTCAACCAACCTTGGCAATCTGTAGACATTTCCTTTCAAAACTGTCCATTAAAAGCTGCCCCCAAGCGTTCGTATGTATTTTAGAATAACTTTCATTCTGCCGGATATATGTATATATGTAGCTAAACTATAACCACCTCGTAAAAGTAACACTGGAAATTTAATTATTTTACCAGAGGGCAAATTTATGGTATGATTGACGCTATAAATTCTCATTACCGAATGGTAGAATGTATACTCCTGATTACATGACCGCGGATTATCTCCTATCAAAGTCAATTCAGGTATTCTTTGTGTCAGAAGTGAAGTTTATTTTCATGATATTCTTCTGTGTTTTCTCATTTTTCAGACGTTCCTTATTGTTGCGAACAAGTTTGGTAAACAGTATGTGTATCGTTTCCATGCCTCAGACTCACTTTATCTCTTCAGCCCTCGCAACAGGATTCGAAGATTTGTCCTCTTTTTAATAACTCATCAATATCCTTTTTATTACATTTCAATTTGTGAACAGATAGTTGCGTTAATTGTATTATTTTTTTTTTAATCATTTAGGGCCGCGAAACCTGCTTGTACAGGCGTTTTTGAATGTTTTTGTTTGTAATATCCCTCTAAGTGTTTGTTGTTAATAACTTGTTTGTTTGTTTGTTTTTATGTATAATTATTTTGTAAATATCATTATTTTTCCACAATTTTTTTTGTGCGACATGTACTTGTTATCCTGTGTTTTCAAATTTCCGTGATCACTTGCAGGCTTTTTCTTTGTCGTTTGAGCGTGTTTCTGTGTAGTTTGAACATCTCTCGGTACCTTGCTAAAAACCAATATTTTTGGATTTTCTCTTGGTTTGTCATATTCCTTGACTAACTCTCAGATATTTTGAACTCATTATTTTGTTAACAATTTTAACAAACTGTGTATTCCTAGCAATGAGCAATCCACCGGATGAGGCTGAGTAAGTACAAGATTTCTATTTTGTTTAATAGTTTAAAATCAAAATTCCTTCGCAGAAAAAACTTAAAAAATAATAATAATCTTTCACAAAAGTTTTGGTTGGTTATGAGAACATTTAAAGAGAATGAACCAAACTCTTTTCTAGTTAGACTGAAAAACGCCTCGCTTGTTCTAATTGGTTTAAATGTTTAACTTTCAGTAACGTTCTGGTAGATTAAGGTTATAGCGAGGCGTGGAACTTAAACATTTCTTTAAGGATATCACATAGTCACACGGGGATACGAATTTTTATGTTGATTGATTGCTAATGGTATCCTTCAAAAGTGAACACAGCGAAGGAGTGAGGCATGCTACTAGCACAACAAGGTGAAATTCATATCACCGAGTGGCCGTGTAATGTTCTGTTTACTTTATAGATGGCATTGAAATATTAAAGACAAAAGTCGTATTAACTTGAAGACACATTTCAAGTGCACGGAATGTTAAAATCACCTGCACAAAATTTGCGCCCGGAAATATTATTCTATCTCTGACATACGAAGAGAAATTAATTTCCTCGTCGGGAAAGTTTTATTTGAGTCACAAAGGCGCCAATTCATTCTCAATAATGTTTTTAAGCACAAAAAAGAACTTTTTAATTACCTCAAACGTCTTGTTGGTATGCGTGGTAACCATGACGACTTGTAAAATATAAAATTAGTACCTTCACAGCGTGCATCAAAGATATCGTATTTAAGACAGAAGAAATCCTTATATTTCAGTAATATCTGTCTAATAATTTTGGGTTCTGTGCGGTTTTTACATTTTTCGAATTTTATTAAGTGTTGCCTGGTAACAGTCCTCTCGGATTAAAACTTTTTGGCAACTTTAGCTGTACATTTGTACTTGGATTATTCGTTATGGGGAGAATTTTCAATTTATTGCCGTTGATAAGCTGGTTAAGTTTATCCTTTGATGAAATTGCTCATTTCGTCGTTAAGACGACAGTGAGGTTTTATTGGAGTTCTGTTGAAACGGGAAAGGTTTTAAAGCAATGTGTTCTTTTGTATATTTATTTTAATAGCCAATAAATCATGCCAATGTCAAACAAAGGTTTTAAATGGTGAAACCTCTTATTGCAAAAAGCTGAAATTTGGCGGTCAACGTTCTTGTGTAAAGGCTATTTTTTCGTTTGATATGCAGACGAATATTTGTGTATCATGTGGCTGGTCGTTGCTAACCGTTGCTGAATAAATACCCTTCTCTCGTGATGTAAAATTACGATGCTATCAAGTTTAACACGTAATGTTTATCTCGTAGAAAACGTAGGCGGTGGTTGCTATGATGATAGAATTGTTTCCCAATAATGGATAGGCTTAAGTTTACCACGGACGTGATTAACATTTATTAGAGTGAATTGTCTCCATTTTGCCTTGACTGCAACAACTACAAATAGAACATCCATCGACGAAGAAAACGATTTGGATTGTCGAAATTTAATGTAACTTAAAACTTGCAAATACAACTTGGAAACAAAATTGAAAAGACTGACGTCAAAAAATTGACGATATTAAACTGATGTATGTGGAGGCCCATTTCTTTATTAGAATCTATCTATTTATTTATTTACTTTGCAACGGAAAGGACAAGCTTAAAGAATCTCTTTCCTCTTCTCCTTCGTGCAAAATAACATATTATGTGTGAACACATATTGTGTGTGATCTGTGGCCAATTCCGTTAGTTCTAGTACGCTTTTGCTCTTTACTAGAAATGTAGATTTACACTCTAAAATATTTGTCAAGATGCTAATATGGGGACTGCTTTTTTTTTTTCAACAGATATGTTTTTGCTGCTATTTACACTCTGGAGATGTTCCTTAAGATCATCGGCCGTGGATTTGCTCTTCATAAATACGCGTATCTTAGAAATGCGTGGAATTGGTTAGACTTTCTAGTAGTAATTTTAGGGTAAGTCAATGAGGTTTTCGTTGTAATAATCTGTAAGCTTTATCATCCAATCAGAACTCTTTGGTATCATGGTATCAGTGACAAAGTACTGATGGGGGGAGGGGGGGAGTCGGAGAATCTTTTGCGGGGATCACATGGTTTTCAGGGGGAACTGGGGGTTCAGTCGTCGCCAACAGAGTACATAGAGGGAGTCTAAAAAAAATTGACTGGGGGGGAGAGAGAGTCAAAAGAATATTAGAGAGCCTTAAAGGACGATCAGGTAAGTTTTATCGTGACACATACCAAATCCTCCATACCTTTCCCCCCCCCGCTGAGGCGATGAATAATGACGGGGGCCCTAAGGATGTTTATGATATTGTTTGTACTTATTTGTCTGGCTTTGTCTGAAATAAGTTGCTTGTTGTTCTTGTGAGTTGAAAATTGTTTTCGGTTTCACGCTGTCACAGCAGTCTATTTTTAGCTGGTTTAACTTTTGGTTATTTTAAACACAGTTTTTAGCCAATGAAGCAATCGTCAGGGCTGTCTATTATTTATAACCTGAAAATCTCCAGCATTGTGTCACAGTGCAGAATTATCTCGCATTCCTATGATCACTCTAATTCTGTCACTAACGAAAACCAAGCTAATATTTCATGAATTTTGAACATTAAATAATCTCGATGACTCTTAAAAATGATTTAATTTTTTTGTCTTGATGCTTTGTTGAACAAAGACCAGAAAACTTAAAGTTTCAAAATTGCTTCTGTTCCATCAACTTCATTGTTACTATTTTCTGGAATTATCGCCGCGCAGTGGACGAAGGTGCTAGACTTCGTCGTTGTCATGGCGACAATCACCTTTGCTTTAATTAACAGTATTCAGTTATTTTAAGTCAGCATTGTACTTAAAACATTTTGCTCTCGTAGAATTAAAAACATTGGAGCTATTTTTGGCCGCTGGCGTAAGTCACGTTTCGATCACGTGCTTCAGCTAATATATCACGAGCGTTATTTGGTAACAGAGTTCATAACATAGCTAGTAAATTTGTCTAATCAAATTCAATTGCGCGAGCGTGCTTCATATTCCTATTGTGCACGCTCATGACGTCAGCAAACAAATCCCTCGAGAAAAAAAATTTTCCATCGGGTTGAAAATGTTATAAAACAATTGGTTCATGCGTCAGCTTGGGTTCGTTGAGATATGAAGCACTTGGGAAGTTTGAAAAGCACTCAAGAAGCTAGAGTTGCTCTCGGCTACGCCTCGAGCAACTCTTACGCATCTTTCGTGCTCTCAAAACTTCCCGCGTGCTTCATATCTCGATGAACGCACGCTGACGTATGAACCAATTGTTAATTGATTGCATGTTATGTAATGATAACTATGTTATCAAATCACGTGCGGATTACATCAGCTAAAGCACGTGATCAAAACTTGACCTAAGCCAGCAGCCAAAAATAGCTTCAGCTCTTTTCTCGAAAGAACTGGTGACTTTACGGGCTCGAAAACCTGATTTTTGTTCGCCTTATTTCGTTTAAATTAAAAAACCTTATTATCATTAAGCAAAACGAAATGAACTGGTTTATGATCTAAGGCACGCACCTTTGAATTAGATTTGAAAATGTTAAATTAAAAAGAAAAGGTGCTTCAATCGCTTGGACAAAGAAGAAGATTGCATTGTGAAAGGAAAGGATTGTATTGTTCTGACGACAAGGTCTCACTCTTAACCCTTTTGTTCTGCTATTTTCTGCAGATATATAACAATGCTTCCAGGAGTAGAAAATTTATCAGGAATTAGAACTTTCAGAGTTCTTAGAGCTTTGAGGACAATATCAGCAGTTAAAGGTAGAGAAACGTTCGCTATTTGTGTATTTTAAAAAAGCAAACTTTGTGCCGAAGAGTTGTTGCGCGAGAATAGCCAAGTTGTGCTGCATTACTGAGCCTTTGAATAAGGCTGAGGGTAAGGTTAACTTTGTTATGATGCGAAGCCTTCCTAGGGTCTCGTATCTATCATATCAAAGGTCACCCACAGCCTTCGTTCTTGACTACTAAGCACGCGACCGTTAAAAGGACGTTTGTGTTAACAGATATCTGACTCATGAATATCTCAAGGCGTTTGACATTTGACGAAACTAGCGTCTAGACCGATCAATTTAAAAATTCAAGTCGATTTTTTTTTGAGACTTCCTCACATTTTTTCCAAAAATCTTCACCAGGATAGTGGACTCAAGATATGAATTGACTATTTTGGCTTTAAAAAAATGCTCCACTTTTGTGGAGCTGTGTGATCGACCAATTCTTACCAGGCGTTCTTATTTTTTTGTAGAGAAAGAGATTCAGGTTTGTTCGAAAACTGAAAAAGTGTTTGTAACACCGTTTGATTTTTACTGGTTCCCTTGATACGTTTTGAACAATATAGATTAATCTGATATACACTTTTTAATTCATTTTCTCTTTCTGTTTGTTACAGGTTTAAAAGCCATGGTTAACACGCTATTGAAATCAATTAGGATGCTTTCTGATGTGCTAATTCTTACTACTTTCTTCTTATGCGTCTTTGCACTCATCGGCCTTCAACTTTTCGTGGGTATCATGCAGTGGAAGTGTGTTCTTAACCCCCCTAATGGCTGGCCGCAAAATCCGGACGATTTTTCTAATTACTTGAAAAATGAAAGTAAGGCTCGATTTTCTGTGAAGCAGTAAATGTTCTAGATTTACAATAATTCAAAGCGAAGTTAACGTGCCGTCGTGTTAACTAAAAGTGCCTTTAAAATGCTTTCTGCCTCGGCCGAGCAGTATTCACTTATTTGGCCCGATATGTGATGATAACTTGTCAGCTGAGAAACGAGTCGACCTAGTCTTAGTTAGGAAACTGATGACCTCCACAGTGACGATACAACGATACGAAAATATCATCAAACCAACGATCTAAAGAAAGTACAATCCTGGAAAAAAAATTGTGGTGCAGTTTCCTTAAAGCTAGAGAAATCACACAGGCTTGTCAAAGCTTCAGCGAAAAATCATCTTAAAGAGCAGCAGTTTAATGGTGCAGTTATGCTATGTCAGACAGACGGCATATTCTGACAATATGCGCAAATTGGGGGAAAATTCACTAAAATGTTTAATTTTGGTCTAAGACTTGCAAATGTGCCTTCACAACATCATCGTCCCATCCCCCCCTTAAAATGTTGGATACTTGTAGACTGAAGATCAATGGTCAGTGAAGGGCAAAACACTACGAACGGCGAAATCTCCAACCCTTGTGACCAAGTTTGAGGGTCCTGCCATGCCAAGTATGACAGGCAAAAAAGGTGCATGAATGAGTCCCTTTATGTCGGAGAAACCTGCTTTAACGATCATCGATGTTAGTCGTCAGATATGACTTTCTCAGTCTTATCAAGCCATTTGTCTCTTAGTATCTGTTGCAATCCCCTTAAGGAGACTGGGCGCTCTCTTCCCGGGCATATAACGATGTTTCTGTCTTATTTTATTAGGTAACCACCATGTGTTCAAGGGCGATGGCTTAGCTGTCTTGTGTGGAAATACTTCTGCCGCCTAGTAAGTCGTTGTTTCCCGCGCGTGATACTCGCGTTCTCGCACCTGCGACCTTAGCTAACCTTCCAATTCGACCTGTGTTGCCGATTTTACCTGACGTTTTTTTTTTTTATTATTTGTGCGCACAGCCAATGTCCTGAAAACTACACCTGTATGCCAAACACCGGGGACAATCCTATATCCGAGTATATCAGCTATGACAACTTTGGATGGGCCTTGCTTACATCTCTTCAGTTGGTCACAATGGATTACTGGGAAAGCATTTATAACAGCGTGAGTAAACGTTTTTTGAGGTAGAGCGGGTCTTAATCTCGTTTTGGACGTAGGAATAATCTTGTTGATTGTGCTCTGATTGGAACTCGTGGGGCGATTAACGCACTCTTATTATTCAACTATTTGATATCTCGCTAGATGCATCTCCTAGTGGACTTGATCACCGCTTTTCTAATTTTTCTTTTGTTGGCCATTTTCGGCGAATGCGCGTTATCGCTACTCCTCTTGGGTGGGAACCAACCTCCCCTCCCTCTTCCCTTCCCTTCCCTATCATTTTGTCAGACCCCGTGACAGTTCACCGCTGCCCATCAACACTCCAAGTCAGAGAGTGGTATAACGAGAGTTAAGTGTCTTTGTAGAACACAATGACGTAGCCAGGGCTCAAATCTGGACCTGTTCTCTTCAGAAGACAGCGGGTCAGCTGCTAGGTCACTCCGCCTTCCACTCACTGCGAACTTCTCTCTTTCGAATATGGTGAATTAGTAACATTTTCTGTCTAATTTGCCCCTAATGCACATTGTAAAATATTCCTATTCAGGTCATTGCTACGAAAGGATCTTGGTATGTGTTCTATTTCGTGTTTGTGATCTTCCTTGGTCCGTTCTACTTGATCAACCTCGTGTTGGCTGTTGTCTCACTCTCTTACGAACAAGAGACTGCTGCGCTGCAAGACGAGACTCTGAGGGTAAGTCAGTATTGGAACTGTACTCCTGAAGTATTCCAGCAGCACAGTAAGCCGTGCGAAGTACACAAATTTACGAAGAGTCAGTGCTGTGTTACGACAGTCGGTTTCACACGACCTTTGTCAATTTCTAGGTGATAGTGAACTTAGTAATGAGATTAATTTTCGTAAGCCGCTTACGAAAATCAATCTCCCTAAAATTGAATCAATTCATGTAAATTACCTCGACCAAATGCGGTTTTCAACCTAAAAGCCTGATTCCCTCTTACATATTTAAACATTCCTGTTATCTCATTCGTTTGCATCTGTCATCTTTGTCCTTCAGGCGGAAACGTTTGCGAAACTAAAACGCAGCGCGTCCACCTACTCATTTGACGGACATATGGAGCCAGAGCCGTTGTACCAGGAGGATAGACAGCGCATTGAGGAGCGCGAGGCTTACATAACAGCACATCCAGAGGAATCAGAACACCCCCCTGAACCAGAGGAACCAGTGGAATTAACTGTGGAGGTTCCTCGAAGCCCAAGCTGTTGGAGAAAGACACAAAATAAAGTCTCCTGTGTAGTTAACTCCTCCATCTTCGAGACTTTCATCACTCTGTGCATACTGCTTAATACTCTAGCAATGGCGTTGGAACATTATAAGATGGACAAAGTGTTTTCCAAGGTTCTCGAAAACTGCAATCTGGTTAGTGACTCTTTTTGGTGTATTTTCAATCCTTTCTGATGGCCTTCAGTGGGTGTGTCGAGCGCAGAAGAACCGTAAAGAAGTGTTCTTTGTTGATTCGGACATCAAACCAAAGGGGTGGAAAAGAATCATATAGGAATAACAGGGCATATAATTAATCGACTTATGTTTAAAATTAGTTGTCATATTGCAATGTTAAGACATTGGCCGTGCCGGAGGCGAGTGATTTGCAAACTCTAATCGTTGATTTTTACACCGGTAAATCGGTCTGTTGCCTTAATAGGGGAGCGGTTAGGAAAGCTGCCTTTTTTTTCCCTCTGCTCCTTGTTTTTTTGTTTTTTTGGTTCTTTTTTTGTTTTTTTTTTCAGACTTGACCGTACTCGGCGTTCAACAGCATTTTTATCATACCTTATGGAAATTCCCATTAAAACATGAAGTCACGATTTGGGAAGATTTGTCTTTTTATCATATTCGTGATGACTTAAAATCGCTTTAACCCTTTAACTCCCTCGAGTGACCAAGTCAGAATTTCTCCTTACAATATCAATACAATATCAAGCAGACAAGTGGTGAGAATATAGAAAAATATCAGCTTTGGAATTATAAGTTGATCCAATACCAAATTCTCCAAACTATCATCACAAGAACTGTATGGGAGAAGTAAAGAGAATTACTTATAAGATCTTGGGAGTTAAAGGGTTAAATAAAGTTAAAATATCAGATCGTGAATATGGTACGGCCAGACAGAGTTTTACCGAAACGTTTGTCGAAGGTATGAGAAGACTAACATAGACCCCTAATTTTTTCTTTAGGTGTTTACTGTGGTGTTCATCATGGAAATGATTCTCAAACTGATTGCTTTCGGTTTAAAAGAGTACTGCAAAAATAGCTGGAATCTGTTCGACGGGACGATTGTTATTCTGAGTATCTTGGACATGGTGCTGACATACTCTGGTGCCATCACCGGAGCAGGTCTCAGCGTACTAAGGACGTTCAGATTGGTATGTGATTATATAATTTTAAGGTTTAAGAGGGAATTTTTTTACTTCTCACGAGTGTGGGACAAAAGCGAACATCTAGCTTTTTTTGTAAGGATTCAATCCTCAGACCTTGCGATTTGTCGGTTCAATGTTCTACTACCGAACTACCGAGAACTCAAAGATGAGCTTGGCCATTACAACTGGTCGTTCTGCGGGTAACTCAATGAGTTTACCGTCTCTAATAAGTCCAGACCTCTCCCTCTCCTCCTGCAGCGTAGCATGTGAATCCAAATTTTTAAAAGGCCCAGTGGAAATGTGAACACTTTACCGTCTGGTTCCCCTGTTTTAAACAACTCAGACGATGGTCAGGAAAAGTACAAAGTGTGAAATTGACATGTGTAGCAATTAGATTGTTAAGTTAAGTCTTTTTTATTTTTTTATTTTTTTCACCAAATTCTCTTTGCCTTGAGTCCTAAAGTCGAAAGCGCACCCTTTTTCGGTGACACGAGCCTGTCACCAAAAAAGTAACCTGATGGGAAGTTGCTAACCTCGGATCCTTCATCGTGGTTTTCAATGTTCAGTTTTAAGATTTCTTCCAAAACATTTCCGGTTTTTTCTTCCCAAGTGTACCTAATGCCTGGAAAGATTTTCCTCTTAAAAGCTGTAAGATAACCGGTTCTTTGTATTTTACTCCGCAGCTTCGAGTGCTGAAGCTCGCCCAGTCGTGGAAAACAATGGGAGATCTGCTGAACACGATAGGAAGCAGTGTGGGACCTGTAGGGAATATCACTGTTATCCTCGCAATTATTGTGTACATGTTTGCGGTGGTCGGAATGCAGTTGTTTAAGTCTTATTACAAAGCGGAAAAGTTTAAGGATGGTAAACTCCCGCGCTGGAATTTTGATGATTTCGGTCATTCCTTCATGGTGATTTTTAGGATATTATGCGGTAAATGGATTGAGCCACTGTGGTGGACCATGAAGGCTACTTCTCCTGCGGCAATTTTTTTCATTTTGCCGGCTTTTGTAATCGGCAATTTCGTGATTTTAAATCTTTTTCTCGCACTCCTGCTGAACTCGTTCAGTGCGGGGGGTGATGAACCGGAGGACGAAGAGGAAAAAAAGAGGAAGGAAGAAGAGAAGAAGAGGAAGAAAAAGGAGAAAGAAAAGAAGAGGCGACTAAACATTCTTCGTATGCTTGGAAGGAAAAACAAAAATCTGTCGGGAAGTAGGAGCAAAGTTGGACCTGATGAAGAAGGCGAGGGAACTGATGTGGATGCGCACTCACGAACAGTCAGCCCAGCTGACGACGGGTGCAAAAAAGAAGCAGCAATCATATTGTCCAACAATCCTAAGAATGGAGAGCAAGAGAATGGATATGAGATGACTATGGTAAATCGATTACCCAACGGTCAGACGCAACAAGAGAATTTTAACGGCTTCAAGTACGGCTTTGGTAAGTTCTGTCTTCACCTCTGCTCGTATTTTCTCTCTTTCTTTTTTCATGACAAGAAACTTTTTTTTTCCCGTCTTGGTAGACGTGATAGAATGAAAGCACCCCAAGCCAGACGACTGATGTTTTGTGTGTGTGTGTGTTTACTTCTCAGATGAAACACCAGGTAAGCCTGTGGCACGCAACACCAAAGTCAACTCCCTGCCGATTGAAAATCGCCATTCGCTGACCACCGCTATTGATTTGGAAGACGCCGCAAGGAGGATACGGGATTTTCCCGATCCAAACAAGAGACTTCCCCACGTCAACCGCGTTAAAAGCGACGATAGACTGGAAACTAGTGAGAACAACCTAAGTAATGGAGATCTTGTCGCCAATGGTTCCGCTCCCGTGGTGATAAATGGCAATTCGCGAATGTCTGCTGGATCGTCACATAAAGATGTCAGTTTGGGTGACATAGAGTCACGTATTCCACCCAACAGCCCAGGCCATGAATCGAAGCGTGACACCATAGTCACGGTAGATACCGATGACACGACTCCTTCGGGTGGAGTGCGTCCGTGTTGCCCAACTTTCTGTTACTGTGACAGTGGTTGCTGTGACAACTACAAGGAATCGTGCATTCGGAGAAGTTGGCATGGATTGCGTTACAATATCTGTGCTTTTGTAGAGCATAAGTACTTTGAGTGGTTTATCCTCGCCATGATAGTGATCAGTAGTTTAACTCTGGTTAGTTTACCTCACAGTTATTTTTCCTTTCAATTTTCTTTACTTTATCCCTCCTTGAGATAGTCAGAGTTATATGGTTTCAAACTTTTCAACTAATCTGTTTCGAAAGCGCTGGTTGGTCGAGAATACAGCTTTCGAGCGCTGGTTGGTTGAGAACAGAATAGCCTTCGTCAAGCCTTGTAGTTGACTGATCGGCTTTGAAAACAAAGCATTGGTAAATCTCATTGTGGTACACAAGAGCATATAAAAACTTGAATATTCTTTTATTTCAGGTGTTTGAAGACATTCATTTGAAAAACAACCCCGTCTTGAGTCAGACGTTAAAAGTGATGAACTACATCTTCGCAGTCACCTTTACCGTTGAAATGCTTCTTAAAATCGTCGGAATGGGTTTCGTGGGATATTTTTCCAACCTGTGGAACTGTTTGGACAGTTTCATTGTAGCGGTAGGTCTTGTATACTCTGAAGTAGGATGATGAGTCGTTTAAAGTGTTCTTGTCGCGGATAATCTTGTAATAACCTCTCTCAATATTATTTTGCTTGACATGCATCTTTTTGGTTCTTCATGTTTGAACTTCGATCTTTTGAAAGGGCGATGTCGGGTTAGCGTTACTAAATTTAAAAATTGCTAGCTCAAGAGTTTTGCTTGTGGTCAAACCAGCCGTTTTCAAAATCTGCGTCTTTACAGGTTTTTTATGTAACCGGCACTGATAAGATTATCTGCGAATCAGTTTAACTTACATAGGTTGTCTTGCTCTTTGTTAAGTCTTTTTTTCCATTTTTTTTTAATTACCTGGTAGATCTCCCTCGCAAGTCTCACCGGAAGTAAGAATTTACAGTCATTCAGATCTCTCAGAGCCCTAAGACCTCTCAGAGCGATATCTCGGTTTGAAGGAATGAAGGTAAGTTGAAACTTTTTGCTTCTCATGAGTAACGCATGTATTGCTACGGTCTTAAGACGTATCTGTCACGATGCAAGAACCACACGAAATGTTTCATAGACTGATTTCTTTATTCCGTTATAAAACTTAGCGTTGGATTAAGTTTCTTTTTCTTGTTGTTTTGCAAACTATCCTTGAAGAAGTAGTTGGTTTCGCTAAATATAGCGTAGCAAAAAGCAAAGATTATTGGGTAATTCTTCAGGTCTTGTTTATTAAAAAACATTTCTAGCTTGTCAATGTTGCTAAGTCGAAACCTTATGGGTGACATAGCGTGACACCAGGATCAATGCTTGTTTTGTTTTCACATCTAGCGTGACAAGCTTTGTCGATCCTTGCATGACGGAAGTCCTGTTTGTGTTCTGATTTTAGATTGTCGTCAATTCATTGGTGCATGCTGTCCCAGCTATCGTCAACGTGATGTTGGTGTGTCTTATATTCTGGCTAATCTTCAGCATTGTCGGCTACCAGTTGTTCAGCGGCAAGTTCTATAGATGCTTCAATAGCGAGACCCTTGATAAGTACACGCCAGATGTGGTCATGAACAAATCACAGTGTAACGAGTCAGAGGGCATGCTCTGGAGGAACGCTAAAATCAACTTCGATAGCTCACTGCAAGGATTCTTGGCTCTCTTTCAAGTTGTACGTATCAGGAATTATTTATCTATAGAAATGACTTTAATGAAGCACTTTTTAGAAACATTTTCTCTGTTGGGAGGTAAAGCATTGGGTTCATTTCAAACTGCAGTGGAGTTGTTGAGACTTCACAAGATTCGTAGTGATTTAGCCATAAAAGTAGTATTTACACTAAGCTATGTTTATTGCAGGCTACCCTAGAGGGAGTGTTTGAAGTTATGGACGATTCTGTGGATAGTGTTGGAGTAAGTGAATCAAAACATCATCTGTTGTATTACAGTCCATGTCAGTGATATATAAAGTATAGTGGCTCTATTAAAAAAGATTCTATTTGTAATTTTAGAAGGAAAACCTGACGCTCACCTGACTCGCTCTTCGAGGGCAAACTTAACGAAATAATGTGATCTCTGAATTCGCCAATTGATTATATCGTTGAAATTGATGAATCATGGGATATGTGATCAGATCTCCGTTTGAGGAATCTAACACCAGTGTTGTTTAAACCTGACACTGATATTCATAGGAATTCAGTTTCCACTGAGGGTAGAGCTACTTGGAACTCTTTTGGTAACATTAGAATAACACCCGAGATTATCTCCAAATTGAAAACTGCCAAGTTTCATTTGGCAAATTGGCCATGTTACCTTAAATAATTATTTTCTTAACATTTTTGGGATTCTGTAACTAAGTAACTAGGCTCACAGGAAACATCACAAAGTGAACGCGTAAACGCACATGTTTAGGTGATAGTATCCTCTCAGCTGTCAGAGTCAAGATTGAAAATGTCCCTAACTTAGATAGTATATTGAGATGTAGTTTCTTATACAACCAAATTAGCTTTGTTTTAAAATTTTCGTGGCTGAACAAGCAATGTTATAACGCTGATGATGATGATAATGATGATAATGAGGATCCTAATAATCATCTATCATTATTATTGTACTTATTTTTTGTGCTTAGCAAGAACAACAGCCAAAATATGAGAACAGCTTCTACGCCTACTTCTATTACGTCGTGTTCATCATCATGGGTTCGTTTTTTATCTTGAACCTCTTTATTGGAGTCATCATTGAGAATTTTAATCGCCTCAAACAGCAGGTGAGTTTTTCTACAGCCGCTACATTTCTTCCATTGAAGTGTAATAAAAGGTAATTTAGTTGACTCAAGTATTTAAGAGAAATATTATTTATGTTCGTCCTCCTCTTGAACTCACTTGATTCCTAAGAAAAAATTCCCTTTTAAGGAAATGTTTCTTGGCGCAGTTTTATCATTTGATCCGTGCGGCCCCGCGCGGCCCGGGCGTGCTTCTTTTGCAAAATATTCCATGAAATTCCCCGTCCGAGGGCCGTACGTGGTAGCGTGTGCAGGGCCAGACTCATCGTGTTATTTTTGTTTCAGTATGAAGATAGCGGGGCACTTGGAATGTTTTTAACACCAGGGCAGAGAAACTGGGTGAACACACTCAAGAAGACTTACTACAGGAAACCCAAGAAACAGTTCAAGAGACCACAGGTTGGAAAACATTTCCAACTTTTACAGCTGATACAACCATCGTAAATGCCTTTGTCCTTAGCGTACTGATGGATATCTAACAATAACTAGTGAAGCTGTAAACATTCGACTGACGAATTCGAACAAAGTTTGAATGACGTCCAGAATTGTTTAGACAGCGTGGTATGCAAGATAAATAGTCATTTGATGGGTTATATTAAGATTCTATAACCAAGCAGTGAAGATCTGTCGCGCAGTTTTTTGAATCAGTAAATTCCTTTTAGTTCCTTGTGACACCTTTTAACTCTCTCTTTTGTCCTTAGAACAAGTTTCGAGCGTGGCTGTTCGACTTGATCCTACAAAAGAAATTTGAAGTGTTCATCATGTCTGTGATTCTCGTCAACATGGTCACAATGATGATGGAACATCACAACCAATCGGAGAGTTTCACCGATGCGCTCAATATCCTTTCAACTAGGAAAGTTTTACCAAAAAAAATTTTTATATGAAAACAAATATATTTAATTCGATCAAAACTTTGTATCTTATTGAGGAATCAAGCCATAGTGGAGAGAACAGGGATGGTACCGTGATTGGGGTGCTCATATCCCACCGCTGTTTCCTGGGTTCAATTTGGGGTTCGTCTTTTCTTGCTTGCAGCGTTTTTTTTTTTTTTTTTTTTTTAGTTCTCCTGCATTCCGCACTCTGCTCACAAAACCCCGTGGCACTCCTCGCGGTAGTGCCACTGCAGTAGTACTATAGTAAAATAGTTCCGTAATCAGTGGTTGAATATTCCAACTTGTTTTCTCTAAAACGAAACGGATCTAAAGTTCCCATTCCAACAAACTTTATTCCGTATGTAGCGGAGCCCCATACTAAGGGAAACGCTAGGGTCATTAAGGTGCGAAAATCTGGTTGTTACGTCAAGGCTGCTTGTTCTGTCTTACAATGCAAGGATGACAAGGACAATCGTGTCTGTTCTTCTCCTTCTATTTTTGATAAAATGAAGGCCACTTATACATCACTAACTAGAACTTTAACATAACTAATGTTAGGCTTGGCCTCACGAGCGAGAGCTATTTCCTCGGCTTGTCTTAATCACTATTTTCCAATCTTATATGTCACTGTTTATTGTGATGTTCTGCTTTGAAAGAGTTCTCCTTAACCAGAGCTCGATTTTTTTTGCCGGGCCTTTACGATATTTGAACTATATCTTCACTGGGATCTTCATTATAGAGGCAGTTATAAGGCTGATTGCAATGCGGCTGGATTACTTTAAAATGGGTTGGAATGTATTTGATTTCGTAATAGTGGTTTTCTCCATTGTTGGTAAGTTATTAGTTTATGATTCTAAACTAGACTTCTTTTATATCCGTTCCTTTAATGGTAGTTTTCTTAAATGTACTCTGTGTGCAAAAGAAGCGAACTAGTTTGATACTTAGTTGTTCTATCTTATCCTTGGGTGAACTTTCCTTTCCGCCTGAAGAAGACTAGCTGTATGCAGTCGAAACATCGCGATCCACATTCGAATTGACCACATTATGAGACAAACGATTATATGTCTCTTTTGAATTTCCCTATTTATCGAAGGCTGATTATCGTTGTCAGAAATTAAGGAAACAGTTCGGCTTAAACCACACCAAGTTGCTGCGGTACGTGGCGCAGAGAAGGTTGTGTGAAATACGTGATCGTGATCGCAAACTGTCAAACGTGCTGAGACGGTGTTCTACACATCACTTAAAACAGACTTGTTTAAAGGTTTTAATTCTGTGGCTTTCTTTCAGGCATCGTTGTCGAAGACGTGTTGAAAAAGGAAATGATCTTCTCACCAGGCTTACTACGAGTTGTCAGGGTCTTTTAGACTGGGAAGACTGCTGCGATTCTTTGAAGGTGCAAAAGGTGTTCGTCGATTGCTGTTTACTCTGGTGAAATCACTGCCCGGATTGGTCAATATTGCTATGTTGTTGGGCCTGATTATATTCATATACGCCATTATTGGTATGTCATCGTTCGGTTATGTCAAAAAAGAGCAACGGCATTACGGACGTGGTGAATTTTGAAACGTTTGGAAACTCCATGCTTTTGTTATTTCGGGTTGGAACAGCCGCGGGTTGGAAACACCATCCTTGATCCACTCATGGTATCTGAACCCGAACTGTGACCCGAATATGGATAATTGGCGGACCCAATGGAAACTGTGGAAATCGCTTTCTTGCTGTGTTTTTCTTCGTTAGTTACATTCTGATTATTTTCTTGATAATGATTAAACATGTATATAGCTGTTATTTTAGAAAATTTCAATGAGGCACAACAGCAAGAGGAGATTGGTGTGACAGACGATGATCTAGAAACCTTTATCCAGGTTTGGGAGGAGTTCGATCCCAAAGCAAACAACATTACCATTCATGTCAATCAACTGAGCGATTTTCTAGCGGCTTTGGAACCGCCGCTTCAAGTTCCTAAACCAAACAGGCACCTCTTTGGTGAATTACAGGTACCTCTTAAAACTGGATATCGCATCTATCTCGTGGATCTATGCAAGTTCTCGTAAGACGCGCCATGGGAGGTGTAGAAGGTCACGAAGAACATGAGATGGCCCATGTTAGTGGATCGTTTGGAGGAGCGATTCGCAAACATGCGCAAAAAGGAAACTGACCTCAGGTCTCTTCCTGAGCAGCATAAGTTTGAGATTAAGGCGGCGGTGACAAATTCAACAGGCCATAAGGATTTTCTTGCTAAAAAGAAGGCTGAGAGTCAGTAGGGGAGGAGCTTTTCATGCATTGATGAGCTGACTTCGGAAAAAGGGCAAAGCTCATGGGTGGAAGGAGAAACAAGTGGAAGACAACACTCGCGTGATAGGCATGCTGTGGCTAAGTCAAGCGAAGCGACACGAGGAGGAATCAACCACAGATGCACAAGATGAAGATGAGGAAAATACTAAGGTGAGGAAAACACGGAGGACGATTCTCCTACCGAAGTTACTGTTGTGGACCAAGAGAAACCTAAACCCTCCCAAACACTCTGAGTGTTCATTGTTAGCGAACAGGAGGAAGGTCACGGACGGCAACACAACAACACTGTCAAAATCATTCTTATCACAATTACTTGTATGGTGGTGATTAGGAGCGTCACTTTTAGAAATGCAAAGGGTTCAAAACGAAATTAATGCGGACTCAAGTCGTTAAGCTTATTGGATCGTTTGCTAAACTGTTCACTGAAAAAATGGAGGAACAGAGCAAGTTAAGCACTATTGAATGTTGCGTATATGCAGTGGTAATGAATGCCAGATAATGCCTCGTGGAGCCTGAGATACTTGATCAATGAGAGGGACTCTACCTGGAATAATTAGTCGATTGGGGCCCTCGCGGAGCTATCTTGTTATGCCCCCATGACAAAACCTTTACAAGCGTGAATCCGCTGTACGCATGACAGTTGCTCCGCGGCTGCATGTCGTATATTTTATACGTTAAAAATAACAGAAGGCCAATGCCTTTGTAAATATACTTAAAAATATTTTTGTTATTATTTGATCGTAGCTGAAGGGAAGCAATGCATTTAGACGGTTATTGCATTTTTGCAGTGAGCTCAATCCTCTTTGAGGTTCTCGCTGAATGAGATTTGTCGATGTTATGTCCAGTTTTTAAGGTTAATTTAGCTGACCGAATTTAAACTATCTAAAAAAATCAATTGTGTTTTTGTATTGCACACCGCCTTGCTAAATTAGGCGACGTATTTCGCAATTTTAAATCAATCAATTATTCCAGTTCAAATTAAAATATTTGTGTAAGTTGAATGAATGCGATAATTCTTATCTTATTATTATGGTACTCTCCTTACTGAGGAGAAACTTTTTTGGCACAAATAATTAAATTTCAGCTGCACTGCTGAAGGCAATTTCTTGCTTTCTCTTTATTGAGAGGGAAAGGTCAACGCCTAATTTTTAGTTGAGTCAAATTAGTAGATATTTTATCGTGGAATCAGCTGATAACGTTATCAGTGAGATTACTGTTGTGTACGGTTAAGCCTCGTTATTCTATGAGACAGTTTGATTCCTTAACCGTGAAATACAAAGCAGCTTTGATCAGACAATGCTCTTTAAAAAACTTGTTGAAATAAGTTCTGACAGAGCTTACTTTTTGTTTATGTCTCAGATCGGTTCTAAGGCGACAACATTTGATATTCTGTGGTTGTCTTAACGGCGCTTTTAACTTACTATTTATACATTTATTGAGGCTTCGATTTGCACAACATTTATCTCTGGTACAAGGTTAGCAAAATAGAGCAGGACCGTAAAACATCAGTCATAGTGTCTAGTATTAAAATTTCCATTTTCTCTATTTGGAATTAATAATTATTTAAAAATAATGTTGATATTTTGTTCTCTTACGGTACGTTAAGCTTGCTCCAGTGCTAAAGCGTAGTTATGTAAATATAAGATTGTGCCAAGGTGTTATGGTAACTTATTGCCGGTGAAACGGTTAGTTATGGACTGGTTTGACTGGGTAAGAATGCGGATCAGCGACCTTTGTTCGAGGGCTCAAGTCCTTTATCAACAATACAATATACTTATTGTTCGCTAGTGACAAGTGAAAGTTAAATTTCACAAGAATTTATTAAGATAGCTTTTTATACTTTTGTTTTCGTTTTAAGGTTGATATCTCCGCGTAATTGACAAATGTTTATCACAAAATTCACCCGCGGAGATACGTTTTTTTGTATTAAAGATAGCGTTTATTGAGAATGTGAAGGCTCGCTTAAAATGTGGCGCTTTCCAGCTTGCAGTTGTTGAAAATAACAAACCACAGTCTGGACCGTAAACTTTATCAAATCACGAAAACGCACCACAAGGAACATTGCATTGAAATAAATAGGCTTATTACCAAATTTGTGACAATTTTCAGCAATAAATTGCAGAAAATATTTCAGCTAACTTATTTATTTTGATGTAATAGGCAATCTTGTGTTGGAGTTTCTACTATGATTTGATTAGATTTACAAAGGGCGAGGTTTTGCTTAATATCTTAAACAGAAAAGGCCAAATGATTTGGCAACTTATTTATGTCAAAATTTTCCCAAATTCGCTACTACAAAAAAAATTTATTCCGTTACGAGGAAGCACTAGTGGGATCTTTTTGGTTCGTTTTCACCGAGATTTTTGTAAGTACAAATTTTATACGTCAAAACCATTAAACTCTGCGAACACATAAACCTTACGGCTTCTGGTTGAATATTTCCATTACAAAAGCTATTATATGTCTGTTCGCCTCTTCGAGAAGGAAGGAGCGAGGGGGGCGGTGGCGGGGAGGCCAATGCGTGTACGCTTGATTCCAGATGAAAGCGTCTGTCGGCCTGTCTGAGTATTTCCTTACTCGGGAAAAGTCGGTTGACACACAATACCCCTCTCCTTACTCAGGAATAGTCTATACGATAGCTAGTGTGGCCGAGGTGCACGAATATTGAGAGTACGCTTGAAAAGAGGACAACGTGTGCGCGGGTTTGGGCGCCATTCTCGATACTCCCACCTTTAATGCTCGATCCCTGGCTGTAAAGGCTATCGTACTGCTTCAGCTGGGAATCCAGCTCTGTCGGTTGATAGAGCAGGATCTCAATCACCCAATCGCAAGATCGCATCCACCAGTTCGCCCTCATTACGAATAGTTAAGCTGATCAAATGTAACAAGTTCGTTCCTTCGTGCAGTTCGCCCATATTGTTTTTGATCGAAATGACCAGGCTTTCCCTTGAGAAGAGCACGTTCTTCCGTTGAGAAACGAGTTGAAAGATTTGGGGGCGGACTGGTAGTGGTGGTGGTAGCAAACTGGTTGCATTAGATGAGGAGAATTTGTGGTGGAGGGGACGAACTTGCAAAAGGTCAAAAACCTCCATATACTATTTTGTTTACATCTAAACAGACGTTATATCTTAAGAGCGCGCAGTCACCATCCTTCCATCAACTTCCGTCTGAGGGCAGACAAATTAAGGCCATTGAATAAGAGTCCAAATCGGATTCAGTTAAATGAAATTATTGCTTCAATTTTCTTTTAATTTGCTTATATCTTGCTTATGAACAGCTCATCGAACAGAGAATAGTAGAGAAAGTGAATGAGTTGCTTGAGATGGAACCTATAGCGTTTGGTTTTAGACGCCGACACCAAGTCATTAAAACGTTTGGTCTCGCAAGCCACGCTAGACACTGCAGCAAACAGATGCTGTCTCGAGTTTAGTGCTAATTATTACAGTATCCACCCGAATAACATGAGGTCAGCGTCAGATGCAAGCAGTATAGTAAGCTACGTTGGCAAGTCAGGAAGGAACGTGAGCAAAAAACGTTGCTTATATATATTGCTCGTTTAATCAGTCTGTTGTTAGTTCATCGCTCATCTGCTGGTTTTTTGTTTTGTTTTTTTTTTCACATAGGAGAAACTTTGTTTGAGTTTTTCGCCCTGTAACTTTACCAGTAAGCTCGACTTGAGATTGTTGGCCCAGTTTTCTAGCAAGAGTCCAAACAGACAAATTTCGCGTGATAATGACCGGGATGAATGACAGGGAAACAGAAAAATTTGCTCAGTAAAGCTCTCTTCAGGCCCCCTTCTCACTCGTCCTCCCTCACCCAAGTTTTGCGCGGCTCGAACGTTTTACTTTCGCCGGCTCAACTGTCTAAAAGTTTTGAAAAAGCCCCATTAACTACATACAATTTGTGAATTTAATTTCCTTAACTTAACATGAAAATTCAGCAATTTACCTTCGTGATAACTGAAACTTGAGTTCTCATATTCTCTTATAAAGTGACAACTTTTAATCCTTTCTTTTTAATGAATACTTTTCTTTCCCCGGTCGGGAAAATAGATTCAAGTAGACTGTAGGTCTTAAAGTTTTTTAGTTGATAGAGTATATCGAAATTCATCAGCGCAGGAGTTTTTGTAATTAACTGTTGCGATTGCATTTGCTGGTTCAAATTTCATTCGATTCGAAACAAAAATTAGTGCAATTTTCAAATAATTAGATTTAGAAAAACAAAAACAATCAAACAATTGGTCCAGGCGTAAGTTTGGGTTTATCAGGATATGGGATGCACACGGGAAGTTTGGGGACTGTTGAAAAGTGAGCAAATAATACTCAAGTCGTTACCGATAGCCCCCAAACTTATTGATTGCTCTCCAAACTTTTCAAGTGCGTACCTCTCGACGAAAGCACAGCTGATATATGAACCCTTTGTTTTCTGACATTTCAACGTTGTAGCTTAGAAGTTCCCTCTGCTACACGCCTCACTGGTACAGACTCGTCGTTAGCAAGCACAATGTGAGTATGAAGCACCCTCGCGCAAGGGAATTTTATTAAAGGGATTTACAAGCTATGTTGAAATTTTTGATATTTAACACATTAAAAAAGTCATGATTCGCTATTTTCAGATGCTCACATTGGCCGCTCGTCTCAGAATTCGCCCACGCTGTCAATTTCAAGACTCTTTTTTTCTATTATATTTCAAATGATTGTTAACTTGTTACCAGTCAGCTAAGCATCTGGTGTCAAATCTCTATGGCCTATGATTCGCAATTAGCCGGAAAAAAATGCGCCGTAATATTGACTGGAAGCTGTTCGTATTGAGACGTAATTAGTTCTTAATTTGGTCCTTACAAGAACCAGTCCGTTGTAAGCGGAAAGATCAGTAATTGTTTTTATGCCCTCTTGGGATCTGTATTTGCATCTTCACTTTATTTTGAACTTTCAGTTGAAAGGACAAGTTCTTGCTATGTCATGCAAATAAGTTCCTAAGCGAAGTTTTGTTGATTTGGTTTCTTAGCAGTAATTTTTCCCATCAGCTTCGTTAACTTTGCATGTGGCGCTTACGTCGATACCAATTATTTCAAGAAAGAATTCAAAAATAGGTTAACATGTTAGAAATGGTTTGAATTTTTCGCCTGGAAACAAAACCAGTCACTGGTTCATGCTGTGGATCGCTTTTTCTGGTAACTGGTGAAAAAAAGATGTTGAAATTCCGGTCGAGGAAAAAGGTACACTTCGTTCCATTTGCCTGTGACAGGTGAGGACAAGAAAACACGAAAAACATGAAGGAAGCGAACGCGAGGGTAAGACACCATTGAAGGACTTAACTTTGTGAAACGATTAACTTTGATTGTGATTAACTACGAAACAGTCTTCTTTGAAAATTTCATGTGTTCGGGGTTCTAATGTCGTTAATTCTCATCTGAACAAAGCCGTTCGAAGCTAAATATTGTAAATAGAAAGCTTAATTTAACAGCACGGATTTCAAGGCTCTCTTTGTTAGATAAACATTCACACAGGGTAAATTTATCAGTATCATGGAAACAGAGCGTTCGCAGGTTCTATGAAATTTAATTATGTCTTGATACCCGTTTAAACAGAAACTTTTAGAGCTTATTTCACATGCATCTTTGTAATTTCTATGACTGTAATCCTCGAAAGCAAACTACTTTCAAGAAATCCAGTTAAATGTTGTTCAAGGTATTCGAAGTTACCCTTTTTAACGGCAAATTAAATTTATATTTACGTCGATAGTTCAAAGCCAAAATCTTAACAATGAGTTATGAGAGCTCTGAATCTCATAAAAGGTATCGTTTGAAACACATACTGGAAAACCCTCGGAACCGAGTAATAAATTTTGGAGAAATAGTACACTTTGAACTGTTCTAATTTACCACTTTACTTGTAACTACCTCATCGTAATCGATTATCGTCCATTATTCTTTCATAATAGATGCATTTGATGCAAAAAAGCTTGTTTATTTAACCGCTTAACTGCAGTTGAAAGTTGGAAAGGTTTTGTGAAAACTCATGAACATTGGCGGTCAGTGTTTGAAGGCCTTAAATAACAATTCCTTTCACTTAGCTCCGATCTGAAATAAGGAACGGGCACATACTCATAACATTACTCAACCAACAACAATCTGAAATTAAACTATAAATATTCACCGTCGAATTTCAATTTAAATTCAACGAGCTTGTCAGCTGTAAAAAATAGTTTCCGATATGCTGAGAAAAAAACCTGTAAACACGTTTTTGCTTTGTTCCCTAAAAAGGGCGTTTAACTGAGCAATGGATGTATTGTTGCAACATATCGTTTTTGGCTCAATGTTCCGTCTGAGGAAATTTTCTAGTCTTAAAAGAGTAAGTAAAGATTGAGGTATATTTACAAAGTATTTCTGTTTTGGGAATATTCTTAAGTTGCACATGCAAACAATTACCAGACTCTGAGTCTCATTATTATCCTATTTATCTGAGTGTGAAATCGTTCACAAACAAATAGCCAATTCACAGACCGGCAAAATTAAAATTTTTATTTTCCTCGCATGATTTGGCCATGTTATAATTGTCATCTGTAAGAATTCTGCCAGCTTTCGTGGGTCAAATTAAATGTATGGTATTTGATTAAGCTCTAAATTGTTCAGAAAGGAGCGAAGTTAAGAAGTCTGTGACAAGTCACCCCGTTTGAAATAATGGAGAAGAATTTGTTTTTAAATTATTGAAATGAAGGTGCAACCTTAAAATTTTGGAATGAGAAATTGAAGACTGATGAGAAGTCTGTTTCTCATGGCAAGGTTTCGTTTCAGTTTCACTGACAAAGAGCTCTGTATAGTTTAGAACACATTTGACACCTTAATTCAATGCAGTACTCACGGAGAGTAAAGTTCTCACAAAGCGGGTCTTGATGTTGTAAAGTTACCGCAAGAACAAGACATGACACGGCATTTAAGGCTGCAAACTTTCACCGCCCAAGTTTGCGTTCGTTCCCAGCGCCAAATAAAAGTTTGGCAAGCTAAGCATCAACAAGTAATATTTCCGTGTCTATCATAACAACAAACACAATTAATGGCATATTTAAGAGGGAAAAAGTGTGTGGAGTGACGGAAATCCAATTAACTTTCTTAGACTACTAATCCATAACCGTTACCAAAACTGCGTTAAAGTGTATGTACGTTGCTTTCTGGTAAGAGCACAGAAGCGAGTTGTGTTACGACCCGTGTGTCTTGCAAAATGAAGCTTAAATCTTCTGATTCGTCTCTCTAGAAATCTGATTAAACAATCTCCATCCTTAACCGACCTTGTCAGTTTCTTCTGGTAAATTCTCGCCTAGTTTATAATTGTTTACTCCAGCAAATAATCCTTAGAAGGATTCTCTCCGCAATGATTCTCCGTAATATGCATGGCTGCGTTCAATGAGTACTCACTATATATATATCCGGAATAAACTGACCCATTACAATTGATTTAAGATGTGAGCGGGCAACGCGTTAATATGTTATTGACCCTGGGGATGCAAGAGGCTGATTTACGATATGAACGTTATTTTCGTCTACTGAGGCATACTCAGATCGGATTGGTTTGTTGCAACCTTTCCCAGAGGATAAAAATCGAAGGCCAGACGCCAATGGCATATGAAAAATTTACCCGAACATAATCTCGAAAAGTCGAAAAGACTGCCAAGCACATTTATAAGTGTTCTATGGTTCTCTCTGTCTAAATATATTGGCTCACGTTCGTAACAAAACAAACCCTCTGAAGACGTTTTGTTGTTCTCTATGTATCAATGCGGTAGGAACAAAAAGCAGAAATTAATGAAGTTCTTCGCTTATTTTAACGACGTTTGTGTTCCAAAATCGAACAGACGCACAACAAATTAAAAATTGTGTTTTGTTATAGACAGGCAAAGTAATATGACTTAACTCGCACTCTGGTCTTGTAACGCTCAACTGCTGCCAGATTTGTTCCAGTTCTCGCTTTCTTAAACTCTCCACGAAAACTTTTAAATCCTTGCCACTGTTGTTCTTGTCTGCCAACAGCTCGTGCTAACCTTTTTTCTTGGTTTTCCTCTCGCTCAGTGCCAAATTTTTTTGTAAACTTATTCGAAACTGTGTTGCCCTGTCCAAAACAAAGAAAATAATTTTTTTTCGTCAGTTACATGTCTGTCAATATCAAAAGTAACAACACATCACAGAGAACGTATATTCTGTTTGTTGCAAGAGAAAATAATTGAACCCATTTTTATCTCTTGATCCCTCATGGTTTATTGATGATGAAATACATTCATGTATATACATGCACGTGCACATACTCAATTGCATAACTTCACCTTGAGGGTTCTCAGTTAAAAATTGAAAAAAATTGGTCAAGACTATTCACACTATATAAATGATGAGCATGACATCGTATTTAAAAATTGTTCGGAGGTTAAAGCGATCCGTGTCTCCAGTTTCCTTTGGAAAGGTATTTTAAATCTTTGGCACAGTTGTGACCTTGCACATTGGTAACTCGAGGTTATTCATTTTTTTCCCCTGGTTTTTTTTGTCAGGTGTATTATAAAAAAGGCTCGCAACACAAAAGCGCATCGATTTACTGAGAGCTCAGCAGTGAGTGTCTACATTGTGGTTAACCTGTTTCAGGCGTTCAGTTAGCAAAGCGAGGCGCGATAGACGCGAACGAGTGAAATTACAAGGAACTAGATCCAAGCCTCCCTCGTTCTCGCTCGGTCGCCACTACCGCGCCGTTTTCTATTTCGCTGCGTTTTATCAACTGGACGCCTGACAAAGGTTACGGTTTTTTTGTAATCAAGACATGCAGACATAGAAAGAAACTTTAGATAAATAAGCTAGAACTTTCTCAGATTCAGAATTAATAAAATATTTCTACTTTCACAGCAACAGAACGGTAATGTCACACAACTGAAGCAGCAGCACACCGCAGGAGCCGCAAGACTATCACAAGCCAGTGTAATAAGCTATGCAAGCCAGTTCAGCCGGGCGGCCCGGCGAAGTAGCGACACGAGTAGTGATGATGGAAAACCTGTCAGAGATTTCTTTAAGAATATAATGCAGAAACTGTGTCCTGAGCGGCCCAGATATTTCAACCGACCTCTGGCAGACAAACATGACTGTAATGATGAGGTGAGGTTAAAGAAACTTAATTTGACTTTACATTGAAGTAAAATAATGGAAAGTTAAGGCTTCTCAAGACAAGTTATTGCGTGCGCGATGTCATTTCCCCTAGAACTATAAGTGAAACTAACCCTTACCTCTAGCAGTTTAACAGACCTTCATAATGATGAAGCGGGTTTTGTGCGGAAGTCTCGTTCACATCGAGGAACTAATTGTTTTTCCTTCGGGATATCTTAGTAGTAAATCGTTAAATTTATAAAGTAAGTCTTAGGTCACTTCGGCCGACAGATGATCAAGCACAGTTATATTTGAACTATACGTACGGAGATCGGGGAATAATTCACTCTATCTATGTTCTACCAGATTAGTTTAAGTCGTCAAGGTGTTTTGGTCATTAAGGGAGTTTAATCTCTCAAAAGCATTTAATGACTTGTAATTCAAACCATGTCTTTATTCTTGGTTTACTGGATCGTAGTAATGTTACGAGAATAATCTGGTCGAAAAGGAGAGATGTCATGAGCAATGGTTCAATGCCAAACGCCACACAACTTCTGTATCTATTGCTATTGTTTACAAAACATAGCATCGTTTACACTTTCCATTGTGATTCTAAGTGCCTGTTTTCAAGCATCCTTAAAGGAAAAATGTATCCTTAGTCGGACTGCTTTGAAAAACCAATTATGATAAATATGAAAGTTTTTTAAGAGTCGTCATTCACTTAGCAATAAGTTTAAGTACTTCGGAGAATCATGTCTTTTGATAGAAACTTTCTCAGTCTTCCGGTCTTTCCAACCGTTACGTTGGGGATAATTTTATAAACAAGGCTAAGCGCGCTACAAGTCTGAAAGGAAAGAAATTCTTTGACAAATCTGTAAGCTCTTTTTCGGAGAGACAAAAAATTAGTCGTAGAAGCGAGCTGCGGTTCTCTTATACAACAGTGGCACAAGTAAAGGGTAATAGAATTTTACAAAACAAACAGCTTTCACTCCGGCATGTTTTTGATCATTCATAATTTATCATCAAAGTGAATGAATTCTGCAATCTGTTTTCCTCACAAAACTCAAGTGTTTTCTTGATACTTTTTCTCAATTCAAATGTTTAGTCTACACGCTACAATAGATTTTCTCTGCCAGTTTCTAGAAGTAAACCAGTACCAGAATGTAACGGACTCCCCAAGCAAGCTTGCCAGGAGATTGTTTTTTTTTCTCATAATTTCTAATGCTAGATACTGATAAGGGGATTAAAAATCGGAAATTTAAAAAATGAAGAATTTTTTTCAAGCAGAGGCATTTTGATTACGTGATATTTACAAAGATAGTGAACAACCTCTGATTGGACGATTTATAGCAGGTGAATTTGGAGGATATTGGCTATGACATCGACAAAGGGATGTGGCTCGAATATGAGCAGACGAAAATAACTGCTAAGGAGACCATCTCGCGTACAGTTTGATCTCGTTAAAAGCTGGTATATTGCTGGAAACCTTTAAAGTGATATTCAGTTTGGTTAATATGAACGTAGCCTTCACGTGAGCTTGCTCTGTATCTACCAGGTCGCGTCGCGTCGCGTCGCGTCGCGTCCTTGACAAGCAAACCGTAAGAGTCAGAGGTCGTTGAGTGGTGTGGGAGTGGAATGACTTACACAGAGCACGTTTATCCCTTTAACTCCCGAGATCTGATTGTTAATTCTCCCCTCCAGCTGCTAAACATTCCTTATAAATTGGTTATGAGAACTTGGTGCTGGATCAAGATAGCAGCTTCTACCTGATAAGTTTGAATATTCTCATCACCTGTTTGCTGAATATTGTATGGATATTATAGGGAGAAGTTTCATGTTGATCACTTCCGGGAGTTAAAGGGTTAATTAAAAGATGTGAACCTGACGAAACCGGATCGCGGGCTCTAACAACACCTAACTGCGTTACAAACCATTTAAGAGGCCGTTATATTTCCCTCTTGTTAATTCTTACTGCTGATATAGATTTTTTTAGGCTTAGACATTCTGATTTTCCTAAAATATGGTTGCCTAAATTGCCTAAAAATATGGATGCCCTTCGGATTCGTTCATCATTTGTCTTAAGAAGAATGCTTTCTTAATTTTTCATTTCTGAGCATCTGTCTATTTCAGTAACGCCGATAAAAGCTTCAAATTTTGAAGCTTTTCCGTTTCTAGCTCCATCTTGCAAAAATCACTGATATTGAGACCTGGTTGTCTGATAGTCAGATAGAGATAGATAACAACGAGATGTAAAAAAAAACCTTATTGCTAAGAGATGGAAAATAAACTAAAAAAAAAAGGAAAAACGATTTCCATTCTCCATTTTTCATGATTTACGTCAGACTAAACAAGCTTCAGTTTTATCTTTATTCCATTTTTGTGGGTTCTTAGTCTATCGGCACTTTAAAATCATTTGAATTTTTTTGTTTTCAAGATTTCCTCAAAATAGAAAAGCTGAGTTTCATGCAGGCCCGTTTACGCCACTTTATTTCTTTTATGCCGTTCAGCCAAGTATAAGCTTCTCGCCGTTCTTTGTGAATGTCTTAGTTACTGCAATCAAAACGGTTACTGTAGTGAGACGAAAACCACCAAACAGCCACCTCCTCGCCAAACAAAGCATGTTAGTGTTAATGCATTTTAATGCGAACAAGATTTGTATATCACAAACCATTTCTCTTCTCTTTGTTCGAGGTACGAGGCATACTGTGTTACCGTGGCAACTCCAATGGTTGCTGTCGTTCATTCTCTAAAAGCTTTTCACGAAGACGTAATCGAATGAAAAAAAAAATCTTTTGAAGAAAACCGCACGATAACAGGATTTCCTTACAATTTTGTTCTAAAGGGAGGATGAAAAGTGCCCGCAGCTTTTTTACAGGCTTCTCTCCAACTGTAGATGTTAATTGTTACGCAATAACTGCAGAGGAAAAAAATCCGTTTTCTGCAACGTAGCTGTATAGCTTGCTCCTCATTGGCTTGTCAGGAATATTCAATTATTCAGGTTCCCACACGCAAAACCTCAAACTTTTGTCTTCGCGTAAGCTATAAAACGAGCGGACACCTGGTCACTGAGATGAAATGTTTGATCTCTTTAGACGTCTATACTCTTTTGCATTAAGCTTCTGATTCCGGAGATGAATTCATCTTCCGCTCTTGTTATGACAACGTTTTATTAACTACACCATACATGGATGCTCTTAGTGAAACCTGGGTGGACTTCCTTGATAAGTTTAACTCTTCAGAGGTAGGCTCATAATACATTACGACTAAATCTTGCGTTACTTTTCTGTGAACATAAATAATTCTTGATTGTGATAAAGATTCGGCAATGATATATCCATTTTCGCACGTGGGTCTAAGTTGATATGATAAACGACTTACAAGACGTCTGGCCACCGTTGAAAGGTACTCGAAGTTAGAGAGGTGAAATCTTGAGTATTCAGAGGCGAATTCTTACAAAGATTTCGTCAAATTTCGGATGCGTATTTTAAAAATTATATTATTGCACCAAATGTACCCGTTTGCTACCGCTCACACAGCTTAAAACTGTAATTTTGAAATGATTATGTGGTCTTTGTACAAATTAAAAGTAAATCCATGATCAACAACCTCTATGGGGCCTAATTGGCAAAATATAATTCACGGAACATCTTAAAATTCTTCATTGGATATATGTACAATGACAACTATTAAACAATGCAGACTGACGCTTTTCCGAAATCGTCTCGCTTGTTGACTCGTATTCGCCGGTTACTTCAAAGAACAACAAACGTGCATTTTTTCTTAAATGATTTCAAATAAGCTATCTATGCCAACACTTTAACTGCATGTAATTTTGACTCAAATATATTCCATTTTTAAGCCGTAATTGGGATGTTTTGTATTTACCTGAAAAAATGCAAAATAAGAAGTCACGCTGGGTTTTGTTAAGATCATCAGACGGCCTTGAGGAGGAAGAATTACTTCCTTTGAGCGTTGTTCCTTATCTAAGAACGTATTGGATTTTGAAAACACTTTAAGTGCTTTACCATCTGTCGAGGATATTTTTTAGATGCGTGTATCAAGAATCTATTGTTTGCCACTGAGAAAGATTACTCTAACATAACATTTTGTCCCAGTCATTTCGAAGCAATGGAAATTAGTGAAAGACTAACTGAAAAGAAGTGCAGACGGCTCAAACTAACTTGATCATTTTCAAATCAATTTTAAGTCATCCATTCTCACGGTGCAGTCGTGGAGGTGAAATAATAGAATACTGCCACTACTATTGCAACATGCTGTCGACATGTTTGAAGAGCGTTCGTGCCTCTGGTCTTAATTTTGAGTACTTATACATGTATGTACACAATTTACTTTCATTTAATGTTTTCCTAAAAATCTCCCTTCCGATTTTCGGTATCTATCCAAACACCGCCTCAAATCGTGTAAAGATGTTGCGAAGCAGCTGCCGAAAACCTTTATTATTGTGTCAGCGAATTTAACGAATTTCACTTGTTTAATAATGTAACGATATCGAAAAAATTCCGCCTGTTGTCAACGCTTCACTAATTGAAAACGAAATCGACAAAGATCACTGGAGTGTTCTCGTTCTTTGGCTCCGTGTGTGTGCGGCGCGCGGTCGTTTGATTTGCAAATACGATTGAATACTATTATAAATGTATATATGTGACGTTTATGGTCAGTTGATTTGCGGTTAGGTTAGGAAGCCAGATCGGCTCTGTCTTGCAGAACAATTTTTCATATTAAATTCCTATCGCTTATAAAATGGCCTTAAAATTTTCCGTGCTCCGTCGAAGATCACGCCTTAAGTTTTCAATGCAATTTTTTTTGGATAATGTCGAGGCATTGTCCAGCTGGAAAGTGATAGCGCACATACGTATTTGCCTGAGGATGTTATCTCAATGTTATAGCAACTTTCGTACCTAATTTACAATTGAATCTATAGCAACTGCTAGAGGGGAGATTTTCGAACCATATCTAGAAGCTAACGACGGGTTAGTCCAGAAAAACTACGGGAAATTATACACAAGTGCTGTGCGGATCTTTAGTGAATCGAGTTCCACTACCGAATTCGCCGGTATCAAATTCAAATGTACACCGGAATACATCCAGAATACTGCCCTAGGTTTGCATTTATCAAACATTTATTTAAGTGACTTTTGTGAATTATTGAAACGGCTTGGAGAAGATAAAAGATAGCATCTTTTTACGAGTCGCCAGAAAAACCGCTGAGCGTCTGCTTGATGGCGACAAAATTCTTAAGTTATTTTCACTTGAAAAATTCGATTTATTGCAAGTCTCGTTGCCGGCGAAATTTTGGATTTAAGCGAGTTGAAATACCTTCCGATAAATAAGTCGTCTAGAAGTTTCACCCGTTTGCCCACAGGAATAAAACTTATGAAACCCTAACTAAAAAATAAACTGTTGTTAATCTTATGTTTTATTTTTCAGACGTTTATTGTAATTACGAGTCGCTTTGGAACACCCCATGTCCACAGACTTAACAAAGCCAAGTCCATGTACATATTTGGTCAAAATCATCCTGTGAGGAAGTTTTCACTGTACATAACTACAAATCAGTATCCTTTTTTATTTTAACAGATGCGAAGACTTTGACTCGATCTACATTATACTTTGTAGTTCTCTTCCGGTGCCTTTCAAGAGGACCGTGTACTCATTTCGCGATCATCTTCCGGTTATCGAACCTCAGGCTATCAATTAATGCGTTTTTTTTTGTGCGATTCTTATGTGATATAAAACTACTGAGCATAAACCTTTTCAAGCTTGGAAATAATCTGCCAATAGAGCTTTATACCTGCGGGTATTTAGCAACAGAAGAAGCATGTAACCACGGTTATATACTTCTACTGTCAGTTGATGTTACCGCCGAAGACTTGCTGCAATGATTTCCTTAACACTTCTCTGATATTTTGAATTTTTTGTCCTTTTGACTATTTTAGTAAACTGTGTTTTTCTAGCACTGACAAATCCACCGGAGGAGCCTGAGTAAGTATTATTTTTCAACAATCTTCTTTGGGTATATCTGATTACTTTGAGATTCTCCCAGCGAGGATTGTTGCATATTTTTTGATTGTTAACGGCTCGTCTCTTCTTTTTTCACTAGATATGTTTTTGCAGCTATTTATACCATTGAAATGATTTTGAAAATAATTTCTAAAGGATTTGCGCTTCATAAATATGCTTACTTACGAGACCCTTGGAATTGGTTAGATTTTGTGGTTGTGATTTTAGGGTAAGTAGCTTCAATTATCTCGACGGTGGCTCTGTTCATTATTATTCATCATTTTAGTTTCTGAGTAATTAACGACTGCTTTGGTTTTGGTTTCTTGCGCTCCTTGATTGGTCTAGAAATTTGCACACCGGAATCAGAAGTTGTAATTACGAGCTCATTCGGGTTTTCTGTTTTCAAGGAGTTTCCATGGTATCAGTTAAGACCCGACTGAATAACGTTTATAGTTGTTATGGTTTGTCGTTGATCCTTCTTTGCTTTGGTACTACGAAACTTGGCCAAACTTAGTCGAACATAGCTCATATAACATAAAATTAATGTTAACTATTTGAGATCCTTATCTTTCTTTAGGTATGTAACACTCGCTCCTGGCGTGCTGGCAAATCTGTCAGGGATTAGGACGTTTCGCGTTTTTAGAGCCTTGCGGACAATTTCAGCCGTGAAAGGTACGATGTATATAAGTTTTAAATGAACCAGGAGTTGATGAAGAGAAATGTGCCTCAATAAATGTTGTAAAGCAAACGTTCTGACCGCCCTATAGCTTGTTTTAAAGTTGCTGTTTTAAAAGGCGAAGCTGAGGAAAAACTTAAGTCGTATACACAAGCATGGGCAGCCAATGTTTTTTTTTTAATATTCAAGGAAGTTACGGAGGTTGCTGACAAAGGCTTTGCTTAAATTCTCTAGCAGATGTCTTAGTCTCTAACAATTCATACTTTTCATATTTGCAGGGCTAAAAATGATGGTAAACACCCTCCTGGTTTCAATGAAGATGCTATGGGATGTACTCATTCTCACTATGTTCTTCATTTGCATTTACGCACTTGTCGGAATGCAAGTGTTTGTGGGTGTACTAAGAAATAAATGCGCGGAGCCTGTGCCAGAAAATCTTCAAATTTCGTACAAGGATTACGCATCCAACTCAAGTGAGTACGTCATGTAGTTATAACTTAATGTCGCATACAGGATAAATAAGGTCAATCAGTAATCATAAAACAAACTGAACTATATAACTAATTGGTTATTTATTTATATGAAACAAATCAAGAGAGGATCCTCGTTTAAACAAATAGATTCCATGTTACCATGCGTCTGTTCTGTAACAGTAGATCGCAGAAAATGTCAAAAGGTAGTAAGTACGGCATTGGCACGCTTGGCTGCGCCTCGGGTGTTACGATTTTGTTCCCACCACAGCTTGACTTTATCAGTGATTTATTATGGGACAAACGCACTACACACGGAAATCGCTTGCAAGAACAGAAGTTAGACTTTGTCTTGTTAAACGAAATGGTTTGTATAAGTTATTAAGCTCATATCTTAACAAATCCTTGTTCAAATAAAATCCTTTGGTCACATTTACATGTTGCGCCCGTAGATGTGTGGATACTTGATCCCGATGGACAGCCTATCGTTTGCGGAAATATTTCTGGTGCGATGTAAGTGAATATATTCTTCATTTCATATGATTTGAAACGAGCTGATCGTCCTGTCAAATTTTTGGGGGAATCAAAGAGAGATACGAAGCAGTGACATAGTGTGCTAAATGATATGGGAACCAAACTCAAGAAGTGTCTTGTCCCTAATATACAATGCATATAAATATGTCAACTCCTGGAGAGAAAAATTATATGTCTTCACTACTTTTCTCCGACAGGCACTGCGCGGCCAATCAGAGCTGTCTTTCTCACGCAGGCGCAAATCCAAACTATGGATACACCAGCTTTGATCACTTCGGCTGGGCTATTATGACGTCATTTCAACTTGTTACCTTAGACTTCTGGGAAAATGTGTACAATAATGTGAGTGATAAAAGTTTCTGAAATCTTACGACACACTGCGTAACAAATAATTCACGTCAGTTAGTTGCATGAGAAAGTCAGTCAACCTGATTGGCAGACAGTCGGAGAGTCCTTGTGATAGACAAACTCAGTGGCAAACAGACACTTGGAAAGAAGCCGAGCAGTTAATCAATCAAGCTGGTTAAAAGACAGTCAGACGATCAGACAATTATTCAGACTATCAGCGTTCTAAGCCACACAATTCAATTAATTACTTCGAAACTGGCAGACAGAGAGTTGGTCAAACACTTAGCCCGCGTGGCTGGCAGACATTCGAAAATTCGTATTTTTATTATGAAAGAAAGTCAGACAGACGGACAAAATTTTACGTACAATTTAAACTGCATTTTTATCTTTTCAATGAATATTATCTAACATTAATGCAACTAAGTACGATAACTAAATGAAAATATTAAAAACAATAATAGTGATAATGATAATCGCAATAACGAAGTGTTTCCTTCTTTCATTCTGTTGCATTTGTTTGGTTTGTTATACTCAAGTCACGAGTGGTATTAACAGCTGAACATTTCTGTCTTTTCATCAGATCCTATTTGCCATGGGTCCCTGGTCTTTAATTTATTTCCTAAGCATTGTGTTGTTTGGCCGATTTTATCTCATCAATCTTGTTCTTGCTGTGGTGGCTGCATCTTATGAAAATGAAGTGCAAAACTCTCGACAGGTAAGTCATAAAATTTTCCGGCGAAACAGTGAAATCTGGTGTTTTAATGCAATCAGCGAAACCAGGAGCATTTGACCGACTGGCAAATTTAGGTGCGAAGTTGGACCAAAACAAATTTTTAGAAAACGTTTTCTGGTCTCTCCTCAAATGGATCAAATACCATATCTTACTCGACGCTTGCCGATGAGGATTAGGCCTCAAACTTCTGTTCTCTATTAGCAAGTGGCTCTGCGTTTTTATTAGAGAAAAAAACTGTTTGAATATATAATTTCACATTTAGGCAAAACCACCAGCATCATTTCTTCTGATTGGTTAGGTAATAAATCTCCGCTTGTTCTTAAGCCACAATACAGGGTAATTTAGATGCTTCTAAGTTATATGCTTCCTGCTAAACTCAAAACACGAATCAACCATATGAGTATTCGTACGATTTAGTTCCGTAGTTCCATAGCCCTGAATATAAGTTTGTCTATGAGACACAACAATTAGTTTTCAAACGGGAAGCAGACGGACAGAAATTATTTTTTTCGTATGGTGCTGGGCAGTGACGTCATGCTCATCCTCCTAAGTAACATTCTGTTCTCTTATTTCTCAGGATAATGACAGCTTACGTCTCCAGCAGAAACAACAAGGCTCTTCTTTCTCACTGCGCAGCCGTAGAAGTATTATGAGTCTCGTGTACGGAGAACAAGATGTGGTCCTGGACGAGTCAATTCACCGAGCCATGTTCGATGTGGCAGCTTATGATAAAACTCATGACTCGTTGGCTCTGACGCAGGCAGAATCTGCATCAGTTTTCCAAATAAATCAAAGTGAAAGAGACTCAAAGCAAACAAAAGTTATGAATAAAACTGCAGAGAATAACAATTCCGGTGAGAGTCATGTTAAACCTCTTAAAAAGTGCTGCTCTTGCTGCGGAGCTGGAATCTTGTTGAAGTGTGGTTTCGGGAGACCGTTCCGGAAACACGTAAAGCGGATCGTGGAACATAAAATGTTTGAGGCTGGTATCATCATCATTATTCTGATCAACACGCTGTTTATGTCCCTACAATATCATGGAATGAACGAGGATTTGGCATTAGCAGTTGATATTGTTAATCTGGTGAGTATGCAAGCAGTCCAACTTTAAAAGCGCGAACATTCTTAAGAATGTAGATGTTAAACTGAGGGATTCTTGTCTCACAGGTTTGCACCTTCATATTTTTGATGGAGATGATTCTGAAGTTGATCGCTCTCAAGCCAAGTGGTTACATCAAAAGCCGGTGGAATATTTTTGATGGAGTTGTTGTTATAATTAGTCTCATAGATACGGTATTAACTTTGTCAAACCTCATCGACAACACAGGAACAAGTGTTCTAAGGTCTTTCAGATTGGTAAGTACCGGCTCAAAAAATGAAAATTTGAACAGTTAGGGGGTTTTTCTTATGATTCTATTGACTCACGACACAACTGGATGTTGTCATTTAGTCAAGTCGGAAATTTTATCCCGGTTCGCGCGCTGAGATTCCAGACCGCTCGGTTAACTAATAATTTGAGACCCAGATCAAAACCAAAGTATGAAATTTTTGAAATTTTTTAAAAGCGGAGAGTGGTGAAGTGAGGTCTCAAAAAGTGAACCAAGTCCGTTTGTTTTGATCATACAAGGAAGCATTCAGCCTTGGACTTAACCTTGATACACTCTCCTTCTTAAAAAGGGCAAGAAATAAAATTCTCGTTCCTTGATGTTACGCAGTCGAATAAGCTCTAGGAAACAGATTGTTAGGCTCAATAACATTTTTTTAAAATCCATATTTAAGTTTGGAGGCTTAAATTTAAAGTAGTTTGTCAAAAGAAGCAAAATATATCAGTTTCCTTCAGCTGATAATGTTTACTTGAGAATCGCGTCCAACAGGATAAAGCAAAACTTTTTTTTTTCGTAGCGCGCGTTTGCCTCACAATATTTAAATCTTTCTGAAACCAATAAATAAGAGTGTTTTTCTTTATCTTGAATCTTGTAGGTCCGCATTCTAAAGCTCGCTAAATCCTGGAGTACGATGTCCAGTCTTTTAGCCACCATAGGTCAAAGTCTGGGAGCTCTTGCCAATCTGTCCGTCATATTAGCCATCATCATTTATATCTTCGCTGTGGTCGGAATGCAGTTATTTGGTTCATCTTACACAGCGGATAAATTCGATGGTGAAGTCCCTCGGTGGAGATTTACAGATTTCTGGCATTCGTTTCTGTTAATATTTCGGATTATTTGCGGGGAGTGGATTGAGCCTCTATGGGACTGCATGAGAGCTGCAGGACCCGCTTCTATCATACTCTTCATACCAGCTTTTCTTTTAGGACACTTTATTGTGAGTAAATTAATTACGGCAAGGTCACATGTCTCCATGCGCAATGAAAGAAAGGACATGTTATCATGTAAACGGAAATGAAATACGGGAATCCGATCTTTTGCGGTTAAGGTGTTCAAAAATCGTTATCCGAGGGTATTTTACAGACAATTCTAAACATGGACATTTTAAAACTGCTAAATGCTGTGAGGTCGAACTTCCCAATGCGTTTTACCCTTTGATGATGTATCGATGAAATTCAGAACCTTTTTTTCTGACACATTAATTCTCCTAGAAGCTCTGTTTTGTTCTCACACTCTAAAAGGTCGTGTTATTCTTTCCATAAGTTTGACAAATTGCTTTTTAAGATCGATAACAGTGCATTTTATTTCAGATCCTTAATCTTTTCTTGGCACTGCTACTGAGTTCGTTTGCTGGCCAAGCCTCGCTGTCTTCCGCTCGAGGAAACAAAAAGAACCGTATCTTAGGTCGGCTGAGGAAAGTTGTAATTGCATCCAACTTTATAAAAAGGATGAAATCCAAGGTGTGGCCCGCTCCGAACAAAGACACACAAACAGATGAGGTGATAGAAAGTAAGTGAACTTAAACAACCAAACTATTACACTACTCCTCACATGAACTCAATTTATAATGAAGAAAGAATGTGCTTTGTCTCTTTATTCGACAACCGAACCTAAAACCGACCATCTTTTTTGTTCTGTTACTCTCAAGACGCTTTCAACATTGTTGATTTTATAAGTATGCGGAACGTTCATCACATATGTACATTTTCCATGGCCTGCTTCATCAACGAACTCACTGTAGTTCAGTTGGTAAAACGTCCCAACGCGAAATTCGGGGGTCTAAGACTTGATTTTTCGTCGAGGACTCAGATGTATTGACTAGCTATTGCTTTTAATGATTTAAGGAACAGGGAGTTGATTGCGATAGATAAAAAGTGCTGACGAATTTTGCATGGGAGTAAAACTGTGTTCCGACGAAGGGTTTCTGCTCAGAACGTCAGCCTTTCAAAATTTGGTTTCATTTTATATTTACACCAAAAAAATTTGTCTTTTAGTCGGTAACGGCCATGCAGAAGCAATTAGTCCAGCATCGAGGAAAGCTTCTTGTGTGACAAGCCCGAATGATCCGCCATCAAGACGAGTGTGTTGTTGTTCGCTGAACATTCGGGAATACGAAGTCGACAGCTGTTTTCCGACGATACACGGCTGCTGCACGAAGTTTGATGAGACAACTTGTCACGTGATTTGGATCTGGATTCGTTACAAGGTGAAATGCTTTGTGGAACACAAGTACTTTGAATGGTTCATAGTGTTTCTGATTGCAGCGAGCAGTATTGCATTGGTAAGTGAAATTTTTCTTATGCGAAACATAGAAACACTTACTTCTTTACTAAATAGCGATCAGATAATGTTAAAACAACAAATGGTTTAAAATTATGAACAAGTGATGATATATTAATAAACTCACAATGAGATTGGGAACACAAAAACAGTGTTTACGATATACTGCCTAGTGCGCACGAATGACTATGGATCGCCGCTGGTACAATTTGATCAAAGCAAGCGACAAAGGAATTTGACGGAACAAAAAGGAGTGAGGAAAAACCAAGCCATTTCTGTAAACACAATTAACTAAAAAAAAAACCACCCCCTTCCTATGCTTAAATATTTAGTGTGTTAGATTCCTAGTAAAGACAAGTAGATAAAAAACAACCGCAGCTGTCTCCGACAAGATGTTTAGACATTCCTTTCTTCCTCAGTGAAAATATCGATTCCATACATAATTCCCTTTATAATATTTCTTTAGGACATAGGACATAGGACATAGCTTTTGGTATGTTTTCTAGTTGTGTGGGTGTATGTGTGTGGCGGGGGGAGTGGGGGGGGAAGGAGGGATGGGATGGGGACAGGGAATGGTAGGTAGAGAAAAATAGGGGAGCTATCGTTATGATTCGGTTTTCAGATAAAAGAAATCGAACAATCAGTCCAAAAATTGCTCTTAAAGTGTCATAAACGTTTTTGTTTAAGGTCTGTGGCATAAAAGGCATTTTTTGTAACCGATATATCGATGTAACCGATATTTTCAAATTTCGTCTTCGAACTATAGTTCGAAGACGAAATTTGAATTAGAAAGACGAACCTTAAAGCCAATTACGTACCAAAGTTTTTCAATAATTATTGGTAAACATTTCTTTCGTAGGCTTTTGAGGATGTGCACTTAGACAGCAGACCGATATTAAAGGAAGTGTTGAGGGTCTTAAATATCTTCTTTGCTGTTGTGTTTGTGCTTGAATTTATCCTCAAACTCATCGGTCTCGGCTTCACCACATATTTCTCAAGTGCCTGGAACTGGCTTGACGTCGCGATTATTGTGGTAAGTAAATTTACCTTATGATGAAAATTTCCAGGTGTAAAAACTGCGCTCAAAGGCAAATTCTAGGTCGAATCTATATTAGATCTTGCCATTTTTAATCTCTTGTTTCCGAGGTTAGAGGATCTAAATTTCATTCAGTAGTTTCTTTCCAGCCCATCTCGTTCACTATTGCTCCGCTCTGTTTATCGAGAAAAGCTTTTCCTTTTAATAGGGCTGCTCTATGACACATTTAAATAAAATTTATATTTGTTTTGTCATCGAAAGAGTTATCCAGCTCCCCCGGGCTATTTTGCTTAAGAAAGTTATACAGTATAGACTTCATCTCAGCTTTTGACGATCACCAAGTGGGTATCCATTTTGACTGATTTGCAGCAGAGCAAAAAACAATCTCCTGCCCTCTCACGTCATTCTCATTCCTTCCTCATTTATGTGATTAAATTTCCTTAATTTAACTTATCCGCTTAACTTTTCTTATAGGTTTCTCTTATAGCTCTGTTTGGTAACGAGGAGGTCATGTCTATTCGGTCTTTGAGGACGTTAAGAGCTCTGCGACCACTAAGGGCGATCTCAAGATTTGAAAGAATGAGGGTGAGTTATCTTATGTTTATACAATGTTTTTATTCAAACAAGTTTTACAATAACACGTTGGCCTTTTAATCTTAGTTCGAGCCTAGAAAAGAGGTTCATTTTCAGAAGAGATCGCTCATTATTTCCCTTTTCCTGGGAAATTTTTTTTTCGAATGTTCTCGTCGATCGACAGATCTGGAATGTGTGAGCTAACCTTCCTGATGATCTCACTTGACCTTCTTGCTAATACTCTAATCCATGCGACAGTACAATGTCTTCAGTTCAAGAAAAAGACTAATGTATGATCTAAATTTGGTGTGCGTGTCGCAAAAATTAGAGGGAAACAGTTATCCCCATTTTGTTCATGTTACCAGCACGTATATATTTCGATTCTCAGGTGGTCATCAGCTCTCTGTTTCACGCCATACCTGGGATTGCCAACGTTCTGCTGGTGTGCTTGGTATTCTGGCTGATATTCAGCATCATGGGAGTCAATCTTTTTGGCGGGAAATTCTACAAGTGTGTTGACGCGCGCGGCGTCAAATATGACGCTTCTGTTGTGCCAAATAAGACCGTATGCCTTCAGAGGGGAGACCGCTGGATTAACTCTAATGTCAACTTTGATAATTCTGGAAACGGATTCTTAGTCCTTCTTCAAGTAGTAAGCTGAATATTTTTTGTAAAATCGTTTAAAAAAAGGATTTATTTGGTTGTATTTCTATGCGTTTTTCGGATTATTTCATTAATTGTGTGATGGTCTCTTGTGACGCGTGAATTTAGGTCGCTAAGACAGTTAGCCACGTCAGTTATAATTCTTGTAATTGTTCGTATCATATTTTCAGGCTACTTTTGAAGGATGGATGGAGATAATGGAGGACGCTATTGATGCCACTAAAGTAAGAAACATCGACTCTGTCTTGCCTCTGCTGGTTTACATCGACAGAATTAAACAGCACGCCACGTGATTTCCTTTAAGTTATGACCGCATTCATTCAGTTTAAGAACAGCGTAATCAGACTGAAACAAGGCCGTAATCATATGTGCTTGCAAACCTTGTAAATTAACCGCTCCACCTACCGATATATTATCTCCTTGTTTTACAAGTTTTATTTTTCCATTGAAATGATACATTCGCCCTTTTAACATAGCATGGACATGTTTTTCTTCACTTTAAGTGTCAATGCAGAAAACCGATAAGTGAGAATTGAAAAAATCATTAGATAGGGAGTATCATTTTGACAAGTCCGTAAATTCTCTTAAATTATATACTTGGAAATGCTCAGCAGTTGGAAAGGAGAATTGGGAATCTGATCTTAAGACTGACTTAAATCAAAGGGTTACTGGGTTATTATTATTTATCGTTTGTAGGTAGATCAACAACCCGTGAGGGAAAACAACATGGCGGCGTACTTGTATTTCATCGTTTTCATCATCTCTGGATCTTTTTTCATCTTAAATCTCTTCATCGGTGTCATTATTGACAACTTCAATCATCTCAAGCAACAGGTTAGTTAACTTCTATCTTATCAATGTACAAACCCTGCCTGAGTGTTCTTCTCTTCCGGGATAAGAGAAGACCAGTAAAATAAGTTAACTTAACTCAAGCTTCATTTTTATGATTTGTATATTATTAGACTATACATGTCATTTAGCCGACTTGCTAAGATCCTAGACACTGAGAGAGAAAGGTCTTGTAAAAGATTTGATTTTTTTTCACGCTCTACCGACAATACGCGACAAAACTGTTTTGAATAGGACCTTTGATGCATTAAACAACGTGAATGTTTTCTCCACGCTATAAACTGTTGCAGTGCAAAATGTCCCCATGTGCCCGCGTTCAAGAAAATAAACAGGCCACAAGAAAAGAAAACTCTCAGACATCGCAAGGTTTTTGTAACTGACTCTAAATGCTGAGCTGCCCTTACTATGCTTTCCATCAAGGTGAGAAACATATTTTTGATTTTGTTTTCCACAGATGGAGGTTTGTGGCTCTGTCCATATCTTTCTTACACCAAACCAGAGAAGCTGGATGAACGCGATAAAAAATGCTGCAGCTATAAAACCAAAGAAGAAAGTTGAAAGACCACAGGTAACGACAGAGAAAAGTTGGAACTTCTGCTGTTTGACTCAATACTTAACATTACATCTTCCTTGTCTGTGTTTATGTCGTAAAATGTGAAGGAAGGGGGGGGGAGGGTAACCCGCGATGGAGTAGCATCCCATCCAGTGACGAGAACCACTGATTCCTGTCAACAATTATGTTTTTGCAGAATCGCTATCAAGCAATGGTGTTTGATATGGTGGAAAATCGTAAGTTTGAGATCTTTATCATCCTGGTGATTACAGTGAACATGATAGTTATGATGGTGCAACATTATGGCCAGCCCCCACAAGTCACACGGGTGCTCGATATCCTTTGTCAAAAATAATCCTTATTTACTTTATCACTTATGAGTATTTTGCGACAAGGAGAACAGAGGCTGCACACTTTCAATGAAACACACTAATCGACCAATTAGCGTGCGAGAGGTTTCTTACTTATAGCTAGAAAAACCTGGCGGAATTTTTTTATAGCATGCAACTAATTATAAGTTAGTGAATCATATTTCTTAGCTGTAAATATACGATATTTTCCTTAATAAGAGACTGCCATGTGCGTCCATCACATATCTTCAATATCATTTTCACCTGTATTTTCATCATTGAGGCCCTGTTGCGAATCATTGCCCTACGATGGGGATATTTCCTACAGCGCTGGAATGTGTTTGACTTCGTCATTGTTTTACTCTCCATAGTGGGTAAGTAAATTATTGGTAACCTTTGATTTTTTTCAGTTACAGCACAGCTGCTCTCGGTCTCGTCATTCCGAGAAACTTTCATGATAAATTAAAAAAAACTGCACAGATTTGTGTGACTGGGGGTATGGGCTTCTACCGATATTCGCTCAACGCGGTCTTTAAATAGGAATAATTTAATAACTTCGTCTCTCCGATACTTTCAGCCTCAGTTATCTCAAACCCTTTGTAACTCGTGTCCGAAAATCTTTTTCGCGATCAGGATTATTCTCTCTTCTAGAGATTATAAAAAATTTATAAGCTCTTGCTCTCTTATAATATTATAGATTTTGTTAGCTGATTTGGAAAAAAGATATGTCCTTGTCGGTGTGCGCAGATTTTTTACGTCCCACTTTCGACCCGGAGTGGCACTATCTCATTTATTCCTTCATTTGTCTTTATGATTCAGGTATAATAGTGGAGAGCTTAAACAAAACAGGAATCATCATAACACCCAATTTACTGCGCGTTGTTCGCGTATTCCGAGTTGGAAGACTACTACGCTTCTTTGAGAAAGCCAAAGGGATTCGACGATTAATGTTTTCACTGGTTGTTTCCTTGCCAGCTCTCTTCAATGTGGGTGCCATACTTTTTCTTATTGTGTTTATCTACGCCATTATTGGGATGTCATTCTTCGCGCATGTCAAGAAGACAGGAGCGTTAAATGAAGTGGTTAATTTTGAAACCTTTTTAAACTCGATGTTGTTGATTTTTCGTCTGATGACAGCAGCGGGCTGGAACGATGTTTTAGAGCCCTTAATGATAAAACCGCCCGACTGTGATCCAAATTATAAAGGACTTTCCAACGGAAACTGCGGAAATGGTTGGATTGCTGTTTGCTATTTTTCCAGCTTTATCGTAATTATTTTCCTAGTTCTTATTAACATGTATGTGGCGGTTGTATTGGAAAATTACAACAATGTCATGGAGCAGGAAAAGATAGGAATTACCGGAGAGGATGTAGACTTGTTTTATCAGCACTGGAAATTGTATGACCCCGATGGCACCCAGTATATTTATTACAAGGATCTTTCAGACTTTCTGCACACCTTAGGAGGAAACTTGAAGATTAAGAAGCCAAACAAGGCCGCATGCGCATTGCTGAACATACCGCTGTACGAAGACGACAAGATTTTCTGTCTGCACTTGTTGCAAGTTTTGGTAAAGAGAGTTGTAGCCGGATACGAAGATAGCAACTCCGAGGAGTTTAACATGGTCATGAAACGAATGGAAGAAAGATTTAAAACTAATTTTCCTGCTTCTAATGAGAACCGTCCAACCATCACGACAATGGACAAAAAGCGACAGATTGCGGCTGCGAGGGTCATAACACGTGCTATCAGAAGATATCGAGAGAGGAAACGGAGAGAAGCTTTCAGACTAAGTCTTGGTGAGACAAAAAGTTCAGTAGATGTGGGAATGATCCCGCACTTAGGGGAAACAAAAAGCCGTGTAGCCGCCTTAGTTTTAACTGAAAAGAGACTGAGTGATTCTCTCCCCGACTTATGCAAAAGTTCTCGCCAGGCAGGCAGAGAAAACTACAAAGTAACTATAACAAGGACGCCTTCATTCGACAGAGCCGTTTTCAACAGAGAGGAGGTCTTGAGACAAGAAGCACTTGTTAATGCTCCGCTAAAGAACGAAAAAGTATCGGAACAACCTAAAAGTTACGAAAAGTGAATACTGACCATCCTGAAACCACTTCAAATTTGATAACTGTTTTTTAATTTAACTGCGTTTGATTTAAATATATCACAAGTTTTGTAAAGAATATTAAAGATGAAACTTCTTTCAAAGAAAACAATCGACAGCGTTACTTAACGTATCGGCTTAACTTTCTTTTCGAATGCGTTCATTTTTTCTGTTCCAGTGAAGCGTAAATAACTAGAATGAATGTTTTTCTATTTTGATGATGTATCTCAAAGGAGAGATTCAAAGGGGTCGTTGATTGGTTGTTTCTCGTTTTTGAACTTTCGCATGCATTTGACCGACCAATATCAGATATAGTGTATGAAACTCTGAACAGCTATGTCATCGGTAGACTGATGTAGCGAGCTGTCCATTTTTTATTATTTTTTTTTTCTAAACGCATATTATTATACAGTTGAAAGAAATACAAAACGCTCAGGCCGCGCTGGAGTGAGAACAGAGAACAGAGAACCTCAGACCCTTCTAGCTGAGGTGGGGGCTCCCCGGACAACTTTTTTTTATAGATTTCTATTGGTCAACCAATACAACAAACTTCATGTTTTTTACCAATCAGAGCACGCGTAGTATCCCAATTGTTCTGTACTTGCGGAATGATTTGATGTCATAAAGGGTTACGAAGCAATGCATCGTGACGCAAGAATTGAATCAAGAGCAGGAAATTCTATAGTCGCCAAACTTTCAGTTGAAAGTAAGCTTCCTCGGTAATGCGACAATCTACCTTCCCATGCATTCTCTTGTTCTTGATGTTATGCTGTACATCTGGCAAATATTTATCTGGAAATATCAAAAATGGACAAAGTTGGGTGTTCGTCTCTGAATTTTCCTTCGTTGATGATCAAGGAAAGCTGGAATACAAAGTGGAATATTCTGTAACAGGAGAATGTTGTCCGAGTTTGGCGTATTATTCTCACGACTCGTATAAAACCGTTTCAACCAATAATGACATGGACTGCCAATCTAAGCTTTCTCGTGCTCAGGGAATTGTTAAATTTCAAAGTACACCGACGAACGGCAGTTCAAACATCTCAGGAAATTATTCATCACAATGCTTCCATATCATCGACAAAAATCTTCAGAAATGCTCGGGTATTCTTCGTGTTTATTCACCAGACCAATGGTGGTTCTTTGCACTAAGTCACTGTAATAGTTCACAGGGATTGGACATTTCTTATGAATTTACTTTTACAAACAGTGACAACTGGGAGGAACATTTATCAGGTGAAGAAATGCATGGCGTTGAGAATCTAGCAGTGTCATTTGGATCCATACTTGTTTTATTTGGGATTGGTTTACTCTTTGCACGAAGGCTTCTTCAAGTGGGCAAACTACACAAGGCCTTCAAAGTGTTCATGGCATCATTAAGCTGTGAAGTAATCGCTCAGCTTCTTATTTGTATATACTACATACCTTATGTCCGAGGTGGAATACAAATTCCCTATTTAACAAATGCTGCAGAGCTACTCCATCTTACAAGCCAAGTCACTTTTATTCTGCTACTAATTTTGTTGGCACATGGGTGGACGATGACCAAAGCCCGCATCAGCAGAGATCTTGCTAAGTTTTGTTCGCTGCTCGCCTTTACCTACGGATGTCTGTTCGCGTACAAACAGGCATTTTCCGACCATCTGATTGCCCATTTTTTTCTCGAAGGTCTTGCAGATAAAGGGTATCAATTTCTACGGATAATTGCTTGGGTTTGCTTTGCATTTGGGCTATATTTGTCCTTCCGAAATCATTCTGATAAGAAAATATTCTACCTTTATTTTGGAGCTCTCTGTTCCGTGTGGTTTTTGTTTGAACCATTATCTACCTTAGCATTCTCTTTCCTTCTCAGCGGGCCAAGTTCAATGAAAATAATGCGACTTTTTCGCTCAACTTGGCTTGATATACTGGGGTTTGGCGGAATTTTGCGTCTTATGCTACCAAGTATGGTTGATGTGGTTTTCCCTCATCGTGTTCCTGTAAACGAAGTTGATACTGTACAAGTTCAAGATTGGAACAATTTTCAGCGAACAGAGCACTTAAATTATCATTTCTAAGCTAGACAAAGCGGGCAATAATACTTGTGTGTAACACACAATTTCGTAAAGCAAATTAATTAATCTCGCTGGAATATCTCAGGATATAACTGCAGCAAAGTGGAGCAATACTTCAACTGAGAACTTTCCTCAAAGTGATTTTTGCAGAACGTTTCTGCTAATAAAGTCTTAAACCGTGATAGTTGGACTGCACTCTCTTAAATTTTATTTCCAACTAAAATCTTTGAGCTCACGTGGGGTGAAAAGGTGTGCATTAATACAGTGATATAAATATGACGGTAACAGGCCAAGTTCTCTTTAGCACACAAAAAATAGAGCATGGTTTGTGTAGCCAATCAGAACACAGGATTCGCTTCGTTCATCTCCTCGTAGCTGTATAGACTATTTCGTTCCCAACCTCTCACGAACCAATTGCCTGTTTTCAATACTCTGTCGTGTGTGACACTTCAAAGCGCGCTCACTAACCGCCAGCTGTGTAGGTTACACATTTTATGGAAACGCTAATCCTCTATTGATTCATCAGTGCTTATCAAATACTTTACAAATGACCAATAACAAAATAAAATCTCTTATATACTCTCTCATCAATCTGATCTCTCTTTGTCGTTAAAATGATATCATTTCTTCGTATCCCCAATTCTCCAATCCACAACAGTGTTAGAAAAGAAATAAACGTCTTCATTCCTTTGTTTTAGATTTCATTTACTCCAAAAATATCTTATCTTTTAATTGGGATGCTTGCTCTGTTATTAGTTAATCACATGGACTGAAAGTGTTACAAAATACTTTATCGTCTTTGCTCGATGTCATGCCAAATTGGATCAAACAATTGCCTGTGTTAATTATATATTAATTTGTTTTTTCTTTAACAAAGAAATTTTCACCTGATTTAAACGAAAATATATACAAAAGATTTCAATAAAACAGAGATCAGAGATAATATAGCCATGAAACTGGAAAATCATACTTTGAGGGTAGCACGTTGAAACATATAACTTCTAATTGTGCTTACATTCAGCTAGTGGGAATCATGTTTTCTAATGAAAAAGAGCCGACATTTTGTGAATTATTTTATAAAATATTTAAAATTTGAGAATGAGTTGAAAATAAATTATAGGTGTTTTGTACTGATGCACCTGCAGAGCGTAATTCAAAATTCCTCAGTCAAATATTTATGCCCAAAATCCATGAAACGACGCTTTTTACCTACATAAGGATAGAACATGAATCATTTGAGCTGTAATGCTTTTTTTGTCATATTCATGAGATTTTCTTTTCAAAACTGTCGTGATGAGAATTGCAGCAGAGGAACGTGGAACAAGTTGTGAATTTGTTTCCTGATGTTTGACATATTCTTACAAATGAATATTCGTCCTTTTCAATAGTATTGAAATTTTTTGTTGCACCTGAACATAATTTTGCTTTTATTTCTACGAACGACTAAAGCAATTTAATACAATTAAACCACGCTTCCACTGCGACGCTTAGAAATAAGCTTACCGATCGTTAATCGTAGTTTACATATTCAATTTCATTGGAAAATTCCGACAGGAGATGGTTGGTTCACTTCAAGATATATGTATCTGCTACATGAAAACTTCCGAGTTGAGCCAGAACTATGCCATGGCTGTTGAACCAGGTTACATCGCAAGACTGATTTTTTTCACTCGAGTTGAAGAGTCACCTGTTGTATTTATTCATTCTCGATGCACGATTAAGGACGGAAATTTTCAGCGCGGAATCACTTGCGGATTTCACCTTTCTAGGAAAACTTTTTTGTTTGGTGTCTTCGAAGGTTGCATTTGCCAAGATCCCCGAAATTTAGTGCAATGGTGCAGCGAAATCAGCTCGAAAGGTAAGCGATATGAACGACGTACTCTTGCATTCTGAGTTAAGTGAGAAATAGAGGGCAAATCTGGTCTTAAATTTCACCCGCATTACATGCTTCAAAACGAACGATATGGGCAAAATTCCGTTCGGTTTACCTATTAGAATTGATTGCTTTTATCTATAAATATTTCGCGGAGGAAAAAAGTATCTGGTAAATTCTCAGTCAAGTGATTTTGTTATGCGTTTCAATTTTGTTTGGTCAACACTATTCCAAACGTTTTGGGGTTTAGTATCGTCGTTTGTGAATCACGTGGAACTTGTTCTGTTTCCATTACATATTACATATTATGCCTCAAATCCATTCGTGTTTCATATCACGAGAAGACATGGGACCTGGGACACGTACGGCTCTCAGCTGCAAATATCTCATTGCGATCTGTGTTTTGGAAAAGTAATTTCAAAGCATAATAAACAAACAGAATACCTCTTAGTTCGCGTGGGAAAAGTTTTAGGAAAGATTCCGTATTACCTCATACTGAAGCAAAGCATTGGTCCCCAAAGAAGATTTATGGTTTTTGCTATTGTTTCCATCTTCCAAGTAACAGCTGTCATGACAAAGTATGTTGTTATTTGAAAATCTTGCTCGGTTTACAATGTTAACACCAATCACCGCTTCTGAATGCTACGTCAAAAAATTACGGATAATTTTCACTTCTCCTAAATCTGCTCCTTATAGTCGCACCGAGGTAATTACCGAGTACCTAAGCAACACCAAAAGCTCTGACAAAAGTTACCTTATAGACCATGGTAAACAGAGTTAGTTACCTGGTATAATTTTTCCGCATAAGTCTCCGATGACATCATGTGTTTTATGTCACCTTTAGATATAGTTCAACATATCACTAAATACAAGCTGTTGGGCTCCTCGCACAGGGACACAATCCGCCATATCTGTAAACCGACAGGCTGGCCATCAAGACAAACAAGTTACCTTTATGGACATGTTGCCAGGTGGATAGTGAAATATCAACACTGGTTGACGATTGAACTGAATCAAGACTTCCTTAGAATTTCAAATGAAAAAATAGAACGTTTACCACAGCTTACCCTTCCGGGCTACATATGATTCGAGAATTTTTTTTAAGTCGTTTGATTCCGAACTTATTCAAACTCGAAAAGAGCAAAAAGTAGTTTTAATTTCCAAATAATTGATAGATAATTCTCACCGGTCCTTCATGCAAATGTTAAGCGATCTAGAGGTGGGTGGGAAGAACAGATCGGTTAATTAACTTTAAAAAAAATGTTGTTAATTGTCTTTGCTGGTCGAGATTGGCCATGTCTATGTTTGGCAGCGCATGTAACTCATTAGGATGAAGCGTCAGTGTGACAGTGTGATCGCATTTCGGGCAGGCAATGCCAACTTTCTGTTTGATCATGGATGTTTCAAACAGTCGATCGCAGGCTGTGAAAACCTGATTGCCATGGTCAACCTTGAAGATCATCGCCATAGTTTTTGGAGCGTGAGTCTTTCCATTGCTATAGGATTCAGTTTCCACGGAGCGTTGGAGACCAGCCTACCTCAAGGTGGTCTCAAGGTTATCTTTGGATCTCTTTCTCAGGCTTCCACGCTCACACTTTCCAAAAATAAAATGGTGGCAATAATAATAATAATAAAGCCTTTATTTAAAGAGGGTGGCACTTAATAGCCAAAGGCTAATAAACTTGTGGCCCTCAGGCAACGTACGCTTCCAAATGTATACTAGTTGGGTTTGCTACGAGGCCGTGCAAAAAAAAAATTTCTGTGTTGAGGCAAAAAAAAAAAAGAATAGTTTTTAATGTGCGTCAGCTGCTTTATAAAAATTGTGTTTTGCCTGTTCTTTGTTTCCTTTCCTAGGGGAGTTCAATTCAAACGACTAGCGAGCTGCCTTTTTGATTCAGTAGGACTAAAATGATTGTCTTTGTAATTTTCTTACTGTACAACCATCTTCACGCTTATTGTTTCTTTTTGTGCAAATTCAAGAAATTCGTTGGTAAATTTAAGCTCAAAGAAGTATTTGTTCTTTAAAATCCAACGGGTTACTTCTTGGTATAATCGTGCCTCTGTCCGCGATTGTTCAGATTGACAACTTGTCTCGATAACTTGTTGTATGTAGAACAAAATTTCTTTTACTTGGACTGAGTTCTTCCACGTTACACTCTCCAGTTGGTCCAGAGATACAACTGTTTGATACTCGCCAAATAAAAATTCCCTTTTTAAAGCGTGATAACCGCAAATCGCACCTGAGACCATGTTTCCATCTGATTTAGTGGGAATATCGCTTATGAGGATAATGTATCGTCTATGTTTCGAATTTATCCAGCACAAATCTCGAAGTACTTCATTTGGAAGGAAGAGAATTACTTCTGTTGAAAGTGTCGTTGCCTTCAATTGCTGAATGGTAAGATCGCTTAAACGTGCCACAGTCTTGTATTCAGAACCGTTGGTTGCCATGACTCAAGAAAACGCAATATGGTTGCACGACTAAATTTGAGTACAGAATCACCTCATATTCACGGTCCAAAGTGTAGTTGTAGGAATCAAACAACTACAATGCAAATTCCGTTCAAATCAAATTCCCATTTGGGCTCTAAGTTATCTTTACCCTGAAGAAAATGTACATATTCTTTACAAAAGCTCGCTTGAATTAATAATGAACAAGTAAACTGTGTTAGTTGATTAGATCAGAGTTATTGCGGTCAATTATCGACTAGTAGGAGCCAATGAATAATTTTTGTAAGGATCTAATCAATTGTACGCTTTTCACCATATGGGTAAATCTCTTGTACGTTAAATTACTTGAACCCACAAGTAACAAATGTTCCAGCCTGCAGAGCAGGCATAATTTTGGCGGGCGAGTGCTCGGTGAAAATTATAGCTGGTATCTTTGATTTTTACAGTAGAGGAAGGCTGGAGAGAGAAAGAAATTTGTACCAACTTAAAATCAAACAATGGCCACGCGAATAAACGATCGCGAGCTTCTTAAAATTAACTCGTCCTGATAAGACACCTTTACCTTAGCTTTGAGCCTTAGCCCGCGCAGATAGAGAGAGACCGGAGACTAATCTATTACCAGTCCGTTCTCGATCATTCCGGTGCTATCGCAGGAAACAAGATGGAGTGGTTGTTGGTTAGTGCTGTGGCTCTCGTTTTCTCTTGCTTTTTTGAGGTATCTTTTGGTGAAGAGACCACGAAAGGTTTGTCTGAATGTCTTTTGTTTACAAATGTACTCCAATTATTTCTGAAGTTCCTGCAAGTTTCCAGCTTTTAACAGCTGGAAACGGCGCGACGAGTTGCACAATTACTAGTGTTAGCTGTTTGGTCAGTTAGCGGAAAGTAGGAGACAGAAACATTTTGTTATGTTATGAGAGTTTATTTCTTTCAGATATATCGAGTGCCCATTAAAACTCGGTTATCTGAAGCTCATTTAGACGATTTTGGAAAGGGTTTTGTTATTATATTTGTCACGGTGGATTAAGTAGCTCTTAATTTTTCAAGAGTAAATAATACTCTTTTGGCCGGGTATGTGTTTCACTCTAATTAATACAGACAAATTCTCCTGTGAAAAATAACTTCTCAAAAAATGTTCGTTCATCTGGAGACATCTGAAAACGCCTACTCTGCAACTGAGCGTTTCGAAAATGCTAAATAATTGCACAATGTTTATTCTGGGGCAACTTTTTTTGCATCCACCCACCCCTGCTTAGTTCAAGGTTTAGCAATAATAACGCAAACATGGATGCAAGTGTATTTTATAAGGAAGAGTGAGCGAGTAAGAATTCTTTTGAACACAAAGTTTGTCTTTACTTTGATGCAAATTTTCCTTGGGGTTGAAAATTTTCCAATTTTGTATTTCATTGTCTCTTATTATTTTTAGAGATCTGGAACCAAGTAAGACCTGTATGATCAAAATTAATCTGGTTTTGAAATTTGAAAAATATGGAAAAAATTTGAGACATAATTTATATGTTTATTTCTCAAAATATGCTAAACCTCAAAAGGTTTTAGTGTTGTCTAATAAGTGTTTTGTTGAAGTGTTGTTAAAATTCATTTTTCCTATATTAATGTTTTTTTTTTTTTTTATCACATCAAGGAGACCCATTGATTTCCCAAAGTACTGCTACAAAACTGGTGGCTTTCACAGCAGTCACAGTTTGTCTGGTGGTACTTATTAAATGGCATTTTGGTGGAGGAGTGTGCAAGAGTAAGGCGAGATTAGATGGTAAGACTGCATTTTAGCAGAGATAATAAAGATTAGAACATACACTGTGCTGGTTTACAATTGACTCACCACTACCAGTTACAGTAAACTTGCCACTAAACTTGCCACTAAACTTGGTAAAGTAAGTTGTTGATGATCATTGTTCAAGGTTCTTTCTCTGGATTTCACTTTGTTTATCTGCACTTATAATTTTTCCAGCATTCAAACCAAAAAAAATAATAAAATAAAAGATGTAAGCTTTCACATGATGTAAGTTTAACATTTAACAGTTAACGTTCCATGCTTGAGACACTGGATATGGCATCTGAGTCAATTTGCCACTGGTAGCAAATTTGTCATAGTGGTACAGATACCACTGTGCTTAGTGTGAGAAATTTACATGGCCAACATGTCTGTGGTGTAGATGAAATTTATACAAGTTCAGACTTAAGCTAACAGTGGTTACTGATCCATGGAACTTGGCATGTAGAATCTTATTAGTTTATAGGTGTTGTAAAACAGTGATGTGTGAACATTCATTTGCCATGGTTTTTTGACAGCTTGGGTTCAGCTCAAGTTCATCCTATCTCTGTTATACCCTGATGAATATAAAATTAATCTTAATTTACATGATTGGAAGTTCTTTTTTTATGCTTTACCATTTTACTTTTTTTTAGGTAAGACTGTAATTGTAACAGGGGCAAACACTGGAATAGGAAAGGAGACTGCTTTGGATCTAGTTAAGAGGGGTGCTAAGGTCATTTTGGCTTGTCGAGATGAACAGAGAGCCACAGATGCAGCAAAGGACATTATTGCAGAGACTGGAAGTGATAAAGTCCATGTTAGAATTGTTGACCTGTCTTCCTTTGAATCTGTAAGAGCCTTTGCTAAGCTCATCAATGAAACAGAAGAAAGACTGGACATACTGGTAAACAATGCAGGACTTGGGGGAAATTACAGGTTGACTGAGGATGGATATGAAAGTGTATTCCAAGTAAACTATCTCAGCCATTTTCTTCTGACTCTACTTCTGTTGGACAAAATGAAGAAATCAGCACCAAGTCGCATTGTAAATGTCTCATCCCTGGCACATGAACAAAGGAATGCTGAACTCCAGCTTGAGGATTTTAAATTGTCCAAGGAAAAGTTCAATGGATTTCAACGTTATGCTCAATCTAAGTTGGCCCAGGTGGTTTTCACAAAGGAATTGAGTCGAAGACTGGAAGGTGAGTGACATGTTCTGGAGTACAGATCGCCAATCAAACCACAGAAATAAGTTGTTGTGATTACATGTGGGATTTTAATGATTTGTTAATAAACTTTTCCTTTTCTACAACTTGAAATTTACTTTGTGGAAATATATTATATTTCAATTAATGATAAAATGTGTAATCTCAAGAGGTACTGGCAGGTGTTACTGAGAGTAACAAGGATTTGATAGGTGTTTATTAGCTCTGGCAAATGGGCTCTTTTCAATTAGTTTTTTGCCTCCCTTTAGGAACTGGAGTGACAGTTTATGCTCTTCATCCTGGTGCTGTCACGTCAGACATTTGGCGATACTGGAAGGCTTTGAAGAAACCTTATATACGACCATTTGTAATGCTATTGATGTTTCTCTTCTTCAAAGACTGCAAGCAAGGAGCACAGACTAGCATCTACTGTTCTGTGGCAGAAGAGCTGGAGGGTGTCTCTGGCCTTTACTACAGCGATTGTAGAGTCAAAAAGGGTAACAAACTGGCTAAAGATCCTGGTTTGGCCAAGAAGTTGTGGGATGTTAGTGAGAGAATCACTGGAGAAAGCTGGAAAGATTAAACTTTAGTGAAACATTTTCTTAGTTAACTTAAGTTGTCTTTGTAGCTTTGTGGTATGATGTCGGTTAATTAAATTTTGTTTATCAAGACCTTACATTTAGGTAGAAAATGTGGCCTGTTTGTCCCACATTTGCCATAATGAAAATAATAGCATTTTTTTGTACACATGTTTATGTTTACTCCTTTTTAAGTCATATTCGTGAATTTTTTTTCCAAAACTGTCGTGATATGAATGGCAGCAGAGCAACATGGAACAAGCTGCGAATTTGTTCCCCAATGTTTGCCTTATTCTTACAAATTAATGTTTTTCCTTTTCAATAGTAACGAAATTTTTCGTTGTAGCTGAACATAATTTTGCTATTATTTCTACGAGCGACTGAAGCAATTAAACACAATTATAGCACGTTTCCATTGCGACGCTTAGCAATATGCTTACCGTTAATCGTACTTTACATATTCAATTTCTCTGAAAAATTCCGGCAGGAGATGGTTTGTTCACTTCAAGATATATGTATCTGCTACATCCAAAAACTTCCGAGTTGAGCCAAACTATGCAATGGCTGTTGAACCAGGTTACATCGCGGGACAGATTTTTATTTCTCGGGTTGAAGAGTCACCCGTTGTATTTATTCATTCTCGATACACGATTAAGGACGGAAATTTTCAGCGCGGAATCATTTGCGGATTTCACGTTGCAAGGAAAACGTATTTGTTAGGTGTATTCGAAGGTTGCATTTGCCAAGATTCTCGAAGTTTAGCACAATGGTCACCATTGCATTCTGAGGTAAATAAGAAACCGGGGGCAAATCTGGCCTTGAATTTCGCCTGCATTAGATTCTCCATAACGAACGATATGGGCAAAATTCCGTTCGGTTTATTTAGTTAGAAATGATTGCTTTTATCTCTAAATATTCCGCAGTGGAAAAAAGTATCAGGCAAATTCTTAATCAGGTGATTTTACGTCGTCTGTTTCAATTTTGTTTTGCCAACACGAGGCCAAACGTTTTTGGGTTTAGTATCGACGTTTGTGAATCACGTGGATTTTTTTCAGTTATAAAAACTAGTTCTGTTATCACTGCATTTTACATATTATGCCTCGAATCTAATCGTGTTTAACATCACGAAAGGACATGGGACCTGGGACATGGAACTCAGCTGCAAATATCTCATTGCCTCATTGCGATCTGTGTTTTAGAAAAGTAATTTCAAAGCAAAACAAATAGACAAAATTCCTCTTAGTTTGCGTGGGAAACGTTTGAAGAAAGATTCCGTATTATCCCATACTGTTCTGTAGCAAAGCATTGGTCCCCAAAGAAGATTTATTGTTTTCGCTATTGTTTCCATCTTCCAAGTAACAGCTGCTATGACAAAGTACGTTGTTATTTGAAAATCTTACTCGGTTTATAATGTTAACACTAATTCTGAATGCTAGTTCAAAGATGTCGCGGAGAATTTTCCTGGAAATCATTACTAATGCAAAGTTTTGTACCTTCCCTAACTTTTCACTTCTCCTAAATCTGCTCCTTATAGTTGCACCGAGGTAATTACTGAGTCCCTAAGCAGCAGCAAAAGTTGTGACGAAAGTTATCTTATAGGCCATGGTAAACAGAGTTAGTTACGTGGTATAATTTTTCCGCATAAGTCTCCGATGACATCGTGTATTTTGTTTTAAGCCTTTTGATGCCGAACTTATTCAAACTCAAAAAGAGAAAAAAGTAGTTTTAATATCAAAATAATTGATAGATAATTCTCACCGGTCCTTCATGCAAATGTTAAGCGATCTAGAGGTGGGTGGGTAGGAAAGACCGGTTAATTAACTTTAAAAAAAATGTTGTTAGTTGTCTTTAATAATCGCGATTGACCGTGCCTATGTTTGGCAGCGTATGTAACTCGTGCCCAAGTGTCAGTGTAACAGTGTGATCGCATATCGAGCAGGCAATGCTATCTTTTTGGTTGATCATGGATGTTTCAAGTAGTCGATCGCAGGCTGTCAAAACGTGATGGCCATGGTTCATCTTGAAGATCATGGCCGTAGGTCTTCATTTTGAGCGTCAGAGTGAATCTTTCCACGGCTGTAGGATTCGGCCTGTCCTTTACACCTTTCCCAGGAGAGTTCAATTCAAACAACTGGCGAACTGCCTTTTTGATTCAGCAGGACTAAAATGATTGTCTTTGTAATTTTTCTAATTGTATAACCATCTTCACGCTTATTGTTTCTCTTTGTGCAAATTTAAGAAATTCGTTGGTAAATTTAAGCTCAAATAAGTAATTGTTCTTTAAAATCCAACGAGTTATTTCTTGGCATTATCGAGCCTCTGTCCGTGTTTGCTCAGTTTGACAATTTGTCTCATTCAAATCTACCAGTCTTGTTTCGATAACTTTTTGTATTCAGGACAAAACTTCTTTTACTAGGACTGAGTTCTTTCACGTTACACTCTCCAGTTGGTCTAGAGACACCACTGTTTGATATTCGCCAAATAAAAACTCCCTCTTTAAAGCGTGATAACCGCAAATTGCACCAGAGACCATGTTTCCATCTGATTTAGTGGGAATATCGCTTATGAGGATAATGTATCGTCCATGTTTAGAATTTATCCAGCAAAAATCCCGAAGTACTTCATTTGGGAGGAAGAGGAGTACTTCTGTTGAAAGTGTCGTTGCCTTCACTTGCTTCATGCTAAGATCGCTTACGGAGTACAGAATCACCACATCTTTCCGGTCCAAAGTGTAGTTGTAGGAATCAAACAACTAATTGATTAGATCAGAGTTATTGCGGTCAACTATTGACTGACAGGAACAATCAAATGATTTTTGTGAGGATTTAATCAATTATACGCTTTTAATCATATGGGTAAAACTCTTGTGCGTTCAATTCCTTGAACCCTTAAGTAACAAATGTTCCAGCCTGCAGAGCAGGCGAGCGCTTGGTTATAGCTGCCATCTTTGAATTTTACAGCAGAGGAAGGTTGGAGAGAGAAATAAATTTGTACCAACTTAAAATCAAACAATGGCCAGTCGAATAAACAATCGCGAGCTTCTTAACGTTAAGACGCCCTGACACCTTTACCTTTGTTGTGCGTTAAACCGCGCAGATAAAGAGAGACCGGAGACTAATCTATTACCAGTCCGTTTCGGTTATCCCTGCTGTCATGGTATGAAACGGAAATAGAGAAGCTGTCGGTTAGTGCTGTAGCCCTCCTTTTCTCCAGCTTTTTAAAGGTATCTTTAGGTGAAGAGACCATGAAAGGTTTGTATTTATGTCTGTTATTCACAAATGTACTTCAATTATTTCAGGAGTCCCTGCAAGTTTCCAACTTATAACAGCTGAAAACGGCGCGACGAGTGGCATCCGTTGGTAGCTGTTTTCGTTATTAGGAGACAGAAACATTTTGTTATGTTCTGAGAGTTTATTTCTTTCGGATACATCGAGGGCCAATTAAAACACAGATACCTGAAGCTCAATTAGACGACATTGGATGGGGTTACGTTGTATTTGTGAATTGGGTAGATCTTAATTTTTCAGGAGTAACCAATACTCTTTGGACTGGGTCTATGTTTCACTCTAATCCAGATAATTCTCCAGTGAAAAATAGCTTTTCAAAAAACTTTCGTTCATCTGGAGACATCTGAAAATGCCTACTTTACAACTGAGCGTTGCGAAAATGCTGACTTACGACACATTGTTTTTTCTGGGGCAAGTTTTTTGCATCCACCCACCCCTACTTAGTTCGAGGTTTAACAATAATAACTCAAACATGGATGCAATTGCACTTTATAAGAAAGAGTGGGCGAGTAAAAATTATTTGGATCACAATGTTTGTCTTTGCTTTGATGCAAATTTTTCTTTGAGTTGAAAATTTTCCAATCAAAGTTTATCTGGTTTTGAAATAAAAAAAATATGGAAAAAATTGAAACACAACACATAATTTATATGTTTGCATCTTAAAGTATTTTAGAATTCAAAAGGTTTTTATGTTGTCTTAAGAGTGCATTTGATTATTTTTTGTAGAAAATGTACAATATAAATATTAAATATTATTATTATTACTATTATTAATATATAGATTTAGGCAAGCCTAAAAGCGGAGCTCGTATTTTTTTTTACCTGCATGTCTCTTCAACAAAACTAAAGCCCCTACTATGGTAATATTAATGGTTTTCATTTGCAACTTCTCTGTGTCTGTGTAGAGGACTGATTATAAGATAGTGCCCGTGGTACAGTTGGCCGTGTATGCTAAAAGTAGCACCTTGTATGGTCGGTTGTATGGTCATACATCCAAATTTTTCTGGCTTGGTGGGCTACTACTATTTTGTATAATTATGGGACTGTGCTCTGTGAGCTCTGCTATTATGAGTATTTTATCGAAGTGTAATGAAATGTCATTTTTCTTACAATCGTTCTTTTCTTTGATCACACCAAGGAGATACATTGATTTTCCAAAGTACTGCTACAAAACTGGCAGCTTTCACAGCAGTTACAGTTTGTCTGGTGGGACTCATTAAGTGGCATTTTGGTGGAGGAGTGTGCAAGAGTAAGGCAAGATTAGATGGTAAGACTGCATTTCAGCAGAGTTAATCAAGATTAAAACATACACTAAGCAGGTTTACAATCAACTCACCACCACAACAAACTCACCACCACCAGCTGTAGTAAACTTGCCACTTGTGGTGAAGTGAGTTGTTGACATTAAAGGCTCTTTCTTTGGATTTCACCCTGTTTGTGTGAACTTTTAATTTTTCCATCATTGAAACCAAAAAATGATAAAATAAAAGATGTAAGCTTTCACATGATGTAAGTTTAACATTTAACAGTTAAAGTTCCATATTTGAGACACTGCACATAACGCTTGAGTCAATTTGCCACAGGTAGCAAATTTTTCAAAGTGGAGAGTTAACCTGATACCACTGTGCCTAGTGTGAGAAATTTACTTGGCCAACATGTCTGTGTTGCAGATGAAATTTATACAGGATCAGACTTGAGCTAACAATGGTTACTGACCCATGAAACTTGGCACACAGAATCATTATTTTATAGCTGTTGTAAAACAGTGATGTGTGAACATTCAGTTGCCGTGGCTTTTTGACAGCTTGGGTTAAGCTCAAGTTCATCCTATCTCTGTTATACTTTGATGAATATAAAATTAATCTCAGTGCAAGACAGCTAGTCCTCAGGATGGATACCACAGTTTAATTTACATATGACAACAATTTATGTTTATTTAAAATGCTGCCTTTCAGCAAGACTGACAACAAAAATAAATAAAATATCTGTCACTGCTTGATGTAATCTGTATACCTCTGCACAGAGATCAGTTACAAATTTGTACCAAGGTTTTGCTGACTTTGCCATTTTCTTGTAGGTAAGACTGTTATTGTAACAGGGGCAAACACTGGAATAGGGAAGGAGACTGCTTCAGACCTTGCCAGGAGGGGTGCTAAAGTCATTTTGGCTTGCCGAGATGAACAGAGAGCCACAGATGCAGCAAAGGACATTATTGCAGAGACTGGAAGTGACAAAGTCCATGTTAGAATTGTTGACCTGTCTTCCTTTGAGTCTGTGAGAGCCTTTGCCAAGCTCATCAATGAAACTGAAGAAAGACTGGACATACTGGTAAACAATGCAGGACTTGGGGAGTATTACAGGTTGACTGAAGATGGATATGAAAGTGTATTCCAAGTAAACTATCTCAGTCATTTTCTTCTGACTCTACTTCTGTTGGACAAAATGAAGAAATCAGCACCAAGTCGCATTGTAAATGTCTCATCCCAGGCACATGAAGGAAGGAATGCTGAACTCCAGCTTGAGGATTTTAAATTGTCTGAGGAAAAGTGTGATGCATTTCAACGTTATGCTCAATCAAAGTTGGCCCAGGTGGTGTTCACAAAGGAACTGAGTCGAAGACTGGAAGGTGAGTTACATGTTCTGGAGTACAGATCACCAATCATACCACAGAAATAGGTTGTTGTTATCACATGTGCGATTGTAATGTCTTGTTATCAAACTTTTCCTTTTCTACAACTTGAAATTTACTTTGTGGAAATATATTATATTTCAATTAACAGATGTCACTGAGAGTCTAGGAATTTATTGTTGTTTATTAGCTCTGGTAAATGGGCTCTTTTAAATTGTTTTTTTGCCTCCCCCTAGGAACTGGAGTGACAGTTTATGCTCTTCATCCTGGTGTTGTCAGTTCAGACATTTGGCGAAACTTGGAAGTTTTGAAGAAACCTTATATACGACCATTTGTAATGCTAGTGATGTTTCTGTTCTTCAAAGACTGCAAGCAAGGAGCACAGACTAGCATCTACTGTTCAGTGGCAGAAGAGCTGGAGGGTGTCTCAGGCCTTTACTACAGTGATTGTAAAGTCAAAGAGGTTAACAAACTGGCTAAAGATCCTGGTTTGGCCAAGAAGTTGTGGGATGTTAGTGAGAGAATCACTGGAGAAAGCTGGAAAGATTAAACTTTAGTGAAATATTTTCTTAGTTAACTTAACTTGTCTTTGTAGCTTAGTACAACTGCATAGCCTTTTAAGACACGTGAACTGTAATATCATCAATTAAAGGAACTAGGCCATAATGTTTTATGAGAGCTAAGAGGTAGTTTGATGGCCTTATAAAGTTTAGCAAATCATTCCATGAGTTAGCAAAAATGACTCTCTATCAAGAGGGGAAGTCCTGGTACTGTGTTACAGCTTAGGCCCTCCAAACTGGTGCAGCATGACATGACCAAAGTTATAGAGCTGTTGTAGGCTGTAGCATAGAGATCTGGTAGAATGACATCTAGTATTCTCCAAAGAGTGTATTGAGAAAATGACTTCAAAAATGTGCCAGTACTACACACACCAGCCCATTGATAACACTTACAAGTTTAATGATTTTAGATATATGAAATTCATACATTTGCACTGCGGTGAAGAAACAAATATAAGAGATCCTTGCAGCTAAGAACACTACTAAACTAGTAGTTGAAATAAGACCTGAAAAAAATTTTCAGACCTGTACAGGATTTGAACCCATGACCTCTGTGATACTGGTGCAGCGCTCTACCAAACAAAAGGGAATCTGTTTGGGCATCTTTAATGAGGAGAGTCCCTGGAGTGGAAGAGAGGGTTAAAAAAAACAACTGAAATGATTGAATGGATAAAACCTTGTGATCATATGATAACCAAGTGTCAGTCAGCAGCTCGCCAGGCACAGCATGGAGGCCTCAACACAGGAGGTCAGCTAAGTTATTTCCCAAGGAATATGAACCCTACTCTAGACTTTGAGCCTACAAAGATATCCCAAATCAAGATGCTAAAAAGTTAAATTATAAACTCACCTTTGCCCCTCCCCCCTCTCCCACCTTTTCTAGGTAAACAAGAGGGGTAGAGTGGAAGAAATCAGGTCTGCAGGTCAGGGTTACCGAGCTGACTTTGACGGTCGTGCACGCGAGTCGTTAGAAACGTCAAAACTGGGACATTTTGAAAGCAAACTGCGGGTTAGCGTCGGTTTCATGGGGAGGATAGAGTTGTTAGTGAATCGAAATGAGACTAAAGTAAATGTGCTTGAATTCTGATTTGCTAGATTTGAGGCCGCCTGGTCATTTTAAGATTGGATTTTTTGCTTCTCGGATCACAGGTAACCCAAGCGCCAGCTGTGAGATTATCATGCGAAATAACAGTCATGGCGAAATATTACAAGAGTTTGTATGGGAATATTTACGACTGCTCTAACAAATTAAAAATAATAATTCAAATTCTCAATAAAAATACCTCACCTTACTTCCACAGCGTATCGCTTGTTATCTGACTGCTTACTTTGTTGAAATGAACCCATTTTAGTGAGTTATCCATCTCTAACTAGGATTACTACGTACATAAGAAAAGCCCTGAAGCTTTTTATATGTACGTAGTAAACCTAAAATGGATAACTCACTAAAATGGCTTCTCTATCTGTTCTTTATCTCACAGCTGGAGCTTGGACCGCCTGTGCTCGGATCGGCCGGTGTGCAGCCTTGTCCTTCCCTCAGGGGTTGTAACCCTAGAAATGGATAACTCACTGAAACGACCTCGTTGCAACAAAGTAAGCGGTAACAAAACAAGTAATGCTCTTTGAAAGTAAGGTGAGGTATTTTTATTGAGAATTTGACTGTTTTTCTATTCCTAAGGGCAGTCGTATATATTTCCATTCTATTATTTTTTCCCATGACTCTTTTTGCACAAGATGATCATTTTACAGCTGGAGCTTGGGACGCCTGTGAGTGGTCACGTTTATCACAAGAGCTAGTGTTAAAACGAGAATGGCGGCCAAGTTACTGGTAGCGGTTGTTTTCCTTTGGCTCTCTTGCTGTGTGTTGGTGACCTTAAGTGAAAACATAGACAAAGGTTTGTTCTCAATCAAATGGTACTTAAGAAGAGTCGAATTTAACATCAATTTTCAAAAAACTGACGATCGTCCTTCCCAGCGTGACAGATAACTTGACCTTGAAGGCTTGTCCGCGTGACCTTGTTTTGTTGTTGGTTTTTACTATTACCTATTCTGGAGAACCCGTTCCTTAAACCATTTGTAATGATTATTACATTTCTGTTCATGAAAGATTGCAAGCAAGGAGCACAGACAACCATCTTCTGTTCAGTGGCAGAAGAGCTGGAAGGTGTCTCTGGCCTTTACTACAGCGATTGTAAAGTCAGAGAAGGCAATAAACTGGCAAAAGATCCTGGTTTGGCAAAGAAGTTGTGGGATGTCAGTGAGAGGATCACTGGAGAAAGCTGGAAAGAATAAGATGAAGATGAACATCTTTGTAGCTATTTATTGGTACATTTCTTGGTACAGTTCTTGAAACCTTGGGTGTAGTGTACATGTAAGAGTTTTGAATTGTTCTAGCCCTGGGTAGTCTATGATGAAAAGTTAATTTTTGAGGATGATAAGAATTTATGGATGTCTTTATCATTAAGATGCTTGGTAATACATTTGTTTACCCTGACAAAGACTAAAGACCCATAACCTGTGAATTATTACTGCTTTACTAACTTGTGGTATTATGAAAAAGCCAAAATATATATGGATCATGACCACCAGTTTGCTTGAGGTGTTGTTATCCACCCTAGGGGGAGGCAGAAAAAAAGGAGAGGAAATGGGAATAAGGAAAGTTTGTGCTAAGGCTTAATTGGCGCTCTGACCCATTGTGAGATCCAGCTCACTTCCCAGTTTAACCAAAACAATATCTTTGATTGTGGCAAATCCACCCAATGGAGCCACATATAATACTTAAAACAATATGTAGAATTGACAGACAACATTGAGGCTGTCCACCATAAATATCCACACACCATTCAAGCTTTCTTGTGTGTTGACATTCACTATTCAAGACATTTGATGGTGGAGTTGTAATCCCTTTTTATTTTGGAAAGCCAGGAAAAATTACGCTATTTGGAAGCACAAACCCCTTTCATGTAAAATAAAGGAGTGTCCCCCCTCCCCTCCCCCCCACCCACCTGCTTCTGGTGAACTTAGCGAGAGTTGTTAAAAACAAGGGCACCAAAGAAATTGTGTCATGGAAGCACCAGCTTATCTCGATTTCGGCCAAAAAATTCTCGAGATTACGGAGGAAACTTTGTAAGATGTGATCACTATTGTCCCCAGAGCCCATCGTTTGCTTTGATCGGCGCGGACGTCGCGCGCGCAACGTGGTGAGTAATCAAACTATGGCGGTGTTTTTGGTGTGTGCTATGTTTCTTTCGCTCTCTCGTTGTTTTGAGGTAGCCTACGGTGAAAAGACAAACAAAGGTTTGTTCTCAAATGAATCTTACTACAATTATTTTTTAAACCAAGCCCAAAACAATAAGAGTCCCTCTCGAGCATAGCGTGACTAACGCATTTTAGGCTTTCGTGTTGCCTAATGCTTGCGCGTGTTCGCTGTAAAGAGGTTCCCTCTGACTCAAGGTGTCCCCTCTAACGCGGATTTTATCTGCATGTGAATTGTCTGCTAAAAGAAACTGATGGCTAACGTGATAGCGTTTTTTTGTCACATATTTTGATTCGCTGAGTCAGTCTCTGATTTTCCTTAGCAAACTCTCGGTTTGGGGTCGGTCAAGTGAAAACTTCTTGACCTCGATCTTTATTAATTAGCTTAACAGCAGAAAAGGGAAAAATCGAATGATCTCTAATTTTATCATAAAGTGGAATTTCTTTCTGTTACTATCTAACGTGTGAGAATTTGTGTACGGTGCAAAGCCAATGACAATGAGCGTTAACTATGTTTTTTGAATCACAGAAGGCGAGCTTCTTAACTCCAAATGTATTGCAACAAGGCTGTTAGTTGTCACAGCGTCAACAATTTGTCTGGCGGTGATCATTAAGTGGTATTTTGGTGGAGGAGTGTGCAGGAGCAAGGCAAGATTAGATGGTATGAGTGCATTGTGAAAAAAAATTTATAATTTGCCTAGCCCTTATGATGGCCTTTTGGGGTGGAGGTTTAATTACTAATCCCCACAAAGGCGATTTGAGTATATCTCGCCCTGAAAGGTATAGTTTTCGAGCTGTTTTGGTCATAAGAGAGATGTAGATTTTAACCATTTTGCTCTTGATTAGTTATGATTTTCAAAAGACACCATGGGAGAAGATAAATTATTTTGAATTCTGAACTTCAGCTGAAAATGAACATCAGAGAAAGAGAACTTAACCAAAATATATTATCTGAGCTGAATTTTCTGTAAATTTTACCAATTCTAAGTTTTAAAATCGACATGCAGATAAAAAAGGTATTGGATTCATTTGTAAATCAAGTGCATCTTGCTAGGTTTGATTTTGGGTATGGGGAATGCCCCCACCACACCCCAACACATTATGATGTACCTATAAGCTATACTTTGGTTATAAAGCATGTTAGTTAATCTAAGTTATTAGGTAAAAGAAAAAAATCCACTAGTGGTAGCATTCTTCTGTGATTGAGTGCATGTATAGTAAAGGCTTTATAAATATGTGTTGCTATGTAAAAGTATTTCATCTAAAGTGTCACAGGAATTTTTTTTCTTTTGTCTCTGGCTGAATGGAGTTATACAGTTTCAAAGTCGATAAGTGGTCAAAATGACAAGTTCATATCATGGCATTTTGATGACTGGTGGCAATAAATGAGCTTGGCGATATGTTTCTTTGTGCGGACACTCAATTTTATGCTAACACTGCCTTTGTTTAGGTAAGACTGTTATTGTAACTGGGGCAAACACTGGAATAGGGAAGGAGACTGCTTCAGACCTTGCCAGGAGGGGTGCTAAGGTCATTTTGGCTTGCCGAGATGAACAGAGAGCCACAGATGCAGCAAAGGACATTATTGCTGAGACTGGAAGTGATAAAGTCCTTGTTAGAATTTTAGATCTGAATTCCTTTGAGTCTGTGAGAGCCTTTGCTAAGCTCATCAGTGAAACAGAGGAAAGATTAGACATTCTTGTGAACAATGCAGGTGAGTAATTAAGAAAACAGGCTGAGAGACTTTAAAGCTTTAACCAATAGTCTTTTATCTAAAATTACAATATGAAGACAAAAACACAAAAACTTTGTTCAAAAAGGAATTATAAATGTTACAGATCTCTAACCCATTCACCCCTAAGTGTGTATGGCTAGCATCTAATTTCTATTTCTAGAATCATGAGAACAAATGAAAAGATTGCCAACTTGAAAAGCCTTGATTGTTAAACAAATTCTCCCCGTTGGTGCCATAAGAAATGTATAGAGAATAGTATGGAGAATATGCACAGTGATATTTGAGTGTAAAGGGTTAAAGTTGAAGTTAATTCTCCATAAAATATCATTTCATAGGGATTGGACTTGGTGCCCCTTACAGGCTGACTAAAGATGGTTATGAAAGTGTTTTCCAAGTAAACTACCTCAGCCATTTTCTTCTGACCCTACTTCTGTTGGACAAAATGAAGAAATCAGCACCAAGTCGCATTGTAAATGTTTCATCCTTGGCACATGAACAAAAGATTGCTACTCTCCAGCTTGAAGATTTTAAACTTTCTAAGGAGAAGTTTGATAAAGGATTTGGACGTTATGCTCAATCAAAGTTGGCCCAAGTGGTGTTCACAAAGGAACTAAGCCGAAGACTGGAGGGTGAGTAAAAATTAATGTTTGGGTGCTCAAGACAACCAGGTCCAATTATATTGCAACCTAGGATGGTCCTTTTCCAGACGGTTTGGTTATCAGAGGATTTGGTCTTGGTTTTGGACTTGAGAACAATTATAATGAATATTAGCAGATTGGACCTTGGATTCAATCTGTCTAGAAGTTGAAATTGTGGATTTCTTCACTAATAATGATGTTCAACTTGGTATCTGCTGACCTAGTAAGCTTTTCATTTTTCTTGGCTTAGAGGAAGCCAAAAATCCTTTCCTGTTGTAAAGACCTGGATGGCTTTGAAATTCAGTATGTTATGGGCTGTTTAACTCTCATGTGCTACATTTTCAAAAACCAGCAAATACAGAGCAACTTTTGGCAAATTTGAAAACATGTGGTAGTAAGAAAGGTAAAACAAACACAAGCTCATTTGTGGTGAAGTATATTGTGGTACATTTTAATCAAAGTGATGTCATACCTTGATTATGATTTGAATGAAAATTGTGAAACTCTATAAATTATAATTTAAAGTCTATTTAAAGGTTCCACTTGAAGTATCAGAAGAAAATTGAATAGATTAGAATGGTGTTACTTAAGCAAGTTACATTAGGATCACTATTGGGCGAACTAAATTAAATTTTTTTTCAACTGACGTTAAGGATTATAATGAGGTATCAAGATGGCTCTTATATTGATGATTCTTCTTCCTTTGTTTTAGGAACTGGAGTGACAGTGTATGCTCTTCATCCTGGTGGTGTCAATTCGGACATTTGGCGCAACTACAAGTTTCTGGAGAATCCATTCCTGAAACCATTTGTAACCCTGATTGCATATTTGTTCTTGAAAGATTGTAAGCAAGGAGCACAGACATCAATCTACTGTTCAGTGGCTGAAGAGCTGGAAGGTGTCTCAGGCCTTTACTTCAGTGATTGTAAAGTCAGAGAAGGCAATAAACTGGCAAAAGATCCTGGTTTGGCAAAGAAGTTGTGGGATGTTAGTGAGAGGATCACTGGAGAAAGCTGGAAATATTAGATATTGTAGTCATGCATGTACATTTTCAAGTAGAAGAGAACCTTTGCTTGTTTTCCAGTGCCAATCAGAGCTTGCTTACAAGCTGTTACTAAGTGACATGGTTTTTCTTTCATGTCTCTTATTTCATGTGTATTGCTTCTCCTCACTCAAGTTCAATGCATTGTCCCTCAAGTAGCTGTGATAGGCATTGCATGCATATTAATCAGTCAGAAGGAATAAACTTGATTACTTAAGGCTTACAATTACTAGACATAGAGCTATGTAAGGTTATTACCATATATTTTACATAAACTTATGTTATACAACCTTGGCAAAGTTCTGTTAGGAGCATTGATCATGTCATCGTAGTAGAAAGTTGTTATATCCATTTTAGCACCAGTTGTGGCCTGGATAGCGTGCCCTCTACTCAGTGGTGTCACATGTTATTTCAGACTTTGGTTTGGCAGTATTATTTGATGTTTAGCTTACATATATCATATTCAGGTTTTGTATTTTTGAAAATAGTGGCTAGATAGTGGCATAGTTATAATAAAGGATGCCTTTTTTCATGTTATTCACTTTTTAAGAGGAATATTGTGTTGGTTTGACAGCTTGAAGAGTAGCAGGAGATATAAATGGATGTTGAATTTAAATCCAAATTTCTTATTGTGCTTTTTGTGTGGAACTTAAAACAAAAAATTAGTAGGATATAAATATGTATATATTTTTTAATGAGATCACGAATCCGATCCTACTAACGCATCGACCAACGTGTCGGCCGACACACCCCCGACACTCTACCGACGCCGAGGGGAAAGGAATGAAATACCGTAAACACGCATATCACCGTGTTTTGAAGCTCAATGCTGGAAAAAAAGTTCCTTAGAAAACTGAAGTTAATCATCAGAAAGACTGACTCAAAATTTCGCTGTAACGTTCCGTAAAGCCACCGATTGATCGTTTGACTCTTTCTATTATATTCAACAAAATTAAACCGAATCCCTCCTTGAACCAGTATGACATTACTTTTTTTGAGTACATTTTCATTAGTCAGTGCACTATGAACACTTAAAAACATAGGTTTTGGTTAGTTATACTGGTTATCAGTAGCTCCACTTCGGCAAACAGCCCGTAGATCTTTTAGAACATAATAACTGTTAAATATTTTCCATCTCCATTCGTCATAAGCTCACTGGGTTGTATGCATGGGTACATTTAAAGGAGGTCGGGGAATCAGTCAATACCAAAGATACTCCTGTTTATTTCCACATCTCAGATCACTATACTTCAAGCAGGGGCAGGACGGCTGTCTTTTCAAGCACAAAATAAATGATGTACAACAAGCAAACAAGAGAGGTTGATTTGAAAAACGTCAGGTTTTACTCACTATTTCATCATGACATTTAGATAAATGTCAAAACCATTTTAGTCATAGCATAGATTGCATGGAATTGTTTGTTGACATATTTCTACCCTCTCTAAAACCGAACCAAATTCTTTCCCAAAACCTTCAAAAAAAGAACAAAAAAAAAAAAGATGAAAATAAGAAAAAGAAAAACCATGCAACTTGGGGAAATTGCCCCTCAAATATTGAAAAAAAACTCCCCTCACAAAATTTAGGCTATTTACATCTCACTCGCCAAATATGCACCTGTAGTGTAGGTAGGGTGTAACCTCGCGAATTGACAGTGTTTCCTGCAACTTCGAAACATTTGCTAGGATGTCAAGTAACGCTCAATTTAGGTTTCACGGGATGCTTAAGAGACCGCCGCAGAGGTGACTTAAAGGTAAAGTATATTTTTACACCTAAACGGCATGTCTATGGGACATAGATATGCTAAACAAGCAGTTGTATAGTATTTTTTTGTTGGTACACATCAAACATTTTTGTGTTGGCTTGGAAAGAAGAAATGATCGAACAAGGGAAACAAGGAGTCATTCAAATTTGATTATTTGAAAGTTTTCGGACGAAAGCCATTATTTTAGCTTCTCCACGCTGGATCGCGCGAGTTCCAAGGAATCCTGAGAGGAAAAAATAAGGTCGCTAGGCACTATCACTTCAACCTCAGTCAGGTTCAAGCGCTATAATCAGCAGGTCAGCTGGAAGATTTAGTCTCCATTCCCCCCTCATTTTCTCGAACGCCTGGATTATTGTTGTCGGAAGCTTTCTGCATTATGGCTCAAAGAGGGAAGGTAGTCTTCGTGATATTTCTTTCATGTTACCTCTCAGAAATCTTATCATATGCATCTGGTGAGTGTTATCCATATATTGCGTAGTTAAGACTTTTGTTTGTACGCGATCTGACATACAAGAAATGCTGTCGCCATACTTAGCATTGTTTCGACTCTGAATATTTCTCGTAAATTTATTTGTGACTTTGTCAATTTTTAACTAAAATCTGGCTAATTTTTGTGAAGAAGATTAGTTGGTGTATTTTTGTAGCAGATCGATTCTTGTATGCGTTTCCAATCTGTAATTTTTTAGTATACTAATACCGTAGCCAGCAGCTGTTATTATTTTAATGACAGCTGATTCACGGGAATTTCGTAATACAGACGATTTAGTTAGGAAAGTAAGAAAACCTGAATATATTCTATTAAACTTAAGTCATGGAATGGTAAGCTTAATTTAAGTGAAGACTTTCAATACATTGATACATTAATCTAGGCTAGAAATTTCAAGAGGCTCTGAATCCTCACCAGTATTTGTTAATAATTTATGAGTAACATATACAGTGCACAAGGATATTCATCTTCAATAATCCTTTCAACACTTTCAATGCCACCGCCTTTAATTTTTACATGTGACTTCAGGTTAGGAATATACCCACAGCACTAACTTACTTTGCATTTTTTCTAAATATTTTTAAAATTATCAGCCATGAGATTCTTAATTGTCAAGGGTGTTTGAAATGCTCAAATTTCTTTTCCTGTTCAGAAAAATATTGTAGATGAATACAGTAGAAGTGTTTTTATGACAAATTCATTCGATGGTTGTTAAATGAATTGCATTCTTAATCACAGGAATTGTTAATTAAGCTAATGGTTGGACCAAAGTTTCTCCCTTTCGCCATTTAAATAATTGTTTTTTGCTCAAAGTTACATGTTAGTTTTATAGATCATTAAGTGTAAGTAACTGTAGGAGAACACAGAATTAAGTTTCTGAGTTGTATAATGTCGTAAAAATCAGTAAGATGTACTTCCCCTTTGCTGGTACTAAATCATGTTAATGTACACGATGTTCTTTCATATTAAGGAGCCTCACCTTGTGAGGATCATCATCCAAGATGTGGCCACTGGGCATCCAAAGGAGAATGCAAGAAAAATGTCAAGTGGATGTCAAAGCACTGTCGATCAACTTGTGGCCTGTGTGCCCAAGGTACAACCACTGTTACATTTTGAATGTCAATCATAACAACAACTACTGGGTTAATGTTTCATTTTTGTTAAAATTTCCCTTTTTGTAGAGGATCTCCTGGTTGATTCTCAAATATGAAATACACAAAAAATCAGTTTTTGACCTGAAGCGGCTGAGTTTTCTTGTGATATATGTCATGGGAACCTGTAGAACTGAGTTCACACTAAATACAGGGTCAAGAGCAGTGAACATTTTAAACATTGAAAGACTCAGCCATCTCCCTTTTTTGAAATCTTTAGGTTATTGATAAACTATTACTTCATTGTTTGACAGATCTCAAGAGAATTAACAGAAATGACTTTAGTTTAGACAGTTTGCTGGTTTTATGGTGTTTATATAGAGAGTATTCATAGGTCAAGTGATCCCTCTCACTGCTCTGATTCAACTGTCTTTTATTCAGTATCAATATAGTACATTTACTGTGCTATGCTTGTAATTAGTTATGTTATGTTTACTTAGGAAAGTAGTTTTACAAGATGATTGAGTAATAGGAAATGTCCTTACAATAGTAATGCTATGTAATGTAATACACTACTCACAGTGTACTACAGTGTAGCAGAATGGGGAAGAAATCATCAAATGACACCTGAGCTAACTCCCAGAAATCCTGGGTCATTTAAGGGATTTGTTTGTGAATGTGACCTTTTTTGCTATTGCTTACTTGAATTTCCAAGTGTAAACTTGATAAGTGGCATCTTATCCAAATTGAAGACAACAACAGATACATCATTTGGAACAAAATGGTGCAAAATCCATACTTAGGGAGGCGAGCGTGGCCTAGTGGTTAGGGCGCTGCACTTGTAAGCTGGAGGTCCCAGGTTCAAGTCCTCCTCCCTGCCACTGGATGGATTTGTCTTCAGTGGCCCCGAATTCAACTCCTGCACGCTTTGTAAATAGCCAACTGGTCTGCCTCCTACCAGTTGGGGTTTTTAACGAGTTTCTGTTCATTTACGATATTTGTTTCCTTATTTACAGTGTCCCCAATTAGCACAGCATTGCTAAAATACACTGACACTGAGATAAAGTTATTATTATTATTACTATTATTATTACCTCCTCTAACTTCTAGTTAACAGAAGCATGCTAAAGAATGCCAAGAGTACAGACAATCCACTCAATAATTCATTTGTATTATGGCATGTAAAACTCTTTAATGATACAATAATTTTGTGTCTTGTCTTTCAATCAAGCTAACGTTCATGATCTGTACAAACAAGCCAAACTGGAGATACATGGAGCTTTTCTTCTGTTCTTTGGTATTGTTGGCATAGTTGTGGTAGGAGCATTCACTAAAATACATTTTGAAGGGCCATCATGTCCAAGTTCAGCAAAGATGACAGGTACCATAAGTATTTCCTTCTTGTTTAAGCTATGGCAAACCTGAAGAATTTGAAAAACCCAACCATTATTGAGGTTTTCTTGTTGGTGCCATGGGTTTATGCTGTTAACAAAGATTGACAAGCTATTATGAAGTTCATACTCACACAAACATTTTCGTGAAACCAAAAAATGTTGAAAAAATATCATAAATTTTGTTTTTTTTATCTCTATAATCTTGCTGGCAATCTGTTTTAATCCTCCTCATCTAATTAGCTAACTCTCTTCCTTCTTGGTTTAACTTCATTTTCTTTTTCTAAGTTACAATTTATTTTGGTCCCCTGACATTTAGAAATAATTTTCACAGCACAAAAAATGACTCAAAACATGATTGCTTCTTAACCCTTTAACTCCCAGATCAAATTTCTTATTTCTCCTTACAGTCAACCATAAAATTCTTGTTAGTTCAAAGAATTAAGTATTGGATCAACTGATTATCCCCAAATTGATATTTTTCTTTGTTCTCATCACTTATCTGGTTGATATTGTATTGATATTGTAAGGAGAAATTCTGTCTTGGTCACTCATGGGATTTAAAGGGTTGAAGGAATGAATTAATCTTTTTTTTTTGTACAACATTAGGAAAAACTGTGGTGATAACAGGAGGAAACACAGGTATTGGTAAAGAAACAGCAAGAATCTTGGCTTGGAGAAAGGCGAGGGTGATCATTGGCTGCAGAAACATCACAAAGGGATTACATGCTGCTGCAGAAATCATTGAAAACACTGGAAATAGAAATATAGAAGTGAAAAAATTAGACTTGTCTTGTTTTAAGTCAGTACGAAGATTTGCAGAAGAGATAAATGAAGAAGAACAAAGGGTGGATGTCGTGATAAACAATGCTGGTTACTTTGGGCCCTACTGTACAACAGCTGATGGGCTTGAAAACACAATTCAAGTTAACTATCTTAGTCATTTTTTGTTGTCACATCTTCTCCTTGATAAACTTAAAGCCAGTTCTCCTAGTCGTATTATTAATGTGTCATCAAGGCAGCATGCTGAGGTGTCACAAGTTGATGTTGGCAAAGTCCTGTCACAAAAGAAGGAAGGTTATGGAACTATCAAAGCCTACAATAACAGCAAATTATGCCAAGTTCTTTCCACCATTGAGATGAGCAAGAGAATCAAAGGTAATTTAACTATTACTATGGCTGACATTGTTACTTAAAGTTTGAAAAGTAAACTCCAAAATTACACCAAATCACTCCACATGCTTTTTCCATTTCCAAACTAGATCACGTGTCAAAAAATAATTACACTTCATGTATCATGTACTCAAATGCCCTAAAAAGTCACTGTCCTTCAGACCACCACTCAGCCAATGCTTATCCAATTTCTTTAATATAAAAAACAAGGAGTTGTAGTGACCTCAAGAATGTTCTAGAAGTAGCTGTGTCATGCTGAGTCATCCCTGAATCAATATATAAATAGAATCTGTTGTAATGTTACAGAACGTTCTAGATCCTCAACTGTACCTATAAAAGCCGAGCTTGTAACTAGATCTGGCCCCAGTTGTTCAAAGCTGGGTTAAGGTAACCCAGGGTTAGTGTGAAATTTGATTTCAGGTCTGAAAACTTTAAGAGAAAATTCAGTTCAAATCTTTTTGCTTGCAATTTGATCATTGGATGTTCTAAAAAGAATAGTGAAAATTTTCCCAAAAAGACTTTTGAACAAAGAAATAAAGAAAGCTGGATTAAAATTTAACCCTGGGTTAGAGCTAATCAGCCTTTGAACAACTGGGCCCTGGAGAGTAGTTTAGTTGCTGGTATAGCCCGTCAGATATCAATAAAGGTGTATGCTGCAGAATACAAGACATCCAAACTTCAGGAGTATCGTTACTCCCCCTGGTTGGGATGCCAGTCCATCACAATGTTACTCCCTCCAGCATTTTATCAGGCTTCCCTGACAATTCATCAGTACCCATTTATACTCCTGGGTGGAGAAAAGCACTTTGAAAACAAAGAGTTTTGCTCAAGAACATAACACATTTACCCAGCCAGGTCTCAAACAAGGACCTCTTGACCTAGAGTCCAGTGCACTGACCATGAAGGCACAGCAACTTCTATATGGGTGATAACATTATCATGTATATTATATTGTGAAGTATATGATTGAAAAGAGTCTTATTATTGTTGTTCTTTTTCTTTGTCTAGGATCAGGAGTCACTGTGAATGCTCTTCATCCTGGGGTTGTTGGAACTGAAATTACAAGGAATTTTAGGATTCTTCAGATGTGGATTATAAGACCCCTCCTTTGGTTTGTGTCATATCTCTTTTTTAAAACAATAAACAGTGGAGCTCAGACGTCCATCTACTGTGCTGTTGCAGAGGAGCTTAAGGATGTTTCTGGAAAATATTTTAAGGACTGTGCAATGGTTGAGTGCAGTGATTTGGCCAAAGATAAAAAAATAGCAGAGGAACTATGGAAGGAAAGCGAAAAGCTTACAGAGTTAGATAAACAATGACCTCTAGCATGGAATCACAGCAAGATATCTTTTTAGGGAGTTGTTTTCAAATTTATGTCCATGCTTGGTTTTCTTTAAAGAAGTTAGCAGCAATTGTCTGTCTCCTGTTAACCTTTTAACTAGTTGGAGTCGATTCTTGATTCTCCCTTCTGGCTGCCATTCATTTCTTAGTGAATAATTAAAGAAATACCCTCTAGCTAGTACTTTTTGCCAGTCCCATCTCTTGTTTGCCAGATAGTGTGTGCTAAGTTGGTCAGTAAGTGTCATTTAAAATATTTATCACTTCAGGGAGTTAAGGATGAAAGTTTACCAAACCTTTTTCCGTTCTTTAAAAGCATTAAATGAATAACAGATAGTAGGGAGAATTGGAAATAAGATCTTAAGAGTTTAATTGGTGAGATTAATTTCCTTGGCCTCCAGAGATATTGGGGGTCAAAACAGAGAAATCGGTGCTTGTAATATTGATGATTTGTACTTTAAGTGCAACAGTTTGTTGCTTTTTAACGTTGATCTGATTACTCACTAGTGAAATGTTTGAAAATTTTTATCCAAGAGCACCTACTGGGGTTGAAATACAGGAATTTTCAAGTTATTGGGAGTCAATTGTCTGGAGTAAATGAAAAGTAATAGGTTGACACAAATATAATAGATGTGAAGAGATGATAATGGATCTCAATTGAGTCTGTAAACAAACCTAAACCAACCAAACAAAAGTGACTCTAACAGCCCTTCAGAAGAAAGTAAATTATTACTTAGAACATGGGAAAATGTGAGTAATGTATGACCCTATTGATTCTGGTTTTGCATCTCATTGGTTGAGAGGATGGGACAAGTTTTCTACACCAATCACACTGAGAGTTAAAACAAAACAAATCTCGGATTGCTTTTGACAATTATCCGAGAATATGACAAAAGATTAATTCAAGATTTCCGCGATCTGAAATGACAGAATTTAACCTTAGCAAAAATTGACAACCAAATGAAATAATGTAGTAGTCAATGCCTGGCAAACTTTGCGTTACCTGATCAGCCTTACCCAGCTGGGCAAGGCGAAATCTGCAGTGGGTTTTTTTTACATGTTTCAGCCTTGACAATGACGACATCTCTTTAGCTCTGTTGTATAACAAGATTTCAAGTGTAATATGAATTGTTTTAATGTATTACGAAAGTTTACTTTATGAGTATAAATGATTAAATGTATTTATGCACATCATGTGAATGGTTACCAGAATTTGGAAATAAAATATGGCGATTGAAATTTTTGCGATCATTTTCCCGCTTAGATAGCGAAATAGAGTTTAACAGAAACAGTTACATTTGTAGAAATGGTGCTCAGGGCTCGAGTAACAGCTACATGTGAAGTTATTGTACTAGAATCTAAAGCTTGTGTCATTATTTCTCCTGGAAATCAATTCTCGTTCTCTTTCGGTTTATGATGTTTCCAAGTCACTCTTAAAAATACGTTATTCTCGATTCCACAACATCATTACGAGAGATGGTTTTGTCAGCTTTGTGACTCTTTACAGTGTCCAATTTACATTATCAACCCAGTTGATAAAAGAAAGTCACCTTATGTGAAATCAACCTTTGAAATCAGACGCACTGAATAAAACAAGCTATAAATGAATTATCTGAACTCACTTACAAATGAAAGAAATGTATCGCAATTGGAAGGGAAAAATACGAATTATACCTTGGGAGTTTGTACAAGGTTTAAAATATGCATACCTTGCCTTCTTCAGCTAGCATACGAGTGCACGATAGAATTGGAAAATAAACATAAGGGAAGGGATTCTATACATTTTCGAGAAAACTTTCACAGGCAAAAAAGCACTTTACGTTATTTTACTAACTAAAGAACCTTAAGTAGTCTTGAAGGTACAACCTATGCTTTTCCCTTTGAAAATGGTTGTATTTATCGTCGGTCTATTTTAACTTGAAATAGGTGGCAAATAGACATATAATGCCTCCAAAACCTACGTCTCCTGTTCACTTCGAACGAATAATTCCAGATTAGTCCTAACTCTGGCGAGTATAATCTGTGACGTCAGGGGATACAGAAGATTTAAGTGTGACGGGGAGTAGACTGGGGATGACCTGAGTCAGACAGGTGATCTACCTCTTATGTGGTATCACTCAAACCAGTGTCCCATATTAAGATGTTTTGCTTACTAAATAACGTAAAGTAAGACCCCGTATGTGCAGCTTAAATCAGTGCATACACCCATCATATAAACTACCCGTCGAATAAGCTCAGTAAGGCTTTAATTATTGTCTCTGTTTCCGTCAAGTACAACCATTTGAATAAACAAGGCTTAACAAAAACTGCTTAAATTTACCTTACCAATGACAAAAGCATCTATCTGTAATGCAACTGCAACCGTGAGAGTTGAGCTGTCAAACTAACGGTCAAAGCACGAATAATTAGCGTACGGTATTAAGGGATTTCAAGCGTACCGACTTGTTTCACTGAAATGAGTGCGCACCAGGGAAACGGTTTCTACGAAATCCGCCTGGAAAAACCAACTATAAGTCTTTACTTACATCCAATGCAGTCGATCACTGAGAATTGGTCCTTCATCGATTTTAGGTAAAAGCGAAGAGAAAACAAACGTTATTGAAGTTTGAGACACTTCCTTTTTATAGTTTATCAGGGCAAAATATGCAGGACTATTTTTGACGATGCATTACTAAACTGGCTGAAACAATTCAAGCGAAATGCTAAAACAATACCTGTAAGTCCTCTACATCAACGTATCGCTCTTGAGAACGAGAAAAAAAAATTTTTTTACGTGAATCGGTGACTTAGTAGTCCGCCATTCGACTACATCACTTTAAATTGAAGACGACTAGAGAGCTGCGGAACTCGAAAATTAGTCTTGTAGTCTAGATGTTAGATAAAAAGGAGCCTTTTTATCAGTTGTCTGTATGCAAAGACTTCCTGGATCTTAAAGAAGTGTGACTTGGTTCTGTAGACTCTGCAATTGGTTCAGCGAAAGTTTTAGCGGTTTCTGCCAGACATTCTTCTGGCAGTCGGTTGGTCATCAGCATGGCGGTGCCTGTGAAGCGACGTACACTATGGCTAGTTGAACGACGATGAGTCACCCCAGCACCATCTTCTTGCTGGAAAGTGGTAAAAAGACTCCTGCAAGAAATCAAACATACAAACAAACATTTGAAGAAAAACATTGACGTGTTGCGAAGTTTTGGAAGGACTTTCTCTACGTTTCTCGTTTCCCAGTTCATTCCTTGCTTTTCCTGGTTTTACCGCTTTTTCCTCGGAATCTTGAGCTTCCCGACCTATCCTTCAGTTTTCCAAGTCATGGTCGAATTCCCCTGTTTATCCTTAGTTTTAATCTTGGATTTCCTGAATTGTCACCGAGATTTTCAATTTTCATGGCATGAAATATCAAATATTTTTGCCACCACCCAAAAAGGGTATGGCGGTTCATCAAACCTGAGGGAAAGACGGAGGGGGGAGGGGGGAGGGGGGTAAACAAAGTGAGAGCTCGAGGTCATCACCAGTGCTATGGCTAATGCTTCTCCGAAATCCAAAAATACCGTTGTACTCGGTATTTGCAACGGATAAAGCTTTCCTGGATAACTTTGAGATGTCCTAATAGCTAGGAATAAAAATTCAAAAATGCAGAACTGAAAACAAAAAACAAAGAGTTAACACAATAAATTGTTCTGTTACTTGAGTTCCTGTAGTCTTTGCTGTTCCTGTTCATCTGCCTGATGTCTGTTCAGTGTCCGTTTAGTATACTTTGCGAAGTTTAGGTAAAGAAGCACTGTGCTAATGAGGGTCACCACAGCAACAGACGCAATTTGTGACAAGAAATTTTTCCCTTCCCTGTCTGTTACCTGTACCGAGAACCGTGAGGTCAGCTCACAGAAACTGTTGGAAAGCAAAAAACAAAAGTGAACTTTCGATATAAAAACATCAATGCATTGATCAAATGACACGAATAGAGACTGGCACTATCAGCTTCATAATGTGTTGCACCGGTTTTGTTGTAAAATTCAGTGACATCAGACCCGCACACAAACTTGTTTCCAAGTTGGGGAAAAGAGAATAATACTTATACTAAAAATACAATTCTGTTAAATATACATATAATTGATCATGAAGAGCTCTCGCCTGTATTCTTCCCCAACATTCTTTGCGTTAGTTTTCGTTGTTTGCTCACTCTTTAGAGATAAAAAATTAGGAATCGTCTAAAAACTGCAAAGTCATCATTACTTTCCAACAGATAATTGTCTTCATAATCCATGTTAATCCTTAAACTGTTTTTTACCTCAAGTGGTTTCCAACAACTCTGAGTTGGAAGTGAAAGCTTCCTGAACCTTGAAACACCAGCTGAGAGACTCCTGAGGAGTTAAGAATCTCATACGGTTGACTTCCATGAAACGTCTTGCCATCGTTACTGACCTCAAAACAACTTTGATATTTCTGGAACACAAAGACTGACACTCATCAACCCTCTTTGATGACAAGGACAATGCAAGATCCTTTTTTATCCCACACTTGTAAAAAACAAAAACAAAAGTAAAAACAAAAAACGGAAAGAAACATCTGTAACAAGATAAGCTTCTCATCTGATGTTTACGCTTTTAAAATAGAGATTGTACTTTTTACGAGCCAAATTATGAGAAAATCAAAGACAATTTTCTACCCATTCATTTTATTTTCTTTGCTTTAACATTAGTATTGTTGTAAGCAATTGTTCACTAACAAAGTTGCATAACACATAGCACACTATATAATCTTACATTTTGTGTCCAGATTCTGTTTAAATCCTCGGAGGTATTTTCCGAAAGTTTTCTCAACGTTTGGGCTTCAGATAAACACCTGACCTGTCACAACAAAAAAATTCAGCCTTAGTTAAATTCAGCCAAAGAAACTGACTTGTTCTAATTTACTCCGCTTAGGCTCAGACTATGAACTTAGTGATTGAGTTCGGTCAGGCCTGATGGGAAAATATTTGGCTTGAGGTCATAACATGCAGACCGTGTGTCATGAACGAGAATTTGCGAGAGTTTGAGAGTTTGAACTACAGTTTGCTAATTAGCCCTTGTGTTCGCTGCAATAGTTGTTACGTTGGTACATGATGTGTACCTCACTCATGGTTGCAGTGTATCCATAGTCTGTTCTGCCTGTTTCTTCCCAGACTACATAATCAGAGCGCACCTCTTCCACGAACTTGTCACCTTCGTATCTAACACAGCAAAACAGACAAAGGTAAGAACATTTTACGTTCCATTTCAGAATCAGTGAGTCCCATTCAGTACACGTCCTTTAAAACCTTTCCACGATAAAGCTATGCTAACACGTCGAGCCTTTTTCATGAATCTTTGGTTACAATTTTTGTACAATAACGATGCATTACCATGCAGATGACAAAGTAGAATTTGAAAATTGTCAAGTTAACAATTGGTGATTGGTTACAGAGAAAAGAACGAAATTTCACCTTCGATTTGACTTATTTCGATGGACCCACTGGCTCCATTAAGCAGGCATTTAAATACGTGAAATTGAAGTCAAAAGATATAAACTTACAGATCTACCACTAGCCTGATATTTCCATAAATGGCAGCATTCAAACGGCAGGGATTTTGGCCATAATCCTTAAATATTGAAGTATCTTCTGTCAGTATAACTTGTGGCCAACAAACATCCCCGTTAGGGAAATCTGTCAAAATGCTTGCTGCTTACTGGGTTAAACAAGGGAAGCCACGGAAAGAAGCAATACTCCTTATCGTGGGCAGCTCTTATACATCCGTTTAGTTTATCTTTAATGTTAACTAACCACATCGTTAAATGATGCATAGCTCATGGAAATTCCTTAACAGAAGGGTCTGCCCGGAAATTTTCTCAGTTTTTTGCCTACTTGTTTATCTTTTGTCTTAGAGGAACTTAATTAAAGTTTGAAATAAAAACATAAGACCCTGTGCTCATTTAGGTGCAGCACCTTGTAGTAACATCAAAATTAACTCTATAAACGAGTATTTGCTAAATTCACATTTCCAATACTATTTCGTAATCTGCTCTGATAATTTTTCTCTGTTAAATCTTACCAGGAAATGAACGCTATTTCTAAACTCTAAACAAGAGGGAAAAAAAAACAATATATTGCCTAACTCGTTTAGGAAAAATGATTTTCAAAGGCACATCCCTGACGAGCTCCAGCTTTGAAACCAGAGCCACCATTTTTTTGGTGTGCACTTGCCGATTTCCATAAATTAATGGAAGAAAAGGATGCACAGTTCAATACTTGGAAAGAAAAGGGGAATGAAATTTATCCTCTCTTGTAAGAAACGACTTAAACATAAATTGTTTACCATACCGTGGATAAGGGTGGTGCAGACTCCACACCAGTTGATGAAGTACAGTTCCTTATCACAATGCTCTTGAGTGGCGGACACCCAACATGAATATGTAGCACCTGTGCTTAACAGTAGGTTAGAGCCAATGCTTCTTACAATACTACTACAAACTTATGTTGCCAAACGCTTCAGGAAATATTCCCTTGCTTCAGGGTTATCTTTTGGAGTGACCGTCAGGGTTAGAGTTGTCAAGAAAATGTCTGCTGTGTTGTCAATGATTATGACTAACGTTTAAAATGCATGCAGAAGTCATCATGACCTGAGTCAAATAATGAAAAGTGATGACTCGGTGTAGAGGAAAGTGACTGGTTAGTTTTGCCATGATTTTATGACGCTCACTGTAGTGCTTGTCAGATTTGATTGATCGGTTTGAATGCGTCGGTAAGGTGAAGTGATTCCCTCTCGGTCATGACTTGTTTTAATGTAATACGTGCTTTGTAAGGCACCAATAGCTGTTGACATGGAATGGTGGAGGCTGGATTTTCTCTTTTTTCAGAAATACCCTTCCTCGTTTTAGACTCTGAGGTCATTTTCTTTAATTTTTCAATTATTTTCTTCAGGTCCCAGGACATATCAGTTATTTAGAACCAAAATGAATCAATGCCTAACAATTACTGTCCACCTTAAAACCACCAGAAGCCATTTTTAAACCAGCTTAGACACCTTTAAATACACAAAGATATGGAATTAATTGCACAACTCATTTTGAACAGAAGCTTTGGAACATGTGGCAATACCTGGAGACTATTTTCACAGGACAATTCTCCAACCTTTGGCAAAAGCTGGACAGCAACTGCAGTTGATATGTAGGAGCTAGGATCAGTGAAAAGAAAAAACATTGAGAAATCAAATAATATATAGATTTAGCCAAGTCTAAAAGCGGAGCTCGCACTTTTTTTTCCGCACGTCTCAAGGGCACAACGCCTTGCCCCGGCCAGGACTAGACCCCGGGTTGTCCGACTCGGAGCTCAGTGCAGTGACCACTGGACTACTGGACAAAGCCGTGTTGTTGGCGTGCCCGCAGTACAGTTGACCACGCATGTTAAAAGTAGCACCTTGTATGGTTGTACATCCAAATTTTTTCGGCTTGCTGGGTTACTACTATTTTGTATAATTATGGGGCTACGCTCTGCGAGCTCTGCTATAAATCTAAAAAAATTTAATCAATTAAAATTACAAATACTAAAAGGGAAAAGGTTAAATCAACCCTAATTGACATTAAAAAAAAGTAAAAGAAAAATCAAAATAACATATAACTGCAAAAGTAGAAAGCTTATAAAAACTGAAACCAACCACATACTTTTTTTGCACTGAAGTTCCATTTCTAAAGTTGTATCTGAATGTAAAAGTCTACAATAGAGAAAAAAAAAGTAAAAGAGACTTGACAATGGTACAGTTATTTTTTTGATGAGATCTTTTCATAATTAACTAAATGTTAACTAAATGAATCATTTGAAGATCTTGTTCAGGTGACAATTGAAATATCAAAAGTAAATAGCATGGCATGAAGTGGCAAATAAAGGGTGAACATTGTTGTGCATAAATAGCTTCTGTTGTCACCTTATTCAGTGTCACAAGTCCCTTATAGTGTTCCACATGATCTTCACTGGTAATTTGGAGAACATCAACACTGGAGATTTCCAGCTATATTGAATTTGTAAATATTAAACAGATCAGTGGGTGCAAAAGAGGGGAAAGGACACTAAAACACATAAAAGTTCCCTAATGGACTCCTCTACAAGTCCTATTTAGTTGAATACAACAGTTACTGGAGATGATTCAGAGTGAAAATTACTGAAAACTTTATGCTTAAAAGTAGACATGGCCAAAGATAGACATTTGTGACTCCACTGTCGTCAATTTTTTTTCTTAAAGGGTCAATTGATACTCATCTTAAGTCACCAATTTTTCTCAATCAATTATATAAACTTTTTTGAGTAAGCCCAAGTCATCTGCCTCAAGGTGAGTCCTTACATGTAAGTTCCCTTAGCAATTTCTGCTTTAACATTTCTTCCCCCAAAGATCAGTACTTATTAACTGAGCAAATCATACCCTGACATCATTAGGTTCTGTCCTGGGATAAATAAGAACTGCCCAGACCTGAATGAAAACAACCTGGAGTCATTGATCAGTTGGTAAAATTGTCCATTTACTTGTGGTAAGTGAGACTGAAAAATATGATTTAAATAAGTCACCAACCTTTGTTTCATCTCCCTTGTCCATGAAATACAACTCTGGACTGACACTAGTAGTGAATTTTAAATACTGTAATAAAAACATAGTCAATAACAGTTATGGTAGTTATACAGCATTATGGATTTAGGCCAAATCTTTAGCTTTAAGCCCATACTTTATTCCAACTTTCATAACTGTCTGCTATTGCTGTTTACTTTTAGGGTTCATCTTGTTTCTTATTATCCACAAGTCAAAAATGATGTGTTATATTAGGTGATCAAAACAATAATTTTTACACATAATTGCTTGTAAATCTGCATCCTTACAGGACATGATTTTTGTGGGAATACTGCATTCAATACTTCATTTGCCAGAGGCAGCTTTCTTGTTTTAACTATGCCCCTGAAAAGGATAGGAAGCATGATTTAATTTAATTTATTTACTAACAATAAAAGAATTATTAATTACAATCTAATGAATAGTCTGGATGGAAATGAAATGAAAATAATAAAGGCCAAAGAATAATACATTAGAGAGAACAACCAATGAAAAATGACATCACTAGTAAATAAGTTCTGGTAATCATTCAACTTCATCACCTGACACAGACAACAGGAACAAGTAGTAATGGATACACTACACTCTGTCAACAACAACTTAAATAAAAGTGATATTATTGATGACTGTAAATGTTAGGTCTCCTGTGCACTTGGCCCAGTCTCTGCCAAGGTTTTGTCATTTGACACTAGGCCAAACCTCGGCACACATGTGTTTTAATCACTTGTTATTTCCGCCTTTATTTTTTGTATGAGGATCTGTTTAACTTAAGAATCACATCATAGAAATAGAACATTACAGAACCATAACAGATATTGTAGCAATTTTCAAGGTTATGGAGAAGGACACTTGCTTATTTGTATGGATTTCTCATACGTTATTTTATTTGAACAATATGCTTGGCGCGGTTAATCAGATTGAATAATATGTGGAATTGACAATGAATTGCCATGGCAACTACACCAATCCAACATCAGAGTATGATTATACTTAACAACACAAACTGCCAAAAGTGTTTGTTCAAAGACATACCCATTGCTTGTAATCAGCAGCAAAGAACTGAATATATCAAACATCACTGTAAAATTTGAAGATGGGTCTTCTCCTAGAAAAATCTGGTAAAAAATAAATTGAAACTGGATAAGAAAGTTGCACAAAGGCAGTAAAATATCAAAACAGAAATAGTTAACACTTACCTCAACCACATGTTCAACAAATGCTCTTCCATAAAATAACCTTTTGTTTGAAAACTGCACAGCAAAATCTCCATTTCCACCTGAAAATCATTTGAATTTAATAAGTATTGATTGCTGTTTCACTTAAAACCCCATTGATATTAGTTGTAAACATGTTAGCAGTAAATGAGAACACAATTGGCCTAACCAACAATGTTTTTCTTCCATAACCGTTATGCACAACAGTTAATGTAATAAGTAATAGTAATTAAGAAACATATTGCCCTAAAAAAAAAAAAAGGAAAAAAAAAAAACACCCAAGAGTTCATACCTGTTATCAAAGACACTATAGTTTCATTGACATTAAGAGCAAAGTCAGAGAGATGTTCTTGTCTCTTCACCTTAAAAACACTCCCTGGAATCAGTTGAAATAAGGATGGCAAAAAAATTTTCAGTAATAATAATAGTAGCATCTGCCTGACCTAAAAGTTTTAGAAGCTGATGTGCTGATGATGCAAAATAATTGTTATATTTGCCAATGTTATTTTTGTCAATGACTTCTAGTTAATGATATCAATTATCCAGTAAATAACCTGTTCCATTAAGTCTTCCAAAAGCAAACAATTTCTGACCCCAAGCAATCAAATACTGTGTACTTGGAGGAATAAATGAGAAATGGCTTGGGGGATCTGTTGAAGGAATAATAAAAGAATGATTAATTGAACAAGACTGTCTTAAAATACTCTGAATTGAAGGCAGGTAAATGGAAACATGTTCGTTACTGCAACAGTTACTTTTCATTTGTCGTGGAATTAAGCAGGCTCCTTTTAGATATTAGGTGGTAGTTTTTAGTAGAATTAGTTTTAATTAGTGTATCCTGTAAGTGCACCAAAAGCTTCTTAAATTGATCAAAATTAGAGGAAGAAATTCAAAGTGAGAATTACATTTTTCCTTACAACTGTACCTCGACTAAAACCAGAAAGTGTAAGTTCCTCTTGTATCCAGGCATCCTCCATAAAGTCATACTGCATGAACATTGTCTAAAACATGCAAAGAAAACTCTGCTGTCTCTTTTGCTTAAAACACTAAAGTACGCAAATCAAGGGTAATCCAAGCTGGTCAAGAGTAAGTATTAATTAAACAAGCACGGGTTGAAGAGAATGAGGTAAAATGACAGAAAAAAAAATATTTTAAATGTCCTCGCAATCAAAATTATTGTTAGGACAGTAATATTACCTTTTCCAGGTTTTGATAACTTGTGGTATTTACCAGGAAAGTTGCAACAGGGAAAAAACAATGTAGTTCAACATGCAGCACCTGAAAAACAGAAAGTCAGTAATGAACACATTCAAAGTGACACTTTTTCAACCAACTCAAAGGCAGTTTGGGTCAGGTTTAGTGAATTTTCAGACCAGAGCATGTAAAGAGCATCACACTAAATTGGAATTATATTGGACTTCGAATGAGAAACTACACAAACCAAGAAATATTATTGTTTTGATATGCTGAGGCTAAAAAAAGTTCTTAACGTAATGAAAGGAGAACATTTCAGGCCACACCTTCAACATTCTTACAAGTTCAACTTAAAATATTTAATTTTCATATGTTGTTAACATATAGTGATCTCGTTTAAAGCAATCAAGATAGACAAAGAGTGCTAGACAATCAGACAAAGACTGCTAGAATGAAATTTACATACAGATATAACAGAGAAGCTCTGTGTAGGAAACAGAAGTTGCTGAAAGGAAACCCCACTGTTTTTTGAAAGGTAAATCCTATTGCCACTACTCTGCAAAAGTTACAACAATTACAAGTTAAAAAGATTATTCAGAAGCCAAAATGACTGCATTAAATGTGTTCTAAAATTTTTACATAAACAGTATAATCGTGAGACACAATTTAATTTAATTTAATAATAAGTTCTTATATAGCGCATTAAAATTGAACTCTATGCGCTTTACAATTACAAATTAACAAAATTTCGATAAAAATCCTATACATGCAATTCGCTACTCTATCTAAACTAATGAATTATTACGTGTTATGCATATATTGACAACGTACGATATCAAATAATCTGGTGGCTTAATTTTTGAAAAGATAAGTTTTCAATAAGCGTTTAAAGGAGTCAACAGATTCGGCGTTTTTTATGCATTCAGGTAGTTGGTTCCACAAATACGGTGCTGCGTAGGAGAATGCTCTTTGCCCATACGTTTTAGTTCGAATTGTTGGGACCTCAAGTAGATTCATATTTGATGAACGGAGGTTTCGTGCTGGAATATATCGACTAAGAAGTTCAACAAGATAGGTTGGAGCCATGTCATTTAGTGCTTTGTATGTTATCAACAGTATCTTGAATTGAATTCGTTTTGTGACCGGGAGCCAATGAAGTTTCATAAGTATAGGTGTTATACTGTCTCTTGATTTGGCACCGACTAACAAGCGGGCAGCTGTGTTTTGGATCCGTTGGAATTTTTCGATGTCACAAATCGGTAGACCGTACAATAGGCTATTACAATAATCAAGTCTCGATGAGATAAAGGCGTGTATCAATCTTTCATTTTGCTGCGTCGAGAGGTATTTACGAACGCGACCAATATTTCTGATTGCTAGAGACGACGATTTACAGATGGAATTTATATGCGAGCGTAAGTTCATCACAGAATCAAGCATGACGCCTAGGTCTCGGACAGTATTAGATAAATTAATGATATCATCTCCAATATTGATATTACAGAAAGGAGGATTTTTTGAGAAGCGTGAGAGGAAATGAATGATTTCTGTTTTTGAAGGGTTGCACTGCAATCTGTTTTTCTTGGCCCACTCCATGATTGCATTAACACATGATTTCAATCTTTCCATGCCTAGCATTCTGTCAGAGGAGTTTATCTTTATGTAAAGTTGCGAATCATCGGCATATATCATACAGTTTAGGCCATGTTCAGCAACAATGTCTTCTGTAGGCGAGGTATACATTAGAAAGAGTAGTGGACCAAGTACTGATCCCTGGGGTACGCCGTAGGAGATATGTCGAGGCTTAGAGATGGAGTGTTTGATCTTCACTGACTGAACACGATGTTCTAGGTATGATTTGAACCATTTTAGTGCGATACCTCTAAATCCGAAACGTTTCTCCATTCTTTCAAGTAATATGTTATGGTCGATCGTGTCGAACGCAGCGGAAAGGTCTAGCAAAACAAGTACTACTTCTTCTTTTTGATCTACAGCTCTTAGGATGTCATTTGAGACTTTTATTAAAGCAGTTTCAGTGGAGTAGTATTTGCGGTATGCTGACTGCATCGCTGGAAATAACTGGTTCTCGGCCATAAATCTGTATATTTGATTTGCGACCACCCTTTCGATTGTTTTTGAGAGAAAAGATAGATTTGCAATCGGTCTGTAATTTGAGAGACAGTTCGGGTCCAATGAAGGCTTCTTTAAAGATGGACATACCAGGGATTGTTTTAACTGATCAGGAAATTCTCCGTTAGCCATGGAGGCGTTGATAATCTTGGTTATAATTGGCGTCAAGTGTGGAATTGACTTTAGAATTCGTGTTGGAATGGGATCCAGTTGACAAGACTTAGTTGGAGATTGAACAATAAGTTTGTGAACAATATCAGCAGATACAGGTTGAAAAGTTTGGAACGACGAGGTGACTGGATAATTGACGTTGATGTCGGGTGCTTGGGCAGTATGGGAGTCCAAATCCGATCTTATTTTCTCAATTTTTTTGATAAAAAAATCGTTGAACGTTTCGGTCAATGTATCCAATGAATCATTATTAGGGAGTGCAGCAATGTTCTTCGATAAGAATAGGCGAGATACCATCTTGAATAGTTGTGATTGGTCAGAGGAGCTGATCAGAGTCCGATAATAGTTTGTCTTTGTCGCTGTTAGAAGATCATTGTAGTGTTTGCAGGAATCAATAAATATTTCTTGGTGAATTTGAAGACCAGATGAAATATATCTTCTTTCATGACGACGTTTGTCTTGTTTAGCCTTACGAAGTTCATCAGTATACCAAGGAGAATGCGGTCGCAGAGTGACCCATCTCTCGTTCACAGGAGCATGTTGATCAAAGATAGACGAGAGATTAGTATTATATTGTGTAGTCAGCTCAGTTACACAAGACTGTGGATTAGTAATGAGATTAGTAAAGTAAAAGCGCATTTAGGAGACCAACCTCATTTGACCATCCCAAAACCAAATTCTTCATGATCTAAAAAAGGGAAGTAAAGGAAATCAAGTAGAGAAAATAACAGTAAAGGGAGGTCAGGGAAAAGATAATGTTGCTGCTGAAATTTGTGCTAATTAAATACAGTTCATATGTGTACAAAGGAAAATTTAAACTGCACTCAGTAATGATGATACCAGATTAATGAAACAATTCTATATAAGAGTACCGAAAAGAAAACGATTTAACTTGTTAACTTGTGATATCTCTTTATCACTTATTTAATAAATGCATACTTAGCCTCATAGTTTTTGGACAGCCCTTATATAAAAACCTTGTAATCCAGTGTTTCCATACCTCACTGTTTGCACCTTCAAAACATATCTTGTGTGATGCCAGACCAGTCAACCCAAAATTTGGTAATCCTGTGGTTTGAACAAAGGGAAAAAGTCAGATGACATAGCATTCTACTGAATACCTAGCCTAATGAATGTCTAGTATTGAGGAAAAAAGCTTACCATACAATTCTCATTTCCAGGCACTGACATATGACACAATTTGGGCAGGAAGTGTGTCAAGAGTCTTGAGACAGTTAAAGACATAAAACAAATAATTTATAAATACACTGTTTATGGCAAATTGTTGACATTTATTTCTCTAAGGACTTATTAAAGAGTTAAATTCATTTTGAGTTATCCTACCCAATGGATTGCCCCAAGTTTGTCCTGTTCCATTAAATATGAGAAGTTGTCCTGACTCTAAGAGTACCAAAAGGTTTTCTGCCGAAAACAGAGCCAGCTTGACAATTGCTTCAGACTGCTAAACACAAGTAAAGTGCAAAGACAATCACACCATAAATATATCAAAAATTTCAAATCAATTCATGAATATATATAGCTATATAGGAGGTTCATGTAGACTTTTTATTGTCTTACAATATAGCCACCTACAAATAGTCTGCTAATTGAGGACATTCAAATAAACATGAAGTCAAAAACAGATTTAAGGTAGAGAGATAATATCTTTAGAATCTAAAATGGAAGAATACATGATCATGATTAACAACTAAGAAAAAGCATACCATTAGTGCAGTGGATGGCACCTTCAGTTTGATAGCAGTAGCAAAATTGTCTTGGGTGAGAAGAAATTCTGAGCTGAAATCAGAAAACAATTGGAAAAAAAATCAGACTCAAACTGCCAAGTTATCTAATCACATAACTTAAACATATAAACCTGCGCAATAATCATGACTCTTAATTTCAAATTAAATTGGTGGTTGTGACGCGAGTGTCAAAATAAACTTGGGTAGAACTCAAACAGAACAAATTTTCTCCAGTTCCATGCAGGAATAAGAAGCATAACAGTAGCCATTGGAATACCTGATGCACATTACATTTTCAGATGGCAAGATCAAATTTATCCATTCAATAGCAGTATCCTTGACTGCACCTGTTTTATTTTTTTCTCAAGCTACTTTCCTTTTTTCATTTCACATGCACTAGTTATACAAAGCCATTCACCTTATTAGGACGGCAACATGAGGAGCACATGGATCCTACAATAAATGAAATTTACCTTCAGAAAAATAAACACACAACTTTAAGCAAAACAAAAGCGAAATAAAAGACAAAAGAGAGGATACATGTATTAACACAGTAGACTAAAAATCACCAAAAAATGCAATGTAAGGGTTTAAATTATAATAAACTGTAATTTTAAAATTACAAGTTATAATCAGTAACAACTATTCATTCAAGATTTTTTAATATAAAAGACAGAGAGTAGCATATTGACAAGCATATCCAAAGTTTTCACCTTCTCAAAACAATTCAGTCAGAGCTGATTTATACAAAATTATATTCAACAAATAATGAAAACTAATTTTCTTGCCTGAACAATGAAAGGCTGTTCGGAACCTTTTCCTCCTTTCAAGACCTCCTGTGAATGAACCATAGTGTTGAAGAAATGTCTACAAGAAGTAATCTTTAAGAAAAGTCTCATTTCTTCATTTTTTTACCTCTGCTTGGTTTGGAATGCTACCAGCAGGAAAGTCAAACTTGGTTATCAGCAATTGTACAAAGCTTTTCCTGCAGAGATTTATTAAACATGTGAAATTAAGTCTTGTTATTAAGTATAAAAATCTATAGAACAAACTGTACTGAGCTCCAGTAATAAAAACTATAAAATTGATAAAATCTCAAAATTGGAAAAGTATAGAAAAAATGTCATCACATGTTACAATTACCATCATAATAATTGTGTGTTGCTAAGATTAATTAAATGTTTAAGACTCAAGGCAGTTTTGAATGTGATTTTCAAGTCGGATTTTGACTTTGAATGCAAAGTGCCTGATCTGCTTGTGTCTTACCAATAGTTGTAAAGTCATTACTGAATGAATATTATTTACCCTTTTACTCCCTTTGACTTAAAGATATATCATCCAACAAATAAGTGATGAAAATTAAGGGAAAATGAAGAAGAATAATGAATAGAGAAGTATAAAGTTAAACATGATTGTGAGATGAATAACAAGATCATGATCTTGAAGGAAAACATGCAACAATTACATGATCTTAAGAGGTTAGCAGTTAAAAGCCAACCTGATAAAGCGATCATGAAGAGCAACTGACTGTCCATCTAGCTCGAAACTCATCTGATGATCAATTGCACTGTTTACAGAGAACTTCCAGTAGCTACAACAAATGTAATAAAAAACAGATTCTGAATATTTTGATATGCAGACAAAGATATGACCTAATTCCCTAGTGGTGATTTGAAAAAAACTATTCTTACTAATAAGAACAATGTAATATACACAATTTCTCTCATGCCTGTGAGCTGATTTATAAAAAATTACAGCAGCACCACCTTCAAGCAATCAACATTTACCTCATAATGAACCATTCAGCATAAAGATTACAGTTTAAAGCTGAAGAACAAATTTATAATTGTAATGAGACCTTTTTTCCCAAAAATTTCAGAGAGATAACTGGTTACCTGTTTAACTAACAAGGAATTGAAAAACAAAATAAGTTACTTCAATAGTTTGTATGACAGTATAGCAGTTGTCTTATGGCAATGTTAAGTCAGTGCATGTATAAGGTATTGTGCTGAAAATGATTTACACATGTCTTTAGTGCTATTGATGCTTTACCCATGTGTTGCATTAAATGACTGACGGTCAATCTGTAACTCATCCCAGTCAATAAACCTGTGACCCATTTTCAGTTTCACAGATGGCCTTTGCCCAAGTTGGAAAAAAACTCTTGTAAGCTCCTTTGAATACTGGAAAAAAGAAATAAAACAAATCTAGTTTCAATGACTGTGAAAGTTCCTAAATGCAAATTGGAACACTATTAAGAGTCAGACTAACTTGAGAAGGAAACAAAACTGTTCTGTTCTTCTCAAACTCAGAGGTATGCTTTGGGTCAATAATCCATAGCTTGAACTCTTCTTGACTTCCACTGTTAAGAAAAAAATCAGCCAGCATTTTCAGTTTTTTTTCTTGCCCCTGGAAGTGTTTAATTAAGTACAAGAAGTTATCTGGAAATTAATCATTTAGTTCCATTTGGTTTAGTTACACTTTTCTCTATAAATGGTCTAGAATAGAAAACCTCCTCTACCTTGACAATGAGATGTGCCACAGAACTAACTGAAGTTTAATTGTTCTATTTTTCCCTTGCTTTCATTTATTTCTATTTATTTACTTTGAGTTCTCATTTTTTCCTTGTGATGTAGTGACTGTTTTGATAGCTTTTGCTTTGGTCTTGTACCAATCTCTCAATTCAAAAACATGTTAATTACCAATATGTCTGATTTTTTTGTCCATTGCACTGTTATAAACCACACACTCTCTTTGAAAACCATACTCACTTTTGCTGTTGTCTGTTGTAACCAAGGTACCACTCATAGTAAAATGGACTGAGTACCACATTGATGTGCCTCACACTCTACACAAACAAACAAACAAACAAAACATCACTTAACACAAAAAAATGTTACAGTCATTTGGAATCAACTTTGCCTAAGTTGTACCTTTTCATTTTTAAATATTACCTCATTGGTAAGTTTGTCTAATGATGGATCTAGAAGCTTTAATTTGGGCTCATCAGCAATATTTTTGTTTTTTTTCTTGGGCCTCGAAACAAATTGCCTTCCTGTCTTTAGAGCTCAGGGCTTGGTTGTTTGAAGTCTGATTAGCGCTAACCCAGGGTTAAAATTAATTCAGGTTTCTTCATGTCTATGTTCAAAAGCCTTTTATGTTAGCAAGGTGGTGAAATACAGTGGAATACCAACACTCCTGAATGTCTAAACAAGCTATCTAAACCAGGATCAGCTCTGGTTGTAAGGAGCCAGTAGGGTTAGAGGAAATGGCTTCAGCAAATAACATGAATGTACTCTCTATACTTTTGTGCGATGTATGAGAAGACTGTAATCAAATTATTTAATACACAGTCTCTCTAACCCAAAAAACAAAAGACAAACAAACAAGCTATCAAAGCCATCTACAATAACTAACCTGGTTATCAGAGTTTCTTGTGATAGGACCAATAGGATGAAATCCTGGCTTTGGACAATGCAGAATAGCACTGATAAAACTAAAAACACAGAGTGTTTTTTTTCCAGATAAAATTACAGTGAAACCTGAACTAAACAGTCCAGACCTACACATCAACCCTTCCAGGTTTCCATGTATGTCTAATACAAGCTGTACTGAACTGCACTAAGACAAAAAGCTCATCTTTCAGCCCATCACAGCATCAACCATACAACTGATTGGCTACTTTGTTGACTCAAATATTTCAAGACTTCTTCTTATTATGTATGAGCACTGATCACTATAAAAAAGACTTGTCTGCAAGTAAGATTGTGACAAAGTTTTCATCATTAAATTTGTGGACCAAGCTGCCTTATCAATACATCTGCCTCTTACAACCTAAAACATTTAGAATAGGACTGCAATTTTGAAACCGTACCACTTTCCATTATAAATATAAAAAAAAAACAAACCTTCAAGGGCTCAATTTAAGTGAGGACTAATTTAGGTGACTGTTTACTAGGAGGTCTGCTAAATTCAGGATTTATTTCGTTAGATGCAAAATCTATAAATTCTTTGGCTTACCTCTTGTTCTTGAGAGAACACTCCATAGGGTAACACCATTCAACCTCTTCACCGGCTTCTAAATGTTCCACAAATATCTACCGCAAAAAAGGAAAGACTATTTGCTTGACCAATTGGCAATAACAAATCAACCCACAAACAAATGCTGGTGGAAGTTCATAGATAACTGTTTGATAAAAAAGGTCATGATCACTTTGGACGCAAAGAAACCAACATGTACACATGAGCTTCTTTCATTAAAACAAATCTAGCAGAACTGTAAGGCTCTAAGATTTTGGTTTTCGCAAAAAAAAGGTTTATTCACAGAGCTATCTGACCTTACTTACCGTATGACGTGTAGTAAACAAAGTCCCATCACCTTCTCTGGTTGAGTATCTTTTTCGATTTTGAAACGAGAAGATGAAAACTACATAAGCTAAATTTGTAATGACTATTCCGTTGTTGAAATCTCTAAACGGCAACTCACCGCCATATCTCCTCGCTAGAAATATTGAGCAGCCAGAAAAAGATGATGACCTGAACAATGTTGAGCACAAACGTAGCGAAAACGATCATTCTTCAGGGAATTGGATCAAAAAAGAAGAAAGACGAAGTTACACAATTCTTGCGCCTTCATCACTTCGCACCATTTAGAAATAATAATTCGTCCCCAGACCGTCCTCGAGTATAGAGAAACAAAAGTCTCCAAGTAAGTAGAGCGTAAGGTGAGGAGAAATGGAGCGACCATCATTAATAGATTTAGACAGGGAAGCCAAATCCTATCACGTGAGCGGGATGGGCATGAAAACAGCATAGCACACAAAACAGACCAAGTCTGAAACATTTTACATCTTTTTATTTTAAATAATTTCCATTTTCATTTCATTAAATTAATTGTTCTGTTTGATATATTTGTTTCTCAAACGTTCTTCAATTCAGAACGAAAGAGGCGCCGTGCTACCTAAACGCGCTAATTTTTTATTGCACAATTGTGGAAAGAACCTAAAATATTCATTTCTTGACAGAAATCATGTTGGAGTTAAACTTGTGTCGAAGATATTTGTGGATCTCGGCAGCACGAGGACTTGACAAGCCAGGAGTTCTTTTTTCCAGCTCTGCCGGTGTGCTGTGAAGTAAAAATCAGGAATGAACGAATAAAGGAAAAAGGACGGAAGCGCTGAAAATCGGACGATAGCGTCCGCATCGTGGAATGCTATCGTCTCAAAACGTGCGAAAACGTTGAAATCGGACGTTTAGAATCTTCGGCATTAAGCATACGTTATATCGCCTCCAGATTTCATTCGGATACTACCATTAATTACTGCAGTCTCGAGCACGATTTGTCACCAGGGCTCATTGTTTGAGTTTCTTCACACTAACAGGGAAAATTTCTGTTTCACACTGTTTCCATTGCACAATCATTACAGTTGGAACAGTTTTCATTTCATAAACACAAAGCCAGGGCTTATATAACATTAAAAAAATTTCATCAATATTCAAAATGGGGAAGACTTGATATTCTAACGTACAGTATGTCTTGCTCTTTGATTCTTTTGTAACAGACAATCGAAGTTATGCATGATCGCTGAAGTCGACTAAAATCCTCAAATTAGCAAATCTCGTTGCGAATCAAGTTGCCCAAATTTTTTTCCATCTCGTCATAGGGATCAGATCAGTAACAACTTGTAGCAACTCCAGACTTAAAATTTCTCCAAGAACGGGAGTAATCAGTGCACCCCTGTTTTAAAACCCATGAAGGTCCCATACTGAACACCTTTGGCTACGAATTGTCTCTCTTGATAGACAAGTTGCCGATGCGAAACGATGGGACATGTCAGTTTGGTAAAACCGACCAGATAAGCCTTACCTGTTCACGATTTCGCCAAGTGTTCTGTACGACGAGCACAGATTAAGGGCTGTAACGTAGCTGACACGTGGAATACTTGCCACAACACGGAAAAACTGAAAAATTAGAAGAAAACACGAAAAACTGCATATTAAGTTTAATGTACCTTAGGTAATCTAAGAGAATTTTGCCGCTTTATATTTTACCTGTTCGTGTTCCTTGTTCAGAGCAGTTGACGCTGTAATCGCCATTCCCTTCATAGTTTCAACGGTGGCAAGATCCGTTAAAAGGCGAGCAGTTTCCTCTAAGATAACAAAACAGAAAAAAAACAATCCAACATTAAAGCTTGCTTTTCCAATTAATTTCTTAACTGGAACATCCTATTTCTCGTCAGAAAATCAGAGTACCAGGCCATATGTAAACTCATTAGGCCGACGTTTTCTGAAATAATCACATCATATGACAAACCTTGTGAGTCGCTGAACACCATCTTGACGTGAGTCTGCGCAATACTAGCCAGAGTGAAAATATATGCTTTGGTTTTAATACTGCAATACGAAAACAAGTAAGTTATAAATTTATGGGTAGATTATTTAGAGATAGAGACATTTTATGGTATATTATATCCATAAAGTACTAAGCTAAGAGATTTTCTATGTTACAAATGCCTTAAGTTCAGTTGTTTTGAAAATACTGAAAGTTTGCTTGAGGGTGGGTTAAAAGATGACTATACTCACAAGTTTTTCTCTGTTTCTCCAGGTTTAACGCGGTCTTTTTCAATAATCAAGCAAGGCCTGTCATACAGATCACACATTCTGCGTATGCACTCCACAAGCTTGTGACTGTTTGCTCCATGAGCAACATCTGAACAGAAAAGTTCGAAGTGTAGACAACGACAGTTAATCAGTATTTTGTCAATCAAATACAATTTTGCTAAAACCAATTGCTATAACCAATCTTTGCAACCCGCATCTTCCAGCGCCTAAGGCGGCTACTTGTGTGTTTACTTGTGATATTTGCCTTCGATCTGATCGGCTGATGTGACTACTCTGGGGGTTTACACAGCAATCAGTCAAAAACTCAGTCAATGAGAAGTTGCTCGGCTTATTTTGGGCGGCGAAAGAGCGCTTGCGTGCTGCTGAATTTCACCGTGCGATTATCAGACCTGTGATTGGTTTAGGAGATTTAAAAACTCCGAAAATCGAAAGACGCTTCAGAAGTCAACGCCTTTTGTTGACAGATACAACGTTTCAATCTAGGGAAAATATCCCCTTAAAGCCGATAATGTTCTTGATCTCTCTTAAGGTTTGTGCGTTAATTAAAGAATATCATAAAAATAAATTGGCGATATGTTGTGTGATTTCTCAACCAGTCACGAAAGATTAACTCAAAGGAAATCGGCAAACCGGCGATGTTCAAGTCATGGGGGTAGTGACTAACATCATAAAACGAGATAAAATAATTCGCATGAGTGCAGGAAGAACTTCTCAAAACCATAACATACCGGAAGCTGTTTTCCTCTTCACAGCCATTCTGTTACTGACAATGTAATCACAGCTGGTCAGCTGACATACTTCCGCCTTGATATTGTGCTTTAGGCGTAAAGTTGACACAACCTGTGGGGGGTGGGGAGGGAAGGAAGACAATGAATAAAATCTGTCTACTGTATAGAGTAACTAGTATCCGAAGTAGTGAAACAAATTCTAATATTTCACGAGAACTGAAAAGACAAAGAAAGGCTCACAGTAGGGCAATCGCGATCCACTGGATAGGAAAGCAAAGATTAAGTGCCACACCAAATGAATTTTTCTATGCTGAAACATCCACCATGTTTGCATCTTGCTGCCATATCCTTCGCTAAGCCATAATTCCCGAGGAAAATTATCATATGTTAAAACAGTTGAGATGGGACCATCAACAACGTTTTCGTGAGAGATCGTGCTACCTTTTTACCAAGGGAAGAGTAAGAAATAGAAAAATTTTGTTTCAAATAGGACTGCATTTAAGAAATCTTGGCTGGTTTCTCAACACGGAATAAAATTCAGAAGAAGTTACTTACCTGAGAACTGGAGATTTCCCGAGCGTCAACTAGGATAACGGTCTTTCCCTTGTCCTTCTGTGAAGACTAATAATACAATAAAAATTAAAGAGGTCTAAATTTTTTACAAAATCTCTTTAAGCCGTTTTCGTGCAAATTCTTATGGCCGTGAACGGTATAAATCGGAAAGTCTACGGGTGTTCCGACGGCGATTTAACAAAATCCGACGAAATATCTCTATATAAAACAATGTGGTGAAATCATATCTTACTGTGAGTAAATGGCTAATCGCTGGTCTGGAACCAAGATTATTAGGTCGACAAGAAGGAGTTACAACTTGCATCTTCGCATGCGTACCGACGGATGGACGCTGACTACCATTATGCAGTGAACTTTTGTTCTGCAGCGTAAGTGGATTTTTCAAAGTGTGTCTTTGACCAGAAATGACTGTCCTTTCATCACAGATATTCGATTTTGTAACGTTCAATGGTTCAACTATCTGTTTTGTGGTGGATGGACGTGGAGCCTTCTCAACAAAACCTTTATTCCTTGCTTGTGGATCAAGTGGCAGCTGGTACCATTTTTCTGAGGTCTGGTTCAAGCACTGCCTTATCTTGGTGAAGGTTTCATTTGAGATTTCATTTCTTTCCTTTAGTATCGCTGACTTGTCTTTTGAGGAGTCGTCATTTTCTGTATTTTCACGATTTGCATAAACCACTTCCCATAAAAAGTCAAAACCAAGTGAGAAATTTGGAGACTTCTTGATATCCATGGCAGCATCATTATCTATTATATCCATGGCAACATCAATTTGATCCAAGCCGTCACCCTTCAGTTGGTCACTTGAAGGTTTCCTAAATATGAAACATGATGAATTTGTAAATAGAATTTCTGAGGTTCGATTCCGCAACATGAATTTGTTTTGAAATAGCAAATGCAGACATATTTATATTTGGAAAGGTAGAGGAATACGCATAAAGGTTCCAAAAAGTAAGATCACGAAATGGGTCTGGGGGTGTAATTGGAAAACAAAATTCGTCCGGCGTTATACGGCAAGTAAGTAAGCACTTGGATTACAGTTTGGTAAGGAGAGTTGGGGTGGACTTCTACCCGGACGAGAGGAGAGGTTCGCACAGGATTTTGGGTTGTTGTTTCCCACTAACGCTTAAGTTCACTTACCTTTTGGCCTTTGCGTTCTCCGGAGCCCGCACATCTTTGTCGTCAAGGGCGACCAATAAATCACTGTCACTGACATCGTTGCTCCAGTCGTCCACGAAAGCCCCAGATTTGCGAATACTTCCCTTACCACCCGCTGACCGCCTTAGAGCCGAGTCGCTCCTTTGAAATTCTTTTTTCGCGGCCACAACATCAGATGATTTGACGAAGTCAGTGTGAAGTGTCTTCCTACTACCGTTTCTCTCGATCGAAAAGTTCCCAAATGCACAGCTTCTGTGCTGATTTGTCTTTTTCATTTGTGAGGCATCGGGTTTTGTAGTGTCCTCTGCATTACTTCCTTCCTTGCAACCGATAGCCGACGAATTCACCTTGCTCAGCTTAGGTGAAACTTCCCCGTCAAAACTGTCTTCTAAAATTCGCTTTCGCTTCATACGCTTCGCCGGACGGCCGATTTGGCTCCCCTCGAAAGATGCGTCTGCGCATGCCTGACCGTTCCAGTGACCATTCTCAACCTCGGTTTCAAGTTGAATTTCTGCCTCGCTCTCATTATCCGACTTAACCTCGTTTTCAAGAACGCTCTCTGATTCGTAAGTTTCCTCTGCTTCGGATTGGCTATCATCATCAACGTTTCCGCGTTTATAGACCATTTTATACTTATTTCGTTGCTTATGGAACAAAGGCGTTCGAAATTTTAACGCGCCGCAAAGAGGACTTCGTAAAGATTGTCTGTATACCGCCATCATGTCCACTGGGGAGCTAGCGTGATGCTGTTTCGCCGCCGAAGGAGGTCTTTGAGTCAGTTGAGTAGCATCATCTATGAAGCTGTCCATTTCATCTTCGTCCTCATCACAGTTGTCTGCTTCATCGGACGAGAAGTCGTTGATGTCACTGTCTGACAATTCAGCTTCATCGTCTAAGAAGTGGTTTTTCCGAAATCTGTTGTTGATTTTCTGTTAGGATTACAAGACAAAAATTTTAAAATATTAATGGCGTAGATTTTATTTCAATTGTGTCCAGCCCAACTAATGTCAAACCTGTCCGTTCCCATCCCTCTGGTCCAACTCCCAACCACTACAGATCACGTAAATGTTCAAGATAATGCCGGTAAAGTATTAAATACTAGATAGTAAATAACTATTAAATATAATACCTTAATATTTAAATAAATTCGTACATACATTCTTAAACAAGGAAACAACTCTTTAAACTAATGAGTGATTAGCTGGATACATGACACGATTCAAAAAAACCGAAATGTATTTTCTCAAAGTAGACCCACAAATTGTTAGAGAGAATAACTGACCTTTGGGAGAGAAGAAACTGACTTTCGCGAACGTTGCTTCCCACCGATCTCAAAAGAATTTCTCTCGCGAGCCCTGAATGTAGCGGAAGGAGCTCTTCCAACGTCAGATCGGCTTCGAGCTAAGAAAGAAAACAGCCTCATTAAAGCACATAACTTACAAATATTATCACCCTAAAGTTAGAGAGCATGGCGAATCTTAGGTCTGAGATCCACAGAATGATTGTCTATTAGGATACGAGCGAAAGTACACATCACAAGCAGAAGACACGTAGCCATCCTCAAGTGCGGAAAAACTCAAGTGACCAAGTCGCTATTGACTATAGTGCTAAGTCAGACTGGTGGAGAAAATGGCACTAGTCTCTCTCAAATGACGCCGAACCGACTGGTCACTTTAAAGTACAAAATGTGTATTTTAAAACAGCTAATCAGAGACAATACAGGATCTGTAAACAGTAACGTCATCTAGAGAAAAGGGGGGCGAGAGAGGAGGGGGGAAGGGGGAGGAAATTGTAGCGTACAAAGAAGAGCTCTGTTCAACAGTTCTTTACAAGTTTAACAGAAAAAAAACGGTGAAAACTAACCTGGTTTACCGGTTTCAAACTCCTCATCGCTGTTTGATTCTAGCTGTGGATTACATGACGAAAAACCGATGCGCTGATTGGACTTGCTTTTCTCAGGACTGGCCGGTTTTCTAAACTCTTGGGAACAGGGACTCGACAAAACTCTCTTTCTTCGAGAAATCGCCCTTCCCACAGGACGGATGACACTTTCATCTTCATCATCACTTTCCATTACCGCTACAACATTGCCATTCTCAGTTCGTAAATTTGAAGAATTCGCTAAATGTTCCTCACGGTCGAGAGATGAGCCAGTGAAAGCCATGCTTGTCTTTGAAGACTGTTTCACTGATGTCTCTGGGCTGCTACATTCCATGGGCCTAGCTAACGAATTCACTTCTGGTATCTCTATGTTCACTCCACAGGAATTGTTGTTCACTGATTTATCGCTGAGCGACTTTGAGCGACTCAAGTTCAACGATTTCGTCCCTGGAAAAAGTAAACCATTGTCTTTTGTTTTCATCGGAAGAGATCTCTTGTCTTTTGGCGAGGTGCGTTTCAAGCTAAGCTTTAGTTTCTTGGGTAGCGGTGACCTACAAGGATTGTTAGCAGCATTACTACCAACACTGTCACCAGTATTAATGCCAACATTGCGACCACCATTATCACCAACATTGTGACCAACCGAGCCGCTCTCATTAATCACAGTTACTTTCTTTCCAAGCGCATTTATGTGTGGTTCTTTATTTATTTCCGACGACGGTAACTCGTTCCAAGAATAGCCCGGTTGGTGCTTATTTCCCAAATCTAACTTGCCAGTTTGTAAACTCTCTGTTTCTATAAACGGGGTTGCGCCAGAATTCCTTGATTCCTTAATGTCTGATATAAATATATCATTGTGAGGAGTTGAGCTCGGATGTTCTCCCTTAGTACGTATTTCAAGTGAAGATGAAGCACGCAGTTCAATTCCTTCCTTAAAAATCTTTTCAGTTCCATCATTTCTGGAATTTTGCTCATTTGTTGAAAGGTGTCGTAAGCCGTTGATACCATGAGACTTTGAACTTTTCTGATCCATCTTTGCTGAAGACCCTGCCGTACAAAACTGTTCACCAACACCCTCCGAAATCTCCGACTTAGCTTCACACTTCTTAGCCTCATGGTTGTCTTTCTTAATCGATATCTCTCCCACATGTTCACTTCTCGGTGACAAGGTTTCGTCGCCAGGCCTGTTTTTGTCATCTTTGGCGTACTTTTCACCAACATTACCATCTGTAGGTAGCGTTACATCTGTGAGGGCATCATCATCTGCCGCGTCCATAAAAAGATCTTCAGTATACCCTTTCTCCTCTTTGCCAGAATCATTTACTGCTTTTTCTAAGACGTTACTCTCCAAGTCTGACAGAAAACTATTCGAGATTCCGCGCACGTTCATCGTGACCTCCTGCGCGTAATTCTTCCTCCTCGCGGCAATCTCGTCTTGCTCTTCAAGCATGTCTACACCATGGCTGGGTTTCGGGTTTCCATATGTCGAATTATGCATTTCTTGATAGATAACCTGGTCCTTGTAAGGTTTATTTTCGTTAGAAAATGAGGAAACAAAATCTTTCTGCTCTTTGCTACTATTTTCTAAATCCTTACTTTCCATAACCTCCGTGTCAAGAAAATCAGCCATAAGAAATGGTTCCTCCTCCAACGAGTCTTTTTCCACACAAACTCGCGGCAAATCAGCTCCTGAATCAAGCGAGTTTACAAAATATTTTCTCTGGATCTCCTCCATGTCTTTGTTAAAGTCATTCAAGTCTGAGCTCTCAGACGACAAACTCATTTTGTCCAAAGCGTCTAAGTTGGGTGGCGATGGCACTGCCCCGACTGTGACTGAAAATCTATTTTTCAGAGGCAGAAAACCTGGCATGGTTCCTTGTGACTGGGTAGTTACACTGGGAAAAAGACTCGTCATTTCGTCAGAGGCTGCATCGGAGAGGTCACTGCCTTCACCATCTAGATTTCCTTCCATTTTTTCTGGTTCTTTCTTGTCGCCAAGGCTTGCACACTCACCATCAGCCTCTGTAGGGTTTTTGTCAGGTTCCCAGTGTTCTCCCACATCGGGCAAATCCTCCATCACTGTATCGCCAGGTTGTCCTAGGAGACAATTGCTAACTTCATCGTCTTCGTCTACACCTGAAGCCACGTTCATGCCATCAGTTTGGAAATCTTCGTCTTCTTTATCGTCAAACTGCTTCAGAAACGCTTTCCAACGAGCTTTGTTTTTCGGTGAGCGCTTTTTTAACTTCGTGCCACTTATCTTCGAGTTCTTATCGCTGGTATCACCAACTGAATTCTCTTCTTTGCTCGGATACTTTCCGTCAACTTGCAAATCAGGTCCACCTTCCATTTCAAGCTTTTTTCGCGTCTTCTTGCTTTTCTTGGTGACCTTGCGTCGGCCTTCGCTTCCCTCGCAAACAGTACCATCATTTTCAGGCAAAACACTATTATTTTCATCACTTTCCTTTTGCCCCAGCTTTATGATGTCTCCTTCGTTCAAAAATGACATCATTTCCAGGTCATAGCTTTCATCGTCAACTCCTCCGCCACTATGAAGCTCCGTGAACTCCAACAGTTCAACAAAATGTTCTGTGCGACGGGAATGCGTAACAGCTTTCACAGGTTGTAGTGTAGTCTGCCAGGGGAGCCATTCCGTCAAAGAGGGTTGCACGACAGATTTCCTAGCCCCTGCTGATGAACGCCTCGATTTCTTAGTAATTGCTAGTTGTGGTGACAAACCCGCCTCGTGATCGGGAAGTTTAAAATGTTCTTGCCAGAAAACTAATTCCTCGTAGGTCAAGAGACCGTTGTCTTTCTTTGATGTGGTTGTTGCAGTTTTACTTGTGAAATTTTTTATGTCAGCTCCTTCTGAAGGCCTTTCCTTCTTTTTCCCTTTGCTGTGAAGGAAATAAAATGCCGTCTAAAACATTTGGACCTATTTCGGGCACAATATTTTATCCGTAACCCAACCGACTAATCAGATAGATCGACAGACAGACCGACCGACAGACTGGCTGACCAACTGTAACATACTGATTCACTGACGCATTCACTAGCTGCTTGACTGACTGACTGTACGTCTACCTGACTAACTGATCGGCTGCCTGACTTACTGACTGCCTGACTAATTGACTACAAGGTGACTGACTGTTTGACTGCCCGATCGATCCCACGTTCAGATGGACCGACCGATCGACTGACTGTCTGACTAAAGGCTATAAAGACGGACTATGCAACTGATCGATAGACATACCCCAGGCCCTGACAAACCGTTCAAGAAAGGTCCATGAAAAAGCGGGAAAAAGGAATTAAAGGTTAATTTAGCGCATAAAAAGAAGTTTCTGCCATACCTCTGACCTATAAACTTCCCAACAGTCATCTCCATTTTCAGCACAGACGGAACAATATGACGAGGAACCATTCGAGGGTTGTCCGAGTAGAGATCAAAAGATTTGGTAGCCTGGGCGACAGCTTTGTGTATCGACTTTTTACTCCTTTGACTTTTCATGTAAACCTGGCCAGGAAGAAAAAAGGTATATCAAAATAACGAAAACACTAAGTACGCCCCTGAGTTACTGTAGTGGTATGAAAGGTAAATGAATTAGCCTTTAAGTGAATACTGGAGAGGTTCAAAAGAAGATCTAAACTCGCAATGACAGCTTATCCACTTCTGTTCTGACAACTGGACAACTTGCACCTCAGGTTCTTACCATCCAAACTGACCATTCCATTGGAAAATTGGCTTTAAGGAAAAAGGAGAAGATTCAAACTTCTCTAAATTCCACTGAACATCAGAGAAAATGTGTCATCCTAATCAATGGTCCATCCTTTAAACACGTTCCAAATAGAATGACGCAAACCGTTTCATTTTAAGTTGGAATTTCGGGGATTTATGAGCATTAGTTTTCAAACGACGTCCACGACTGCAAAACAAACGATCAGAAATCAAAAAAATGAAAAGGATTCAATTGAGGTCTATGTCTGATATCAGGGTCCTTGCGGCTGCAATGGAGTGCTTTCCACACGATCCGCAAATACGATTGCTAACTTTCTTTCTTCATTGAGCACAACAATAGTTGCGATCATAGCAATCATATGGAAACCAAGTATACAGAAACTGTGCCTATTTAGTACCTGTTCCTCTTTGCCTTCGGTCACGAGAACTACTATGCGTCCGTCTCTTTTCCTTCCTGTTCGCCCCATTCTCTGCACAAGGCGTATGGGAGACGCATGCGCATCAAAACACACAATAAGGTCGACTTCGCCTATGTCCAGACCCTCCTCGCCGACGCACGTGGCTACCAATGTATTGTAACCACCTTGACGAAACCGCTGTACAACCTAAGGATGTAATGGAGTTCAGGTGAATTAACCACATCGGACACAAGCACAACTCTCGGTTGGTGCCAAAAAGGAAAAAAAACGAGTAAAAAGTAAAACACGCCTGGATTTCCTACAGGATAAGAGCGTTTTCATTTTTCATCATGAGGCAAAACCTTACTGTATCGGATTTTTCGGCGACCAAATTGTTCCATCTGGCAATTGAAACAAACTTGTTCAATCAACACTTCGCACCCGCGTGAAAACCCGGCCTAAAGCGCGGGAATACGCGGGTGACCCAACTCTCCGTTGGTCTAAGTTAAGCATCTGATTGGTTATGGGGGCTGGGCGCGTTTTCTACACAATCACTGAGCGAAGCAAAGAAAACCAATGGGATCCCTAGTTAATTCAAAGTACAATATAACCAAGGTAATACCTGCAACTGTTCTTTCTGTGAAAGTCCTCTGACACTCTTTCCAGTTGTCTGCTGTCCAATAAAACTCATTACTCGCACCAGAGGCTTATGACGAGATAACAACGCGGCTATCTCGTTCACACTGTCTCTGTACTGTGAAAATATCATCACACGGGTAGCTACGCCTTTTGAGTCCTCATCACTCTTTCCCTGGAACTTCTCAAAGTGTTCAAGCACAATTTCCTTAAGTTTCAAGAGCTTGGGATGACTCTTGAATGTAGTACTCGGTTTTGGAACATTCATGAGCGCGCGCCTTCTTGGTGAAAACTGCGAAAAGAGAAGGCTTTCGTTCGCACTGCTTTCCACTGGAGGTTCAATTTCCTCTCGCAATTCATCCATCAGCTGTGTAAACTCGTGGTGTTTCATGATTTCGGCCTTGGCGCGCGGCATCCCTCTTGTTCCATCAATGATGGCTTTAATGAAGTTGTAGAATGACAAAATTCCATGCTGGAGTAGGAGCTCATACGCGTGGTACAGGCTGATGCACATAGCAAAGTCCCCTTCAATTTGTCCTAGTCGATTGCGATCCTTGAAAAGGTATATAAATAGATAGCTTAATATAAAACCATTACAAAGCGTCGCTCGCTGCTAGTATTATGCACAGCTTTGAATTTTCAACCCAGTCATATTGCAATGCTAGATTTTAAGATTTGGTTTTAGATTAATTCACGCTAAAATAAAAAGTTTTCCTACACATCCGCCTTGTTCATTCATTCTCTTCCTGAACTGGTCTCGTGCAGTCAACAACATGAATTTAGTGACACGTTGAGGATCTTTGTTCCACAACACTCGTTGGCAAAACAGACGGCCCACAATGGCTTCAAGGATCTGTAAGAAAAAATTAATCATAGTTTTATTCATTCAACCCCAAGCGGTTATAAAATCATCACATTTCATTATCCTGAATTGCTAGGATAAATACATTTATAGGCTAAAGGTTAATACCTTGATATTAACCAACAATTAAGTTAAAGTAATGTGAATGAATAAAAAGGGAAATGAATGACAGCTGAAAGCTAGAATTTCTGATCTGATATTGAAGTTTCAAGAAAGAATTCTACAACATTCTAAAATATGTTGATAGCTTCCAACTGTTAAGAACAAGAGGAAATAATTTTATTAGGGAAAGGCCCAAAGGGAAAGGCCCAAAGAGCACCTTGAATCTGAAGTTGTACATGACCATGAATCATCAGGTACCTTACGGTTTTTGTCTAAGAAATCTGACATGCCCTGTGCTTAACAGTTGTCATAAAAGTCAAGTCTCACAAGCTTCCATAAGACAACAGTAAATCACCTGTTGCCCTCAGTCACTGTTAATGCACAGTCCTGAATCTGAAAATTTTTTTCTGAACTCTGAATGAGCCATAACCTTTCCTAGGCAGCTAGTTAGTGGGTATGAGCAAAAAAAAGCATGGCAAGGAAGGGAAAAACAAGATATAAAAAAATCAAGATCTCATTCACCCTGCAAGCAGGCTAGCATTTTGCTGCAGCATGACAGGCAAAGACATCAGAGAGTCTCTCCTTCAATACTGGATCTCATCATAATAATTAATTTATTTACATGGGCATCATTAACTAAGGGAGAATCTAATGTACCTTCAGATATGAACTTTTTACTTTAGCAATATCTTCCCCAAGAGAGACAACCACTTTTTCAACCTGCCGACTGTGTGTATAGGGCTGAATATCAGGGGACTCTTCAGAGCGCAGCTCCATGTGTGAGATCAAGAGGTTAGTGATGACTTGTTGAACAGCCTACAATCAAAGTAAGGAAAGTGAGAGAGAAGCAGCTCAAGGTAATGACAGTAACTTTAACCCTTTAATCCCTGAGAGTGACAAACATCTAATTTCTCCCTACAACATCACCCCTGAATCAAACATTAAGGTTATGAGAATAAAGGAAATGACAATCAACTGAAGAACCTCTTGATTGTTAAACAAATTCTCCTTGCCAGCACATTAGGAAATGTGTAGAGAACAGTATGAAGAATAAGCATACTGATGTTAGGGCAAGATTGGGGTCTGATGTAAACTGAAGTTCCTAAGCACCAGTTTGCCTCCTTGAAAAAAAGTCATGATGAAATTCCTTTTGTTTTGCATTAGAATTGTTGAGCCTCAGATATCAATGAAGCTTCAAGGAGAAAAGCACTGTCACTAGGGGTGGGTAGAACATCAAAAGTATTATTGATCTTAAAAATCCTCCACCCCTCAAAATTATTTCATTGGACTGCCCTGCAAATAAGTTAGACTGTTTTTTCAATAGTTTATATACTTATGTTTTTAACATAAATGCTGTTTCTATTGATTTCCTTTTTTACCTCTAGATCATCCCCAGGTGTTGCACTGAGAGCAAGAACTCTAAAATTCCTGTTATAGCCAGAGATTTCCCTTACAACCTGAATGGAACATAATACAACTTACTAACAAGAACACAATGTCATATTTAGGCCTTCTCCTGAATTAGATGTTTTATAAAAACACAAAAAAAAGACTGAAGGGTATCAAGTAAGTATATCAGCATCCTAGTAACACTAGTGTTGGCAAAAAAAATCTGTCACATATGCATGTGCTTGTCCATGTGAACTAAATAGTACAATCATGTTTTTTCTTTCCTTTACCTGACAGTAAGCATGATTTCCAAGAGCTTTATGAGCTTCATCAGCAACAAGAAGGATAACTTCTTCAGCTTTGCATGATCCACGAATCAGATCATTTTGCAGAACTTGTGGAGTTAGAAAGAAAACTCTTCTCATCCTCCACAAAGACTGCCGTTTATTAGGAGCCATGTTTCCTGAAAAGGTTGGAGAGCATTAGGTTCGAAGCTAAGTTGCTGAGCTAACTAAAATAAACCAGTTCATAATTCATGTAATGTACCTTGACAAATAAATTAACCAATAAGTGTGATGTCAAAACAAAAAAAAAATGTCAAACCTCACCGGTCATTTCTGCTGTGTCACTCTGCGGAATACCCATGATTTTATAGCACGCTTCAATCTGTTGTGCAACCAGTGGTTTAGTGGGAGCCATAAATATAACCTTTCCCTGTGGGTACCATCGAAAGAAATTGTACATAACAACAGCAGCAATGAAAGTCTTCCCCAATCCGGTTGGTAAAGTAACTAAGGTGTTCTTATAAAGAGCTTTCTCAACAATATCGAACTGATAATTCCTTATAGGATAATTTGTCGGGTAAATCCAAACATTTCCAGCCTCGACATCAAAACCTGGAATAATTTCAACTTCGTCGGATTTCTCGGTGATGTTATTGGCGTTCACTTCACAGCCCCCACTGTATTTCGCTTCAAACGCAACTTCGTCGAAAGGAAACATTCCTTCTGCAGCAGCCAGTAATTCATCATCACCGTCATCATCTCCTATCTCTATTAAATCTACAGCATCGTTGTGAACTTGACTTTTGATTGCTCCAGGCGTCTTCGAATTTGTACTTCTCAACGAGGTAGATTGAGCTGGTCGTCCCCAACTCTGGAACAACGTGGCTTGACACACGTTGGACTTTTTCATTCCGCATCCTATAACTTAAGGAAAGGATTAACAAAACTTGATCCTCTTTAAATGCTATATTTTGGCGACAAAATGAAACAATCAGGACACACATGATTCTTTTTCGCCAAGGCTGCCATTTTGATTTTGCCGGACTAAAAATGGCGCGCTACGGTCATGTGATGCAAATCATCCAATTACTAATCTCAAAATTGGAACTAAGTACCAGCTTACTTCGAGCTTCGACCGCAGGGACAACGCTTCACAAGCAACTCACCCATGAAAACATTATATTTTGCCGCAAATTACGCTCAAAATTTTTCTTCATGCTCAATTAAATAAGTCAAAATAATAGTTTTTAAGCGCCTCTAGACCTCCCCTCCCCAATTCCTACCAACAACTGGGGTCGTTAGGAGTAAAAGACAGACGGAAGCTCAGAACAAGACACTTAACCGGATCAAGTTTCTAAAGTGCAAGTAAAGAAAAGAGGCCAACTAGTGACATATCTCTGGCTGCAGAATTTACCTCGTGATGCCTTAGCTTAGCAGGGACATCAGTAAGGGTTCACGGTTTACGGTCAAGTCCAACTTTCTAAACGTTTCAAAGGCTTAAATCTTTGTTTATCTTCAGTAGTGAATTATATAATTTGAAGATTTTAAAAATAACTCGATAGAATTAACACTGAATTGTCATTGCGTTGCAGAGGGTTTCTAAGAGCTCCACAGAGATCAAAGTCTGCCCTGTGCATTTCAATGTTTTTTAGGAGGGGTTTTACACGAAAACAATGTTAATCAGGTCTTAAGAATGCACTTGACAATGAATATTCTTTTGATGGCCAATATTTTTAATTTATTCAAAGCAATGAAAACAACAGCTGAGAAAATAAAGGCAGTTTTCGGTTTTATCATTCTATGAGTAGAATTTTTATTTTTCGAGGCCAAAAAGAGAAAGATTTTCGGATGTGAATGGGATCTCATCTGCGTTCTGCGGTTCTTCTGATCTTTTTAGAACGGAATATTTCTATTTTCAAAATCAATTCATGTTATTTGTTTTGATGCAAATAGATATGACACAATTTCTAGACTTGACTAGACAAGTGCTACATAAATCTATCTTTAGGGGCAGCGAACTTCGTAAACAAAAATCACAGTAAAAATCGGATCTATTTTGAAGGCAGAATTTTTTAAAATCTTTAAATGACTATTGTGCTTTGACCTGAGGTGTGATTTTACATGTCTTAACACGTCAACACCTTCCTGACTTTTAAGCCAGGAAGGTGAAAAAAAAAGGCGACAGCGCCAATTTCTATTTCAAAATAACGTTCAAATTTCCAAAATTCTACCAAAAACACCATCCTTAAACAATCGAAATTCAAACTATGAATGACAATAGTTCGGAATTCTCTCGATTTTCTGGAAAGCTGAAATTTGTGGCAAAAATTGGCGGGCTTTTCCTTTTAAATTCAATCTCTACTAAACAACACCTCTGATTGGCTAGGTACAATATCAACTCAGCTCTCATTGGTCAAGGAAACAACCGCGAATAAATATTTTCCGGGACTAGGACGTATTCGAATCGAGACTCGTGATTTGAGAACCTCTCGATCATCTTAATCGAGCAAGATTGGATCTCAAGTTCGATCTTGCACAAGTTATCACTGGAAGTAGGTTCGACGTTTCCTTGCATTCTTCTCGGAGTTTAACGTTCCTCGGAAATCCGCAAAATCGCCCATTTCCGCTGTAGTGTTATAACGCCACACACGGCGCTTCCCATTCTGCCAACAAGCACCAATTTTTATACTCGTCAGACTATCGTTTTTTTTAATTTTTTATTTTTAAAGGACGGATTTGCTAAGAGGAAGGACTTCCTGTTTTTCACTTGTGCGTGATATCGCTGTGAAGATGTGCTCAGCATGAGATCTACGGAGAACAGTTGACGACTGCTGAAAGGCAGCGTCCCGACACAAAGCCGAGTCACGAGAAATCATGTATCACCGTTGACCGAGCAGTTTGAGTGAAAACACCGCTGCTGGAACAGTAGAGAATCTTTTAGAGTTCGTTCAACAATAATGGCACCCTAGTGAGACCTTGTTTGATTTTATTTGTGTCATCCTTTGGAGCTGGTGTAGGAAGCAAACGTCGTGGCTGTGGACTCCACAATGGCTTCATTGAAAGTGGCAGTCCGTGCTCGTCCGTTAAACAACAGGTGAGTTGCAGAATTACTCTTTAATGTTGTTTTATTTTACTTTTATTTCGATGCAACTTTAGCTGAATATGAGCTACTTACTACTTTTCTTGCCTCAATTTCTATTATTAGGGAATTAGAGCTCGGATCCAAATGCATAATTCAAATGGAGGGACAGAAGACAACGATATTCAACACGAAGGTAATAAGTAATGAGGAAAACTGCGATATTTTAAATTTTTTTTAAAATACATCCCTACACGAGTCCAACAAAAGTTTTAAGTCTTCACGACTTAGAATGACATCCTTGTTTCTAACAGCGCTTTGAATAAGATTCCATATTTTACTCGTGACGTGTTCATTATCACAAGATCCACCAAGTCGCTTCAATTCTTGGAAGCGGTCACGAGTAAGGTCTTGAACTTATGTAAATAAGTTCTCTATCTACTGTTCGAAACACCGGGATTTATTTTATTTTACAACATAAATGGCATTTTATTCACAAATAAACCAGAAGAAATTCGATCAATATTGTTCCTCGTCGAAGAAATCGGCGGGATTTTGGTAATGACTCTGACTACCGCGTTTCGGAAGTGCTCCGAACGTTTATCCTCAACCGCAGTATATTTGAATAAGGGCGTTTTGAAGTATCTAGAGTTCCAGTTGATCATTTATTTGTCATCTATTGAAGCAAAGTTCAGGGCTAGGCTAATTTTGTAATCATGAAACGCGCGATGCGTTTATGTACGAAATTCAACCCAGAAACACTCTTTGCATTTATCAAAACGTTGTTCACCTGACAATATGAGATTCGCGAAGAAACTTCAAACCTGGCCTTTTTCTCAATGCAGAAACTGCGTCGCAGTGCTCGAAAGCAAAGAATAAAAGATTTATGTCTAAGCTAGAGCAGTGTACTTCGAATCTGCTTGTCTGCTTATTATAAAGTCTAATTGTTTTGTCGTTCATTTCAAAGATGGATACCCATGGGACTTGTTCCTGCTGTGATTTTAAACACGCCATTCAGTTTCTTTACAAACACTTAGACTTTTTCAATTTCTTTGTCTGCCATGTTTCTTTTCTGACTGCTAATTTTTAGTTCTAAGTTTATTTTATTAAAAGATAAAGATAAGAATGCACTCAGTTATGCCCAGGTATAGAATGTAATGGTTAATATTGCTTTTGAAAGTAATTGTTTGTTGAGGGGAAATTTGAGTTGCATATAAGGACTGGTAATTGCTGACCTTCATCCCTTTGTGATACATTTGTACATGTGCTAATCACACTTGGGAGATTTTGAGAGGATAAATATCAGTTTTATTCCTTTCCCCTAGATAAAAATTATCACACAGAGATTTTGTGACAGTTATTCCACTTTTTAACTTGCAAAATTGTTACAAATGATGTCAGGGTGTCAGTGTGATTGATGTCTAAAATTCCTGAGTGTCTAGAATTAAATTTGATTATCAAGTGTGAATGAATAGTTTTTTTCATGGCTTGAAATTGTTTCCTTTGCCATGACAGAGGGCAATCCTGAAATATCAGTTAACTTAACCCTTTGACTCCCAGAAGTGATTGACATGCAACTTTTCTCATATATATATATATATATTATCCAGCAAATAGGTAATGAGAATACTTAGATGTATCCTATCAAAGTTGTCATCTTGATCTAACATCAAATTCTTGTCACTAATTTACATGGAAAAGTGTAACAGTTGTAGAGGAGAATTAACAATCAGATCTTGGAGTTAAAGTGTTAACGCATCTTAAATCTTAAATCTATATCAGAGTCAGTATATTTATTTGGTGATCTCACAAAATTTTCCTTGCCTTTTGATCCTAATTATTTCTGGTGATGAATAATAGTTCATGCTTTATACTACTTACTCTCATGAATGAAGGTTATCTTTCAACTGGATTTTGAGCAACTGAAGGGCACAGGGGTGTTGCTACTTCCTGTTTATACAAGTTGTCATAGATCATCCTTTCCGCCCCTCCTGTCGACCCTTCCAATCCTCCCACCCCCCACCCCTTTCATAGTTGTTTGTCATGTTTCCCTAGCCATTTACCACTACCCATTTATACTCCTCGGTGGAGAGAGAGGGGGAATGTTAGGGTAATAAGTGTCTTGCCAAAGAAAATAATACCATGATCTGGACTTTAAACTGTCTAAACATTTGAGTGACACAGGTGATATATGTTGTATATTTCCCCAGTTTTTTCTGATTATCATTTACTTGATGTAATGCAGACTTAAAAGCAGCTGAACATTGCTTTTTATTTTGATTAGGAATAATAACATTCCAAATGGTAGATTGCATGTAAAATGGATTGATGGTTGGGAGAAGCATTTCTTGCAGATATGTCTAGATGAGGAAAACCAAGAATAGACATTATTATTTGGTGACTCTGATGTATCTTCATAGTGAAATAAATATTTGGAAAAGTAAATATTTTTTTGTGCCATTTAAGCTGTATGGTGAGGTTGGATTGGAAGGAGACAAGTCAAGAGATATCAAGAAGGAATTTATCTTTGATTTCTCCTATTGGTCGGCTGACTCTAATGATTCAAATTTTGTTTCCCAAGACCAGGTATGTGCAAAAAGTTTGAAATTGATATTTTAGTAGGACACACTGTGTGATCAAACATGCATGGGTTTGTCAATATGACAATAACCAAGATCAGCATGAAATATATTTCAATTTATTGTCAGTAATGACGGCTACATTATGAAATTTTGAACTTTGGTGCAAACCTTAGAAAATATAAATGACCTTCAACAATTCAGAAACCATTTGTCAAAAGTTTTATGACATATGCACTATCACCAATATTATATTAGCTTCATAACTGTTAACATGTAGAGTAACTTTCTTTTTTTGCAGGTTTTCAGTGACCTTGGTCAGGGAGTTTTGGAATCAGCATTTGAAGGTTATAATGCTTGTTTATTTGCCTATGGTCAAACAAGTGCTGGGAAAACTTACACCATGATGGGAACAAATGTAAGACAATTATGCTTTGCACAAATATTTGAACTCTTTACAATTACTCAATGCTAATCAATATGTAACAGTTGTACAATATTATTTAATGAGTTCAAGTGTGTTCGAATATAAAAAACCTGTTTTAATAAGAGTTTTGCGTTAATTCCCACTTTTAAATACCCTTAACCATATATTCAAATGAAAGCCTTTCAACCCATGAGATACATACTGTTATAATATTTAATATTAAATTTGAATAACGACTATAATTAAAATGATAATAAATGCATTCTGGGGTATACTCTCTTTAACAAGTCTCCCCTCCCACTCCTACCCCACTGCCCTGGAAACTGATACACTCCACCCCTCTCCAGTCGCTTTTTAGAGCACTTTTAGCAGTTCCATTCAGATAATTTAAATTAATGTCTTGACCTTCAAAAGTTATTATGTTGTAATGACAGAAAGGTTTTCTCAAGTTATTAACTCTATAAGATTTTTTATTTGATTTAACAATTTTTTTATTTGTAGGAAGAAGTTGGACTCATTCCCAGAATCTGCAAGGTAATTGTATTATGCTTAGGGCTGTATTAATTTTGGATTTCCACTTGACCATTATAAATGGATTAAATTTAATATAGGGTTTATCAATAGAAACAAAATAACTCTCAGTTATAGACTGAAAATAAATGGGGTAAGTTTCTAAAGAAACTGTGATGCAGGGTTGGTGGGGCAGAATAACAAGATAATTTGGTTTAATTAATTGAGCTGATAATGGAAAATGGTCTTCATAAAGGTTTTCTTAGGCTGATGTTTTAGGTATGTGCCCTTCAAGAATATATGACCTCAAGTTCAGCCAGTATGAGACCTCATTTAACTGTACAAAAACATGAAAGTCCATACAAGTTAATTGCTTTTGATTCCAGTTTTTGCAAGGGGGTGCTATAAGATTAATCAGAGAGTACACCACACTGAGGCCTGAGAAATTTAACATCTGTATAATATTCTATTCTTCACAGGGATTATTTGAATACATTAGCCAGAACACATCTCTGAGTTCATCATTCAGAACTGAAGTGAGGTAAGCATTGACCTACTGATATCATTTCACACTTTAATCTCTGAGAGTGACCAGTATCTAATTTCTCCTTTCAATATCACCCTGAATCCAACATTAAGGTCATGAGAATAAAGGAAATGATATTCAACTGAAGAACCTCTTGATTGTTAAACAAATTCTCCTTGCCAGTTTATTAGTAAATGTAAAGTGAACAGTATGGAGAATATGCATACTGATGTTAGGGTGTAAAGGGTTAAACTTCAATCCTAATTATCAACACTGTATTCAGAGTTATATATCCCCAATAAGACACTTTTTCTGTCACACCCCCCCCCCCCCCACCATGCAAATAATTTGCATCAGTGTGGCTTTTTATTTCTCTTGCTTTCAAAATTGTTGAGCCCTAAAACAGTTAAGAATAAAGTTTAAAAAAAAATTGGGGGGAGGCAGGGTAATGGGAGGGGAGGGGAGGGGAGGGGAGGGGAAGAATGTACATAGCAGGAAATTAAAAGATTACCATACTCATACTCAATTATTATGTTTTATTGTTGTTGCAGCTATCTTGAAATTTATAATGAAAATGCCCGTGACCTGTTGAGGCCGCAGAAGTTGAAGAAGCTTCCTCAGCAGAATTTAAAAGTGCGTGAACATCCTAAAGAAGGGCCGTATGTGGAAGGTAACAATTAACACACATTATTCACGTTCATTAAATTGCGTTAAGTTGTTTACATTGAATTAAGGCCATATGAATGAACTCTCTTTGTTTTTCACTTTCTGTAGGGTTGACAAAGCAACATGTTTCTGATTATGATTCAATTGAAGTTCTTATGGAGCAAGGAAACAGGCTAAGGTTTGTACGTTAAGGCTATTGGGGTTAATCTGCTATTTCAAGCAACTTATCTTGAAGATATTTACCCCAGAAAAAAATTCAGGCTTTTTTCACCAATTGCTAAGCTCTGCTATATACGTTTTTACAATCGTGAATTTCACTTATCACTTACTTTGACTGACCGCTGACGAACAATTGTAGGCTGTGAATAGCTGTTGTTTGTGGTCTCAGTGGTAGTTAATTTAACAGCAGGAAGCGTGAATTTCACCTATCACTGACTCTGACTGACAAACAATTGTAGGCTGTGAGTAGCTGTTGTTTGTGGTCTCAGTGGTAGTTAATTTAACAGCAGGAAGCGTGAATTTCACCTATCACTGACTTTGACGGACCTATAATTGTAAGCTGTGAGTAGCTGTTGTTTGTGGTCTCAGTGGTAGTTAACTTAACATCCAACACAGAAACAAGCCAGCTAAAAACCTGTCACAGCAAAACGACAAAGGACTGATGCTTGAAACGTTAGCTGTAAGGAAATTCTTCACGATGGCCGATTTACATTAACAACTCAGACGATAAAACCAAATTATCCTACTTGTCAATCAGTTCATTTTTCCTCACTTCTAGGACAGTCAGATGTTTTTTCAAAGTTTTTTTAAGGAATGAGATATAGCCCTGCCAGAGACCTTTCTGTTACATGAAAATATCCTCTTGTTAACTGTGTATTTTCTCTTTCAGAGCAACTGCTTCAACAAAGATGAACAATACTAGCAGTCGTTCACATGCAATTTTTACAATCAAATTTACTCAGGTAGAGAAGAAAATCACAAGAATTTAGACAAAGACTTAACCAACTAGGACTAAATTTATCATTAATTTTGTTGTGATTGTATCAAATATTTTTCAGGCCAGATTCATGGGAGATATGCCCAGTGAAACGATAAGCAAGATACACTTAGTAGATCTGGCTGGCAGGTTTGTCTCTCTACATATCTCCGTTCTTTTTCTTCAGGTGTAGGTAGTAAATATTCCTCCGACTTATAACTTGTCTTGGTTTCATTTTCTAGTGAGCGAGCTAGTACGAGTGGCGCTGCTGGTGAAAGGCTTAAAGAAGGAGCGAATATCAACAAATCCCTCGTTACATTGGGGATTGTTATTTCCACTCTTGGTAAACAAAGCATTCTTTTTATTTTTGCATAGATGACAGGTCTTATTAGGCAGTTCTTTCATTAGAATGCAGAACCTCCGCCAAGAAATCATCTTCTATTTTCAATGACTCTACCAGACTTCGCGTATCAAAATTTTTAATGCCTGTAAGAGAATTCGCCATAACTTAATCTCTCATCAGCAGCAACAAATGCTCAACCGGCTTAATGGTGGTAAATTTACCTAACTGTACTTTTCTTTTAGCGGAAAACTCTATCAATGCATCTTCATCTGGATTCAAGCGCCCTTCATTCAGGAAGAAGCTGTTCGTACCTTACCGTGATTCTGTCCTCACGTTTCTCCTCAAGGACAGTTTGGGCGGAAACTCTAAGACCGTCATGGTTGCAGGTTGGTTTCTTATGGGGAAGATTTGATTTTGTTGTTAATTTTGCATTCCTTTGTGTGCGATCAATTTGTAAATGAATGTTTGTTTCTGTTCAGCCATTTCTCCTGCTGAATGCAACTACGGTGAAACGCTCAGTACTTTGCGGTATGCGCATCGAGCAAAGAGCATCATCAACATGCCGACAATAAACGAGGTAAACACTTCCTAAGTTACGGTTAGTTTGCATATTTTATGTTGAAGGGTTGTTTAATATTTTGAAGCAAGTCACCGCGCAGGTAATAGTAAGCGCGAAGAATCGTGCAGCTTTTTCCAAGCGCGGGAAACCAAGCAGCTTATGCAAAAAGCGATAGCCTTGGGGCCAGGGCGGAGAGAGGTTCCACTCTCTCTTCACCCTGCTGAGGGTTAGTGCAAATAGCTAGAAAATTACTGCGGCTGATTGAAGCCATCACTTGCCAACGTATTTTCCTCGCATACTTGAGTTCAGCTTTTTTTGATATTGAAAGTAAAGTTGTTTCGCTCGGGCTCCCATAGAATAGTTGAGAAGTTTCGTTTTCATAAATTCTAAGATTTTTTAAATTCTTTACTAGGATCCGAACGTCAAACTCATCCGGGAACTTAGATCTGAAATCGAGCGTCTCAAAGCCCTCATACGAACTTCCGGAACGGGCGATGAGGTAAGTTTAGCCACTCTTCGTGAATCATTCTTAATGATACCGGCATTGTTCAGTTTTGACGCTAATTCCTTATATTTTCTGTCAGAAAAAGACCTTAAATGACCCCATGAAAGTCAATCAGAAACTTCAAGAAAATCAGGCGCGCGTCGAACAGCTGACGAAAGACTGGACCGAGAAGTGGAAGGAGGCAAAATCGATCATGCAGGTGGGTGGGGAGGGGTCGGTTAGATTTGTAGGGAGCTGTCTGGCTTTGTTAGCGAGGTAATTAGATCTTCTATGAACTCGACAGTGTGTTTTGTTCTTTTTTAAAGTGAAGATTTAAAAAACTAGGCGATTACGTCGCGAAGATTAACGATCATTTTGCGTTTTATTTTCATTTTTTAGGAGAGCGAGTTACAGCTTCGGCGTCACGGATCATGCGTGGTTCTCGTTGATCTGGAGCTCCCTCACTTGGTTCGCTTGGAGGAGGATCCACTCAGAACAGAGATAATGCTGTATCGTGTTATGGTAAAAAAAATAACTGTGTGCAAATCAAGACAAAATAAATTTTTCTTTATAAAGTTGACGCTTTGATTGTCAGCCCAATTAAACTGCGGAAAGGCAACAGGCCCAATTTTCTACGCCAAATTGATTTTGTTTCTCCTGGAATATTATTTTCTGTAGCATGGAAAAACACATATTGGACGAGAAGATGCGCCAAACCCGCAAGATATAGGTAAGTCCACGATATTAGACAATGTAAACGCGTGTAATGAGATTTTTGAGTTATTCGCTAACAGTTCTCTCGTCTGCTTTGCAGCCATTCAGTTATTAAAACCGAGTTCTGTGAAAAGTGCTATGTTTGGAGGTAAACCATCTAGATGCTGATGTTACTTTTCCTTTTTCCTAGTTCTTGAAGGCGAAGATATCGACAAAGAACACTGTGTGCTGGATTTTGTCAAAGGGCGAGTCACGTTTGAGCCGATTTCTTCATTGTGTTGGGTAAACGGGGTGGCTGTGTCTCAGCCAACGAAACTAAACCAGGGTAAGTTGAATTTGTTCTCCTGTGAAACATCTTTGAGGATTTTGTCTGTGATCAAAATCCCGCCGAGCTGAGAGCTTCTTTTTTTTAGGTTAATGTAACTCGGTCGCATATTAAGGAAATACTAGATTTTTTCTCATTATCATATTTTTGTGTCTATAAATTTCTTCATCTCCAAGTAGAATTTTCTTGTTGATCATTGTTTAAACAGTGATATTTAATTATTGTAGAGTAAACGAAACCAAGCACTGCACATCATTTCTCGTAGGTGATGTTATTGTTCTTGGCAAGAGCGATGTGTTCAAATTCAATTTTCCAACCGAAGCGGCAAAACTGAGGGAAAAACGGCGCTCTGCTCTGTACACCACGGTGAGTTTTTCTCCCTATATCTGATGGCTGATTGTCCTCTCTGGCTGCTGCACATATGCTAAAAAATGAAGGCTTAACATCAAAAAAAAAAATACACAATCACGTAATCGCACAAGCTGTAGAGCGAGACCATTCCCGCGCGAACACGCAAGAGGACTGCAAGAAAGAAGGAACTCGTGCGCTTTCTTGGAAGAAACGACAGAATCGTAATGGTCTTTCTTTTTCGCCCCAGGAATCGACCGAGTCTTTGACTAATTTACATACCTCACCTGTCCGTGGTAGTCATGGAGACCTGAGTGTGAGATCCGATTCCTCTTCACCGATGACTTTGGACTCTGGGTACGAAGTTTATTCCATGAATCTTGCAAGCTTGTTTATATTAAACATTAAAATCAAGAGAGGGGCATCGAGAGATAACTCATCATTACTCTAATTTCTTTCAGTGTTGAAATCGATCTTCCGGGGCCAGATTCTTTAGAAGAAATAAAGTAAGTTGAATTAGTTTCTTTTAAATTCAATCTCGCCTAAATTCTCATTTTCCTCAATCGGCTGGTCTGTGATGACCATGCCCATCTGAGCTGTGTTAGTGCGTAATATTCTACAAACTCTTACGTTAATCAGCAGAAATTAAAATGAATGAGAGGACGGAGGGAAACTGTTGAAAAATATCCTCCTCTCTAACGCACCCCTCCTCCGAGGAAGGGAAACTTTGAAAGTGCTTTTTAATTTTTTTTTTTGTATCAAAATGTGAATAGTTGTTGTTGCCGGGATTTCGTACGCCAGGGCGAAACTAGCTGTTCATCTAGGCTGTACCTCTAACGGTGTACATCGCTATCTATTTTTGCAGAAATCAAGTGACAGATTTAATCGCCAGACACAAAGAAGCAGAAGTCAGGCGGCTGGAGATAGAAAAAACCTTCCAGACTGAAATCGATAACAAGCAGAAAGAGATTGACAACCAAAAAGAGCATATTCAGACATTGCGCGAGATTCACGATGGAAAATCGCATAAAGCGCGCGAGGATCTGGAAGAAGTTCGACTTAACATGGACAAGAAGCACGAGGATTCGAGAAAAGAGATTGAGAAGCAGCTGGAGGATCTGTTCGAAATGAAACTTAAACAGTGTAGAGAAGCCGAAGAAGCCGCGGAAGAAATAGCAAAGGAGAGGGAAGAGGTGGCTCGTTTTATGGAGGGCGAATGGCAGAAGGTTGTTCAATATGAAATGAAATTGGCTGACATTGAGCTGCACCGGCGGAAATTGATTGCTCAAGCGGAGATCGAACGAGTCCGTCAAGAGGAACTTCATGCGTTGGAGATGGAGAATGATTTAAAAGGATTGGAAGAAAAACAAGTCGAGTTGTTAGAGTTACAAGAGAAACTTGAAATAGCCAAGGCTGAAGCTGAGGGTGAATTAAATCGAGATAAACTGACCTTAGACTCGACTCTCGCCGAAAATTTAGCCGAACTTGACGAGTTAGAACAAAAAATCCAGCTAATAGCAGAAAAACACGATCAGTATATGACTTTCCTAAGCTCTGTAGACGATTCAGTGGGCTCGGAAGAAAATTTTGACGAAAGAACAGTTACCAAGGTTGACTACAGTGACGAGACACGGAGAATTTCAGACGCTGGTTTGACATCTAAAACTGTAGCTTTGGACTTGCGGCAACGCAGACGAGCCAGTTGGAATTTTCCATCCAGAAAATTGTCTGTCTCAGGGGGAGCTAACGATGACGCAGTAACACAACAACTGCAAAGATTGTTTGAGCTTAAAAACGAAAAAGAGGAGATAATCGAAAAGACACGCAGTGAATTAACGCGTGAGATCACAAATGTCGAGTTCTATGGACGGCAAATTCTAGAAAACGAGGCTAAGATAACTGAACTCGAAGAAATGTACAAAACATCTCGTCAACAACACGCAGAGAAAATTCGTCTGTGTTTGGAAAGCTTAAAAATTAAAGAAGAGCAAGACATTGCTTTGGTAGACCAAGATCGTGAACGTTATGTGGAACTTTTGTGGAAGGAGTATGGCGAGATTGAAAGTTTAATTTCAGAGACGTTTGAATCATCTTTGAATTCCAGCGATACGCTGGAAGGGGAAACAACAAGCGATGTCAGAGCAAATGATGAAAAGAAACTCGAAGTTCTAAATTTAGTGAAGAAAAGATTAAGGCAAATTGGTAGCGACGAAGATGTCTTATTCCTTGAATACGTCGCTAAACGAGCTCACTTTGAGAAAGACGAAGACAGAGTTCACGAGCAGCAAAGAAAGATCTCAGAGAAGATGATGGATGGTATTAAAGAGAAAGAAGTCGCTCTGCTGAAACTTTCAGGACAAAAGGAACGGTTCCATGTGGAAAGAGCCAGAGAAAGGCGACTAATTACTTCGCGTATAGGAAGGCTGTCTCGTGTGAAGTCATCTGGTGATCTGCACAATGAAGAAGCACTGGAATTCTTTAAGGAGGAGGCGAGAAAACTTCGAGAGACGTTCGAGAAAGTGGAAGAAAGTGAAATGAGGTAAGGAAGGATTTAAAAGATCTTAAATTGTCACGTTTATGCAGCTTTAAAGTCGTGCGCAACGTTTTTCAAAAGAAAATCAGGGCTAATTTCTAGCTCGAATAAATGAGAGCCTGTGTTGTTGGTGCTTAGGTGAGTGGTCGTCTTTGCATGAAACACTTTTTCGGTAAAGGGGACACATCATAAAAAACAGGGCCTTGTAGTGCCTTCACGCGCGCCTTATCAACTCGCCTTCTGTTGGAACGTCAGGGGTTAAAATCCACCCAAAATAACTTAGATTCTTCGGTCGAACTACGTTCGTGACAATCCGTAAAAACCTTAGTTCGTTTAGAGGCTGTCACTTTTGTTCATTTGAGTCTATTATAGCGGAGCTCGCAAAAAAAATAGTAGTAACCCATCAAGCCGAAAAAATTTGGATGTACGACCGTACGACCTTACAAGGTGCTACTTTTAACATGCGTGGTCAACTGTACCGCGGGCACGCCAACGCCACAGCTTTGTTCAGTAGTCCAGTGGTCAGCACTGGGCTCCGAGTCGGACGACCCAGGTTCTAGTCCTGGCCGGGGTAAGGCGTTGTGCCCTTGAGACGTGCGGGAAAAAAAAATGGGAGCTCCGCTTTTAGGCTTGGCTAAATCTATATACTATTTGACGTGGGTAGGCTTCAAAATGAGCGGCGGGAGAAAGAAAATATCCATCTGCAGCTGGAAGAAGCGCGAGCAAAACTACGAACCAGCGAGGAGGACAGAGAGGAATGCGAAGAGAGACTAAAGGATCTGGAAGAACAAAAACTTCAAAAAGAGAAAGAAATATCTGATTTGAAGAGACAAATGGAGGAGGAGAAGCAAAGCTATTTGGATAATCTCAAGTAAGAATTGCTTAGTTGTCTCCTTCCCAGATATTTTCTTTCCCCTAAGGGTGGGAGGGGCACAGCTACCAGATTAGGCATTAGCGCGCATAGCCTTAACCAATCAGAAATGTAATGCTACATCTTCAGTGCAATTACTTATGCCCAGTCTCTTGCAGATGAAGAATTGAAGGCACGTTAATAGAATCCAGAATTCATAATTCAGAAATTTGCCAAATAATGTTTGAGACAAAGAAAATAAACGTTACTGAAATAACGGAAAAACTTGTGTTCAATTGCTGGATGACCTCAGTCATTGGCCTCTGTGATCTCAGTAATAAACCCGATTCTGGAAATTGAAGTATTGGTTTGGACAAAACTGGAAACAATTGACAAAAATAAGTACGCAAAAATATGTACGAACCCGGCATGATATCTTACTTCGTGTTGAATTAAAAAGTTGCATTCTACACCGCCCAAGATTCTCTGTTGGTTACCAATGACCACTAATGTTTTTCTTTGCAGAACTGAAGACTACGAAGTGATAGAAAAACCTCTTGGTAAGTTAATTTCGGCTTGGTCAAATCTCAACAAAATGATATGAAATTCTCACTGTGCGAAATTATTAATATAAACTAATTTTACATCTGCTTGCAGTAAATCGGCTTCACATTAAATTTCGTATTCTTGGTAACCACGCTGCGGCAGAGGTCTTAAAAGAGGTAGGTCACGGATTGATGCATAGGTGTTTATTGGTCAGATGTCGAATTATCTCTACCGTGAGCAATACAGGTTCCTTGAATAGTTTGTGTCTTACTTAGAAGACATCCTTTTATTGTTTTTTTTTCGACAAGTTGTCTGTTTTAGGCATCGACAAGGTTTGCACAGCCCTGATTTCCCAAAAGAGAACAGAATTTTCAAAATTGAAAATGGGAATAGCATGTGAAGTGGAGGCATAGCCTCATGAAATGAGCAACAAGTTCTCAGTTACAAGGTGTGAATGTTTTAAAGGTAGCCCAATTTACCAAAATAACCTACTCCTGAATTAGTGCGATCGGACTATTATTAATTTTGGGGCAAACTCTCGACAACTGCGTTTCTGTCCAGATCATGTTACATGAGTCATAACCTTGAGTCTTGATGGTGAAAATACAGTTTCGATAAATTCCAAAAATTATTCAACTTTCGCGCAGAAATGAATACGAACCCTGAAAAATAATTGCTGATAATGCAAGGAAAAATATCAAAGAACGTTTTTCTTTTTCAGGCCCTAATTGCTTCAGGTCTTCCCGAGATGATCAAAACGGCACCGGCATCTTTTAGGTCTCCACAGCGTCTGACAAACGACTCTTCTCACGGTGGATGGACGTAAGAGCTTTTTTTTTTTTTTTTTCGTGTTTGATTGCAATGAATATTCTCCTGTAGAGATATAGATTTAGGATTCGAATTTGCAGCGCTGTCAAATAAGTGAAAAAGCCTCACAGGTGTTCGTCCAAAACGGAAAAAAAATTGTCACGGTTATAGTGTGACTATAGTAACACTTGAAACTATCAAATTGTCCCAAATATTCTTCCAATCCAACCGACTGTTTTCAGCAATCAACAACTTAAGAACTGCTGGACGTTTTAATTTATATACTTAAAAGTATTTATTCGATTTCGTATGAAGCTGGTGCCAGTGAAAGACCAAGTTCAATCTATATCTATCGCTATCCTTCCTGATTTACTTCAGTTTCAGGCAAATTTTAATGATTATGACTTGTGTGTCTCTTTTAGGTTTCACAGTATTCAGAAAGACGTCACTATCGTGCGGAAAAGGGAAGAGTGCAGTGGCAGTCTCCTACACTGGTAAGAGTGCTGTAGCTATTGATGAGTGAAAGAATAGATAACGGACAAAAAATACGTGGTAATTTGATTCTCTCTTTTTAGCTCAAGAGTTGCCATCTTTCTTACTCCATCTCCGGAACTGTGTGTTGATTTTTCAGTTTTATGGGGCGAGGAGTCATCCCGGCACCACCACCGACCGTGTGGGAGGCAGTCAAGAACCCGCTGTCCAGATATATTTACGACAACATGCTCAAGGTAGACATGTCGTGCATCAGTTCAGATTTGATAATTTAAATGACACAATCGTGAGACTGTTATATATTTTTTTTTTTTTTTTTTTTTTCGCTGAAGGAAGCTTACCTTATTTTAGCGATCTACGCCTCAACTTCTGTGTGTGTTTCTTTTAAATTTTTTTGCAGAAAATTAATATTGTAGAGCATGTGGAAGAAGGACTGAAAGTTGGTGAGTTTAGGCATTTTTTATGATAAGTGTTATGTACGTCAAAACAATATTCATTCAGTGCTCGAATCATTTTTGAAAAGTTTGAAACAAAAAAACGGTTGAAAGCAAATCATTTTCGACATTTAACTAACGTTATCAAATCAGAAAATGAAACGGATTAGAAATTTCAAGATGCTAGATAAAATAACAAAATGAAAACCAGTGAAAATGTAGAATGTTTATTAAACAGAGCGTCGCATAAATTACAGTAGCTTGGCTGTTTTACCATGAACCTGTGTCTCAAACTCAGAATCATTCCTGCTTAGATGTGTTGAACGTCGAAACTTTGTCTTTGCTTGACGTTTAAATTATTTTAGGCAATATTTAATCGCAGTATTTTACAACCAAATGTTTAAACGAGTCGCCCTTTTTTCTGTCTACTTGACAAATTGTTAGAATTATACTGTTGATCTTTCCTAAGAGACAAAAGGCTAATCATTTACATGCGGTCTAACCGAAATCGCGGTTTTACGCAAGCAGTGGGCCTTAGGTATTTTCTATAGGAGGGTTGATTTAATTGAGTAAATGTCCTTCCACTTTTAGAATTTAGCCCTCTAGACACTGATCACAAAATTGAATGTTCAGATAAAGGAGACGGATAAATTGAAAATAGTTTAGAGCGCGGTTCGTTAAACAACGGCTGAACTTTGTTTAAATAACCGACCCAAAGGGTTTGCTACTGACGTATGATGTTTGTTTGTCACAGTGTATATGCTTCATGAGACGTCTCAGTGCTTTATGACACATTCACGTGACTTCTGCTACGTCTCTAAAGAACGCGTAGAGGTAAGTTGAATAATACCTTTATCATAAAGTGATTTTTTATGAGATCACAATGGTTGTTGGATATTATGTTGCTTTAAACTAAGGGACGGCCCATTACTTATCTCGCGGGGGGGGGGGGGGGTCCAGAATATTCTGGTTGCGTCTCGATAAAACTTACTGCACCCCCATGACAATCTGTAATATTCATTGACCCCTTCTTCGTTTCAATTTTCTTATATACTTGTTGCTATTTTATTGGCGACAACTGATCCCCCCTCCGTTTTCCCTGAAAACCGTGTGATCCAAAAATCCTTCAACTTCCCTCCCCCCTCTTCTTCGGCGATAAATAATGAACCTTCCCTGAAACGTCGTGATCTCACTCTTAAGTGTGATGAGTGTAGCCAATCAGAGCAAGGGACAATATTGCAAGGAACCAATGAGAACTCTATGTAAACATAAACAAAATCCTAAAGCGCGGGAAAACGCGGGTGACCGAGTCGCGATTCGCTTTAGATTTGCATTCATTGTTTGAGAGGGGGCGTAAGTTTCGAAGTCTAACCTCGGATTAAAAGTAATGTGTATCTGTTGCAATACCGGGGTACTTTTGACAATCAACTGAAAATGGCGCCGTTGTACCAATTTTTTTTGTTTTTGTTTTTGTTTTAGGGTGACAAGTACGTGCTTGCATCTCAGTCGATTGAGCATCCAAAGTGTCCTCTGACACCTTCAATCATCCGGGGACAGGTTGGTGATAAGAGCCTAGATGTTTCGTTACGTGAACGAAGAACCTGGATTGGGACCAGACCCACTCTGTGAAGAGTTAATTTCAGTGGGGGGGAGGTGGGGGGGGGCAGATTCGTTCCGTTCTCTGTTCTGCAGAGGGCAGCACTAGAATGGATAATTATGTATATTTCCGGGATAATTGTATTTTTCATAAAGATTTTATTATCTTGTCCAGTAACCAATATGGAAGATATCCTAGATCAGATAAAGCATTTTACGATTACTAAGCTATCTTTCTTGAATGTTCCAGGGCAAATAATTTAACATTATTATTTCTTTTCATACAAAGATCATGTCCAGTGGATGGATTGTAGAACCGTTATGTGTTGAAGGACAAGAAATGTCTCTTGTGTGGTACATCACCAAGGTGATTCTTTCTCTTAAAGTAGCTTCACTCTCACTCTATGGGAGACCCATGGCCCAAATGTTCAGCGCACCTTTGTCTGAATCAAAGGTCCAAGCTTGAACTATTCCGGGTTTTAGTTGTGGTGTGTTTTTGCGTAAAACGCTGTCTTCTCACCATGCCCCTCTCTACTCAGGAGTATGGATGGGTAGCGATGAACAGTCAGCGCAGCTAGGACGATGCGATGCGACAAGCATTCCATCCAACAGGAGCAACACTACGCCTAGTCACTGAGTGCCACAGAAATTGATTGCCCTTAGCACTGAGAGGTTTAATTTATCAGTGTAGCTTTGCTTTCTACTTATTTGAAATTTTCTGTTTTCAGGTTCATCTTGGTTCTTCTACGCTACCCTGGCGACTGATCGACCTGCTATCCAAACGCCAGCCCCTCAGTATTGCGTTCTTACGGAGCTACTTAACACCTCCTTGACAATACTGATTAATGACAGCGCACGGCACCATCAGAAGTAAAGATGGCCGCTGGAGTCAAGATAAGGAACCCTTTGGCGTATTCAGAGAGATGAATGTATGTATTTCAGGAGAAAAAATTAACTCTACGTGTAACGTAAGTCTGTTTATCTCAGTCAGAATTATTGTGTTTACCTGCTTTAAGAAAAAGACATAACAAGAGTGTTATTGTGTGCAGCAGCTTGTTAATATAAATCGATAGATGTCATTAAATTCACTGCAGAAGACGTTTGAAGCATAGGCTTTGAACGTTTAAAGCAGTTTTCAATTGGGTGTCGAAAAATCAACCCAAACTAATTACGGCATCCAATCAGAAGAAAGCTTTTAAGCATTGTAAGTAGCCAATGAGAACGAGTGACTCACTCACCATTGTTTGTAGTTTAGGATCTGATTGGTTGAGAGAATGGGGCGAGTTTTCTCGACCAATCACAGAAAAGAGTTAAGTAAAAAGACCAAAGCAATTCCAGATGTCTTTCGACACTCAGTTGAAAATTGTTCTATAGTGTTAAAAATAACGGATTGAAAACAAATAGGAGTGTAAAACACTCAAATATTTAGTCCAAATTGTAATATTTTCTTGTTCACTTGCATGTTTCATTATGATGAAGGAATATTTTATCTAAGGATAAAAAAATAAATAAATAAAAATCTTTTTGTAATAGGACAAATTAATTAATATTTTGGGGAAGTAAGAAACATTTAGAAATAGTTAGTGAGTTTAAAAGGAGCTTTCTCGCCATTTTAAATATATGGAGGATAATCGTGTTCTAGTAATTTTGATGTGCTTTTGTCGGTTTTCTATGCTTTACAGCCAATCACAAAGAGCTGGGCATTTAGAGGGCTGAATTAAGATGTTTTTGAACGGGAACACTTGTGATGTAATTGTATTTCTGTGCCAGTGGGATAAGATAAAACTAAATCGCACAAAATTAAAAAGATGCAAATCGCATATGATTATGTGGCGATCTGATTGGCTAAGTGGTTTAAAAAGTCAACAAGGATTTATTAAGCTTAGTCTTTGCGCCCAATTTAGAACTTAGTTTATTGTTGACGCGAACGGCAAAGAGGTTTACCTTTTCAGATTTTCTTCCTTGTCTCCAAGCTGCTGAAAATATGTGACAGAAAAGTAAAAGCATTTTTTCGCAACAAATGCGAAAGTTTAATTTTCTCAGAGCTCTGCTTAAACAAGACCCGGGTGCCAAAGGCGATAAACTTTTCCGTCTGGACAATTTGACTGACCGATGGCCCTTATGAGAGCTTTTAAGAGTTAAGCGCAGTTTATTTCTGAAACCAGATCCTCCAGGTACCTGGTGATTTTTCGATCTCAGGATTCAGCCTTCAACTTTATTTTCAAACGAGGAAAAGGCTGAATTGAAATTGTCACGGTTCGCCGTTTGTTGGTCGTGTCAATGTAGCTCTACATCTAAATCTTTCTCATTTTCTTCGAGCAAATGAGAAATGTTTTTTTGTTCCTTTTATTATTTAATTTATACAGAGTATTTGTGTGCTCAATGAAATGTCTGCCACAGAAACATTTCCGCGAAGAATACTTCCCAGTGAAATCCACTAATTAAAAAGTAAAAAACTGTACTGAAATTGTTTAAATTTATCCAAATTTCACCTCATCTATTATGCACTTTCGTTACCTTTTGTTTTCTCTTAAATTATTGCAATTATAATTCTGCACAGGTGTAAAGAAAATTTTTTTATGTTCTTGAGGTTCTCAAACTGAGAACAACGCGCTTAAACAGTTCTTCAAGTTAATTCCTAGGCTTTGCTACACATGTGATTTGCAGCTAGTAATAAAATACTTATTATTCGCCAGTTTTGATAAAACAGGGCTCTATATTTAATAACGCTAGGAGTACAAAATACAGTTTGATGTTAATTAACCTTATTTATGCTGGAGTTTTCGGGAAATTATGATTACTTAGAAGAGGTGTCAAGCGTTTTTCGAAGCTACCCGCGGTGCTGAATAAAATTAAGTTTAATGAGAGTCTGGTTCGTTTGTTTTTCCTAACCTGTGTGCAGCTGCCCCCACCACTCTAAAAGAAGATAATCAGGCGATCGTCAATTCGTTTGCATAATCTGTATCCCATCTGAGAAGCCAGTTCACAGTCCCAACGCTGAGGGAAACGAAATGATCTTTTTAAAGTGTGAATCTATTGTTATCGTGTCAAATAATGTAGTACTAAATGGAATTGTTCAGAGTTCAAGAAGGAGTTACTTTGGAAGCGAGATTTTGTGTATCTAGCGAAGGCCACAAATCGTGTTAATTGTGAATGAGGAGGGCTTACCGGTAAAAGGAAATAGAAAAAAAAAACACCAGATCGTATTCGATGGTTTTTTCAAACAAACAGAACAACAAGTAACATAAAAACTTCACATACTGGGCAAAATAATCCAGTGCCGGAATCATTATTCTTCGCGCTTTTGTTTTCTCAGTTTCTGAGAGGCATTGAAATAAATCTTTCTAGTCTTCGAGCAAGTACAAGCGTTACTTTGCCTGCAATAAAGTTTGAGGCCCTGAGTAACGATAGCCCGCGAGAGATGAGGAAGTGGTTTAGCACTGCAGACAGCCAGCTTCCTTGCAGATCACTCGCCAGCTGGCTTTGCTAAACTTACCCGCGAGCAAACGCTCACGCCGCAGCATTAATGAGATCGTGGCACGCCCGCAGGCAGGGGAGTAAATCACAAATTACCTGTGCAGCAGTACCAAGCGCTTATGAATAACAGAAAAGAGTGACATGACTTAACTTACATGAAAATAAAAGGTGATCAATGATTGGCATGCTTAAAACTAACGTTGGATTTTTTAATCTTTTTTTTTTATCCAGTTAATTTTTCGTTTTTGCTTCCTTTTCTGTCTTTTCCGTCTGTACTCTCTTAGCTGTAAACCTGCAAAACAGGAGCACTGCAATGTTTATGATTCCGAACTTAACTCGTTCTTTTGACTAATGGCGTTGGATATATGATTTTAAATCACAATAGTATTCAATCTAATGTGGATGCCAGGTAACCCGAAGAAACGTCCACGTTTCCAACAGCAATGTTTCGGTTTTGTCGCGATTGTTTCAGATAATTTCGCGATTTCGAAATAAGCGCGAATCACTTCGAAGTTGCACGAGAGAGTCTAGAGAGTCTCCAATGAACAGTTAACATTTCATCCTCGTAACTACCAGTTGATTCAACAGTATAATTTGAGGGTGTAATTAACTTCGGTAGGCCATCCCTGCATTTGAATCACTTGTACCTTTTTATATGCAAATGATCTTTGTGGGACGTTCAAAATAATAAAACTAAGGACTGCCAATCAATTTTTCAGTTTAAATCTTGTTAGCTCGTTAGGTAACGGAGTGATGGCTTGAAACACCGCATGTCAAGACTAAGGTAAGCCACACTTTGTTGAGAAAATTCAATTTAAAAAATCATGCTCTTCACAGAATCATGAATTTGTATTACGAAAGGCGCAAAATACCAATTACATAATTTGCCGGTTCCCCTGTTCAATTCATGAGCTCTTTATTCTTGCAAGATTGTATGGAATATATCTCATAGGGTACTGGGAAAACCACATCATCCCTGGGGCATGGAAAAAGTGCTCTTGAGCCGAGTTAGGTAATTTAAATCTTCTCATTCCTGAGTTCTTATATGAAATCACACACAGCTATTTTGATGGCGTGTTCTTTTATACCGGTGCTGCGTACACCAGCAACCTGCATTAGTCGAAAGAACGCAAATTCGCCTGTGTAAATAATATTATCCATAAACATTTCTTGCTCCTATGTTTAAGAACTGAAAGAAGTCCCAAACCCTTAGTTTTGATACTTAACTGAAAAGTAGACAATTAATCACCGAAGTAGAGAAAATATCCAGCACTTTCACCGACACTGAGGTGAATAATCGTTTTAGCATATATCACACAGAAGCCAAAGAGAATTAAATTATTTCTGTCAACATACTAAGAAATGCTCGGAAATTACATTGTTGACACGCGATGTTTTCGGTTACTCGAAGGTGAATAGTTCTTGCTAATCACTTCTGAACCAGCCAATCAGGGCGAAGATAAAAAGCACTATTCACTTGTGTGGTACGTAGTATATTATAATGACAAGAGCCCAATATGCCACACGATGAGCGGTCTGTGTCCCAGTTTGGATCTACTTATTACAGCTTGTCAGATATATATTTCTATTTAAATAAAAAAGTACCAGTTTTGGTCGGGGGCTCCTCGTGTAACCGAAAAAAGAGCAGATAGGGAAATACCCTCACCCCACCCGTTCCTCGTCCCCTTCGCCTTCCCTGTTTCCCAACACACACATGCGGACACACTCCTTCATGGCTTCATGGCCCCTTGCCAAACATGAAAGTTGCAAGGAGAATCGCGTTATTATGATCGCGTCGTTCTATTCATGGAATCTTACTCGGATCATCCCTCTATAGCGGGTTCTGAAGGAATCATCTGAACTCACTTTTTGAGGTTTTAATCTCATTCTGAGATTGTTTTAACTGAATTTACCATCAAGGAATACTTCATCACTTATCGTCCGCAGGTAAGCATGAGCAACAGTCCAGCCAGTCGAGGCCCGAATTCATCTTTCATGCCATTTTGACCTTTTTATGTCTGATTTTATCGCAGATCACAATTATCATTTCCCAGATTCTCCTCACAAAGTAGAGGACTTCTCTGGAGTGACCCATCATAGTGTGGTATAAACCTTGGAGTCATCGGAGGCTTTAATGTCATAGGATTTTGCTCATGAGCAAGGTGGTCCGCACTGCTGGAGCCTGAGTCTGTCGCAGTCTCATTAAGCGACCAGGAGTATTGTGATGAAAAGATAGTCCAGCGCAAGTAACCCACATCATTTGATCAGATTTCTCAGACAGAACGCTATCGCGAAATTATAACCCCTGGGTGGAGAAGAGTCCCATTGGAGTCACGTTATCAGGTCACGTCATCTGTTAATATTAACCGTAGTAAATTCCACCCAGGTTTAACTTGGTTTTTCGGATTCAGCCATTGATTGTAAGGAGGAAGCCACCATGGCTTCAAACACAGTAGATAACCTTGACTGTAAAAATGATGTCTGGAAATCATTCAAGGTACCGGAACTTTTAACCTTACGTAACTAAATATTCCAATCGATTTTAGCATACCACGGGTGTAGACAAACAATTATGCAGCTACGAGTTTTCGAGGCCGATCAACGAACTGCTTCTACAGTGAAAGTAGAAACAAACAGTAAGAGTCTCAGCCATGTTTTTGTTTCATTTTGGTCGAGTTATCTAGGGTTGCTGTGATAAATTATCATGGTTGATTAAACTTTCAAAATGCCACGCAGTAAAATAGGCACTACTGTAATATATGTAAACGACGATTACAATGAAAAGCGAAATTTGACTGGATTGTTAGGAGTGTAACTAGAAAGGATCTTGGGTCCCGTTTTGGAGAAAAAATTCTGATTTCATTAACTTATGAGTTGAATTCAATCACCATTAAAATGAAAAGAACTGATCTTTCAAACTGGAGGGAAGCGATTTGTAGATCTGTGTTGAGGCGTATCCCAAGAAATGATACCTATATTTTTAGAAGTGTATTTCTGTAATCCTTCTCCGATATCGTGCGAATGAGTCTCTGCTACAATAAAGTGTCTCTTGTCTTTTTATTACTTTCACTACTAAATACTCTTAAACAAAGAAAGTAATCAAACATGAAATTAAAGCAAATCTATCAATCTATCACGGAATCACGCATTCTATTGTATCTGCTCGTGGGAGTCTGGGATCCAAACAAGTTGTAATTAACTCATGTAGTGGAGAGAGTCTACCTCTACGATAAATATTTTATTTCTTGTATCCTTTGTTAGGGAGTAATTAGCGTCATTGCAACGTAGACATATCATGGTAAGCCGTGAGATGCGATGGACTCGTGTGAATGTTCTTTTTCTGTTGCGAGCAAAGTGGTGACTGTGTTTGATTATTCGTTGTTTCAGACGACATCTTCAGATCAAAAGTCAGACCCTGTGGTCGAGTTCAAAAATCTCGCTCGTAGAGATGCCTTTGAACGAATGGACTCTGAATTGAAGATTTTACTTGAAACAGCACCAGAAGACAAGAAGGAGGTAATGTCTCTCTGAACTGTATTTATAGAGCTTTTAGTGTTGCAAACCACCTTCAAAGTTTTAAATCTAAACACAGCTGTGCAATTCAGAGGTAGTGTAAACACTGACACCGGCTTATCACGGCTTAACATGTAACTGGAGATAATTAATTCTTACCTGTGTCCAAAATGTGAATTAAGGGATGCATAGTCATAAAGATAAACAGCTTATCCCATCAGAGGAACAGAAAGTTTCTCCCGATAATATACCTCGGGTACAAAGACTTCAAAGCCATACCTCAATATTGCCTTACCTTCCAAAGCATTTGTTTTTCGGTGTAAGTTTATTCAAGGTATATATCTTTGATATAGGATGACCTTTGCCTTCGTTGCCTATGATTCGAGAAAGAGAGAAAAGTATGAAAACACACTCACAAGTGGAATATATGTTTGATTTCATCCTAAGATCATTCAATAAAAACAATCCAATTAAGTCTTTGCCATGGTTAATTTATCTACAACTAATTGAGACTGGATCACTGATTTCAGCCAGTTAAAAATGTGCATTTCGTTTAAGACGTTTTGAATCAAGAACGTAATTTTCAGGAACAAAATGTTATCAATCCAGGGTTTTCGTCAAGAAATCCAAAAAGCTAAGGGAAATATTTTCAAGTAACAAGAGGATATTAGTGAATGAATAAATTGTTCAGGTCATTGAAACTTAGCCAAAGAATTCTGCATGGTGGTGGAGGAATATTTCGTCTCTGCCAGTGAGAGGATTCTTGCAGAAAGCCATATAAACAGCTGGTTTACCATAATCCTTTAACACCATCCTCAAAATGTTGGAGACTTTCAAGATGCTGGATTTTTTGTTTGCTTTCTAGGAAGCATTGAAGAATATGAAAGGCTTCAAAGAGTTGTTTGGCAGGTATCTTGAGGAAGAAGGTCCATCAGTACTCTGGGACAAAATCAAACCTCCTCCCGAAGGATCTGTGAGTAGAACATTCATGAACTATCTATACAAAGATTTAGGGATTACATCTAGTTGGTCATGCTTTCTGCTGAGAAGATTCTTGACAACGATATGACAATGATTCTTATGTCTCTGTTTGTAATTGTAAAAAGTGTTGATAAGATGATTTAAGATAACTCCAATATAACACTTCTTGTGGCATCCAATATTTGTTAATAAAAGAGTTGATATTGATATGTCCAACTGATCCAGCACACTGGATGTACATTGTTGTGTATTGGATTATTGAGTCAGTCAGGAGACACTCATTCTTTCATTGCTAAATCTACATTCTGTCTTTATTCAACAATCAACTATCTATAATCCTAGTACAGTCATCCTATTTGATTACAGTGCTTTTACATCACTCAGCAGTAAGACAGTATTTTCTCTAATGTTTATATAACAATCTAACCTTTAGATTGTCATGTATGATGCAATACCAGAGGTTCCAGCTAGCACTTTTAAGGAAGTCCTCAATAAACTTGTGGTGATCAAGCTTAATGGAGGTTTGGGTACAAGTATGGGATGTACTGGACCCAAAAGTCTTATCTCGTTACGTCGGGATTTAACCTTCCTTGACATGAATGTTCAGCAAATTGAGGTAACAAAAATTATGCTTGAAATGAAATGTGACATGCTTTAAAATCAATTATGTTAACCCTTTCACTCCCAAGATCTGAATCATTAGTAATTCTAATAATTCCTTAATTGATATAACTCTTTATTCTCGTCACTTGTTTCCTTGATGTTGTATGGATATTGTATGGAGTTTGTATGGAGAAATTATGTCTTGGTCATTAATGGGAATTACTGGGTTAAGACCACAAATTCTATCGCACTTTTGAGTCAGTTGATGGTGTTTATTTGTGGACTTTTTGAGACTTTCACTCTTGGGAATAATTACTGTTTAGGTTCTCTTTGGAATTTTGAAATTTCAAATTTCAGCAACTGATGAAGTATGAAATGTGAAGCAGCAAGATAAAATAAGAGGACAGAGGGGAAAAATAAGAGTAATGGCTGGCTAGTTTAACACCACAAAAAAATACCATTGCACTTCTTTTCAGAAGTTGTCTTCATCTATCCTAATGATTATGGTGTGTTTACTCAAAATATCAGATCAAGAATGACCTCAGTGGAAAAACATTGGAAAAAGACTTCTTTTCGAGAGGATATCTATTTCAACATAACTTTGCTCTCTACACTATTACATCATAATCTATATTCTGCAAACTGTTCCTTACAATTTCCCTATGGTACACATGGACTTTACACAGATAATTTGTTTCTCAATCAAGAGCTTCTAGGCAATCATTTCCCTTATTCCCATGACACTGATGTTTGATTCAACAGTGACAAGGTTGGGAAAAATTAGATGCTAATCACTTTTAGGAATTAAAGAGCTTAGTGAAAGCACTCCCTGGTTATTTTTTGGTAGTTTCTAGAAAGGAGAGTGACAAAACTCCAAAGGTTTATAAAATCTCTAAGTTTAAGATTTATAATTCATGCCTTTCACCCTTTCTCTTACAGCATTTAAACAACAAGTATGGCTGCTCTGTTCCACTTGTCCTTATGAATTCTTTCAACACACACGAAGAGACTCAGAAGACCTTGAGGAAGTACAAAGCAAATAATGTTCAAATTCACTGCTTTAATCAGAGCCAACATCCCCGCATTGTAAAGGAGTCTCTGCTCCCCTTACCTAGACTCATAGGAGCTCAGAAAAATGAGTCAAATATTGAATGGTAAGTAATATCAGATACATACATTAGATTACAAGTATAGGCAGAGGGAATATGTATCCTAGTGGAGAGTTTTTTGAGGGACTGAAATTCCCAGCAGGTGCTAATTTATACCTTGAAAAAGGTCTTGTTACCTCGAATAAAATTAAACCACAAGTTTCAAATCTGATACATGCACTGTATTTCTTTCCTCAAACAGCTGGTACCCTCCAGGTCATGGCGATATTTATGGCTCATTCTACAACTCTGGTCTTGTCCAAAAATTCATTGATGATGGCAAAGAGTATATATTTGTGTCAAATATTGACAACTTAGGAGCCACTGTAGATGTAAATATCCTTTAACACTGTTGAAAGTTTGCAGAAGTGTGACAACACATTCAAACAGGGAGTATTTTCCTCCTCCCCCTCCTCAATTTTTTGTAGCAGATTTCAAGACTAGACTCTTGGGGGATAAATTGAAATCTGTTTAGAAAAAGGTTCACACTTTTCCCAAACCATTTTGCCTTAACCAAAAAGAACCATGATGCTACGTTTGATGTGACACTCTTACTAGTTTCCCCTGACAAATGGAAGTTGTCCCTCTGTCCAGTCCTCTAGTTCTTCCCTATACTGCCACCGTTTGTCACTAATGAGAATGGCACAGACCAGAAAATTGGCTCTCTGGATTTAAGTCATAACTGATATTTTGCTAGACACACAAGTTTCTAAGGTTATTATTTATGTATAAAGGGGGTATGTTTCTAAAGAAACTGTGGTGCCGCATCAGTGGAAGAGTATAACTGTGTAATTCAGTATTATCAACTGAGTTGATGAGGTAAATTTGCCACTGTTTAGAGTTTCAAAGCTGATATTTCAAGGGTTAAATTACCTTGTTATTGATGTAGGCTTCCTCATAGATATAACTCAACTGTTTTATTCCATGGTTAGCCTCAAGGACTGAAACAGAATTGTGTTGAGAGAAACCAAACTTTCCTTAACCATATTCAGATATTTTAAATTACATGTTAAATCCTTCGCGATCACCAGCTCCTGAGTTTGTCATGGAAGTCACTGATAAAACACGGGCTGATGTAAAGGTAAGGAAAAGCACTCTTAATACTTAAGTCATAAGTGATAATTGCATGAAAAATCCAGAAATCCAGCTATGTATTTTGATGTGCATTTATGGCAAGACTAAGAGAGTAATTTCCATTTTCATAGGGAGGAACCCTCATAGAATATGAAGGAAAACAAAGACTTTTAGAAATTGCACAAGTTCCTAAAGAACATGTAAGTAAAAAGGTCCTTTCTTTTACAATGCACATCACTTAACAATTGATTCATATGTCAGCGTGCATTCATCGAGATATGAAGCACACAGGAAATTTGGAGAGCATGAAAGATGTGTAAGAGTTGCTCAAGGCATAGCCGAGAGCAACTCTAGCTTCTTGAGTGCTCTCCAAACTTCTCAAGTGCTTCATATCTCAACGAACACAAGCTGACGCATGAACCAATTGTTTTATAACATTTTCAACCCGATGGAAAATTTTTTTTCTTGAGGGATTTGTTTGCTGACGTCATGAGCGTGCACAATAGGAATATGAAGCATGATCATGCAATTGGATTTGATTACACAAATTTACCAACCATGTTATAATTGTCAAATTGTTGAAATAAGTGGCATATTTCTTTTGTGGTATGTTTGCACACAGAGAGCAGAAACATTTATGCCATGTTACTTTGTAAATTATCTTAGCCCTTAAAAAATCTAAAGGAACCATCAAGAATTAGATTTTAAAAAATCTTAGTAATGAGGGTATGATCTTCAGGGTAAACTGTATATTTGAATTAAGTTAAATGGTCTGAAAATTTCAGGAGTTTAACAGGATATGTTGTGGTCAATCTGATGCTTAAGCCAACTGAGATATAAAGTCACTGTTGTTGGAATTAGGTTCCCTCTGGGCCCAACTTTTCTTCTGGAAGACGGAGGTAGTAAATGTATCTAAGAATAAATCCCAAGTTGATGTGATTAAATGAAAATCTATTTTTTTAGGTTGATGAGTTCAAATCAGTTAACAAATTCAGGTATGTTCCATTCATTCTATGGCTAATTCTTGTCCAAACAAATTCTGGGGAGAGGAAAAAATAGTTGTTAAAGTGGTTTAAAGATACTATGTGTTTCTGCAATAGATTAAAAATCAAGTGTTATTTATTCAAGTGGTACTTTTGTTTTTTTGTGGTTAGAATTTTCAACACCAACAACTTGTGGATGAAGTTGACTGCAATTAAGAGGCTTGTTGAGGAAGACAAGATGCACATGGAAGTTATTATCAACAACAAGGTGTAGATCTACTTAGATATGATTCAGTTATTCAAACTAGCCTGTTTAATAGGTTTTAAAACTTGGAAAAGTATCATTTGTGAGGATCTGGCAGTCTTTGCTAATGCTTTGATCATTCTCAAAAAAAGAATAAGCACCCTGCCCACAATAAGTGCTGCACCTTGTTCCAAATAAGTGCCCTCCCTGTAGTTAACCAAAGTAAATAAGCCCCCTGGGCACAAAATTGAATCATTACAGTAAGCATTGTTTATGTCAAGAGTGAGTGAGGGACTGGCCACTATTTATCACCCAGGGGGGTGTTGGGGAGGGGAGGTTGGAGGATTTTGGACATGTCACAATAATATTTAACTAACCCCCCACTCCCCTCCCCCATAAATAAGCCTCTTTAGTAGTCTAATGATTCCATTTCATCAGTAGTCAACTTTCTATTGTTCTCCCTTTAAACTCAGTTAGAGACGACTGATTCCCCCTATGTTCCCCTTGAAAACCACGTGATCACCCCAGAGGTGCTACGTTGTAGATGGTCTGCATGGGAAGTCAAACGAGAAAAGAAACTCGTTTTTTCTCTAATTTTCGTCATATTTGTACCAATTAATTTCGAGGTCGAAACTTCCGAACAGTCGTTGAATTCTGGAATGGGGATGGAGAGTGCTTGTCGCTCTTGGAGGTTTCAGTCAACTTTAAAGCAATTGCAAGACAGAAAACAATTTATCAGTCAATTTATGACATCTAAAGTCAATTTATTTCATGCTATCTCTCTGCCCTTCTAGACCCTTGATAATGGAATGCGTATCATTCAATTGGAGACAGCTGTGGGTGCTGCTATGAAAAACTTTGAAGGAGCTCATGGTAAGAGTGAAGGGTGGTGTAGGGTAATTTTTGTCAATTCCACTCCCCCCCACTCCTTCCCGCTAATAGAATACTAAGCGAATCACAAGCTCATTATTTATTTCTTTGGTTAAACCTGCTTCGTCCTCTCTCTGCCTGTATAGGTATTAATGTACCACGTAGACGTTTCCTCCCAGTCAAGACTTGTTCAGATCTACTGCTGGTGATGTCGAACCTGTATGACATGAAGCACGGTCGACTCGAGATGAGTCCGCTGAGACAGTTTCCGTCTGTGCCCATAGTGCAGCTCAGTGGTGGTTATTTTAAAAAGGTGCGTGGACAGAAGTTTATATTAGAGCTTGTCTCCGTCTGCATTTTTTAAATCATGGAATACATGCCGCTATCATTTCGTTGTCTTTCTTTTTTGTAGTCAATTTCAGCAAAGTTTCTGTCATTATTTAATTTTATTTTTTTATCAATAGGTGAAGGATTTCTTGAATCGTTTTGAGACCATTCCCGATTTAATTGAACTGGATCATTTGACAGTGTCTGGTGACGTCACGTTTGGCAAAGGAGTGTCTTTGAAGGTAGGTCGTCACACATGGAAGGATGGTCTTCACAATGTGTGCCAAATTGTTAAATTCAAGAGTTAGTTTGTACAAATTTCCGTACATCGCTCAGTCAACCTATCGTAAATTCCATGTTGCAAGGCAAACATTTGAATGGATCTGATTGCACCCGTAATTTGCGAGCATTTGCACAGTATTCTCTTGAAAATTATTGCTACCATCTTTGATTGTTACGGCAGTGGAAGGCAGGGGAGGAAAATATATTTTTAACAATGGGGTGAGCCACGATCAAAAAAAAAAAGAGAGAGAGAGAGGAGAGGGGGTGTGGCAGTGAAGTCTCCTCGACTTCTCTCCCCCCACCCCCTCCACCCCCGCCCTCATCCTTTCCACTGCAACTCTCCCCTCCCCTCCTCATCCCTTCCACTCCAACTCTAAATCAATAATGGCCTTTTGGATATACAGTCGCAAGCTTGCAAGGCCAATGCGCCCTAAAAAGACGCCTGCATGACAGGCTTGATTTTGCCTGATGATTTTGTGGTGTTTTATTTCGTTTTTTTCTTTTTTTTTCTTTTGTCATTTTAACAGGGAACAGTTATAATCATAGCCAATCATGGGGAAAGGATTGATATTCCTTCAGGTTCACTTTTAGAAAACAAGATTGTTTCTGGAAATCTGAGAATTTTACAGCATTAACAAACAGGAAAAAAGCTTATTACGTATTTTATCAGTTACCGATAATGTTGACTGTGATTTTTCTCGTTATATTAATCGTAAAAAATATTTAGCCTGTGTTTAACTGTCAGTTGGAGTAAACGAGCGAGAAAATGAGCGCGCGAAAAATGGCCAGCAAGCTGATGCGACGGTGGTGTTGTCAGGGAAACGACTGTGTTGCAGTTTTTTCGCGCGCCCTATTTTTCGCTCGTCTCCAATGAGCCTGGGATAGACTGAAAAATATTTCGTCTGACTCGTGACGCTACAGGTGCGATTGCGTGATGCCGTGTTAGGAGTAACGTTTTCTGCACTGTGTTATGAAGTGTCGTTTGTAATTGTTAGTCAGTGTCTAGTTCACGTAATAATGGGTAAATATTGATTGTAGCAGTTTATTTAAGGTTTCTAGAAACTGTTGTAAAACAACATATGACCAAAATATCGAGTGCATGGACGTTTTCAACATTACCTTTAAATATCCTTTCAAGGCGGGTTATGATACGGAGTAACACTAGTTATTACAGTGATCAGGGCAATCATAGTTGCTTCATTTAAGTACCTTCAACACTTGCTAGTTTGCATGCCTAGCGGTGATCTGCTCTAATTTTTTCCACCTTTTCCAAACAGCGACAAGATTCAGAACAAGATCACGAACAACATTCCTGTTTCTTTTTTTACCTCGATATCAAGTCAAGCTCGTTAGTTTTGACCCTTAAAAACCATGACACAAGGAGAGGACAAAATTTGCTTTTTGAGGAAAAATTATTACTTAAACTGTAGCTGTTGCATGAAGCCCATTCCCTCTCATTTCACCTCATGTCCTCAATACATTTAGAGAATGAGGCAGAATTTGGCGAGAATTTCACCCTTTCTGTACGTATCTCCGGTCGACAACTTTCTCTCGATTAAAGCTTACATCGGCAAAATCTTGGGACCTTGAATGTACATGGAAATCACATAAATTGTGAACAAATTTCCTACAAATGGTAGTAGTGATAATATATTTAAGCACACTACTTTATTTCTCTGCTTTTGAGAAGATGGAGGCAAGTACTTAGCTCGGAATTTGGGAATACAATAAAGTTTATAAGTTCATGTACATCGATTTTTTACTTTGTTTTCTTCATTGAAATTTGACCCATGTGTTCCTTCTTTACACATAATCATCCTTTAAAATCTCCCCTCTTGAGGATCAGAAAGCCAGTTCGTTTTCGCGTAAGGTCCATTGTAATGCTCGATATAATTTCAGTCCTTGTTACAGCATTTCTTGTTAATCCTGGGCTGGGCCACGCTCGATTGGCTCGAGTACCCTCTTTTTCTCAGTTCCAGTCTTCGAACCCTCTCCCTTTCTCTTTCCCCCATCCCTCCCCTGGCACGGGCACAGTATGCACAGAGAAACCAATGGGGCGCCAGAGGCATATGCGCCTTGCGCCTCAGAGGGTCCGGAGGCACAGCCACACCAGAAAAGAAAAGCTTCTTAATAATTCCAACTCAAGTGGAAGCTACTCACCTAAGGAATCACAAAGGTATTGCTTTAAACATTGATCAAGTAAGAGTGTATGTTTTGAAAGTAACTCTTTTACACTAACACATTATACAAGAAGGTGACGTGAAGATAGAAAGGTACAATATTAATCGGGGAATACTGCTTGATTTAAAACCAATTTTTCTCAGAGACCACACTTGAGAGAGAGAGAATTGATACTGAAATCTTGATAGTTTAGGCGTTAAAAATGTTCAAATTTGATTGATACGGAAACATATTTGAAACTTCAAAGTGCAATCACGGTAAATTTACCGCTGTTCTGGCAAGTTTTCGCGGTAATTGCCTTTGTTACAAAATTTACAAAGGCAACTTAGAATATCACTAATGATTGAAAGAAAATGAAACGAGAGCGAACGAGACTATTTTTTTCTAGGAATTTGTTTTCATACATTGATCTTGGTCTTCCGTAAGAGTAATATTCCTGTCTTACTCAGCAAAATGTTGTGACTTTTTATATACGAACCTCCCAGAAAAGTCTATTACGTCACTGTCGAGGACTTTAAACTGACCAATACGAGCACACTTTTTTTGTATACATAAACGGCCGCCATCTTGGTAAACATACAGACAGGTGAAATGATGGAGGGATTTTGACAACTGGAAAACTTTCCCTGAAAACACTTGGTGGGAAATGAGCTTGGGAGAAATTGTCACCCTCAATGTTGGTGGAAGAAAGTATGTGTAATTCGCTGCAATTTTTTATTTTATTGTTGTTTTAAAATAGGCAAAGAACCTTTGGTAATGATAAGGGTTGTTACTTTGCGTGTTGCTATACGTCAAACCCCCTATTTTGCTTTAGAGTGGTACTTTTATGCAATAGAGACGAAACCGTTTTTGTACAAACAAAATTAACCATGAAATTATCAGTAATCAGTGGAAATTGAGCTCATAAAGCTTCAAGCTGGTAGACAATTGGAATTGTACAGAAAAATATGAAATGTCTTTTTCAAAATAATTTCTCGATTGATAGGAGCTGAACTAATTTATGGAAGGTAAAGGTTACGTTCTAGGTCTTCCTAATTAATTTATTTCCTACCAGAAATTTGAAATCAAACCAATACTAGGCTAGTTTGTTTCCACGCTAACAGCCTGGAGTATAAGACCTGAATAAAGATAATTTTGAATTAACACTTACAATATCAGCCATCTTATTAATCCAAAGAACCTTTACTACCGTCTTCAGTTTACGTATATAATTTTGGTGAATCGACTCGTCGCTGACTGATTGTAATTTGTAATGATTATACTTTTTTTCATATTAATTCTGAAACATGTTGAACTTCTGCAGATTCTCGACTTCTAAGCAGACACTGACGTGGATTCCAGACTCATTTTTCTCTAGGTAATAAAAATGTTTAATTTCAATTAATGGGAAGTGTACAGAGGTGCACGGCTACGAAAGACTTTGTTCTCTCTACAAATGTTCGTATTGACTTACTTACATCATATTGGAAAGGTGAATCCCAGCCATATGACCTGCTGATAACTTTATTTATGACAGAAATTGATAGACCTGCTCTAAAATGACAAGAAGTTCAAAAGCTTTCTTTTTTAGAAGCCTCATTTATACAACTCCCACATTTAGATGACTACATTTTAAGTCCATGATGGGATAATGGTCCTGCTAACTCTGCTATGTAGCTGTTTCCCTTCTTGGAATTGGAAACTTGGAAGGTGTTGCTAAAATTAGCCAACATGTCACAATGGTTAAGCTTTAATGTGGGCTTTATTACAGTGCCATAATTATCTAATGTCACAAGTATGTTAAAATAGAAGTATAAATGGAACTTTCTATTCATGACAAATATTTTTGACCATTTATAATAAAGAATTAACAATGAATAACATCAGTTATTACAAAACTGAATTTGAATTGTTGTTTGGTCATTTTGTAATATTGTAAGCTGTTAGTTCCAGATGTTGACCATTCATTATTTTTCTTTTTAGTTTACTAAGTGGGCGAATTTCATCTCTAAGAGATGAAACAGGAGCGGTAAGTGCTGTGGCCTTGTAATTGTAATTTCAACAATCAAAATCCTAATCATTGTGGAGATGCCAACCATACCATTTGCTAGGACTCTGCTCAATGTCAACCTACAACATAAATAACTTTAAACAATTGACTCACTGGGAATGTGGTTTATAAATTTGGAACACACTGCTCATGTCACACACTGTGACTATTTTTATGTGTTCACAAACAAACCAGATCAAAATCAAAGATATAACTTTGCCAATTGATTGAAACTGACCAATTGTAGCTGACATACTTTATGAGTCTTCTTACCTATAACATTTAGAATAGTCTCTCCTATCAGTGCTCAGGAGTCACTCTTTAAACACTTGACTGGACCATCATAATACCAAGTTAACTGTTACTCTCAGCTGAGTCCAAACCATGTACTGTGCTACTAAACAAATTGCCAGCTACATTTCTTTAATCATATGGTACTTGAAACTTCTCTTCACTCCCACCATTTGTCTATCTGTCTTACAGTGTTAGAGCTCATGAAAGGTCCATACTAATTATTGTCACTCTTTCAAAAATAGATATTTATTGACAGAGATCCAGAAGCCTTTGTTCCCATATTGAATTTTCTAAGAACCAAAGAACTTGATGCAAGGTATTGTATTTTCAATACAATTTCATTCATTATGTCCATGTAAGATCTGGGAAACAAACCCCATTTGCACAAAAAATAATTTAAAAAATGTATCAAATGTAGACGAAGAAAGTAAGTATTTTGGAAAGTTTTCTCATGTTGAACCATTTTTGTTTTTATTTCATGCTGTGAAATATCAGTAGTGGATTTCAGAGTTGAAACTCTGGGTTTAACTTTGTTTATGATTTGCAGATCTTCTTTGACAGAACTAGCTGATTGTTTAAAATAATGGACTCTGCCATTCTTGTTGAAAATAATTAATAAAAATTGTAGAAAGAAATGGTTTATATTACTTGCAAATTAACCTGTGAAGCATTTAAGAACAAACAAATATATTAAACTAAATATTTTTTGCTTTACAGAGGGTTAGACTTAAGGGTAATCAAACATGAAGCTGAGTTTTATGGGATCACTCCTCTAGGTAAGATTGAATAAATTAATGACATTTCAACCATAGACTGGGTTAAATAATTTGTTAAATCATCCAACAATGAGGTTAATCAATTAGACTTGAAAGGTAAAAATTTATCCTTGATATTATTTGTGGTTTATATGCATACCAAGTAGAATTAAAAGATTGTGTTCTTAGAATGATCTCCGGTGACCTGAGGTCTGTGGTCAAAGAATCTGAGCTTTTATCAATAACACAAACTTTCATAAGTCATGTAAAGAAAAGTTTAATTAAAGTAGGTCACCCATGGCATCTAGGCTCTGCCAGAGCATGGGCTTGAATTGTATGTTTTACACCAAGTGATGCAAGATACAACTTTTGAATTCATTTTCATTTGGTTCATTTGTTTTGCAGCCAAGAGGCTAGCCTTATGTGAAGAGGTATCCAATTCCAAATGTGGCAATGTGTTGTTCCATGGATATCTCAACACTCCAGGTAATGGGATTGTCAATTAATTCCCTGGGTGCCCATCAACAAATATCTGGCATATGGTCAAGCTATAAACCAGATAAATTACTTGCTGACAAATTGGTACAATGATATATGATCTGGGAATACATATTTTGGGAATGTATAATATCTGGTGTTCACAGCTCTCTGAGTTTGACAGTAGATTTATAACAGTGGGACTGTAAGCCATTCTGAAAATGATATGTATTCTAAACCTTTTGTTTTTGTTGCATGAAGTTTGCAAAGAGTTCCAGCTGGGTGGCTTCCACTAATTTTTTGTTGTAAAATTACAAAAAGTAAACTTTTTATGTTTATTGCATTTGCAATAATTTGTAAGGAGGTTGTTTGTAACAAGCACTGTAAGACACTGTGAGAGCAAATTACAGGCAGTGTGTGAATTATGCTGCATTTCCTTGTGCTATATTTGGTACTTCTTCAGTATTTTTGCAGTGAAGGCCTCATTACCGACAATAGTGGGAAAGATGGAGTACCAATAACTTGGCAGAAATAAAAAAAATACAAGCATATACTAAGATAACACATCATGAAAATAAGAGTTTAAAACAAGTGTTTCCATGGCTAATCAGGGGAAGGATAAGCGTGAAGATTGCTGAAATGATGAGGTGTTGCTATGACATACTTGTGCAGTTCAGATGAAAAGTGTTTTCACATTTTAAACAATATACTTTTCAGAGTTTCCAGCTCCTCCTGTGTCAAGGCACTCATCATCAGCTGCCCTCACAAGGAGAAGCTCTACATCAACTGTAATAAGCACCTCTCGTTATGAACCTGACACTGCAAGCTACCGAGATGTTGGTGTCAGAGAAGTCCCTGATGATAATGAAGGTGCTGTTGTTATGGGTGAGTGTCTTTTTAAATAGGAAGGTTGTTACAACAGACTGCAGATGAGCTTTGCCAGGCATTATTGAAATGATGGCGTTAATGATTGTCAGTGTTTTGTTTTACAAAGTCATGTATTTATGATTCCCTTCACAGATGTAGACCCAAGGAAAGTGTTGATGGTGATAGGACACCACAGTTTTGTTGCCGTAGCTTTTGCACATTCTGTTTTTTGTTACCGGTGAGTGGCCTGAAGGTTCCTTCTCATGTTGTCAAAAGGCTGCTCTTTGCTTTACTAATTGTGCCTCTGTTTTTTTGTTTCTTTGTTTTAGATCCAAAGATTCAGTTGGCTGGGAGCTTATTTTCTCTACTCCTTATCTGCATAACACTGTGGAAAGAATGGCTTTGAATGCAAAGGTGTCATCCAGTTCTTTTGGAGACAAAATGCTGGCAGTTTCATCAGGTTGGTTTATTAAAACGTTTTAAGGGTGTTGAGGGACACATAATCAACTCAACATTACTTCAAGATTAAGGAAGATTTAACAAATTTATAACAAGCAGGGACAAAGAAAAACCTGAGTCTCCTGTGGGTTTCTAACCTCAGCTAATTGTACTGGATACTCTACCAACTGAGTTAAGTGTAATAGGCACACTTTCATGAGACCTCACAGGTTTGATGAGAGCGTAAGTGTTTTGAACTGACCTAGTATTAAGTTGTATAACTGGAACCAACTAACTTTGCATTTCAGAGGGTAGAATTCGGTTATGGAGCTTTAACACAACTGACCACACTCAAGATGTTGTGAAATTTGAAATTGGTGAGTTGTTCATTGCATCTTGTGGTTGCTTCTACAGTGCATTTATATCAATAATAAGGTCTTTGTGGCTGTTCATAATAAGTGTGATTGCTTTTTCCAGTCTGTGGCAGAGTCCAGCATTTCAGATTAAAAAAAATTCCATCTGTTAAAAAGGTCATCGTAATAACAGCTATAATTGTTGTATATTTGACACTCTGGTTTAAGCAATATAAGAAATATGGTTTTGCTTTCTGTTGGGGACAGGGACCTTTGATCTTGGTGTCACTGTAGATGCTCTGTTTTTCATTGGAAGCCAACTTGTAGCCACAAGCCACACAGGAAAAATTGGGGTGTGGAATTCAATGACACAACATTGGCAGGTATGAAACAATATCTGATCATAACAGGGTAATTTAGTTGATGACGTAAATTGGCCACCGTAAAGGGTTTAAAAGCTGACGTTTCGAGCGTAAGCATTTCGTCAGAGCGATTGGCGAATTGGTTATTGGCAATCGCTGTGATGAAGGGCTAACGCTCGAGAAGTCAGCTTTTTAACTCTTTAAATTCGGTTCCCACCGACGCAGCACCACAGTTTCCATTGAAACACACCCCCTTTATTCATATGATCATGTCAGCTTCTTAGTTACTGTGATACTAAATCCTTCTCTGTAGTAGTATTCCTGCATCTTCTTGAACTCTGTTGTAACGTTTTTTTATCCTTACTGTCTTTGTTTAGATCCAAGAAGTGACGCCGATTTCCAGCTATGACACCGCTGGTTCCTTCCTTCTTCTTGGCTGTACAAATGGCTCTATTTATTACATTGGTACGTTGTAAGTTATTTTCACTTGGTCGCAAGCACTTTTATAGCTCCAAGTAAACTCTGACTCCGTCTTTAGTGGAATACAGCCATATAAAACAAAAAGGAAATACAGATCAACAATTTTTTTTTCCCGAATTCGTTTACAAATCCAACTCGGTATTACCAACATTAACCTCATACAAGAATAGGGAGCCAGAGATGCGCGAAGCACATGGTTGCATCAATTAACTCGTTTCGTTCTCCCTTATCTTAGGCAATATGTTGTTTGCTTCACAGATATGCAAAAGTTTCCACTGAGAATGAAGGATAACGACCTTCTGGTTACAGAGCTGTATAAAGATCCTAATGAAGACATGGTGACTGCACTCAGTGTGTATTTAACACCCAAGACATGTGAGTGAATATCCATGAGATTTGTCCTGGAACCTTGTGTCTGCAAATAGAAATATAGGACAAAGTCCTGTTTTTTTTTTTTACTTTTTTTGTTAAATATTAACTAAAAAATAGTTGTTACCAACTGAAAATCTTTGCTTCATATCGTTTGTGTGTCAGGTTTAAGTGGTAACTGGATTGAGATCGCATACGGTACAAGCTCGGGAACGGTACGAGTGATCGTTCAACATCCCGAGACAGTAGGCCACGGACCACAGCTCTTCCAGACATTCATGGTACATCGGAACCCAGTTATAAAAGTCATGCTAAGTGAGAAAAACCTTGTCTCCATTTGCTCCGAGTATAACCATGTGCGCTCGTGGAACGTGACGCGTTTTCGGGGCATGATCTCCACGCAACCAGGTTCCACGCCCCTCGCATCTTTTAACGTAGTTTCTCTCGAGGCGCAGGACGCTCATCCAAGTTCCTTAGCTGGTAATGGCATCGGTGAGTGGGAATCTCATCACCTGAATTTTCGTCTGCCATGTTTTGGAGAAAGACGGTTTCTAAAGTCGGTTTTTTTACGAGTTTTTCTCGCAAAAATTGCATTTTTTTTCTCTTTTTTTGTTTCTAGGCCCCTTCGGCGAGCGTGATGATCAACAAGTGTTCATTCAGAAGCTCGTACCTGACACCGATCACGTGATTGTGCGTTTCTCCTCCACAGGAAAAAGGTAACAAATCTGAGTTGAAATCTATAAATCAATCTAAGCCCACCTCCTCCCTACTCATGGTGCCATATCTAGCTACGCCAGATTTGAAATATTAAACCAGGTGGTCTTTGTACTTTGAAGGAATGAGCTCAGGTAAAGTGATGTTGTCGCTTGAAGTTTCTTGTGTGAAAAAGAACAATCATTTGAGAATTGCCTCGGAACACACGATATTAACAAGAGTATCCAGGCTACTGGCTGAGTGGAAAATAAAAACTTAAAAAATGAAAAATTGTAATCCAGAGGTGATTAGCGTCAATCCAGGGTTAGCCAAACATGCTCTCCCTTTTTTTTGTGGCTAGAAGTTGAAATTAGGAATTTTACACTAACTCTGGTTTCGCTTATTCAAACAACCTGACCCAGAATCGTCAACACTGGATGGTACTGTCAGTTAAGAAACAACTAGGCTGAGACCTACAGGATAAAAATAGCGTACTTTGAGGAGGTTTTATTTATGCGGTTGTTTTTGTTTTACAGGGTCTGTACGATACGTTCAGTGGACGGCAGCAACATCACTTCATATTGTGTACATGAATGTGATGCTTCTAGTCGAATGGGATCCAGACCCCGGCGGTTCCTGATAACAGGACATTCGAACGGATGTATACAAGTAAGAAATTATGAAATAAATGCAGAGTGATTCTTCTCTGTGCTTAAATGGGTTTGAAATCATAACAAAGGATATTTCATCGCAACAAGAACTTAAACCAAGACATGTTCGAACTTTTGACTTTGGCTTGGAGGATGTTTTGAACAAGAACCAACTGTAGGGGAATGGAGTGTTAAAGGAAAAAAAAGGCTAAGAAGTTTTGACGCTCAGAAAAACGCTGATGAAATATAGTATCCCTGGATCTTTTAGAAATTTATTTTCATATTCATGGTTCTTACTTAAACCACTTTGCTTAGAGAATATTTCGAATGGCCAGTTGCCTGACGTGGCTGTGAAACTGGGTAATCTTAGCTGAGATTTACGGAAATATTCGAGGAAATTAGATTAATGCGATCTATTTTTGCGATGATTTAGATGTGGGACTTGACAACTGCTTTAGAAATTGCAACCAAAACCACAGGAGAAAACTCAGGTGAGCGATTCTAATAAGGGACCAGAAAATCTTAGTTAATAAAACCTTTTTGAGAATATCTTTGGTATGAGGACACAAACTTAAGACCTCTTAAGGGATTCGAACATAAAATATGCACTCACAGCTAGGATATATTCAGAGTTGCCAAGTACCATTTGTTCGCTCTACTGAACCAACATAGAGCGTTAAAACTGCGCGTAACTTATTTTGTTACATTCGTTTTTCACAGCCGAACGCGACGATATTGGCAATGTCACGCAAGGCGAACTGTTAAGAACATTAGAGCAATGTGACCTCAGTGCTTCACGCTGTACCACTCCCTCCATGTCGCCTGCCACGTCACTCCTGCACACAAATCTCACGGGCTCACGACTAAAGCTTTCTTACTCATGGCCCAGTTTGGGCGAAGATGACCGCGAGGAGGCTGAAGGCAGTGGTGGAAAGTCCAAGTACGGAATTCTAGTGTCGCAATGTTAAAATGTTGGATGTATTGAAAACACCTTACAAATAATTGGGAATATTAACATAATTTACAGCCAGAACAGGCTCTAAACATAAAGTACGGAATATTTGAACCTGACACCTTTGTATTCGATTTTTTTTTTCAATGGCTAGACGCTGAATTCATTAATTGTTCAAAGACTCAAACACGATTGGAATAAAATTTTCCCTTTCCTCGGTTACCGCTTCGGTTATCGCTCAATTGGTCGTCGCCCCGTGCTTAAAAGAATCCGTCAATTCTTAGTTAAATGGCATTAAAGAGGTAAGTAGTAAGGTAATCGACCTTGATCACACCGAAGTTAAGTTTTGTTTGTGGGAATCACCACCTGACTTTACTTATTGCTGTCACCCCTACTAATTCTCACGGTAGCAAAAATCACTTTCCATGTAGTTAACTACCATGTCAACCAAAACCTTGTTTTAAATGCGAAGGAATAATATTCCACGACTGGCTTTCTGTTTCGACAACTAATGCCAGTAACTCTCTTGGACATATTTGAAAATTTCCATCACTAATGAAAAGGTTATGTTTAACACTTTAACTCCCAAGATCTGATAAGTTATCTCCTTCAAAGTGTAATAGTGTTGTCAATTTGGTGTTTTATTAAGATTACACCCTCTAATTGATGAGTTTGTGTCTTCTCATGACTCATTTGCAGGGGTATGTATTGATTGAAAAAGAATTTAAATGCCAATCACAATCACATCTGGGAGTTGAAGTCTCATATTTTGTTGTCGCGACAGTTGCAACTGATTTATAATTCATAGATTGTTGGGTCGGATTTTACATTTTGGAGTTGAAATTCCGTAAATTGTTAGTAAATGACACGGAGCCGGCGTGGCATGGCACGGGGTTTTCCAGAGCGTTTTCTTCAACCAACAAGTCACGTTTACTTCGAACAACTGGCATTTACAGAAAAAAGTTGTGAAACTTAATGAAGCCAGTTTGACTTTAGGATAACTTTATTTAAATACTGACTTTCTGATTGGTTTGGTTTCCCATCGCAGAAATTGTTAATTTATTGAAATAAAAATGTGCGATGAACTTAATGAGTAGTTTTTCTTGTGATTTTACGTACGAAACCTGGCAATTCTCCTGAACTCAAGACTTAAAAAGTCAGTTCAATTACAGGGACATCCACGTTTAATTGCGCGCAACTGACTTTACATACAAAAGTAACATAATTCGCTGCTAAAATGAGTTCCGAGTGGTAAAATGTTTCTTCACGTCTGGACGAATCCTCCTTCAGACAACTTCCTTTGTGACGACAAGTTGATAATTAACATGAGGAAGTTTAGCACTGATATCACAGAGAATCACCATTTGGAAGGTCTGTCATACCAGTGATGACGTCAAAAACGGGCGGAGGATTGGAAGCAGCCAACCTAAATGTCAATAAACAAAACAAAAACAAATGAAACAATTGTTTGTTGAGAGTAAATTAACACTGTACTTAAAAATCGATAGTTAAATAAACAGTTTGGTTAAATTGGAGATGGTGTAGAACTTGATTTTGCTTAAAAAGCAGCAAAACTTCGTTTAACGGCCTAGGGTTTCAATAATGTGTGATTTACCTAATCATTCTGTTGTGGCTAAGAACTTTCTTGGGGCCTGGGTTCGGTCGAGCAGCTGGTGGGCGTGGCAAGCATGGATATTGCTGTAACTGCATCTGTAGGCGAACCTTCTCTTCGGAAAGTTTCTGACTTAAGACTTTCATTTGTCTGTTATACTCCTCTCTTGAAACAGCTGGACCTCTAACTGCTTCGCCAGCTGTTTTTCTCTCCTGTCTTTCCACTTCTTGTGTCTTGTCGTACTCTCTTTTCAAGTCAACATGAATAGTTTTCTCGTCAGAAGAGCGTGCACCTGCAGTATAGGAACGGCCTTGGTCAGCAGCACTGTTAAACCAAACCACGTGACTATGACTGCCGTCAAGCTGTTGGTCGTGGTTGACAAATGTTTCGAACGTGGCGTTCGCACTTGCATGTCGGTCATGTGGTCTGTGAGCAGATCGTGGTGCTTTCCCGTCAGGATGTGACCACGGATTGGTGGAGTCGTCACGGACACTGATGAACTCATCTACATTGAGAGGGGAGGTAACTTCGACCTCGTGATTGAAGTCCATCTTTTTAAACAATTCGTCCCAGTTACTTCCACTGCGGCCAGAAGTGTTGTGTGCAGAATACTGTCGCGCAGCCTGTCGTTTGGCCAACCGCTGAAGAGCAGAGGTGACTGCATGCTCATCAGCAACACTGGGACCTTTAGTAATGAATTAAATTCATTTCAGTTTAAGATGGTAACTAAGCGAAGTATTAAATTACCTATTACCAAACGGAATTTGTGTTGGGGAAAGCCACAGAAAAATGAATACTTCCGTTGATCTATTATTAAATGGTTTATATTTGAACGACGGCAAAAAATATATATAAAAAGGTTTTTTTACGCATGCATCATCGCAAGAACTGAGCTGAATTTTTCTAAACTGGGGACAAATTTACTCAACGAAAATATATCACGCCAAAAGTTCTTGTCTTGGAAGTTTTGTTTCAATTTAGTAACTTAAAATCAATCAGGTTTTATCAAACCTTTGGGCTCATTGTCTGATCCTTGACTGAGGCGTCGGACTGGTGCCGAGGAAACGCGACTCCGCTGGACACTGTGAGTATGAGCTGTAAACACGTTGAACAAAAGCATGTTACAATAGCACGTGTTCGATATATAAGAGATTATTTTTCTTGAGAAGTTTGGCAGTAAACCTCGCCTTCGTGAACTCGACCCAGACCTCTAGGTTCGCTTGCAAGAGATCTTTACCTGGCACAAAAACTTAATTTTCTCCGAGCTTTAAAAGTCCTGAGTAATCAGTTACGCAAACAGTTGAGAAAACACTTGGGTAAGGTTATTAAGAGAGAGATCTCATCTTGGCAAGTCACATGATCTCTTACCTCCAACCAAGCTCCTAGGGTCACCAGAGTCTTCATCCGTTTTCGTGAAACGTGAGTATGGCTTGGCTGACACAGGACGACCAACCTGATTTATTCTATCAGCTCCTGATGAAAAATGTGTGAATAAGTTAACACGTCAGCCTGTCTAAAAGTTGGGTAACAGAAGTCTTAAGTTCTACTAAACCTGTTGTGGCGAACTGAGTTAAATTTTCGGAATCTGGTTACTAGCTAATAGGAGACAAGCTATGTCATAAGTATGTCGGGTCGAGTCTCCAGCAAAAGAAGAATTATAAGACACACAAATCAATTCATCAATTGAATCTTATCACAAAAACATTTTCACCCTAAAACATGAAAAATTAAAAAATTCTGGCCTACCACTTTCAACCTACCTGGTGAACCTGCAACCTTGGCCGACATTGGCCTGTGTCGGGTCTTGTTAAGGGCCACCGAGGTGCCATACGCTGAAACAGCTGTTAGCGCCCGTGCGTGTCGATCTGTGACCATGGGTCCCGTGCTGCTGAGGTCCTCTGTGGGCCTGATGAAGTCCCCATCCGGGGTGGGATTTGAGCTGTAGAAACATGCAGAGAGAAATTAACTCAATCCTTAGACAAAGATTAGTTCCTTAGTTGTGACAAGTGAAAAAACAACTACAGTCACTGAACTGGGAGCTTCTGACATCAACGAAACAACAAATCGCCATATTTACCTCCTGGAGTACCTGTCTCCTTCTTTTCTCTTGTGCAGACCAGAGTCGTTTGAAGGTGCCTTAGTTGAACTCTCTTCCGAGCTCCTCTCTGGCCGGCCTCCTAGAAACACGCTGGCGTTTTTGTTCAATTTGGTATACGTAGTTAAAAGATCTTCCAACTCTGTCTCGCTGTAGAAATGGAGCAATCAAGTTTTTTCACATTTTTTCCTCGTAGTTAGAATTTTCAGATCTCTTTCAGTATGCATCCTTACCTTGCAATTGCCATAAAGACCTTGAACTCTTCATCCGGGATTTCACCGGTGAAGGAGTTGCTTCTTGATAGCCCATACGTGCGGTTGATTTCTAGTCGCTTTTGAAATTGCATGGTCTCCTGTTGACAAATATCATTTCAAAAGCTGTAAAATATAGACAAATTGTACTTTCAATTTCTGTAAGGTTACTGTACATTTTCTGGTTCTTGGGAATGGGTGTCATATCACACACCGCTCTAGGTATGATCAGAAGCCTGTAACCTAGCTAGTTTGGATGAATAGACAATGAAAGGAGAAAACAGGATTTGATAGAAAAAAAAGAGAAAAAAAACAAGGATGGTGATAAGACGTACGAGCCCTAACGTATTTCCATATTAAGTAAAGAGAAGTAAACCTTTCCATAGACGCGGACGAAATCCCCGAGCTGTTTAGCCAAAATTCTCCGCCTGAAAGAAAAGGAAAAGCGCATGAACACACTTCTTCCCTGGACAACAGATGCAAAACGTTCTCCGCACTGAAAAATTCACATTATCAGCTCACCAGCTGAAGACTTAACCTAGCCTTAGCTGACTTGAATTTTGTATTTCGAAGAAAGGTTAACCCTTACAGACGAGTCTTAACTACCTGATACCTACACAAGTGGATCGCTTGGCGCAACAATTAGCCGATGTTCAGGAAATGAGCCCGAGCTCATCTCACGACAGCACATTCGGAGAAGAATAAAAACTGAACTTGAGAGAGCGAGTCGATTATCTAACAGTCAAAAATGTTAAATAAAGTGGTGTGCTGAAATTTTGACGACGACTGGCCTTCTAATCAGCCTTTGGCTTCAACTCGTTCATTTGAAACTAACTGAATTTCCTCTAAATTGACGATCGTTTTTCTTCAAAATTTTCCCAAGATAATCATCGGTCCAAGCGGTATCTCACCTGTCATGTAACGGTAACTTGTGGCTCGGTACAACAACTTTGAAAGGCTGTTGTAAATTGCTCGCTGCCTTCTTCAGGAAACGAATCACCAAGTTCTGAAAATAACAATATGAAATGAAAGAGATTCTCCTATTCTCAGTCTCTGCACAACATAAAAGGGAAGCTGTGTAGTGATATCGAAGGGAAAAAAAGGAAAGAAGCAGGCTGGACGTTCTTTTGTGTTGTAATACCGCTGCAAAATTTTAGTTTTTATTGAGACATTCAATGTAAACTGCACAAACCATTTGGTCGTCTTGTTTGGATTCTCTACTATCTCTGGAATCATCTGAGTCATAGCTGACAAAGAAAACAAAAGAAAAACGCAATAGCTGACATCTTCACCTCCAGAATCTGAATATGTTCGGCTAAATTAGAGAAAATTCAATGAAATTTGTCCAGAAACAATCAACAACGAATGGCGAAGCGGAAGAGATGAACTCTAGACCACCGAGAAACAACCCAACTGAGTGTACAACTTGAAAGCGTGAATCTGGAAGCTCCCGTCTGCAAATTTGGCGCCTTAAGCCACACGGGCATGCTACTCCCCTAAAAACTGCCTGTAATTACAAAACGGTGCAAATATAATATTTTCAGTCAGAAAGAGGTGCTTTCTCGGGTTGAATTCATACCTTGTCTCGTGCATCAGTCTTTGTTGAACTCTTTGTAAATACATTGCAAATGCCTGCCTGGCTTGCAGCTTCCTGTAAATATAAATATAACAGCTCCGTCACTCCCTTCAGAGAAGGCGGGATTCACGAGCAGCCAAAACATATCAACCAAATCTCAGGAGGAATTTTTAGAAGAATGAGACACCAAGCACAATCAAACTTCATGTTTAAGTCTGCAGTAGCCATGGACTCGATAACGGTATACTACAAACTCCAACACTTACGTCAGGGTTCCCGCCTTTGCCATGATTTCCTCCACTCTGATTGGTTGGTATCGCGGCTGCGCGGATAAGACACGTTTTGACACTGTTTCGCCGCTGCTTGGTAGTGGTGGCTTCTGCACACGCGTGGCTTCCTGGAAGGGTCTTGGTTGAGGGCTTGCTGAGGACACTCGATACGGCGGTGCCTTTCCCTCTGAGTCCAATGAGGGCTTTGGTCCTAAAAGAAGAATGAAGGAAAAAAGTCGAGTATCCTCTTCCGCCTGAACTACAGAGAACTCAAAAAGGAGCTAGGCCTTCATTAGGTTTATTCGTGACAAGCGTCCTTGATACCGCTAGCATCATCAATTTCGAAAAAGTCCTTTGTGATAATGTTGCATCGCATTGATCGTTGTCTTTTTAACGGAGTATTATTTCACAAAGTGCTTACCAGACAAAAGTAAAGAATTTGATAAGTTAGACTACGAGTCGGCATCGGGAACGAAAACAGTCCTAATCAAGCGATTGAACAAAACAGTCGCTGCGCACGCGCGTTAGCTGAGTTGTGATTATTGGCGGAATTCATACAGTACTGACCAATAAGAAAGAAGCACAAGTCACTTGAACATACCTCCAGGATAAGAAACCGATTTTCCTTCCATGTAATTCGTCACCACTTGTCCATCGGGGGTAGTGCGCGCGATGGAAGTATCACGTGGTTTCTCTGACATCTCTTGGCTTGTGTTGGGGGTACCTTAAATAAATCACGTGACGAGAATTCAATAATGTTTCCACAAACGGTGTAAAAACAGATATGGATTGATTTTGTTGAGAAATGTGGAGATATCACAAAGTATTAGTTTAACGCCAAAATTCCCCACATCGACATTTCATTTATGTTACAATCAACACAATAATTATTTATATCGAGACAGAGTAGTATAAAATAGTACGCTAAAAATCTACAAATGTAAAATTCTTCCTTACAAACACGTCTATGGCTTTTTTCTTCTAAAAAACTGCTCAGAACTTAATGTGTTCGGACTAATTTGCAACTTGAGCTCAGAGCAGTGGCATTTTGACAACATTACGCAGTGTTTTCGCACATAGTATTCCTGAGAAAAATTAAAAACTTTCCTATAAGCTCAAAACATTAACATTACTTGCACTCGGAGTCGTGCTGCCAAGGGCTTTATTCGTTCGGAGGAGAGACGGACTCTATTGGATAAGACAAAAGAAAATGTTATCTTTACGTTTTACTGCTAGGGTCATGGGGACAAATCAGGATTAACGGAGCATCTTAAAATTCTGATCGATTATCCTACCCACTTAACAATTTGTTGCACATTCACGAACTTTCATTTCACATCGGAAAAGTTGTATTACATACCCAACTGTCTAGTTTTCTCTCGTAACAAATAAGTCTTTCCTTGATACCAAGAGAGACATCCCCTGAAACCTGATAAAAGGGATAAAAATACTGGAATTAAAATGTGATTTCTTCTTCTCGTTAACGAAGTTTTTTTGAATGGCGAGGATTTCTAATCCTGAATTTTTTTAGGCCTCTTAACTGCAATTGCTTTATTTGCTTGATTTTCATCCGCACGTCAAATTTATTTCGTTACAAGTTTCTAAGGATATCTAAGACACATTAAAATCAACTTTTGTACAGCATTATTTTCGAAACCGTCAAAACTATACAATAATTCACTTAAAACAAAAGCGACTTGTCTACTTCTTTCTTAAATCAATTTGTTTATTAAGTAATTTTTCCTAAGCTAACAATATTTTCTGGACCATCTCAAAACTCCAAACAGTGTAATGCCACTCGTGTAATTATAAGTGAATCTGTTCTCACCTCAGGAGGTTCAACTATCACATTAACTTTAGACTGAGGAGCTCCGTACAAGGCTATGCTCCTGAAAAAGAATGCGATGTCAACACAAATGTAAGGATGGGAGACTTCGCTGACAAGACTAATTTTTTTTATATTTTAGAGAGGCAAAATCTGTCCTGCCAACCTGACTTAAATGGACTCTCCTTGACTAAAATACTCCCTCGTGAAATCATGATTACACGTACTCTTGAGTTTAAACATGAAGCTAAATATAAAGCACTAGTTAAACTTACCTTGCCCTTGCACTTGCCGAGGAAAAGCTTGCTGTACTGGGTCTTTGAAGGGAGGATTTTCTGTAAAATCAGTGTTTACCGAATTAATTCATACCGAATTGTGTGCTCAGGAGCGTTTTGAAGTGTAGCTACTAACTGCTCATTATTCCACCGACAAAACGTAGGACTTATGGAGACCGGGCGTTCAGTGCTGCAACGCCAAGGCTATAGAGTGAATTGTTTCTTAGCATTCGAAAATCTCCATCAATAGTTATTCTTGAGAAGAATTCAAAGACTTGTCTTTTTAAAGAAGCCTATCACTTTTAAAATCGATTTTGACATATGTATTTATTTAATAATAATTATTATTATTTTTGTTTTGTTTTGTAAATTTATTAAGTCTTTACCTTAGCATTATGATTGTAAAGCGCTATGGAATATTGGCTGAATAGCGCCATATAAATCCATATTCAGTATTAAGTGTGGATTGGTCAAATCAGAAAATTGTTCCAAATCTAAAATAAAATAACTAGATTAGTTTACCTTCCAGGAAACAGTTTTGAATGCAACATATGATTATGGGTTGTACGATGCTCTAGAAATGACCTAAAATGAAAGAAAAATATATCAATAACTCATAAAATGAAGACATTTATTAATGTTAGGAATATTTGTCATTATTTTTCGGGATTGCTGAACAGGTACAAAATCTTTCTGCTTCAGCGCGCAACTTCCGATAAAAACTGGTCCTTACAGATATGTTTAAATTTCCCCTCTACCCCCCAAAACAAATGCGTGGTATTTTTCATCTGTCCTCATTTTCTCATCAAATCCACGTGTTTTAGCAAAGAACTCTGCACACGTTGCTTACACTTTGCTTACCCATAGAGCTCCCAGGAGTCAGGGGAAGGGAAAACGCGGACGAAACCACCCCTCCTGGAGAATTCTTCGCGCGTGTGACGTAATATTCTTGCTTCCTCTGCTGACAAACCATCTTCAGTTTTTCTTCTCGTTCCTGAAGACAAGGGTCGTGAGTTTGGCATCACAACTCCACCAGCTGTGGCTGATCGCTGCCTCTGTATAAATACAAAATGGTTTTTGAACGAATATTGTTAAAGATAATCAAAAAACAAATTTTAGGCTATGGAGGACTCGAGTTATTGGTACAAAGTCGCAGAAAAACAAGTGTTACCTATAACGGTAATGAGTAAAATAAAGAATATAATTTGGGTAAGCAGGTTAAAGAAATTCAGCTTAAAAAACCAATATAAATGAAATTAATTGGTCAGAGGACGGTATTTTCCTTGGTTTTTAACGACCACTTGAACGAAATTCACCAAGAGGAAAACTTGGAAAACGGTATAGTTACTGAACATTAGTATTGACAATACAAAAGTGGTGCTCGACTTCATGAAATAACCCACCTGTTTAGCATGTTTTTGGTCATTTTTTTTCTGACACAATTATCCAGTTATATTACTTTGCATTATTAAATTCAGAGGTAAACGAGCTTGTAGTATTGAAATCATGTTAAGCATTCCAAGAGAGGCTTTAAAACCAACCATAAAACGGAGCAAAATAAATCTTTATAGAACAGACATTTTACACGTAGACTTTAATCGTTATGCTGAGGAAAGATGTTTCCAATTCAAGAGATCTGTTACCTGATATCTGTTTTTTGGTGGATTATCAGCAACAAATCGCCGGTTAGGAAGTTTACGAACCATTGGATCATGAGCTGTAAAACCTACAAACAAACAATTTACTGTGAAGAAGTACATAGAAACTCAAAGCCGAGGATCTAGAATAGACTACGACGATGGTACAGTCAAGCAGGGCTAGTAAAGTAACCACAGCAGCCAATCAGGGGCTGAAAAACCATGCGAGTCACCAACATTCGTTTAAGCCCTGTATCTGATTGGTTGAAAGATGGCATGAGTTTTCTAGCCCAATTGGTGCCCTAGTAGTGTAACAAAGTAAATAAGTAACAGAGTTGGGTGCTGTCTGACACGCTAATGATGTTTTTAGTGAATTTAAATTTTGACAAAAGAATACATTCGGCACAATATTATGGAGATGCGAGAAAATTTCTCTTGCTGTCACCAGGCATCACTCACCAATTAAATTAAACATGTCCGATACTAGATGAGACTTGATCTTCAGATCCAGCGGCGAGTCACTATAAATATGAGAGTCAAATTAAACAAAATTAAAAACGAACGAACGAACAAAACACAAAAAATAAACAGGTAAAAGGTACAAGACACATTTACACCACATATCCTAAAATTGTAAACGAACACCTAAACAGCTCGTTTGATCCTGTTACTCAAACGTTCTCGAAACGTGTTGTTTTGCCTTTTTTGAAGCACAACAATAACGATAAAATCGTTAAAATCAATCAAAATACAACTTGAAGAATAAAATGAAATTTTAACTCACCAAGCAAGAGATGGAGATAAATTAACTTCCAGCAACCACGGACGTAGATTTTCGTCCACGAGGATGTCAAAGCCATATATTTCTACGAGATAAGATCTAGGTATCAGCTGAATAATTTATTTCAACCACACTAAATGGTTAAGTTCGTCAGGCTGGGTTGCATTAAATTGGAATATAAAAGAGCTTAGAAAGCGAGACAGACACAAAATAACAGAGAGACGGCAGCAAAATTTTTAAATGGTCAAAAAACCTTTCTCAGAGGTTTCTTACCAAAACAGTTTCCTGCATAGGGCATGAACATTTTACAGGCAGAGGCGATGTGAAGCTCTCCAGCAATGATGGTCTTCACCACTACATCTTCTATTCTCATCATAAGAGCTACATGAAAAAAATTAACAATATTGGTGATCCTAAAGTTCACTAGCTATTTCTCAATAACTTTTTCTGATTAGTTAGCATACCTGTGGTGTCTTTGCCAATCTGTTTGAGGTAACGCAACATGGCACTCATGCTCCACTTGTTTCCAAAATCTTCAACTTCAGGATCTGGACACCTTAATTACACAAACATAAAGGTTTTCATTGTCTGTTAACAGTTTAAGTTCAACTACTGTTATGTCTACTTATTCCAATTTTTATCTTTAAGTTGGTGAGAAAGTTTTTTTAGATCGTTTTTTCTTTCAGGGAAAGGATACAGATGATCTAAATCATAAACATTTAGATGCAAAGAGAAGATCAGAAATAGATTCATACACCAACTTTTTTAAACCTGTAATACGAAATTAATCTCTGTTGGCCTGGAGCCCCTTGCCTCAAAAATGCGGTGTACCAAGCTCTTAAAAATTTTCATAAAAGTAAGGTTGTTTAAGTCACCCATTGACAAAAATTGATTGCCTATGACACTCCAACTTCAGAAAGCTTTTTTTTTTACCACACGTACCTGACAAAATCTGCATTTTTCTTGTTGACACTGTAGTTTGTTAAATGCATGCAAACATTCTTAATGTTTTTGCCCGTCCTGTCATATTTCACAGTGGCAAATCTGAAAGAGACAAGTCCCAATTATATTTCAATATTGCATCTCTAGACCATATTTATATTTCATACAGTGCATGGTGTAAGAAACTCTCTGAATATCATGACCAACCTTGTCAAACCTTCTTCATAGAGATACACCCTGACAGGATCAAAACATGTCACACCAACATACAGTCTCAGGTCAAACTTAAAACCTAAAATAGAAACAAACAGCTTGTAAATATCAGTCATAATCATTCTATTATAGCATGTCACAAATATCAAAATGTCATATAATGAAAACAGAATAAGTCCAATTTGCCTTTGATGGTCAGCAAAAATTTCTTCTCAAAAGAAAACTGAAATAAAGTAATTTCAGAATGTAAAGCCTAAGTAAAAATGCTCACACTTTAACGAGATGTTGAACTTGTGGTTATTGGTTAGCACTCCTATTATATTAATTGAGTAACAAGATCTGAAAACATTAATTACAGTAGCAGAACTGGTGACCAATTTCAGTAGACAAGACATCCATCATCATGTGTAGCAGTCTTTTCCAATGGTAGGACAAGTACATCAATCTTACCATCAACAAGCAGCGGATTACTGATGTATTTGCAGACTAAGAGATTGTCATCAAGTGGAACATGGCTCGGCTGGAAAGAAGGATCAACGAGTTCTTTTAGCAATGTGTGAAATATATTACAGTTTCTAGAATACAGAGCTGACAAAAAGGTCTTAAGAAAATTGAGAAAAATTCATTTTAAAGAATATTTTTGAGTAGGATCCACTCATCAAGAAATAAGTAAGAGTAAGTAATTACGCAACTTGATTGTACTTTTTGTTACATCAGCATACAAACTTTTAGGACCAACAAGAACATATGTATAATGCAAATAGTCCTCAGTAAACTCACATGATTGACTAGATAAATTCCTCTGCCACGTGAAGAAGCAACAGGTTTTACAATCCACGGCCTTCTGTCCTTTAGAAATGCCGCTAAGATAATGATACAAGTATATAGAATAATGGTTAAAGTTTTTTTTTATTGTAAAATATTACAATGTTCTGTAATTGCATGTGATCGAAAAATGTGTGTCATCCACATGATTGACAGAAAAGGTTCATGCACAAGACAAACCAATTTTATAATAGTTCATAACATACATCAAGTGTTACAGATCCTTCTAAACAGTACTTACCATTAAACTCATTAAACTCCTCAGGTATGATATAACTTTCTGGTATGAAATCGAAATGTTTGACACCCTTAGAAAAAAAAGCAATAGGCTTATTAGTTTGGAATGATAGCATCATGCTCATTACCACAAGTTTTAACTCTGAAGATTTTATTTCAGACTCTGTCCCTTTTTAATTGGTTAAAATCATTTGATGCTTACAATATCAAATTAAATAACAAACTTGAGCTGTTACCTGATAACTCTGACTAATCCAATCACCTGTTTCTTACCTACTGTCCTGATATTTTAGAGATAAGTTACACATTTATGACAAAGTAAAATAAAGACTGATGATGTAAACAGTACTGTACTTTTGAATGTTGCATTCGTTGAATGTTCTTGTACAACTTGTCCTTCCTGGTCAGTTCATAAGACCTGTTCCAAAACAAAGTGTAATTATAATGTCCAATTTCAAAATAGAGCACTCTTAGATGTGGTTAAATTGACATCTACACAGAGGGATCTCCTAAAGAAGCATAGGTTATAGGGGTAACTGTAACTGATAGAGGTGAGAACAAACTATTTCACTGAATTTCAGGAGATTGGGGATTGCAAAGTAATGAGGGCACTTGCTTTGCACTGGCTTGGCCTGTGTTTGACAACTGGGAATGAGTTGTAGCTCCTGTCCATCTTTTTTCCAAGGGTTCCCTTTTGGTTTTTCAATTGCTCTGACAGCCTTCACCCAATCTATCATTATTATTTAAAGTATGTGGCACCATTATTAAATTTGACCATTGATACCTTGGAAAATGGTTGATCTTTTGGAAATCCTGGAGACCTCTGAGAGTGTGAGGCTTGATGTGTGAGCCAGTCCACATCAAATTAAAGTTTGAACTGTTGGGATGAACCTGAAGAGGGAAAATTTAAATATGTTTTATAATAAGAAAGGAGTTTACCTGTAGATTGATAGAGCAAGTACTGGTAATCAAAACGTGGTTCAAATACAATTGAACAGCTTATTTCATAAAATGTTCCTTAAGTTTAGAATTTATTAGAAAATGCATCTAGTAAGAATCACTCTTTATTCAGTGGTGCATTTCAAAAATTAGAAATTACTATAATAATTACCCATTAGTATAATAATTTTGATTACCATTTATCCTCAGATCTTTACCTCTCTAAAGCAGTGAACATTCAAGATACTTCGTACAAGTTTGCATTCTGTCTTGACAAATTTGTAAGTCAAATGATATTTTTCTGTTAGGAAGACAGTAACAAGATCGGGTTACTGATAAATAAACATCACTAACCCAGATTCAAATGATTTATTTAAGATCTAAAAAATACTCCCATACTCTATTCTGTCACTGACTGTTGTTTTATTTTGTATCAGTTCAAGCCTCTTATAGGAGGGAACCCATTCCCTTAATTAGCCTCTGGGTTCTACTGGACTTCCTTCCTATCTCTTCTAATAAAAGTCTACATTATTGGGAGTTAAATCTTGACAAATTTAATATGATATTGTGTAGGAATCATGTATGATTCGACAAATATCCTACTTTTCCTGATATAGCATTTCTCACAGGCTTAAAATTCTACAACTGAGCTAAACATCAGGCATATCTTAACTTCAGTTAATCATAATCTATGTTGTGTGTCTGAGCTGGCAGCTTTTAAACTGTACCAGTTACTCTGTATTGGTTTACTGGCTATGTTACAAGTCAACTGCTCCATTCAAGATTCACTCAAAGATATGGCATAGATTGAATATCAATTTTTATAGGAATTCTTGTCACTCTGACTCTGCTGTAGCAATAAAACTAACATTAAATATGAGTTATTTGATTCAAAGATTTTTCTTACCTGCTTCTGCTTTTGATTCTGGAGGCAAAGTCAGTAATAAAACATGGGGAGAGAAATTAATCAATGGATGCTTCTTATTGGGACCGGTCCACTTAATGATGCTGAAAAAGGAGAGTTAAATTTAATCAATTAATGCTGAGGGTAGTACTAACAGCATATTTCAGAGGGAAGGTTCAATCTCAATCAACAAAACTTGGGCTTTGATCAATTCGAGGCTTCAACATCTCCCAACTAATTTTTGAAGATTGGTTAGTTCAAATTCTTGGACCAAAATTGTGTTCAAATGCCCTACCCAAGTGCTAGATCTGATGATCAATTTTATGATAAAAGGGAAAATCAGTGACAGTGACTTCCTGTTCATTGACCAAGCTTTAAAACCTAAACCATGTAGACCCAATGTTTGAAGGTCCATGGGACAGTACAAAAATATCTTCAAAATATCATTACATGGTAGTTAAGCCCAAGGGGATATGTTGTGCAGTTTTATCACAGAGCTGTATTATCAACATTGTTACCTAGTTTTTTCTTGCAATTCCTTTGATGGTTCCTCCACTTGAGAAGCCACTGGTATTTCAGCTTCTTCTCCACATTCATCATTTTCTGTCACTAAAGAGTCTGTATCAGAATATCCACCACATATCTGTGGCCGGGCCATACTTATAGCCTCTTTGTAGCTACTGTTTGGTCACTCAAACCCTAATTTGATTTTGTTTTGAGAAGTTTCATAAACTTAATTCTTTGTTTGTCAGAATAACTGCTTTAACACAAAAGTAAGAACAGAGTCACAAAACGGCAGTATGATAATGTTTTGATACATCCACCGAGACAAGTTCCCCAGCTGTTTATGCCTCTCTGCTGAAACACAACTATGTTGATTTAACAGATATAATTTGTTGATATTAGTCCATCAATTAATCTTGCTTAAACCTACAACAAAGTAATCATTCCAGGGTAAATTTGTCCAGTTTATCTCTACAGAATAAAAGCCTAAGTATGTCTCTTTCCGCTTTTCCAATGCACAATGGAAGAATGACGAGAAGAATGCAAAGCTTGGAAGAAATTCCAGCGATGCTTACTGAAGCGAGCAGTTAACAACTCTTTCCGTGAACTGTCAAGGCACTTAACAAAAAAACCGTGTCGCCAGTAGAGCTCAACTATTGACCACAAAATATTCGGGCCCAACGACTTTGAATTTGTGATCCAAGGTGAAGAAACTCCTTAAAGTCTAGCAGAAAATAAGCATAAGCTTTTCTACCGGTTTAAAAAAATCCGCCATTTTTATGTACATTCCTCGTTGCCATCCAAGTAAGCAAGGATCTCTGGGAAGGCATCAAATTGCGTGACAAGTTCGCATCGCGTGATCGTCACAAATCGTCTATTTGACCTTCCACAAAGCAGAAACGTTACTACACGGAATCTTTAAGTCCTCTTTATATGATGGAGCAATGCCTTGACCAGAACCAGGAATTCGTGGATCTGATAACTTCGGAAAGATTATGTGGTGAGTCTTCGAACATAAGTAGCCCTTCCTACGACGCAAGCGGTAGTTTCCTTGAGAAAACGAAGAACCTTTTTTGTTCTGGCGTGTTTTTGAAGGGCGTCGCTCATGCTGTGGGATTCTGGAATCCCAGAAAAGGATTACGTGTTTTAATGGCAATAATCGTGTTATTTCTGGATGTTTATTATCTCTTTGAAGCCGTGTACTACGCTTTTCTTTGCGGCCATTTTGAAACTCCCCTCGATCAATGGATGTGTCCAAATGCTTCCCAAAACTCCACATCAACTCATAACATACCCGTACTTGCATTTCTGCATGGAGTTGAGTTGGTCAATATTTTATCCTTGGTTGCCTGTCTCGCTGTGCTGATGTCTAATACAGCTTTCTTCTGGTGTATGTGGAACACGAAACGTCACACGCCAAATTGCGTGACATTAGAAAAGGCCTACTCCTCGGCAGGTCGGTCATTGTGGGTCCGCATGAATTGCACCTTGCTTCTGTTTGGTTTCTCTCTCGTGATAATGATTGTTTGGTTTAATTTGACATTTAAAGGACTTTTTATCAATAACTTGTCAATCTCCCTGGGCATAATTCCCCGGTTGGCAACACTAACTAGTTGTTTTCTATTTTCTTTGATCACCAACGCAATGAAGGATTGCGTGACATCATGCCAAGCAGAAATCAGAAACTCTATCAACAGTAGCTTAGATGACATCATACGCATTCATAAACATCTTTGTGAACAGATCTTCTGTACTTCTGACTCCTTGAAGCCGTGGTTTGTGATTCACTGGTTTTTATTGGCTGTAACAGCAGTCATTTATGTAGCAGACATGGTGGAGTTTTTCCACAAAAATGCTACAGGGTGGTATGATTTCTATCAAGTCACTCTCATAAGTGCAATTTATTTATATGCCTTTGTTTACCCCAGCTACTGCGCTGCATCAGTGACTTCAAGATGCAATGAAATGCTCAAAGAACTTAACTTAACTTCGAATGACGAATGGGATACAGGACACCCATTTCATAGCCGCACGCAACTGGCTCTGTTCATTCAATATGCACAGTACACTGACTGTGGCTTCCGAGCAGGCGAGGTCACTTTTGGCTCCAATTTTGCGTGGTTTTCAACACTTATTGCAATGTGTGGAGTTGGCGTGAAAGTTTTGTGATCATGTCACACCACAGATTCAGAGAGAAACAATATGAGGTCAAACTTATCCTCGTGAGCTAAACACGGAAGTGGATTCTTATTGTTTTAGTAATAGGAGTAACGATTGTTGCAAACGAGTCTTGCTTTATTTTTGATTCTCTGAATATTCCACGTGGAGGATATTATGGAATGGCCTCTCCCCCTCAAATTCTCACAAAATAAGTTAGCTTTTGTTAGCAACATTCCCTCCCTCCCCCCCCCGCCCACCTCCGTCTCCGATATGTCCCTGCTTGAATCTATTGCACAAAGTTTTTTTATTTTTAAGCTTCTTTTTTCTTTAATTACCAATCAATAATCACGTATGAATCATAATACAAAATGTCCAAAATAAATAGCGCGTACGAATATCTACAACTGATCAATGACTTGGATTAACTTTCACTCGCATGTATAAGGAACGGCTTTCAAATGAGTTAAATATATTTTTGCCAAGACCAAGTAAATGTAATACTCTAAATCGACAATGCCGTTCTGAGATTGACGATATGATTGTAAAGTTTTACAGCGGGACCCAATTTCAGGCTCATTCCTTTCATTAACATCTCTGGCGAAAGTGAGAGTAAAGCTTTACCATCGATCTCCTGCAAAATGGAAGAAAAAAATACAACTTAGTCACTGAATGAAAATGCAAGCTGTAGAATATTCCCAGCTTTCTTTTTCCCCTTTTTTTTTCTTAACCGTTTGTGGGAAACCAAGTTCATTCTAAGGCTATTTTTCAATTTCAAGGGAAAGGCCTTGAGAATGAGGTTCGTGGGAAGCCTGGGGAAGACAGTTCTAGTAGTCATATGCAAAATGAAAAAAATTGAACACCTTTCGACTTGTATTTTCAAAATATTATTTTTGCTAAGCGAGGCGGGGGTAGAGTTTATCAAGAAGTTTTTGCCATACTCATCAAGACGTCTTTACCATACTCATCACGAAAGTGCGCGGTTGTTCTCTAATTCAGGATAGGTTCGTTTCAAAGAGAGTTGCAGACCCGGCAGAATATCTGCGAGGATCATTCTCGTCTTTATGAAGAACTGCGTTAAGATCAGTGGTGATCAATTCTGATTGTCTGATGCTAAATTGCAACCAATCAGAGGCACTATACGGACCTCTGGCCTGCGTGTTACCAGTTTCACTTTCGATATATCCGAAAAATAGCTAAGAGAGGAAACTTTCCATGTTAAAAGGCAAACTTTTAACGGAACAGACGACATTAAAACTACAAAGTTCTTTGGTCAGATACAAACCTCCTCCAGAAAAAGTTCCGCTTTATCCTTACAGTCTGTTGCAGCAATAAAATCTCGCACGTTGTTTGCGTCCCATTTAGTCAACTCCTTATCGCAGATGGCATCAGTTTTTATATACTCCACCAGTGGGGGACTGAGTTCTGACCCATGACTCACTGAAACCACCTCCCTGGGTACCAATCTGGGCCTAACATATATGGACATGGGATTGAAGATGGCATCTTGTGTGCTTGGCGTTTGACTTGGCGTAGAGTCAGGTGTACGGCAAACAGCTGGGTAATGGACTTTCTCTGAAGGGACAGTGGAAAATTTATCATCTGAAGCCATCGGAGAGTCAGTTCTCTCATCTTTTATCATTCGCAAGGGACCTACGTGAGCACCTGTTTTGTGATGTTGCGCGTACGTGTGTGTACGGCCGGGCAAATGAGGCTTTCCTTCACCGCCTAGAAGAGCACCGTTTACGTAAGGTGGATCTGTTTGCGATGTGTTCGTAAGCGTGACAGCTGCACTGCTACTACTTGACTCGTAACCTGAAATAGCTCTTGCATTCGACGACGCATTGTCTTTGTACAAAGAGGGTTGTGATTGTGCAGGGTGAACGACCTTTCCCTTGCTAACGACACCGGTACACGCACCATGTGTCTCCTTTATGCAAGGCGTGGAGTGTGGAAACGGGTACGACATCGGCGTGCTTGTGCTTCCAACTGACACACAATCGTCGCTTTTATACTTTGACGGGTGGCCTTCAGGGCTTAAGTTTCCCCTCACCTGGTGGGAATGCTGAGAAGTTGCCGGTAAAAATGCATAGGCTGGCTCTCTTTTGTTCGTCTTATACACTGGGACTAGATAACCCGACCGAGGATGCCGAGGGATGCCAGACAAGTGCGATTGCGCCGTTGAATTTGAAAGGTACACAATACATCCGGGATCCAGAGCAACAGATGGTGACGACGTTTGTCCCTTGGCAGCGAAAGACGGGCTCGTCGTGACAACTGGTGTCGTCATGGACACTGCGGCTGGGGTGGACTTGCTTTGTGGCGTTTTCACGAAGAAGGAGTTTTCGTCTTCTCTTCGGTCCACCAAAGAGTAGCATTGTGTTATTTGAGGCACACTTTTTTCTCCTATTCAAAAGAAAATAACAATTATTTTAGGAAGTTTTTTTGGTCCGTATGATGCATCTTTATCACATGCTGTTTTTAAATTAGTTCTTGATCTCTTCCGGGAGACCATTGTGCAATGGTCTCCTGTCTCTTTTCGTTAATTCATCTGGCGCTAATTTGACTGTCTCTTCTCGAAAGTTTATCGTGTCCAGTTTATCGAGAGCTAACCTTTGACGCTCGTGCCCAGGTCTCCTTGATTGTGGTGCAATATTGTATTAGAATTGCTGGATGTTGAGGTCATGCCAGGCTACAAAGATAAAAGAGGAAGAGTCAATCGATTTACTTTAACTTCTTCGCTGAAGTAAATGAGCAAATATGTTACCAATAACCATCAAGTTACAGTGCTTGCACAAAATACCTCAACGTTCGAATCTCTGCTGAAATGACGACAGTAACTGGATATCAAGGGGCGGAATGGGGGGGGGGGGGAATCGCAGGCGTTTTCCATTTCAGTTCAGATATGGTTAGTGCACTTCGCGCCTGCATGGGCCATGGATCCGAGCGCAAGTTACATTGCAGACCGAGAAAACGAGGCTTGTAAGAGGTGTATATATATATATATATATATATGTATATATATAGATATAGATGGGAAGTCTGTATTTCGATTTTTCCGCAGTATAGTGCTCGATATATAGAAGTAGAGCGCGATATATATTGAGCTAGGAAAAATAAGAAGACTTCACTTTCATCCAGTGTAGTCTCTATTTTTTTTCTATCTCAATACATATAAAATATATATATATATATATATATATATATATATAATGTTCAGAGCACGCACCTTACGTCACACGAGTGCACTGTTTTATAAAAGATTAAAAAAAAATTGTTCCTCGAGCATTGTTGAGTTATATAAGCACTTCTCTCGTGTTCATAAAAATTCCCAAGTGCTTATATAATTTAACAATGCACTCGGTGCGTTTTTTTATTTCTTTAATATATGTTACCTCTGGTTAGCAGTAAATAATGTAGACTTACCTTGTTTTCTCTTTCAAAAATATTCTCCAGAGTTGTTGGTTTATCGACGCACATAAGTTTAGGCTACGATTCAAAATAGATAGCCTTTGTCACCCTTAATACGAGAGTGCAATCATAAAGATGCTAAAGGCCGTGGTAATTTGTGAAAGTTGAGCTGCATGTGCCAATTTCGAAAGCAGTCAAACTCATATTACCACAGTCCAAAGAGTAAAACATTTTATTGACGTAGTTCTCCTAGTATTTGGCCAGTTCCTTACATTTTTTGGGTAATTTTTGAACTAACGATCGGTTACATATTTATCTGATCAGAAACAAAACATTGCATCAACTGTTAGGTTTAATACTTGACTCGTGATAAATATTTCAAATTTCTGTATTCAAATTTTCAAAAAGGGCATCAGTATTTACTACAGTTTGATGCACTACAAAATATCGTTAATTCAACTATCTCTTCAAACAAATTAAAGGTGATCTTTTTTATAGAGAAATTGTATTCAACAAACTCACCATTAGTCTTGTTTCATCATCAATAATTCCTGACTCTATCTTTCGTTTCCTCTCTTTCCGCACTCCTTCTACTGTCGGAAGTTTTTGAATGGTTACAGAACCATCAACTCTTTTAGGACTGTGTGCGGGTTTGGTTTCTGTAAATTTGGAAACAAGACCTCTTCAACACAATATCTCTCTACCATATCTGAAAAGCTCATACATCGTAAGAGGAGGATCGTTTTTGCGGAGTAGAATTGATCCGTTTTTCGAGAACATTTTCTACCCTGACAGCTATGGCATGGTGATGAAGGCTCGCGAAAAATGGAAGTGTGCAAGAATATTGTTACCGCGTTCACGTAGTAATCGTTGTAATAATTGTAAATGAGGAATGGTGTCACTACACGGCATGGGAAAATTATCCAATCTGTTTACCTTTTTCCAGGCCTGTTTTGCTCTCATAATGCTGCACCTCATAATTCTCGTTAGCTGTCAGAGACTGCAATAAAAAAAATATTGAGGATAATCAGCAAGACTCGGCATAAATTCGCAAGTAATTTGATGTTGGTAAGGATACTTTAATATACAATACCTTGTCTGTGTTACTGGATCATTGATGATAAAAATTCGTTCAAAATTTTATAAATAATCAGAGCTAGTAATAAAATTGTTTAAGTATTGCATTTCTCCGAGAGCGCAGAGGTTTATCTATCTATCTTTATCTATCTATCGCGAGAGGTTTATCAAGTCGTTAACTTACTAGTAATCGGATAAAAAAAACGGACAAAGACATCGATTTGTCAAAGTAAATTGCGCACTGACATAAACTATTTTTGTTTATGTAAATCTTTTTAGCTTGAAGTATTTTTGTGATTCGCACCCTCCCCTTTAACATTTCTTCAGCATTTCCGAATGAAATATTTTAAAACTGTCCAGCCAAGTAGTTGGCCGTGTTGCAATTCCAATCCAGAAGTCCCTGGTTCGAGTCTCAAGCCAAACTTTTGTGAAGGCAACTTGTTTGTCTTCTGCAGTTGTCATGCGTTTTTCTCAGCATTTGTTTCATTCATTTACTCAGGTCTTCTAGCCTTTGTGTTATAAACACAGCCAAGAATAAATAAAGATAACTTTTAAATTCTAAAATTTAAATTTCATCTAAACTCAACCAAAAGTTAGTTGACAGTTAATAGTTTCTTTGTCTTTTTTTAAGTAAAATTTTACTCTGGAGCTCTAAATAAGAAATGTGAAATTTGACAGATGGCGAGTCAACGAGAGATTCCTCTTTTTTGGGAGGACGAAATCTTACTTCTTCAGTATTCTTAATTGGTTTAAAATCAAAAACAGAGCTAATCATCTCTGATCACGACTTCATCTAATATATCTTCGGAAGTGTTTGGATATCTTCGGAAGTGTTCGGATATCTTCGGAAGATTGAGGAAGTGAATGAAAAGCTTTGTAAAAATCAATTGATTTTTATAGCCAATCAGTGGTAAATGATTTTGGATGAATTATTTTTTCACAATGGTTGTCAAGCCCTCTATTTGATATGCTCTGATAACGTATTGTTTCGCAATAGTTATCTTTGGTCTGAAGAAAATTTTACAAACAAAGCCGGTATGAACAAAGCATTTTCGACCAAAAGTTTGCGAGAAAACCGAGCCACGTCAAGATTTTCATTACACATAACGTGATTTCTTGCCTGAGATAGTGAATTTAGCGTTCTTTGCACCTGTAAACAGGACAGCAAATAAGAAACTATTCGTTTTATCAAAACTTAAAGCAAACAATTACAGATATATTTTGGCCCGCCAGTGAAAAAAGGAGAGCGAAAGTTGAATTATTAGAAAAAGAATCACAGTCACTGTATTTCTATATCTTTTTAATTCAGTTATTTATTAGCTTAAAGGGGAAAAAATTAAATGAGTCGGTTTTTTTTTCAGTTTCAATTTCCTTCTGCTTTTTCGACGGCTCGAATATCATATTTCGTATTCCGAAATTACTTTGCGGAAATATTTGCAATGGCCAAATTCAACTACATAATAAATTTCTATGGCAGTGTCATCTTCCCTAAAAGTTTCATTATCAGTTGAAAAGAAGTCTGTTAATTTGCGCGAAAGATTGAAGGCTGCCATTATGCCACAGGCGCATCTCGTCGCCCAAAAACTCATTACCTCGACTTTTCATGACGCGCACATTTAGAACCCCTGTTTTTTTTCGCATAATTTTTCAAACCGCTTTATCATCTTTTCGAAACAAGGAACTGGTATGCAAATATTAACGAGCCTGTATTGATCTTTGTGTCTACATCGCACGAAAGTGTAAATAAACCTTGTGTGAGCGCTGTAACAAATTCAAAAACCGTCTTACCTTCGACGAGTTCTTAACTGCTATGCTAGTGCCGTGTTCTTTGATTTGTGCCGTGGAGACATTTGCTGTCTCTAACGCTTTCACGTTGTATAAGAACGACTGTTTCATTGTTCTGGCCTGTTCAGATTTAATAAACTGTATTTTACTCGTAGAATCTCTTTTCTGGTCTGTACTGTGTCGCTGTTGAACGAACTCAGATCCAGGCGGGGACTTGTCATGAAGCGTGTCACCTTTTTCCTTAGCTTGAGGTTCTAATAGAGTTTGTCTGACTTTCTCCTCCAGTTTATGATTATTAGCAACTCCAGCTTTGCTTATCTCATTTGAATTTTCGGTATGCTCCTTGTTGTTTACATTTTGGTTGCCAGCTTCATGCAAAATCTTTTCTTCGTTGGCCTGCACTCGTAGATTCCCAACGCGCTGCCATATCGGCAACTTCTGATTCCGTCGCTCTTCGACCCATTTTTGTCGATCTAAACGACGTTGCTGTCTCCTCAGATCCCATTCTTGTGACATCTTCAATATATGCAACTCATTCTTTTGTTTTTTCGAACGAAACTCAACGTCTTTACCTCCTCGACTTTTGCTTGAAGTTTTCATGAAAACTTTCGGAGTCTTTTCTATTGGCTTGTTCATAGTTGAGTGTTTTTCACGAAAAGAGCGAAAACTTTCCTGACAAATCACTTACGAGAGATTGAAAAGTTAGTAGGACGAGAATAAATAAACAGGCGAGGAATAATACTGTTTCTCTTTGCGATTCAGTTTTCTAAATTATGCGCATATCAACTAGGTACGGAAGAAAATTTTGAATAATTGTCGTATCAAATGACGCCTTAAGCGCGGACTCATACAATAACTAATATATTCCTTTTTCTATAAAATATTCGCTTTGGTAATGATTTTACGACATGGATGAGTTAAAGCGCGTATGAAAAGTAGAAATTATATGGTAAAATTTCCCGGCGGAGTGAGATAATATGATTCTTGAAGCAAAGTATTTCACTGCGACATGCGCTTCGTTGAAACAAAAAGTTTTAGAAAATACTTACAATGATTAATGGTGTGTTCTTTGACAATTAGTGTAGTTTCTAAAAATGGAACTTTTCTTTCCTGAAGGGTTGAATAATCTCGGTTATGAAAAAGCCTTTGTCAATTTGATTTCGTCTCTGTTCAATGCAATAAACCATATGCAAATTTTCTGTTGAACTACAAGGCACATTGAAAGTAACCATCAGCTGCTTCATATATGCTAATGTGATTCGTTGTCGTGTCTGGCACCTGCCCAACTGTACAAGCAATTAGAATTCATAGAAAGAATATTTTTACCTCTCTACGAATATAACACACCCATGCATTCGAATTAATCAAAACATTTCACCAAAAGTTTACGATTTGATAACTTTGATTTAAATAAACATCTTCGTAGTAAGATTAATGGAGTAGCGTTAATGAAAATCTTGATGTTTTCGAACTTGTTGATTTCAATCTGTGTCGCGCTCCAATCACTCGGACGCCAAATCTTTAAACACTTATTATTTCAAACATAATGATGGCAAAATTCAACGCCCACACTTGTCACTCAACACGCGTTTTCCAGAATTTTGGTTTTTGTAACCTGAAACCAAATCTGCGCGTAAGAAAGTCATTAAATAAGAATGAATTTGGTTTAAACTCGTTCTTCCTATTTGCCGGTGCCTCATTTTTTTTCTAGTGGCATTTTTATAGCTAATCTACTCTTAATTTGCGTGTAAAGCTAGACTGTCATAAAAAAGCGATTGAAAAGCTTAAATTTCATTTCAACAGCATCCGCATTTCTTCCCTAATTTTCCCGCAAGTTAAACTTGGGAGACTGTAACAAAAGAAATTTTGCACAGATTATCACCTCGCTTGCCCCCAATTTCCCCTGCCTTTAATTGACCTAGACAGAGATTGCTGACAGTGAAAATATTATGCAACATTTCACGGATCAAAAGCTTACCGCCAAGAGCATGCGCCAAAATCTATCTAAAAATAGATGGTGTATAAATTATCATCTCGTCTGTTATAGCTTGAAGTGATCTTAATATTGATGTTGTTTGAGGTAAATCAAATGCCAAAGACTATGTTTAAGTATTCTTTTTCAAGCAGTATCTAGTGCAAAAATTAGCCACGCAAGGACAACAAATGGAAAGTAAAACTTTTCCTTTCATGGACCTGCTAAATGAATATGATCATTTTTTCTCTCAAGGAGAGACGCTCTTTTGGTTTACAAAAGGCAAATCATAAATTATGAGCTATTGAAATAGAATATTGAACTTTATTGTAAACACTTTTTGTTTTGCCAATGTTGTTCTGTTTTTTTTTAAAAATAATAATAATAACTCGACCATGAATTTAAAAGAAACTATGTAGATGATTATTTTTAATAGGTTATGGTTCTCATATTTTTGAGAAGTTGCGCTTGTGGACGATAAGCAGTAAGCGCGATATTTTATGTCATGCATTTGAAAACGGGTGTGTGGGTAACCTGGAATTCTAGATCAGTTCTTACCTTTTACAGCTGGGGCCGGCTGATAATCCCGTTTTAGCAACTAATTTACTCACTACACTTAAATTTGATCATGTACCACCAACTAGCTAGTCCTGGATAAAATGCTCGGTAAATGATTTACGTGCTTGTCGTATGGAACATAAAAAGCTCTTTTAGATTGAACACTAGTTCCCAACTCCTGACTCCGTCATAGTCGGACCAAAGCCTGGAAAAGAAAACTGTAGGGTTGTACAGAGATTGTTACATTTTTTGTTCTTAGTTTTTTAAATAAAAAGTGCCATCGAAATATGTGCTGCTAAAAGAATTTGTTCTCTTCAGGAAATAAAAGGCTGCAAAGAAAAAAAAATGTCGTAGGAGCCGTGCTGAATAAAATTTCCGCCGATGTTCCACTTCCCAGAAATTAAAAAAAATTGACGTCGTTCTGCAAAGGATGGCTTGTGAGAGGAACAAAGGGTTTTGCCATGCTGATGTTATGGGTATTCCGAAACTCACTAAAATTTGCAGATTGACCTGTTTCAGGCTAGGGTTTTTTTTTGCTTATTTTCTTTTTCCTTTTACACTTATGTTTTGCCCACGTTAAGCTGAAGGTCACAATAGACGTTAAGCAAAAAGAGCCGAGGAATTCCTTGACGCGCACCTTTGATGCCGTTGACTTTTCGTGCATCTAGCGGACTCTATTTTTGCCAGTTCTCTTTGCCTCTCTCTGGGTGATGTTCGTCTTGTCCACTACGCCTACATGCATAGCCTAGCAATGAGAAAACTTGAAAACTTCAAAAAGTCGCACACGGGTTCTCTTTGTGGATATGTCAGTAGACTTTCTTCCGCTTTTTTTCCGTTATGCCTCAAACTAAAACCATGAGCATTACAATGAACCGCTGCAACTGAGATACTAAACAGAAAGTAGTAAGGCACACAAAAACGAATGTAAATCGGGCCGGTGTCGGATGAATTTCGGCATGGCGTCATATTCGTACCTTGACGTTACTGTCGACACTTGGATAACGTCAGTGTCGGGAAGCTGGCCAATAGACTGAATTTTTGCTTGATGCTCGATACTGTGGTTTCATTTATCAAAACATTAAAAAAAAAATAAACGGAGCATTATTAAGGATTAGACAGACTTCAAGAGGTCGACATCCGTATGATTCACGGAAAATGATAAAAACCACGGGTGTTTCCAGGGTTAATAAGGTGCGATGGCGTTACAATGACAGGACGTCACGTGTGCACTCACTGTGCGTAACTAACGATGAAATCCATCACACAAAAGAGGTTCAGAAGAACAATAGACACAAAAGATCTTGTCTTCATAGGAATGTCTAGCGCTCTTTTGTTCTGAGAAATTACAAAGTCATTTCGATGCCGACAGGTCTGTCAATCAAGCACGGGTTTGACAAACTATCAAACACCTTTCAAGTGGGGAAACCATGGAATCATCGCGGTCAAACATCACAACATGTAAATCACGCGAGATTACTCACGCAGTACCACATACCGAAGGATTGCGTTTCTAAGGAAGTCATCTCGCCATTAATGTGCCATGGTTTTCTTTACCTTCTTTAGCGGAATCTTCACCCGGGTTATGTTTCTTGTGCACGGAGTAGTAAGCGTGTATCTTGTGGTTCTTTACAAGAATAACGACACAATCTACTGGTGGCTATGTACTGGACTGTTTTTACTTTTGATTGAATCGTTTTACACCATCGTCATCCGGAAAGGCAAAGAATATAAATAGTAAGTAGAATATCTGTGATGATTTTCATAGCGTGGCTTCTCTCTTTCTCTTATTTTCTCGATTCTTTGCAAATGAGTGATCGCAATGTGGTATGTTTGTTTTAATACGAAAACACGCCAAACTAAAACCCGAGTACGCTTAGACATACTGATGTTTGCATTTACTCAATTGCATATGAATTTAAATTTAGATTAACTCGCTTTATACTTAATAATTTGACTTGGTTGTTGATAAATCTTTTTCAAGTGGCGCTCTAATATCTGGAAACCTTGCTCTATCGAGATATGATCAGCAAATAGCGACTCTCTCATATTTAAAACTATTTCAGAGCAATCAGTTGTGCGAGAATATTATTAGCTTATAGACATCCTGTGGATTTAAGGGTTATCATCCATAACGCATTATTACACTGTGGTTGTGAAAGCGAAGAACTGGTTGTTAATTACCACTTAATCAAAACGTCGGGCTTCTGTTTTCTGATTCCATGTTTTTTTTTAATCGCAATCGAAAATAAGTGCTTTGTTGAACAGCTGTGTGAAATTGTTCCTTGGTTTAACAAAGACGATCGTACACCAAATTAAGACTAGTGGCACCGCTTCGATAAATTATTCGCTTTGAATACGTCATCAGGGTTAGGAAAGTCAAATGTGTGTTTGGATACGATCAGTTTTTGATGAGAAATATATACGAACAATATCCTTCTGTTAGCGATGGATAGCTGCGGTTTGTTTGGCAGTTTTAAGTACTGATTGAGTTAGCCGAGGGATAAATGAAAAACCATTGAAATGATACTGACTGGGTTATAACAAAAGATAAACACATTGCAGTCCGATATCTTTGCACGAAGTACTTTCTTCAATATCGCGATTTTTTAGGTTCACCTAGTAAGAAAATGTTCTCATTCGAGGCTCGCTGATCATAAATTTAGGCCGAAATTGAGACAACAACTCTTGCACGAGTTAGCCGGAAAATTTGAACCAGTTGTAATTAACTGATGGTTGTTCAAACAAGTTTTCTTAGACGGAAATCTGCCGATCTGGTAATTGGATAGCAATGGGTCACAAGTTCAAATGTAGGGACATTTCTTTTCGTACGATGCATCCAAAAATGCCTTTAAAACATCCCTTCTTTGCAATAATTCAAAATCAAGGCGCGTAAAGGCTATAGACACAATTGTGTTGTCCAAATTTCAATTGAACTGGGTCGGCATCTCAAACGTTTCGAAATCATTTTGACATATCCTACGCTTAGCACGCAAATTGTTGATGCAAATTGTTCGTTGCTTCAACATTAATTTATTTTTAGTTTCACGAACTTAATGAATAGTCGCTGTGAGTCCTGTATTCATTTTTTTTTTACACATAAAACGGGTAGAATTATAAATTTGAAACTGCTATTTGAAGACGTCTAAATATCGTCGGACGTTGACGTTCAGATACAGCGACATTTGTCCTAATATTTTAGTTCTACATCACTTCCAAACTGCATTACTACTCAAGCTACAGAGGGTATCATTTTCCCTCAGTCTGTATGCTTAAATCGGATGAAGTCTCTACATCTGTTTACATCAGAGATTGCTTAACAAGGTATTCATGGGCGTAACCTTACTAGAGAGGGGGGAGGAGCATTTGACCCTTAGCCTTGTTATTTCATTGCTATTGTTATCATCATTATTATTGTTACCACTATTAACAGTTATATTGCAGTCATTATTGTGTGGTAAAAAGTCTTTTAAGTTTGATTCAAACATCTTATCTGGAAGCGCTCGTTGTCGGTGAATGACGCCGATAAATTAATTTTATTAATTTAATTAACATCTCTTGCCTTGCACGGGGTAATGAAATAGATATATTTTTTGGGGGGAGGACAGGGTCAGGCTTTAAAGGCGTCAGCGGCACACCTCAGCAAAACCATCCTTAATTGTCCCATCCCCTAACAAAAAGCTCTTGTAGGCAGGACCTCATTGGTGAAAATCCCGCCTAAGCAGCAACATATGAAATTAATTTTGTACTCTTTTTCTAGTTTTTGGCCAAGCAGCTTTCTATACATGTCGACCGTGATACCTGCCATCTGGGTGGCTGAGTTAGCGATATTGAATGAGAAGCTCGAATCAGGTCCAAAAAACTGCACGTTAACTGCAGAACAGAATTACGATAAATTTGGTGGATTGGTATGTACCCTTTAGTTTCATTGTACGCCTTTGTAAAACACCTTTCAATTTTTTTGGAAGGTGAAACTCTGTTTGTTTTTGTTAGTTTGTTTTACTTACCGTGTAATATTTGTCCTATCTGGTTTCTTCCACATTGTGTAAACTGTTGATAAACCTAATTTCTTAAGGGCACCTGACTTCAGAGCCGTCCTTGCTCCTTTGAAGGAGAATTACATAAAAATATTCAAAACTTTATGAAAACCAAACCAAATGTCATCTTATGATCGTTCAGTCTGATCGTGCGGGTGAGAGTAGTCCCTGAGAAGGACTGGTGTCGGTATTGACAACTGACGATTAGGCGACCCGAGAGTAATAGGTCGAAAGCGCCATGAGTTTGCTGACCTTTTACTTCCAGTGCTCATCCGCAGTTTTTGTGGCAGGAAGTGACAAGGTGTATTGGCCCTTGTCGTGAAGTCCTAAGGTTACCCGTGACGTCATGTTTTTTAGTTCTAAAACAGATGATAGGTATTTAAAATGAGAGTGATGTTGTCTCGAATATGGCGTTGTATGTGCGTTTATACCTAACGGTACTTCGCTGGGATCGAGTGCGAGCTCATAATACAGTAGCTTAGAATCTCGTGGGTTTTCACTGACTTCAAAGCGCAAAAGAAACTTCCTATTGCGCAGGCTCTTCTGTATATGACTGAATTGTATTTGTTCACCAGATAACAGTCAGGACAGACTCTGGTCAGCTGGCGCAGAAGTTTTCCAAACTCGGTCTGATCCTATTAATCATTGTGGGCCGCTGGTTGCTTCCCAGAGGAGAACTAACACGTGATCAGCTTTCTTCGCTCTTATTGGTTTATGTGGCAAATGCCGCGGATATCATGGGTAAATTACAATTTTATGATTCTTGTTATGACTTTGAGTTTGAAACCTTTTATGTTTAATTTTGTTTTCTGCGTAAAAGCCTGCCATCTGAGATTCGTTATAAGCTAAAGGGAAAGGGAATTTAGAATTGTCTTAAACCTACTTTCTTAATTTTACCACAGAATTGTTTGAAGTTTTTGACCAAGAGCCAAATCTGTGGTGTATACAGGGAGTAGCCTTGGCTGTTCTGGCCACATATACTTGGTCGTTCTTGCAGTTTACTCTCGTGTTCACTGCCACAGCAGAGACTGTTCCCGACACAAAGGTACGTCACTTACGCTCTGTATTGGATTCTTCTTGAGCCAATCATTTGTCAGATTTTTTCATCGCATTGCTTATTCATCACTGACTGTTCAGGAACAAGACTGAATCATAAAGTTTCCTTGAGATGACGTGGTAATTGGTTGATTTGTAGGGTCCCTCTGACTTTTTTTTTTTATTGTGTGTGCGAAATTCGAAATCAACCACCAATCAGATCAGGTAATTTGTAAGTGTGGACTTTATGTGCAGAGAAAAAGGGAAGAAAAAACCAAGTTCAATGTACTATGTTTGCTTTAGACTTACGAGCCCCTATTGCTTATTACTGTCCGAGAGTACCTCAATTTCTGTGGTGTATTTACCCCTCTGTAATGTACTGTGATTTCGAGGAGTCGAAAACTGAAGATTCCAGAACAATAGCTCGACAAATGTTATTTCAACAAGGAGTCGAGCATATGGCGACCGTGTAAGACCTTACATATGTAATGAGAACGACACCTCCCTCCTGGGTTGGATATCGCAGTTTATTCTTTCATTTCTCCCCCCCCCCCCCCCCCCTCCGCCTACCCGCCTTTTAAGGATTTCACAAAATTTCCACTAACAGTCTTGAGGCACTCGCAGACAGTCACATAAGCCTCATTTCCCTCCAGGACAGCAAACTCTTGGGGGGTAAGAAGGACAGAGGGAGGGTGGGTACTGTCAGAGCATAATATCTTGCCAAATTGCACAATACTATAACTCAACCAGGGCCTAATCTGAGATCTGTAAAAAAGAAACATTAACAATCTTTTATTTTCTTTTTTTTTCTTAGCCACCAGCCCTAGAGGAAAATAAGACAGACCGATCGGGTGACGATCATACAAAGTTACCAAAGTACATCAAGAAACTCATAAAACAGAAGCAAAAAGATGAACTGGCTAAAATTGAAAAGAACACAGATTTGCGCGCAGCTGTCGACCAAATGAGACAACTCAAAGCTTATAAAGATCGCGGAAGACAGGCAAGATTCTCCATTCACGACACAGCATTAGAGGTTGTACAAGTGCAAAGAGAAGTCCGACGTGAGGAAGAAATCCTCGAGAAGCAGATAAAACAAAGGCAGAAACTTAAACTCCACGGTGACTTGTATTCAATTTTGACTTTAATGTTAATGCAGGATGGACCATTTCTTATCGTGCGGCTTGTCTTGATAATTGCTTATCAAGTGGACGCCTTGTTACATATCTTCTTCACCGGCAAGAACGCAATGGCACTAGCTTTGCTCATTTACAGGCTTGTTATTTTGGTGATGGAATCGAGTGAAGACGAAGAAGAAATTGATAAAGATAGTGATTTTTATGAGTTGTCAAAGGCATAGATGTGAAGTTTCATTTTCCAAGTTTTTTAAATAACTTCCAGGAAATGCGAAATCATGCCGAAACTAATGGATTCATTGGCCTTTGCGACAAGATGTTTTCATCGTCACTTGGCGATGACTTTACACTAACCATAAATGATTTGAACAAGTTTTGACGCAGCAGAGGTATTACGACTTCGTTCAATGTTGAGCCATTTCAGAACAGGACAAGAATTGGGAAACGTTTGTTCTTTGGGTGTGGCTGCCTCTTGCAATTGCACGCACCACTATTTCATGTATTAATTTTTTTTACTGAGGAATGGCCGACCAAAATTAAAACTTTCCGTGTAGCTTGCTACGCGTTATTCCTCAGTCCGTGGAACAGTCCGTGGAACAGTCCGGTAGTCTATCCGTAGCTTCACGAGTCCGTTTATCAGTTTGGCATCTGTTTACGTCTGTTTTATCTAGTTAATTACGTTTCTCTGGCTCTTCCCTTCCCGATCAGACAAACTGATAATGTTCTCAAAATTTAGATAAGTTACTCTCAATTTCCGTAGCGACTCACTATTTATTACACTGCAGTGCAAGGTTGGTAATATGTGATAGTTGTTGTTTATTTCCTGAAAGAAGAGAGTAAAGCAAGTGGGTCAAAGTCTCAAAAACTGGGCCTTTTTTAACAATTAGTGTAACTTTGTATATTTAAATGTATTTATTTATCAGCAACTTATCAGTAGATTTTAGAGCTTTAAAAACATTTGTATAACTTACTTTCTCCATAGATTCGAATACTGAAAAATTCTTAGAGTAGTAAATAAACTTGTTTTTTTTATCAGAAAAAATAAGATGAAGAAAAAAAGGAACACACCTTTGTCAAATATCGGACCTCGACTTAGAGGCTTCCTTCCTTTCCAATCGCTCTGACGAAGGGCTAACGCTCGAAACGTCAGCTTTTTTACCCTTTACGGTGGCCAATTTACGTTTTCAACTCAGTTGTTAACACTGAATTACCTGCTATACTCTCCCAACGACGCAGTGCCACAGTTTCTTTAGAAACTTACCCCCCTTTATTCCTTTCAGGACCGACCTGTTTCAATGAATACGGTTCCAAATTAAATACGGGAAACTTGATAACAGGGCACTAGTCAACTCGATTAGGAACTCGACGTGGTCGCGAGCGGGGAGGAGGGGAGAGTCGCAATTTTTTCCAACTGTTTGCAGTCTCAAGCTGTACAGGAAGTATAAACGGGGATGATAATTATGGCACTCAGCCAAGGATGATGCACGTTTTTAAACACATGAGCCCTGAAGAGCACTTGCGTTTAATGCGTATCAGAGACAGACTCGAGCACACTCAAATTCGGTGTGCACAAGAGAACACGACCTGAATCTTTCTAATCTAATCCCCTTAGAGGTCTCAATGGGGTTCACCGTTAGACGTAACACGGCAAAAAATTAGCCGTTCAGCATTGAAACTAACCAATTTTAACTGGTAGTCCTAAAAAAATGTTTTATATTAAAAATTTTATTTAAACGGCAACGGAAAGATATTAACCATAAGCCGTAAAATGGCCAGAATTTTTTTAACCGTTCGCCGTTAAGAGACACCACCCCATTCAATGCTTCCCATTAGGAAATGTATTGACAAAATCGAATGATCGCAAAGCTGCAATTTTTTTTCCCAAGATTTGAGAAATTCTTTTGGCTTCATTTTTAAAGAAAATGTCATTTAACAGGGGATCTTCCAAAGACCTGTCGGAAATCAAGGGATTGATTGAAATACTCAACATTGATATTTTTGCAAAATGACTGATTTTGGAGGAAAAACTCGTAACTGTTCGGGGTATCACATCTTGCTGGATCTCAAACAAGCCGACGTTTTTTGACAGCTGGGACAAATTAGGAACTAGGGATGACGTCAATAAACCATTAAAAATATTTGTATTCAAATTTAGGCGTCCATATTTCGAAAAACTTAATTCAGCGTCAATATTCTCGAAAACAATTTGTCAAAAGTGGTCATTGCAATATATGAAAACGCCTTTAAACTCGACAGCACTCCATAACATCCAGGTCAGTTTCTTTGATGGCTTCTGTCAAATAGATCAAGCTAACTAACTTGCTTATTTCATGCTTTTGGTTTTGTATAATTTTTCCAACGTAAGTTTGCACCTGTCTTTAACCCAAACTAAACCCGGAATTATTATTATCGCTCAAAGTTTCAAATGTTTCCATGTTTTCTTTTGGTATCTCATTATCTCTTACAAACCTTTTAACACTGGTTTTTGGCATCCGTGCGATCTTTCCGTTATAAATAGTTAAGACAAAGTGTGATAAAGTTTTTTTACGACAAACCCAAACTTTAATCACAAGCTCATTTGCAATAGCATCTGTTGAAAAAAAACCAGCTAGCATTTAAAAAGGAAAATAAGCTTTCTAAGTAAATTTTAAACTATAACAAATACGTCTGTTTATTAGAAAAGAAAGATTGTTTCGGCTCCTAATAAAAGATACGCATGTAAATTCAAGAGGTTGTTAAAATTTTTGAATATAACACCTCCTGTGTTGTTTGATTGTCCCTTTCCATTGTTTCGTTTTATTTACCGTCATAACACATAACTTGCAGCAATCGTTTGACGCCTTGAGTTTTATTGTCGTTAATCGCCTCAGTGTAACTGTTCAGGCAAAAAACTTCAGCAATTAAAGGACAATTTTGCGTTATCCTTTTTAACAATCTTACAACTTGTTCGTGTTGATTTCACCGAAAGGTATCAATCAAAAGCAACGCGGGGGTTGTTCTCTTGATATACAAAAAAAGCTAAATACAAACAACAACATGAATAATTCACACAGTCACTGAAGAGCGGCGAAGCAGAATATTGGAACTCTTAATGAGAGCATATCGGCGCTCAACCAACTTTTATACTCAGTAGGAGGCAGACCATTTTGAAAACATATCGCCCAGACGTCGCAATGTAGTGGTTTCTCACGCTAAAACTAAACGCTCTTTCACAGAACAAATCAGCAATTGAGATGTGATTGTGATAAGCTTGGCCCGTCTGATATGTTGTCATATATAAATAAGTTGTCCACCACATCAGACACAGCGGAGATGAAATCTGCTCTAAGGGCTACCAATGACTTCAGGGTCAAGCCAAAATTGTACAGTAAAAACTATAACCGACGGGCGAGTTGCCCACCAGAAGCGCTCAGCTCATTGGGAGATTCTACACCAGAGGACAGAAGACTGTATGACACACGAGTGAAGATAAACATTAGTGGAAAAAAGTATGAAACTCTTTATTCAACATTGGCGAAATTTCCGAACACCCTTCTTGGAAATCCCGCTAAAAGACAGCAATACTTTGATCAAACGAGACAAGAATATTTTTTTAATCGGAATCGCAATGCTTTTGATGCAATCCTGTTTTATTACCAATCGAATGGTCTCCTCACGCGACCGAATAACATCAGATTACAAGAATTTTGCGACGAGCTGAAATTTTTTCAAATCGAGGAAGAAATTGTCAGTGAATTCAAACGAGACGAGTGTGGGATCGAAGATGAAGATGATGATGAAGAAGTCGTTCTGCCATCAAATGTTATATTAGCGAAGCTTTGGCTGTGGTTTGAGTATCCCAAGTGCTCCAAAGTTGCTAAACTTTTTGCGGTTTTCTCCGTTACTTTCATCGTAATTTCTATCTACGTTCTATGCGCGGAGACACATTTTAGAGGATCCACAGACTCATCTAAATACAAGGAGGAACCCCCCACATCAATGCGCATTTTGGAAAAAGTTTGCATTTCTTGGTTCACTTTAGAATTTATCCTGCGATTGATTTCATGTCCAAACAAATTGCGATTCATCCTCGACATCTTGAATTTGATAGACCTAGCCGCTATTCTGCCATACTACTACTTCGAGCTCTCTTTGAGTGAATCTAAAAATGACAAAAATATCGACGCCATAAGACTTTTAAGAGTTCCCAGGTTGTTAAAACTAACCCGACATCTGGAAGAGCTCAGAGTTCTCGCCAAAACAGTGCGCTCCACTTGGCGAGAACTTGTCATGATCTTGTTTTTTATTCTCATAACTACCGCTATTTTTTCTGGGTGGACATTCTACGTAGAATATGAGGAGCAAAAGGAGTCGTTTTCCAGTATCCCCGCTACAGCTTGGTTTGTGATAGTTTCAATAACAAATGTCGGATACGGGGATATGATTCCAAAGACTCTAATGGGGAAGCTGCTCGGTGCTATCTGCACTATAGCAGGTGTGTTGGTAATAGCATTACCTGGTACTGTAATCGTCACGAAATTTCGTCTATATTACGAGAAAAAAAAGAGGAAAAAATTAGCCAGTTACAAATTTTAGTGTCATTTGCTTCAAGGTACGAATCATTGTGAATTACACGCAGCGCTCTAGCGTTCATCATCAAAGTGCGTGGGTTGTCACTAATAAAAGGACGCGCAGAATAATTATGAATAAAGAAAAACGTGTTAAGTATAACTGGAGCTCGTAATTAGACAAAGAAAAAATATCTCATGTTTTTTCGATGGCATCAGAACTTCGAAATATTATCTTTTCATAACAAGTTGCAAGTAGACATCAATTTTTGGCTTGTATTACACCGGAACGTTTTACAGATTAAAAAATCAACCAACAGCTTTCCTCTTAATAGATTACAAAAAATCCGCTATCTTAAGACATATTTTATAGCTTGGCTTTTCCATTTGGTCGAATCTTTCAGACTAATTCGCTATAAAGTTATACCGATAATTTGCTTGAAGTGAAACTGGATACGTAGCGAATTGCGCTTTTTTTCTGCCGTATGAAGCAAACAGACAAATGAAGTTTATATTTCGACTCACATAATGTAAAAAAATATCATATGTAAATAAACTCAATCGTCTTTGTTTTATTCAAATTTTCCGCTTGCTCTTTGTGATTGGTTGAACTATTGCAGCTGGAGAAGCTAGAAGACCGGCAAAGACTCCACCCACCCCACCCTTCCTCTTCCTAATTTTCCTGAAAATAGTCACCCATGACCACAGCTTACTAAACTGACAGATGAAACAGAAGAAGACATGACAATTAATACTATATAGTATTACTCTATTTCCGCTTTATTAAAACTCGTTTTCCGAAACTAGTGCAGAGTTGAATATTCAAGAAACATGTCTGAGATTTCATCTGGCGTAACATGAAAAAAAAAGTAAAATCGAAATCTTCCTTGATCGAAGAATATAACATCGTAAGCTTGACACCGCCAAGTTTGTCTTAGGGCTTGACCGTAAGATTTCTTACAAATTGTAATCTATTCTCCGGAAATAAATCCCTGATAAATAGAGAAGTCTAAAGCGCCATTTATTTTTGTTTCACGATCAATCCAAAGATTAATTTGATGAATCCATCCATTTTCTCACTTCCAGTGATCACAAGAATTAAGAGTTACTTTGATTAAGCAAAAAGGTTAGGTGGCTCTGAACCCCACATTTTCTTTCGCCTCGTTTTCATAGCACTCTCAGGCTCGGCTGCTAAGCATTTTGTGTCTAGCTTACACAAAGTACTAACGAATCTCCAGTGTTGATGCAAGTGTTTTTCACTAATAAAATCTCGAAGATGCAGGGCTCCAGGAAAGCTTTTATTTTAGTTTTGCTTTATGTTCTTGGATTATCGATATCCTCTTCAAGACATGTTGAAGGTAAGATTATCTTTTATCGAAAATCACGATCTACTAATCGCTTTATCGGTCGACCACGCAAACTTTCGCGCAATATTGTACTTGTAAACAAAACATTGTACCAGCTCAGAATCGAAGTCCACCTAAGTTGAAGTCAATTTCGACATCATTTTACAAATCCTTCGAAGCACGAGGAAACGATTCGTTTATTATGTTTTGTTTATGTCATCATATATTTTTTTTCATTTGAAAGCTACATTATACGTAAATTGGCCGTAATTAAGGTAAGGCGGATGAACGCGACTTCAATAATTTTAAGCTTAAGGTCAAGAATTTAAGTACAAATTTTGTTGAATTTAAGTCAAGAATATAATTCAGTGGTTTAAAATGTAATAACAAAAAAAGTAGTGTCTAAAATGGATTAAATATATTTTATGCTAGTTTACACACAAATAAATTACTGTATTAAGCGGAGGCAAATGCACAGGGAATTTTTTGCTTGCAGTTTGGAATCTGTGGGTTATTTAACCTCTGCCTCACAAAGTGCCGTGAAAATTAGACTCCTGCATTCAGACTCAGCATTATTTGAGATGCAATAGCCTAATCACATTTGCTCAAAAGTTACACATACATGGGCTGTGACTAAAAGTGGGATGGGGACGTGGGACTCGGGGACGTGGGACTCGGGGACGTGGGACTCGGGGACGTGGGACGCGGGGACTCAGGGACACGCAGGGACTAGGGAACGTGATAAACAAACAACACCTGGTATTTGCGCTGAATTTGTGAAGTTATTCAACGAGAACAAATACCCTGACCATGCTTTTTTGAAAAAACAACCTACAATGATGACTTCATCTGATGAAGCACTCTCTGATCTACTGCAGGTAACTAAACAAATGACACTGCAACCTGTATGACTACAGCAAGTGAACTGTACGTAGAGTGCATGTCTCTGAACATCTCTTACAACCCTTCAATGCCCAAGTCACCCACAGACTCAGTACTTTGCAGTGAAAAGAACTGTCTTTTTTGTCAACCAAACAATAACATGAACTTACCATCTCTCTTATTTCTATCTAAAAACATTATGCTATCAACATTGCTAATCCTAGCAGTATGCAGGACGTGTCATATGAACTTCATAATAGACCTCGCTCACCATGGAGTCTCTTTAGATCAGTGGTAGAGCATTGAAGTACAAAATCTGAGGTCTGAGGTTTGATTCTTCATGGGGACTCAGAATTTTTTCTTTGTCCCATAATAATAATAATAATAATAATAATAATAACTTTATTTAAGTGTCTGTGTATTTTTTAGCACTGCTGTGCTAATTGGGGACACTGTAAATAAGGAAACAAATATCGTGACAAGAAGAAAGAACATCTTTCTCTATTTCTTTACTGAGTTCAAAAGCTTACCATCTCGCTTATTTCTATCTAATAACATGATGTTATCATAAATCTGATATTGTTTAGATCCTAGGGAATATGAAGATGAGGAAGCAGAAGAGGAGGAAATAGAGGATGTTAGGGACTCAGAGGATGAAGAAGATCCAGCAAATGAAGAAGACCAAGATGACGGTTACAACCAAGACAGTAGAGAAAGAGCTGAAGATAAGGAAGTAGTGAGTATACCCGGCAGATCAGTGGATGATAATGAGGAGGCTGAAGAGGATGAAGATGACGATGAAGGTTACAGTGAGGAAGAAGAAGATGAGGGGAAAAATTCAGAAGATCATCGAATGATGGACGGTGATGAAGGAGGAATGCCGTTGCCTGATGATGATGATGTCGAAGTGTATTCACCAGAGCAAACTGGAATGGAAGACTTTGAAAGGGTAAGTTCACTCATTACTGCAAAGATCACTTTCATATTCATGGTAAGTTCACTATTGAGCCACTAGGAACCTAGGATAGATGATGGCATCAAATCAAATTGGCCCCTAAGAGTGATTAACATCTTATTTCTCCTTACACTATCACCCTCAAATCACACATACTGGGTAGGAGAATAAAGGAAACAATTGCCAAGTGGAAGAAGCTCTTAATATTCTCCTTGTCAGCACCTTAGGAAATGTATAGAGAACAGTATGGAGAATATGCATACTGATGTTAGGGTTAAGGAAGAGGTTAAGTAGGTCAGGCTTATAATAGTTTAAGCTGACAATGACAGTCAGAAGAATGGTTGAGGCTTGAAGCAGGTGAAGGAAATGAGGAAATTAATGGCCAGGATTTCCAATTTTGAGGCCTTCGTATTATAAGTGCAAGATTTTTTTGAGAATTCTACTTTTCTCTTTGTTTTTCAGAGAGTTAAGGAACTCCACAAAGTAAATGAGAATATGCAAATGACAATAGATGAAATGGAAAGGAAGATTGATGAAGCCCTCTCTTCAAACAATGAAAATGGACCTGTAAGTAATGTGTGACTTAGAACTTTGGCTGCTATTTTTAGTGTTAACAAATTTCTTAACCAGACACAAAAATGGGACAGTGTAATAATTATGTTGAGGAATGTTTTACTAGAAAAATAGTTTTTTACTAGCATTTGGTGCCATGGCTTTCTAATCTGATTTGTAGTGACTCACTTTAAATGGTCAAGCAAGTGATTACCATTTATGCATATTTTTTCAAATGTTGCTTTTACATTTGTGTTATCAACAGGAGAAAGGTACAAAATATCAGGGAATGTTCTATGGAAATGTTTTTCTTTACATTTTTGTGGGCCAGTTGATTTTTCTGTAAACAAAGAAAACTGCCATCTACAGTTATTTGTAGACTTAGGACAGTATGACTCCTGTTTAGATTGCAGAGCTGTTTAATATTAATTACACAATTATTTATTCCATAAGTTTTTGTCCCTCTGGTGTATAGGGCTCATCTGATACCTCAGTAGACCGTAAAATAGTGGTAGAAGGTGATGAAAGCTACAAGGACAGATACTCAACTATTAACAAGGATGAAGAGGATACACCTAGACACCTCCAACAAGCTGATGCACCACAGGAAACTTCTAGGGGTGATGCTGTGGCCAGGCAGTATTCAGAGATTGGGGAAGATACTAATGCAGTTCCTGATGAAGATTATTAAAATAGAACTTAAGGGTGTTGGTAATTTGTAATATCATTTTATGAAATGGTGTTTATGCCACAGTTTTTGCTCTCTTTTATAAAGTAAAAGAATTGTGGTTTGGAACATGGAGGCTTAAGACCATGCAGACACTTAAAACCGATCCAGTCCAGTTACCTTGTGGTGAGATACACCCTGGTCTGCATGCTTCCAGTTCCATTTGTGTTTGTTTTTAATTGGTTTTTGTTCTTTAGTTTGAGTAACACAATAGTGCCCAGTGTTGAAACCATCTGTTTGCTAATGTTGCAGCCAAGGAAATTCACCCAAATTGCAGAAAAAATTATAACTGAAATTCCTGTTTTTATGGAAAATTTCAAGTTTTGGGAAGTGAAATTTGTCTGTGTGCAAGGCCTGTCACAATTTATCATGTATGTAGTAGAACAGATGATTGGATCCAAACTCCTCATCTGCTGTTGAACATGTCTTTCAGGCACAGATAAACATCAGGCTTTGAGTAATTGTTGTATGTTGTTGCATGAAATGGACTCATCTATCAAGTCTACATCTGCTTTTAGAGTACTTTAATCAAGAAGAGCAATCAATTAGAGCACTTTAATCAATGTATCATCACCGAAATGAGTAGAGTATGATCTTGGTTACAGCAGTCTGCAATTGTATGTTGGAAGAAATCCAAGATTTATTTTGTTTTTCTTTGCTTTGCTTGAAGATCAATCCAGACAACTTGCACCATTTTCACTCCATTAGAGACAAAATTAAAACCAATAGCAACTTTTCTCCTCTTGCAACTTACTTGTTTTTTACTTCTCTTTTCTATTGGTGTTAATTTCCTTGCTTTGATTGGCTGATATGTTGTATATTTGTACGATTTGCAATACTCAGCTGAAATGTGCATTTTTTCCAACTTCCTTTTTTTGCTTTGCATAACTTTTAATCGGTGGAACTATCAATTTTTAAAAAACTTTTTTTTATTTTAAGTAGTTAAGAGGATACATGCAAGTTTATAAAATAAGTGAGATGGTGCAAGCAGCCTGATTTGTCAAAAGCCTGACATTTGTTGATCCAGTTAACCCCTAGTTTATCTAATAATAGCAGTAGACCACACTCTCTATCAGTTTATATATGTGTGATCTACAGCTGTAAATTGCATTTATTGTATATACATACATCAGTTTACATTATGACATCATGAATACTACATGAACAAGACTAAGGAGTTAATTTATGTGCTCATCAGTTTGTTGCCTTTGTGGCTTAAAATGCTTAAAGTAAATTTTATCTTTAGTAAATGTAATATTTTGGAGTTTTATTTGACTCTTAATCTTAGATACTCAGGATTGTGGTACATATGTATATTTCCATTTCTGTTTATTGAATTTTCCATCCATTGATTTCATTTGGTGGTGGGGATTCTTTGGCTCACCATTCACAATTACAGGAAAAAGCTTATGATTAAGATAGAAAATTTTGAGAAAGACCAACTTTTCATATAGATGATGGACTCCTAAAGATGGGTAAAAAAAGCTATTAAAGTAAAATTATTATTCAGCAAGGACATAAATTATAAGTTGGCCCAATAATTAAAAGCAGTGGGCATAATAGAGTATAATAACATATTAAATATGCAGCAATTTAGCTTATAACAGGTTTTGGGGAAAATTATAAATAAAGATGTTTTTGGGAATAAAGAATTTTTTAGCCAATCATTTGTTTCAAAATGTGTGAATTCTTGTTAGGAAACACTTCTCAACTACATGGAAGTCCAACAGAACTGAAAAAAGTTACTGTTCATTTGTCAAGGACAAGAAGATTTCCCCCCTTCTTTTGGTGAAACTGGCTTGTCTGTTGGCATAGCAGCAGACAAGCCAGTTTTTTTAACCCCTGAATCTCCAGAGAATCACTAGACTCGAGCCACTTTTGATGTCTTTATTTGTGACTGCTTATGAGCCCATACTTATGCCTCTGGAGTCAGGGTGGTGAACTTTAGGTGGAAGCTTGGGTTCAAGAGTTGGCCAGGTCATATTGTTGTGTTCTTAGGAATAACATGTTATCCTCACAGAACCACCCTCTACCCAGGAGAAAACAGTTACCATCAAATTATCAGGCTTAATGAAATGTTAAGGGGGTAACCCTGCAATGGAATGGTCCCACATCCATGGGACAGAGGGGGTAAAGCGATATTCTTAGTTACTTCATGTTAAGGAAATTTGGATAGAATTATAACAAATGTCTCCATATCATTTTTTCTGAATTTAATTAGTCATTCAATGTTAAAAATATGCACTACATACTGTAATTGACTAAATAATCTTTGACAATGTTATCCTTTTACCTCTTTCAGACAGTAACCAGTGATCAGCCTTTTTAAGAAAATTGTTCTGGCCGAGTACATTCATGATAAATAACCAAGTCTGATCACCCATTTAAAAATATTTTTCCATTGAGTATTATTTTATTAGTTTTTGGTCATTGTTGCATCAGACAGTAATAATTTTATTAAATAACAAACAGTATCCACAATGTAGGCAAAATATGATAAATTTCTTATTACCTTTTAGCATTAGCATATTTACTTGACATAACACCATCGCATCATAACATTTTCAATGTTTCCAAGGAATAAAGTCTATGATTCAAGATCTAATGTCTCATTCTTTTACCTATCCCCCAAGATCTGATTGTGAATTTCCTTCCTCTACTGCTACACATTTCATTGTAAATTCGTTAAAAGTATTTGGTGTGAGACCATGATAATAATTAACTTTCTCCTGATAAGATTGAGTATTCTTGTTACCTGTTTGCTGAATTCTGAATGTATATTAACAGGCAGAAGTAACATATTCATCACCTCTGAAAGTTAATCAAGAGTCAATCTAAATTTTCAAGGATGGTGTAGTTTACTAAGGTGCATTATTGCACCTTTCATTTTTTTCTCCCAGTCCTAAAATTAACTCTTCATTCTTCTCACTGGGTGCAGCATTCATTCTGGGTATAGAACATTAGTAACTTTTTCCTCCATCTTTGGCACTCATCTAAGGTTGATATTTAATCAAGTAAACATGAAAGTTAATGTCTATCCATTTCTACGTATGTAGTATAATTCTAATTATTATAAAGCTTTTGACTAAAAACTCGCCTTGACTTTATTTTGCCTGTTTATAAAGAATCTAAAAAGTATGAAAACAAGTAAATAAATCAGATTCAATTTTTCTAGTATTGGTGGAAATTTTTCAATATTCACATTCAGCTCACAAGCAGCTGAATTAAACACTATGACTAGATTTCTAAGATTTTGCATATAAGAAGTATGTAGAATTTACTGACCTAAGCTAAACAAAGTGAAACCTCATTATGTATGATTTTCAGTGATCATTTCATATCATTGTTTCTTAAAATTACAAACACCTAAAAATTTTTTTGGGTAAGGAACTTCTATTAAATGACAACAAAATCTTACTATGTTTGTTCATATGCAAAACATGACTATGGCTTTCATATGCTTAGGAGTTGTAGAAGTACAAAGGAAACTTATGCAGCATTCTTTTACTATAGAATCTCTGGGTGATTGAGCAATAGAATGAAGACGAAATTATTCTGTGTAACAATACATCACTTACATGTCAATAAACCACAAATAGAAGCCCTTCACTAGGTCTTTTGTCTGGATTAAACCACTTTTGGTACACACACTTTTAACCCAATCTGCTTTGTTACCTCCAGTTTAAATTAGAAAGTCCTAAGTTTTTCAACAATGTCAATAAAAGTTAATGTACTTTTAAACAGTCATGAGACGTGAAGTAGCTGAGGAACTATTCCTTTGAGAGAAAGAAAAAAGCCTTCTTAATGGACACAATAGTTGGCTTAAGTAAAATAAAATTCCTGGAAAAATTGAAAAAAAAACTGCTGAGACTAATACTACCAAAATAATGTTTGTCCAAAATTTAACAATATCTCTTTCCTTCATAAATGCCTCCAGTTCACTAACATGTAGAAATCTGTTCATGTATCCTTGAGGCAATTCAAACTGCGATGGGATGGGGAAGAGAGACTCATAAAAGTCTACCAGCAGTGCTTTGATGAGTTCTGCATCCTTCTGGCTGTGGTCTATGTTATCATTCAAGCAAACAAATTTCTTTTTCTTCCCTCTGATATTATCCAACTGTCGCAGGACAGCTGTGGCATTGTCACGAATCATGTGAAATGCTACGTCTTCATCTCCCACAGTCTCATATTTGTACTTTGCTGTACCCTTGTAAGAGTCATTCAACATTTTTAACAAAGGATCACACTGTTGAAGGAATTCCAGTGAAACTGATGGCATTCCGTGGTAACTTGGAATGGATGAATTAGTATCTGGCACTGATTTGTTGTCACACTTCAAAAGGGTTTTCTCAAGTGAATTTAAGTCATTTAGGTCCAATGGTAATGTGTAAAGCCGTGCAGCTAAGGTACGTAACTCTCTCTCTGACAATACTCCTAAAAAATTAAAAGAAAAAGTGTTGCATTAGTGAGTAAGATATAACTAAGTGTTCGTAAATGAATAGGTCTTTTACCCAGACTTGAGAAAAGTATTTTGTAGCATTGTATTCATTACACCCTAACATCATTATGCATATTCTCCATACTGTTCTCTAAACACTTCCTAAGGTGCTGACAATGAGAATTTGTCCAACAATCAGGAGCTTCTTTAGTTGGTGATCAGTTCCTTTATTCTCCTGACCTTAATGTTAGATTCTGGGGTGATATGGTAAGGAGAAATTAGATACCAGTCACTCATAGGGGTTAAAGGTTTAAAAAAAAAACCAGGCTGAAATTTGTAATGCACTGATCTTTCTCATACTATCTTGAAACAAAATGGTTAGTAGAACTGTTGATCATTGCTTCATGTAGAAAACTTAAATGAACCAATCAGTATCTGGTATCCACAAAGCAACTGGCTTACATGTATGTGTTCTCTATTGTACACTAATGGTAACTATTAAAGGTCAATTACAACAGACCCATTTGCACCTTTAAAGTTTCTGTTGAATAAAAAGGTCTGTAAACAATGCACCTTTATTTAAAAGTTATGGAACTGGGGCTTCATGTTTGCCTACAAGGTATAGTGCATCCATCAGCAAAGGTTCAAATAAACATATTCAACACACCTGAGTGATCTGCATCAACATCAGCAAAGAACTCAGTAACGTTTGGATCCTTCTTTTGACCAATCACAAAATAGTTGTAAGAAAATGCAAACTGCATGTCCTCAGAGCTTCGTAGCTTATGTGAGGATGTTTGGTCAAATTCTTCTGGCAAAAGAGATTGCAGCTCTTCCATGATTTTTACATCAATCATGTGCGGCATATGAGCAGGAACTTTACGTCCCATGTACCCAAACTTACGGTTATAGATCCGATGAACATGAAGCAATGAATCAGCAAAAGTGTCCAGTAATTTTCTACCAGGTTTGTGATCATTTGTGAATTCTTGTGAATGCTTTTGCCTGTCATGATATTTCAGAAGCTCCTCAAATGTCTTGTGCCTTTCCCAAGGGAGGAAACTTGTTGTACTTTGGGATATTTTTGGTGACCAGTCTCCATAACGACTTCTCCACCGCTGTGTGCTCTCCACTTGGTCTTTTTCAAATGACAATTGTTTCTGTTTTGTATTTGCAATCCAGTCAGCCAAGAATATCTCATCCTCAGTTGCTTTGTGGTCTTGATCTTTCTTTGTACCAATTTCAGCAAAAAGAGATTCGATTTCAGACACCTCTAAGGATAACAGCTTCCTTCCTTGATGCTCAGAATCAACAATTATTTTGTCTTTCCTATTTTCCTAGGAGTAAATAAGTGTAAAGCAAGTTATAATGGAGGAGTCTTGAAACTTGCCTAAACTAGAATTACATAAGCAAAGTGAAATAGTATTTCTAATGCCTTTAAATAGCATGCAAACATGAAAATCAAAAATCCTCTAAGGTTCACAGTCAGCACAACAAAAATTAAAAGGAAACTTAACCCTTTAACTCCCAAGATCTCATTAGTAATTCTCCTTACTGTCTGCCATACAGTTCTTGTGATGTTAGTTTTGAGAACTTGTTATTGGATCAACTAATAATACTTTGACTGATATTTTTATTTATTCTCATCAATTGTCTGCTTGATATTGTATTGATATCGTAAGGAGAAATTCTGTCTTGGTCACTCATGGGAGTTAAAGGATTAAGGGATTGGAATCAACCATATTTTCTTTTTTAATGTCAAGATAAACTTTTAATCCAAAGAATAAACTCACTGTAATCAAATTAAAGACAATAAAAGACCATGAGTTTTGATGGCCAAAACAACTTGTGCTCCCTTCCATTCCCCCCCCTCCCCCTTTATAAGGACCTAACCCATACTAAGGTGTAACAAACCTGCTGTCCTGTGAGTAACTTTGCAGGAGGGGTTACCTCTACTTCTGATTTAGGGAAAGGTGCAGTTAACACAGCTACTGGTGAGTGAGCTGGTTCAGTGGCAACCACATTGAAAAAGTCATGTAAGATCTTAGCTTTCTTTCTTGCATAACCTCTCTGTGTCAGGTCACCATTCTTGTACTCTTTCTCTACCTCCTCCAGAGAGATTTGAACATGTTGTGGCAAAACTGTGTCATTTGATATGTGTGGTATCTCATATTCATGGCTGGCTAAGGGAGGCCATGTTGGTCTGGTAATTGACTCATTACCAGCCACCACCCAATAATTCAGCGATCTATTAGCATTCTGAATTCTGATTGGATAAATAGTCCTTGGGAGTGACTGTACATTTGCAGAAGGTGTCACCTCTGTTGTTGTTGTTGTTGTCATCCTTAATTTGCCGATGTTTGGGTTTGTTGTTGGAACTTTTTGGATTTCCTCTAACTTTCTTGTGTCTATGGTTACATTTAAGTTCACAACCACTTTTCTTGATTCATTCTTGTCCATAAATCCTTCAATTTTGAAATGAATACCTTCCACTGTAAAGTTATCTCGCAAAGTGAGGGTAAAGACTTTAAATTTTTGAGCCACAGTAGCAGAACGAACACAGCGCATCTCAGAGTATTCACCAGAGGTGACCCTTCCTTCACTGAAAAATGTTGAAATGTTGAAATAAAGCACGGAAATGCCACGAGGTAAAGTGACAGATTGACTATCGTGATTAACATCAACATGATACAACTCATTGAACTGTGATATTCCACAGTCACCTGCATCAAAACCGCACTGAGCAACATTACAAGCTACATCACAATAGCGATCACCAACCCATGTATCTGCACATCCTGGAGAACAAAACATTATGCGATAACTTCCATGTTGACTTTGCCATCCTTGATAATTAAACTGTGTCTTCCTTTTCACTCCAATACAATCACCACCATCCCAATCACATTCTGACACATTACAAGCCTTGTCACAATACTTGTCATTAACCCATGAGGATGGACAACCTTCTTTACAGTTTGGGACGGGCCAGGTTAAATATATTTTTTGTCCATTTGCATGAGTGTAGAAATCGTCTGGCCAAACATCATCAGCAAACATAACATCATCATTGAGATATATAAACTTTGGGGATAATCCGGGAATACGGTGAAGGTGAGACTCGATAGCTGGAGAACTAAATGTTGGAAGATGGCTCTTATTCAAAAAGAGCTCTTCATGGGTAACTATGTTAAGACGTGGATTATCCAAGTTGAGCCAAGATGGTATTTGGCCATTTGTGACAATAAAAATTTTTCGCACCCAAGGTGCATGTTTTTCAACTGAACGGAGAGAATATTTCAGCTCTTCATTGTCTGCAAAACGACTTGCAGAAATGTCAGCATCTTCCTTGTCCTCAGTATCTGCGCCATGTGATACAGAAAATGAACCCCAGATCAACAGTGCAGGGGTTAATTTTAAAGATTTACCATTCACTTGCAAAGTTAATTTCAAAGCAGAAGAGGTGGTGGTCTTGTCAGAGAAGTAAGCTACACCAATAAGTTTATCAGCATGAAAAATCAAATTAACAAATTTGTCTCCAAAGTGGTCTCTCAAATCTCTCTTAACCTTTTCAACTTCATTCTCTCCTTTTAAGTTTAAAATCATGATCTCTTTGTCACTGTTAACTGCATTAGGCCGTGATGCATCACTTGTGAAGTAACCTTCTTTACTTTGAAAACTCTTCTCCCGAAGTCGGATCTTAACTTTCAAAGCGTCATTAGTGTCGCTTTTTCCACGGAATTGAATTACACCTACGTGTTCTATTTTTGAACCAGATGAAGATATGTTGTAATAATTAGTTGCTTTCGCGAGCGAGGGATCAATCGCACGTATTTGTGATAACTGCACGTCACCAGGGAGACCATTCTCTACAATAACACAAAAGGCAGGAACGCAATTTTCAAATGGGCAGCGAGAGTTCTCGATTTTATTTTCACTTTTTGCTGCTCCTTCTTTGTTCTTCTTCTCTTTCTCCTTTGATTTTACAGCTTTTGCAGCAAGAAGCTCACGAATTTCCTGGTCTGTAGCGTTTGTTCCCTTTCTCATCTTTTCTATTTCATTCAATCTCGTACGATTTTGTTGGAGTTCAATTTCTAGTTTGAGTTTCTGTAAGTCTGCAAGTAACTTCGGATCGCTTCCGTTTACCCATGTATACACGATATCAATCGGTAACGGAAGACAAAGCCTGCTCTGATACGAATTCCCAAGAATATTATCGTGGTAAGCATTAAACGTGACTGCATACTTCTGCATACTCCATTCGAGAAAAACTTCCCCAAACTGAAATGCTGAGATTAAGGTCAACAACATGCCTCCGATACAGAGCCATATTCCATATCGGGACGACAGGCATGTGTACGTCTGCCTTTGTACAAGCTTCCAAAGCGTCTGACATACTGCTCGTTTCATTTTTACTGAATCTTGGAGCTTTCTGTGAATCTTTTGTGGACCATTAAACATCGCCGGGTGTCCGCCATGTTCGATTCACCTGTCATATGATTACAAGGGGAATGACCACTGATCAGCGCGTGACTTCTACTGCTGTTTCAACGACATGCGCACTAGCGTCCCTACGTGGCATCGTTTCGTTAAAAGGGACGAGATGATGAAAACATCTGAAAATACACGTATTTACCTTAAATTTTACGACATCTGTAGGCTGAACTGTGCCTGACTGACAAATATTGCCATCAGAGTAATATTTTTTTCTCATATAAGCTTGCAAAAAAAGGCATGATGCGTTTTATACTTTTACGAAATATCTTACGTACAAGCCTGTTTTATAGCGTATTCTTAATTTTGACAGAGAAGGGATTATGTAAGTATATATATCCATCAAACCAACCATCGTTTAATATTTTGCATTCATAGTATAAATCATACGGAGCTTAATGGCATAGATAGCTGTGCTGAATAAAATATCGTAGTTATTTTTAGATTTTATTGTATAATTTGGTGCATAGGTGAGGAACTTTCAGAACAAGGTGACAACAATTCTCCTGGGAACACCGTAAACAACGCTCCGGAGGAGGTATGGAGATTAATGTTCTGGGATGCATGAAATCCTTTGAGTGTCTGTGTGGGCTAGGATGCGTTAATTTTACTATAAATACACGGATGCAGACCTGTGATTATTTCTAATCTAGAGATTTTTGCGTTTACATGTCTTTCTTGTTAAATCTATTTGATTTCCCCCACCTTCACTGTCATAAATACCTGCCCTTTCCCCTCCCGTCCAACCCTTGTTACTAACTAAGTGAGCCTGATTTGTTTTCAGCTGGTGTAGGGAAAAATAGGGCTCTTTCAAGACAAGGGAGAAATACTAGTTTTTCCTTTCAGGGTTTGGTTTCTAGCTGAATAGACATCCCTCTCATGGAATTTTTTTTTAAATCCTTCCTAGCCCAAGATCTGAAAATCAATTCACTATGCTGTCTTTTATACTCTTTTTTCAGTTTTAGCTCAGATAATTGAAAATTTTAGATTTGAGAATTAAGAACTTGATATTACACTATTTGTTATCCCTCAGCTGATATTTTTATTTCTTCTCACAACTTTTTTGCTTGAAATTTTTCAACAATGCAAGGAGAATTTCCTTTTTGGTCACATTAGGGAGTTATAATTGTCTTGTTCAGAGAAGCATTTAAGTAGCTAACGCTGATGGGTTCTATCTTTTTTTTAAGGAGTCTGTTGTTAAAGATTCTGCACAAGGTGATAAACAAAGAATTGATGAAAAACCAAGTGAACAAACTGATAATTTAGACTCATGGACTGAAGAAGTTCAAAAAGAGGTCCACAATATTGAGACTCTATCCCAAAAACATGAAGCAGACTTAGATAACCAAAAAGCTTATAGTGACAGTAAGGAAGAAGTATCTGGACAGGAAAATGAACCTTCAAGTGGGGAATATAGAGAAGATAGAACTGCTAAATCAAATGGAAAGGCTCCTTTAACAAAGTCAAGTGAGGAAAATGATAAACAAGGAGAAAAATTAAGGGAAGACCATGTGGATAGTCTTCCTGAAAACATTGATGATAAATATGATTCTGGCACAGGGGCAGCTGCTCACTTGGAGAAAGTAGATGGTAAGGAAAATAAGAAAGAAACATTGCAGCAAATTAAGAGAAAGAAATCCCAGACAAGAAAAGGGCGAGCAAAAAAGAAATTGATTGAACGTGAGAGAATAGAGGGTTGGTCTGACAATGATGATTATTACGATGATGTTGATGAGCTGTATGATGACAACATGGATGATGATATGGAGGATGATGAAACTATGGATGATGATGTTTTGAGTGAGAAAGGTTTAAATGATGAAGAAACTGATAGTATTGATTCATGGAAAATGACAGAGAAGCCTTTGGATGAATCAGAAGATTTTGATGATGAGGATGATGATGATGAACTTAAAGAACAAGAAGATTTGCAGGAAGAGATCAAACAGCTGAAAGGTAGATATGAAAACTCTGCTATATTTTCTGGTGCGTGTAAGTTAATGTAATAGTTTGCTTAGGACTTCTCTTGGGTTGTATTTTTGTCCTAAGTTTGTCACATGCTAAGCTTTATTTTATAGTACAATCTAACCTGTTTTAAGCAACACCATATTAAATGGTCACCCTGTATTAGGTAGTCAGTTTTTTAAGTCTCTGATTTGTTTTCCTTTATTACTGTAATGACAACCTCTGTTAAGTGGCTACCTCCATTGAGAGGTTGTGGTTACCTTTAACTAAGTCCTAATGGCCCGTTTGTATTGTCCTCCAGCTCTATTGAACTGTAACGTAACCCAGTAACTCCTAGAAATGGTTAACGTGTAACTTCAGCCTATAATCTCCATACATTGTCCAGCAAACAGGTAACAAGAATACCCAAACTTATCAAATTGACAGAAGTTGTTGTCTTGATCCAACGCCAAATTGTCGTAACCAATTAACAAGGAAATGTGTAACAGCAAGTGGGGAGAATTAACAATCAGATCTTGGAAAGTTAAAGGGTTAAGCAGAACCACTCAAATAAAACTAAGAAAAATCCTTCAAGTCAAATTATTTCCATGTTTTCTCTCATGAAAACCATGTTAGTACTTTGAGTTCAAATGTCTTCTACACATGGCAGATTATCTTTCTTCTTAGGATTGTAAGGACAAAAATGAGTTTTTGATCGCATTTCACTGCCACTACAGTAAAATGTGGATCCTTAATGTTGTGGTGAAACTGTATCAACCCTTTCCACCCTAACATCAAAATGCATTTTCTCCTTATTGTTTTCTATACAATTCTTAAGGTGCCAATGAGGAAAATTTGTTTATCACAGGGCGTGAAATTAACTTTTTTTTCTGATAGCCACTTGGCTCCTAAATTCTTCAAAGTGGTAGCCAATTCAAAAGAAGTTGGTCGCCATTTTCAAAGACAAACAAAATCTTTCTTTACGCTGTCAGCGTTCTAGATAGACCCTCCAAAATTAAGTTAGGGAAAAGATCTTTAACGTGCTACAAAGTGGACACTAGGATGGATGATATACAACGTTAAAGCTCATCTAAAACCAAGTTGGTGTCTAGTTATTGATTGAGATGCATGTGCTACGTTTTGGAAACAAACTTAACGAGGAAGTTTGCCGCGGATTTATCTTTGCAAATCTTTTTAATTCACTATATCTCTTGGTAAGGTTATGATGAAACATTCTAGTCGCCAATTTGGCAACTAACTTTCGGGATTTGGTCGCCAAAGTGAAAAATTTAGTCGCATTGGCGCCTGTATTAGGCCCAATTTCACGCCCTGTATCAATCAAGAAAATATATAGTTGGTGATTGTTTCCTCTATTCTCATGACCTTCATGTGTGATACAAGGGTTATACTGTTGGGAGAAATTAGATGCTAGTCACTCTCAGGGGTGTAAGGGTTAAGTGGTCACCCTGCCTTTGGCTGTACATGACCACCTAATACAGGTTTGACTGTAATTCACAGTTTGTGTTAAAATAAGTTGGTAATATAATCATCAAGTCAAAGTATACTTTAATTTTATCATGCTTGTTATAATTACTTATGTTTTCTGAAGGATGGACACAAGAGAAAAACAATTTATTTTGCTAACATTTACATCTACATTATCAACAGTTTCCAGGGTTGAAATAAAGTTACCTCATTGTAATGTAATTGGAAATGGTTCCAGTCTGACTCTTATGATCTTAACACATTGTGTGTTTTCCTTCCTTAGAACAAAACCAAGAAATAAAGAAAGAAAATCAAGAACTTAAAGGTTAGATTTTTCCTACAAATGTGGTTATTCATACTGCGGTGTGTATTTTCTCATTCAATTATGCTCAGGTCAAGTAAAAGAGTTGAGAGTAATGTGTGATCAAAATTGGTCAATGGGTAATAGCAACAAAACCATTTCAATGACCTATTACTCTGATAAAGTAACATTGTCAGTGTCTTGAAACCAGGTGACCACATCCTTTTATAAAGGCCAGGAAATTTGAAACATAGCACCTTAAATTAACCCTTCCACTCTCAGCATCTCACTAATGATTCTCCTTAGTGAGTACTATACAGTTCCTGTAATATGAATAATGAGAATTTGGTATTGAATCTAGTAATAATCCCCTAAACGATATTTGTCTTTATTCTTATCACTTTGCTTCTTGATACTGAAATTGAAATTGTGAGGAGAAATTCTGTTTGGTCACTCATGGGAGGTAAAGGGTTAAAAGTCACTACAGAGAACAAAAAAGATCATGTTATATAATTATAATATATGACCATCGTATCTGATATTGGTCGACAGATTCAACTTTACTTCCTGTTCTATATTCCAAGTGCAATTCCTTGAAATAAAAACAGTTTTAATTAAATATTAGTTTTTGTTATGTTTGCTTGATTAGAAGAGGTTGGCCACTTGCTTTACCAAGATGCCACAGCACTCCTAAACCAAACAAAACCAAACTACAAGAAGTATGTATGAACTAAACATTTATGTGTTGTTGATTTTAGGAATGTCTCTATGAACTTATACTCACCAATTATTGTTACAGAGCATATAGCTTACTGGAAGAAGCTGCCTTTCTTCACAACTTTAGCAAGGCTCAAGAACTGGTTGCTCTATCCTATCTGGTTTGTATATACATTCTTTTATTAAAAAAATTAGGAAGTACAGAGTTTTGACATCAGTAATCAGGCATCCTGTTATCAGTGTATTTAAAATGTACTTCTGTATCAGAATTTTGGAAATAGAAAACTTGGTATAACCACTTCCATATCCTATTTTAATCTATACAAGTCAGAAGCACATTATTCCCATATGTGATTTGTTTTTAACAGTTTGGTGATCATCTTCCTCGCAACATTTCCAAAGCAGTGCTGATGTTGACAGACCTCGCCAACAAAGGCTCAGCTGTTGGCCAACAGGTAATGACAATAAATTCCTGTATTCATTCAGTCCATTCCTTCATTGCTAGGGAACAGTGTGCATGTTGTAGTTCAATTTTTCCTTAATTGATTTTTTTAACCAGAAAAGGATGATGAAAATCAAATTGGTTAAAATGATTTAAACCAAGAAAAAATTATATGCTAACCACATTATATACATGTGGTGTGGTATGAAATTTTAAAATTGATTTGATTTGTTGCAGACTCTAGGATTCTTGTATGCTACTGGTATTGGTGTCAACTCTAGCCAGGCCAAAGCTCTTGTTTACTATATGTTTAGTGCATTAGGAGGAGACTTCAAAGCTCAAATGGCTCTGGTAAGATCTTTTGCCAACATTCTTCATAGATTCCTCTATTTAAAGATTATTATTATTATTATAATTATTATTATTATTTTGGTATTTCCTTGTGTTTTACCCTCTTAATAGGATAATAGCACAAAGAAGACACAATAACAAGGGGATTGGAAACAACAAGTTTTGTTCACTTGCTTCCCGCCTCAGGGGCCATTGTTTGATCTTTAAATCATTTGGATAGTTCTTGTTCTTACTCCAAGCCTATTTTTCCAGGTCTTCTCAGTTTCCTCCTAATTAAAACAAATACTCCAAATTTCAGGTTGACAAGGAAGCAGCTCATAAGAAACTATGTTAGGTCACTTATAGTGACCAGAAATTTAAGAGTTTTTCTTTTTGCTATATTATTTTGTTGTAGGGTTATCGTTATTGGGCAGGGATAGGAGTAGCTGCTAATTGTGAGTCTGCACTGACTTATTACCGCAGAGTGTCCAACAAAGGTATGTTATGTAGACAAACTATATACTTAGGTCCTATTTAACCCTTCACTCCCAGATGGGATTATGTTGTACATTAAGTTTTCTTAGCAATTTCAATACAGTGTTGGTGGACATGCTTGTAGCTATCATTCAGAGGGTAATTTCTATAAATATAACACAGGAAAATTGATGTTATCTAGAAGGTGAATATCCCATCAGATTGCTGTAGTTTAAGTTCTGTTGTAACCACAAGGCAGCTACCGTGTGTTCATTTAGGAAGTTTTTTTTATAGTTGCAGAGGATGTCTCCTTAACTGGTGGAGCTGCCACTCAAAGAATACGGCTTATAGATGAAGAAGAACAGGTGAATTGCATGCAGAATATATTTTACTTCCCACTTAGAAACAGTTCTTGTTTATGGTTGATTTTGTTTTGTATTTGTGTGGGGAAGAGTTGTTGGCAATGAACAAAGAGGCTCAAATAAGTGATTCTTAGAGAAAGACGTTTTTCGCCTTGTCACAAGCATGGGTCAGAGGAAAAATTCTGAGTCCCCATGAGGAATCAAACCTCAGACCTTGGATTCCGCACTTCAATGCTCTACCACTGAGCCACAGAGACTCTGTGGTTGGTGAGGTCTACTATGAAGTTCATATGACACATATCCTGCATCCTGCTAAGATCAGAAATGTCAATAGTGATTTTTAGTTGCTATGTTTCACTCCCTCATGGTGGTAGGAAAACTAAGATAATGACACACTGAGACAAATCTCTATAACACTGAGGTAACTCCTTCAACTTGCATTTTTGTTCTAAGGGTGGAAGCAGCTCAGTGCTAGACGAAGACCTCATTCAGTATTACCAGTTTCTTGCTGATAAAGGGGATGTACAGGCTCAGGTATGTTTCACATGGACTCTCCTGCCAGAAAGCAGGTTTTTCATAAAGAATTTTAGTAGAAAGAGTATGTACAGTGTAATGTTAAAGGGGAAAAATTCTTAATCTTTGAAGCAAAATAGCACAGGCTCTCCAAGGTTAGGGAGGAGAAGGAGAATTACTAGTGAGATCTTGGGAGTTAAAGGGTTTATGTAACAATTCATTGAATGCATTCAAAGGTTTGTTCTATTTTTGCCCTTTGAGACAAATCAATGTCTCTACATTGGCTGATTTTCACCACACACAAGCATTGCCTAAGGGTGATACATGCTGTTGTGTTGGCATGCTGATAAGAAGGCTCTGAATATCTGCAATTCTGGTATTGCACATTTCAGTAGCTACTTGCACCTTGGTGAAAGCCAGTCATTTGTTCAGATATGATAATTATTTAAGGAACGACAGTGCAGCAAAGATGTTTTTGACATATTTACATTTCTGTATATAAAAACATTTCTGTAGGTTGGCCTTGGTCAGTTACATTACCAAGGAGGGCGTGGAGTTGAAATGGATCATGCAGTAAGACTCTTGTTTATTATCTTTCTCTGAAATGTGGCATTCCGTTTTGAACTTAAAGTTACTTATTATGAAATGCTTCTGGTGAATTAACAAAAAAATTATTTTTTACCTTCAGAGAGCCTTCAGATACCTCCAGCAAGCTGCTGATGCAGGAAATTCAAATGCCATGGCCTACTTGGGAAAGGTATACAGTCATGCAGTTAATATTAGTTATTGTGATCTCAACATACACAATGTTATAACCTCATCTTTGTTTCTATGCACCTACGATTCACTCTCCATGAGAATTAAAGAGGCAAGTAGGCAAATTTTTACTGGAATATGATACACCATCTATTGTACTGTAATAAGGTAAGTTGTGGAAGTTAAGCAGGAGTGTGAATCAATCTAAGTCCCTCATGCCTTGTGAAACTCAAACCAGTTCTAAGTTTTTAGTTGCATGGTTTATTGCTGAGGGAACCTGATTTTTCATATGTGACTATCACTGTGCACACTGCTAGCATTAACGTTGGCCAAAATAACCTGTGTGGAGATGATTACCATAGTGGACAATATACCCATAACTGGTTAGCATCTTATCTAAGGAGAGCTCAATGCCAATGGAAGTTTCATTTTCTACTTGCAGCAAATGTAGATGTTAATCACCAAATCACTTGTATTTTTCAGATGTATTCAGAGGGAAGTACTGCTGTCAAGCAAGACAACGAGACAGCTTTCCAGTGGTTCAAAAAAGCTGCAGATGCTGTAAGTGAATAATACCTGAAACAGGGCGTGAAATTGCGCCTGATACAGGCGCCAATGCGACTACATTTTTTACTTTGGCGACCAAATCCTGAAAAGTAGTCGCCAAATTGGCGACTAGAATGCTTCATCATAACCATACTTAGAGATATAGAGAATTTGAAAGATTTTCAAAGAGAAACGTCCTTGTTAAGTTTGTTTAATTTCCAAAACGCAGCACACGCATCTCGATCGATAATTAGACGCCATCTTGGATTTAGGTGAACTTGAACGTTGTATATCACCTATCCTAGTGTCCACTTTGCAGAACTTAATTTTGGAGGGTCTATCTAAAACGCTGACAGCGTTAAAAAAAAAAAAAAGGTTTTGTTTGTCTTTAAAAATGGCGACCAACTTTTTTTGCATTGGCTACCACTTTGAAAAATTTAGGAGCCAAGTGGCTATTAGAAAAAAAAATTAATTTCACACTCTGTGAAAGGTGATGTGTTTGTGAGGCTTCCAGATCTCTACAAATGAGAACTTTCTTATTCTTCTTTCCTTTTGTTATGGCTACAGGGTAATGCTATTGGCCAAAGTGGCTTGGGTTTGATGTACATGTTTGGGAAAGGGGTGAAAAAGGTGAGTTAACTAAGATTGTCACTTTTTTGTTGAGTCCATAGAGCAAGAAGGAGAATATGTCTGAATAAAAGTTTCTGTCAACACATATCAGCCAATTTTGAGATTAATCATTGGAAGCTTGCCTTTGCGTTAAATTTAACAGGACTATGAGAAAGCCTTCCAATACTTCAAACTGGCTGCTGAGCAAGGTTGGGTTGATGGACATCTCCAAATGGGAACACTGTATTACCGTAAGTTCTTTCCTAAAGTTGGTTTATTTCTTTGTGTTGCTGAAATCTAACTGTGTTATCCTTAAAATATTTGGTAGAGAATACCAGTACTCATCGCTGGCTTCCCTAAAAGCTTGCCACCCAAATGTAACAAGTCAAACCATCTGTCTCTCACTCTAACTGTGTTGTTCATTGCAGATGGACTTGGTGTAAGGCGTGACTATAAGATGGCCATCAAGTTCTTTAATTTAGCATCACAGACTGGTAAGGGAAGTTATTGATTATCCCCAACAACTTAAGCACATTATTACAGTTACAGTTATCTGGTGTGATAATCCAGGCAACAATAGTCCTGAATAGTACCAATCATAACCAACAAATGCTACTTGAGTCTTACAGCCAATCACATTGTAACAAAACTGACCAATCAGTTTCCACAAAACAGAGTTACTTCATTCAACTATGGAGTAACTCGTCACTGAATCTGATGATGACTTCCACCTAGATTATCAAAGATTTATTAATAGAAATGGAAGTTAGTCTTTTTTGGACTACCTCTATGCCCTCTCAAGGACTATCACACTACACAAGTGAATGTCACTCCTTGGTCTAAAATATGTACTAAATTAAAAAAAAAAGGAAGAAAAGGTAAGGTCTCTGAAAAGATTGATTCAAGGCACCTGTTACATGATTAATAAAGCCAATTGCCCCGTTACAACAGTTGATAGAAATCAATCCTATTGTTGACTAGAACGATATTTTACTGACCACATTTTGAGGAGTATGTTCACGGAGCAACTTATCTCACAGCTGACACTGTTAACCCTTTAACTCCCAAGATCTGATTATTAATTCTCCCCTCTTGCTGCTACACATTTCCTTGTAAATTAGTTATAAGAATTTGGTCTAAGATCAAGATAACAACTTCTACCTGATGAGTTTGAATATTCTCATTAGCTGTTTGTTGGACAATGTAAGGATATTAGAGGGAGAAGTTTCGTGTTGATCACTTCTGAGAGTTAAAAGGTTAATTAGTTCAGTGAGCATGAAGAATCAGTTTTTTAGGCTTGATAAGTCAGAATTTATGTCACTAAATGTACTATTTTAGGTCATGTCCTGGCATTTTACAATCTTGCTGTCATGCATGCGTCTGGAACAGGAGTCTTGAGATCTTGTAACACTGCAACAGAGGTAGGTTTTCAGTTAAAGTGTGGAAAGATTAAGGAGTCTATAGAAAAAAATGGAATATGATTGTTTAAAATGAACCCATGTCTTAACTACATTTCATTTGTGAACAGAAAATGCTTTCCTAGTCCTGTTTTGTTGTATGAAATTGTTGTGAAGCAAAATCTGTGGATTGCCAGAGACAATATTGTATATAACTGTTGGTTACCAGTCATTTTTCCAGTTTTAGGCAAATGTTTTGGTAATTTATATCTACACCCTAGGAAACAATAACTAAGCCATGCTAAGTATGCTGATAAAAATGAATTGCTCTTCAGGTACATCAAAACATTTATACACCAGATATATCACACCTGCCCCTTTCCTCCCTAGGACCAAGTTATGTTTGTTGTAGACTGCCATATACACAGAGTTTTGGTGAAGGACATAATTAATTACCTTGGTTTTGGTGTGGGTTATCTTTCCCAAACAGCTTTTCAAGAATGTTGCAGAGCGCGGAAGGATAGCACAGATGTTAATGGAAGCACACGAGGCATACCGAGCTGGTAATATAGATACTGCCCTGCTAAAGTATGCTTTGCTCGCAGAACTGGGATATGAAGTTGCACAAAGCAATGTAGCCTACATTCTTGACCATGGTAAGCTTTTTGTTTTGTAATCCACCATGTTGTGTAGAGTATGGAAGTCAGTACTGTGGATATCATTATGAAAAGACATACATTTAAGCTCTGAAACAGCAGTCTACTATATTAGACTGGCTTCTCTATAATAACAAAATTCATAGCCAGTGTTAAATCTTGGCTACATACACTGTACATGACTGAGGGTCCTGCTTCCATTTGTGGTTTTTGAGTAGTGCTTTATAGTAGAGGTTGGGTATCAAATTTAATGCCCTATTTTCTTTAATACTCAAGGCTCTAAGAAAAAGTCTGGAAGAGGAAAGAATTAAGGGAATTGATATTCAAAGGAAGGATAGTCTAAATAGAGTTAGTCCCTATGAGATCCCCCTACCATTTTGAACACATGGTTCTGTGTAAAGTTTGGTATTCCCTATCATGGCAGTATCATCATAAACACTTGGATTTTGTGAAAATCTGTAAATATGGTGTGTCTAAACACTGGAGAATTGACTTGGGAAACCTCATGTGGTGAACAGATAGTTATTGCTTGTGTTTGCAACAGGTTTGACTTCAGTGATACTTGAGAATGAAACATTTCCTCGAGCCCTGCTGTACTGGACAAGAGCAGCCTCTCAAGGTAAATTAGATTAACTTGGAAAGAAACATTACAATTTTAATGTTAAGTGTCAAAATACTTGATCAAATGCTCATTTTGCAGCAGTATTCAAAGGACATGGAAGCAATTGAGATTGAGATATAATATCCCTTTGTGTGATGGAAATTATATTTTTGTCAAATTATTTCTCAAGTTGATATTTTGACAACTGATTGCCAAAATGACTGCAAAACAGGCCTTGTATTTGTACATTTGTTGTTTATACTTATGTGTGCAAAGTGCACACTTTGGAACAACCTTTGAGGCTGTTAATTTGACAAAACGTACAACATAGTGTTTTGAAGTATTGTTCAACAGTACATTTGAAAACTTCATTTTCTAGTGACCGCTGAATAAAAAAAATGAGTGTACTTCTTTCAGTGTTAGTCTTTACTTATTAGGATGTGATTGAGTAGAAGTAAAACCTTGAAGTGAAGCCTTAGAAGTGATTGACATGTAAATTTTTCTCATTATATCAAAACATTAGTAAGGAGTTACTGAGAGTAAATAAACCTGTCTGCTGATGAGTGATGTCTTGATGTAACAACAAATTCTCTTAAATGATTAAGGAGAAAATTAATAGAAGTTTAAAAAGAGAACTACAAATTAGATCTTAGCTCTGTAATTACAGGTAGTTGACTGGTTTTTTTCCTTCATTGTCACTGAAAGGAAACACTGCAGCAAGAGTGAAAGTTGGTGATTATCATTACTATGGATATGGAACAGATATTGACTATGAAACAGCAGCATTCCATTACAGATTGGCTTCCGAGCAGCAGCACAACGCACAGGCAATGTTTAATTTGGGCTACATGCACGAGAGGGGACTGGGTATGAGACAGGTAAAGCAACGTTATTTCTGATGGAACACACAAAAGTGACATGAAATTTGAATGTTGATCGTGGAAGGTTGTAGAGATGGATTCTTCTCAGAGCAGAAGAGCAAGAAATATCCTGATTTAATGACGGTTACATTATTTTGAAACCCATCTCTTAAGCATACAGCTGAAGTTCATGAGAAGCATCCAAAATTCTTGTAACTTTACAAGTTTGGGATTGAACCCAAAATCTTCAAAACTTGAGACAAACAAGCTTCCGGTTTGTTGAAAGTTATGCTCTCCCTGAAGTTAATTAAACCCACCGTACAATGAAATTCAGACAACTTTATGTTACTCACTACTGGAAATTTAAAGGTTGAAAAGGTATGTAACTAAAGGGTCTAAATTATTTGTTAAATATCAATGACTTGTGTCATTTTTTTCTGTCAGGACATTCATCTTGCCAAAAGGTTTTATGACATGGCAGCTCAGACCAGCCCTGATGCCCAGGCTCCTGTCTCTCTTGCTCTGCTGAAGCTAGGCGTGTTTTTTACTTGGGAGTGGATTCAAGAGGTATTAGAGGAAATTGCCTCTTAAAGCTTTAAATTCCCTCCCGCATCTGTTTTCAGAATTTCGCCTTTTCACGTAGAGAAATTTTTTCTACAAAGTTACCGGCATTGATAGCTTTCACTAAGCTTCTCCCAAATACTTTGAAAAATAGATTAAACAGAATTGAGAGATGTAAAATGTACATACATCGTTCAAAAGATCACAGAATAGCCCTAGAACGGGTAGAAAATGGACGGAATGTCGAGAGGAAAATAGGATAATTAAAGTGGACTCAAATTCCCGCTTTTGTTTCCCATGACAACCGTCAAGCGTTGTTCCCCCTGCTACATTGCTTGTCTCCTCTGACCGAGAGAGCCTGGCACAGCCAACCATTATTACGAAGAGGTTGTGATTGACTGGCCCAGACTAATCTTTGAGATATTCAAATTAACGTCTCTCTTAATAGTTCTTCCTTTTTATCGTTTGTTTTTCAGAATTACGGATCATTGAACTTGTCAAAGTTTACCAACTTTATTGGCGATGACTGGGATATTTATGCAATGACAGGACTTGCCCTCCTGTTTGGAATTCTTCTTCTACTTCGAAGGAGACAATAAACATCTTTTGTAGAATTTGTACAGTAACCGTAGCTTGTATGACTTTGCAAAAAATTTTTGATTTTAAGCATAATAAAATGTTCCGGTTTCTTGTGGTTGGGTGAGTTTTACATTTGGGGTTTCTATTTGCTGTAAAGGGCTAAGCTAAGGATGGAAAAGATTTACATCGACGAAAAACTGAGATTTTAGACACTCAGGGCAGGATTTACAAGCTGGATCATCTCTCGTTTAATTCCTTTTTAACCAAGAGATCCTTTGAATTTTATGCCATCGCAATTCAATTGTTTCGGTTATCCTTCAATTTTTAACAGTTTCCGGGAACTAGTTCTTAGTTTTCTTTTACAGAAACACTGTATGACCATTTGAAATTTTTAGCTGAGAATTTCCCATCAGAACAACTTAATTGCAGTTTTTTCTTTTACAAAATTGTTTATTTTCCTTTGTTTCAAACTCATTATCGTACATTCATGCAAACTCGAACTACGAGGGAACTTAATTATGATGCGCAAGAAACATTTGACCAAAATATTTTTATCCTCATTTACAACAAGAAAAAGGCAGCGAGATGTTTACTTCTGAGCGCCGTTTTGTCGTCTGTTAGTCATTAAATCAGTCACAATAGCTTCAAAGTCGTGTATGAAGCTACATCAACTAGTTGTATCATTGTTCACCTTTTTGCTACGTAATCACTGGTGTTCAACTCGAAAAATTAAAATGTGCAGGTACTAAAAGCTCATCTTACTACCAGGGATTTTCATGACAAACTTGTTTGAAAAAGTCACAGAATAAAATTGTACAAGGATCGCGAATTGCGCTCTAAATCAGCGCCTTGTACTTGTCTACATAGAAAAGTCAATCCATATGTAAATGATCAAGTGACGGAACACTGTTCTCATTTCTTTAGCATTGTTCGATGTCTTCCTCAAATTCAAGCGTAACGTCATCACCAATGATAACAAATGGAGCCCAGTTCTTTGGAGCACTAAACTCCTTGGATTCTCTCAGGCATTTCATAGCTTTATGGAGCGCCGTACTAGCATTGTTGCCATCCCTGAGATGTTTATAGAATATTTTCATGAACTCCATTGTGGCCTCGTCACCAATTGCCCAGAGTGACGCCAGAACAGAGCGGGCACCAGAAGCCAAGAGAGCCCATGCCATACCAACCACGCCTTCGGCAGAAACGTCCCCTCGACCACTGTGACAAGAGCTAAGCACGACAAGTCTTGCTCGAAGCTTCAGAGCTTTGATATCTGACATTTTCAGCATGTAGTCTTCCTTCTCCGGTTTCCGGTACTTCCTTGAAGGATTTGGGGCCAAACAAATGTCACCTGTCTCCGCGCTTCCATGCGTGGCGATGTGGACCAAAGCGACAGAAGCAATACGTTTCAGTACTTCGTCTTTAGTCGCTTCCTTTCCGACGAGTGGTGTGGCGTTGATGATTTCTCCAATCATTTGCACTTCCTTTTCAGCGTGAGGCAATGGCTGAAACCAAGGTTTTCCAAGGAGATCTGTTATCTCCTCGAAACATGGATTACCCACAAGCAGCGCACCACTCTTACAATGGTAGTTTTCAGGACAATCTTTGATTAGTTTCAAAGTGGTCAGCGACGGAGCGATGCGAATCTTAAACGTCTCACTGAGGTACTTGGAATCTTTATCGACGAAGGCAGCAAAAGGAACCAGACCTAGTAGACCATCGGGAACAATGAGTAATTCATCGCCTTTCAACTCGTTTGCGATGGGACCAATAACAGTATCATACAACAGTCGCAAGGAATTCCTCTGACTTTGTAGTGACTTCAACATTTCGTGACAAGTTTCTTTGTCCAGTGGCGATTCCTCTCTAGGCACATCCAGACGAAAGCGGTCCTCTGACAGTAACGCCGACGTTTCATGACAAGAGTCTTCGTCTTGCTCCAACTGAGCCGGCCTCAATGCATCCATAGAACGATCCTCGCAGAAAACTCGAGCGGCAAACTCATTCTCTTTGAAAGCTGCTTTTTTCAAACATTTTAAACAGCAGGGACAGGGATCATTCCCGAACTTGTAATCGTGTTTTGCTTCCTTTCGTTGAAATTGAACATCGTTCCCGTTACTGACCAGCCATACATTAATCGTCTCTTTTACAAGTGAAATGAAAATTGTTTGTGTGGAAACCAAAGGTGCTACGTTAGGTTCTGATGTCCTGGGCGGAGGAAATTCCATCTGATATTTTTGCTTCATGTAATCTAATAAGATCTGTGCTCTTCCTTGATCAACAACACACAAAGCCTCGCCAAAGTTTGAAAGTTTCAGCAAAGTTCTGCTCAGTGCATCGTACTCAATCTGACGAGCATTTCGTATGCATATTTTGTGAGCATCTTCAGCCTTGATAATGTCCCTCGCATCATTTACGAGCTTTAAAGCGGACCGATAATGATCCAAGGCTTCATGTGGGAGATTGAAGCTTTCCATAGTACGGCCAAGGAGAATATTCGCCATTCTCTCGCAACATTTTTTTCCTTCTTCTTTTGCAAAGGCAAGACTTTTCATACCGTAGTTAACAGCTTCCTTGAAATTATTGAGTCCAAGATAGGCCTCACCCAAATTTTGGTAGGCATATCCTTCTGTCTCTAATACCTCTTCTTCAGCAGTGCTAAGAAATTGGCCAAAGAATTCGATGGCTCTCATAAAATCTCTTCGCAGCAGATGAGCCTGGCCAAGACCTAAATAGGACTTTGCCTCTGCTTTCCTATTCTTGATTTCTTTAGCAATGGAAAGTTCTCTGTCAAAGTACGCTTTGGCTGTGCTGAACTTACCGAGGATGTTATAAAGAGACCCAAGGTTGTAGTAAGCGTCTTGTTCACCATCGCGGTCCCCTACGGCTTTGGCGATGTCAAGTTGTTGCATGAAGTTCTCTCTTGCTTTTTCATAATCGTTGACATGAAATCGATAAGTTTCGCCCAAGCAACTTTTAACTTTTACTTCCGCAACTTTATCCCCAATATTTTTGGCAATGATCAGACTTTGCTCCGCGCACCATATGGCTTGTTTATAATCACTGAGGACGCGATAACAATGTCCAAGCTGAAGGTTTGCCTTTCCCTCTCCCACTCTGTCCCCAAGTTCTTTTGAGATAACAAGGTACTTGTTGTAGTGTTCGATGGCTTGTTTATAATCACTGAATTTATCATAGAAATGGCCAAGGGCGTGGTTTGCATGTCCCTCTCCATCTCGGTCTCCTAGTTCTTTGGAGATAGCAAGGTACTTGTTGTGGTGTTCTACGGCTTGTTTATAATCACTGAGTTTATTATAGCATAGGCCAAGGCGGTGGTTTGCATGTCCCTCTCCATCTCGGTCTCCTAGTTCTTTGGAGATAACAAGGTACTTATTGTGGTGTTCTACGGCTTGTTTATAATCACGGAGTTCATAATAGTATCGGCCAAGGTCGTCGTTTGCATGTCCCTCTCCACCTCGGTCTCCTAGTTCCCTGGAGATAACAAGGTACTTGTTCAAGTGTTCTACGACTTGTTTATAATCACTGAGTTTATAATAGCATTGGCCAAGGTCGTGGTTTGCACGTCCCTCTCTATCTCTGTCTCCAAGTTCTTTTGAAATAAAAAGGAATTTGTTGAGGTGCGCCATGGCTTTTTTGTAATCAGCTATGGGCAACTCTCTCAACTCTTTGAAGATAATAAGGCATTTGTTAAAGTGTTCGATGGCTTGTTTGTAATCACTGAGTGCATGATAGCATCTTCCAAGGCTGTAGTTTGCACGTCCCTCTCCACCTCGGTCTCCTAGTTCGTTGGAGATAACAAGGTACTTGTTAAAGTGTTCTGCGGCTTGTTTATAATCAGTGAATGCATGATAGCATCGGCCAAGGTGATGGTTTGCACGTCCCTCTCCACCTCGGTCTCCTAGTTCTTTGGAGATAACAAGGTACTTGTTAAAGTGTTCTACGGCTTGTTTATAATCACTGAGTTCATAATAGCATTGGCCAAGGTCGTGGTTTGCACGTCCCTCTCCATCTCGGTCTCCTAGTTCTTTGGAGATAACAAGGTACTTTTTGAGGTGTTCTACGGCTTGTTTATAATCACTGAGTTCATAATAGCATTTGCCAAGGTCGCGGTTTGCATTTCCCTCTCCACCTAGGTTTCCTAGTTCTTTGGAGATAGCAAGGTAGTTGTTGTGGTGTTCTACGGCTTGTTTATAATCACTGAGTGCATGATAGCATCGGCCAAGGTGATGGTTTGCATGTCCCTCTCCATCTCGGTTTCCTAGTTCTTTGGAGATAAGAAGGTACTTGTTGTGGTGTTCTACGGCTTGTTTATAATCACTGAGTGCATAGTAAGCATCTCCAAGATCCCACGAGACTTCGCCTTCGTAAGCTCTGTCGCGTTCTTGTTGGGCAATCCTTAAACTGTGTATAAAGTTTTCTATCGCTCTTTTAGTATCATCAACCTCGTTGTACACTTCGCCAAGATTTTTGTAAGCGAACATTTCTTCCCTTGCGTCGCCATCGAGTTTCGCATTGACAAGATCTTGCTTTCGTTGCTCTAGCAGGTCAGACTTTTTTTCTGCCATGTTTCAATGTGCTTCTTATCCAGTATAAAACTAAGAGTAAAAATATGACAAAGTACAGTGAGTACGTTTTTGGAACAGATATCAGCTTTTCCATAAAATTGGCCTACAGCACACGTGTGGTGTGAATAATTAATTCGGTTCTGTCAAATTTTACTCGTATACATATGACCGGTGCCCTCACATAGGAACGTAATGTAAAATGATATGGTATATAAGTATCCAGTGGAGCCTTGAGCTTCCTGATCATGTCGTGGATCATCGAAAGCTCGAAGCCTTTTTTTAATATTTTGTGATCATTATTTTATTTTTACAGTAGCTCAAAACCTCACTGGAAACTCTTATTATCACCATTTTAAAATTCTTCTGAAGGACAATATGAAACGATCAATACTGAACGTCATAAATTATGTAATTATGACGTCACAATGTGCGCGATGTTCTTCTGAGATTCACAAATAAAGAAAACAGGTTTCTTGACCATCGTGATACTACGTCGTTATTACAACAATAGTTGTAACATTGGTGCCGTGACTAGGATGACAGAAGATATAAACAAAATTAAATCGATCCGAGCAGCCTACAAAGGACACTGTACACAAGATTTTAACAAGGCAGAAAAACTCGTATCTTTAAAGAGTTCAGATCACGCTGAATTGGAGGCACTTGTGGACAGACTCACACGAAGAGCTGGGGAAATAGCGCAGATGGATGCTAAAATTGTGATGTCTTTGGAGACAGAGGAAGACATTCTAAAAGACACAGAATCAGCCCTATTGTTTTAAGACAATATAACGGACTAGCGATTCAAAATTAAACAATTTCTCAAGAGTAAACAAGAAACACCGGTGAGTCAGTACCATCATAGTAGTTTCAAACAAGCATCAACGCCCCGAATGCTTATCAATTTACCCAAGATAAACATCAAATCCTTTGGAGGTGATCCACTTGAATGGCTCACATTCTGTGATAACTTTAGTGCAGCTATCGATAAAAATCTTGAACTAAGTGATGTTGGAAAAATGAATTATCTAAATGGAATGCTTAAAGGAGAAGCAGCGCGCGCTATCTCCGGGCTGCCATTGACTGAAGAAAATTATAGAAAGGCAACTGAGCTATTAAAAGATCGCTTTGGCAAAACCCAAAGTTTGACCAACTATTACATGGAATCATTAGCCAAGATCCACGCGCCATCAAGTGACACAAAAAATCTGAGGAAATTTGACGATCTATGCGAAGCCAATATTCGTGGCTTAGAAACACTTGGAGTAATGACCGAATCATATGGAAGTTTGCTAATTCTCATACTCCTAAAGAAAATGCCCGAAGACATACGCCGCTTAATATTCAAAGCGGATCCTTTGGCAGATAGCTCCCTGGACAGATAGAGGGTAGCCATACGACAAGAAATTGAAACACGAGAGAATGGCCACATATCCTCTCTAGAATTCTCTCTAGAATTCCTTGGACGAAGAATTATTCGTACCAACCGCTGGCGCTCTACTAACCAATGCTCAGCAAAAACAAAGATTTCTCAACGGAAAACCGAAAGTATCACGACCATGCACTTACGGCGCGGAAACACGCCGCCCAGAGAAATGTGACAAAATTACATCAGTAGAGGAACGGCGATCTATCCTTCAACGCCAACAAAGATGTCTCAACTGACTCAAACACACGAAAATTCAATGCTACTCAAAAGGTCGATGTGTGAAATGTAAGAAGAAACACCATACTTCAATTTGCGGAGAAAAACAAAGAAATCCAACACAAAGCTCATCATATAAAATGAAAGAAAGCAAAAATTCAAATAGTAGTCAGTCACCTATAAATACCATAGCCAAGAATTCAACCCACATGGGAGGAACGCATTCCTTTCATCCTACAAATCATATCCTGATGCAATCCGCCATCACAAAGATAAGAGCCGGTAAACAATATCGTCAAGCTCGCATCCTGTTCAATACGGGATCACAAAGAACCTTTATTAATCTGGCCTAGATTCTTGTGGCTAAAAGACATTAACAAATCCGTTAACAGTGCGGATTATTTGGAAGCTTGCAGATTTTGCCGCGTTCTATTTGGAGCAGGGCTCTCAACCCTCTCTACTAAACGCAACAATACGATATCACCTCAAAGAAAAAGAGAACTGGATAAAGCCTTAGAATATTATTCCTTGTCGCGAAGTTATCTACAAGAAGCAGGCGTGGATCTTCGACAGCGGACCTCTAATTCAACCGCTTTAAATCGCAGAGCACAAGAAAATAATGTATATGCAGCTCAAACGACAAAAATCCTAGAACTGACGTGGAATTCAACAAATGACATGCTATCCCTTTCACTCGAAAAAATGATCAGAAAATCAGAAGCTATCACAAAACTTACTAAGAGATCCACGATCAGCTTTGAGTCAAAATTGTTTGACCCCCTGGGATATGTTGAACCCATTACAGTTAAAGCAAAGATCATGATCCAGGATCAATGGAAACAAAACTTAAGCTGGGATGAGGATGTTCCAAGCGAACATAAGGACCAATGGCTAAACTGGATCAGCGATATCAGCAATTTGACATCGATTGAAATACCCAGACCATACTTCTTCACAAGCATTTCTAAAAGACAACTTCATATATTCTGTGACAGCAGTCAATTAGCTTACGGAGCAGTAGCTTACCTAAGAGGAATGTCAGGAGCTGAAATATACACTGCGTTCACAATGGCTAAAACCAGAGTTGCACCCATTAAAACACAGACCCTTCCACGACACAGGTCCTCTTTATGTTCGCGACCAAGGAAATAAAACTTCATCTAAAGTTTATATTTGTCTATTCACTTGTGCCGCTGTACGAGCCTTACATCTCGAGTTAGTGGAAGATCAGACAACCCATGCCTTTCTTAGGGCATTCAGAAGATTTATCAGTCGACGAGGAGTTCCCGAATGTATCATTTCTGAGAATGCAAAAACCTTCAAAGCTGGAGCTCAAGAACTCCAAACGATGAAAAACCAAGTCCTCAAGCCAAATGCATCACAACAGTTCCTCGCCAACCATAACATCACATGGAAATTCATAACAGAACGAGCCCCGTGGTGGGGAGGATTCTACGAAAGACTTGTTGGACTAGTGAAAAGATGTCTAAAAAATACTATAGGCAAATGAATAAAGGGGTAAGTTTCTAAAGAAACTGTGGTGCTGCGTCGGTGGGAGAGTATAGCAGGTAATTTAGTGTTAACAACTGGGTTGAAAACGTAAATTAGCCACCGTAAAGGGTAAAAAAGCTGACGTTTCGAGCGTTAGCCCTTCGTCAGAGCGATTGATTTAATCAATCGATTTAATCGCTCTGACGAAGGGCTAACGCTCGAAACGTCAGCTTTTTTACCCTTTACGGTGGCTAATTTACGTTTTCAACCCAGTTGTTAACACTAAATTACCTACTATAGGCAAAGCCTATCTGAACATGATTTAACTCAGTAAACACAATACTCATTGAGGTAGAGGCAGTGTTAAACAGCCGTCCTTTGACATATCCTTACGTGGATATTAACGATGCCTCTCCTTTGACCCCATCACATTTCTTATGTGGACACCGTCTTCTGACATTACCAGACACAAGGGTTAGCGTCAAAGAATCAGATCCAGACTATATCCCAACTGGTATTTCAACAAAAGAGCTGACGAAGAGAGCAAAGTATCACGAGATAATGATACAGGCCTTCTGGACTCGATGGCAAAAGGAATATTTGACAAGTCTGCGTGAATATAACTCTTATCAAAAGAAAACATCAAACAAGACAGCAGTTGCTTTAGGAGACGTTGTTCTCATACATGAAATGTACCACGTAATCAGTGGAAAATAGGTGTCGTTACTGATTTACATAAAGGGAAAGACGGATTAGTCAGATCTGTATCTTTAAGAATAAGCTCTGGTAGTGAACTATTAAGACCTATAGAGAAGCTTTATCCACTGGAAGTGTCGAGCGAGAACAGTGCACAAGATATTGAAAAGGAAGACAAAGAAGCTATAGCCGATAAACAACGTCCCCCAGTACGACTTGCCGCTCAGAAGGCAATTCATAGAATCCGGGAACAATCAGAAATGAATACTTGACATGAACGATATCAGATTCATCACAATTCTATTATTAAACATTTATCCTTTGCTAATCATTCCATACTGTTTCTTATCTAATCGGCCCGGGAGAGTGTCATAAATTATGTAATTATGACGTCACAATGTGCGCGATGTTCTAAGATTTACAAATAAAGAAAACAGGTTTCTTGACCACCGTGATATTACGTCGTTACAATAGTTGTAACACTGAATCAGTTCTCTAGTTATTACTTACCAAGAATTGAATGCCTTGAAATAAAACTCCGGTCGGAGAGCTGCTTCCTCTGAATTTTAACTCGGACCAGTCAACAATAAATCCACCAGTCACAGATTCAATACAGCTTCTTCTCGCGTTATCACCATTTTATAATGTCGATGTCGGAAAATGAAAGACTTAGTTTTGACTAAAAATGACATTTGTTCTTATTTGCATGGGTTTATTTACATTCTTTAAATTCAGTTTCTTGCCGATAGCGTTTCCTGATACGATTGTAATGATTTTATTATAAAACGTGTTTTTTCATGTTTATTACTGGCTCCAGCTTTTGCATTGCACAAGTTGGAGTATTTTCAAGATCTTCAAGTTCAAGTTTAGGAATTTCGGCCTGACAATTCTCGCTCTCGTGCAACTACAACCAGAAAATGTTCATACGTATAATAGAAACTAGGAAAATGATAGAACTAGGAAACTTTACTGAACAAAAGAATCAAGTTTTACACCGGCGAGTCATATGTTTTTTATGTATAGAAATGAGATACTTCCCTTCACTTTTAATTGTCGTGATGGAGAGAAATACAAATTTAATGGCACGTGGTTTGATCACTACGAAAACTGAATAACGCGGGCAAAATTTCCAGAAAATGGAAATTTAATTTCTTGCTCGAAGGAGGAAACGTGGAAGGTTAAAACTTTTCGTAAGCTGTTACAGTATCCTCCACAACCCAACCCCATATTTTTGTTTCTCCTGTTTTGCCTTTCACAAAGTGATGACAAACAACTCCGATCCTCAGAAATGATTGCCAAGTAAATTCTCTTGGTAATACTTATACATTAACTAGCAAAAACGTGACGAGAAGAAACACTTTCATCAGCCTAACGATGTTCTCTTGATCAGACACCAAATTCTTGATTCGTGATTTACAAGGATTTTGTGATAGCTAGAAAGGAGAATTCAAATAAAATCAAGCAAAAGTGTTCAGAGAGTAGTAACTCGACGACTTTATGAGCTGCATGTAAAACGCTTATAAATTGTGACGGACAAACTACGTCACAGAAATCTTTAAAATAGGGTTGGATAAAACCTAAAATGAATACAATGGTGCTCTTATAAAATCGGATTGTTCAGGAAACTTATTTTCATTTTCAGTTGGATTCAAAACACAAAGCTTATTTTTTATCAGATCGAGATTGAACGCTTACTCGACCCTTGCTTTGATCAAGCAATTAATTACAGCTATACAGATTGACTGATATAGGTTGGAGAGACTTATAACAGTTTTACACTTCAGATAAGAGTGTAAATATAGCACGCCTCATGGTGATTCTGAATCATTGAAAATGTCAGTCACGCTCAAATTTGGACAGTTGATGAAACTGATCAGGAAAACCTTAGAAATCTAATGATGTCACGGACACCTAGTCACGAAAGTAATGGAGCTGTCACGCGATCGTCCTTCAACTGACCAGCACTTGCGCCCGCGAATTTGAATTTATAAATTTTGTTTGAAATCGAAACCTTCTAGACCATGCGAGGTAAAATTCATGCAGAAAATTCTGATGTATATGGATGAAGAAATAACGGGAAAGCTCTAACGTCTCTAAAGCGGCTAAGAGCTCGGCTATGCATAATATTTACCCAAGATGATGAACAAGATCGCGGTTTTGATTTTTGGTTTGGGGTTTCTGTTTTATCGCATGCAAGTTTATTTTATTGTTCGCGAAGAAAAAGCTGAATTGCATTCTTGGTTAGAGCAGCACGATCTTCTGGATTATGAGGCTAAATTGCACAAATTTGGTATGTGTGATAGTTAGTTCCTTACATTTAAGTACTGTGCAATGTAATTTGTAATTACTTCATGAGTCATAATCGAATTTCTCTAAATAACATCTCAAACATAATAATTAAGAGAACTCCCCACAGTTTACCATGATCCAGTACATGGCAAGGACTTACGATGGTAATATTAAGTATTTACAGTTAAAAATATATCTTATAGAGTTATTTATAGGTGAGGCTTTCCCCCTCTTTGTTTTTGCCTTTATCACATTCAATTCTTCTGCAACATAAATAATGAATAACTTCTGTCAGTATATGATATTGTTTGATAATTTATAGCATATAACGTAGCCTATACGATTCGAAAAAACAAGCTATAATGATAGGGTGCTGGTTGGTTTCTTAGTGGGGACATACGTAATTTCAAACTTGAAATGAGTCGCCTATTGGCGACCAGAGTTAAAATTCTGGTGACAATCAGTAAATTTTTAGTTGATTGCAATTTGGACCCTGATATCGTAATCTTTTAAAGGTATTTTTCTGTGTTGTTTATAAATGATGACATTTTTCTTTTAGGTATTCTTACTAAAGCCAAGTTTGCAATCCTTGATGCTAAAAGGTTTCTAACAAGACATGGATCATTTTGGGGAGTTTTTACATTTACATCTGAGAAGGAAAAACTAGAGCAGGCTGTACAGAAAACCAGACTTGAACTACAACTTCTGTCTTGGCTACAACAAATTCATTTGGATACCTATTACTCAAAACTTTTGTAGCAACTGGGATAAACAGTGTGGATAGATTGATAAAAAACCACAAATCTGATTTGTTGAGAAAGATTGTTACTTATGAGGATTTTAAAAAGTTTCAAGAAGCAGTTGAAAAGCAACAAGGTCACTTTGTAGATTCTCCTCCTTTGAGGGGTGTATTAATGTTGTTTTCTTTTTCTTGGTGGAGCATAAAATTTGTAGGTAAGTTTTTTTCTATGTTGCAAAAGAGAATGAATCCTCCCTTTTGTCACCTACTTATTTTGCACTGAAAATTGGCAGAACTTTTATTTGGGAGTTTTTTTTTTTGTTTATCAGGAGCATTTTTTTGTCAAAAGAGACAACTGAAATTACATCTGAAAACTATTTCTTTTTTTCCAATTCATGGTCAAGCAGTAGTAATGGTATATCAAAATGGAAATGCTACATTCTCAGCTTGTATTACTTGAGATGTTGAGTTGCAGCACACTCTAAGTCTTAGTGACAGAGAACTCATAACGATCAGAGTCCAAAGGACAAACAAATGAACATGATGGAGTAAACAGCTTACTCCTTTGGAGCTATAATTGCACCAGAGATGGCAAATCTTAGGTTTTTCCCTTTTTTATTTCTGGATTTTTTTGCAGAAACTAACTTTTGTGGATCAATGACAATCTAAGGATTTGCAAAAATTAAATCTACAAACTCTTGATGTTGATACTTCTCTGAAGAACACTGGTTTCCCCTGAGTTAGACAAGATGAATTTCCAAGAAGAGTGAACTACTCAGTTCACTTACATTACTAAGTCATAATTTGATAAGAACTTTCCTTACCATGAGACAATTACTTAAATGGTAATTTGTGCTTAGGTGTAAAAAATATTTAAAATCTTTTTTCCCCAAGGAGAGGAAAGGCCTGAACCTTTTTGTTACCATTTGGGAAACTTATTAGTTTTTTCCATATTTAACAGAACCCAAATGATTTAAGGTTGTTAGGATGGGTGACTAATAAAATGACTATATTTCCATTTATAGGTAGAGTGCTTCTTGTCATGGTTGGCAGCATAGCACTCTTGGTATGTCTCAGTGTTGTATTCTCTAGAATTAAATCCAGAAGTCAGCAACACAAGTCTAGTTTCTTTGGATATGTTCTTGGCTTAGCCCTTGAGCCTTCATTTACAAAAGTTATTTGGGAGTGGGAAGATCCCCATATTGTGGGTGAATCAATGTCATTTATCCTCAAGGTATTTGTTGAAATTGTATCATCATCATCGTTTTTTTATTTGCCTTATTTACACAATACAAAAAAATTATTTATAGCAGTCATAGCTAGAAGGCAAGGAGACCCAGGAAGCCACCGGGCTAATGAGAGAGCCCCCTCATTTACATTAATAAATAAAGTAAAGAAAAAGTACTGCAAATGTGTGCCTAGGCCAATTCAGTGATTATTTAAGTAAAAACTCTTGCATTTTTGTCTTAAAGCTAAGAAGGTTTGACAAACAAGTGACTGAAACAGGAAGAGAGTTCCAAATTTTAGGACTTTGATAGAGAATTGTAAATTGCTTGAGATTTGTACAGCACAAATGTGTTCGATAATTGCTAGCTGTTCAGGTACCATAGTTGTGAATTTGGCTATTCGTTACAAAAAGATTGAGAAGCAATGGAGGCAATAAGTTATTTCTATAATAAAAACATAAATTTGGCAATTTCAAATGTATTGATATGGAAAATAAAGGAGCAGAATGGGCTTGATAGTCTGAGTTGGTGATAGCCCACACAGCTCGCTTTTGCAAGTAATAAATTCTATTTAAGTTAGATATGTATATGGACGACCAGGCACAGTTACAATAGACGATATAAGGATAAATTAAGGTGTAGTACAAAGTGAGTTTGGTTGTAGAGGATAGGAGAAAGCGAGACCTGAATATAATACCTATTGATTTATCAATTTTTTTTTGGTAATATATTTAAAAGAGTTAGTTTAATGAGATTTATATTTCCAGTCTTGCTTTGTGGTGTCTATGACAGGCCTCCATGTTGTGAGTGTTTTTTTTTTCAATCGCAAGTAAGTTTAATGTCTTTTGTAAAGCGAGCTGGCAAGAGGTCTGTACAGAATCTGACATTAATATTATCAGTGCTAGATCACTTGTAGACCTCTCAAAAGCTGCTGTTGTGCAAGACCTTGTACTTTCATGGAGTCATGCAACTTGAAATCATTCTGTGATATAGCTGTCTAGCTACTTACTGGGTGTGTTACACATTTGTGAAGTGGTTATACTATGGTACATTATTCAATAATTCATTGCCATGTCAGACTAGCCAAGCACTTTTTTTTAATTCATATTTTGCACTTGATAAGTTTATTACTCAGAGATCAGCTGAATTAAGTAAGAAAAACTCTTATAGTAGAGGTGAAAGGAGAAAGAAGAACTACATTAGACTGGGAAATTATTACTAACTATTGCCTTGTCTGTTTTCTTTTAGTTTTACCGAATGAATGCCACTCCATATTCTGTATCAAAAGAAGATTACATCCTAGTTGAAATAATGCACAACAACAACTTCATTGTGTCATCACGGGAATATGGTGGTGAAAAATGGAGAGATGGGAATGCCATGAGAGTTTCCTTTACTGTCCGAGAGGCTGGAGCCTATAAAATATCTGTTCTGGTGAAGGGAAAACCAATCAGGGACAGTCCATTTACAAAAACATTTTTACCAGGTTCTGTATCCTTAGATAAATTAACTAAAAGGGTGTTTTTGGGCATGGGAGAAGCTGCAGCAATATGTTGATATGCTGGGCTCTGGATTGAAATGTCCAGATTCTAATGCTACAGTGGTTATTGGGTTCTGTGTGTGGAGCATGATTCTCTCTGACAGTGCCTCTGTCCACCTAAGAGGTAGTTAGATACTGTCCAGAAAATGTGACAAATTTAAGGGGTAGTCAATAGTACTCTTCCTCTTTGTTCATTGGATTCTAAATTGGTTTGCAATTGCATTTAATTTGTGATGTTACTAATTGACAGGTGTGGTTGATCCATCCAAATGCAGTATTCTAGAAGGCAGCTCACTGCTTGAGGTGCAACAAGGGATATATACTCCTCTCACTGTTAAGGCTCGTGACAAGTTTGGGAATGTCTGTCCTCTTTCAGTTCAAGATGTTCACTCCTACTGTGTGGAAATAACTGAGGTAGGAGACAGAATTGCCACTTGAGTGTAAGTACTTAAGTTACAACTCATATTTATAGGTTAGATAGATGGCATTTGTGAAAAACAGGCTTTTAGTTGGTGAATAATTTGGCAATATATACACTGTTAGAGTAGAAAGTAATTTGTTTTAGCATAGATATGAATTTTTTGATTGTATAAATGTTAGTAGCTAGTGATATAGCTGTCTAGCTACTTACTGGGTATGTTACACATTTTTGAAGTGGTTATACTGTGGTGGTGAATAATTTGGCAATATATACACTGTTAGAGTAGAAAGTAATTTGTTTTAGCATAGATATGAATTTTTTGATTGTATAAATGTTAGTAGCGTGGTGAATTTTTTAATGTGCATAAAGCTCCTAGATTTATCTCTACAAGTTGACACATGTTTATATTTTAATTGTTTTGTCAGATTGGAAGCAGTGAAAAGACAGACCCTGAACTTGTGATTCTACCAGATGGATTTGACAAGAATAATGTCCTCCACATAAAGCTGGATGATGAAGGATGTTTCAATGCAGTTGTTAAATATAATGGAGTTACACTGAATCAAGGAAAGCTTAATGTCATTTCCCTCAATCGTAAGAGCAAAATATGTGTTTGCTATCTGTTTTGTTCAGTTTGTATAGTGTTGTAATAATTTATATCACACCATCTAAGAAATAAAAACAAGGATTACCTTGCATAGTCCTGCATTCAACTTTCAGAAATTTTTAAATGATTTGTTTAATGATGGCTGGGCTGCATGGCCAGCCATAATTAGATTGTATTGCAAGACAGCCAATTTACTGCTTTTCAAGATGTGTCACAGAATTTTCTTAAAAATTTATTTGTTTAGTGTTTTGAGAATTTGTTTTATCTCCTACTTTGTCATGTGATTAAGAGTGAGTGCAGTAGTTTGAAAAGGACCAATTCTTTTTCAGTTTGAGTCCCTCTCTGATACATTTAAAATCACCTGTTTCAGTATCCCTTGCTTGTGCTTTTTTTCATTCATTTTGTAGCAATTACAAATCAAAGAATTTTACATGAGGATTATTCCACACAGACTGTATGGATTTCGAGTTCGGCCCACAACAAAGGGGTTTTGATTGTGTTTTTTATCCTCTGTGACTTACAAGTGATATTTTGATAGCAACCATTTTTGTTCTTAAGTGGAAAGGCCTTTAAAAGAGTAAATCTTCTTTCTTACAACACTTTCAGGTTGAATCAAGATCCCTCTTTTCATCTCTCCACAAAAAGTTTTTTATTACTCTGCAAAACTTCTAAATTACTTAATGTATTTGTTTCACCATATTGATATTTAGAGGAACTTTTCTTGTTTATAATTGATTATGCAAAATACAGGAAACTAAATATTTTATGTACGCACTCCTCCCTCAGATTATTCTGCATCCCCCTGACCATAGAGTAGATTATCCAGCGTTTACTGTAGACGATGGTTCGCAGCCTCCAATCACTGCGATGTGCTAAGAAAGAAATGTATTGGTGGCGACCTTCTCAAGACTTTTGTTTACGAAAATAGGTCAGTTGAATAAATGATTCAAAAGAGCTATGTTGAACTGTTAATTTAATGTTAACAACAGAGTTGAAAACATAAATTAACCATGGTAGAGTCTAAAGGCTGACTTATTGAACATCACACTAAGGGCTAACGCTCAAAACATCAGCCCTGAAACTCTTTACGGTGGTAAATTTACATTTTCAACTCATTTTGTTAACACTTAATTACCTGTTATACTCTCCCACCAGTGCAGCACCACAGTTTCTTCAGAAACTTACCCCCTTTATTTATATGTAGAACTGTTGTTGATGATGTTGTTGTAGTCACAAAGTGCGAACTGTCTGTTCAGCCGAGGAAAGCTACAAAATGTTAGTTAGGTAAGATAAGAAAACATCAAAAAATAGAAAAAAAAAAACAAAACAGTGGCAGGGAGAAAATTGACCAGGATTGCAAATGATGAGTAGTAGAGCGCTTTTCTAATGAGTGACGTAAGTTTGAAATAATCACAAAGGCCAATCAGGAGAAAGGTTTAATATCACAATTAGCCCTTGAGAACTCAAAGTAAAACAGGTAAATGGCTGAAGCGCGGGAAAACGCGGGTGACCAAATTGCGATTGGTGGCAGTTTTTTATTTGATTAGTTGAGAAGTTGGCGCAATTTTTCAAGACCAATCGTAGAACAAAGTGAAGCAAAACCAACTCAATCCCAGATTAACTGGCTCGACAGTCAATTAAAAATTTCTTTATCTGTCTATCAACAAAGACATTTTTCCCAGTTTCCTTTGAAGCTGTTGTCTAATCTTGACCAGACTTTTTCACTATGAGCACCGCTCGGCCGCTAAATAACATATATACTTTCTTACAAAAAGGTGTAGTTCTGCAAATTCTTAAACATCTCATCTCTTACTTTTCTTTCTCTTGGGTATTTTTTGCAACTTTTTGTGAATATACTTGTGGCCTGAGTTGTCAGGGCTTAAAACGAGAAAAGAGCCTCAAAAATATTTTGTCTGATACAAAGATTTGGAACAATGGTCCATTTTACAGTTGCCTGCTTGGTGGCCAAGCCTTTTTGAACAGAAATGAGGCTAAGGTTGACCTTGTTATGGTACAAACGTTGCTACTTTTCAAATGTGAATTACTCTGTTATCGTTCTAACTGGATGTTGTATCCTCCTAATGCATATACTATGCCTTGGATTCGTACAGATAAGATTTACACACTGATCGACCATGTGCTTCTTCTTTTTTTACCTACTTCATATATGAGTACATGAAGCCTGTCTGCGCTCAGTACGTCATGTAATACATGACATCCCTCCTTTTCTTGAAGAAAGAAAACAATAGTCCTTAAGACTTAATCAAAACAAAACATGCGAATCTGAAAATTGGACGGAGAGCTGGTAATAACTAATTCGCTTAATTTCAACACGAGATTCACCGGTTCTAAGCAGTCCTTGTATCAAAACAACATTTAACATTTCGAATCAAAGTTCACTGTTTCAAACGAAGTTCAACATTTTAAAACAAAGTCTTTATATCTCCCAGGGAGTCTCCTCTGTCTCTGAGGTCTTCCACCTTTTGGTGTTGCTGGTGGGCTAGGTACTGTTGCTTGATCAACTGCTGCATTCTTACTAGCAGAGGTTGTACCAGATTTGCTTCCTGCACTTGCTTGTGCTAAAGGTGTGAGATGAGTTAGGGGTCTACTGGGAGGTGTTGTAGGCACTACTGGTGTAGATCCACTCATCACTTGATTTGGTACCACGGTAATTTCAGGTGTTGTCGGTACATCGACACTGACAGGTGGTTCTTCCGGATTGTCAGGGCTCACAAACTTCTTGACATGGGATGTATTCCTTGAATACTGCGTTCCACCTGGAGTTTCCACAACAACACTGTTACCGGTCTTGCTAACCACTTGGAATGGTACTGGATTAAATGGCGTGGAAAACTTGTCTCTTTTCTCTTGCCTCACCAGGACTTGATCACCAACTTGAACTTCTGATGGTTTTGCATTCATGGATTTATCAGCTATTACTTTGGTCTTTGCTTTCACTTCGGCATCTCTATCTCGAGTTTCCAGGTCCAAGTGATGGTCGGCACGTAGCTCTGGTAGCTTTCCTCTCATCTTTCTGTTAAACAATAATTCCGCAGGGCTCTTACCGGTTGTCGCGTGATCAATACCTCGGTATTTAGTCACATATCTTCTTAGCTCCTTCACCCAGTCTAATCCTTCGGCTTGGGCAATGCGGATCCTCTTCATCAGCGATGCATTTTGTCTCTCTACCTCCCCGTTGGCTTGAGGCCATTTTGGTGTGGTCTTGGTGTGAACAATTCCATTCTGCTTACAATATTCCCGGAATTCTTCGGAGCGGAATTGTGGACCATTGTCGGACTTTATGGTCAGAGGAAGGCCATGGCGGCTGAAAATCTCTTCCAGGTTGTCAATTACTTTCTCTGTGACGGTTGACATCATGATGGCGTACTCATAATAACGACTGTAGTAGTCCACAACAACAATGATTGAGTGTCCCGAAGGAAGTGGTCCTAGGAGGTCTATAGCTAGGTCTTGCCAAGGACCTTCTGGTAATGTCGTGGATCTCAATGGCTCAGGTGGGTCTGGGCGAGATACCAGTTGACATCCGTGACAGGACTTGCAGAATTTCTCTGCTGCCTTATCCATACGAGGCCACCACACCTTACTTCTTAAATTTTGCTTTGTTCCCACAATTCCTAGGTGTCCTTCATGGGCTAAGCTGATTGCCTGAGCTCTGAGTTTGTTTGGTAACACAATACGGGTACCTCTCAAGACTAGCTGTCCAATCACGCACAGTTCTCCTGCGGCTGGTGCATAGTTTTTGCACTTCTCAAATCTGCCAGTTTTGATTGCTTCTCTCAGGACTTTTAATTCTTCATCTGTTGCAGATGCTTCTTCGACTTCTCTCGTGGTTAATGCTTGGGGAGTGGCACTGATAGCTGCGAATCGGATGTACTCTTCTGCCCCATGTGGATGACTCGTCACTTTGTCTTGCTTAAGCAGGCGGGAAAGAGGATCAGCTATATTATTCTGCCCTGGAGTATATACAATTCGGAAGTCGTAGGGTTGTAACCGTATTGTCCACCGTTCGATGCGGGCACAGGGCTTGGAACGTGGCCCGTAGATGACCTCCAACGGTTTGTGGTCAGTTACCAGATCAAATTTCATGCCATAAATGTATGCATGATACCTCTCACATGCCCAAACGAGAGCGAGGGCTTCCTTTTCGGTCTGGGAGTACTTGCGCTCACACTCTGTCAAGCTGCGGCTTGCATAGCAAATTGGCACCCATGCTTCATTTTGGTTCTGTAGTAACACAGCTCCGAGGCCGACTGGACTGGCATCAGCTATTACTTTGGTTGCTGCGCCTTTGTTAAAATATGCAAGTGTTCCTGCGTCAGCCATGCTCTGTTTCAGAATCTTAAAAGCGGTTTTCTGCTCAGGTCCAAAGTGGAATGGAACAGCCTTTCTGGTCAAGCTCCTTAGTGGCTCAGTGATAGTAGCGAAGTGAGGAATAAACCTGCTGCTATAATTGGCCAATCCCAGGAAGCTTCTTACTTCGCTGACGGTGGCAGGTTCCCTTGTTTCTTGCAAGGCTCTGATTCTTTCTTCTGTTGGGCCAATCCCTTTTTCAGAGAGAAGAATTCCCATGAAAATCACTCTGTCCACATTGAATAGGCATTTGTCAGCATTGAGAGTTAAGCCATGCTGCTTGAGGCGTTCCATTGTCTTATATAGGCGTTGGTCATGAGTTGCCTGATCCGGGCCATGTACTATGATGTCGTCAGATATATTATCGACTCCTTCTATTCCAGCTAAAGCTGTGGATATCTCATGTTGGTACTGCTCACTCGCTGAACACACGCCAAATAATAGACGTTTGTACCTGTACAAGCCTTTGTGCGTCACAAAGGTGGTGATCTGTCGTGACTCTGAATTAAGTTCCAATTGGTGGTATCCCCACTTTAAGTCTAACTTGCTAAAGACTTTGGAACCATTCATATTGTGTAGCAGTTCATCTACAGTTGGTATTGGGTATCTGCCACGTACTATGGCCTTGTTCGCTTGTCTCATATCGATGCAGAGTCGTATGTCACCATCTGCCTTTGGTATGATCACTACTGGATTTACCCATGGTGTAGGCCCGTCTACTTCCTCTATAATATCACAATTCAACAACTCTTGAACCTTCTTTTCTACCTTCTCTTGCAGATTGAAAGGAATTCGCCTCAGGGGTTGGGCTACTGGTTTCACTGTTTCGTCTATGTGCAATGTTACTTGCTTGGACTTCAACTTTCCTATCCCACTAAACACTTCAGGGAATTTTTGCTGCAGCGTCTGTTTGCCTTCAGCAATTGTGGCAATGTCAACACCTATTTTCAGCACCCCCAACCTCATTGCGGTGTCTTTGCTTAAGAGTGGTATTCCCTTTCCTTTGATAACCAGGAATTCGGTCTGGACTCTTCCTCTGCCCACTAGTACCTCACATGTGAAGCTACCTTTTACTGGGAGGGGTTTGCTGGATGCATAAGCGTACAATTTTCTGTCAACGGGAGCTGCTTGTGATTTACACTTGATCTTTTTAGCCTTCAGATCTTCCCATGTACATTCATCGATAATGTTATTGGTGGCCCCAGAATCCACCAACATTTCCAATTCTACTCCACCCACAGACAATTTGAGCATATTTGACTGACCTTTATTGGTGACCCTGAATGCATAATCGACTTGCTCCCCATCGGGTTTTTGTTCTTCTTGCACCTGATTGACTCCTGGCTTCTTTGGTTTGGTTTTGCAGACACTAGCAAAGTGACCTTTCTTTTTACATTTTTTACATGTTTGACCTCTGGCAGGGCATTTCGGATCTCCACCAAGGTGACCACTCCACCCACAACGAGGACACTGACTGTCTCTGTTCTTGCTCTCTTTGTTTCTTTGTTGATCTTTTGGTCTCCCAGGTTTTTCATAGACCCTGTGTGCTTCTGTAGTCTGTTCACTCAAGCTAAGCTGAGACATTTGGTGTTCTACACTTTCACACTGTTCTGCAAGCTCTAATGTGCGTGCGAGAGTAAGTTCATCTCTTTCTTCAAGCAATTTACGTTTGACATAATCTGACCTGCATTTGCATAAAATCGCATCTCTTATCTGATTGTCAAAGTCTGCCCCAAAATTACAGTCTTTCCCTTCTTTTCTCAGTCGGGTTACAAACTGCAAAACGGTCTCACCTGGCTGTTGTTGGAGTCGGTGAAATTTTTGACGCGCAAAAGCGGAGTTAACTTTGGGGAGAAAATAGCCATTCAGTGCTGTTACAGCGGCGGCGTAGTCCGTTGCTTCGCCGGTGTTCGCGAGAGTAGAGAAAATTTCTTGCACATCTTGTCCCGCTAAATGGAGTAGCATAGCTCTTCTTCGTTGTCTGGTTGTTGCATTTGTACCTTCAGTGATAATCAGACCTTTGCCATCGGCAAACAATTCAAAAGATGTGAACCATCGCGTCCAGCGTGGTCCTAACGTGGCAGGTTCCGAGTGACAATCGAACTTAGGAATCCCATCCTCGTCGCCAATGTTGTATCCTCCTAATGCATATACTATGCCTTGGATTCGTACAGATAAGATTTACACACTGATCGACCATGTGCTTCTTCTTTTTTTACCTACTTCATATATGAGTACATGAAGCCTGTCTGCGCTCAGTACGTCATGTAATACATGACACTGGATACTGGTCTCTATCACAATATGGTTACCTTTAATATCTCAGTCTCCAAATCAAAGGCTTGGCAACTAAATACACAACTGTAAAATGGCCTATTGTAACAAGCGAAGAGCAAATAAAAAAGGCTGTGTATATTTCGCGCATCCAAAGCTCAGATTTCCCAATTTTCGGAGTCCAGATGCTCTACCATCTGAGCTCAGGACAACATTTAGTTGAGATAGGCTGTAAGTTGGAATCATATGGGAACGGATTCCAGCATGCTGCTCGCATCAGTGTCGTCGAAATCCTTTTTGGAGATGTCAAGTAAAGTGGTAACATACTTATAGATTGGCTTTTTAAACAGTTCTTATCAGCAGAAGTCAATTTTTTTTGTCAATCCTTAGTTGGAGGAGTTGAAACCAGGTGGAGCTCAGATACTAGTCACAGAATCAAACAAGAAAGAATATCTGGACTTATCGGCTCAATATCGTCTTGCGACCTCTGTTAAACAGGAGATTGAAGCTTTGTGGAAGGTGTGATTAAAAAGGACTCTGCGCTTCGTCATTAAGTATTTTTTCAGGATACCCATGGTCTGTCAGTCCACTCCATTCTCTGCGTGGTATTTTCAATAGTCGTTTGTGCACCCACTTTGCTTAGGGTCTCTCCTCTTCCTTGGGCAGGAAGAAGGAGGGAATCTGGGAAGGAGGTTGATTATGCAAATTCCAGAGGCTAAAAGAAGAAAGAAAAATATCAACTGGGGGACATCTTTCAGTGATTTTACATCAATTTTATGTTCTTAGTTCTGATAAAGTCAGACATTAACGGCAGACAATAAGGAGAGCTGATATTAAGTTGATAGTGAGGAAGTGTTAATGAAGGTGTGTCGCCAAACAATGGTAACACAAATTAAGGACTGCATTTCTCGCAGAGGTCAAACATTTATCTCAACATGGTCTTCCTGAAACCATGGATGATAAATATGATTCTGGCACAGGGGCAGCTGCTTGGTCAGCAAGAGTAGATGGTAAGGAAAATAAGAAAGAAACATCGCAGCAAAGTAATAGAAAGAAATCTTAGACAAGAAAAGGGTGAGCAAAAAAGAAATTGATTGAACGTGAGGGAATAGAGGATTGGTCTGACAATGATGATTATTACGATGATGTTGATGAGCTGTATGATGACGATGTGGATGATGATATGGAGGATGATGAAACTATGGATGATGATGTTTTGAGTGAGAAAGGTTTAAATGATGAAGAAACTGATAGTATTGATTCATGGAAAATGACAGAGAAGCCTTTGGATGAATCAGAAGATTTTGATGATGAGTATGATGATGATAAACTTAAAGAACAAGAAGATTTGCAGGAGGAGATCAAACAGCTCAAAGGTAGATATGAAAACTCTGCTTTATTTTCTGGTATGTTTAAGTTAATGTAATTGTTTGCTTAGGACTTCTCTCAGGTTGTATTTTTGTCCTAAGTTTGTCACATGCTAAGCTTTATTTTATAGTACAATCTAACCTGTTTTAAGCAACACCATATTAAATGGTCACCCTGTATTAGGTAGTCAGTTTTTTAAGTCTCTGATTTGTTTTCCTTTATTACTGTAATGTCAACCTCTGTTAAGTGGCTACCTCCATCGAGAGGTTGTGGTTACCTTTAACTAAGTCCTAATGGCCCGTTTGTATTGTCCTCCAGCTCTATTGAACTGTAATGTAACCCAGTAACTCCTAGAAATGGTTAACTTCAGCCTATAATCTCCATACATTGTCCAGCAAACTGGTAACAAGAATACCCAAACTTATCAAGTTGACAGAAGTTGTTGTCTTGATCCAACACCAAATTGTCGTAACCAATTAACAAGGAAATATGTAACAGCAAGTGGGGAGAATTAACAATCAGATCTTGGAAAGTTAAAGGGTTAAGCAGAACCACTCAAATAAAACTAAGAAAAATCCTTCAAGTCAAATTATTTCCATGTTTTCTCTCATGAAAACCATGTTAGTACTTTGAGTTCAAATGTCTTCTACACATGGCAGATTATCTTTCTTCTTAGGATTGTAAGGACAAAAATGAGTTTTTGATTGCATTTCACGGCCACTACAGTAAAATGTGGATCCTTAATGTTGTGGTGAAACTGTATTAACTCTTTCCACCCTAACATCAAAATGCATTTTCTCCTTACTGTTTTCGATACAATTTTTAAGGTGCCGATGAGGAAAATATGTTTATCAATCAAGAAAATATTTAGTTGGTGATTGTTTCCTTTATTCTCATGACCTTCATGTGTGATACAGGGGTTATACTGTTGGGAGAAATTAGATGCTTGTCACTCTCAGGTGTGTAAGGGTTAAGTGGTCACCCTGCCTTTGGCTGTACATGACCACCTAATACAGGTTTGACTGTAATTCACAGTATGTTTAATTTTATCATGCTTGTTATAATTACTTATGTTTTCTGAAGGATGGACACAGGAGAAAAACAATTTATTTTGCCAACATTTACATCTATGTTATCAACAGTTTCCAGGGTTGAAATAAAGTTACCTCACTGTAATGTAATTGGAAATGGTTCCAGTCTGACTCGTATGATCTTAACACATTGTGTGTTTTCCTTCCTTAGAACAAAACCAAGAAATAAAGAAAGAAAATCAAGAACTCAAAGGTTAGATTTTGCCTACAAATGTGGTTATTCATACTGCGGTGTGTATTTTCTCATTCAATTATGCTCAGGTCAAGTAAAAGAGTTGAGGGTAATGTGTGATCAAAATTGGTCAATGTGTAATAGCAACAAAACCATTTTAATGACCTATTACTCTGATGAAGTAACATTGTCAGTGTCTTGAAACCAGGTGACCACATCCTTTTATAAAGGCTAGGAAATTTGAAACATAGCACCTTCAATTAACCCTTTCACTCTCAGCATCTCACTAATGATTTTCCTTAGTGAGTACTATACAGTTGTTATAATGTGAATAATGAGAATTTGGTATTGAATCTGGTAATAATCCCCTAAATGATATTTGTCTTTATTCTTATCACTTTGCTTCTTGATACTGAAATTGAAATTGTGAGGAGAAATTCTGTTTTGGTCACTCATGGGAGGTAAAGGGTTAAAAGTCACTACAGAGTAGGAAAAAAATCACATTATATAATTATAGTACATGATCATTGTACCTGATGTTGGTCAACAGCTATTCAACTTTACTTCTTGTTCTATATTCCAAGTGCAATTCCAGTAAATAAAAACAGTTTTATGAAAATAGAAGTTTTTGTTATGTTTGCTTGATTAGAAGAGGTTGGCCACTTGCTTTACCAAGATGCCACAGCACTCCTAAACCAAACAAAACCAAACTACAAGAAGTATGTATGAACTGGACATTTATGTGTTGTCGATTTTAGTAATGTGTCTCTATGAACTTATACTCACCATTTATTGTTACAGAGCATATAGCTTACTGGAAGAAGCTGCCTTTCTTCACAACTTTACCAAGGCTCAAGAACTGGTTGCTCTATCCTATCTGGTTTGTATATACATCCTTTTATTAAAATACAATTGTGAAGTGGACTTTTGATGATAACTTGAAAGTAATCAGGCATCCTGTTATCAGTATATTTGAAACAGAATTTTGGGAATAGAAAACTTGGTATAACCACTTCTTTATATTACATTTTATTCTACACAAGTCAGAAACACATTATTCCTATACATGATTTGTTTTGGACAGTTTGGTGATCATCTTCCTCGCAACATTTCCAAAGCAGTGCTGATGTTGACAGACCTTGCCAACAAAGGCTCAGCTGTTGGCCAACAGGTAATGGCAATAAATTCCTGTATTCATTCAGTCCACTCCTTCATTGCTAGGGAACAGTGTGCATGTTGTAGTTCAATTTTTCCTTAATTGATTTTTTTAAGGAGAAAAGGATAATGAAAATCAAATTGGTTCAGAATGATTTAAACTAAGAAAAACTTATATGCTAACCACAACATATACATGTGGTGTGGTATGAAATTTTAAAATTGATTTGATTTGTTGCAGACTCTAGGATTCTTGTATGCTACTGGTATTGGTGTCAACTCTAGCCAGGCCAAGGCTCTTGTTTACTATATGTTTAGTGCATTAGGAGGAGACTTCAAAGCTCAAATGGCTCTGGTAAGATCTTTTGCCAACATTCTTCATAGACTCCTCTCTTTAAAGTTTATTATTATTATTATTATAATTATTATTATTGTTATTATTTTGGTATTTCCTTGTGTTTTACCCTCTTAATAGGATAATAGCACAAAGAAGACACAATAACAAGGGGATTGGAAACAACAAGTTTTGTTCACTTGCTTCCCACCTCAGGGGCCATTGTTTGATCTTTAAATCATTTGGATAGTTCTTGTTCTTACTCCAAGCATATTTTTCCAGGTCTTCTCGGTTTCCTCCTAATTAAAACAAATACTCCAAATTTCAGGTTGACAAGGAAGCAGCTCATAAGAAAATATGTTAGGTCACTTATAGTGACCAGAAATTTAAGAGTTTTTCTTTTTGCTATATTATTTTGTTGTAGGGTTATCGTTATTGGGCAGGGATAGGAGTAGCTGCTAATTGTGAGTCTGCACTGACTTATTACCGTAGAGTGTCCAACAAAGGTATGTTATGTAGACAAACTATATACTTAGGTCCTATTTAACCCTTGACTCCCAGATGGGATTATGTTGTACATTAAGTTTTCTTAGCAATTTCAATACAGTGTTGGTGGACATGCTTGTAGCTATCATTCAGAGGGTAATTTCTATAAATATAACACAGGAAAATTGATGCCATCTAGAAGGTGAATATCCCATCAGATCACTGTAGTTTAAGTTCTGTTGTAACCACAAGGCAGCTACCGTGTGTTCATGTAGGAAGTTTTTTTATAGTTGCAGAGGATGTCTCCCGTAACTGGTGGAGCTGCCACTCAAAGAATACGGCTTATAGATGAAGAAGAACAGGTGAATTGCATGCAGAATATGTTTTACTGCCCACTTAGAAACAGTTCTTGTTTATGGTTGATTTGGTTTTGTATTTGTGTGGGGCAGAGTTGTTGGCAATGAAGAAAGTAGCTCAAATAAGTGATTCTTAGAGAAAGACGTTTTTCGCCTTGTCACAAGTGTGGGTCAGAGGAAAAATTCTGAGTCCCCATGAGGAATCAAACCTCAGACCTTTGGATTCCATGCTCCAATGCTCTACCACTGAGCCACAGAGACTCTATGGCTAGTTCAAGATCTATTAGAAAGTTCATATGACACACATCCTGCATCATGCTAGGATCAACAAAGTCAATAGTGATTTTTAGTTGCTATGTTTCACTCCCTCATGATGACAGGAAAACTAAGACAATGACAGACTGAGACAAATCCCTAAAACACTGAGGTAACTCACTCAATTTATATTTGTGTTCTAAGGGTGGAAGCAGCTCAGTGCTAGATGAAGACCTCATTCAGTATTACCAGTTTCTTGCTGATAAAGGGGATGTACAGGCTCAGGTATGTTTCACTTGGACTCTCCTGCCAGAAAGCAGGTTTTTCATAAAGAATTATAGTAGAAAGAGTACAGTGTAATGTTTAAGAGGAAAATTCTTAATCTTTGAAGCAAAATAGCACAGGTTGCCCAAGGTTAGGGATATTTCTAATCAGCATTAATGTAACGATTCATTGTATGTATTCAAAGCTTTGTTCTATTTCTGCCCTTTGAGACAAATCAATGTCTCTCTTGGCTGATTTTCACCACACACAAACATTGCCTTATGGTGATACATGCAGTTGTGTTGGCATGCTGATAAGAAGGCTCTAAATATCTGCAAGTCTGGTATTCCACATTTCAGTAGCTACTTGCACCTTGGTGCACGAAGGCCAGGCATTTGTTCTGATTCAATAATTATTTCAGGAACAATAGAGTAGTAAAGATGTTTTTGACATATTTACATTTTCTGTATTTAAAAAAACATTTCTGTAGGTTGGCCTTGGTCAGTTACATTACCAAGGAGGGCGTGGAGTTGAAATGGATCATGCAGTAAGACTCTTCTTTATTATTTTTCTCTGAAATGTGGCATTTCGTTTTGGACTTAAAGTTACTTATTATGAAACCCTTTTGGTGAATTAACCAAAAAATGTTTTTTACCTTCAGAGAGCCTTCAGATACCTCCAGCAAGCTGCTGATGCAGGAAATTCAAATGCCATGGCCTACTTGGGAAAGGTATACAGTCATGCAGTTAATATCAGTTATTGTGATCTCAATGTACACAATGTCATAACCTTATCTTTGTTTTTATGCACCTATGATACACTCTCCATGAGAATTAAAGAGGCAAGTAGGCAAATTTTTACTGGAATATGATACACCATTTATTGTACTGTAATAAGGTAAGTTGTGGAAGTTAAGCAGGAGTGTGAATCAATCTAAGTCCCTCATGCCTTGTGAAACTCAAACCAGTTGTAAGTTTTTAGTTGCATGGTTTATTGCTGAGGGAACCTGATTTTTCATATGCGACTATCACTGTGCACACTTCTAGTATTAACGTTGGCCAAAATAACCTGTGTGGAGATGATTACCGTAGTGGACAATATACCCATAACTGGTTAGCATCTTATCTAAGGAGAGCTCAATGCTAATGGAAGTTTCATTTTCTACTTGCAGCAAATGTAGATGTAAATCACCAAATCACTTGTATTTTTCAGATGTATTCAGAGGGAAGTACTGCTGTCAAGCAAGACAACGAGACAGCTTTCCAGTGGTTCAAAAAAGCTGCAGATGCTGTAAGTGAATAATACCTGAAAGGTGATGTGTTTGTGAGGCTTCCAGATCTCTACAAATGAGAACTTTCTTATTCTTGTTTCCTTTTGTTATGGCTGCAGGGTAATGCTATTGGCCAAAGTGGCTTGGGTTTGATGTACATGTTTGGGAAAGGGGTGAAGAAGGTGAGTTAACTAAGATTGTCACTTTTTTGTTGAGTCCATAGAGCAAGAAGTAGGAGTGTGTCTGAATAAAAGTTTCTGTCAATGCATATCAGCCAATTTTGAGATTAATGATCAGAAGCTTGCCTTTGCATTAAATTTAACAGGACTATGAGAAAGCCTTCCAATACTTCAAACTGGCTGCTGAGCAAGGTTGGGTTGATGGACATCTCCAAATGGGAACACTGTATTACCGTAAGTTCTTTCCTAAAGTTGGTTCCTTTTTTTGTGTTGCTGAAATCTAACTGTGTTATCCTTAAAATATTTGGTTGGGAATACTGGTACTCATCGCTGGCTTCCCTAAAAGCTTGCCACCCTAATGTAATGAGTCAAACTATCTGTCTCTCACTCCAACTGGGTTATTGTTCATTGCAGATGGACTTGGTGTGAGGCGCGACTATAAGATGGCCATCAAGTTCTTTAATTTAGCATCACAGACTGGTAAGGGATGCTCTTGACTATCCCCAACAACTTAAGCACATTATTACAATTACAGTTATCTGATGTGATAATCTAGCTGACAATAGTCCTGAATAGTACCAATCACAACCAACAAATGCTACTCGAGTCTTACAGCCAATCGCATTGTAATAAAACTGACCAATCAGTTTTCACAAAACAGATTTACTTTATTCAACTATGGAGTAACTCTTCACTTGAATCTGATGATGACTTCTAACTAGATTATCAAAGATTTATTAATAGAAATGGATGTTAGTCTTTTTTTGACTACCTCTGTGCCCTCTCAAGGACAATCACACTACACAAGTGAATTTCACTCCTTGGTCTAAAATGTACTGAATTAAAAAAAAAAGTATATGAAAAGATTGCCCTGTTATAACAGTTAATAAAAATCAATCCTTTAATTGACTAGAATGATATTTAATCAACCAAATTCTGAGGAGTACTTTTATGGAGCAACGTATCTCACAGCTGACACTGTTAACCCTTTAACTCCCAAGATCTGAATGTTAATTCTCCCCTCTTGCTGCTACACATTTCCTTGTGAATTACTTATAAGAATTTGGTCTAAGATCAAGATAACAACTTTTACCTGATAAGTTTGAATATTCTCATCAGCTGTTTGTTGGATAATGTGATGATATTAGAGGGAGAAGTTTCGTGTTGATCACTTCTGAGAGTTGAAAGGTTAATTAGTTCAGTGAGCATGAAGAATCAGTTTTGGAGGCTTGATAAGTCATAGAATTTATGTCACTAAATGTACTATTTTAGGTCATGTCCTGGCATTTTACAATCTTGCTGTCATGCACGCATCTGGAACAGGAGTCTTGAGATCTTGTAACACTGCAACAGAGGTAGGTTTTCAGTTAAAGTGTGGAAAGATTAAGGAGTCTATAGAAAACAATGGAATATGATTGTTTGAAATGAACCCATGTCTTAATTACATTTCTATTGTGAACAGAAATTGCTTTCCTAGTCCTGTTTTGTTGTATGAAATTGTTGTGAAGCAAAAGCTATGGTTTGCTGGAGAGAATATTGTATATAACTGTTGGTTACCAGTCATTTTTCCAGTTTAAGGCAAATGTTTAGGTAATTTATATTTACACCCCAGGAGATGATAACTAAGCCATGCTAAGTATGCTGGTAAAAACGAATGGCTCTTCAAGTAAATCAAAACATTTATACACCAGATATATCATACCTGCCCCTTTCCTCCTTAGGACCAAGTTATGTTTGTTGTAGACTGCCATATACACTGAGTTTTGGTGAAGGACATAATTAATTACATTGTTCTGGGTGTGGGTTATCTTTTCCCAAACAGCTTTTCAAGAATGTTGCAGAGCGCGGACGGATAGCACAGATGTTAATGGAAGCACACGAGGCATACCGAGCTGGTAATATAGATACTGCCTTGCTGAAGTATGCTTTGCTCGCAGAACTGGGATATGAAGTTGCACAAAGCAATGTAGCGTACATTCTTGATCATGGTAAGTTTTTTGTTTTGTAATCCACCATGTTGTGTAGAGTATGGAAGTCAGCACTGTGGATATCATTATGAAAAGACACATTTAAGCTCTGAAACAGCAGTCTACTATAACAGACTGGCTTCTCTATAATAACAAAATTCATAGCCAGTGTTAAATCTTGGCTACATACACTGTTCACTGAGGGTCCTGCTTCCATTTGCGGTTTCTGAGTAGTGCTTAATGGTAGAGGTAGGGTATCAAATTTAATGCCCTATTTTCTTTAATACTCAAGGCTCTAAGAAAAAGTCTGGAAGAGGAAAGAATTAAGGGAATTGATATTCAAAGGAAGGATAGTCTAAATAGAGTTAGTCCTTATGAGATCCCTCTACCATTTTGAACACATGGTTCTGGTTAAAGTTTGGTATTCCCTATCATGGCACTATCACCATTAACATTTGGATTTTGTGAAAATCTGAAAGCATGGTGTGTCTAGATACTAGACAATTGATTTGGGAAACCTCATGTAGTGGACAGATAGTAATTGCTTGTATTTGCGACAGGTTTGACTTCAGTGATACTTGAGAATGAAACATTTCCCTGAGCCCTGCTGTACTGGACAAGAGCAGCCTCTCAAGGTAAATTAGATTAACTTGGAAGGAATCATTACAATTTTAATTGTAAAGCATCAAAATGCTTGATCAAAGCAGTAGTGGCAGTATTCAAAGGACATGGAAGCACATGAGATTGAGATATGATATCCATTTGTGTGATGGAAGTTATATTTTAGTCAAATTATTTCCCAGGTTGATATTTTGACAGCTGTTTGCCAAAATGACTGCAAAACAGGCCTTGTGATTGTATGTTTGTTGCTTAATACTTATGTGTGCAAAATGCACACTTTAGAGCAACTTTTGAGGCTGTTAATTTGACAAAACACACTCCACAGTGGTTTGAGGTATTGTTCAACAGTACATTTTAAAACTTCATTTTTTGGTGGTTGAGTAAAAAAATGAATGTACTTCTTTCAGTATTAGCCCTAACTTACTAGGAAGTGATTGAGAAGAAGTAAAACCTTGAAGTGAAGCCTTAGAAGTGATTGACATGTGAATTTTCCTCACAATATCAAAACATTAGCAAGGAGTTACAGAGAGTAAATAAACCTGTCTGCTGATGGGTGATGTCTTGATGTAACAACAAATTCTCTTAAATGATTAAGGAGAAAATGAATAGAAGTTTAAAAAGACAACTACACATTAGATCTTAGCACTGTAATTACAGGTAGTTGACTGTTATTTTTTCTTCATTGTCATTGAAAGGAAACACTGCAGCAAGAGTGAAAGTTGGTGATTATCATTACTATGGATATGGAACAGATATTGACTATGAAACAGCGGCATTCCATTACAGACTGGCTTCTGAACAGCAACATAACGCGCAGGCAATGTTTAATCTGGGCTACATGCACGAGAGAGGACTGGGTATGAGACAGGTAAAGCAATGTTATTTCTGGTGGAACACTTAAAAGTGAAATTAAATTTGAATGCAGGTCATGGAAGGTTGTAGAGAATGATTCTTCCCAGAGCAGAAGAGCAAGAAATACCCTGATTTAATGATGGTTACATAAGTTTGAAACCCATCTCTTAAGCATACAGCTGAAGTTCATGAGAAGCATCCAAAATTCTTGTAACTTTGCAAGTTTGGGTTTGAATCCAAAATCTTCAAAACTTGAGACAAACAAGCTTCCGGTTTGTTAAAAGTTATGCTCTCCCTGAAGTTAATTTAAACCCACCGTACAATGAAATTCAGACAACTTTATGTTACTCACTACTTGAAATTTAAAGGTTGAAAAGGTATGTAACTAAAGGGTCTAAGTTATTTGTTAAATATCAATGACTTGTGTCATTTTTTTCTGTCAGGACATTCATCTTGCCAAAAGGTTTTATGACATGGCAGCTCAGACCAGCCCTGATGCCCAGGCTCCTGTCTCTCTTGCTCTGCTGAAGCTAGGCGTGTTTTTTACTTGGGAGTGGATTCAAGAGGTATCAGAGGAAATTGCCTCTTAAAGCTTTAAATTCACCTCCCACATCTGTTTTCAGAATTTCGCCTTTTCACGTAGAGAAATTTTTTTCTACAAAGTTACCGGCATTGATAGCTTTCACAAAGCTTCTCCCAGATACTTTGAAAAATAGATTAAACAGAATTGAGAGATGTAAAATGTACATACATCGTTCAAAAGATCACAGAATAGCCCTAGAAGTAGAAAATGGACGGAATGTCGAGAGGAAAATAGGATAATTAAAGTGGACTCAAATTTCCGCTTTTGTTTCCCATGACAATCGTCAAGCGTTGTTCCCCTGCTATATTGCTTGTCTCCTCTGACCGAGAGAGCCTGGCACAGCCAACCATTATTACGAAGAGGTTGTGATTGACTGGGCCAGACTAATCTTTGAGATATTCAAATTAACGTCTCTCTTTATAGTTTTCCCTTTTTATCGTTTGTTTTTCAGAATTACGGATCATTGAACTTGTCAAAGTTTACCAACTTTGCTGGCGATGACTGGGATATTTATGCAATGACAGGACTTGCCCTCCTGTTTGGAATTCTTCTTCTACTTCGAAGGAGACAATAAACATCTTTTGTAGAATTTGTACAGTAACGGTAGCTTGTATGACTTTGCAAAAAATTTTTGATTTTAAGCATAATAAAATGTTCCGGTTTCTTGTGGTTGGGTGATTTTTTACATTTGGGGTTTCTATTTGCTGTAAAGGGCTAAGCTAAGGATGGAAAAGATTTACATCGACGAAAAACTGAGATTTCAGACACTCAAGGCAGGATTTACAAGCTGGATCATCTCTCGTTTAATTCCTTTTTAACCAAGAGATCCTTTGAATTTTATGCCATCGCAATTCATTTGTTTCAGTTATCCTTCAATTTTCTAGTTCTTAATTTTCTAGTTCTTAATTTTCTTTTTCAGAAACACTGCATGACCATTTGAGATTTTTTTAGCGGAGAATTTCCCATCAGAACAACTTGATTGCAGTTTCTTCTTTTACAAAATTGTTTATTTTCCTTTGTTTCAAACTCATTATCGTACATTAATGCAAACTCGAACTACGAGGGAACTTAATTATGATGCGCAAGAAAAATTTGACTTTTTGAAAGGTTTACTTCTGAGCGCCGTTTTGTCGCCTGTTAGTCATTAAATCAGTCACAACGCTTCAAAGTCGTGTATGAAGCTACATCAACTAGTTGTATCATTGTTCACCTTTTTGCTACGTAATCACTGGTCAACTCGACAAATTAAAATGTTCAGGTACTAAAAGCTCATCTTGATAACGGGGATTTTCACGACATACTTTGAAAAAAATCACAGAATAAAATAATACAAGGATCGCAAAATTGCGCTCTAAACCAGCGCCTTGAACTTGTCTACATAGAAAAGTCAATCCACGTGTAAATGATCAAGTGACGGAACACTGTTCTCATTTCTTTAGCATTGTTCGATGTCTTCTTCAAATTCAAGCGTAACGTCATCACCAATGAGCACAAAAGGAGCCCAGTTCTTTGGAGCACTAAACTTCTCAGATTCTCTCAGGCATTTCATAGCTTTATTGAGAGCCGTACTAGCATTGTCGCCATCTCTGAGATGTTTATAGAATGTTTTCATCAACTCCATTGTAGCCTCGTCACCAATTGCCCAGAGTGACGCCAGAACAGAGCGGGCACCAGAAGCCAAGAGAGCCCATGCAATACCGACCACGCCTTCGGCAGAAACGTCCCCTCGACCACTGTGACAACAGCTAAGCACGACAAGTCTTGCTCGGAGCTTCAGAGCTTTGAGATCTGACATTTTTAGCATGTAGTCTTCCTTCTCCGGTTTCCAGTACTTCCTTGAAGGATTTGGGGCCAAACAAATGTCACCTGTCTCCGCGCTTCCATGCGTTGCGATGTGGACCAAAGCGACAGAAGCAATGCGTTTCAGTACTTCGTCTTTAGTCGCTTCCTTTCCGACGAGTGGTGTGGCATTAATAGTTTCTCCGATCATTTGCACCTCCTTTTCCGCGTAAGGCAATGGCTGAAACCGAGGTATTCCAAGGAGATCTGTTATCTCCTCGAAACATGGATTACCCACAAGCAGCGCCCCACTCTTACAATGGTAGTTTTCAGGACAATCGTTGACTAGTTTCAAAGTGGTCAGTGACGGAGCAATGCGAATCTTAAACGTTTCGCTGAGGTACTTGGAATCTTTATCGACGAAGGCAGCAAAGGGAACCAGACCTAGTAGACCATCGGGAATAATGAGTAATTCATCACCTTTCAACTCGTTCGCGATGGGACCAATAACAGCGTCATACAACAGCCGCAAGGAATTCCTCTGACTTTGTGGTGACTTCAACATTTCGTGACAAGTTTCTTTGTCCAGTGGCGATTCCTCTCTAGGCATATCCAGAAGAAAGTGGTCCTCTGACAGTAAAGCCGACATTTCATGACAAGAGTCTTCGTCTTGCTCCAACAGATCCGGCTTCAATGTATTCATAGAACGATCCTCGCAGATAACTCGAGTAGCAAACTCATTCTCTTTGAAAGCTGCTTTTTTCAAACATTTTAAACAGCAGGGACAGGGATCATTGCCGAACTTGTAATCGTGATTTGCTTCCTTTTGTCGAAACTGAACATCGTTTCCGTTACTGGTCAACAGCCATATATTAATCTTCTCTTTTTCAAGTGCAATGAAAATAGTTTGTGTGGATGCCAAACGTGCTATGTCTGGTTCTGATGTCTTGGGCAGAGGAAATTCCATCTGATATTTTTGCTTCATGTAATCTAGTAAGACTTGTGCTCTTCCTTGATCAACAACACACAAAGCCTCGCCAAAGTTTGAAAGTTTCAACAAAGTTCTGCATACGTTATCATACGTGGACTGACGAGAATTTCGGAAGCATATTTTGTGAGCGTCCTCAGCCTTCATAATGTCCCTCTCATGATTTAAGACCTTTAAAGCGGACCGATAATGATCTAGAGCTTCATGTACGAAATTGAAGCTTTCCATAGTACGGCCAAGGTTATTCTCCCATCTCTCGGAACATTTGATTCCTTTTTCTTCTGCCCAGACAACACTTTTTGCACCGCAGTTAGAAGCTTCCCTGAAATTATTGAGTCCAAGATAGGCCTCAGCCAACCTGTGGTAGACACATTCTTCTGGCTCTCCTACCTCCTCTTCTTCAGCAATGCTAAGAAATTGGCCAAAGAATTCGATGGCTTTCATAAAATCTCTTCGCTGCAGATGAGCTGAGCCAAGACCGAGGTAGGACTTTGCCTCTGCTTTCCTATTCTTGATTTCTTTAGCCATGGCAAGTTCTGTGTCATAGTAATCTTTGGCTGTGCTGAACTTACCAAGGGTGTCATAAACAACCCCAAGTCTGTTGTAAGCGTCTAGTTCACCATCGCAGTCCCCTACGTCTTTGGCGATGGCAAGTTGTTGCATATAGACCTCTCTTGCTTTTTCATAATCGCCGAGATATTGATAAATACGTCCAGAGAACAATGTAGCTTTTCCTTCCTCAACTTTATTCCCAGTATTTTTGGCAATGATCACACTTTGCTTCGCGTGCTGTATGGCTTGTTTATAATCACAGAGGGCGTAATAACTATATCCAAGGAAAATGTTTGCAAGTCCTTCTCCCACTCTGTCCCCAAGTTCTTTGGAGATAACAAGGTACTTGTTGTGGTGTTCTACGGCTCCTTTATAATCTCTGAGTACAAAATAGCATGCGCCAAGGTCGTGGTTTGCAAGTCTTTCTCCATCTCGGTCTCTTAGTTCTTTGGAGATAACAAGGTACTTGTTGCAGTGTTCTACGGCTCGTTTATAATCACTGAGAGCACAATAGCATTCGGCAAGGTTGTGGTTCGCACGTCTCTCTCCATCTCGGTCTCCTAGTTCTTTGAAGATAACAAGGTACTTGTTGAAGTGTTCTACGGCTCGTTTATAATTACTGAGTGCATCATAGCAATGGCCAAGGTCGCGGTTTGCACGTCCCTCGCTATCTCGGTCTCCTAGTTCTTTGGAGATAACAAGGTACTTGTTGAAGTGTTGTACGGCTTGTTTATAATCACTGAGTTCATGATAGTAATGGCCAAGGTTGTGGTTTGCATTTCCCTCGCTATCTCGGTCTCCTAGTTCTTTGGAGATAACAAGGTACTTGTTAAAGTGTTCTACGGCTTGTTTATAATCACTGAGTTTAAGATAGCATCGGCCAAGGTGCTGGTTTGCAAGTCTCTCTCCATCTCGGTCTTCTAGTTCTTTGGAGATAACAAGGTACTTGTTGAAGTGTTCTACGGCTCCTTTATAATCACTTAGTGTATGATAGCAATGGCCAAGGTCGTGGTTTGCACTTCTCTCTCCATGTCGGTCTTCTAGTTCTTTGGAGGTATCAAGGTATTTGTTGAGGTGCTCTACGGCTTCTTTACAATCATTGAGTGCATGATAGCATTGGCCAAGGTTTTGGTTTGCACGTCTCTCTCCATCTCGGTCTTCTAGTTCTTTGGAGATAACAAGGTACTTGTTGAAGTGTTCTACGGCTCTTTTATAATCACTGAGTGCATTATAGCATTGGCCAATGTGTTGGTTTGCACGTCCCTCTTCATTTCGGTCTCCTAGTTCTTTTGAAATAATAAGGAATTTGTTATAGTGCGTTATGGCTTTTTTATAATCAACCACGAACTGATAACAATGGCCAAGAACGTGGTGTACATCTTTCTCTCCAGCTCTATCTCTTAACTCTTTGTAGATGGTGAGGCATTTGTTAAAATGTGTTGTGGCTTGTTTACAATCTTGGAGTTTACCATAAGCCAATCCAAGAATGAGGGACACTTTGCCTTCGTAAGCTCTGTCGTGTTCTTGTTGGGCAATCCTTAAACTGTGTATGAAGTTATCTATCGCTTTTTTAGTATCATCAACCTCGTTGTACGCTTTGCCAAGATTTTTGTAAGCGAACATTTCTTCCCTTGGGTCGCCATCGAGTTTCGCATTGACGAGATCTTGCTTTCGTTGCTCTAGCAGGTCAGATTTTTTTTCTGCCATGTTTCAATGTGCTTTTTATCTAGTATAAAACTAAGCGTAAAAATATGACAAAGTGTAGTAAGTACGTTTTTGGAACAGGTATCAACTTTTCCATAAAATTGGCCTACAGCAAAGCTAGCGTTAGTCTCAGATGACTCAAGATAATAACGTGAGGGTAGAAACTGCTGTTGAAAATTTGAAAACTCCGATTACTGCAAAGAGAGGCAGCATCGTTAAAGCGGAACTGACAAAAATCATTGGATAAGGGATAAAAATTTCACTATTAATTTTTAATTATAATGTTATCACGTGTGGTGTGAATAATTAAGTGCCGCTCTCGCCAAGAGCGGCCCTCTCGACTTCCCGTCGGAAAAAAGTTTTCTTTTATTTTTTTGCCCATGAAAAAGGTTTAGGACACATGTTTCAAAAATAGTTTAGTAGTTCTCCAATTCTCTCTTTTTGCGTCGCCACAAACCGAGTGTAAATTTCACAGATTTTGTCCAGCGCGCAGCGACTGCAATAATATAGCTCACGGAATTCTATCTTGCTAAAAGTTACAACATGTATTCAGTTAGTTCACAGACAAAATATGGAAACTTCAGCTGAAATATTTTTCATACCAGCGTGTCAGAGGAGACCCTTCTCTTCGACGTTAACTCGCATATCAAATGTTCACTAATTTGGACGAAAGAATTCTCAAAACGCAGGCGTTAATCTGGCTGAAAAAGCATATTAGTGCGTAGTTTATATCTTCTATGTTGAGGATTTTAGGTTTTCATAACAACTGAATGGAGAATAGGTGCCGAGTTGTCCTAAAACGTTGCGTAAACGTGATCGGTCGTAACGCTTGCGCGCTTGCGTGACTTACAAAGTAAACAGAGGTGATCGGAAGGCGCCTTCTCGATAATTTACGTTAAAATATCAGATTATGAATTAAGCACAGTGTGGAGAAGATCAAAATTGAAGAATAAAATTTGGCACTCTGGTCATTACAGACATATTGCGTTGCTTAAAAGGACACACAAACGAGTTAAAATACGTTACAGTGTTGATATTTACAAAACAACACGCATACACCCTGAAAGAATTCTTGCAGTTTCTCCCGAAATTTAGCACACGGAACCCCATTAACTAGCCCGATTTTTGAAACATGCGTTCTAAACCCTTTTCATGGGCAAAAAATCAAAGAAAACTTTTTAGCGACGAGAAGTCGAGAGGACTGCTCTTAGCGAGAGCGGCACTTAATTCGGTTCCGTCATATTTTACTCGTATACATATGATCGATGCTCTCATATAGAAACGTAATGTGAAATGATATGGTATATAAGTATCCAGTGGAGCCTTAAGCTTCCTGATCATGCCGTGGATCGTCGAAAGCTCGAAGCCTTTTTTTTTCATTTTTTTTCATTATTTTTTTTATTTTTACAGTAGCTCAAAACCTCACTGGAAACTCCTATTACAACCATTTCAGTTAAAATTCTTCTGAAGGACAACATGACACGATCAATACTGAATCAGTTTTCTAGTTATTACTTACCAAGAATTGAATGCCTTGAAATAAAACTCCGGTCGGAGAGCTGCTTCCTCTGAATTTTAACTCGGACCAGTCAACAATAAATCCACCAGTCAAAGATTCAATACAGCTTCTTCTCGCGTTATCACCATTTTATAATGTCGATGTCGGAAAATGAAAGACTTAGTTTTGTCTAAAAACGACATTTTTCCTTATTTGCATGGGCTTATTTTCATACTTTAATTTCAGTTTCTAACCGATAGCGTTTCCTGATACGATTGTAATGATTTTATTATAAAACGTGTTCTTTCATGTTTATTACTGGCTCCAGCTTTTGCATTGCACAAGTTGGAATATTTTCAAAATCTTCAAGTTCAAGTTTAAGAATTTCGGCCTGACAATTCTCGCTCTCGTGCAACTACAACCAGAAAATGTTCATACGTATAATAGAAACTAGGAAAAAAATGATAGAACTAGGAAACTTTACTGAGCAAAAGAATCAAGTTTTACACCGGCGAGTCATATGTTTTTTTATGTATAGAAATGAGATAGTTCCCTTCACTTTCAATTGTCGTGATGGAGCGAAATACAAATTTAATGGCACGTGGTTTGATCACTACGGAAACTGAATAACGCGGGCAAAATTTCCAGAAAATGGAAATTTAAATTTCTTGCTCGAAGGAGGAAACGTGGAAGGTTAAAACTTTTCGTAAGTTGTTACAGTATCCTCCACAACCCAACCCCATATTTTTGTTTCTCCTGTTTTGCCTTTCACAAAGTGATGACAAACAACTCCGATCCTCAGAAATGATTGCCAAGTAAATTCTCTTGGTAATACTTATACATTAACTAGCAAAAACGTGACGAGAAGAAACACTTTTATCAGCCTAACGATGTTCTCTTGATCAGACACCAAATTCTTTATTCGTGATTTACAAGGATTTTCTGATAGCTAGAAAGGAGAATTCAAATAAAATCAAGCAAAAGTGTTCAGAGAGTAGTAACTCGACGACTTTATGAGCTGCATGTAAAACGCTTATAAATTGTAACGGACAAACTACGTCACAGAAATCTTTAAAATAGGGTTGGATAAAACCTAAAATGAATACAATGGTGCTCTTATAAAATCGGATTGTTCAGGAAACTTATTTTCATTTTCAGTTGGATTCAAAACACAAAGCTTATTTTTTATCAGATCGAGATTGAACGCTTACTCGACCCTTGCTTTGATCAAGCAATTAATTACAGCTATACAGATTGACTGATATAGGTTAGAGAGACTTATAACATTTTACTCTTCAGATTAGAGTGTAAATATAGCACGCCTCATGGTGATTCTGAATCATTGAAAATGTCAGTCACGCTCAAATTTGGACAGTTGATGAAACTGATCAGGAAAACCTTAGAAATCTACTGATGTCACGGACACCTAGTCACGAAAGTAATGGAGCTGTCACGCGATCGTCCTTCAACTGACCAGCACTTGCGCCCGCGAATTTAAATTTATAAATTTTGTTTGAAATCGAAACCTTCTAGACCATGCGAGGTAAAATTCATGCAGAAAATTCTGATTTATATGGATGAAGAAATAACGGGAAAGCTCTAACGTCTCTAAAGCGGCTAAGAGCTCGGCTATGCATAATATTTACCCAAGATGCTTAACAAGATCGCGGTTTTGATTTTTGGTTTGGGGTTTCTGTTTTATCGCATGCAAGTTTATTTTATTGTTCGCGAAGAAAAAGCTGAATTGCATTCTTGGTTAGAGCAGCACGATCTTCTGGATTATGAGACTAAATTGCACAAATTTGGTATGTGTGATAGTTAGTTCCTTGCATTTAAGTATTGTGCAATGTAATTTATTGTTACTTCATGAGGCATAATCGAATTTCTTTAAATAACATCTCAAACGTAATAATTTAGAGAACTCCCCACAGTTTACCATGATCCAGTACATGGCAAGGACTTACGATGGTTATATTAAGTATTTCTGATATGCTGTTATTTACGGTTAAAAATATATCTTATAGAATTATTTATAGGTGAGGCTTTCCCACTCTTTGTTTTTGCTTTTATCACATTCAATTCTTCTGCAACATAAATAATGAATAACTTCTGTCAGTATATGATATTGTTTGATAATTTATAGCATATAACGTAGCCTATACGATTCGAAAAAACAAGCTATAATGATAGGGTGCTGGTTGGTTTCTTAGTGGGGACATACGTAATTTCAAACTTGAAATGAGTCGCCTATTGGCGACCAGAGTTAAAATTCTGGTGACAATCAGTAAATTTTTAGTTGATTGCAATTTGGACCCTGATATCGTGATCTTTTTAAGGTATTTTTCTGTGTTGTTTATAAATGATGATGATGATGACATTTTTCTTTTAGGTATTCTTACTAAAGTCAAGTTTGCAACCCTTGATGCTACAAGGTTTCTAACAAGACATGGATCATTTTGGGGAGTTTTTACATTTACATCTGAGAAGGAAAAACTAGAGCAGGCTGTACAGAAAGCCAGACTTGAACTACAACTTCTGTCTTGGCTACAACAAATTCATTTGGATACCTATTACTCAAAACTGTTGTCACAAGGGATAAACAGTGTGGATAGATTGATAAAAAACCACAAATCTGATTTGTTGAGAAAGATTGTTACTGATGAGGATTTTAAAAAGTTTCAAGAAGCAGTTGAAAAGCAACAAGGTCACTTTGTAGATTCTCCTCCTTTGAGGGGTGTATTAATGTTGTTTTCTTTTTCTTGGTGGAGCATAAAATTTGTAGGTAAGTTTTTTTTTTATGTTGCAAAAGAGAATGAATCATCCCTTTTGTCATCTACTTATTTTGCACTGAAAATTGGCAGAACTTTTATTTGGGAGTTTTTACTGTTTTTTGTTTATTGGGAGCATTTTTTTGTCAAAAAAGATAATTGAAATTACATCTGAAAACTATTTCTTTTTTTCCAATTTCATGGTCAAGCAGTAGTAATGGTATATCAACATAGAAATGCTACATTCTCAGCTTGTATTACTTGAGATGTTGAGTTACAGCACACTCTAAGTCTTAGTGACAGAGAACTCATAACAGTCAGAGTCCAAAGGACAAACAAATGAACATGATGGAGTAAACAGCTTACTCCTTTGGAGCTATAATTGCACCAGAGATGGCAAATCTTAGGTTTTTCCCTTTTTTATTTCTGGATTTTTTTGCAGAAACTAACTTTTGTGGACCAATGACAATCTAAGGATTTGCAAAAATTAAATCTACAAACTCTTGATGTTGATACTTCTGTTAGACAAGATGAATTTCCAAGAACAGTGAACTACTCAGTTCACTTACATTACTAAGTCATAATTTGATAAGAACATTCCTTACCATGAGATGGCTTCTTAAATTGTAGTATGTGCTTAGGTGTAAAAAATATTTAAAGTCTTTTTTTTCCCCAAGGAGAGGAAAGGCCTGAACTTTTTGTTACCATTTGGGAAACTTATTAGTTTTTTCCATGTTTAACAGAACCCAAATGATTTAAGGTTGTTAGGATGGGTGACTAATAAAATGACTGTATCTCCATTTATAGGTAGAGTGCTTCTTGTCATGGTTGGCAGCATAGCACTCTTGGTATGTCTCAGTGTTGGATTCTCTAGAATCAAATCCAGAAGTCAGCAACACAAGTCTAGTTTCTTTGGATATGTTCTTGGCTTAGCCCTTGAGCCTTCATTTACAAAAGTTATTTGGGAGTGGGAAGATCCCCATATTGTGGGTGAATCAATGTCATTTATCCTCAAGGTATTTGTTGAAATTGCAATATGTATAAAAGAGTTAGTTTAATGAGATTTATATTTCCAGCCTTATTTTGTGGTGTTTATGACAGGCCTTTATATTATTAGTGATATTTTTTTTTGCTTGCAAGTAAGTTTAATGTCTTTTGCAAAACAAGCTGGCGAAAGGTCTGTAAGGAATCTGACATAAATATTATCAGTGCTAGATCACATGTAGACCTCTCAAAAGCTGCTGTTGTGCAAGACCTTGTACTTTCGTGGAGTCTTGCAACTTGAAATCATTCTGTGATATAGCTGTCTAGCTACTTAATAGGTATGTTACACATTTGTGAAGAGGAATACTATGGTACATTATTCAATAATTCACTACCATATCAGACTAGCTAAAGACTTTTTTTTTGGTTTATATTTTGCACTTGATAAGTTTATTACTTATTAATAAGCAAGAAAAACTCTTACAGTGGAGGTGAAAGGAAAAAGGAGAACTACATTAGACTGGGAAATTATTACTAACTCTTGCCTTGTCTGTTTTCTTTTAGTTTTACAGAATGAATGCCACTCCATATTCTGTATCAAAAGAAGATTACATCCTAGTTGAAATAATGCACAACAACAACTTCATTGTGTCATCACGGGAATATGGTGGTGAAAAATGGAGAGATGGGAATGCCATGAGAGTTTCCTTTACTGTCCGAGAGGCTGGAGCCTATAAAATATCTGTTCTGGTGAAGGGAAAACCAATCAGGGACAGTCCATTTACAAAAACATTTTTACCAGGTTCTGTATCCTTAGATAAATTAACTAAAAGGGTGTTTTTGGGCATGGGAGAAGCTACAGCAATATGTTGATATGCTGGGCTCTGGATTGAAATGTCCAGATTCTAACGCTACACTGGTTATTGGGTTTTGTGTGTGGAGCATGATTCTCTCTGACAGTGCCTCTATCCACCCAGGAGGTAGTTAGATACTGTCCAGAAAATGTGACAAATTTAAGGGGTAGCCAATAGTACTCTTCCTCTTTGTTCATTGGATTCTAAATTGGTTTGCAATTGCATTTAATTTGTGATGTTACTAATTGACAGGTGTGGTTGATCCATCCAAATGCAGTATTCTAGAAGGCAGCTCACTGCTTGAGGTGCAGCAAGGGATATATACTCCTCTCACTGTTGAGGCTCGTGACAAGTTTGGGAATGTCTGTCCTCTTTCAGTTCAAGATGTTCACTCCTACTGTGTGGAAATAACTGAGGTAGGAGACAGAATTGCCACTTGAGTGTAAGTACTTAAGTTACAACTAATATTTATAGGTTAGATAGATGGCATTTGTGAAAAACAGGCTTTTAATTGGTGAATAATATGGCAATATATACACTGTTAAAGTAGAAAGTAATTTGTTTTAGCATGGACATGATTTTTTCGATTGACTGTATAAATGTTAGTAGGGTGGTGAATTTTTTAATGTGTGTAAAGCTCCTGGATTTATCTCTACAAGTTGACACATTTATATTTTAATTGTTTTGTCAGATTGGAAGCAGTGAAAAGACAGACCCTGAACTTGTGATTCTACCAGATGGATTTGACAAGAATAATGTCCTCCACATAAAGCTGGATGATGAAGGATGTTTCAATGCAGTTGTTAAATATAATGGAGTTACACTGAATCAAGGAAAGCTTAGTGTCATTTCCCTCAATCGTAAGAGCAAAATATGTGTTTGCTACCTGTTTTGTTCAGTTTGTATAGTGTTGTAATAATTTATATCACACCATCTAAGAAATAAAAACAAGGATTACGTTGCATAGTCCAGCATTCAACTTTCAGAAATTTTTAAATGATTTGTTTAATGATGGCTGGGCTGCGTGGCCAGCCATTATTAGATTGTATTGCAAGACAGCCAATTTGCTGCTTTTCAAGAGGTGTCACAGAATTTTCTTAAAAATTTATTTGTTTAGTGTTTTGAGAATTTGTTTTATCTCCTACTTTGTCATGTGATTAAGAGTGAGTGCTGTAGTTTGAAAAGGACCAATTCTTTTTCAGTTTGAGTCCCTCTCTGATACATGTAAAATCACCTGTTTCAATATCCCTTGCTTGTGGTATTTTATGAGAAATCTCAATAAATGTTTTGGTTTTTGCTTTCCTTTATACATATATTTAGCTAAAGATGCTGAACATGTCAACAAGAATATAAAGAATAAATGTTGGAATGTATGGTATGAAGCATATCTTCTGGTGAACGATGATACATCTCCAGCAGCATCTTCTGGCTCAAGTACCCCTGCTACAGCCAACATGCCCTCTGGGGCAAGAAGACCATCCAGTAATTTTGAACAAGCTTCTATTGCTATAACTGGATTGAATATCAATGGCCTGAAAAAGTCTCGCAAAGTCTACTGTTACATCTCTAAAAAGGTGGGCTTTTGTTTTTCTTTGCTTCATTCAAACAACAATATCTTAAAGGAGCTGTTTTTCAAATTTTTTTCATTAATTTTGTAGCAATTACAAATCAAAGAATTTTACATGAGGATTATTCCACACAGATTGTATGGATTCCGAGTTCGGCCCACAACAAAGGTATGTTGTTTTAGTTGTGTTTTTTATCCTCTATGACTTACAAGTGATATTTTGATAGCAACCATTTTTGTTCTTAAGTGGAAAGGCCTTTAAAAGAGTAAATCATCTTTCTTACAACACTTTTAACTTGAATCAAGATCCCTCTTTTCATCTCTCCACAAAAGGTTTTCTATTACTCGTGCAAAACTTCTAAAATGCTTGTATTTGTTTCGTCATATTGATATTTAGAGGAACTTTTCTTGTTTATAATTGATTATGCAAAATACGGGAAACTAAATATTTTATGTACCCACTCCTCCCTCAGATTATTCTGCATCCCCCTGACCGTAGTGTCGATTATCCAGCGTTTACTGTAGACGATGGTTCGCAGCCTCCGATAACTGTGATGTGCAAAGAAAGAAATGTATTGGTGGCGACCTTCTCAAGACTTTTGCTCACGAAAATAGGTCAGTTGAACAGATGATCGACGATGTTGTTATAGTCGCAACGCGCGAACTGTCTCTTCAGCCGAGGAAAATTACAAAATATTAGTTTGGTAAGATAAGAAAACATCAAAAATAGCGAAAAAAAAAAAAAACCAAAACAGTGGCGGGGAGAAGATTGACCAGGATTGGAAAGGATGTGTAGTAGAGCGCTTTTCTAATGAGTGATTGTTGGCAGTTTTTCATTTGATTGGTTGAGAAGGTGGCGCAATTTTTCTAGACCAATCGTTGAACAAAGTGAATTAAAACCAACTCAATCCAAGATTAACCGGCTCGACAGTCAATTAAAAATTCCTTTATCTGTCTATCAACACAGAGATTTTTCCTAGTGTCCTTTAAAGCCGTTGTCTAATATTGACCACACTTTTTCACTATGAGCACCACTCAGCCACTAGATAACATATACACCTACTTATAATAAGGTGTAGTTCCGTGACGTTCTAAGACGACGTTGCTTTGTAATAGTAATATCTTGTGACAATTTGATTGCAGATCTTTTGTAGTGCAGTAAGGCATTTACAGTTTCCTCAATTTTTCCATGCTTTCCAAGATTAAAATTTTAAGTAATCTCTTCACCATAACTTTCATTTTAACTTTCTTTCACAGGAGGGTCAGAGAGCTTCAAAGACAAACAGGAATTCTTTTATCGTGAATTACTCAACTACCACGGGCGAAAAACGGGTGAAGTGAAGTTAAAGATAGATCGACGTAAACTCTTGGAGAGTGTAAGTTTAGCACAACGAGCTACGTTGATTAAAATGCAATGGAACGAAAATAATCTGAGGAGGAAACTCATCCCTTGCCCTTTTTTTTGAGCGAGTTTGTCCGAATATGAATGCCAAGGTATTTAGAGATCCTCTCTGCATCGCTTGTTTCTCTGTTCGTGGTGCGAGTCAGTCGTAGATCCTAAAATCAGCACGTCATTGGGTTGAATCTCACGTCGTCACAGAAACTTTCTTTGACGACGTGAGATTCAACCCAATAAACTAACGTGCGATTGCTAGATATTATTTTTTATTATTCAGTGCTAAATAGCGCGTGTTCTTTCCCCGTAGTCCTATCAAGCCACAATGAAGACATTCTATTCCAGCGACTGGTTAAAATATTTTAAAATCACGTTTAAAGACGAACCAGGTAGGTTATGATAATTTTTTTCACGCTGTTATTTTGAAGCTACTTGTTGTGGAATATAAGATAACTTAGTCTCAGATCAGAGTAGAACTGGTAATTATATTTAAAACCATGTTTGTCTCTTTTACTTTTCAAGGTGTTGACTGGGGTGGCTTGCGGCGTGAATGGTTTGAGTTGTTATGCAAGGCGCTGTTTTCTCACGAAGCTGGATTCTTCAGTCGCTTCGACGCTGATGATCCTCAAGCTCTGGTGAGTGCAGGAGTGTTTGGTGCTCTGTATTGCTTTATTGTAAAGGAGCAGCCTTGTAATTCACAACTACCATCGAGTTTTGGTCTGTACTGCATGGAGCAAGTTGGAGTACAACCTGCATAATGCTCCCTCTCTTTCCACGCCAGACTCTCAATGTCAGGTTGAAGGGGTCTTTCCAAAGATCACGACACGATGAGCCCGTCAGGGTAGCAGTGCTCTGAACTCAGGATCAAAGGTCCTACCACGCCACAGCCTGTCTAAAATGTTTTGAGGAGAACAATTTTAAGAAAATAGTTAGTTTTCGGCGCCGGTAGAAAGAATTATGATGTTCATTGTTCCTTTTTTGTGTGTTCAAGGTTCATCCGAATCCGCGGAGACCTGCTCATTTGAAAGTTAAATTTTACGAGTTCGCCGGACGCATCGTGGGAAAATGCTTGTACGAGTCCGCTATGGGATCAACACGGAGATTAAATGTGAAAGCGCGATTTAGCAGATCATTCCTTGCTCAGCTACTTGGTCTTCGTGTAAGTTACAGGGTAAGACAACAAAGTTTTTCCAAGTAATATTTTTAAAAAATAGTTATGTGGAACAATTTTTGAACAGACGAGCAATCCGAGACAAAAATCTGGTTTGACGCATTTCAGTTTTAAACAAGTTCATTCTACTTGGCGCCTTTGTAGGAGTCTTTTTTTTTCGGTCGCTGAGGAAAATACAAACACGTGTAGAAACTTACGATTATTAGCCAGGGGCGAATGAATTAGAACTATTTTAACAAAAATTTTGGGGTATTTACGTTTCATTTTTCAAGATATATTGTGTCCTTCTCAGGAGCCTAATGGCAACGATGACAGTTTCTCTTAGGCGCTGTCGCACATTAACCGCTGATCGCTTCAACTTTCGCCGGTTACCTTCTCAGCCGCTCTTTTGATGTCAAGCAATGCTCTAGCTTTCCGGGACATCATAAGAACATTTGCAAAGGAGAATGCACAGACTGTGACAGAATTTGTATTTAATTAAAAAGCCGTTACATTTTTCTGATCCATGTTCAATATTTTGTGTAAACATTTTTCAACCGATAATTATTTTTCAATCCACAAAAAAGTACTTCGAGATTGATGACAAGGACTTCTATCGGAGCAAAATCAAATTCATCGAGGAGAATGACCCGGAGGACTTGACACTAGTATTTGCAGAGGAGGAGTACGATCAGCAGGGGCGCTTAGAGAAGGTGGGATAAAGGTCCTTCGAATTCTTAAACATCTCATCTCTTACTTTTCTTTCTCTTGAGTGTTTTTTGCAACCTTTGGTGATTATACTTGTATATTTCGAGTATCCAAAGCTCAGATCTCCCGATTTTCGTAGTCCAGATGCTCTACCATTTGAGCTCAGGACAACCTTTAGGTGAGCTTGGCTGTAAGTTGGAATCATATGGGAACGGATTCCAGCATGCTACTTGCATCAGTGTTGTCGAAACCTTCCTTTTTGGAGATGTCAAGTAAAGTGGTAACATACTTATAGATTGGCTTCTTAAACAGTTCTCATCAGCTGAAGTTAATTTCTTTTCAACCCTTAGTTGGAGGAGTTAAAACCAGGTGGAGCTCAGATACCAGTCACAGAATCGAACAAGAAAGAATATCTGGACTTATTGGCTCAGTATCGTCTTGCAACCTCTGTTAAACAGGAGATTGAAGCTTTTGTGAAAGGTACGATTAAAAAGGACTTTACGCCTCGTCATTAAGTATTTTTTCAGTCTACTCATGGTCCATTAGTCCACTCCATTCTTTGCGTGGTATTTTCAATAGTTGTTTATGCACCTACTTTGTCCCAGGGTCTCTCCTCTTCCTTGGGCGGGAAGAAGGAGGGAATCTGGGAACGAGATTGATTATGCAATTTCCCGAGGCTAATAGAAGAAAGAAAAATATAAACTAGGGGACATCTTTTGGTGATTTGACTCCAATTTTAAGTTCTTAGACAGAGCAGAGTTCAAACGTTTATTTCAACACGGCGACCCAAAAAACCAAAAGACTACGGGGTCATTTCTCACGTGACAGAGATATGCAATTCGTACAAACTCCAAGCAAAAATTGGTATTCATGACCAAGGAACATTGGTCAATGTCAATGAGGCGCGACTAGGAAGTTAATCAGTAATTTCTCTTTTTTGGGTAGGTTTGAATGAAATTGTACCAGACAGTCTGCTGAGTGTGTTCGATGAATATGAGCTGGAGGTAATGTGCCCTGTGACCAATACTCTTCAACGGGTTTTCATTTTAAATTTGGTTATATTTTTCTGGGTCAGTTTTAGTTGCGTATCCGTTTCATTTTCTCTGTATTCCGCAGCTTTTGATGTGTGGGACTGGAAACATCAGTGTTACAGATTTCCAAAACAATCATACTGTTACGCATGATATGGCACCATTTAGAAAGGTAAAGCTAACTTTAGTCATTACTTGGGTAGTTAGAGCGCTGTTACTAATGATCAATTAAAGGAACAAACTGCCTGAAGCGCAGAAAAACGCGAATGATCAAGTCACTGTTGGTTCTAGTCTTGCATCTTACTGGTTGAGAGGGTGCATGACGCGAGTGCTCCAGACCAATCAGGAGCAATGGGAATCAAGAACTAGGGATACCTATTCTTAAATTTTTCAAAATGTTGATAATTTCTTTCACAGCTCAGAGCCGTTTCGTCTCGTAATTCTGTCGCGACGTAGTACTTGTTTGCAGAATAGCCCGCAGTTTTCGGGATGATATGAGGGGGCCCGATAAAGAAATCGACGGATGAAAGTGTAGCGGCCCAAACGGCGCGGACATAGTGGCGAGGGTATTTTTTTAGTTCTAACTACAATTCATAAAGCTTTTTTTCTTATTCAGACTTTGGAGTGGTTTTGGACGATTGTGACAAGTTTTACTCAAGAAGAGCTTGCTCGACTGGTGCAGTTTATCACAGGTTCTTCTCAACTTCCCCCTGGGGGATTTGTTGAACTCTCTCCCCAAATACAGATCTCGTACGCTCCATTTACAAACGCACTTCCCACAGCACATACTTGGTAAGTACAGTCTACAATCCGCTACTTAGCTTGACGGAGAGGACCCTGGGAACGCTCGGCCCAGGCGTGAAGAGATCAGTAATCTTAATGGATCGTTTGGGCCCGATATGCAGATAGATCTTTTCGCAACTTCCGCTTATTACATCAAACGTGACCAAAATATAGGCAACTTCTTGGACGGAAGTTCATTACAAACTAATGACTACCTCGGAATTTTCAAATGCGCTTGTGTGCGATGTAAAACTTGTCCTTTCATTCATAACGTTGAAAAAATATCCCACCAGTAGCATAGCACCATTTTCTGCATATAAACACATACACAACCCACAATTCCTCCACTCGCTCTGACATAGGGCTAACGCTTGAGACGTCAGCTTTGAAACTCTTTTACCGTGGCCAATTTACTTTATCAAACGCCCAAAATAAATCTTTTTACAGGATGGTCAAGAATGAACAGTTTTTTACTCTAAGAACCTTTTCTTGTTTGTAGTTTTAACCAGCTCTGTTTACCCTCCTACTCGTCCTTCAAAGAGATGCAGAAGAAACTTTTACTTGCAATAAACGAGGGAAGCGAAGGATTTGGTTTTGCGTAAGAATGGAGAATTAACAAGATCATTAGATGTGCTTCGAAAAATTATTTGGATGGAAAATTGACTGGGACTAAGACATTTTCTCTAGTACGCAGACCCTCGCATTTCTCTGATCGGAAGGGATTTTCTCATCACAGCATCTGCGCGTTGTTAAGCATCTAGAGAAGTAACAAGAGAGCAAGTCATCCCCGAGTGCGGGAAATTGATCGATAACCAAATTCTTAGAAATAACGTCCTACGAAAACGTACTGAGGGCTTAAGGAGTAACGCTTCGCTTGTATTTTCTGTAGGAAATAGTATCAAAAGTTTAATAGCCGTACAGTCAGCAGTACTGACATAACGATTCTGCGAAATCGGGCACATTGTAGACAGAACAAAGTAGCTTTGTAAAAGGAGCTGCTCAAACCCATCTGATTGATTTTATTACGTGCAACTCAAAACAACTTTTTCTTATTAAAGCTGGTAAAGTGATTAAGTGATGTTCAATTGGCAATTTCCGAGTTACCTTTGGCCCGTTCTCAAAGTGAGCCCTGGTGCTTAGCCTCTTCTGTGATTATAAGTTTTCAATCACATGCAAATTATACTCATTTCATACGAATGGATGAGCATCAGGCCTCGTTTTGAACACGAGGCCAAAGGTAATTCGGAATTAGCCTCTTTCAGCCCTTGTTACCCCTCGCTTTGTACTTTGTTTAGCGAATGCTTCTCAGACACGCGTGGTTAAGAATATGCGGTTGGGTGAACTTAACAACTCCTTCCCCTAGGGGGTTGGTGTCGACTCCCCGAAGGTTCGTTAAGAATCTATATAGGTGTGGTTCAGGCTTTCTTTAGTCCCAAAGAGACACCAAGATTACGCCGGATCTTCGTGACCCCCTACCTTCCCCACCCTTGATCGTAGCGAAGACACGTAGTGATGTTGAGCTTAAGGAGGTAGTTAACCCTTATTTTAAGAAAAAATTCGAAAATTTCATAAAAACTTATTCAATCCCCCCTAAGACCCTTATCTATTCAATTTTTAAAATCCACTCTTATTTTTTGAAAAATTTGAAAATCCCGCCTAAAACGGCTAATTAATTGGGGAGCGGTCCATTATTGATGCATAGCAACCGTTTGTTTACACTTTGTTTATTTTGGTTGTCATGGGACTTTCTGCTCCGCGTTGGGTCAAAAGTCCCCTAAAAGTCGTTTCCACAGTCCTTAAAAGCCAAATTTCACAGGGTCCAGTCTAGATTTTCATTTGCAGTAACCATGATACAGCGCGGTTGTCGAAGATTCGAAGTTGCGATTTTCTCAAAAGCGTGGTGTGGTGAATTTAGATTGTTTTTTTCGAATATTTTTACTTGTTGTGCTTCATGAGATGGTGGAACATGGAAAAAGGAAATTTAGATCGGTAAGAAGAAAAAAAAGAAAAGGTTTTTGTGGCCACAATGGGGCAAACAAACGGCCAAAGCTGACAAAGAAAGCGCCAGCAGATCAAGATGGCGGCGGCGAAGGTGAAGCCAGAGACGAAATTGACCTCCGTGAAACCAAAGATTTGCCTGTGAGAGTGAATGTTTCCGCCTCAAAACTTCACAATTCTTCGTTTTCGAGTTTTGAAGAGCAAGAAGGTACCCTGACCCGAAAGAAGTCGATAAGCGTTGGACTCAGAGTCGCATCAGCAGATGTTTCCCAAGTTGCAAGCGGGTTTAAATTGCAAGATACCACTCTGTTGAGTGAAGGTATTGCTTCAGCTGCAATTTGCAGCTCTTGTCGCAAACCCCAATCAACTCTCAAACTCTATTAGCGAGATTATCAGAGGGAAGGACTTGCTGAATGTCTTTTTCTGAAATGCTCAATTTGTAATCATGAGACTGACTTGAAAACCAGCAAGAAACTTGGAGATGTTGGTGGAGGAGCACATGAAGTCAACAGGAGGTCAGTGTTGGCTTCCCAGAAACTTGGCCAGGCTGGATTAACAGATTTTTGTGCCAGGATGAATCTGCCCCCACCAGTAGCCAAGAAATCTTTCAATGAACACTTGATTCAAATTGAAAAGGCTGCTGTAGAACATGCTAAGGTTCAAATGCAAGATGCTGCTCGGAGACTGTTTGCAGTTACTAAGGATCGACACCCTGATAGAATTGAAGACATGTGGAGATCACAGTTGCAGAATCCACAAGCAGAGAGGAACATGTGGAAATCACATTCGCAGAAGGTCAGCGGTCATCATGGCGGGAAGAAGCAAAATTTTTAGTTCGCCTATACTTTGGTTTCTTTTTGGCTTTTCTCTGTACATATTGGCATGTTCAAGTGGCAAAGATGCACACATCGGATTAGATATGCGCCTCGTCAAAGTAAACAAGCAAAGCTGGGATAATCATTGGTTTTTGAAACCGATATCATCCATTTTGTTTCGACTCAATATCCGCCATATTGGATTCGTGTGGAAAGCTCGAGTCAGATTCAGGAATTCGAGAGTCAACTACTACAGCAACTCCGATGCAAGCTTCAACTTTGAATATTTACAACTATGTGGCGACATATGTCCTAACCCGGGGCCTGCTTCCCCTCTGTTTGATGCACTTCACGTGGTGAGAGACAATGGAAAGCAAGGAGTATCCATCGGTCACTCGAACGTGCGAGGCCTCCGTAAGAACCTCCCCGAAGTGAAAATACTTTTACAGCATACCAACCTGGATATCCTAACCATTTCTGAAACGCATCTGACACAAGATATAAGCGATAACGAAGTAAACATCGATGGATACCGAATTCTGAGAAGAGATAGGTCACACAAAGTAGGAGGCGGAGTCGCTATTTACTTTAACATTAGCCTAGATTGTGTACGTATATCCAAATATGACAACGACGGCATTGAAGCTCTCTGGATTGAATTGAAAGCTCACTCGCAAAGATTACTTGTGGGTTGTGTATATAGACCTCCTGACGTTACATCTTTCTTTGATGAATTCAACCAAGTATTGAGTACAATTTGGATGTCTCGCAGGAATGTTGTGATCGCTGGTGACTTCAATTCAGATCAGCTTGCTACTAATGGAAATGGTGCGAAATTCAAACGCATCTTACAATCTTATAACTTTTGTAACATCATAAAAGCACCCACAAGAACCTCAGCACATTCTAACACTTTGATCGATCTGATTTTGACTATCAATACCTCAAAGGTCTCAAAGTCTGATGTGATTGAGTATTGCATAGCTGATCACAAATTCATCTACGTTATCTACAAGCTGAAGATCAGGAATCCAAAGCCTTTTATTAAATATGTCCACAACTTCAAGAACGTGTTGGAAAACCCGAAAGACTTCAAACATGACCTGGAAAGTGCTCCCTGGTGGGTCTGTTCCACCTTTGAGGACTTGGATGACATCACTTGGGCTTGGAATTGCATGTATAATGTTATTGCAAGCAGTCACATTCCCTTACGTAAAGCCAAGGTTAGAAAAAATTCACTACCTTGGATGAACAGTGAGATCCGGAAAGAGATGAATAAGAGATATAAACTTCTGAAAGCCTGTGATGGCACACCCGCTACTAATAAACTCTGGGTTGATTACAAATCCTCTAGGAACAAAGTATCTAAGATGCTACGACGTGTTGAAGCTCAATATTGGAAAAAGAAATTTACAGAGACCAAGGACTCAAAATCTTTCTGGAAAACTGTGAACGAGGCCACTGGAAAACCTAAGAATAAACATATTGGCCCCCTCAGAGATGCTGAAAATAAGGAAATCACAAATGACTACGAGAAAGCTGAACTGATTAACTCTTACTTCATAAATATTGGCAAGGAACTAGCTGAAAAATTCCCCGAAGCTGATGAACCCCATCAATTCATGTACAGAGTTACCCCCACTGTGCAGGTCTTGGAGGTCAACATCAACAAACTCAAAACTGATATCAAGACAATTAAAATTAACAAAGCATCTGGTCCTGATGGCATCTCTTCTCGTAGCTTAGCTATTGCAGGAACATCCGCCCTAGAGGGCATTGTAACTGTTTTCAAGAGCAGCATGGCTCAGTCCAGCTTCCCTAACACATGGAAGATTGCAAAAGTTAATGCAATCTTTAAAAAAGGAAACCCAGCAGATGCTTCAAATTATAGGCCAATATCACTTTTAAGTATCCCCAGCAAGCTGCTCGAAAGCCAGATCTGCAACATAATTGATACCCATCTGAACAGCTGTGGCATAAAAAGCTGTAAACAGTGGGGGTTTAGCAAGGGACTATCGACTGAAGGAATGCTTACCTCTATGACTGAAGGATGGAAGACAGCAATTGACAATGGTCTGACAGTTGGAGCAGTCTTTATTGACTTCCAGAAAGCTTTTGACACTGTCCCCCATTATATTTTATCGCATAAACTACACGCCATTGGAATATCAGGATCTCTTCATGAATGGCTAATGAGCTATCTTACTGATAGATGTCAATTTGCTGAAGTTAATAATTGCAGGTCGGTCACTGACTATGTGCGATATGGAGTCCCTCAAGGCTCGCTTCTTGGCCCCCGGCTCTACACCATATATGTTAATGATCTCCCTGACCACATCGACTCGGGAGATCTATACATGTATGCAGATGACACTACAGTTTACTGTATTGGACCAAATGTTGACCAGGTTATGTTGTCACTAAATAAATCATTGGAGCAAGTTCTCCTGTGGAGCATTAAGAATCAGCTAACCATCCACCCAATTAAAACTGAAGCAATGATACTAAGTAAAACCTCTTTTGTTGGGCCTATACCTCCCCTCCACTTTAACACTGGCCATATCGACCTGGTTAATTACACCACTTGTCTTGGAGTTAAAATTGACAATAAGCTGACATGGTCTGTGCACATTGACTCAGTGAAGAAATCTTTTACGCAGAAGGTTGGAGCGTTGAAGAGAATGAGAATCCTTCCGAAGAAGGTTCTCGAGGAAATATACTTTAAAACAATTATCCCCAGTGTAACGTATGGAATTTCGGTATGGGGAAATTGTTCTCCTTCCGCACTGAACTCTCTAAACCATATTCATGCAAGAGCAGCTCGTATTGTGAATAACCTCGACTCAACGATGGCAGATGACACATGTCTCATGAAATCCGACTGGCTGCCCATCTCTTACTTCTATAAAAAATCTGTACTGTTTCTCTTGCACAAAGTATATTTTGGAACAACGACCCAGTCGATATGTGAACTGTTTTCTAAAAGAGTTTCTTCTAGATCTTCTCGTGTTCCTAACCAATTTAATGTCATTAGATTTAGATCAGAGACCGGCAGGAACTCCCTACGATACAGAGGTCCTGTTATTTGGAATTTTGTAAATAGATTAGTTAAAGTACCTGAAAGTTTTTATTCTTTTAAACAAATTTTACGTAAACATGTTAAGACTATTGACAATTTTTCATTTGAGAAAGAGGCAACAGTAGTTGCCAACAGAAAGGACCATTTCATTTACTTTTAGATTTATATGTTAGTCTTAGTGAACACCATTTTATTTGTATATAGTAGTTCTAAGTTATTATTGCAATTTTTATATATATGTAATTCTTAATATTTAGTATAGTAGGTCCACATCAGCCCTTTGGCTGCCTTTCACACAACCTACTTATCAAATAAAGAATGTATGTATGTATGTATGTAACCTGTTTTTGAATTTGTGGCCCCTTCAAAAGAGCAGCATATTCATGTAGAGAAATAAACTAAACTGATTTTTTTTTTGCCATCCAGCCATGTACTTTGGCTGGAGAAAAACTTTCCAGTTATACTTAATGCTCTCAGTTGATCATAAACTTAAAAAGCCTCTTGACTGCCAAAATGGAAGGGAATTACGGTGAACTACATTCACAGCTCATGTCTTAAATTTTAAAGGCATTTTTCTTAAAATCTCATTCACACACTTGTGGCAGTTATATCTTTGCCAATTTTCAATGGATTATTACCATTTTTTCACAGGATGTGTAGTTTGAGCAGTATTGTGCAATGAGTGTATTAGTTTTATCGCTTTGCGGCAACTCAGTTGGTTGCTATGGAAACGTGCTACTTTAAACAAGTGCGACTTCGAATTGGCGACACTCAAAAACTATTTCACTCATTGCACAATTTACAACCATAAAAGTGTCCTTGCAGAGTTTCATTGCTTCATTGTATGTATTTGCCAAGATAGGTTTGCCATAAAATAGAGTGAACCGCAGTTTTCTGAGGTTGCCATGGCAACTGGTGGGCGTGGCACCTTATATGTCATGTCAATCTTTTGAACTCGATAAGTTCTATCTTCTGTCCAAATTTCATGGAGTTTGGTTGAATCATTAAAAAGATATGCCACTGTTTTATTGAATACCAAATAAGGGTTAACTACCTCCTTAACAACACAATCTCACCGTTGGTGCTTTATTTCTTGACAACTTTAAACTTATCTACTACAAACCAAACTCTCCGAGACATTACTAGTCTCCACCGAGTCAATTTTTACTACATCGCGTAGTATGTCTGTTTTAAATCAAGCAAGGGAAGACGCGAACCACTTTTGAAAAAAACCCTCAACAAGCACAACGAATACTGCAATTTAAATCCGTCCAGTCTTGAAGTTTTCATGTCTACTTCGGAAATCCCTAAAACTTGTGACGATGGCATATCACCAGGAGGCGTCGTCTGCGTCCTCAAAGAACTTCAACTTCTCCTTATTATTTGATGTTGTATCCGGGCAATAACCCACAATTTATAATTGCCTTGCCTCTTGCTGCCTGTCTGTTGGAGGGTTTATTAGAAATTGTATGGAAAAATTTAGGCAGTGATCATTCCTAGGAACGGTAACTATCGATTCGGTGAAGTGTTTCTAAGTGAGGCAGAAATACGAAAGTTTTATTCAGTACTCTACAAAATTTTCAACTGAATCTACAGCAGCTCAGAGGAACTCCCTTCAGAACTGGCTTTCAAGTTTTCTAATTGTGCTTACTATCTACACAGTGTAAACCGTTTCTGTCCAACAAAGCTGGTTGTTAAAACAGCAAAAGAAGAATAAATATCACCCGATCTTTGCAGCCACCAACAACAATGTTCACTGCAATCACACCAATTTTCTAAAGCTACCATGACACTAACAATTGAATCAAAATAAAACGTCTAAATTTCTTTTGAATTTCAAACGATACGCGACTTTAACGCTCAGGAAATAACGCAAATTAATTCTGGTTTGATTATTTTATATTAATTCTCCACTAATCCGCCTTTTTAGTAATTAATCAATTAAAGATGGGGTCAAATTCATTACAATTAACGTCTACGCTTTTCCTTGGGGGTTGTGCCCCAAAAGACAATTTGCTTTATATATAATTTAGTACAAAGCCTAACTTATGTAAGAGGCGAAATTCAAAAAATATTTCGAGCACCGAAGATTCGTCCGGAGCAAGATGTAATATTGTTATTTTGTATGATAAGACGTGTTTTGAAGTTTGAATTACATTGGATTCCTTGTGTTGCAATCTGCTCGCACTAAAATGACACGTACACAGAAATATTGTAAAACCTGTCTCAATCTCCCTGACATGCTCACGGTTCAACATGACCGAGCGCTTGCTAGGATTGGACGAAACGAAAACAGCAGTGCGTAACAATGATGCATCACAAGGAACCCAAACGAACAACAAAATTCCATTTTCAAATTTAAATTTTAGACAATTTTAACTAAGGCTAGATGAACAACGGGTGTAACCCGTCTTAATTCCCCTTGCCCTTTCGTCAATTGCCCAGAAGTTGTAGAAGAATTTTCTCGAGGTCTCCTTTCATTTTCTTCGCTACAACATCTTTCAGAAGTTGTCCGGTCTTCTTTTCGTACCGAGTCTTTATATCAGCCAGATCAATCTGAAATGACAAAGGAGAAAACTCTAGTTATTCTCTTTCCGTTTCCATTGGAAAGAGAAAAAAATATTTCACACGTTTGCCACGACGAGGAGGAAGAAGGGAAAAAATCCCAGTCACCCAGGAGAAATCTAATTTCGAACCTCTGAGCTCGATCGTTGAATGCAGAAAAACGTTGAAACACTCCTCACATTCGTGTGGTTCGAGTCTCCGTGCGGAGCTCGAATTTTTCCAAACACGACACATTACAAACTAATCACCATGTCCAATCAAATCCAGTGGAAATAACATAACGAACTGATGAGAACTCATATGAATACGTGTGAACTTAAGAACAGGAAATCGTTAGTGACAAAGCTACAATTGGTTTTCGTTTTACATCTGATTAGTTGAAAAGGTGATGGGGGTTTTCAACACCAAACAAAGAGCCAGGTGAAGCAAAACTTAATTTATCATGGATTGTTTTAGACACTCTAATGAAACTTCATACTTACTTCTGATCTTGTCACCAGCACACGTGTAACATTTTTACTGCTTCCTTTCTCCAACGCCTTTTCCAACACCTCAGCGAAGAACAGAGCTGGATCCTGAGCGCATCGGACTGAGAATTAAATCAATCTCGGTCAATATTTGCGTACACAGTAGGTTACAAAGTGTAAACAGTGTAAGAGCCATGTTAAAAATGAGCGTTTTCACTTCATCATCGATCCAAATGAAGCACCATTGAAAAAATAAGAGAGGAGGTAAAATAACTCTCTTTTACAACTAGCTCGAAACATAAGGGAATATTTACAAAAGTGATCGACTGGAAGAAAAATTTATATTCGGAAATGCGGTTAACTCGTCATTAAAAACAGTAAACAGTACGAGTTCTATGTTACTTACCTATCGCCCTGAAGACATTCTGCAAATCTCCTTTTAGGTGCTCGTTGATGTAATCCACGAGATCATTTTTGGCCAACTGCCAACATAAAGCATTCAGTTACGATAGCATAAAACAATCAAACAAACAATTGCTTCACACCATGATTTCCAAACTTAGATTTCTTCCCCATTTCCATTTGATGATCCTTTTGCCTCCAAGAGGTGATCAGCGATCAAGTAGAAAGGAAGAATCAAAATAATTCTCAACGAAGGAAATTGACTACTACCTGACCCCTATTTCCAGTCAAAGTATTCAGGTTCGAGAAGTAACTCTCTGATCTTAAAAGAAAAAGATTCAGTTAATTAAATCACTCACGGAAACTTACAGTTTTGTAGGCGTCTAAGGTGGCTCGCAGTTGTGCATAATTTCTGCTTGTAAGGACTTCGACAAATACTGCTTTGTCTGTTCCCTTTTTGCCTTGCCCTGCCTGAAAAAAAAGAAAAAAAATCAACTAAAAGACTGTACCAACAAGCCACCATTCACGCCCTGTTTCTGTTCCTTATTTTTTTTCTGATGATCGACCAGTACAGAACGCTTTGAAGTGGACCGGAGTTTTCTCGATGAATCACAGAGCAAAGTGAACCGACGCCCAAACAAGGTCATTTTATCAATGTAACAGAACGCTTGAAAATGGAGAAATAATAAAATAGATATATGAGTCAATACATAAAAAGATAATGATACAAAATAAGAAAAAAATAAATCAAAACAAAAACACACCTCAAAGAGTTTCTTGGCATCCGTCTTTGCCAGGTCCTCCTTTACCTTTTCGTTGCTATCTCGATTTTTCTGTCGGACAAAATACATCAAGAACAGCTGAGCAAACAACGAAAGCTTAACAATTAAGATACAGCAAGACATCATTAAATCTACCAATTCACTATCAGTGTCAAAACTTTTATTACTGTGAACTTATTTATCGAACTGTTTCCAAGTCTGTTACTGATCACGAACTGATCACGTGCATTTTAACTTATATTATACATTCTGGTCCAATCACAATCAGATGGCATTACAGCAGTTACCTCTATCAAGTTCATAAGAGTTGTCCTGAACTCCCCAGCAGTGTCTTCTTTGATCTTTTTAAGCACATCTTTACCGGTATAAACTACAGAGGAGAAAGGCCAATGAAGGAAGCGTTTACAAATAGGCCACAAAAAAATTTGGGAGGGAGGAAGAGGGGGCTTTAGAAACATTCTACCACTCACTTTTCGTATATGCTGACTTCATTACTTGAAGTTCCTGTAAATTCAAAATAACACAGGCTTTAACTTTTTTGATGATTCGTAAACAACTAAAACTCCTTTAAAACATACAACTGTGTGATTAGCAATGTGGCTAATACCACGAGAAAACAAAATTGGACTCAAGGAAACCATTTTGAGCACAAAAACTTAAAAGAATTCGTCTCAAAAGGTAATTTGCTGAAAAGTCAGTCTTCTTACAACTTTTAGGAAAATAATTTTTTCACTGCTTAATTGTTTCACCGCACAATGCAAAGTTAACACATGCGTGGTAATTTGTGATTCCATGAAAGCAGTGAATAATTTTCACGCCACTGAAACAACCATGACTACAACGACGAACTTTTTCTGCAGCAAACTGCACTCACCTCGTAAGTCCGTGAACTTAAAATTTCTATGAGGACCTGTTCATCAGTTCCAAGTCCCTAAGAAACAAACACCAACCATGATTAAATATGAGCAGATAAAGCGGAAAACAGCTGAGAGGTCCACGACTTACCGACATGGCGTCATGAAGAGAAACTGCATCGTAATTTTCTGGAACGGCCATCAAAGCGACTGCTGCATCCTGGAACTTTCCACTCAGTTCTGATTTCAAGTCATCCGTGAGGTTCTATGTAAAACATTTAGAAGAAAAAGAAGACACCACGCGTAAGCAAGGATTCAAGGCAACTTCTTAGGATAACTTTAACTCTGGCTGTTCTGGAGTCTCACGATGATTGAACCCTTTACACCCAAACAAAGTATGCAAATTCTCCATACTGTTTTCGGCCCCTTTTTACGACAAGAGCAGGGAGAATTTGTTCAACAGTCAGTCAAGAGCTCCTTCAGTTGCTGACGACTTCCCTTTATTCTCATGACCCAAATGTTATATTCAGGGGTGAAACTATGCGAGGAAATTACATGCTACTCACTCGTTGGGGTTAAACGGTTAAAATTACAAAACGATCAAATTCCGCCCAAAAGTGATACTGAAAGTGACATGCAGTGGAACCCCAACAAACTATGGGAAGAATGCTTGGGAATAGCAATTTATAGCTTTATTTTTGGATTTAAACTGAACGATCTCGCACATCCGTGGCACATCTAGAGCCTTGAAATTTCGCTTTGATATTATTCTATCGCTAACGACAACAAAAGACAAAGATTTGTTTAGAGCTGTTTTATCAACCTCTTGCTGTGATCGCTTTTAAAATTTACCTTGTTGTACTTCTGCTGGTACTTGGCCGCAATTTCCTGTCTCTGTTTATTTGACCGAGCTCCAAGAATGGCCACAATTGCGTCTTTGTCACTTCCTGTTGATTGAACACATAACGTGAGGAAAAGAGTGAAGGAATGCGTGACACACATGATTTCAACTGGGTCACAAAATCTTTGGAAGATAGGTTAGCATTTCCCAGGTAACTTTACAAAAAAAACAACTTTCTCCTGGTGGCGCAAAAAATAAATTAAAAATCGATCTCAAGGAAAAACAATTGTAAAAGCGACAAGAAACATAGTTGTCCAGACGCCTCCTGAAAACTTCAAGTTATTGGTGTTCTGTTGGCAGGGGTGCTTAGGAGAAGGCTGCAACAAAGTTGCCATGGTGACCTTGCGACAAAAGATATTCCTGTCCTCCTTGGTCGCTACCTTAACGGCTGTTTCCCCCTTCACCCCCCTCTCTCCCCCCCCCTCTCTCCCTCCCCCTCTCTCTATCTACAGTATTGTCAACTACAGGATGTTTCAATAACTACTAGTGTAAAGTCTCAACCGCGATTTTGAAAAAAAAGGTTTTTTTAAATATATTTTTGTGTATTTTTATACGTAAGCCATGTCCCTCACCAGAGCCCTGCATGGCTTTCCTCAAAGCTTCTGCGTCTTTTAAGGCATCGAAGTTATCTGCTGGTTTCAATGTCCCACGGAACTGGGGCTGAAGGAGAAAACGAGAAAAGAAAAGAATAAAGACAATAATCAAATCACGCAAAAACAAACTGTCTTTATGTCTGTTTTCCTGAAGCGCAGGAGAATTATTCAGTGTTGAAGGCAAGCTTCTTCACTCCTAAAAGAACACACTAAGACCACTTTTGACAATGGTGTAAATATACTCGTGTTATAGCTAAAATTCAGTGCAAATTGCCCTGACAATTCAATTATTTTACTAAGGAAAATTAAAACTACTGTGCAACAAAACTGAGGATCACAGTTAGAGCAATTCTTTCTCAACTTTATAATTACATTGGGGCCACGATAAGTTAAAAATTCATACGAGTTAGAAAAGAAAACATGTCAGTTTGCACCGAATTTCAGCTGATTAACATGTTAGATTTGTATATGTATACTGTGCGCTCGTTCGACTGCGCATGTTTGACTGCGCATGCTCCCTTTGGGCACGAGGCGGTACTTACTTTGAGTGAGTTGTCACTGGGGGCAGGGCGGGGCTTGACGGGGCTTATAGCTGTCTGTTAAACATGAAAGCAACGTGACGTATGCGTTATTATGATATCATATTTATCTCGACGAAAAAAGAGGTTTTGCATAACGAGCGATAATCATCCGGATCTAGTCGACTCCGTTTGGCAAAGAAAAAGTCACATGTTGACTGCCCTTCCGTCTTAAAACGTTGATGCATGTATCTCTTGAATTAAATTTACAAAATTTTGCAAAAAGAAAATAAAAAGTTTATGCGTACGCAAGCGTGCGACATAGGTTGAGGCCTATAAAAATTATAATTACTTTTAAGGATTTACGAAAACAAATCACTGCTTTGCGTTTACGATCATATTTCAATATCTTCGTCAATTTATTACAGCGCTGCCGAAGTTTTTCAACATCAACTATGTCCTTACTTGAATTTTCATCTGACTTGTATATCAAAATCATTACAAAGCATCTTAATAAGGGTCTTTATCAAAAAGGTAGTTAGCTAAAATATTAAAAACTTTTGATAAAACTGTCCATCACTTCTAGTTAAATTTATATTAAAAGCTTAATTGTCTTAATATTAGAATTAATACTGTTACAATTTAAAAATTATCGCCATAAATTTTCCAGTCGCGTTTATTACTTGTGTGTATCAGTTGCAAAAAGTTAGTGCCCCAAAATGAAACCAATAAAAGTCGTCCTACATAAAATAATATAAGCTGAAAACAGGGAACATACCTCACTCATCGCTTCTGAAATATCTTTTTCTATCTGTTGCGATGAAGCCAGTTCCTGGAAAAACAAAGCAAACGATTTCAGACCCCGCAGTTACACACAAAATTGTTGATAAGCACATTTTAAAGGCTAAAATCTCCAACGAAGTGGAAATACTAACGCTTTCAACAGAAATTGAAAGTCTCTTCAACTCTTTGTATTCAACTTCTAACGCTTTGTGCTGCTTTTCCAATTCTTGTTTAGAATTCTTGAGATCCTTCGAAAAAAACATGACAACCATGTCGTTAACTAAGCATAAGATACTAAAAATAAAAACCAAACAATTCCCAAAGCTCAATTTTAATATTCAACAAAAAACTCAATATCCTTAACTAAAAATAAACTTGAAATATATTACAGTAACCTTACAACAATAGACTTAAATAACGTTACGCTTTGGTGGAATTACCGGTGGTGTTTGTATCGTTTACTCCCAGCAGACACATAAGCTCAGCTTAAGAGCATCGAGACTCGCACTTTCAAAAGCTTATCTCTGTTTCAGTAACACAGAGTGTCTGGGAGTGCTGCTACTCTCCCCTGGGTGGAAATGACAGTTCGTAGAAGGATCCCCACCCCCAGCTTTCCGTCAGATTTCTCAAAGATTTTGCTAGTACCTGGTCCAACTATCGGGTAGAGAGGAGTACTCTTCAGAGTCAATTAAGAGGCCAGCACACCAATAAGTATGCTACCCAATCTCCCAGCCATGTGGTAGTGTCTACTGTTCTATACTGAAATTGCGTTTATCAATATGTACTGATGTACAACTCGGTACTCACATCAATCTCTGCTCGCTGTTCAGATATCCTTCGTTCAGCCTGATGAAAACGGACAGAGTAAGAAAACCAATTTAAGTTTCTGTTCCTTCATAAAGAACCAAAACAACTCACTCAGGCTCACAAACCCTTTCTTCAAAATGAAGACAAAACAAAACTTAAGAAGCATTTAATACTTCCACCAACACGAATGACAAAAGACGGTTACATTTTTACTTTGGAAACTACAGAAAGGAAAATTGTTCTATACAGACATTCGGCCATAGAGGTTTCATTAGAATGGACACACTTTATAAGGGTTCAGTGTACAGAACAGAAGGAAGAAGAACACAACAAGACACTACTTTTTCAATCCCCCACAGAATAAAAAGCATGTTATCGTGGACGCTGCTTTTGACGCACGAGCTACCCCTTTTCAGATAATTCAGACAAAAACTATTTTCCACGACCATGTAAAAAAGACCTTGAAGTTATTTTTTTCTAAATATCGGAATTGTTGTCCCTGTGCAAGGTTTCATATTGTTTTACAAAATTAAAGCTTCCATAAATATTTTTAAGACTTAGAGAACTCAATTGTATAGATTTAGCGGACAATCTAACACCTCACCTCCTCCAGTTTACCGTCATCCTTCTCTTTATCCTTCTGTAATAAAATAGATGTCATAACGTGAAAATGAAATTCAATTCCAACAGCCCCCGAGAGAGACTTTAAACGAAGAGAAACATTTGTGAAATGAAAACACCACTATGCCTTTGCAGATTCCTTGTCAAAATTTGTCATATAAACTATGAATATGGATCTAACAATTAACCTTCTCTTATCAAAGAGAGGATAAACATTCCTGGGCTTTATTTAAAACACAGTTTAAATTTATTTTTATATGCTTTATGGCATGCTTATGGAAATAGTTTATTCTTGATAAGTACTGTAATAAAATACATTTCTTTCCAAAAATATTGTGCAAATCTTTCCTCAGTTACACAAGATCCTGGCGACTGTCAAACCTCATAAGTAAATATCCTCTTTAAAGAATTCATTTTTGGACCAAAACAATTTACAATCATAGTGAATACATTTTGATATTTTATTTAAGTCATAAAAATAATACAAAATGATGCAAGGTTCAAAAATGGAATTACAAAAATTACTCAGCAAAAAGGCAAATTATTGTAATTTAAACTTGATAGGCAGAACTCAAGAATGTATAATAATTTGATAGCTATATATTTCCATCAAATATCTAAAGAACGGCATTCACAACCCAGACCCCAAGCCTGCTGTAAGAGAAGCCACAGTCCATCAGTACAAACCTTGTTCTTTACTTTATTCAGTGCTCCTTTCAGTCCCTTTTTTTTCTTGTCAGGGCTGTTGTTTAAACTGTCAAGTGATTCCTACATTTGATTTTATTGGTTAATAATTAGAATTACATTAAATGAGTCCTTTAAAAGCCAGCTTTACTATGCTGTTGTGATATTTTAAGAATTACTTTATAACCTGAACATAAATGTTTGATTTAATTTACGCAACCTATTTACCATTTGATTTCCATGAACCTAAACCTTTCTTATAGGTTTAATTCAAACTATTATCCAATGCTTAATTTTACTTTTAATTTAACCTTACGATAAATAAACTTGCTTTGAGGAAACATTAACTTGCTTTCAAAAAAGTAAAAATGTTGCATTGCTTGTCACATGTTCATTTAAATTGAGGCTAATTAAGTTCATACACATTTGCTTGAAGTCCTTAAAATCTTAGTTAAGAAATTGTCAAATGTAAATTTTTAAAAATTTATGATTCCTCAGGAGATGAATAACTTGCCATTCACTTGACCAAAAATGTTAGTTAGAAAAAAAAGCTTCCAATCAAAAGGTTTTAGCATGTTACAAATTCTGCCAAATAAATAACAATGTGTCAACCATTCCCCCATTCACACACACCCCCCCCCCCTCCAGTGGTATAATTTGCAGGCTTTGCACTAGTATAAAACAAAATAAAACAGAGCACTGCCAACACACCTGTGATTTTCCAAGGTCATTATTTGCCTTGGCTAAGGCCTCCTCAAGTGATGCCACTTTCTTCTTTAGTTCGTCTTCTGAGCTTTGAACCTTGGCAAGCTCACCCTTGGCTGTTTTCAATTCATTATCACGTTCAGCAATTTCTTTGATTGAAGTTTCCCTTTGCTGCTTGCACTTTATAAGATCTTTTTCTGTGGATTCTAGCTTGGAAATTGTATCAGTAAGTTCTCTATCTTGTGCTCTTAGCACTTCAAGTTCTTTCTCAAGATTTCTTATTTTGTCACTGTCTTCAGAGACTGTAGATTTTGAGAGCTGTTCCTGTAATTCAGAGAATCGTTGCTTTGCTTCACTCTCAGCAGCCCTGGCCTCCTTGAGATGTTGCTCTAAAGATGCTATTGTGTCCAGCTGAGAAGAAGCTGATCCTGTGGTCTTTTGAAGATCTCCTTCTAATATTGATATTCTATCATTGGCCTACAACACAAGATGGCATGATAAAAACTGAGTTTCTATGTTTTACATTGCATTAACATATTAACATTTAATATTGAGAACATTACAAGCTTACTATTGAACTGATCACTGATAATTTAGCAGTGGATCCACATTGCCTTCAGAATAATTGGGAGTCTAAAATGGTAATTCCATGCACAGAGAGAAGGGCGAGGGATCCTTGAAAAATGTCATCCCTTGAGGAGGAGAACTACAAATGAACTCAATCCAAATGAAATGAAGTTTTAGAGCCCTGACCACAGCCACACCAGAGGAAGGCAAGTGAGCTCACTCCTATGCCTTTCCTCCTCAAACAAATCCCATTGTGCAAGATATGTCTTATTCAACAAAGCATCACAGTTGCAAAAATATGGATAGCTTAGATTTAATAATCAATTTTTAAGGATACCTCTTTGAGTTCTCTTTGAGTTCGTTCTACAATCTTTTGCCAGTTGTCCATTTCAGATTCAACATTGTCTTCTAACTTTCTAAGCAAGGACTCCTGAGACAAAACAGCACATAAACCAAATCAATATCATTCCTTTACCCTTTAACTCCCATAAGCCGGTGACTAAGACAGAATTTCTCCTTTCAACATCAATACAATATTAACCAGATAAGTGATGAGAATAAAAAAAACATCAATTTGGGGATAATTAGTTGATCCAATACTAAATTCTCTGACCTAACATTATAAGAATTGTATGGTTGACAGTAAGGAGAAAGACAAATTTGATCTGGGGGTTAAAGGGTTGACTAGCTAAAAGATGCTTACCTCCCACCAAAAGAGTTCTTTAAATTATTAGATCAGGTCTTTTTGAGACATCTGATCATCTTAGATCTTGAAGTTGGTTATTCATTACTTACTGTTTCTTGAAGTGTGACTTTGTAATGAGCACATTCTGCTACCAAAGTGTCTTTTTGTGCCTGTACTTCTTCAAACTTTTTGGTAAGCTCTTCCAACTATGATAAAAAACATAAAAAAACTCAGAGGAAAACAAAAATACACCAGCAGCATTAAAGTAAGGGAACTGACCTTTGCAAGTTCAAGATAATTCCTAACTTTGAGGTTTAAATGTCCAAATTAAAGGTGAATCAGGGTCCAAAATCAACTTTTTTGGTTTCATTTGCTACAACATTTTTTGAAGGCATGCTTAGAAACTGACCAAAATTCTGTTCACCAGTTGCATTAGTGGCCAACCAGTTACAATTTCAGACCCAGAAAGTTCTGCATGGACGCACCTGGTGACAACAATTTAGGCAGCTAATACTAACCTCTTCACTATCGCCAGAGGATTTGGATGCTTGTTTTTCAAACTCCCCAAGCCACTTCTTGTATGCCTGAGAGACAAGAAGACAAATGTATATGATATACATGTTAATACCATTACTTGTTAAACACTGCAAAAAACCTTTATTCAGTGACTGCCATTTTCGAGTTCCCATGGACAGAAATCTTTGATTTGTCTATTCAAATGCAGTTTAGCTGTAAGGCTGGATATGCCAAAAGAAAAGTATCTTTCCTACTGAAAAATGCGCACCATTAGACTATGAAGATAATCTCATGCTATTACCACTCTTACCTCTATTTGTTCTCACAAACTAGTCAAAACACTTTTAACCCTTTGACTCCCATGATTTGATTGTTAATTCTCCCCTCTACCTGCTACACATTTCCTTGTAAATTAGTTACGAGAGCTTGGTGTTAGATCAAGATAACAACTTCTACCTGATTAGTTTGAATATTCTCGTCACCTGTTTGCTAGATAATGTAAGGATCTTATGGGGAGAAGTTTCATGTTGATCACTTCTGGGAGTTAAAGGGTTTAAGAAAAATTAGAAGCATACAGCAGAGTGGGCAAAAACAGTTCATTAATTTTACTTTTGGGTACTTAGGATATATTTCACTCACCAATGTGGTGTCTACCATGACATTTGGATGAACTCTACAAAGGACTGCCTACAAATGTTCAAAATGAATTATCAGATGGCTGAAAGCGTTTAATTCAACACTAGTAAAAAACAAAACAAAACAAAACAACAATAATGGATAATATAATTACCTTTGTCTCATTTTGTTCTTCAGTCAAAATAGTCTTGTTTTCATCCTATCAACAACAAACACAGTTAGTTTCCTGTTGTAAGATTTGCACTGACATTAAAGCAAGATTTTCAAAATTACCAAAAAAAAATCCAATTGCCATAAGATTTTTATTTTCCTTTGTGTAACACCTCTTAAAGTGACCATGAACCCAGACATTGTTCCCAGAAAAAAAAAAAAAAGAAAAAAGAAAAACCCAAAGAAAAACCCAAAGAAAAACCCTAAAAAACCAACCATAAAATGAATCTCCCAATACATTTTATTCAGTAGATCATGGCTTTGGCCCCTGTCAGCTGAAAAAGGAGTAGCTGTTTTTTTCCTTGGGTATGTCAGTGTTGCCAGGTGATACTAACAATAATTTCAGGTGATCATACCTTGACACTTTGTACAGCACTCTTGATTTTACTGTTTACACTTTTTTCCATTTCTGACAATGCATCCATTGCCTTCCAGTTCTTTTCACGTAATTCCTATATACCCCAAAAGAGAAATGAAGGAGTAAAGCATTCACTTATGTGAAAGGGACACGAGAGTCGTCTCATTCACACAAATGTTATCAGTAGTAGAGAATCAGTTCAGTTCTATGCTAAAACAAAACCTGTATCATCTCTGTATATAAAAAACATGGTTTATAGGTTTAAATATTTTCTTATTCAAGACTCAAACACACAATTGCTCACAATGAATAAACTGCACACATCCCTGGCTGTACAATGTTTAACAACCAAACACAGCACGTGATATACTACTTTTCTGGCACCGCTTGGTATTTTTGAGTGAAGAAATATAAAATGGTTTCCGTGTTTACATAGCCTGATGTAAACACGCGGGAGGTTGGGAGCACACGAGATAAGCGTAGGAAACCATGACGCAAAGCAGAGTGGTTTCCAGCTTATCGAGGAACAAAAACAGTGTTTACATATGCTCATGTAAAATGGTTTTATGGCCAATCAGAGTGCGTATACTATTTGAATTATTTTATGATAAGGCTTTATAACAGAACTGGTGAGAACTGAACAGGTTGAAATCTTTTTCCATCCATACTTACATTATTCTTATCCTTGTGTTGTTGTACAGCATTTTCTAGTTTGCTACATTCGTCCTTTTTCTCCTTGAGCTCTTCCTTGAGTTTTGTTATTGCATCATCTCTTTCCTTCACACTGAAATTAAAGAAGAAACTTTATCATTAAGTTCAAAAGGAACTGATGCAAGTAAACTATCAGTAACTTGGACAGCAAAACTGAATGTGTATGGCATCATGAAGCAACTTTCACCAGGAATCAAAACATTTTACAGTGTTCTGTTCAACATACTCATTAAGGTTGGGACAAACAGAGTTACAAGCTGCTGTATTGGTTCCATGCAACAAACCCTTCCATGAGTATTGTTTCTAAAAAAATGTTCCTCATTTTCATGTTGCTATCAAATGTACAAATTCAAACTTCTTTAAATTTATGCAAGGAAAAAATTTCTTTCCAGAGCACAATGATTTTAATTGCCACTAGAAAATGTACCAGTGTCATCCTTTTTGACCTGAAGAAGTTTCCTTTCAACAAACTTAGACAATCATTCTCTTTCCATCCAATCTTTCCATCTCTCCCTGGTGTTTAAGATCATCACAGCAGCTTCAATAAGAAGGTATAGGTAATCACTTACACATCACTCTGTCCGTTAGCCACAGCATCATTTGCAGCCTATAAACAAAACAAACATCAGGAAATGTTTACCAGAATTAACCCTACCAACACTAGTTACTAACATTGTTTAGTGTTTGCATTTTAATGAAACACAACACTGTTCCAGCAACATAAAGAGGAAAAAGAGCAGTGCATCATGCAGACATAAAAGATTTCAAAAAGTAGAGAAACTTGTGCACACATATCCAGAAATTGATGGGAGAAAATCTTAAGATTGAACTTTTACATAGATTTTCACAAACACGAACAGGAAGAGAGAGAAAGGAGAAAATGTGAGCCTATGCATCACATGCAAACCTGACACCTTATACAGGCTTCCCCTGACATTTTATCACGACTCTGGAATAATAATAGTTGGAATGAGACCAGAGTGAAGTATTCCTTTTAAAGTGCCAGATTTATGGCAATACTAAAGGGAAGACACAAAGCTAGGCCTTGCTTTTGACATGATGCTATTGTGATAATCCAAAACAGTCTGATCTTCCACTTTGAATAGAAAAGGACAGTATGAGATTGTTAAGTTAATGATTAAGTAGAGAGATAATTATTACCACATGCACAAGATTGTTGTTGAGATCTGTTTATGACTGGATGGTAGAGTGTTGTAAACATGTTGTGAATCAAGAAGAAGTTGTTAATATTGTTAATAAGTGTTTGGCAGAAGGTCTTGGTACCTTGGCTGCCTCAAGAGCCTTATTAATTTGCGCCTGAGCATTTTTCTCGGCATCGTTTACGGCTTCCATAGCCTTCCAGTTCTTCTTTCGAAGCTCCTGAGTTACAAAAGAATACTCAATTGTATCAAAAAAAGGTTAAGCACTGACAACTCAGCAGTGAAACAGGTCTTTTTTGGTATACCCTTCCAATCCCAGGATTAAGATCTAAATTCTCTTTATGAGCCTTTTAAATATTCTTCCAAAGTAAGAGTGGAGAATCTGGAGATGAGATGTAAAAGGATCAAGAATACCAGATGCAGGATGAGTGAAAACTAACCATAGTGAAAAAAGACAATTAAAAAATCAGCCTAACAAAAATAATCATTGTCAAAATACTTGAGTGAATATAACACACCATTGTAAGGGATATTGTAAGTTCCTAACAAGGATTCTTAGGAAACTGTTTTGGTCTTATGTGTCTGTATCTTCATTTTGTTTTTAAATTTCAACCCTTAAAACCCTTGGAGTGACCATCATCTAATTTTCCCTTACAGCACTACTACTGAATCATTCACTGAGATCATAAAAGAATAACGAAAAGATCACCAACCTAAGAAGCTCTGATTGTTAAAAAAATTCTCCTGGTCAGTACCAAAGGAAATGTATAGAGAACAGTAGGGAGAATACAGATATTTAATCAGCTTTTGGTAAGACTTCCTTTGATGGTCTTGGTGATCTATTCTGCACTGAAAGACTGACCAAAGATGGTCACAATCTGGGGATCAACACTACATCTACTGCACCATTTTAACTTACATTATTTTTGTTCTTTTGTTCATCTAAGAGGCTCTTGAGACTGGCAATTTCTTCATCTTTCTTGATCACATTGCCATGGAGTTCAGCGATGACATCCTCCTTGACCTTTAGCCTACATTTCATTAAAAAAAAATTGCTGAGTTACACCAATACAACAATACAAACAAATTATGCGCCACAAAAACCCTTACAACCATTCACTAAAAACCTGGAGTATTCAATACACAAAATATCTGATTTACACTTACGCATCTTCCTGGATCTTTGCAGACACATTAGGTTCTCTGCCATTCTAAAACATGGATCAAATCATAATTACATCATCACTACACAAAGGCTGGATCACATGAAGAACAATTTCATATAAGGAACTAAAACTAGTTCACTGAAATCTGAAGTGGCAAGTTTGTTTACCTCAGCAGGAGCTGCACTGTTCACATGATTTGCAACAGAAGTCTGCACACTCTCCTTTGCCAATTTAAGTTCCTCCTGAAGTACCTTTATTGTAAAATACAAAACCATTAGATTCCTTTGTCTTTTAATTTCAGGGGAGTATAAACTAGTCTTGTCAATTAAGTCCACTAAAAAAGCCTTGTCACTCACTGACTGGAACTTAAACCACAAGCACCTGAGAAACTTAGACATATTGCTGCAACCCACCGTGATGAATTACTATAATACCAACACAAGGCAACCCCCCCCCCCCCCAAATCCAAACTCTTCCAGGAAATGCAGATATTATTGACCCAAACATGCTACCAAAAAAACCATAACTTTACTAAACAAGTCTAAAAGTACAGACAATTAGGGTCTGAGCATATAATCCAAATTTTTGTTTTGCCAAACCAGGCAAATATTTTCCTCTGAGTCTCAACTTACTTGTATCTCTTTCTCTTTTTGTGTTTGAGTTTCTTGTGATTTCTTCAACTGAACTTCTACATCAGAACATATTTTTTCCAGCTCAGAAACCCTTGCTGTTGCTTCCTGAAGTTTGGCTGTCAAGGAGTTCAGAGCATCTGCTTGGTTCGAGTCAGCAGCTGAAAGGTCACTCATGCGCTTCTTCAAGTCAGATGTTTTGGCTTCTTCAGCTCTGAGAGCTTGTGCTGTTGAGTTCAGATCTTTCTGCAATGTAGTGTTTCTAGCCTGAGACTTATGAAGCTCTTCATTCACTTCAGCCAGTCGCTTTGATAACACATTCTCTGCCTCTTTCTGTGAAAGAAAATACATCACCCACTGCTAAGTGATATCCAACAGAGAAAAACAAAATTGGTTCAACACATCATTTAACACTTCACTGTCAACAAAACCCAAACAGATACATCTATTAGTGATATATTAAAAAGTTCTCCAATTTCTTACCACACTGCTCTGATGAATTGTCAACTGCCGAACTTGCTCTTCACTCTTTGATAACTGATCAACTTTGGTACTAAGTTCTCCCTTAACATGACGGTATGTTTGCTGTAGTTTCGTCAGCTCTGTGGTAAGAGATTCTTTATCTGCAGTTCTAAAACCAAATATAGAAGACAAAGATGAAGTCAGTCTAGTTTCATTATGATGAAGTGACTAAGAGTATTGGTTAACCCCCCTCCCCCACCTAGTCCCTGTTTTTGGTTGAAAGAGGCATTGTGAGAGCAACTTGACTGGGCCAAGAACACACACCATGAACTGGCCAGAACAAGAACCCAACCCAAAGTGGAGGTCCCATTCACTAACCCAGGCCACTACACCTTCCAATAACAAAATGCACCCACATTTCATTTATGCCTTTGACACCCAGGAGTGAATAAAGGGGTAAAGGGGGGCTTTACAACATCAATAGGGGGGCTTTACAACATCAATACAATCTTTGGTGATGAGAAGAAAGAAGAATATCAAGTAGAATATTCTGTTTTGTTAAACAACAAATACTCTAAAACAAAACCATAGGATAGTAAAGAGAATGGATAGAACGATCAAGTGAGTGGAAGAGCAAAAAAGATGAATATCAAACAGGTGCATGACCAAACAGAGACAATTGCTGCAAAAATGTACTCTCCGATTCAATTTATTACATTTAAACTTGAACAGAACTTGATTTACTTACAGTTGTGTTGCTCTCATGGATGCATTCTTCAGCTGAGCATTTTCCTATTTTTACAATAATGTAAAAAAGTCATCTAAGGATAATACATAATTTGCTAGAGGTAAGAGAGGGGTGACAACAGGTGGAAGAATAGGACAGGGGAGGGTGGGAGAAAAAGGTGTATAGTGGGGTGGGGAAGGGAGACAAAACAAAGTGAGGGTGGAGAGACTAAGTTCTAGTAAATAGTGGAGAGAGCGAGATAGATAGAGTGAATTTGTAACAAATAATCTAAGTAGACCATGGTACTGAATAATGAAGGGGAGGTGAGGTTATGCCTGAGAGAATAGAATATCACTTACAAAGGGAAATGGCTTTAAAAGCTGATGGGTAGAAGAAAGAAATAAAAGACATCTTTACCTCTTGAAGGCGTTGAACATTACCCACAGATGAAGATGCCACCACATCCTGCAGCTGGCGCAACTGACTTTGCAAAGTTTGCACCTCCAATGCATGGCTATCATGAGAAGCCTGCATGCGAGCTTGGAGAGCTTGGATCTCTTTGGTCTGTAAGGAGAGATTGTTTTAGTCACAACATGTCTGCATGATTAACTAAATTAGCTCACCCTGCTGTGGTATTGTGTGAGGAGGAAAGAAAGCATTACTCTGACAGGCAGCATTGCAGCAGTCTTAAAAAGTTTCGCATGATTTACTGTTTTAATCCATATCAGTGGCAGTTGAGCATTTCAACTTACCTGAGCATTGATTTTACTTGTTGCATTAGTTTGTTGATTCTTCAGTTTTTGCTTTTCTTGTTGTAGTTCATCCCTTGGAGGGAAAAAAAAATACATTATCATACCATAAATAACTGCAGTTCAAAGTTCCTTGACCAACTAGTCTGTCAGACTACAAATCTGTTCATTTGTTCCAGTTTCTTACAGACCTTACAAACCTTCTAAACAAAAGACAAAAGCCCATGCCATGGACATTAAATAATGAGCACCCTAAGAAGGCCAAAATTTGTGGTCATCCCCCAAGATAAATTTACAGTAATAATTTAGTGGCTTACTTCTTATATAAGAGTGTCTTGAAATAATCAGGGTCTGTTGGCAATAGGTTTTTCAGAGATTACCCCAACAGCACATGCACTTCAATAACAATTACAATGAAAAAATCAAACCCATTCCTATCACTCTGTCTCAATGATATGCTCAATTTCTGTTTCTTTGGGTACTTCTTACATTGTTGTAAAATTTCAATGTTGCATACTTATTCTTGTAGGCCAATTAGAAAGTTCTGTACTGCTATGTTTCAGAATTGTGTTTCTTGCCATTTTAACCCTTCACTAGGCCTCACTATCAATAGCATATACACTTCTGGTATAAATTACAAAATACAGGTATGTATAGGTATCAGTGCTGTTGGCTAAGAAGAGTACCAGCTACAAGGAGTTTAAAAATCACAATATTGAACTTGAACAGGTCTGAACATTGTCCTTACCTCAACTCCCTTAGCTTATTAGCAGCATTCTGAGATTGTTGACGCTCTAAAAAAAAGGATGACATTGCTCAGCTTGTAACTTTAAGAATGCATTGTGGTTTTATGAAGGACAACATTTCAACTTTTGGAAGGAATCACCTTCATGTGCATCATTTAATACACCAGCTCACTACACTGCTCGACTTTTATAGGAAGTTCAAAATTGGTTAACTTCAGGTCAGTACAAAATATGTTAAAAAACTGATGCTCACAAAATTAATATTTTTGCTGATAGAGAAACTGTTAAGCAAACCCATTGAAGAGTGTCTGAGTTATCAGTAATTGGAAGTTCATAGAAGCATTCTGGCTTCCAAACTGAAAATCAGATCTATCTTTCTATCCCATGCGTATAACCACAGAACTACATTATGAAGGCATCTGTAGCTAAGAGAATGGGAACATGACTGACTGAAATCCTTTAAATACTGATTTCATTCCTTAAAAAGAACTCCAGAAGTTCTAAAATTTTCAAGATGGATTATGCTAAACACCTGTATAATTAAATGGCTTCAGATCTTACACACCTTCTGATATCTGGGTCTCTTTTTCCTGAAGCTGTTTCTTCAACAACTCCAATGTATCACCTTTGGAAGATGACTATTAAGAAAAAGATCACCGTTACATTAGAAAATACATAGAAATATACACAATAATAATTCATATTCAAATCTAAATGCTGGTTCAGGAAATCAAAACTGAATTATCTATCACTGTCATACTTAAGAAAACTGATGCGTCTGTTTTGGGTTATAAAGTAACTTTCACCTTGTGACCTAAGGTTGTAGCCTACAATCACCAACAAAATTAATATATAGATTTAGCCAAGCCTAAAAGCGGAGCTTGCATTTTTTTTTTCCCCCACACGTCCCAACACCTTGCTTCAGCCAGGACTAATACCTGGGTAGTCTGACTCGGAGCCCAGTGCTCTGACCACTGGACTACTGAACAAAGCCGTGGTGTTGATGTGCCTGCGGTACAGTTGACCACACAAGTTAAAAGTAGCACCTTGTATGGTCGTACATCCAAATATTTTTGGCTTGATGGGTTACTACTATTTTGTATAATTATGGGCTACCCTCTGTGAGCTCCACTATTAAAATACAACCATAGAGACAGCAATAGCAGGCTAAATTTACTCCTGGTACCCTTATCTTCACCACTTCTCCCTCTTTACAATAGCGCACTTTGTTTTATGTGATCTTACAGTATTGAAAGAGGGAAGGGAGCTACTGGGGCTGCCTGCCATTAGTTGTTGGAGGCATAATTGCTAACTTCCCTACCTTCTTCCACTGACTATTTTCTCCTTGCTTGTTGAGCAGAACATCAATCAAAGATTGAATTTCAGTTGAGTTCAGGTTTGAAGCTGTCACCATTTCCATGAGGCGTTTAGTACTCACCTCACCTAAATGAGGAGAAAAGACAAATAAATTAGAAAATCTGATATAAACTTGTCAACAAATCTACTCTGTTTCAACAAACTACAAGTTTTAAAATTTATATAATAGTAAAGGCTAGTTTACTTTTAACCAACCACACATTACAAACTAAGATGACCTCAAAAGTTTTAACATGTAAATTTTCACTATTTATAACTGGTCAAGAGGTCCTCAAAAGGATTATTGTTTAGGCCTGAAGTCATTGTCACAGTCATAGCACTTGTAGTCCATCAAATCACAAAATGCATGATACCTACTAGATCAAAATACAATAACAACTGAGATACAGAGAAATCTTGCAGCTACCACATTGGAGTTATCAAAATTCACTCAAACTACTAAGGTGGTCTGTCACAAAAAGAAAAAAACATTGGCCTTACATCCTGTTTTTCAACAAAATAAACAACCCACTCAAGAATGTCGAATATTTTTGGTTTCCTAAAAGAAACCAAAAATACGACCAACTATTTATTATGAATTGATTAGAGGGTGTCAGGGTAGCAATTTGTGGTCTTATGTCATTAGGAAATTTAAATTAGAGCATAAATTCCAAAACTTAACAAAAGGGCTAAAAATCAGTATCTCATGAGCTGTGCAGTTTTTGGTGAAACAATAAAATTTAAATTTTGTTTTGTGTTTACATGTAGTAATGAGAAGACATTAGGAGAAGTTTTATATTGAGTCGTATTTACAACCGCCAGACGAATCATTATTCATTGAATACCTTTCGTCTATATGTAAATCAATAAAACACTTTCAGTTCTCAAAATACTATGTAAACCAACGTCTATTTTCATTTCATTAAGAGTAATTTCGTTAAAGTGAATTTATAACCAAATTCTAAGATCCAGACAGAATATTTGTGGGGAAAAAATGGGTTCACAAAATGTAATTTGGCGCGTTCTTATGCATGATTATGTGGAACTAAAATTTCGACTAAGAAAGAAACACGAAATTGAACAAGTCATGAGGTATTTAAATTTGGCCAGTACAAAACCCTACGTGTCCCAGAAAATGATGTTCTGTCACGCTTACTTTGAAACGTCGTTCAATGAAAATGAAAGAAAATTTTCTTTTTACAGAAATAAACATGTAAACAGACTCCGCACCACTACAACATATCAGCACAGCATAACACAGGAAAAACATTACAACGATTTGATTGAATAATTTAAGCAACATTCAAATATAATAGCTATTCAAGAAACATTTTCCTTCCATTTTCCATTTCTTACGAGCGATCCATTAACTTTTCCAAGCCACTGTAAGCGATCTTGGTTTATTTAACCAAATGCATTCAATTAAGATCCATTGAAAAAGAATGTTATACTACAATTTTCTCTATTTGCCACGTTGACTTTCATCCCGCTGAAGTGTACAACTTTGATTTAAATTCAGACTATTGGTCGATTACAAAGGTCTTTATGTTCCACTGTCAGGACGGCACGAATTTTATTTAAGCAGATGTAATTATTTCATTCTTTGTTGTATTTCTTCCCCAAACCAGAGTAAGCTTTTGGAAAGTAGCGCAAATAATTTTGACCAGGAGGAAATATAGTACGATATCTCACTAAAATTTCTGCTCACCTTGAATGGGGTCCCTATCTTTTGTTGTTTTGGGTTTGCTTTTAGACTTCTTCGCGGGAGCTGCTGTTTCACTGCTGTTCAGGGGTTTCGGCTGCTCACTTTCGAAATCCTCGGGTTTATCAGGTTCGCTTTCGATTGTAGAATCAACAACTTCGGAGACCATTTCTTCAGCCACCTCACGTGGTTTGTCGAGAACTACATGTCGATCGGTCACGGAACTCGTGTCTTCTTTTACTACAGCTTTCTTCGCCTTCTTTTTCCCTTGCCGGTCTTTTGCAGTTCCAGAGCCAGGCTTCTCTTCGGTTGTGGGAATCTTTTCTTCAGGACGATCGGGAAGGAATTCATCATCAGGCATAGTATCAAGGTTACTTGATCTCGATATCTCCACATTCGATTCGATCGTTTCCTCCACTTGGAGAGATGAAACCTCCTCCTGTCCTTCTCCATCATCTGAATACTTTTTCTTTCCTTTTCCAGACTTCTTCCGCTGTTTCACGGGTTTTGTAGACGCAGTGCGAGCCATGTAAGCCTCTTGTTCAGAGCGCTGAGCTGCGAGAACATCCTCATATCGCTCCTCGCGAGTTGCAAAGAGTAGTAAAAGAAGTGCAGAAAGCACGATTGCTACAACAACTGCAATGATAGCCAAAGTTATAGGATCGAGAGGCTGCATCTTAACGCTCAAAGAGCCTTGAAAAAAAACAGAAGAAGAAGCTTAGCTTTAGCTCTAAGCTAATACGTCCCTCACGGAAAAAAGTGATCAGACTTCGCGAATACTGTACAACAAATTCAAGGGAAGTTCAATCCCAAACATGGAGCATGCGTCCAGTATTGACTGACACGTGAAAGGGTTCTAGCCAATGAACATTCAGCACGCCACCGGAAGTACGTAGTGATCAGCTGTGTTGACAAAAGAGTGGTATGTGGTTTTAAATCTTACGGAAATAAAGTGCAATTCTTCAATGTTCTAGGTGATTTCGAAAAAAGGTTTTTTGGGCTAGTACCGACAAGAAGAACCTGGTGCTTAATATTCTGCAGTGCAGGCGTCAAAAATATCATATTTTAATACTGATATCAATTCCTACCCTAATTCTGTTAGGGAAACTTACTTGATAATCAGAGAAAGGGCAAAAGGAAATACGTCTTTTACCAGGCACTGGTCTCTCGGGTCAATGATTGTAGTGCAGAACTTTTCGGAAATCCGTTTTAATGACGTCTTAATGACGTCTTAAGATCTTATATCACTACATGTTACTTCGTCATTATTTAAGAAGGCCTTGGATCATCAGAGGAGATGGCCTGTTTCCCCCTCCAGTCCGTCGTGGTAGGCAAAAAAGCCCGCGAACTTCGAATGTAATTGTCACGGGAACAGCTCCCTCGTTTTCTCTTTGCCCGTCCCCCGCTATTTTCTCCACTTGTGTCTAATGACCGAGAGTTCAATAACGCTCATTTCTCAATGCAGCCCTCAGAGTCGTTGCGTAAAAGTATCCTAGATACAAACTGGTCTATATTGCGCGCGCTTGAATGAGATATCACAGAAATGCCGCGGAGTAAACAGGACTAAAGATTTGTGGTTGAAGGCGTCCGGATTTGAAAAAAGAATCTGAAGACATCTCAAGCACAAAAGGGGAACTGGTTTTCGGTAAAAGTTCAGTCTACCATTGTTTCTAGCATGCCTTCCAACATAAGCTTAACAGAATGAAGGAAAGTGCTGTACCTTCCCTTCATTAAAATTCCTCTTGCATGCATTTTCTCTCCCTCTTTGGTTGAGGTTGAAAAGTTAGTGCTAAAATCTTCCTCTGGACTACCGTTTTGCTCAGCTTTAATTTCATTAATGTACTTATCATGCTATTTATCCAATCAGTTTTGTACTCTATTTCCACTCTCCCCTTCCAGATTTATTTCCATCCCTATTTACCTTTTCCCAGGAGAAATCTCTCTTAAAAAGGCTGAGTCAAGTCAACCTTTTTACCCTCACGAAGGATGAGAACGAGGAAATTTGACATATTCCAATAATGATTGTGTGAGCTTTAAATGGTTTGACTGATGAAGACAAGTAGAACAAATGTAAATACAGCCTTTTACCAATTTAATAGCTTATCTTTGAATGAGAAACATTTAATTTCTCTCCAGCAATAGAAAGATGTGAAAGTCTATTTAGCTCTTAGTCCTAAATTACAAACAACATATTAACAAAATACTAAGCTCCTCAATAATTAACACCAGACAAAAAAATTTGTATTTATATTGATGAGATCCTAATCTGCTTAAGTATTTCAAATAACTAAATCCACCTTCCAATTTCTCTTTTTTGCCTAAGGTTTTTTTTATTGGCCAATAAAATGTTAAAAAATTAAAAGCAGCCTCTTTTACAACAAAGATATGTTGATAAAACTGATTAAAGTATCTTCAACAATAAACATGACCAAATCAATTGACCACACAAACAAATATTACATTAACAGTAACACTGCCAAGGCTCCAAGCTTAACTCATTACAAGGCTGCCATTTGGCCACCTGAAGTAAAATAATGGACTGCAGATTAAAAAACAAAAGCAGATTTAAAAAAAACAAAAGCTTGGTCACCAACCAGGGGACATTTTGTGAAATATCTGAAAAAATCTTCTGTTAACCACTGCAACCAAAATCTCCCCAAAGCACTGGTAGTCTGACGTCTTTTAACAAAACTATTCAACATGATTAATTGCTTCTTTCTTCTGCTTCACAGAGCAATGGTGGCTCATGTGGGTTTGTGCTATTCTAATGAACAATTCTTCACTTGCATGCAAAAGTTCTCAATCACAAAAAAAAAATGTATAACAAGGAAGTTGAAAAAACCAGTTAAGAAAAGTACATTATAGCTTTGCCACAAGTTTAAGGCATCCTTACTCTTAGAGCTCCAAAATTCAAGTCTAAACCAACACCATTACCTTAGGAGAACAATCAGTCAATTTTCCTTGTTCTATGCAACTTATTGGAATATTATGAAAGCTCAATTTGGCGCTAATCAGTAAATCAGCACTAATCAACCCTAACCAGCTACCAGCTAATTTTTCTTGTCCTATGTAACTTGTTAAAATATTATGAAAACTCAACTCAATTCCAATCACATATCTAGACCTACAAGCAAACTCAATACCAATCTACAACCTCAGGCCAGATTAAAACATTGAAAAAATCACAGCCATTGGCTACACATTCTTGTAGTTATATCCAAAGAGAAATCACAACCCTTTACTCCACTCAGTGGTTGACAGGTAACTCCTTCCTACATTAACACTAAGTTTAAAGCCAGCTTAAGACGACAACATATAAGCTATAAGCTCAAGGATGTTTCTCTGTAGTAACCCCAAATTCTCTGAACCAATTTACACAAAGATGCTTGGCAATGTAAAGGGAAAATGCAAAACAGTTTTTAGGGGTTAGAGTATTTAAAGCAGCCAGAGGCATATCCTGCATCACCTGTATCTTCAGGGTTTAGGAAAATTTGACAGTGGTTAGAAAAACAAGTAATCAAATTCACCTTCAGACTCTATATGGTAATCATCAAAATCACTAGCTGAATTCCAATTCCAGTCAAAACTTGAAGTTTCGCTATCACTGTCAAAATAGGCATCATCCTCATCATCAGAATCTCTCCAATCTGCAAAGAAATCTGTTGGCCAATATTCTTTACACATTCTTTGTAAAATCAGTTGTGGTAACTTAATGGTTTGAAGGTTAAAGGAGCCTATCTTGTCACTTATGGTGAGGTTTTTCACTTTCTGCCACTTGTTGGACCTTACATTGTACTTCACAGCATCGCAGGAGAAGGATGTGGTCTCAGGTTGGAGAGGAACAGTAACCTGGTTTTTAACAATGATAACATTGTTGACTGGACAATGAGGGTAGGGCAGTTTTGCAATGGTGTGCCATTCGTTGATTCTAGGGGCATACACCTCACAGCTGGTGGTTTGAACTCCACTTGGATCAATTCCTCCAATGGCATAGATCTTGTCACCCCAGAACACGCACCCTGGCATTGACCTGGCTTCTCTCAAATGAGCAACATAAGACCAAGAATCCTTATCTGGGTCATACCTTTCAACACTAGAAAGTGTTGTATTTCTATTATAACTTGTTCCTCCACCAACAATGTAAATGTGGGACTCAGTTGCCACACAGCCAGCCCAACATCTGGGTGTATCAAGTCCTGCACAAGTACTCCACTCATCCAATTCTGGATTGTAACACTCCACTTTACCACAGCAACCAGATGCTTGCCATCCACCAATGTAGTACAAAAGCTCATGAAAGGCAACAAGGGATCCCTTTGCTCCAAGTTCTTTATAGGATGCTTTTGCTTTCCATTCAAGTTGAACTTTAACTCCTGGTGTAGAACACAGTTTCTTTGTATCATCTAAACACATGGCACTGACCCTTTTCACACCCTCAGTTCCATACTTTTGTTCTCCTACTAAATACAGGGTCCGTCCAACTACTGCCAAATGTCGATCATACCGAAAGAGTGACAAGTCTGCCATGGAAAAAAGCTCCTTTTTTTTGAAATCATAACAAAATGCTTTACAGCAGTCTCCAGTTCCAACACCAACAAGAACATCATGCATCTCTGTTGATGGCCTCACCTGCTTCTCTAAAACAGATTTCATATCCTTTGCTTTTCTGGATTTCCTTGTCCATGTTCTCTTTTTCACTTTCTTTGGGGCAGGTACAGTGAGAATTTTAGCTGCCTTCAAAAGTGGTTCTTTGCTTGACTGAAGGAATCCTTTTGGAAGAGAAGCCATTCTTAAGTGCTTCAGTAGCTCCGGTAAAGCAGGGGCACGATTGGCCTCATCGTGTTCAACCCACTTCAACACACATTGATAAACCTCCTCCTCTTTCTCCACTTGAATCTCATCATCAGAAATAAAGGACACCAAATCATTTTGCAGAATCGACGCAAATTCTTCATTCTTTACTACAATGGAAAAGTTTACCTTGATAAAATTCTTTGCCTTTCTTGCCAGCACGTCCGCACCAAACTGCTCTGCTACCTGAAGAATGCTAAAACAGTTCTCACTTGTAAGCTGTTTGGAGAGCAAGTCTATACAGGCGTTCTTCACTGGTATTACAAGTAAGAAACTCGACGCATGTAGCAAATCTAAAACGTTGTCCTCATCGACGAGGATTTCACGGGTATAAAAATAATCGAGAATAAGCGACATAGCTGTAAAACTAACTGAATACAGGCTCAAAATCTTTTGGTTTGATTCCTTCATACCGCTACCGAACATGGTGTAAAAGAACTGGCTGTTGGCCGCCAAAATACAACGATGTGTTGTCAGCTGACGTCCCTCTACCTCCAGGATGATATCGCAGAAACCTGCTTCTCCTTCGACTCTTAATGCATTTAACAAAGATAAAGTATTGCTGTCTCTTCCCTTGAACATAGTTCGGCCAGGAACATGGGAATTAGACTCCACGAGTCTCTCATTGTCTTGTAGCTCGAAAAGATTCGCTACACTCAGCCTGTTTTCGATTTCAGTGGCGGTCGCCATGTTGGTTTGAAAGATGTATCGCAATGAATGGCGGGACACAAAAGCAGGTTTCTCGTGCCAAGCTATCGATTTCCCGCCAAAATAATTTCAAGTCTGATTTGTATAGGTAATCACATGAGGCCAAGTACTATTAAGGATTAATTGCACGAGAGTTTTCAAAATTTTCCAAAATTCGGAAAATTTTGAAAACTCAAGTGCAATTAATCCTTAATAGTACGAGGTCTCATGGGATTACTTGTTTATCAATAAAGGGCAAAATTTATACGAAGGAAAATCACGCGCGCAGTCTATTTTTATCTGGGAAGCAACGGATTAGCAATGCAACGGATTAGCCAATCATTAACAGGTAATCATGCCCTCTCTTGATTACTAAAAATGCCCTCGATTAAGAAAAAAATGCCCTCTCTCTCAAGCAATCAGCGCTCAGTAATTTTGCCCTTTATTGATAATCCTAATAATCATAACCATCACAATTTCCTCAAACATGATTGGTACATTAGCTCGCAAGGTTTGGGAGAGAAACATGGATTATATTTTAATTGAAAGATCCTTCTTAATTTTATTTTAGTGGTTTCGTTTCAAGTGGCCGTTCAATACAGGTGGGAGACAAAACAAAAAGGCCGCTAGAAGTCACTCAAAGGTGACCACATTGCTTAATAGAGGCGAAAATTGCAATGATTAGGGGGAAACAACTTCGGGTCCTTGACAAACGACCGCTTTACAGGATGACCCATTAGTACGAGAGTACAGGTTAGACTGTAATCTTAAAATGTACCGTACCTCAATACTTCGACCTGCGTGACTCACTTACTGTATATAGTACGATGAATGGCCTACTTGTAAAGAGAGAAGTGACAGTGATTTCCTCTGCACCGAAAGTGGGCGTCGAGAAAAATCCTCATGATGCATTTATGGGCAACGTCGAGCTTGAGGCGTGGTGTTTTGGTCTGGAATGGCCAGTGACATAAACAATTAGCTGATTCATGCAAAAATTGTCAAGAACCACGAAAGCAACTAAACGAAGGTGAAGGGCCGTGGCAGAAACTTGGTCTTGACTTATTCGAAACTTGACTTGAATTTATCTGCTAACAACCCTTGAGAGCTTCGGGTCCTTCGGCGGTGAAGTTCGTTTTATGCAACCACTCGACTCAAACCCAGGTTGAACTGAATGGTAACAGAAACAGCCCTAATGTCTATGACACCTTTTTTCGGTGGTTTCTCAGAGTTAAAGTAACAAACAACACACTGATTTTCCTTGCATAGAAGTTGTTTTATTTTTTTATAGATCACGCAACAAGATGATCAGTAATATGAGGAAAGTGGATTTTGCCAAACGAAACAGAAGCAATATTTCAACAATGTACGAGCAGTTGTTTCAGAATTAAGGTAACTTCTTCTAAAGAAAGGTCTCTAATCTTTTAATGCATGCCTTAAATTTACAGCAAAAAGATTTTCCATCAAAAGCCAAATTAGTAAGGGTTCAGAAGTGACTCCCAAAGTGTTATCAGGTTTATACCCTGTCTTTATGGATCATTTCTTTCACCAGTTCTGCGTGTTGAAATTCAGTTGGGTCTGTACACTGGAACTCGATATTCAGTCCGGTGAAGCATTTCTTCAACGCATCTTTTGAACTGGCGTAGATCATCTTTTTGCCGATTGCAACATCATCATTACACCTGTTTAAGAACAAGAAATGGGCAATCAAACTCTAATACAAAAATGAAGAATTATCATGTCTTAGCTAAGTGCGAAACTCATCTATCATTTAATCATCTAATCATCACCATTATTGTTATTATTGTAAAAGGATAATAAGGAATGAAACGTATGTATTTAAGTCTTAAGGTGGAGGAAACAGATTGTCTCAGTATTTTTGAAGCAAGGAGTTCGAGCGATCATCAAAAATAAATCGTACACACCTCAGGTGGATCAAAAAATTTTAAGTTCACGGACCACCAAAAGAAATACGGATTGATCAGGGAGGAACAAATCTTTTTGAAGAATTAAAATCCCGGCGCAGAAAAACTAGATTTCCAGCGCTTCTTCGAAGTTAGATACTCCGTACTTAAAAATAAAGATAATTATAATAATCATCATCAAAATAATGGTAATGACTTCTCAACTTTTTTTTATAGTGCTTTTACTACTTGAATAAGAGTGCGCGATTGCTCTTTACACTTATTCAAAAAGTTTTCTTTACAGAATTGGATGTGTTCACAAGTATCGGTTGAGTCTTCTTTACAAATAAAAATTCCTTACAGGATACCAAGAAGATGAAACTATAAAAGATGTGGCTAAAAAGTATATTATACTCGCACGAAAGGCATTAGGAGGACTGGATATACAGCAAAATTTTTTTGAAAAAGTCTTACCAACTGATTAATGCTAACTTCTGCGCTGTAGTATGATTCGGTCTGGTGAAACAGAAGTCAAAAAGTATGTAACGAGGTTCGTTTCCAAAAGACTTTTTCATGCTGTTGAATATATCCTCATTTCGGGATTCAGAGCAGTTTAGAGGAAGTTTATCTCCTAAGGTTTCCACGACGATCTTCTTTTTGTCTTTGATCATCATTACCACGTATGCATGCCTTTTCTTCAGCTTGATGTCATTAAAAGCATCCATGACAGCTTGGTCTACTTCCACCCCAGAAGACTGAAAACACGAAAATTAAGTATCGAAAAGTATTTCATCTGATATTGTGATCTTTATTACTGGTTTCTGAGTACCTGTAGCAAAGTTTAAGTTCTTGTGCCTCCACCTCGTGTCTCTGGTCGCAAAAGAAAGATTCTTCCACAGCAAATTACAAGCTAATGCGGCGCTTAAGATTTTTAAGAAACTAATTTCAAAACTTTGTTTCACCATATCAGAAAAAAGTACTCACCATGTTCTTTGCAGATCAAATTCACTCTGAAACAAAAAGAAATAAAGATGAACTATTGTAAGTCGTGTCCCAAATTTTAATTCCAATTATGCTTTTCGAATTTATTAACAAAACTGTAATTGACAAAGTAAGGAAAAAGTCGAGAAGTTAATTTTGCAAAATGCTGAAAAATCATTTCATCTTCTCTTGCGAAATGGAACATAAGTGGAATTTCTAAGGTAATAGACTAGATATTTGTAATTTAGACACCATAAGCTTTGGCTCGACGAAATCTTTTTGAAAACACCTTCCATGTGCAGTTCACTTTGGTTTACACCGCTGAATCAGGGCAAAACACCATTTCCCCTAAAGTGCATTTTCCCTAGTACTTCACATTGTCCGAAATATCCTATTATTTGCTTTCTTTCGAATGCCTAAGACTGCTGAAGCTTCCGGACACTTGCTTTACACTTGCTCTAAACTCTTTTAAATATATTTTGAAGTATAGGATGAGTTTACTTGAATCTAATGAAAGAAAAAGTGGCCTACCTTTTAATTCGCAGGAGTAGTAGTTTGTTAGCAAAGACTGTTGTGTATCTGTGACGTATGTTTATCGAAGATTCAATTAATCAGTGAAGTCAGAATGGAAAACATCTGAAGTTGAACTTAAATTTGCTTCATAAGTGAAAAATTAATGGTAATTGGTTTCTGAGGTAGCTTTTCAGTCTAGTTTACGATTTTCCCGCCACTGCTCGGCGCGCCTGCAGCCAAGTCTCTCCTGACTGGAGAATTTAGATAAAAGTGGCTTGCTGATTGGTTGGTTTTCGCTTTGCATCAAAACACTCTCTTTATTTTAGTCCTTCTCGCAGCTCTTCATTGTTCGTGACTTCTGTTTTGGTTTTTCTTTCCTCGATCAATTTTTGTATCAAATTTTTCTCGTTGTTTTATGTTTCTTTGACCTTGTAGATTGCTCACCACTGTCCTTATTGATTGTAAACATTTATATACCAAACCATTTTAAAATCCATTAGTTTTGAAAGTTGAGACGGGGGGGAAGGGATGCTCAGCTGAGCCTTCCGGCTAAGCGTCCAGCTGTTTCTAAGAATATTCATAATGGCGTCCTCTAATAACAAAAAAATGGCGGGTAACATGAATTCGCTTTGCTGCACATATTTAAAATTTTAGCAATGTACACACTAGTGAATCGAGACGAGGAGAGTTCAGTGTATAATTGTGTTAAAAACCTGTTATTAGAAGGATCATCGGAGGAGACGAAATGGAGAGAAGTTCATCAAGATTTCGAACGGTTCAACTTGATGTTTGGAGAGAGGAAAAGGAAAGGACTAGATTATACAAGGCTAGGTATTTACATTTGTATTAAACCCTGTAAAGATCAGACCAATTCCTTCATGTCGTTTTACGATGCACATGGTTGAAAAGGATTTGAGGCACAGAATTGTGCAACATAATGTTACACCACATATTGAGTTGCAATTGGTCTTTTAGAGAAATATAGACCGTGCAGAATTGAAGCATCTTCTTACCTAGATCTGACAAGGTTATAATGAAACACAAAGGCAATAAACAAGGGGATAGAAATGTTCACATAGGCTTGTTTTGATTTTGGTTTGTAGGTCATGTTCCAGGGCTGTGTCAAGCAGTCAATTACTACAGAGGTTCTGAAAATCTTCTCTGTAAAAAGGTACCTTTAGTGAAGTAAGTGGATTAAGTTGGATGATATTGCATTTGAACAAATGAAAGATGAAATCATGCAGTTTTTACAAGGAGTGCCATTTGCTCAGTTTTTTGGCTTTAGTAATCAAATTTGTAACAGTGACTTTTTTGAATTCACTAAAAACACTTTGATTAATCAAAAGAATTCCCCATGTGTGTAAATTCCTTGAAAAAAGTAGGCTCTACTGGCTGTAATGTAAAGGTAAATTGCAATTTTTTTCCTTTAGGTATGTTAGATCAATAACACAGAGTGAGGCTGAAACTTATCAATGGATTCCTGTTTCCTTTATCATTTTACCTGCACAACTTAAATCAAAATCTGACTCAAGAATGAAATTCAGTGCAAAATATGTGGATGAAAGAGAGAAGCTTGAAGCATTTGCCAACAGCCTTAAGGAGAAAGTCTGGATTGCAAAATCTTCATCTGGAGCTAAAGGTGACATTGTTGTTGCGTAGACTTTTTGAAACAAGTGGAGTTATATATAGCTAATTACAGGTAGTTAAAGGAGGAGGAGAACCAACACTCAAGTCAAACTGTATAAAAATTTTTCATTTCATTTTTCTCAGGTTGTTTTCTAGTAATCTCCAATGTAATGTAAACAATCCCTCTTTTCTGATGTTTACCTGACAAGTGAATTCTCAATGTTCAGATCAAATATTGAAACTACCTCTAGGAAATATTAAAATATTATTTTAAGCCCTTCAGTAGATCTTAACATAAAGATTCTAACAAAATGTTTCACCAGAAATCAAGTGCTGAAGGAATCAGAATTAATATGAATTTTATACTTCTATATGGTCATAAACTAGGGAAGGACATTTTCATTTCTAATGACATAGAAGAAATTGTGGCTTTTGTTGATGAGCGGACACAAGGATTTGTGGTACAGAAGTACATTGAAAACCCTTTGTTGCTGGATAAAAACAGAAAATTTGATATAAGGTCAGTGCTGAAACATTGTTTTATTCCATCTTTCACTTAGTGGCACATTGTAAGTCTGTGTAAAGAACACAGATGTTAGGTGTCATCTTCGGAAACTCATCATTATCTTTCACATTAATGGAAGATTTCTTACAGAGTTTGATTGATTACTCTTCACTCAGAAACATCAAATGAATGCAAAGGATGATGCACAGTCATATTCATTTGAATATCTCTCCCACAATGTTTAAGTGGATCAATTGAAATCAACCGATCAATAAAATTGCACAGAATAACAATAACAATTATATTTCAAGATCTTTAAATTTTTTTTTTTAACTAACTTTCAGGTGCTGGGTCCTCCTGGATCATACATACACCATTTATATTTTCTCAGAAGGAGTCCTAAGAACCTCATCTGAACCATATGATGTTGATAACTTAAAAAATATCACTAGTCATCTGACAAATCATTGTATACAGGTGAATAATGTGTACTTATTGACTGAGTAGGAGGGCTGGATGTAAGTTAAGACTGACTGCATGACCAAGAACTAAATGTTTCCCCTTCAGCTTAGCCCAACTCAGTCTATAAGGATTTGATTACATGACCTTCCATCTTTCTTTTTCCTCCATTCTCCTCTTCCTTCCTTTCTCCATTCTTTCTTTCATGGGCATTTTAGCATTTTCCATGTAACACAAGTTTCTTGGACCAGGTCAACTTTTTCTGTCTCTGCCTTCAGTTTCAGTATCATTTTAGTCCAGTTTTCTATATTTGTGGTGTATCTGACAAGGAAAACCTGAGTTAAAATAAAAAAAAAAACCTTTAAGCCATCAGTGTTGCTCATAAGGATAATTTGCAGGCACAGACTACTCCATGTAACAGTACTTGGTATTTTTAGGCTGTCTTCCTCTCAAAAAGTTAAATCCAATCCTCTGCAGTGTTAGTTATTTATTCTCAGGAGGAATACTCTGGTAATTTTGGACTATATGAAGAAGGAAATGAAATGTTCTATGGTGAATTTTCAAGGTAAGAACCTTTTGTGTTAATAATCAGAGGTATCTGTTGGGTTTTATATAATAAGCTCAATTATGCAAGCATTCTGATTGGTTCTTACTTCTGATGTATTGGAGGACAGACATATAGATGATGTCATCATTAAAATTTTTTTTCCGTATATTTTAATTCTTTATTATATAAAACAAATAGATTCCGAGTTGCTGTGTGTCTGTTCAGTAATAGATCACAGATGATGTCAAAATGTGGTAAGAACATCAGTGACACACTCAGCTGGGCCTCGTGTGCCACTTTTTTGTTCTTACCTCATTTTGATGTCATCTGTGATCTATGACTGAACAGATGCATGGCAATTTGGAATCTATTTGTCAAATAGATTTAAGATACCAAAAAATAATAATAATGCTAAATAAATAAGAGTAAATTGCAATTGTATTGGTGCAACATGCACTTGCTGTCTTACTAATTTTTGAGAACTGTAATTTGTCTTTGGTAAACACCTTCACTTCTGCTGACTTGATAAGTGTATAAATTTCATTTGCTAGAAGCATATTTTAGGTCACATTTTTAAGGTCTTAGGATTCAACCTTACTAATTATTGCCATTATGTTCTATGTATATAGGTATTTAGAGGAAACTTTTGGTGTTTCTCTTGCTACGACAATCTTACCTCAGATTAATTCCATTGTTAAGAAATGCCTGCTTGGGCTCAAAGAGGTGAGAATTCTTGATAGTACGACAATGCTTGTTGTGATTTCTGCCTCAGTCAGTGTAAATGTGACCTACATCTTAAATGTTAAATAAAGACAATAGATGTTGTGATTGTCAAGGGTTACCTGGTTCATGATGAAAATGTGTTCTTGAATTGTCATGGTAAAGTAAACCAACATTTAAATGAGCTGAGTTGTGAAATGTCAGCCCTTGGTGGGACAAAAGGAGTTTAAACGACTGTGAATATATGAAAGTCATATATTTGAACTGTGGATAAAGACATGGATATGAAAGTGATCTTCTCAGTTATGAGCACTTCTTAGGCAGTAGTGAAAAGAAGGCCTGAAAAAAAAATTTCAGGCCTGTACAGGATTTGAACCCATGACCTCTGCGATACTGGTGCAGTGCTCTACCAACTGAGCTAACAAATCCCATACAGGCCTGAATTGTTTTTTTTTTTTGCTTAAGTAGTGTTCATAACTGCAAAGATTGCTTTCATATCCACAAAAGGAGTTTAGATAGGTATAAAACAGCTTATTTTCAGCTAGGTAAATTTGAATTGAATTTGATTAAATTTGAAATCTTCATTGTGGTTATTTATCAAAAGAACTTGAAACCAAATCTTGAAATGCTGGTATTCTGAGCCTTGACTTCTGTTTAGAGCTGAATTATTAATCAAACAAACTTATTGAAAGCAAAATTTTATTAAATATTCAGGAATTGACTACGGAAGGTTTGAGTTATCACAGTTTTCAACTCTTTGGGTTTGACTTTATGATTGATGCCCAGTTTCATGTCTGGCTCCTGGAAGTAAATGGGGCTCCTGCTTGTGCAAAGTAAGTACCATTTGTTGTAGGAAGTGTTCATTACATATAAAATAACCAAAGGTGTGGTTTGATCCTCTATGTGGGGTAGATCCTGATAAGGACAATTGTCAGTGAAAACTATTCCCAACAACAGCTATTTTCAGGGACAGAACTCACTAGGATGATTGCACTTCCTGATCAATTTGATCATTGTGTGTGCAGGGCAATTTTTCCCAGCAACTCATAAACTGCAACTACTTTGCAAATTACTCGACTATGCGAATTTTACAATTCAGATTTGCTAAAACGTGCGACCCTGAAGAGTCTCCCGGGAAAAAAATATTTTCAAGGCCACATGACTTAAGGCGCCTGGAGATTCGCAACTAAACGGTGCCTCCAATTGCATATATCCTGTGCGCTTGTTAACAAGAAATTTCACTGCTTAATATCAACAACAAGTACGGATTTAGATGTTTAAATAATAAAAATGTAATACTTGGTTTAATATCACATAATTTTTCTATGCTATCAGAAGGTTTAATCACATGAATAACTATCTTGGTATGTCGCTTTAGCTTGATCAGAGTATTTCTGGAAACTGGACTCCTCTTCTGTGATATTTTAGGGCATTATTACCAGACCTAGCTAAAGACCTTGTGAGAAAAGCCATAGACCCTCTCTTTCCAAGAGATTCTAGAAACGACGAGCCTTTTGAGAGTGATTCGTCAGAGAGCAAGACTCAAGATACGACAAAGGGACACTTTGTGATTATTTGAAAAACATTTCGATGTAACCTCACGCCTGAATCCTGCTTCTGCCGTACAGAACATCCAACGATCACACTCGTTGATTTTAATCACCAACTGTGTGAAACACACCACAGAGAAGGAAACTCATGAGTTTGCCTCGAGATGCTGATCGTCTAGCTTAAGAGGGCAAATTGCGGGTTTCAGCCCCACATCTGTTTCTGAAAACGAAACTTTAATGTGTAACATTAAGGGCTGCAAGCTACGAAATAAAAAGAAAGGCCGTGTCGGCATTGTGTTTTTGTGAAAGTTGCTTAGAAAGTAGGCTAATGCAGCAGCTACCCATGGTTATTCTTCCCTCTCAGCTGCCAGTTGTTTTAAATGTCGACTTAGTTGGACTAAGCCGTTTGTATACAATAATTTGCACCTAATGCTTGAAGATTCAGACACAACAAATTTTCCAATCATTGTTCGTGTTCCTTCAAACCATTCTCACATGTTATAGTAGGATTAAAAGTCAACGGTCTTAAAGTACACTAGTAAAATGTCACAGGGTCTGTTCAAGCATAGTATGTCAATACCCATAAAGTACAAGAAACAGATAGAAAATGAGACTGGTCAAACTGCACGAGTTTGTTGTCACTGCTCTTCCACCATGGCTCCTTCGTCGTAAAAATGCAAAAAATTTGATGAGAACCCTTCCTCGTGCGAGCCTTGATATGGGCTCCGAAAAAGGGACATTGATCAGAACTTTATGTGGTCAGCTCTCCTTGGCAGTTATGACGAATTCTGGGAAATTCAGTAAAGCTCCTAATTGAGTCACTAGCCGCATCTGTTTATCTTTCTTCTAAATCCTTCGAATCGGACGATGCATAAAGCAGTGAATAGTATTGAAGGCGCGCTCTGATTGAATACTCAAACTCAGAATATACCGGCTTTATTATTGACCTTTGAGCAACCCGCGAGGGACTTGTTCCCGAAAAAATGTAGTTGTTGCAAGAGTGAATGAGTTTAAATCATCTTTTTTTTGGTATAATACCTATGTTTTAGGTATTATGACAAAAAAAATTTCACCTCAGTGTCGGTGGTTAGCGGTGGGTATTTACCCCGCTGCTTCGCGCATCGCCTCCACTTCGGCGAAAAGCTGTTTTAACAACTGCTAATCTACGAGATTCCCTGAGAAATCAGGGAAATCCAACAAGGACAAAGGTCAAAGACTGTTAGCAGTCTTGGAGAAAATGACACTTCAACTTTGCATAACATATCTTTGCCGATTAGTGAATAGTAACATGAAATCAAGCTCTGTATCCAGGCAGGGACTAGAAAGTGGTAAAATTTACTCATTACTGTTAGCCCACAAGCAAGCCTGTGGGTAAAAGAGTGAAAAGGAAACACTCCATTGAGTTTTCCATGCCCCACAGCGAAAACTGGGTCAATTAAAAATCTCGTTGTAACTCATTTGTACTCATAGCTTTGAAGGATACTCGTGTCCTGGCAACGAAAAATCTATCACATGGACGTAGGACTACAGTGATTAACTGAATAACTACAGGTAATGAAAACAGAGAGCAATAAAATTTATGGCTTCACTACAAATGATGCGCAATTTTTTAAAATGAAAAAGAAATAGAGGAATAAACCGTGAACTACTGCAACGAAAATAATATGAACGCGAAAGTTATCTCGAATTATGGAAACTAAATTTGAATGAAAGCCAGTGAAATCGAAGAAATATTTTTTTACAACCACTGTTGGGATACGAGTTTCATCTCTTGTGAATTCCGTGAAATTCCAATTTTCGCGCCGTGTTGTGGTTTCTTATTAACGGACGAAAAACTCAGGAGCAAATTATCACTGGCAAAAACTACCATGCGCTGACAATCAAGTCATTGCCTTGATATCGTGGTTCCAACTTTAGGGCATGCGACAAGTAGGACTTCAAATTCGGGTCACAGACCAAGTGTCGTAGGAATTCTACCATAGAGGATCTGTGATGGACTATACAACCACAACGTCAACTTCCACCTTAAAATGTGTATGACCAAAAGGAAATAATTTAACCATATTTTAATGCTGTTTTATCAAACACGGTTTAAAAATTTTTTTCTCCTTGCATAGAAGCTGCGTGAACCGATGTTTGTCGCCTTCACATGTAGCACACCGAAAATATAAGTTAGCGATTACTTGAATCTTATTGAAAATTCAGTTTTCAGTTCTCTGTTTCTGATCTTCATTCAGTTAAACCCGGTTTAACTAAACATGTTTTGCTGGTGTGAATGTGGGACAGGTTCTAAGCTTCTGATAAACTATATTGTCTTAGACCGGATTATTTAAAACACGAATAACCTAACCCTTCGTCCAATTACGGATAAATTTATTGCCTATTTCTTTGCCTTCAGTTTTATCGTAAAAGCATAGGTTAGGCTTTACAAAGGGTCACAGAAGTTTAAACTGTTTCAATCCTCAATCGGCGCAAATCACCTCTTCAACGTAACAACTCAGTGATAAAACCAAACTATCTTGCTCTACCTTCCACCGACGCAACACCACCTTTATTCTTTCACCTTTTCAATAATTCAGCGAGCTAATGTATGTCGATAAACATTCATATATCAGGGACGCCAAAAACTTGTCCATTTCATTATCAATATTACGAATTCAGTCATCAAAGAAACGGCATTCCACCCATAAGTCTTGTTAAAAGTCTTCTGAACGATAAAACAACACTAGAAGCGTACATCTGATATAGTGAAATTCTGAGGTGGTTTATGGTAGAATCTGCTTGAATTTGGACCCACTCCACCCAGCCGTGACAATTTTCTAGCCGTTGCTTGGTTACAGCGCGAATACAGCAACGTGACATTGTAATGAACGAGCGCGATGTGGCGCTGGTATTCAGTCTGTAGTCTATACTCCGTAGCAGATCGTTTGTTTTTAACAGTAACAGCAGTTGCCTAGGAACACGGTTCAACAGCTCCGTAATCTCTGTAACATATGTGGCTGCGTTCACTCGGATAAGCTCCGCCTGTTGGAAGATAAAATACATTTTGTTTGAATCAACTCTTGAGATCTTACAGCGAGTTTCCCCCCAATTTTTTTTTGCTGGCTTAAAGTGAGAATTTAAAGATATCTCCCCGCTGATAATTTTCATGATTCTCCTCACTTGTCTAAGTGGCAGAGCTTCAAGAGTTCAAGAGTGAAGGGAGACTTTTAGAGATAATTACCAATAGAAGCCTATCACTTCAATCTAAGTACCGCTTTTAGCAACTTCATTCAATAATGTGCAAGTTTGGCTCTAGTCCTTGTTCAAGAATTTCCCAGTGGCTTCTTTGCCTTTCCTCTCGCCACGCAGAATTTCAATTCGAATGGAAATCAGTGAACAAGAAACCTCCTCTACTGATGTACCAAGCCTAAATTCTCCTCACGTATCTCTACCCAATGATACATTGAACCCGTGCAAACCTCATCCTCAGTGACTGGTCCCTGATCTATGCCTGTCGTGACTACGTCCCAGGACCTTGCGGTCAGTATACAGGCCAAAAGTCCGTACATCTCTTCCACACCCAACACCTTACTACTCTGTTTGATTCCTTCCAAGTCTGACTTGATCAGCGACTGCCACAATTTACAGTAGTTGATTCGAAATTCATTGGATAACGTCTGCGTAGGGAAAGTCAAAGGAGGTGGTGTGTGCAGTTGGAAAAATGAGCCTTTTATTATTCATATACGTTCCATCTAATCCACTCCTTCCTTGACCATTCTTGGTTTTGACTAATCCATTGCCACTTATTGATGGTTGGTTGTTTGACTGCCCTGCAAACTATTATGTTAACGTTTTATTTCACCCCCTATCAAAGAGTCCTTTAAGAAGACAAGCAGTACACCAATGGAAACATCATGATCACTATAATCAATAGCCTGAGTCTACATCTTTATCTACATAACTGCGATGAACAACAACGATTCTATAATACTAATTAAACATATATCAGAACATGTAAACCTCAAAAAAAATAATGAGGAAGCCCATATCCGTAGTATTTCACCTACTATGTAAGCCCTGATACACTTGACTTAAGACCTCCCATACCTGATATAAGCCATGGTCAAGGAAGACAATCTCAACCCCATTGCTAGGATCCCGCCTGACAAAAATGTTGCCTGGGTGAGGGTCACAGTGCACATATCCATTAACAAATATCATCTCACTATAGAGAAGGCCAAGCTTGTAGGCAATCTGATTAAAAAATAAATAAATAAATAAGAGAAATAAAAGAAAAAAATTTGAATCTGGAAGTGAACAATGTTGTCTATTACACCCTCACCTCTCATGAGCAGGAGATCAGGGACCTCCTACAAACCGAGACAGCTACAACAACAAGAACAAAGTAAAACGAGAGACTCAACACATACAACTTTGCTCATGAGCATTTAACCTTTGCATATTTCTTAGCTGTCTTTTGTATGACAAAAATGTAAATCACCAATTGAAATTGCTGGCATTCTGGGAATGAGAACCAAATCAGTTTAAATAATAATTTTTTTTACGAACCAGAGGACCCATCATATGCAATTCTAGACCTTTAAGAAAATGATCCACTCAGAAAGAAGCTTGAACTTGCCTCATCAGAGGATATCTTGTGACTTTTCATATATGGAAGGTCATCCACTTTTCCCCCATCACAGAATTCCATTGTTAACACACGTTTGGTTGAAAACTGCCAATATATTTCAGGAATCTTTAAAGAAGAAGTGAAAAATTCAAATAACAAACATGCATCCATCTTCACTGCTTTAAATGAAACAAATAAAAAGAAAGTATACTTAGACATAACAGTTAATTTTTGAACAGCAGAATGACAACTTATCTTTAAGGGCAGCCTTTAGGTTTCAAGAAAAGGGTGATTCCTTTCCATGGAAAAACTCACTGACTGACTAACCTTAACAAATGGAAATTTCTTGACAAACTGCACAATCTTTTCAGCATTTCGTCCCTCATGCTCAAAATCAAGCTCAAGAGGAAGATGTTTCTTAGATTCCTCCACAAGCCACATAAACTTGAATTCTGGAAACAACCATGAAACTGCTACAGCTAAAATCTAGAAAAAATTTAGTCAAAATTCAATCAAACTTATTAAAAAATATTGGAAATGCAGCAAGTCAAGGTTTCCAAACTGCTCTGGTGACTTTTTTTTTCGAACATGTAGTATACTTCATCAGACAAATAACTTACTACATTAATTTTTATTTTGAAGTAATGATTCAGGAGCTAACCTCAAGTGTTGCCATGTCAACAGCTGCATGTTTTTGAACATCTCTGTGTTGTACCTTAACTGCCACCACTCTACCATCATGTAGTGTTGCCTTGTGAACTTGTGCTAATGACGCAGCTCCTATGGGCTTGTCTTCAAAGCTAGCAAAGACTTGGTTTACTTTACATTTTAGTTCTTCCTCTAAAACGTGATAAATATCACCAAGGGGGCTCTGTGGGGCATCACTGTGAAGGACCTTCATGGTCTGTACATATTCTGAGGGCAAAAGATAGTCTAAGGAGCCAACATGTTGACCCACTTTGATATAAGCTCCTCCATTGATACAGCACAAGTCTCGCAGACTCTCAGCAGATCTCAAATGAACCTATTGAGCACAAAATAATACACAAAAATGTGGTGGCCCTACCAGGGTTGTGAAAGGAAATAAAGGTAATAATGTAGCAAAGGATTTTTGAACACATCCTCTTCAGGAGATGCAGAAGCCTGGTATTTAACAGTTCAGACTCCAGTCTATGAATTTCCTATCTCACTGTGCTGTCTATAGGAGAAGGATGATAAACTATAGCCTATAAGATCCAGTAATTAAATTCTGCTAGGGCTTCATAATAGCTCACCACACATTCCTGGTCACTACTTTTGTAGTGAAAGAGACTTATTTTAAGTGTCTTATTTACTCTACTAAAATGGAGATTGACACTTCAGAAGTAACTGGGAGCAGTAGATGTAAGGAGTCATTAAAGCAAAACTGGTACTGCCAGGTGTACATCAATCATAAGGGGAACAGTCTGTATCCATCACTCACCTGAGATTTGAGCTCTAAATATTTAGTTGAACTTCTGTCTATTCCCCAAAGCGTTCTTTTGTAGTCATAACTAATAACAATCACCTTGGGTCACAACAAGAAAACACATTTCAGTGAGTTCCAATTGCTAAATTGGGTCCAAGATCATTGGTTAACCCTTTACTCCCTGACATCAATCATGTCCCTTATTCTCATGACCTTAATGTTTGATCCAGGGGTGATGTTGTAAGGAGAAATTAGATGTTAGTCACTCTTAAGGGTTAAAGGGTTAACTTTAGAACTATAAGTATGTGGGAGAAGAAAATAAAAAACATAAAGTGATAACATGTCAAACCACCCTGAACTCTTTAGAAACTACAGAAATACCTTGACACATACTGTTAAAACCTAAACTAAAAGAAGGCAAACCATTTGATCATTTAAAGATAAATTGGCCTTTTTCAAGAGGTTATTTGGGCAGTTGGGATCTGCAGTTTTTGGTCATTGTGCAAAGACTAAAATGGGATTAAAATAAGGGGGAAATGTGAAGACTGTTTGATGGGAGGTAGCTATGGTGAGAAGGTGGCCATGGCAATCAGCAGCATGCAGCCACCTCTTTGATCTTGAGGTGGCTGTACATTGTTCAATGCCCTTAGTATGGCGCTCCTTATGATAGTATTGGGCGCCCTGTTGAAAAAAAAACCACCTTCTTCCCACCCCTTGATTAAACAGCAACAACTAGTACACTTTTTAGAATATGTTACTACACCCCAAGGGAATGGATTGAACGTATTACAAGACATTTCTACTCTTTCACCAGTCAGTGTTACATGTACACCTGGAATACAAAGCATGTAAAAGGATTCGTGGTGGAAATATCGCAGCAAGGTATTCGCGCTCACCAGACTTCTTGGCAAAGCCATTACCGACTGTTTAGTTGATTGGAAATGAAAAAATAAATAAATAAACGTTTCTATGAACTAAAAAATTGAGGCATAGGTACACACCGTTCGAGCAGCCCGTGCAACTCTCACCAAACCATTGGAAGTTATTTCACGTTTCAGTTCTTCTGGTCCGTACACTAGACCAGCTGTAATACCAGTCAATCCGGCAACAATTGTTCCATATCCAACTATTTTCCTCAGCAACTTCATCGACTCAAGAATTTCACATGTACGTTCCGCGTTGAGCGATCACAACTCCTATCAAAAGTGACTGTCCGGTCCAACAAGTTACGTAACAAGTAGTCAGCGACCTCAGTACGACTGTCATGTAAAATGTTCACTTTATGTCCCGGTGCAGGAATATCAGATTAATCCAGACTGTGATCAGTTCCTCCTTTTTGGAGAGGTAAGAAACAAATCAGCAAAAAAAAAATAATTAAAAAATAGATATTAGCGCGCCGTGCGAAACTCCCAGACTCCCGCGCAGTGCATATCAACTTTTCCACTTTTTTTCGGTGACATACGGACCAATGTACAAGAGCAGCTTTCTGTTACTCGCGAGGTTGCGCGCAAGTTCACATATCTAAGAATTTGCTTGTTGATCTAAATCGTTATTGCTTCGCAGTCAATTATCATATTGATCGGAATGAGTTTTAATTTCTTCAGAAAAAGAACACATTCTGTTGTACGGAAGCGAGGTTAAAGAGTAGGAGGCGAAATGGTTGATGGCAAATTGAAATGGCAAATTTGAATATTTTTTGATCGAGCGAACCAGAAGGGGGCGAACTTGCCATGATTGGGTGAAACCTTAAAAAATCGTCAGTGAACTGCCGGCTGCTGTCTCCCTTACTCATACCCAAGCCTTCTCTTATTTTTCATTTTACCATATGAAAAATAATCATATCACACACTCAATTAATTCTTCTCTATTAGAGCAGATTTTGGGTCATTTTTGGGTATTTGTCCAGTTGATTCAACTTTTTTTAAAGAACTTCCTTAATTCTATTGGAGATGGAGAGTGCTGGTTAGTTCTGTTATGTTATGTTTCACAGAAGGAAAAAAAAAACTAGCTTAAGTCACTTTTATTGTTACTGCCCTCAGGACCATGATGGTCATGGACCAGAGTTCCTTAAACACATGCAAAGGATAAATGCAGAAAGTGGAGCAAACATTACTGTAAGTATTTTTTCAATGATCCCCACCTTGCAGAGGTGGGAATGTTTCACCAATATATTACTTTGCCTGGACCCGAGTGGAGAGAATTAGGATCTTATCTTAAATATGTATTTCTAGTTGTTAAAAGAGAGCTGTCTCAAAGACATGCACAACACAAGCCTGCAGAGCAGGCATAATTTTAGCGAGCAAGTGCTTAGTATTTTCTTAACAAAAAATTATGGCCATCATCTTTGATTTTAATGGCATAATCAGTTTATGGGGAGACAAGACCTTTGTGGTTGACTCTGGATCAAGATATTCAGTTCGTGCCCCAGCCGGGTCATTGTGCAGTGTTCTCCGACAGAACGTTATAACCATGACGTGCCCCTCTTTATCCTGGTTCCAGTTGTACAAAGGTCGGATAACGCAATCCAATTGATAAGTCGCTATCCAGCGGATAAGTGATAGCGAAACATACAGCGTTATCCACCGGATAGAGTTTTATCCAATGGATAGCGCTATCCAACCTTCGAACAACCGGGGCCATATGTTCAAATAGGTACTAACGAACTGTCAGGGAACGGTGAGGGGGTTGTTTGCGACCTATTGACATCCATGCAGAAGAAATGATTAAAACAGAATTCTTTTCATGCCACAGAGACTGGTTCAAAGCACTGGCAGTTAAGGTGAGTTTAGTGGACAGCCAACATTGCAAGTGAATTTCGCCATTGATTGGTGTATGTACACTTAACGACTTTTCGTAAGGCCGACCGAGGTCATTTGGCCCTTAAACTTCGTTTTCAGTCTCTAATTTGAAAAGCGTGTAAAAATAGTTTGCCAAACATGGACTTTCCTGGTGGTAAGAGAATAACTTTCACCGCCGGCTCATTCCTGGCATATTAGAGGCATCCAATCCCGCAAAATGGAACGCGATTCCGATGGAAATACTTGTTGTAAAAGTTGCCTATTAAGAAATTAAACAAGACTTGTTCGGGGCGAATTAACTACGCAGGTCGGTTTGAACTATCGCAGGAACGGATTTAAGAGAGAAAGGAGAATAATTGAGGCCTCATTATTACACCCTTAAAGACTAACCTATACTGAGTCAAAACGTTTGTAACTGTTTAAATAAAGAAAGAAGTGAAACTGAGTCAACTATGATTTCAACGTTCGTGAAAAGCAGCCTTACTTTAATTGATATTTGCTCGAACGTAAAGAAGATTTGAAAAGAAAAGTGCGCATATCAATCGTAATAGCGATTTATACCCACTGGCTTTATCACGGTTGTTTACGTCACAACTTCCGATTTATAACAACCAACCCTTAAGCATGATTATTATCGTTAAACCATTTCGTTGTCAAGGAGACCTAACTTCTTTATCCCGAAGGCCACTTGTCACCCTGGTCTCCTTCGTTCTTCATAGCGGAAGTCACGTCTTTGGATATCTAATTACTGCGATTATTTTATTCCCAAGTTCGTTTAACTTAAAATCTAAAAGTTATTTAATCAGTTTGATCTACAAAGTTCGGCCTTGAATGACTGCTTTAGCCTGGAGCAAGCCTTCTTTAGTAGTAATGCATTTCTACGCCCGCGGGAAGATTTGAGATTAGTCGGGGAAAGTTTTACCGGGAGTCTTATCAATAATACACCTGTTCCAGACCTCTCCCTGGTTCGCGTTGCTCAAGGGCTCATAGTTACGCTCGGGCAAAGAAACGCCGGTGCGCTAAAATTGAGAGCTTGCTGGCAGACCATGAATACTAGGAAAGCTCTATTCCTTTAGGCTTTTTGACTTTCGGCCTCTTGACCCTAGCATAAGGGCCAATTCTGGGATCTATTATAAAATCCCATATCACTTTGATCCAAGAAGTATGGTGCGGTAGGTTGTCGTAATATTCCGCTGCAATCTTCTTTACCAAAGGGAGCTTTGAACCTGGGATACTTGGGAAATCATGATGCTCGTTGTGATACCCGACATTAAATGTCAGATAGTTTCCAGGACCGTAGTAAGAATATGTCTCAAAGCCCTCTTCGAACATGTAATGTTCAGCTATGAAGTGGCCCGCCATAGGATGTAAGCCTGCTCCAAGGATCGTACTGCTAACCATGAACACGAGTGACTTCACCCCCCAGAGGTACACTACGGCGCAATTCACAGCAAATTGAACAACAATGTTAAGGATTTCCAAGCCGTTTGGGGCTATGGGGTTGATGAATAGAGGCCTCAATGCATACCAAAAAGGTTGCAAAATTACCCAGACTAGTTTGGTGATAGAGTTGTAAAACATTCGAGCTTCAAAACTGGTTGGCAGGTCGGGATCCATTTCTTCCACTCCCATATAGCGGTGGTGGAGGAGGTGGTACTTCTTGAAAGCAACTGAGGAGGGAATACCTGTCGGTAGGTTCGCTAAAATGCCAAAGAGTCTGTTTAGTAAAGGCCGGCCGTTTCCGAATGGGATATTATGGCAGATGTCGTGCACCCCAACGATGAGGGCGTGGCTAGGGAACGCCCCTATGAAGTAGGCTGAAAGCAGTAAAATGGTCCAAGATACATCACGCAGGAGAAACGTCAGTGCAAACTGAACCACTATCAAAGACAGGATTTCGTACTTGAATAAAGGATCACTGCCCATAAGTCTCTTGATCTCGGGATATTTGGCTAAAACAAAAAAGAGGAAAACACAGAGTTAAAGGTTTTTTCTCAGTAATATTATGCTATTAGCGACAAAAGATTACCTGAAGCACAAAAGAAAGATGTATCGACTAAGGAAGAAAGTTGGCTTGATTAAATATATGTACAGCTGAGTATAATTTCGATGTGCGATTAGTTATAAAGTGAACACGTATGATGCTCATTAAAACACCTTTCTGAGAACTAATCTTGCAATGCAAGATTAAAACATTTCACCGCTTGTGTTATGGAAGTAGTTCAATGAAAGGTTGCCAAGGAAGGTTTGATATTTTTATTCTAACAGCACCGACAGCGCATCAGGTTAGAGGTTGGTTGTTTGTGGTAAAAAAAGAGCATAGTGAGGTATAAACGGGATGTGCTTAAAAATTGAGGACCTTGAATTGTGGTGAACGTTTTATCAAGGAGAAATGATACCCAAACGTAGAAAAAAAAGGATATGAGAAAATAGCTTATTTTTAGAAATACACATTATTTAAAGTGAAATAACGGGTTGTAAAAGCTGGGGAGGAACAGGTAGCTAGTAGGTAAATTCAAATTTTTACATGAAAGATCTAGTTACTTTTAGAACTTGAAAAAAAAAGAACAACGTACCAAGAATTTCTTTTCTTCTAGTCGCATGCGGCTCTGCGGTGTAAGACCATTCAAAGTCGCAGCGTGTTACTTGGCCGCCCATCTTGGATGTATGGATAGGAAATGCAGCCGAAGCCACGGAACAATGATTTTAAACGACAGCGTATTTAAATCTGAATGACAAATTTTGGATGCATATTCAAATCAGCAGAAACGTAGGCAGGACATGGTCGTCAACATCTGGAGGGTGTATTAGTGATGCGAATAATGATTTCAACATTTGAATAATTAGCTTCAAATTTAATTCTATTCAGTGACGTTTGACGTGACATGGTTGCAGAACTTATTTTATAAAAGCAAGTAAGAATAGAACAGAAAATCGAGTATTTCTGTCGTTACGGTTGAACCTAACCGACAGGAAAACACTGCTTCCACGAACTAAACTACTTTATTAAAGTGCCAATGACGCGCCTTTTTTTGGCGTAAATATTCAGCTTATTGTACGTACAAACCAATTCCGCAGAAGGAAAATTTCAAGAGACTTAGAACTAGGTTTTTTAGGGCCCTAAAGTGCTTTTACTTTGTCTTAAAAGTGTCCCGTGGACTGGTAACAATTGAGCAGGTGATGACGTAGAAAAGTGGGAAAATTTCTCACATCTCTTGCAATTTTGTATAAGTCAGCGCTGAAATACTCTTGAAATAATACCCGCTAACGATGTCTACCTACCTTCAGCAAGCTCTACCGAGAGTTGTAATACATCGTACTCAAGTACTAAAGAAGATATAAAGGTTGCGAGTACGGTACAGTCCCTTTGAGGGGTGTTCCTGCATGTCATCACTAGATGACAATTATAAGCAAATATGTGGTGGATTATATATATGTGTCTAAGAGGGATTTTGTCATCCATGTGGGAGTCTTTTTTAGGCCATCTTGTAACCCTTGAGTCTTTCAAACTGGTGAATCTAATGTTCATCCGTTTCTAACATCGTCCTCACTCACTTTAGCTCAACAAACAATGCATGCGCAGAAAATGTAAATATGATTTAAAACATCTAATTAGTCAAACACCGCACATTTTACAATGGAAGGAAAAGTTTTTAAGTCGTGAGAGAATTTTCAACACTAAAGCGCGATAAAAAATCCTAAAGCGCATTAAAAAAAAATTTATAATCCATATGAGAGTTTTTTCCATTTAAGCGCATGAACAATAAAAACTCACACAAACAAATAAACGTTCAACATGTTTGTTACAAAAAGTTTATTATTACCAAACAATTTTATTATTACAAGAAGTTAATTACAAAAAACAAGGGCGAAAGAAAACAATCTGAGCGAAATTTACAAAAAGCAAGGAAAAAAGTAAATGCGAAAGAAAAAAACCTAAGCGAAATTTACAGCAAGCAAGGAAAAAGGCAAGGACAAAAGAAAAACCTTAGCAAAATTTACAAAGAGCCACGACGAAGTTAAATGTAAATGGGTGAATCTGTATGTGTGTACGGGTCTGTTTGGTCCCAAAGGGTCTTTTCTGCTTGAGCGTATGCTTACTCGGTATGCGCCTTCGAGTTATTTGCGCAGTTACAAAATCATCTTCTACCTTAAATTTCTTATTCTTACAGTTGAGATCAGCCAAAACAGAAACGAGATTGGTAATATAAAAATCATACCTATCCTATTGACGGAATATTATTCACATCTAAAGGGGTATGTTAAGAGAAACTTGCCTTAGAAGACCGTTACATAACAACATCATGATTACAAAAGTTGGAGAAGAAGGGGCGTTCACACGCACCGCCCCCAAGTTGCTACCTGCTAGTGATAATAACTTTCTAATTGCAAAACATGAAGGTATCATGTCACATGTATCGGTCACAGAACCGCATATCGCACACGTGACCACTAAGAACAATAGACTTCACACCCATAGGTTGTCGGCAAACTTACAAAGTAGAACAAAGGAACAATAGATCAATTGTTTTCAATTCGACGTTATTAATGTATTGACGTGTTCCTGCATGTCATCACTAGATGACAATTATAAGCAAATATGTGGTGGATTATATATATGTGTCTAAGAGGGATTTTGTCATCCGTGTGGGAGTCTTTGATAGGCCATCTTGTAACCCTTGAGTCTTTCAAACCGGTGAATCTAATGTTCATCCGTTTCTAACATCGTCCTCACTCACTTTAGCTCAACAAACAATGCATGCGCAGAAAATGTAAATATGATTTTAAATTAGTTTTTAAGTCGTGAGAGAATTTTCAACACTAAAGCGCAATAAAAAATCTTAAAGCGCAGTAAAAGAAAAAAATTTTTAATCCATATGAGTGTTTTTTCCATTTAAGCGCATGAACAATAAAAACTAACACAAACAAATAAACGTTCAACATGTTTATTACAAAAAGTTTATTATTACCAAACAATTTTATTATTACAAGAAGTTAATTACAAAAAACAAGGGCGAAAGAAAACAATCTGGGCGAAATTTTCAAAAAGCAAGGAAAAAAGTAAATGCGAAAGAAAAAAACCTAAGCGAAATTTACAGCAAGCAAGGAAAAAGGCAAGGGCAAAAGAAAAACCTTAGCAAAATTTACAAAGAGCCACAACGAAGCTAAATTCTTCGTCCACGAAACGTTCTTTTACGTTCGGTCAAAATCCCAAAGGGCCTTTTTCTTGAGCTTTTGTGAATATCACACTGAGTGTGTGTATAAGCGTCTGTTTGGTCCCAAAGGCCTTTTTCTTGAGCGTTTTGTAAATATCACACGGTGTGGATGGGTTACCGTTTATAAAAGTGACACTGCAGATGACACTATTAATCGTCAATCTTCTTGTATCGTCATCGTTCCATCTCAGCCAGGGAATCACGTTAGATTACGTGTGACAGTTTCTGCTTACTCGGTATGCGCCTTCGAGTTATTTGCGCAGTTACAAAATCATCTTCTACCTTAAATTTCTTATTCTTACAGTTGAGATCAGCCAGAACAGAAACGAGATTGGTAATATATAAATCATTACTATCCTATTGACGGAATATTATTCACATCTAAAGGGGTATGTTAAGAGAAACTTGCCTTAGAAGACCGTTACATAACAACATCATGATTACAAAAGTTGGAGAAGAAGGGGCGTTCACACGCACCGCCCCCAAGTTGCTACCTGCTAGTGATAATAACTTTCTAATTGCAAAACATGAAGGTATCACACGTTTACACCTTTAAGAACGAGAGGTGTCGAACTTGACCGAAGCATAGGAATGGCTGGCGCCACTGTCCAACAGGGCTTTGAATTTATATCCGCCCATGTTTATAACCACAACCGGATAAATAACACTAGAATCTCCGATTAAATTTGCAGTCGTACCTGGTTCTCGTCTTTCCTTCTTGTCACCTGGACACCTGTACAATTGAAGCACAAACGCTTATCGACAAGCAATTTCTTCCTTTCTTCAATGTTTTGGACACTATCACAGTTAGTTGCCTTCGCTACAACAATAAAGACACGCCCCCGAGCTCGACCTCGACTAGTTTCCGGTTTACTGTTTCGACAGTAAAGACTGCGAGGCTCCAGTGTCTCTTGTAATCTTGATTGGTATGGAGTCGGAAATATCACTTGACAATAATACCGAACCATCGTGAATGAAGGACTGAAAAATATCTATGACAGATTTGGACAGGCCACTGACTTCACTTATAGGACTTGCCTGAGTCTTAGCGATAAAACCGTTAGGCTTAGGCTCCAAGCTATTTTGTTTCTGCGCCACTCTCCACTTTTCCAGGCAGCTTGAAATCAGGTGACCTTCTTTTCAGCAATTGTAACATTTTGGTGACTTGGTGAGCTTACTTGGATGAAACTTGTTCTGTCTTGACCATGAGGAGCTGAAACGATTTACATGGTTGTTACCAGGATTCTGTTTTGGATGTCCTCCTTCATTTTACTGACTTCTCTGGTTTCCAAGCCATCGTGGTACCGAAGTTTTGCAAGTTTTGTGATTACAATTTCAAATGTTTCTTAGTTTGTATACTGTAATGCGCTGTTCGTTTCTTAATTAACTTACCTTTGAATAGCAAGGACTCTTTCTTTAATTAAGCGAAAGAGGCTGTATCGATTAAACACAGTTGTTCGTTCCTTCATTGTAAAGTGTATTCAAAGAAACTAACCTTTGAATAGCATGCACCTTTTCTTTAATTGAGCAAAAGAGGCTGTATTGATTAAGAAGCGTTGTTCTTTCCTTCATTGTAAAGTGTATTCAAAGAAACTTACCTTTTGATAGCATGGACCTTTGATCAGGCAAAGAACCCGAACGTGACTGACGCTCAAGCTGAAAAGACCCTTTGGGACCAAACAGACCCTTACAAACATACAGATTCACCCATCCACACCGTGTGATATTTACAAAACGCTCAAGAAAAAGGCCTTTGGGACTAAACAGACGCTTACACACACACTCAGTGTGATATTCACAAAAGCTCAAGAAAAAGGCCCTTTGGGATTTTGACCGAACGTAAAAGAACGTTTCGTGGACGAAGAATTTAGCTTCGTCGTGGCTCTTTGTAAATTTTGCTAAGGTTTTTCTTTTGCCCTTACCTTTTTCCTTGCTTGCTGTAAATTTCGCTTAGGCTTTTTTCTTTCGCATTTACTTTTTTCCTTGCTTTTTGTAAATTTCGCTCAGATTGTTTTCTTTCACCCTTGTTTTTTGTAATTAACTTCTTGTAATAATAAAATTGTTTGGTAATAATAAACTTTTTGTAATAAACATGTTGAACGTTTATTTGTTTGTGTGAGTTTTTATTGTTCATGCGCTTAAATGGAAAAAACTCTCATATGGATTATGAGTTTTTTTTTACTGCGCTTTAGGATTTTTTATCGCGCTTTAGTGTTGAAAATTAATTCTCACACGACTTAAAAACTTTTCCTTCCATTGTAAAATGTGCGGTGTTTGACTAATTAGATATTTTGAATCATATTTACATTTTCTGCGCATGCATTGTTTGTTGAGCTAAAGTGAGTGAGGACGATGTTAGAAACGGATGAACATTAGATTCACCGGTTTGAAAGACTTAAGGTTTACAAGATGGCCTAAAAAAGACTCCCACATGGATGACAAAATCCCTCTTAGACACATATATATAATCCACCACATATTTACTTATAATTGTTATCTAGTGATGGCATGCAGGAACACCCCTCAATGACGTCGAATTGAAAACAATCGATCTATTGTCCCTTTGTTCTACTTTGTAAATTTGCCGACCACCTATGGGTGTGAAGTCTATTGTTCTTAGTGGTCACGTGTGCCATATCCGGCTATGTGATTGGTTACGCGGTATGGTATCGTCCTATACAACTCAGGCGAGAAACCGTCTTTATCAGTCTTCGTCGAAATCTTCGTTTGATGCAGTGCGGTTCTCCGTCGTTCTTCTTTAGTACTTGAGTACGATGTATTACAACTCTCGGTAGAGCTCGCTGAAGGTAGGTAGACATCGCTAGCAGGTATTATTTCAAGAGTATTTCAGCGCTGACTTATACAAAATCGCAAGAGATGTGAGAAGTTTCACACTTTTCTACGTCATCACCTGCTAAATTGTTACCAGTCCACGGGACACTTTTAAGACAAAGTAAAAGCACTTTAGGGCCCTAAAAAACCTAGTTCTAAGTCTTTTGAAATTTTCCTTCTGCGGAATTGGTTTGTACGTACAATAAGCTGAATATTTACGCCAAAAAAAGGCGCGTCATTGGCACTTTAATAAAGTAGTTTAGTTCGTGGAAGCAGTGTTTTCCTGTCGGTTAGGTTCAACCGTAACGACAGAAATACTCGATTTTCTGTTCTATTCTTACTTGCTTTTATGAAATAAGTTCTGCAACCATGTCAGGTCAAACGTCACTGAATAGAATTAAATTTGAAGCTAATTATTCAAATGTTGAAATCATTATTCGCATCACTAATACACCCTCCAGATGTTGACGACCATGTCCTGCCTACGTTTCTGCTGATTTGAATATGCATCCAAAATTTGTCATTCAGATTCAAATACGCTGTCGTTTAAAATCATTGTTCCGTGGCTTTGGCTGCATTTACTATCCATACATCCAAGATGGGCGGCCAAGTAACACGTTGCGACTTTGAATGGTCTTACACCGCAGAGCCGCATGCGACTAGAAGAAAAGAAATTCTTGGTATGTTGTACTTTTTTTTTTCAAGTTCTAAAAGTAACTAGATCTTTCATGTAAAAAATTTAATTTACCTACTAGCTACTTGTTCCTTCCCAGCTTTTACAACCCGTTATTTCACTTTAAATAATGTGTATTTCTAAAAATAAGCTATTTTCTCGTATCCTTTTCTTTTCTACGTTTGGGTATCATTTCTCCTTGATAAAACTTTCACCACAATTCAAGGTCCTCAATTTTTAAGCACATCCTTTATACCTCACTATGCTCTTTTTTTACCACAAACAACCAGCCTCTAACCTGATGCGCTGTCGGTGCTGTTAGAATAAAAATATCAAACCTTGCCTGGAAACCTTTCATTGAATTACTTCCATAACACAAGCGGTGAAATGTTTTAATCTTGCATGGCAAGATTAGTTCTCAGAAAGGTGTTTTAATGAGCATCATACGTGTTCAAGTTATAACTTATCGCACATCGAAATTATACTCAGCTGTACATATATTTAATCAAGCCAACATTCTTCCTTAGTCGATACATCTTTCTTTTGTGCTTCAAGTAATCTTTTGTCGCTAATAGCATAATATTACTGAGAAAAAAGACCTTTAACTCTGTGTTTTCCTCTTTTTTGTTTTAGCCAAATATCCCGAGATCAAGAGACTTATGGGCAGTGATCCTTCATTCAAGTACGAAATCCTGTCTTTGATAGTGGCTCAGTTTGCACTGACGTTTCTCCTGCGTGATGTATCTTGGACCATTTTACTGCTTTCAGCCTACTTCATAGGGGCGTTCCCTAGCCACGCCCTCATCGTTGGGGTGCACGACATCTGCCATAATATCCCATTCGGAAACGGCCGGCCTTTACTAAACAGACTCTTTGGCATTTTAGCGAACCTACCGACAGGTATTCCTTCCTCAATTGCTTTCAAGAAGTACCACCTCCTCCACCACCGCTATATGGGAGTGGAAGAAATGGATCCCGACCTGCCAACCAGTTTTGAAGCTCGAATGTTTTACAACTCTATCACCAAACTAGTCTGGGTAATTTTGCAACCTTTTTGGTATGCATTGAGGCCTCTATTCATCAACCCCATAGCCCCAAACGGCTTGGAAATCCTCAACATTGTTGTTCAATTTGCTGTGAATTGCGCCGTAGTGTACCTCTGGGGGGTGAAGTCACTCGTATTCATGGTTAGCAGTACGATCCTTGGAGCAGGCTTACATCCTATGGCGGGCCACTTCATAGCTGAACATTACATGTTCGAAGAGGGCTTTGAGACATATTCTTACTACGGTCCTGGAAACTATCTGACATTTAATGTCGGGTATCACAACGAGCATCATGATTTCCCAAGTATCCCAGGTTCAAAGCTCCCTTTGGTAAAGAAGATTGCAGCGGAATATTACGACAACCTACCGTACCATACTTCTTGGATCAAAGTGATGTGGGATTTTATAATAGATCCCAGAATTGGCCCTTATGCTAGGGTCAAGAGGCCGAAAGTCAAAAAGCGTAAAGGAATAGAGCTTGCCTAGTATTCATGGTCTGCCAGCATGCTCTCCCCGACAACGAAATGTTTTAACGATAATAATTATGCTTAAGGGTCGGTTGTTATAAATTGGAAGTTGTGACGTAAACAACCGTGATAAAGCCGCTGGGAATAAATCGCCATTACAACTCGTATACGCACTTTTCTTTTCAAACCTTACTTTCGAGCAAATATCAATTAAAGCAAGGCTGCTTTTCACGAACGTTGAAATCATTGTTGACTCAGTTTCACCTCTTTCTTTATTTAAACAGTTACAAACTTTTCGACTCAGTACAGGTTAGTCTTTAAGGGTGTAATAAAGAGGCCTCAATTATTCTCCTTTCTCTCATAAATCCGTTCCTGCGATAGTTCAAACCGACCTGCTAAGTTAATTCGCCCTGAACAAGTCTTGTTTTATTTCTTATTAGGCAACTTTTACAACAAGTATTTCCATCGGAATCGCGTTCCATTTCGCGGGATTGGATGCCTCTAATATGCCAGGAATGAGCCGGCGGTGAAAGTTATTCTCTTACCACCAGGAAAGTCCATGTTTGGCAAACTATTTTCACACGCTTTTCAAATTAGAGACTGAAAACGAAGTTTAAGGGCCAAATGACCTCGGTCGGCCTTACGAAAAGTCGTTAAGTGTACATACACCAATCAATGGCGAAATTCACTTGGAATATTCGCTGTCCACTAAACTCATCCTTAACTGCCAGTGTTTTGAACCAGTCTCTGTGGCATGAAAAGAATTCTGTTTTAATCATTTCTTCTGCATGGATGTCAATAAGTCGCAAACAACCCCCTCACCGTTCCCTGACAGTTCGTTAGTACCTATTTGAACATATGGCCCCGGTTGTTCGAAGGTTGGATAGCGCTATCCATTGGATAAAACTCTATCCGATGGATAACGCTGTATGTTTCGCTATCACTTATCTGCTGGATAGCGATTTATCCATTGGATTGCGTTATCCGACCTTTATACAACTGGAACCCGGATAAAGAGGGGCACGTCATGGTTATAACGTTCTGTCGGAGAACACTGCACAATGACTCAGCTGGGGCACGAACTGAATATCTTGATCCAGAGTCAACCACAAAGGTCTTGTTTCCCCTAAAACTGATTGAAGGCTAGTGCCAGCTGAAACGGGTCCGCAAGACTTGTAAGACACCGAGGTAGAGTGTAGCAAAGTTTATTAAAAGCACTTTTATTGAGTATATTGTTTCTCTTTTATTTATTACGCGTATTAGAGTATTTTCAGTTCCATCTCATGATATAAAGCCAAGGAATAAGAAATGAAATTGTTCGAAACTCAAAGGAAAACAAGGCAAACTGCCAGAGGCGCGGGAAAATGCAGATGACCGAGGCGCGGGAAAATGCAGATGACCAAGGCGCGTTTGGCTTTCGCTTTGCATCTCATTGGTCAAAAGCCTGGATTGAATACTTTGGATCGATCAACTAATCCATAACATTCTCCGCTTAAAAATTTACGTGAAATACAGCAGCATACATACGTTGAAAATCGGCTTTTTCAACATATCACTGTAAGCACGAATCAAGATGCTGATTGATCTTGCAATTTAAAATTAATGTTTGGCACACAGGACACAGCACTGTATCAGTTGAGTTGAAACGATCACTGTGTAAATGTTTAACTTCCCTTGTCGATGAGCCGGGGGAATCTGCTATTAACTCAATTGGCTTCTGTTGGGATCCCAATACTGGACTAGTCAAGTCATAACCTCTGCTGTTGCACTTTTTGTGTTTATCTTTAGCTCTTTGAAAAGCATCTACAATTGTGAGAGTTGGTGAAGAGCTGGTTTTAGTTTTATTTGGTGATGGTGTTTTTATCTCAATAAAAGCAGGCTTCTTAGATTCCTTGGTAAATGTTTTTGAGTCATGTTGGTCAGAGCTTGAGCCTAACGTTCTGCCAGGCCCAGAAAATGGTATCACATCTGTAGTCCACTGTGAAGAACCAGGCTGGTTCAACTTTGATTTCGTGTCTTCATTGTGATCTGATAAAGCAACAGCACCATCATCTACAAGGCTTTTCTTTTTCCGTTTCACCATTTCTTGGTCATATTCAGAATTACAACTGCTATCATCACTGTCTCTTGTTTTGCGTTTAAAAAATCTTGGCAGTGTTCCAGAATTTCCTCCACCAAGCACATGCCCCTTGTTCTTGGCAACTCCTGTTTCTTTTTCACCTTTTCCTTGTTTTGCCTTGCCAGATTTTTTTGCACCATAATTATCTGGCTCTTTAATCTTGGTGTATGTCCCACCACACGTTCGCTGATGGTCTGCCCACCAAGTGTCTCTGGGTGACGGTGCTCGATTCATTGCTCTCCTTACAATCCCATAATAAGGTGGTCTCCTGCGGCAAGGGCCATCACACTGCCACCAGTGTTGACGGTATACATTTACCTAATAAAATAGGAGACCATTATTTCATACTGCAGTTCTCTTTAAATCATTTACATAGCAATAGTAACCTTTAGGGTTAATCACTGTGGTTTTTTTCATCCTTCTCGTACCATTCCTGATTTGTCATTCTCTGATTCCTGTTGATGGTTTGCACCCAGGTTTAACATACTACAGTACTAGATCAAAACTTATCATGTTTCTTAAATTTATTTGTTATCAGTAGCCTGATTTGAGCACTTCTCAGACAGTGCTCATGTCATTCTAGCAACTAGACAGTGTAGTAGAACAGGATAATTCTGCCTGTTATCATTCTTATGATTTAAAAATCTTCGAGTTCACAGTCACCCAGTGCTGATTCAGGTGTGTTTCCCAACTGAATTGGACTCCACTTAGTCCTAAGATTACAAATTATAAATCAAAACAGCTCAATGAGCTCATTACAGAACATCTATTCATGATTTTTCTGAATACTTACCTCATCATGAAAATTATGATACACCTACAACAAAAAAGGGCAAAAAAAGGGGGTTTAGTGGCTGATTGTTTGGTTGACAATTAATTATCACTTCAATTTTCAGACACAAGTAAACAATGAAGTTTACATTCATCATTGAAAATGAGTATCTCATTGCCATGAGTTAGGTTGTAAACCTCTTGAAAACACATGCATAGTTCAAGTTGTTCAAAAGGATCCTTTTCTGACTTGTGATTGGAGGATATTGATCCTTTTGTACACTTTTCTGTACTCAGTAACACTCACTTGTGCAAGATCTGTGGGTGTTGTGTTAGCCTGCAGTGCAGGTGTCTTATTATGGTGAGCTAACATTATAAGCTCATGATCGTTTATCTGACCGGCCATGTTTGATTTGGAGTTAGAGTGGATGGTGGGGGTAGGGGGTGGGGGAAGAGTGAGAAGAGGTGAGTACTCTTCACTCCCCAACCCCCACCCCTCTCCTTATTTTTAACTGTTGACTGCCCCCTCCCCCCCCTTAGTACAAACTTTTCTCTCCCCAGCCTTATGCCATTAAAATCAAAGATGATGGCCACAATTTTTGTTAAGAATATACTGGGCATTTGCTCACCAAAATTACACCTGCTCTGCAGGCTAGTGTTGTGTATGTCTCTGAGACAGCTCTCTTTTGAAAACTAGAAATACATAATTAAGATAAGATCCTAATTCATCTCACCCAGGTCCAGGCAAAGTGATATATTGGTAATATATTGGTGAAACATTCCCACCTCTGCAAGGTGGGGATCATTGAAAAAAATACTTACAGTAATGTTTGCTCCACTTTCTGCATTTATCCTTTGCATATGTTTAAGGAACTCTGGTCCATGACCATCATGGTCCTGAGGACAGTAACAATAAAAGTGACTTTAGCTAGTTTTTTTTTCTTCTGTGAAACATAACATAACAAAACTAACCAGCACTCTCTATCTCCAATAGAATTGAGGAGGTTCTTAAAAAGTTGAATCAACTGAACAAATACCTTAAAAAATGACCCAAAATCTGCTTTAATATAGAAGAATTCATTGAGGGTGTGATGTGGCCAAAAGCAAACATGCAGATTAAAACATGCAAGTAGTGTGGAGTACCCAAAAGGTACAGTATATTCTGATTAATTTGTCTCAGATAACAAATGAGGATTATATGCTCTCTATACATTTTTTCATAATGGCTATATTGATAAATGAAATGTAAATTGTTCATCATATTGTGTAGGGTCACCATCAACTGTGAATTGCAATCTTTCCACTTTGACACTGTTTCTGATCATCAGGTGATTTATCAAGAATTCCCTTTAATGAGACAAGTGAGTAAATTTTACTTTGACCCATACACCGAATGCAAATATGGCGGACCTCTCGGGCGGCCCGGGGCTAGTTGCGTGGAAGCGAGGCTAGTGAGGCCAGCCAGTGAGGCCGGCTTTTCCCTGTGTTTTGATCGTCACGAATGGCTGCTTCACGTGCGCTCACAGAAGACGATATTCCTGGAGCTTCTCTTCGAGGTAGATCGCCTGCCACGCTAAAAAATGAAGAACTTCGTTTCTGGCTGAAATGTAGGGGCGATACATTGAAAGGACTGAAAACAAAAGCACAATTAGTGAAAAGGTAGGATGCTCGTACTTCGACCGATTCGCGGAGATTTCGCGCCTCGCTTGCCTTGATTGCAATTGCGGTAACCAAAGTTTAAAAATGATCTTATCTTCCCTTCTGTTTAGGGTTGAGGAATATATCAAAGAAGGTCGTGATCAAAATATAGTAGATCCGGATCCTGACTCCGTATATACAAAGCGCAAGGAACGCTTGGATAAAAACAAAGATGACAACTCCGGAATTGCCGCAACTCAGCATCCTTTGAGTTTCCCATCAGATGGCTGGTCTGCAGACATACGGCGGATGCCCTTTTTTACCCGCGCCGAAATGAATGACCACATTTCAAAGTCTGGAAAAAGAATTGATCCGACAAGTAAAGCCCATTCAGTGCCAACGAGTATTCGGAAAGCGACAACTTTTCTGAATGACGAATATTTGAAGGGTATCTCCGCAGCAAGCGATGACAACTACTTTTATTTCCGGTCTCACTGCTATCACAGTTTTCGGAAGAATGATGCCCCACACAACTTGAAAGTCGCATTGTGCATTTTAAGTGGGGAAGTGAAACATGCTACATGTTCCTGCGTTGCTGGGAAGGTTGGTTTTTGTAACCATATATTAGCACTCTTGATGAAGATTTGCAAATTCTCATTATATGAATGTAAAACTGTCCATGAACTTGAAAACGAAGAAGACATGCAGCCAAAGCAAGCATGTACTTCCTCTTTACAGAGGTGGCATAGGAAGGGAAGAGGAGACTCTATAAATCCACAACCAGCAATGGAGGTGCTTGTAGCAAAGACCTACCTGGAGCAGCCCAGATCATCAGCTCGAGAACCTGGTGTCAGATGTACACTATATGAGGCAAGGAATAATATACGGGGGCAAAAGGCAGATGAAGAGAAACTATTGGCAACCTTGAAAGAATTGAACCCAAATATGGCCCTAGCACAGATTATGACCCCAAAGGCTGATTCTATTCCCTTAGTAGAAACCAAATTTGGCAGAAGTCCACAAGACTCGTATGCTAGCTATCAACTTGCAGTGACCGAAGATAATTTCAAAGTGTTTTGTGACATCACGTCTATCCCAAGGGCAAACCCTGCCAACCATGGTGAGCATATTGTGACATATCCAAGATTTCGCCTATCAAGTCAGTCTAATGAACAGTTTGAGATACCTGCTGATCTTTCAGAAGCAGAAAAATCACTGTTAAAGGATCTGCAAGTTGATGAAGATAAACTGAATGGCATTGAAATTAAAACACGCAGCCAATCAGAGTGCCCTGAATGGAAGTTGGAAAGGAAATTCCGATCTACTGCCTCCAATTTTGGTCTTATACGGGACAGAAAGAGAAACCATGAATCTTTAGTACAAAATCTTATAAATCCAAAGCCTTTTTCATCAAGATATACTAATCATGGACTTAAATATGAGCCAATTGCCTTAGAACAATACCAAACATATATGTCCTCTATGAACAAGTCAGTGAAGGTTTTTAAGTCAGGACTTGTAATAAGTATGGATGCCCCATACTTGGGTGCATCACCAGATGGCAAGGTTATTGATCCTGGATGCTCTGATCAATTTGGTCTTTCTGAGGTCAAGTGCCCAGAAACCAAGTACTGAGTCACCCCACTGGATGCATGCTCTGATAGCAGCTTTTTCATGGAAGAAGTCGATGGAAAGCCTAAACTTAAACGCACCCATAAATACCATGTCCAAGTGCAAGGGCTGATGGGTGTGACCGGGGCAAAGTGGTGCGATTTCATCGTCTACACCAGTAAGGGAATGAGCATCGAGCGAATTCCATTTGACGTGCAATTTTGGAACAATTTAAAGGACACATTGAAACTGCATTATTTTAGGATTGCATTCAGGGACACAACAACTCGTAACCATATCGAAAAGCGTAGAACAGAACGACTACAAAACACTTACTCGATGGACTCGAAGGACGCGTTGTCAAAACAAACTCGAGGCCTCACTAGCCTCGCTTTCGCACAACTAGACCCAGTCCTCCCAAGTGGTCCGCCATATTTGCATTCGGTGAATAATAATCAATAAACACAAGGCTGTTCATCCAAGAGCAAAAGATGTGTTTTTTAAGCATAATTTATTACCAAAGGTTACTAACCTTGTTGTTCTGTGTCACAAACAACAAAGCATGGATCATCTCATGCTAGAAAAAAAAATATAAATATGTTTTAAATTGGAGAAATTCAGAGGGAAACTTTAACCTGACGAAAAAGCTGCACAAAATGTTTACTAGCGCAGGAATAATTTTACATTTATGTATACCGTACTGAATGCTGAAGTCTTAGAAATGTAAAAACAATCCTCCATCCAGTTGACATAAAGTGAAGCAAGTAAATACATCGATAGTGTCTTTAGAATGCTGCCTGTAATATCAAACTATAAAATGCAATAATAATTTACCAGTAAGGTTTGAACCAAGTCTTTTCTTGGACGCAGCTTGAGTAAAGGTGCACTGAGCCTAATAGAACACAGTCCTCCTCGGCCTTCATAGCAGCATAATCCAGCACATCTGTCATGCAAGTAGCAAGTTAAGTTTTTTATACTTTGTCAATTTAAAAGTCTTAATCTTATTTAATGCACCCAGAATAAATAAAGCCATCCATGAATATCACATAAATTTACTTATGCTGTAGCTTAACCATTTCACTCCACAAAATCTCATAAGTAATTCTCCCTTTTGTCTGTAATACAATTCTAGTGATGTTAGTTTGGAGAATTTTAGATTGAATCTACTGATAATCCCCTCATTGATATTTTTCTTTATTCTCGTCATTAGACTTCTTGATATTGTATTGGTATTGTAAGGAGAAATTCTCTCTTGGTCACTCAAGGGAGTCACAGAGTTAAATGTACCGCCAAAACAATCAGCAAGATGATTTGACAATATACACCGATAGAATAACTCCTACTTACAAAGTCATTCGTGGACTCCATTTTACTTCTACAGATCCCAAAATTCCTTTAAAGTAAGCATCATTAAATTGTAGAAATAACTGCCGTATGTCCGGTATAGGATCAATAAGTTCCCAAGATTCATCTACAACTGACACTGGTTTAGGAATGGTGTTCTTACGGGAACTGGACGAAACCAATGAATTGTGCCTTGAAGCTTCGTTCTCCTGTTCCTGATCGAGCTCTGCTTGTAAGCTTAGGGCATAGGCTAAATCGACATCCTCAGATATGTCGATCATTGGTAAACCGATCGAATTTTTCGCCAAATTAATCGAAAATGACGATTAACTGAATGATAGTGCTTAAAACTTATCTGCTTGTGTACTCGAGCCAGTCTCTCGCGTTTGGACCGTGAAAAACTGGTACTCTAGCAAAAACAAAATGGCGTCGTCAGCCGGTCGAACTTTACGAAGCGCTTCTCGCTTAATTTTACAGGTAAATTCGCCATGATGATTCCTTGTATGACGTTTAAATACTGAAAGGTCGTTTCTTTTTTAAGGCTGCAAGCTCACAGAGTGGACGGATTGCGTCACAAGGTATTTGTTCCGATAGTAAATCGGAGAAAGTATTGAGCACTGCACGTGTGTCAATCCATCATGCTAGAAACTTTCCCATGTTTAATCAGCCTTGCGATATTTTATTTTTAAGCCGGAAGCCCAAAACTACAGACAGTTCGGGCTCTTCATCAAGCTGCAGGAATAAGTTTGTGAGTACAAGTTGTCAATAGATATTCCAGAAATTCTTTTGCATCGCTTTATAAACACTGTACAGCCAATCAGCCAAGATTATATAATTTACTTCTCTGGTTCCTGTTCTCTTCTCCTCGGCACAATGCCCCTATCTTCACTCTCTGCTCCTGCCTTCCCAAGAATACAGAGAGAAAACATTTCCATTCTATGGGATGTATACATGCATGACCCAACGTTGTCCGTTGTGTACAGAGAGTGCTTCGATCCACAGGAGCAATTAGTTACATAATAGTGAAGCGTGCTGTTATTAAACTTGAGTAAAAATTAGTACAAGCAAACTTGTTGACTGATGAAGAAGAGCTACAAATGAAGACCTTGTCCTGTAAGTCTAGTGCCAGTTTCCTTGCTCCTCAAAAAGTTGTCAACCTAGCCCCATTGTGAACCCATACCTCTCTTATTTTGGGTCAGCAATACTGTATTAGGCGAACATTGGTAATATTCGCTGGGATATTTAATCAAACAGCTCTCATGATACACAGTAGCCAGCAGAGCAGGCATAATTTTGGCGAGCAAGTGTGTAGTGTTTTCTTTGTGGAAATTATGGCTGTCATCTTTGATTTTAATGGCAGTAGAAGGCTGGGTAGAGAAAGAAATTTGTACCAAGGGGGTGAGCAATGGTCAATAATAAGGAGAGGGGTGGGGGTGATCACTCACAAGCTTTTCAACGTTGACTCGCCCTAATAAGATGGTATGTTTAATTTCTTGTGTAAAATGCATTTTTTTCAGAGCAAGACAAGCCCAGAGGACTTTTTCTGTTAGTATATCAAGGACAGCTTCTGCTTGTGCTATGATGAGTACAGGTCAGTCCAGATGGTAATTTAGTTGTTGTAAGCTTTTGTTATATTCAGGATCTTGGTTATCAATTCAACAAATTATATACCCTTCTGGGGATGAAAGAATCTCAAGTGAATGCAATTCTGGATTACCCAAGTCATGTAAACAATAATTGTTCTGTTGCTATTTCCTAAGTGATTTATTGAAAAACAAAAAATGATGATCTTGGAAATATTTTGTTAGCAGCTTCACCAGTGTCTACCTGTGGATCACTGTTATGTACTGGAAGCAGCTCAGATATGATGGAAGTATCTGCTAGTGAAGACGAGGGACTAGTGATCGAGGCGCCGGAGAAACTCGACGATTTATAACATTGGTTTTCCTTACATACAATAACTGTTGTATGTAATTCTGTTATTTAGTTACAAATGCAGTTTTATTGCTGTCCCTCAAGACTTCTTCTGATTTGACATTTTGCCAGGATTTCTTAAATACAAACTATTATACATTTTTTGAACCAGAGTTGTGCAGGTGGATTCAGGAACTCCTGAAGTGGGATTTTTTTGAAAATTGTATAATAAGAGGTTGTGTGGAAAAATCCTCTCAGAAAATAGTGATTGGTGTTACTTAACCTTTTTACTCCAGGAAGTGATTAACAAGTAACTTCTCCCTTCAATATCCATGACTATCCAGCAAACAGGTAATGAGAATACTCAAACTGATCAGGTAGAAGTTGTTATCTTGATCTAACACCAAATTCTCATAACTTATTTACAAGCAAATGTGAAGCAGCTAGAGGGGAGAATTAACAGTCAGATCCTGGGAGTTGAAGGGTTAAGTGAAGGTTTCATTACAGCAGCTGTAGTGTAATTTTTGTCTGGGCCATATGAATTGAAATGTTGATCATTTTTTTTTTATTCAATGTAAAAATCTCTTCAGGAGCAGTATTATTGAACAGGAAGTTCATTTAGGAGCATTAATGTAAGCAGTATGAGCAGTAGTATGAAATTTTGTGGAGGAGGTAATCACACTTTGCAATCAAAGTGTCAGCCATTGTCAATGACTTCTTCAAGATGTTGTACTGCAGATGGATTTTTTATGTTTAATGCTTGGCATCATGTTAAAACACTTTTTTTAACTTTAAAATTTGTTGTTAATGGTAGTTTTCTTTTGCATGTCATTCTACTTTTTTTCCTGGATTTTTTTCTGTGTTTTTGGTTTCATAGGGGATTATAAGGTTAGGAACCCTTGTGAAAATGATTGCTAAATTCTTAAATCTTAATTACAAGTCTTTGCAATGTTTTATAATGGATAGAAATTCTCCAAGTCTGTTCCTAGTATGGTGTTTATTGTATAATTTAACTAGACAAGTAATTGTTATTTATTGTAAGTTCTCATTGCCTTTGATACTAGTATATGCTAGCCTATGATTTTCTTAAACGCTTGCTTGCTCACTGTGTATTTCATGTTTCCATCTCATTAAAAACAGTAATGAAAGGTAGTTGTCTTGAAGTTGTTATCAGATACTGCTCCAGCTTGTGGAAGTTGTATTTTTCTAGTTATTTCATAATTATTTATTGGTGTTTCATAATATATTTTTTTTCTTCCCACCCTTTGTCACTTTCTCGAAAGACAATCCCTTGGTCAATGAAAATTTTTCTGAACCTAATTTTTTCCATTTAGTGTATTGCCACAGGATGAAAAGGTGAGCATTTCTCCTCAAAGACTATAATTTCTTTATGTTCTGTAATCTTATTTACTCTAATGTTCTGGAAGTGACCACCCCTTAGATGCAGCAACCCTTAAGTAATGCTGCATCAAATAACTATTGCAGGGATGCCTGCTTTTTTTTCCCAGCAGTGCCGCAAGATATTAATTTTTCACTGTTCTGTTCCATTCCATTGTTAAACAAATTGTCCTGCACCCTTCATTGGCTCTTTTCCTTGTGTCTGGTAAAGAATGCAGTATTTTATTATATTTCTGCTAGAAATTAGTTTGAATGTGTTTATGTAAAAAGATTTAAGCTTGGTGGTGCACTCAGCTGAGTTTCAAATGAGGCTTACATCAGCAAAATGAAACAAGTTTGTACAAAAAAAATTTAATGGTCGTTACATCATGACAGTGACTGAAATTTAACATAATCACCGTGTAACAAAAAAGTGGACAAAAAAAACAGCCCTGAATTTCAACATTAACTGTTAATATACAATGTACATATCTTCATTTATCACATGCACAGTTAATGAGCATTAGATATTTACAAGTCAGAGTATTAGAGTACTCAGTCACAGTAAACCAAAATGCTAACGTTTTAAATAAGAGGTCAGAGTTACAGACTAAGAAATATATTCTTGACAGAGTTGGTTTGACCACTTCTCAAATAGACAATGTACATCTTGTAAATAAATGAAACTGTAAATTGAATTACTTTGGACTATTTTGAGAGACAGACTGAGTTGTCTCTACAAATGCAGTATCTCTTTAGCCTATTTAAGAGTGCCCCTTTCCTGAACAAAAAGTAGGGATGAGGCAGGGTAAAGCGGCCATGAGTCAATTGTAAGAGGTCTCTGACTCACTATGTGGCATGAAAATTTTGCAGTGGTTTTAATAAGCATCAACATTGGCATCAGTTCTACTGAAGCAAATGTTTGTGGTTCACAGTGACTGAAATTCCACTTGGGAACTAACACTTTGAAACCATCAACAGTGAAGGAAACAGCTTATAGCTAGTTGAGTACTGATGATGTTAAACAATCTTCCCCGGACAACTGAAATCCCTTGTCAAACTAACTATGACAATGAATATATTTATTCTTACTGATTATTTTCTAAATTGACTAGCATTTAGCATCGTTTTAATGACTGCAAATTTTTGCCTAACAAGCCAACATACAGCAGAGCATGCGCAGTTGATGATTTTGGGGGAAAACAGGAAACAAGTAAACATCCTTAACCTTTCACACCTAAGATCTCCTAAGTAATTCTCCTTACTGTCTGACATACAATTCTTATGATGTTAGTTTGGAGAATTTGGCATTGGATCAGTTATTGATAATCTCTTAGTTGACATTTTTCTATATTCTCATCACTTGTCTGCTTGATATTGTATTGTAAATTATTTCTATGGAATTAAAGTGGTAAAACGTGCTAAATCACAGCATTAATATTGTGGTACAACACACCAGCCCTGTATTTTCCATAGTCCATCATTTCAAAGTCCATCATCTACAATCTGTGAAAAACTAGTTGACACATTGCTGCTGAGATTTCAAAATTCGGTTTATCATAGCAATTTTCTTCCTACATGAAATACCCTTACTGCCTCACCCCCTCTTCCATGTATATTGTAGGGCTTTGTTTTCTGTGAATATACACTGTTGAATAAAGGAAAATGTGAATTCTGGCAACCTGTGGTTTAATGTCCACTAGACTTCAGAGATCCCTGAATTTCCTTGCTATCTCTTACAATTCTTGTGTTAAATTGTCATGACCTATGGTATTTTGCCTAACGACCTAGAGAATATTCTCGAGTCATTTCAAACTGTAACACTGCTCTAAGGCAGGCTGACAATGTTTCAGGTTACTGAGACAACAGAATAAGTTTTCAAGGTGCACTATCTAGAAACTGTCTAAAGCATACAGGTTGACTCCTCACCAGCAACATAATAATTCCTTGGAGGAGGTTAACACAGTCAAGTGTCAAATAATTTTTTCACAGATTGTATGTAAACATTTCCTTCTGGATTGCCTGATTCACAAAGGATTGGGATGGAAGAGCTCTAAAAGTTCATAGAATTCTACAGTCTATTTCTATATTTTTCCTCTCTCTAAGGCCATCTCTGAACAGTAATTTTTTTTTGTTCCTTTGATCTCACTCCTAAACAATAAGCCAGTCTACCAACATGAAATGTTAGTTGTAATAACCTTTGACAACAGGTTTTGCAGTCTTTACAGCATTCACAATTCCATGATTTTCACTACTTTTCTGCTTTAAGAACTTAAAAATATTAATTGTTTGAACTTTACTACCAAAAGCATAGGGCCCCTCCAACATACTATAAGTATGATGATTTTATATCATTTTTACACCAAAGCATGCATTCTATGACTTTCTTGGTAAGCATTACGACTTTTGTAACCACTTCCTTCCATTCCTCAGTCTACATTGAAACAAAACCTACATATAGCACATGCATTCATTGACAGATATAATTTTATAAAAGAGAATTGTCAACAATAATTACTTTTAGCTAAGCTCCTACAATTCAGAGTAAAGATCATCTTTGTGACCAAATGTCAACCATGTTGTCCAAACCCCATAAGTAACCATCTTCATGGTTGCCCTCCTCCCAAGGCGTTCTGTGATTCAACCACATTCCATCTTGAAGTGGGGTGGTTTTACCAAAATCAATCATCCACACGCTGGCCCGGCCATCTGCATCATGGACGAATAACAGTGAACTACCAACCACCTGGAGTGTAAACAGATACAACAAATATGTTTAGTAATAACATTACATCACAAAAAATGAATGTCTTCAAACACCAGAAAGGAATTTGAAAATTTTCAGAGTGAAAACTGAAAAATATTTTAAAATTTATCTTAATGATGATCTAACAAAAGTAACTGCCAAAGGATTGGCAGAATCTTCCAGACAGTACTGTGGTAAATCTTATAAGTACAGGCTAATATGGAATGTTGCAACTTTATTATGGCTAGATTTTGTAGTTCTTAGGCTGTTTAGCAGAAGTTGTTTTCAAAGGGTCTTGAACAGTTTTGTAATGTTTGTTTCACAGGCACACTCCATTCCACCCTGGAATGGGCAATCCTGACTGCATTACATTGCAAGTAATTGCCAGCCATGACATGAGCATGTTATTCTACTAAGGGGCTACCTGGATGAAGTGTAGGCCCCCAGATACCCCCCACACCCATATTCCATCTGTGTGAGGTAGTGAGTTAAGAATTAGCAAGACTATTAACATGATTACATTTTGTGCAAGCCTCCTTGCAAGCAAACCAATTTGCAAATGCTGAAGTTGCTTAGTTTAGGGAGAAGGATCTTCAAGTAAGGATAGTTTATACTTAGCAAATTACATGCAAGGCAAGAACAGCATAATTCACTCACCTCATGAGAGCGAAAGAATGGTGAAGATTCTAAAGTTGCTCTTATAGCTTTTAGTCGTCTTATATATTTTTTCTAAATGGATAATAAACAATAAATGAATATCAGGAAAATACTCCCTCATTATCAATTCATTGAAATTAAGAAAAACTAAACAAGAAAGAAGACGTAAAACTCAAACTTCAACTGTACATACATTTTTGTCAGAGCAAGTCAATTCCAAAACACTGTACAGATCAGGGCCCAGTTGTTTAAATGCAGATTAGTGCTAACCTAAAGTTAAATGTTAATCCACGTTTTTTTGTTCCTTTGTTCAAAAGCACCATTAGGATAATTTTCTGTATTCTTTTTAAAGCACTCAATTATCAAATTGCAAACAGAATAAATTTATACTGTATTTCCTTTAATTTAAAGCTTTAAGATCAAAAGTCTGATTTCACACTTAGAATGCATTATCTTAATCCTTTAACTCCCAGATCAAATTTGTAATTCTTCTTACTGTCAATCATACAATTCTTATAATATTAGTTCAGAGAATTTAGTATTGGATCAACTAATTATCCCCAAATTGATATTTTTCTTTATTCATGTCACTTATCTGCTTGATACTGTATTTATATTTTAAGGAGAAATTCTGTCTTGGTCACTCATGGGAGTTAAAGGGTTAACCCAGCCTTGAACAACTGCACCTACAGTAACAGGGGAGGGGAGGGAGGGAGGGAGGGAGGCCATTGGGGGAGGTGGCTATTGGGGAAGGATAGACAGCATCTAGAGTGATTTGTTCCACTAAAACCGGTCAGTGATCTTTGTAAAATTTGAAAACAATTTTAGTTGATGCTTCTCTATCCCATCACATTCTTTAGGATTCTGTGCACAATTTCACTTCATGGCAGCAAGAAGTTTTTATACCACTACAAAAAACTTACTCTTATCTGTTCATCATCACCAATAAACTCTGTAAAAACTTTATCAACATCTTCTTTTGTTCTTGTTTTCTTAAAATCTTTGTTGGGCTTCTCATCACCTTTCTTCAAAGAAAGGGAAGATCAAGATACAAGATTAACACAAAGTTATATAAAAACCTTAACATGCAATAGTAAGTCAATACTATACAATCATCACATGATGTGTGTTAGATAGAGTAATGCAAACATTTCCAAGCAACTAAATTAAAAATTTGTCAATTGAATTCTGGACTGAATAGTAAAGCTTTCACACATTGTGATTAGGTAATTATTTTCAAGCCATCATTGGAAAAGCCCACTAATGCAACAATGGTAGTAACTGTAAGAAAGGTCTCACAAATCCCCCCCCCCACCCAAGAAAGGAGTGTTGCTTTGCAACAAACAATCACATTGGAGACTAAAATAACACCAGTCCAATCCTGCTACTTTCAACACTGTGTGACTATTTGAAATTGTTCCAAAAACTGAGAAGCTTAGAAACAATCACTATAAGCTTAAAGTGTATCCTAAACCTTAATTCCTTCAATCCTGAAACCCAGGCTTGAAGTTGAACTCAGCTGCTCCCTCCACTGCATGTAACGTGGCTTGGTTATTCCACCTTCCCTCTTTTCCTCCTCAGTGGGTTCACTGGGGTCTACTTCTACCATCTTTTGGAACAAATCCTACGAAAAGAATCATTGTTATTAACAATTGGAAAATGTAGAAAAGGGGATTCATTTTTTCACTCCCAAGATGTAATCTTCAGTTCTCAACACTATCTGCCATATATTTCTCATTAATTCTAAATTAATCAATGTAACAAATTAACAGTGGTTTAGCATGGTCTGTATGAGGCACAGCAGTGTGGGTCCACTTCCAATTTTATCATTGCTGATTAGAGTACAGACCATGCTAAACCACAGTCAATCTTTTTTTTTTTAAACCAATGACAATAACAACATCAAATGACTGACATCATGACATGTTGACCCAAGCAGCACTGTCTGTACTCTTATTCACAATGGCAAATTTGCCAATTAGATTGCAACATTACCTCCAACCAAGGTAAAATTATATTTGATTGTTCTCAAGAGAGGACATCCTGTCACACTTACTGCAGTTTCTGCAGCATGAGGCAACAAGAAGTACTATAACTCCCACTCCAGATGGGTGGCCTGTCCAGCACAGGGTAACCCATCTGAAGAGTTCCCCTCCCAAAATTTTTCAAGCTTCCAAGAAAAAAATGCAAAGACCCTGCCAGAGCTTAGTGTCACAGCCTGCACCTTTCATTCTGAGTCCATTACACTCTATGTACACATGACTACCATCTCCCCTAAACTTAAAAGTTGAGTAAATGGCTTATTAAGTGGTACTCACTTTTCTGGGTTTTGACTTTGCCTTTGCCAATTCATCTTCTAAGTATGTTCTGAAAATCAAAGAAAGCAAAAAGATTTCCAGTCATGGTCATAAATTAGAGTTAAGTTGACTAATTAAGATAAAACACTACAAAAAAAAAAATGAGTACAAACAAAGTGGAAAAAAAACTTACATTGATATAATGCCTAATTATTGTTATTATTATTATTATTATTATTATTATTATTATTATTATTATCATTAATGACTGTATAACTGCAAAATCAAATAACTTGAAGACTTCTAAACAGAGAACTACGCCACGCGCAAATTTAGATAAACTGACTTGAAAAGTGATATTGCATAAAAAAAACTGGCTTTGAATACAAGAGGACTGCCAAATAACATGCAGTATAAGAAACATGTGAAAAGGTGTAACTTACAAAGAGAAACGCTAACAAACTCAACAAAAACACAAACAAGGAGATATGAAAAAAAATAAAGAACAAAATAAATAAAATTTTACAAAGTTCATGAAAAACAATAAGCAAGCAATTAGATCTTATAAGTGTTGCTCACATGAAATCATATTACTGATAATCTCTCCTGACATTATAGTGAACTAAATAAAAAAAGTTTTCCAAAAGATATATATTAGGCTAGGATGACAAAATTAAGAGGTACCTTGTTCCCATCTTACAGTCCATGACAGATGGAGTTTCAAATTCTTGTAGTAAATCCTGCATTTCAAGATATCCTTTAGATTTGTCAAGGACAATCCGATGAACACACAAACCAGTTTAAAATGATTCTTAAAGAGGTAAACAAAATTGGCAGAAAGGAATATTTCACCAGCACAGGGAAGATTAAGAACTTCTTTGTCAACTCTCTTAAAAAACAGCTCTCCCATGTACGTGTGTCCACAATATTTGTAGGCAATGATAGGATGGCAATGCTGAAGGACTGGTATACAGTTGACTCTAGCCCTGTGGACACCTTGCTTTTAAGGACACCATGCCATTGCAGACAAGGGCCAGCCCCCAGGCGAAACGCATAAAGAAAGGACTGAAACAAACTCACGTTGTTATGGATTCTCACTATTATGGAAATGTAGGCACTTTCATGCCCTCCCCTCCCCCCAAGGTGCAACATTTGACTGGCATGATATACAGCAACATTTTGAAAAAGGAAAATAAATTAAGATGCCAATTTTCATCTTGTAGCCAGATATTTTGCTGATTTGTAATATTTCATATGTTTAGAGACAAAACAGTTTTTTCCTCTTGTACCCAGCTATTACCAAGTCACTATTATAAACACTAAAACCCCCCCCCCCCCCCCACAAGGGTGTCCGCAAAAGCAGGAGTTGACTGTTAACTATTTTTTTAATAAACTCCATCAGTTTTGTCATTTTATAACTGAAAGGATACGTTCTCCACCTTTGTTAACTTCTTTCTTGTATTCAGGGATATAAGGTCTCAAAATGTCTTTCATTAGCCTCACAAGACATTCTCTCTCTTTGTCTGTGGATTTCTTTAGAATTGTGCCATTTTCTCCTGGTTTAAAACACCCTTTGATAATGAAAACAAAGCTGTCATTACAAGACAGGGCTCATACTCATTTGAACTTTCCCATGATCTTTTCCCTGATTCTTTGCATGGTTTCTATGAACTTCATGGGAGAGTTAGTTTCCAAGTAATGCGAAAAAGATCTTTAAATAATAAAATGAATTTCAGTTATTTTCTATGAATTTCAAGGCCTTGAAAAGACATATAGATTAGATTTTAGAAATTTCCAGGTTTTCCATGCCCCATACAAATCCTGCAACAAATTTCACAACAGATCATTTGATCAAGAGCCCAGCATACTGATCATATGACCACTGCACCTTCCACAAGTAGAATGCAAAACAAGAACTAATAGTGAGTTGGAGCAGTTTGTAATTGACTGTTGAAAACGAAAAGTAATCAGAACAGCCAATCATATCAAAGGTTCACATTAATATCAGCCTATGAGGAGTCACATTTAAAACAGACAAACTACCAAGGTGGGCTATGAAGTCATGATTGGTTGTACCTTTGTGTATGATTGGTTGATAGAATAGCTTCTGGAACAATGATTGGTTAATAGCAATCATAGAGCAAGGTAAAGCAAACTAATTGAAAGTAGTAAAGGAGGTAAGTTTCTAAAGAAACTGTGGTGCTTTGTTGATGTGAGTTGATGATGTTAATTGGCCACCAGAAAGAGTCTCAAAGCTAATATATTGAGCATTAGCCCTTCGTCATTGTTGTGATAGGCTGACAAAGGGCTGACAAAGGGCTAACACTTAGAACATCAACCTAAGAAACCCTTCACAGTGGCCAGTTTACATCATCAACTCAGCTGATAAAAACCAAATTATCTAATTGAAAGAAGTCATGAATTACTTCAAACACTTAATATAAAATTTCTCTAAGAAGTAATTCCTTAACACTGACCTTGATGTCCAGCTAACTGCACCCAGGGATACTTCTTTTTAAAGTTCTGTACAAATGGAGACCAGTGGATCATACTACGAATTTTCTTCCAGCGTGAATGGGTCTGCAAGGCAACACATCACTTTTAATCAAAATAAATTAATACAGTAAATGGTTTGAACCCAGGGGTAACATGTAATAGTGTAGTTTGATTGTCCAGGTGAGTGTAGTCCTGAGAAGGACTGTTGTTGGTACTGGTGACTAACATTTTGACAACCTGAGCGGAAGTCATCATCAGAGACAAGTGAATACTTGTTGTCAGTCAAATGTTCTTAGTATGGTTTGTATAAACTGAATGGTCAGCTTTGCCATGATGTTATTAGCTGTAAGACTCATTTTGACATAGGTTGGTTGTGATTAGTCGGCCTCCATCTAACTCTGATGATGACTTCTGCTCAGGTTGTTGAAATGTCAGTCACCACTACTGACAACAGTCCTTCTCAGGACTTCACTCACCTGGAAGATCAAACAACACTATTACAAAATAAATTAACACGATCATTACATTAAGTAATATCACATTGTAAATCTACGAACATGCTTCTTAACAGAGTTACAATAAACATAAACTACTGAGTCCTGCTTTCTGAGGGGGATGGAGTTGGTTTGTAAAATATTACTCGTCCCCAGTTATCTCTTTTTTTAAATCAAGAGGCGCAGACAGGGGGGAGGGGTAGATGGCATGGATGAAATCTCTCTCCTTTCCCTTCCACCCTTCCCTTAATGCCTTTGTTGCCTTCAGCTCTCTTGTCCCCAGCTATCCTATGGTTTTAGAGATTGATAAGAGACACCAGGAAATAAGTCAGGTACTACATTTGCTGCCATCAAACTCATAAAGAGTGAATTTTAAAGCTTTCATGAATAAAAATATAACCAATCCCCAAAAAATAATTATTAATAATTAATTAATAATAAATTAAAAACTTGATGACAAAATATTCGTTTTCTGTGTGAGAAAATTTCCAATTCACATCACTTAACCACAAATTCAACTGTATAATGGTTGTACAACAACATTACTGGAAGTTTTCATTTGTCATTTACATCACCAGCAGATAGCTTTTGGTATTTTACTCAAATTTAGAGGTTGATGATAACTTTGTTAGAACTTGAATTCTGAGCTTCATGTATGTGTAAAATAAGCATAAAAAAAAAAATTAGTTAAACATATGACACAGTACATTATTGTTCCAAAAACAAAATCTACTTTCAAGTGTGGGATGCAACTAAGAGATTGGAAAACAAAAGAAGATGACTTGCACTTGTGGAACAATAGAAATCCTTACTGAAAAACATTTTTCAATGCTTTGAAACTTAAAATGAAATGATACACATGAACATGCAACTAAAATATTAATCTAAAATCTGCAAAATAAAACGCATTTCAAGGTAAATGAATATTAACAGAAGTGAGCTTAAAAAATTACATTTTGCACAGTTTTAAAAGGTGTTTCAAAAAAGTGAATTCACAAACACAATTCATGTAGCACAGGATTGTTACCACAGCTGTAACACAAACACTTTTCACACCCAGATATTTTTAACTCATTGCACATTAAGGAGGTCTCAAAGACAATAAAAAAAATATTTCCTTTAAAATGTACTGACTGTATATCAATTTCTGTGATGAGCAAGGTAAGATTAACTGGTTAAAATTACAACACAGTATCTTCAGGTGTGAGAAATATTCCTTGCTGTTTGGAGGCCATCAATATTTCAAAAGTTTGAAATAAAATCTTTCCATATTTGTACATTTGCTCATCACCCATTCAAAAGCTTTCTGTGTAAGCCTTTTAAAATGTGAATTGGGAAAAATGGAACACTACTGGATACCTCTTTTAATTTTTGGTCAAATTAATAATATCTTGGCAAGACATTCTCTCTAAAAGATTTCAAGGTAATGTTAAATTGAATTGTTAAGATAACCTAGCTTTTCTAAACTAACTAATATTTAATCTTCCAAAATGTCGAAAAGAGATTTTGTATGTTCAAGAAACCAGACTGTTTATCTACAAGCAGGTGTTAGAACTGAATCATAAAATGCACACAATCACCTATTAGGTTTTTTTGAGCACAAAAACCTTATTAATCCTTAAGGGAAAAACTTTTCACCCAAGGGAAAAAAAAATTTACCTTCAGATGATTTCATGGTTTGTAATAATCTGGTTGCAATTGTGGAAAAATACAACTTATAAAAAGGTTGTTCTTTATTCACATTAACTGTCTGGAGAAATATTAATTGTTATGTAAAATTCCCCCCAAGAGTGACCTGAATTATAAGCAAGAAACAACTATAATGACAAATGAATGTAATTTAAAATTCATATACGTGTGGCTGGGCTTTCAATGGCAGGAGATCTAATGACCAAGGTTCCGCACAGTTGAGTACCATCACAATACAAACATCGACCTGTAATTACCGTAGGAGGAAGTTTGAACAATTGAAATTTCATTTCCAAGTAACTGCCGCCTGGACTCACACCAAGTTACAGAAAAATACATTTGTAGTAACATAAATCTGTAAGCAAAAACAATGCTTCCTAACTGGGAGAAAAATGGTAATTTGAAGGGAAACAAATTATATTCATGGGAACTGAAATACATTATTATTAAACTGTAAGTTAAAAATGCAGATATTTTTTTCAGTTTTGCCACAGATAAAGCATTGTGTTTCAACTTTTCAAGTTACATAAACTGGTAATACTATGATATACATTCATGGGAAAAATCAGAGAGAAAAAATGGCTCATTTCCCACTGATGTGTATGACCAAGAATTGAGGTTTTTTTTTTTTTTTTTTTCAGGAAAATCATTATATCCGACTGCAGAGTGACAGAATAATCCTTACAGTTTTCCATTATTCCATTACTCTTGAAAAATCTATCAAGTAGCCTTAAAAAACCAGGCAAAAATGCCAAAATCCTATTAGGTTTTCATTCCAGAATCCTTTAGGGATTTTCATATTTATTACAGATTTTCATTTAAGGATATCACAAAATAAAAAAGGATTTTGATATCACCTAGAAGATTCTCTGTAATGGGATCTTGCCACAGTCTTTCATAAATCACCATACTATCTATAAAAATCTTGAAAGAACTGTTAATAAAATTGTATACATTATTCTTAGAGATTTTATGCTAACCTTCGAGATCACAAGAAGTGTTGAAATATCCTGCAACCTTTTTTCATATTGAAAACATATATTGGCCTCATAATGCAAAACAAACGAAGGAACACACTACATATCACACTGAAAATGTTTCATGACTCTGCTGCTTTTTAGCATTGAAACACCCCATTCCAATCCAAAAATTTATATTAACCAACTTAGTTACATAATTATATGTTCAGACATGTCAGATTATGCTACTGAATGTATCAAACCTTCAGATGTACATGCAGAGGTTGTAAAATAGTTGCAATGATGATGAATGCTCACCAATTTAATTTGTTTAATATTAAATATGTTAATAACTGCTACCTCTTCAAAAAGCAGTAAATATAAAAACAACACAAAAATGATTTTCTCAATGCGCATTAATAATTCCTAGCTTTAGAAAGGACACTAAACCAACTTGAGATGTTACGCGTGAATAAATGAAAAACAGATAATTTAGCTAAAAAGAAACACTTATTTAGAGTAACAATCAATTTTTAAATGCTTTTCTTTAATTCAAAGTATATAGTTCTTTAATCTTCATTCTTTCATGACACCTTGGTCTCCAATGACTTCTTAGAAAATCAATCAAGGATCCGAAACACATTATCAGTCTCGTTCTCATTGGCTGTGACAATTACACAAATTAAAATTCTGCACTTATCACTTAAATCATCTTGTTTGAAAATTGCATATTTCTGAGTTTAAAATAGATATAACTTTCAAATCACAAAGATATCGGCAACCTAGACGTAAATACCTTGGCAACGCATCAAATAGGATTTAAAAGATATCATTAAATAAAATTTTGCATGAATCCTGATAGTGTTATATAACTATTCTAAATAAAAATGGCTATTACAAAATACTACATGAGCTTTGTAACCATAAAATCACGTAATATATATAATAAAACCAAATGATTATAGTTTTACAAGGTAAATGTGAGACTTGCTAGAAATTACATAAAACATAACATACAAAATAAAATTCCACATTCTAACAAAAGGATCATTTTAAAGAGATGCCATATTTAACTTTGAAAAATTACTCCTTTTTCAATAATTTAAATTCACTTATTAATCAAAATTTGAATAATTTGAAACTTTAGTTTAATGACCTTTTATTACTCCTTGTGGAACAGTTTCTGTCACAGCTGACTTACACAGTACTTATAATTTTTTTTGCATGCGAGTGTTATTCTATTCAGCTTCCATCATGCACAAATGCAATACCACACCATATATAAATTATGTAAAACTTGCTATGACCATGAAGGGTTTCAGGGTTTTAACATGTTTCTACAAAATATCTAGCCTGTGACATTTCTAATATTGCCTTAAAACACATTATCTGCATTGCAAGTATGTTTGATGTTGTCACAATTCACAATCAGTTCATAGTTGTTACATAATTAAGCTAAACAGATGAACTACTGTAATCTGTCATATTCTGCTGTCTACAAAAGCCTGAAAAATACTCACAACTATGATATTTCCGTGCTTATTTTCTCCTTAAACTTTGCTTGAGATGTTTTCCTTAGCTTCAATTAATTTACACACATGTATAATTTGATGCAAAAATCATTTTGTGGTTAGCTAATAAGTTTTGCTGTCAATCTTGTTAATTCATTTTAAGTCTTTTTTTTTTTTTTTAAATCATGTCAATGATCACCAATGCCAATAATAAAAAAAGTTCCTCTTATATATTTCTGCATGTGAGATGAAACACAATTAACTACTATCAGCTTGCCTGAAGTCATCAAAATGCTACCACAATTTATCTCAACATAATAAAAAATTTAAATTATTCAAATTTTACAATTTATACTTCTGCATGCAAGATGAAACACAATTAACGGCTATTAGCATGCTTGAAGTCATCAAAATGTCACTTTTGACTAAGATTTTTTAAAATTCTATTTTGGCAAAAATGGCAAGGAAGATTTGCAAACAAAATATTGCCTGCTTGATTTTGGATTTAAATGAGAGACAGTTACTGTATTGTTATATTGATAACAAAGTGACTCAGGTCCCTTCAATTTAAGAATTTTTTTTTTCTTGTCAGTCAAATCACAAGCTTTCTGATTATCATAAAAATGGTCAAGCTAAAAGTTCTTTAAGATGGTTATTAATAATTGCTAGTGTTTGTAAGTTCAAAGCACTTCAGTCTGCCAAAATTAGCAGCCTCAGTTGCAGGTGGAGGTATTTTTAAACCACAAACAAGGATATTTTGTAAAACAATGATTGCAATGACCTTGTGATTGCTACAATTCACGGTATGATCAAATATCAAAAGAGTAATTTTCATCCCAAGATTACAATGTGACCTAATTATGTGATCACAGGGAACATCTTAGCACCTATCTGCAACGGAAATTGCAATTTGATATTCTACCCTAACACACAAAAATAGCAAGTGCTGTACTTAAATAAAGCGAAAATCAAGGGCATACAGAATATCTAAATTCATTGGCTATGCATATCTTTGTATTGTTCACAGAAATGTTCAAATTTAAAACATTGGAATAGTTCAAACTCGTATAATATAATGATTTTCTGTAATCGTTCTCTCAAGGTGCTTTACTTTGTAACCGATAACCGATGGAGAAATGAGATTTTAACACAGTGCGAAAATCCTTAGGAAAGCACGATCAAGAGGCTTGGGTAAACTGAACTGTATTTACATTTCATATCGCTCTTTGAAAAGTTTTGCTTCAAAATATTTCATTTAATTATAGATCGAGAACGATTAGTTGGCGAGCCAAAAGTTTCCAACCAAGTGGTAAATGACGTCAATCGCAGCTAATGACAAATGATCGTGACCAACCCTGCGGCGGTTGGAAATAAATAAATTGACAAACGTTTCTTACCATCCCATTGCAAATGTCTACGGTAGAAGTTAAAAAATTATATATGTGAAATCTGGGGTTGCTAAGGAAAGCCCTACTGAACGCAGCTAAGTCAAAATACGCGATTGAGGTCAAAACAAACTAGAAGCCATTTCGAAGAGAAATTTTGGCCACTTTGAAGTAATAATAATAATATTCAGGAAATGCTTACTGAGATAAACATATTTCATAAGAAACATCAACAAAAGAAGCCTTCCTTATCCGCAGTGCTGCCAAAGCAAATAAACACTGAAATACTCTAAGTAAACGGTCACTATTTTATGAAATCAAAAGAGACCTTATTTAAACGGATGATGAGAGTATTTCATTAAAATTTCTAACCTGTGAACAAAACAATTAAACAAACCGGCAAAATTCACAATAATTGTGCAAGCAAGGCAACATGAGCGAATTGCAAAAAGTAGTACACTTGGTAAATAAAGTGACTGAATTTTCAACAAGTTTGAGTTTTGTTTTGGTACCTTATCAGATTTGTCTTCCAATGGTTGTCTCATTTCATCATCTGATGGTTCATCGTCGGTAAGGATCTCGTTTTCCGAGCAAGAACCGTAACTTGACAAAGAGCAAGTATCAGTGGAATCTTTTGCCAACATGGTGGCAGAAAGATCACCATTCGTATCCACCATAGCGATGGTTTTCCCTTCATCCACACACTCCTCCATAACAGCCGGCGTTATTACAACTACCGGGGTCGTCACTAACAGGTTAGAGTGATCTAAGCAAATTACATCCTCGTTATCATCTGTTTTATCGCAGGAACTCGAAGCTGACGATCGAGTCGACAATCCAAATTCACCATCCCCCGGGAGAGTTCTACTCGTGAGCGCCAAATTTGAGTTGATTTCTGCACTGAGATCCAAAATGTCTTCGTTGGTTTTCGTATTCGAAGCGCAACAACTTGGTTTAGTTTGTCCACGCTGATCGCTTTCCTTAACAGACTTGCTTGAGTCGGCCTGAAGGGTGCTTTGATTGTTTTCTGCATCAGCATAAGTTAACATACGCTGCCTCAAGGGAGGGGTATTATTTGATAAGTCAATTTCGCCTCCTTCGCAGTTATTGGTTTGATCGCAGTTGTCGGAATGACTGTTTGTATTGGAGAAAACGTGTCCTTTCAATGACGCTATTCGATCGGCCAAGGCTTGACTAGACATTCTTGAGAAGAAATTATCGGTTTCCGAATAGCAATTATACTTGTGAAGAATTTCTTCCACGAATGCGCCCGTCGTAGACGTCGACCTCCATGTTTTTTGACGGTCGCTCATCGCATTGCATGGCCGAGTGGAATGTGTGATCGGCTGACTGAGTTCCAACGGATATTATCTTGGTTCTGAGAAATTTTCGACAGAAATATCGCTTTTGTTTACTCCAGTGCACGCGAGTTCGTTTGAAGATGGCTTATCCTGTCTTATCGATGCGTGTGTTTCCCATTCTTGATTGAAATTAGGCACTGTTGATTCGCTTGACGAGAGGCAAATTTCGAGTTGCAACACACGGTAGAAACTGAAACAATCGATTACTACAACTCTAACCAAAGCCGTGACGACCTCTGTTCCATGGGTCGGTTCCAACATCAGTTAGGTCGGTATTTAACTGAAATCTGTTCGAAATTATTTAAATTAATTCCTTTCGATCCGCGATTTCATAGCACTTTTCGGTGGTAGCCTTGCTGATATGTAGCTTTATGTCACACGTTCTCTTCCCGTGTGTCAACGTAGCAATCAAAATGTCAAACGTATGCCCTCATACCGTATACAACACGAATCCCTGCTGTAAACTCCAAAGAAATTCCACTTAAAGCTACATCAGTATATTCTAGTATTTTGTGTTAGGTTAGAGACCCATTTATTTGCTTTTACAAAAATTTATACTTGACATAAACAAATAGAAAAGACAAGTGATGTGGATGAATGTAAATGTCACTTTCAGTAATGCTTTGACACATGTGATCGATTGTTACGAAGCTTTGACACTTTCAAGCACGCAAAGTCTATCGATTCACTTACTGCCGATGTAACCAACAACTGAATGTAGCTAGTGAGCGCTTGAAGCAAAATTTGTTTTAGTCCGATTGTTTTGGTGATATATGACCCAAATTACAATTTATCGAAAAACGTGAAATTTTGGGGCGATCGAGATTCGGAATTGTCTCCCATTTTCATTCATCAAGAGGGGAGAAAAAAAAAGATCAAGCTCGGAGCTATTCAAGAGGCACATTAAAATTGTTCAGCATGTTGTCTGGCATATATATCGTTATTACATAACTATTATCTTTGTTCAAGTAAATTTCACTAATGAAAGTTTTTTTAAAGGAATCAGCACAGATTCACAATATAATTTTTCGTTTTCTTTGACTGCTAATTAATGCTTTCACTAACACATGCAGTGTCTTAAATATAACATTCAGCTGTCATTCCTCTCTGAGGAAGTCAAATCGTTTGTTGACGGTCTTCTTGTGAGCTTATTTTGAACACACGATGGCTTTTTTCCGATACATTTTCACTTTTTTCTTTGAGTTCTCAGCAGACCCGTGAATTACGATCTTTTTTTACGTACATTACCCTTTCATTCACACCTGAGCAGATCGCTTGCACGCCAGCCGTATTTACTTTCAATTTTTGTATTTTTTCATTCTTTTTTTGTTTGTTTGTTTGCCAGGCGGGAGTTACGAAGGCAAGGTCAATGAGTTTAAGCAAAGCAAACAAACAAAGAAACGAACAAAACGGACAAGATATGTATTTTTTCTGCTCTGCTTCCTGAACCTCCCGCGCAGTCCAAAGGAAACAGAAAACGCTCCTATGCATTATTCAATCGTTAATGAAAAACCGTTTGGGCAGAATTTGCGGCGGCCATGTTGGTTATGCTGACGTCAATTTAGGATTGACGGTTCGCCGCAAAGGATTCAAAATGTCTGCTATTATCTGCTCAGGATCAACAACAGGTGTAACCGGCTACAATGGTTACTACGTGGAAAAGGCTACTCTTAATCTTTAAAGTGAACGCGGTATTTTCGGCAGAAAACAAGATGCAATCGCTTTTCTCAAGAAAGAAAGATAAAAAGAAGGAAAAAAAGAAAAGATGGGAAAAAAATTGAACCGAAAGTATAATATCGAAAGTATACATATCGTCTTTACCGAAATTACCAGAAAATTGGACAAGTTGATTAATTCAGTTAGCTTTATGAGAAATTTCACTGCTTTGGTGGAATATGTTTTTTTCGGTGGCAAATTAAAGACCGTAAGCTATCGAATCAAAGCATTGACAGGAGGACGGTCGGCTCTGTGAAAAAGGCCGAGGCTGGTCCCATTTCTTTTTCCTTCAGGGAAAAGGTTCACAGTTTGCATGAAAATTCTCATGTCTTTTTTTCAAATGTATATTGTCCTTAGTCAGTGCTGCTTGCGGCGTGTTACACTCTTGAAATGGTTTGCTAAAAAATTGGATCAGAACGCGCCGTGAATTTTATTCTACAATTCAGGTTTGGTCAGCGCTTGGGATGTTCCATGCCACGAAGCGGAATTTCAGAGTTCAAGTGTTAGCTTCAAAACGGAGCACTTTCGAGCAGTTCTAAGCTGGTTTATACTGGTAGAGCGTCCTCCTTTTATCAATACTTCCCACAAGCTCCGGATCTTTCCCGACCTTCCGTTTGCGATGAAGCTTATGCCAATTTCTAAGTCAGTGGAGACCATTAAAAAAGCCCCGTGGCAAGCGAAGCCACTGGCTCGTCCACCCGTTTTTGTAACAGCTTCGGCTGACCGAGAGAGCGTGGCACGGTCTATGCTCAAACGTTTATGAGACTCTTTGTGGCCAGAGGGTGGTCCGCGCAAAGGGCGTTTTCCTCAGTTTCCCACGCTATTTCCAAACCAGCGCAAAGGCGCCTGGGTAGGTGGCAGATATTACGTATAGTAATTATCTCGTCTGTTACGTCATTGCGATGTGCGCAAACTTCTCTCCACCATTCTCTCTTTCCGTGGGTTAGAGTTCAGTTCGTTTAAGAGGATAAAGTCAAAGTTCATGGAAAAAATGGAAGAAGCGAATAGATCAAAAGCTTTTGAGGTAAGTGCCTTTTCTTGTTTCTTACCTCGTAACTGAGGGCGTTTGGAAGGTGTCCTAGCGATGAGTCGTTGCAAAAATTCGGATTTTTTCGGGTGCCAAGTCTTCGGGCTTCAGCCGCCCATAAGTTTAGTGGTATGATGTGAGAAGAAGATGACTGTACTGAAAGAAGATGAAAACTGATAGAGTGAGGGAATTAAAGACCAGAGGAGAGCGAAAGAAAATGTGACGCCAAAAATAAATTATTTAATACGGGTAAAGGATTAGCTATAAGTAATGTCAAAACAGAAATAAAATCAAAGTTTCGAACGGTGGTTTCAGTTCTTTCTTTGCAATCGCTTTGCTCTGTTTTTTGTTGACGGAGGCATCTCGCAAATGTTTTCAACACCATTTATAGACTACATTACAGTTGCAACACTTCCTGGACAAATGGGAACATTTGAAATGCATTCTGCGCACGGAATTAAGCGAGGCCGGTTGGAAAGGAAAAAGTCTTGAACGAAGCGCGAAGGAAATCTCATTTAAATTTTTTTTCATGAAATTTTGGGGTTACTAATGGAAAGCTAAACGTGTCAAATCACAACGCACAAGTTTCCGAATTTGGAATATGTCCTTTGCAAATATAAAAAAGGAAGGAAAGGATAACACGACAGCAGATTCTCAGATTTCGACGGAATCTCAGCGCTTAGGGTGGACTCGTCGTTTGGCCAAAAGGATGAATGGCAAGGGCATTTCAAATCGGGGCCTCAAAAATTTCAGACTTTTGCGCAGATAGGTCGCACATTGAAAGTTCTCATCAACTGGAGTAGAGATTTTTGTGTTACAAACGAAAGTTCATAAATCTTTGCAAGACCGAAATGGAGATATAATGCGCGCGCGCTTCATCCTCAAGTGGCAGATTAATCTGGGCCGGATTCAGTGATCTAACATTTATGGCAAATCGTTAAATAACCAGGTAAGTGTTGACAAAGGAGAGAAAAAGAATTTTCTAAGGCAGAAGAGGACTCTGGAAAACGTTTTATGCCGTAATTATTCCTGAATACGATTGGAAAACAATTTCGGTTGTTCATTAGCGTACAATGATATCTTATTTTTAAGCGCGCTGATAAACTGGGGGAAAATATCTTAACGAGCAAGGCACATGGTTTTTTGAGAAAATAATTTTACGTTTAACATATTTTTTGTTTGTTTGATATACCTTTTTCGATTTTTTGCAAAAATGTGAAATTTCAACTAGTTATCTATTGATTACGTCACTAAATCATCCAGTAACAGACCGCTGATTGTAATGACAACCTTATAAGGACTGTAATAGTGTAGTTTGATCGTCCGGGTGAGTGTAGTCCTTAGAAGGACTGTTGTCGGTACTGGTGACTAACTTTTCGACAACCTGAGCGGAAGTAGTCAAGTGAATAGTTGTTGTCAGTCGAATGTACCTAATCCGGTTTGTATAAACCGATTGGTCAGTTTTGCCGTGATGTTATTGGCTGTAAAACTCAAGTGGCGTAAGTCAGTCGTGATTGGTCGGTCTCGATCCGTTAATAAAATTAGGTCACTCTGTTAGGTTCGTATGTTATGTTCATGTCGTGAATGAGTCGTTTGTATGGTGCCGGTAAAGGTTGACACCTGTTGAGGGGAGTCTTTACCAAGTTAGTAAACCAGCTTACCTGGGTCAGTCGTTGAAAGTAGGTGGTGCTGTAGGTTAGGCATTGCGGAGAGTCCTAGCCAATAGTGTGGTTCGTAAGTCGGTGATGTTCAGCAATGTGATTGATGACATCGCCTTTCCTCGTCGCTTATTTGTGTTCAGTCAGTCTAGTTGTGGGGTTTCTGCCAGTCTCACCGATGTAGGAGGCGTGGCAGTCGGAGCAACTGATCTTATATACTGCTCCCTGTCTGTTCCTCGGTTCGTCTTTGACTTTGACGTTAGTCAGCAACTGACGTAGTGTGGTAATATAAGGCTGTAAGTCACGCACAAATTCTTTCATTTGAATCTAAAAGACTTCTTGAATTCTTACTCGGGAACTAGGGCTCAAGTCACAAAAACACAGAGTTATCATCGAAACTTCAGTTTTGACCCAGTCGATGTCAATCTAGAAATTTTTGTATCATAATTCATTAAAAGTGGAACTGTATCACAAGCTAAAAGAACTTACATGCAAGGCTTTCTTACGACGCAATTTCCGTAGAAGAATGTATTTGTCTGTGGGAGTAGAAGCATGTCAAAACTATAACTACAAATGACTCGAGCGAATTCTAGCACCGGAATGTTTTCAGGAAGGATATGTTTTGTTGGGCTTCTTTGTCTTCGTGTTTTTCTTCATTTGCTTGTAGATTTATGAAAAAAGAAGGATACTGCATTGAAATTAGCGTATCACAGTCTAAAAACGGGAAAGAGAACTCTAAAGGAACGAGCGTGTTTATTTTTTTCTACACATTCGCTATAATATGGCGCCCTATTCTTTGTCTCTTTCTCCTTTAGCAGAATTTTAACTGGACCCATTTAGATCTCGAGTGCATGTGTCAGGCTACCTCAACTTCCAAGGCACAATATACAATTTGGAAGTAAAACTTTTCTGTGTAGATGCTTGAGTCTTCAGACTGGCTTCAAATGTTGTTCCAAATTAGAGTTAATTAAGTTCTTAATGCTTTCGCTCCAAGCAATTCTTTATCAAGAGATGGTCACGAAATTCTTTCTATAAATAATTACATTAATTTAATTTCATTAAGAATATTACAGCAATGAAGTAAATTTGTTAGTCACGATCTTGCACAATTTCTAAGCTTGCATATCTTTCTACTGATCATGATTGCTTTCAGAATTCAGTTGTTTCCAGGTATTCTCAGGAGTCGATAAACATTGATAAAAAACAGCTTGACCTTTAAATTGAAAATCATTTCCAATGTAAAGGTCAAGTTGTTTTTCATCAATGATGTAATTCAGTCAGCTGCATCAAACTGCTTGTGTGCTACTTCCCATAGAAAAGTCTCTACAAAGTTTAACTTTTTCATTGAAATATTGTCAAATTAGTGTGTTTTTATATTCTCCCACCGACGCAGCACCACAGTTTCTTTAGAAACTTACCCCTTTATAGTGTGTTTTTACTTCACTCCAGGCAGTACTTGTGTCAAAAGCAATGGCCATAAAATTATTTCTATCACTGTTTTTATAAATCGATTTCAATAAGAGTATAATTTCAAATAATAAGCAAATTCATTGGTGATCTTGCACTTATTATTTCTTTCAGAATACTGTTGGTACTGGGTATTCCCCAGAGTCAATTGACATTGATGAAGAACAACTTGATTTGTTTATTGATAACATTATCCATACAGCTGCATCAAGCTTACATGGTCTTGTCCTAAGGGTGACGAGCCCTGAGGGGACAGACAGATATTTTTCAAGTGAAACCACACAATCTGGTGATGCTTCTGAGAATAGATCTACTCCTGAAAATGACAGCTCTACTTTGGAGAGCCAGCAACCAGATAGCCCTAGAAAGCATTTCCTAGAGAAAGCTGGGCAAACTTCTCAGATTACAGACTCCAATGACATTAAAATACTCCAAGGCAATCACTTGACATCAAGTTCAAAGGATGTTGCAATTAAAGCGCTAAGCCCTGGTTCAACAGAGAAAGTTATTTTGGATTGCACTAAATCTGAGCAAGGCTGTACTACTGAGGAAGACACTAGTAAATGTACTGCAGATGACAGCTTTACTTTGGACAGCCAGGAGAAAGATAGCCCAACTGGGCATACCTTGGAGTCATCTGTGAAGCTTGCCCAAGGTAATCCCTTCATAGCAGTAAGCATAAGTGCAAGGTTGTTTATGCAAGGGATGTTTAATCTGTCTGTTATAACTACAGTTCCAGTGTTGTTTCTGTACATGGAGTTATCAACTTCTGTATTTTAGGTGAGCGTTACAATGATTGATTGTGAGACAGGGATTATGTATAACTATGACTAAGAGGATTGGTTTGCATATTTTTCTTATTTGTAAAAACAATCCTTGCAATTAAAGCAATTAAAAAATTAAGAAGCCTTGTCTTTAGCGTGGTGTGACAATTAAGATTTGAACCTGTGACTCCTTGATACTTAAGTCACACTCACCTGCCGACTGAGGATTAAGTTGATATGCTTAGAGTTCTTATGTTCTGTATTATGTTCTGTATTCCTGGCAAAGGAATATGAGAACAATCAACTTGAAATTATATAGTAACATTCTTACCTGTGGATGAAGTAGACCGTCAGCCAATTTGTGGAGATACCTGCACACTTTGCTGCACACAGCAACCCATGGTAATGCACAACTTGAGTCATAATTAAGAAAACCCAGTTGCAATTATTACACTTCTGTAGACTAGATCTATTTATCTCAACACCAGTGAAAATTAGGTAGTGTTTTTTTATGTGGAGTAATCAAGGAATTTTCCTTGATTATTCACACATTTACACTATGCTGTCTACTACATAACAAATTCCTGACCAACTGAGACCTTATTTCACCTCTCCATACAGTGCCCATTGAGGACTTGAGCTCTGATTCCTCCCTTGATTCGTCCCTTGATTCGTCCAAGGATGAACAAGAGTGTCCATCATTACCTAAGGCTGGTAATAAGAAAAAGGTAAGTAGCTTTTGTAATCAAGTACACCAGCTCTGAGGTTCAATTGATTTCCTTTTGAACAAACATGGTTAATCATTAGCTATCATTATTGATCTTTCATTATCATTTTATTTCATCATGAATAGAGATTTGGCCGGTTCAAACAACGCCGAAAGTCTTCAGCAGTTGCGCCAGTGACAGATGACAAACTGAAAGGTAAACCTGCATCTTGCAAATAGCTGCCTATAACTAGCAGCTGGGTGAACTAATCAGGACAACAGCATCCTATTGTGCTTAGGGTCATTTTAAAAAGTGAGGAAGGAGGGGGGTGCTTATTCAAAGGGATGCTTGTTTGACATTTTGGCCAGGGGGGGGGGGGCTTACTTGGCAGAAGGTGCTTATTAGAGTGTGGGCATAGGGAAATAAGGTATATGTCAGTTAATCCCAATTTTTTTTAGATGATTAACTGGGGAATCAAAAGGGGAATACAAATCATCAACAATGCTTTTTATTTTGGTCAGAAATGCAACCCCATAAAGTGGCCTTTGAAGATCAACCCCATCTTACCAGTGACATGAATGTCAGCACTTTCATCACAAAAAGTGGTAAGTGATTAGATCACGATGGCTTAGTTCTAATTTACCTGTAAGTTTGTTTCAGGTTTAGTAAACAATAAGTTCTATGATTGAAATCACTCCTAAATTTGTATATTTTAATCAAAATGGAAGCTTCTGTTAAAATCTCTCTTATGGCTTAGCTTTGTTGTTACTTTTTTTCTTTTTCAAGAAAACCTTGATTGTAAGGTTTTGCGTAAAGTCAAGTTGTGATCCAAATTGCTACTAAAAATAACAATTTGAGCAGAACTTTGCTTTCAAACAAATAATGTGGCTACTGTATTTGTTTGGTATAAATGTATGGTATTGTTACATAGTTATCTGGCATTTCATTATTTTCTGAAATATGTTTATTATTTTGTCTATTAGAGCACTGTGATGAGGTGGGAGATAACATTTTTCTGTTGAACACCAAGGAAGTACCTCTGGTATCAAAATTTTTCCCAGGCTCAAAATCAAAGGCCCTTGACAACAATCTGTGCATGTGAGTGAGGCTTCCTGTATGTTAACCCTTTAACTCCCATGAGTGACCAAGACAGAATTTCTCCTTACAATATTAATATAATATCAGCCAGATAAGTAATGAGAATAAAGAAAAATATCAATTTGAGGATAATTAGTTGATCTAATACTAAATTCTCTGAACTAATGTTATAAGAATTGTATGGTTGACGCTAAGGAGAATTACAAATTTGATCTGAGAGTTATAGGGTTAAAAGGAAGTGTCAAAGGTGATGGTTGTTTATTTGCTTTGGTCCTTAACAACACAGGAGAAATAGGCTGGCCTGTCAAGTATGAAATACAGGGAATATTTTATAGAGATGTCTCTATTTCTGTTTCCTGCATTCAAAGATTTTGCATCTCCTATTGCCAATAAGTAACACTTTTATCATTAATTAACTTTACCCTGTTACTGAATTTAGAAACGTAGAGAAGTACATTAAAGACAATCTTGCCACAGACAAGTTTACCATAATTATCCATGGAGGGGATGATGGATCAAAGCTCGGCTCAATTCATTTGGCGAAGAAATTCTACCACCTCCTGAAGGCAAGGTTAGAGAAGATTGAGTCAGATGTATAAAACAATTTAGTGTTTTATAACTTTAAAAAAAATAGCTCCTTGTAGCTGATGACTTTTTCTATCTTTAACACCTGATTACTGGATCAAAATGTACTTTTTTGTATTTTTTCTTTTTAAGGTTCAGCAAAGATCTGAAAAGTTGCATCATCTTAAGGGCCAAACTAACCCTGAAATGTGTTTTCAAGCTTTCAAAGCTGTTTATGCAGTGAGTATAAAGAGCAAATTCTGTATTTCCATTTATGTTAGTAATACATGATACTGCTTGATATCCAATGTAATCTAACCTTGATTAAATTAAAACTGAATGGCTTGGCAGATCAAAGCTCCTCAGTTTCCACTAGCTGTTAACTAAAAGTAACAGCACTTCATTTGAGTTCTTAAAACTAACACCAAAGTCATCAAAACAGCTTATCAGAACAAAGGGGAAATAATCACAAGGAGCTTCTTAAAGTTCTTAGTGAAAACAAGACTCTAAACTGGATAAGGCATGAGGGAAGACAATTCATGATGTACAATTGGTTAGCTCAGGTTAAGAAGAAGGGGGGAAGGCACAATCTTCTGGGCTTAAAACAGACAAGAATGGTCGCTGGGTGTATTTAAAGATTTTTTCAAATGTAATGTATGTTTCAAAAGGTAATGTTAATCTGATTTCCATCAACATAAAGAACCCAAACTTTGGAAGATTAAATAAGCGACTTAAAGATTGATAATTATAGATTTGTGTTGTGAACTATTGGTGAATTGAATATCAAATGTAGTTTTCTAATTGGTCATAATTTTTATGCAGGAATGACATGAAACGGAAGATTTCTTTGGTAAATGACATTTGTGAACTTGTCTGGTTCCACAGTAAGTATTGCAACAAACAATGTTACAAACACATGAGCGCTGTTGTGTTCTCAAACAGCTTAATGTCACAACGGTGACATTAAAGTTTAACTCTCACTCTTACCACTCCACAGCATTTAATTAGTGAGTGGAAATTCTAACAGGTATAATTAGGGGTTATACTGAAGAAAAAGTGGAAAATGCTTTAACCCTTTAACACCCATGAGTGACCAAGACGGAATTTCTCCTTACAATATCAAAACAATATCAAGCAGACAGGTGACGAGAATGAGGAAATGTATCAATTGGGTGATGTATTAGACAATCCAATATCAACTAGCATCATAAGTATTGTATGGCACTTAGTTAAGGGAATTACTAATGATATCTTGGGAGTGAAAGGGTTAAGATCCATAACACCTGGGAAGTTTATCCAATCAGCATGTAATTTGCATAATGTTATAATTTTAAGCGCATATTTCAATTGATGTCAATTTTTTGTTTTTTCTGTTTTAGGCATTCCAGACACTGTTTTGCGATATTGGTATTAGCAACTTCAGATACTATTATGGGTGAAATGTTTCTTATTGTCTTCATTTCAAATACTCTTTTGTTGTTACACTTTATTATACCATGCCAGGGAGCTTGAGGGGAGGGAATGTTTTTTCATTGTCTTTTTGTTTCACATATTTTGTAAAAAGTCACATTTGAGTAATTCCTAAAATAATCTGTAAACTTTATTATATCATGTCAGGGAAGGGAGGGAAATATTTCTTGTTTTCTTTTCATTTCGTAATATTTTGTAAACAGTTGCCAACAATTATTTCCTAAAATTTTCTGTATACTGCATCACTAATGTTGCATGCCGCCCATGGCAGATCAGTTGGCAAGCTGTGGCGTAGTGATTGATAGCTGTCACAATTGGTACTTGTTGGTAAAGGTAGTGCTCTGGAGTAAGTTAAGATTTTTCAGTGTCACCGTTTGATCTTATCAGTTTTCAGGTGTTTCTTGTCATTCCCTTTTCCTGTCTCCAATGCATGCCTCCATGTTGAAAGACAAAACACTCTAAAGCAAGAATCTTCTCAGGAAATAAGCAAAAACTTAGTCATTGAGTTATTCTTTTGGAGATACATTTTAGGGGCTTTTATTAGGATTTTTTAGGATATTCATATTTTAGGGGCTTTTTTTTAATTCAATAGTATCTTTAAGAAAATAGGTCAATGTTTAAGTCTTAGTCAGACATATTTCCCTTGGAGATACTCACTTCAGAGTGTTTTGTCCTTCTGCATGGAGGCATGTATCAAAGACACCAACAAGGTCTGACTGGAAACTCTGAAAACAGTCATAATGTTCATGCTTGGACATTCACAATGTAACAGCCATCAACATTAGTTATTTCTCCTGGTGGTCACATCAGAGACTGGGTGCATGATACACTGCAAGCTTAATTTCATAATTTCAATTTATTTCAGACACCCCTTGAGACCCTTTTTAAGGAAAGAGTTTTATAGCACCTTCTCTTTCTGTTATCAACTTGTTGAGTACCAAATGTGACAGCAAACGATTAATGTGCAGTATGTAGACTATAGTATATGGAGTTAGGACTTACTAACTCTCACTAAAGAAGTTGGGCATATTTTTTTTTTAAATTTTTGTAAACTGAGAGATGTAAAATGAATTAAAAGTGTGACTATCATCAAGAGACTATCTTTGTTTCAAAACAGTGCATGAACTATAAAGCTTAACGACACACAGTTCTTTTTATTTTCCTGTGAACTGACTCAGCTTGTTCATAAGAGGTTAAGAAAAAAGTGAAGTTTGCTTTTGAGCCTTAGCCATGACCCACATTACCCCAGCTTATCTTAACTTCCACATTGTGAAGCAACTGTACATACTTTCTGTGGATGAGACATTGGTCCATTTACAGCTTACACCTATAGCATTGCATCAGTTGGAGTTCCCTGACAGATTGTTGGTACCCATCTATACTCCAGGGTAAACAGAGGCACAGCTGTGAGGGTAAAATGTCTTCTTTCCCATGTGTTGACCCCACTAGGCTTGACCCCTGATCTCTTGACCTTGATCCCAGTGTGCGACCACTGGGCCACCCATTTTCCAACAAACTTTTAAAATTGGCATGATATTTCACACTAGTAGAGTTCTTTAAGAAATGCGAAGTTTATTGAATTCAATTTTACAGAGTCAATGGTATTTGAAATCTTACTTATCCTAGGGTTAGTTTACTTATCAATGAAACCACACATTAAATTTTATTGATTTGACCCATTATTGAAACAGCCATCCTACAATAAAAGGCTTCCATTTTTGTGAAAATTTTCCTGCACCTTTCTCTTTTGAAGGACTCGCATCTTGCCCAACCATATGACTTTTCTTTAAATTCACTTGTCAAGCAGTCAATGTGAGATGGACTTCCAGATCTATATGTCATCTAATTGTCAAAAAATTGTTCTTTATCAACTTTTTCTGATATAGGTGGATCATTTTACCAAATGTACCTCTCCCTTGACCAGAAGAAAGCAGACATCTCCCCACCATCTCTTCACTCCACTACAGATCCTTTCAATCACCACCACCATGCTATGGTACACTGGTAGTGCCACCCTCCCTACCCCTCCTCAGTAGGAATATGAATAAATTGAATCACCAGCACCATACAGGAGACCTGGCATGCCTCCCTTACCACCCCATTCCTCTGAGTAGTACAGAGCTGGGATGGGGCTGAGAGATCTGTCCACAGTGGCAGGAAATGGAATTGTGTGAAGTAGTTTACCACTTCCAATACTCCAGATGCGTGTCACTGAATCTTGTCCCGCTGCAATTAAGTGTCAAGAAAAACACTTTTCATAAATAAATTCTCAAGCCTTGCTGTTATTGCTTTTGCTCCCATGATCTAAAAGCTAATCAGTCAAGCTGAAGATCATAAATTTTCTGAACTATCAGCTGGGTTCAAAGTAATGGAATCCATGATGTTTGTTTTAACACATTGGAAGATGACTTTTAAAGATTAGATTACTTTTAGAAGCTTAAACTGCAGTGGCTTTCATTTTCACATACTATCATCACACTTTTAAACGGTGAAGCTAAAAATAATCTCATTTTCAATCTGGAACATACCTTTCCTTAAAACTTTAAAACTCAATAGTAAGGTAACACAGGGCCCAAAAAATATAATTTTCATTTTCTTGAAGGTCCAATTTACCAAACTCAAAATGGATCAGTTGGGATTACTTTTTGGCATCCAAACGAACATCAGTTATATCAATCAGCAACTACTTCGGAGTGTTCTAAGTTAATAGCCATTCTTTTTTACTTTGATTTGAATATAATCTGATCCAAGTCCATCTAAAGAAAATTTCATGCAAGTCATGTACTTTTCAGAAATGAGTGCAATGAGGAAGTGATCAAGCTTACCAGCAAAAATCAATGAGTCAGTTGGGTCCACATAGAAGCGTAGCCCATGTGTGATCTCATTTACGTGCCCTCTATAATCTTGCACACAGGCCCTAGCTCTTATGTCCCATAACTTCAGCTGAAAAAAAAAAAAAAAGATGTAGCTTTCTGAGACAAAGTTAGATTGACACAAAAATTATGGGCACAAAGACTTCTCTTTTACAGCAAATGGTTAGAATTTATAGTCTCAAAGTACATGTAAAAGGTTTCTCAAGAATAAATGTTTGCATTCATTACTGACTTAATTTAAGCTTAGTTCACAAATATACTAACTATATTTCCCAACCAAAGTGATTACAGCTGTAATTTGTGTGCACAGTTGTGATTAAAAGATCAACACATGGTGGAAACAAAAATTCTGGTGTTTTTAAACAAGTCATTGCCTCTACTGTATGAGGTGCATTTCTACTCTTTCTTTACAAGATTTTGTTGCTCAAGAAAGAACTTGCTAAATTGAAGTGTGAGCCCGCTGATATGAAGGCCAAAGGAAAAAATAACAAACAACAACTGAGAAGGAACTCCATTTGCATCTTGCAATGACTATTAACCCTTTACACAACAACATCAGTATGCATATTCTCTGTGCTATTTTCTACACCTTTTCCTTATATGCTGACTAGGAGAATTTGTTTAACAATCAAGAGCTCCTCAAGTTGGTGATTGTTTCCTTTATTCTTGTGACCTTAATGTGTGATGTAGAGGTGATATTGTAAGGAGAAATTAGATGCTGGTCATTCTTGAGGGTTAAAGAGTTAACATTTCTTGTGCCCTATGTCTCATCTCTCAAGTCAATCCTTACCGATCCATCTAAACCACTGGCCAACAGGTAGTTTTCATCATGCAAAACCCGTAGGCATGTGATTGATGCCAGCTCTCCTTGGTTAAGACGCATTACTGGCCAGTTGGGACCAATCACACGCACATCGCATGTACGTATGCAACCATCACGTGAGCCATTATAGAGAACAGGATTCTGGGGGAAAAAAATCAACAAGGAAAAATATCTTGAGCAACAAGAAGTATGGAGCTATTAAATAATTAGAGAAGACAACACACACCCTATAATTATTATCATGTTATAAAACCTGCACAAATTTTGCAACATCAACTTACACTCCATGAGAACTCCTGAGCAAGCACAGCACTTTGACACTTGACATGTATCACACGTCTCTTCATGGATACATCAAATGTTAGAGCTACCTTACTTGCTCCTAGGGGAAAAAATATCATCCATAGGTTTAATTCTATGTTTGGGAAGGAATAGAGTTCATTAAGCTTATGGAACTGGTCAGTTATCTCGTTAATCAGTCAGGTGCAAGTCTGTTGGTGAGTTGGACAGCCAGTTAGTATAATACTCGACCAGTCAATTAACTATCAGTCACTCAATCTGTCAATACAAATGAATGTCAGTCAGTTGATAAGTCAGACTGTCAGTCAATCAGTGCGCCAGTAGGTCAGTCAGTCCATCAGTCATTCAATCAATACTGAGTCGCTCAGTCTGTCAAAGTCAATCATTTACTAATTCAGTTGGTTAATTGATTATACAAATGATTAGTGAGTGACTCAATTGATCAATCAATCAATCAATCAACCAATCAGTCAGACAGGGTGGTCTATTGGTTGACTGGTCAGACAGACAGGAAGTCAATCAGTCAGTCAGTAAGACAGGACAGTCAGTGGATTTTTCAGTCAATCATTTGGACAGCCTAAGTCAGTCTGTTAAACATTCGACCAGCCAGTCCAGTCATTCATCTTTCCTTCCTTTGGTAGTCCAGTGGTATTTGGTTAGACAGTCAACCAATCAATACTTTTGCTCTCAGGAGTGACCAAAATTGAATTTCTCCTTTCGATATCTTTTGAGCAGAAACATAATGAGAAGAAAAAAAATATCAAGAAAGGAATTTTGTTTTATTTTAGATCAAAATCACAGAACTAGAATCATAAGCAACATATGAGGAATGGTATAGAGAATTAATGTTTACATCTTGAGAGTGAAAGGGTTAAAACATCCATCAGAATCAGTGAAAGTCAGCAGGTAGTCTGTCTTTTCACCATTTTGTCAATTATCAAAAAGAGAGCAAAGAAAAGAAGCAAAGAAACCAAACCCAATATTTTCTCCTTATTATGCTGACTGCAAGATAATTTTATTATAAATAATTGTTGTAAGTTATTATAAACAATCGTCACTCACCAATACTGATCATGTTACTGTACAAAGGGTTTCTGTTCCATGAATTAGCCCACACTGAATTCCCTTGTACTGAAGTTCGACCAACTATCCCTGTGTAAAACCAGAGCAACAATACCAAGTTTTTCTAAGCTACAATTATGTACTTATAACAAATCTAGTGCTGAAAACCTCCAAAACGTGTTTAGCAGCTATTACTGGAAATTATTCTCAGATTAAAACATTAAATGCTTCAAAAAGGTCAGATTTAATCTCATTGGAAAGCAAACACTTACGTTGTGAAGCACCTTCCACTGTAAAAATCATGGTTTCCCCAGACATATTTCCATAACCAAGTAAAGATACTCTGTAAATTATACCGTTAGAGAAATAACTTCACACTTGAAATCCACACTATCACAGACTACAACTGAAATTAGCTCAGTAACAGGGTAAAACAGTTCACTAGAGATATGAAAATGAAAGATATATGTAAAAACAATGCCAGATAACTCTTTGAATTCCCTCCTTCAGTTAAGTCCTTCATCTTTGTAAAACAGTTCCTCAACTGAACAACATTTTTCCTATGCTTGCGACTGATTGGTAACATCTTCAATCATTTGATAAACATGCTCAAAATAAATAGTTAATTTTCAGTGGATATCATTTCACCCCCCAATAAAGGACTTTTTTAATGTTGCCCACTGTTAGCAGTTTACAGGCACTTGTCACATATTTACCATGCAGAATGATGTATGTATGGCCTAACTACTTAAGTTCTTCTCAGCTCATTTGACAAAGAATCTCAGTGGGGTTAAAACTCTCAGGGGTTAACCTGACTCAACCAGAGACACTTTTGTTTGTCCAACATTTGAGACAAATGGTTACAAGATATTTCTCTACAAAGGATACAAATACATGTTCTTTGTTTGTTCATGTGGACTCCAAAGAAGGCCTGTTATTTTCTAATGAGCAACAACAACAAAAAGCAATTCATTCATTCTTAAATTTAAGAAGTGAAAACATCTTTGACATCCACTGGCCATTTTACATTTAAATTTATCATGATCATTTCTAAATAATTCTGTTTTTTCAACTATTAAGTTAAGTTTTATCACTTCAAGTAGCCTAAAATATGATAGAGAACCAGTGAAATTCTGCAAAATTTTCAAGCTGAAAACCATGTATGAACCAACTTTGAGTGAATGTGAAAACATTACGAATTTTAATCAAGTTCAATCAGCCTGTTACATGAAAATACCTGGTTTTTCATCATCGCCATATTATGCACTACTTCAAACTTATTGTTTCTGTCCTTTTTTAAATCATGAAATTGTACTCTGTAGAAAAAAAACCACAAACAGAAATAGTGAAAGAATTCAAAAATTTACTGTGATGATTGATTGAAGACTGCACAAATACTGTGCAATAAATGCCACAGTGAGTTGCAGATCTTAACATGTGCTGTTACATATATCTAATGACTTAAAAAAAAAAATCTTTTTATATTTATTATACATTATTATTACTACCTAGTAATTTGCATTTACCAGAAGTAGAATATGAAAAATCTGCGACAAGTTCAGAGGAGTAAGAGATTAGTGGTGTGTGAGTTATACTGTCACAAGTTAGTGTAAGGTTTCAAGTGATATCGGGAGGCAGTTGGGGTTGCATGAAAAAGAACTACGTTTCCCTTTGTAGCACATTTCTATAAGTTATTAGAATGCTAAAAAACATCTTACACTTGGTTCCCCGTGGGTTTGGTCTCATAAAGTGTTAGTATCCTCTCATAGCATGCATCAGGCTGTAAAGAATAAATTAAACATAAAAAACAGATTTGATGATAATTATTAGTTAGTTGGTAAGCAAGTTCCCCTTACTTCATCCACGGCACAATTTCTGGTGAGTATGCAGTGACAAAACATATTGTACAAGGATGTGTAATGCAACTTTAACATCTCATTACTATAAATTCACAAAAAAACATAAAATATATTTAGAACATAAAACTGTAGTGCTTTCCTTTTCAGGTGGTAACTGGTAAAATTAGAGCCTGTAGTTTCTCCTATTACTGCCTTAAATATCTCAGAATTTTTTAAGTCCAACAAGTAGAGGGAATTGCTCTTGACTACTGTTTTGAAAACTTATTACCTTTCCTGCTTAAAGTAAGGGAGAACACTTTCTAGGAGTAATGATGGACAAAACCATCTTGTGGCAAGTGATTGTCTTTATGGGGTTGTTGTACAGCAAAAGTTGGAGGATGGGATGGCTCAGTGGTTTTCCCAAGCTCAACTCCATACTAAAGGGATCCACAAACAAAATTAGATAGACTCAAGCAAGACACCTAATTCATCTCCACACTTGGAGGTATTAATAATGATGGACAGGGGCATAGCCAGGATTTTTCAAAGGCAGGTCATACTGTGTCAAATAGAGGGTAATCACCAGATTGTCATGTCAACTTACATGCTGTGTTTTACTTAATGTGACAAAAAGAGGCTTACTGGGGGAGGTCACATACACCCTTGGATCCCCCCCTAGCTATGCCCTTGATGGATTCTAAAGAGTCGACAGAAACTTACCTCAATCCTTGACACTGCAAACTGATCCAGTTCAAGGTGGTGATCAGCACAAGGATCTAACACAAGTCTTTGCCTAACCTTTACCAGTTGAGTAAGCTTTTCTAATATATTCCTGTAAAATCAATTTTAATTATGAAATTTCAATTTGAGTGTATATCAAATATCTATTGTGATTGTTTAATTTTTAATCTAAAAAAATCATGTCATTTTCTTGACTTACCTACTAGTTGTTTGTGTGCTGAGAGAGTACTCCCTATCATGAAGACTATTTAAGATAGAAATTCTTGATGGTTTCTGAAATTGTAACATAGTAAACACAAGAAATCTTAATAATTATTGGCAATTTTATAACTGTGAACATCACAGATCATCAGTTGAATGGCCAGTAACCATTCAGAAAATTACCTCACTGAATGTCATCAACAAGTTTTTAGAGTTGGACGTTTTAACAACCACAGTCATTCTGGAAATTACTGAGTCTAGATTTTATTTGTGTGCATCTGATTGGTCAAGAGACAAGATAATTTTCTTGGCTGATCAATGACAACTGCAGGCACTGCAAACTTAAATTTTTTTGACAGCAAATTGAAGAATTGCAAAATCCGAAAACAATCATAGTGAGTGGAAATAACCGTTTCCAGGAAGCAAAATGTAAAAAACTTGTAAATAGAGTTATACTCACTTTGATAACCTTAATATCTCCAGCTTTTACTCTGTTATGATTATTGGATGAGATGTTCTTATATCCTCCATCCTGACATATCGCAAAATTTTTGCCAGGGTGATCTTTGGTGATTTTGAAATAACGCTTCTTCTCTGGATCATAATAAAACCCTGGAATTTGTAGTCTTGGTAAAGGAACAATAATGGCTGTATCGTTTTTGTATATACTTCGGTTAATGGAAAATTATATCAATTACGGCTTTTGACAGGATTGTAAAAGGATATCTCGAACACCAGAGTTCCGAGGTTGATTTGAATCAGCTGTTTCCAACGTACAACTTTTACTGCTTCCTGAATGTGAAGACCTCGCTTTTTCCTGTTCACTTCTTGTCCAAGCCGGCCCTTTTCGCCTCCGAAATTTATTGAAGTTCATCATTCTAATTTTCAGTTGGAGGGTTTTTGATCTCTCTTCAGATGGAAAAGAGAAGTTTCTCCTACGAAGAGTCATATCTTTTCTTCCGTGTGTTTCCCTCTGTCGACCACATGCATCACGTCTCGGTACGGAAGATTCGTTTTGATCCATTTTTCACCAAACGAAAAGCTCATCCAATATAAATCTATGATCCCTCAGACAAAAGGGAAATTTCCCATGCAGTTTAGATCGAAATCGGATGGGAAAAATGCATTTGCTACACAAAAACCGTTGCTTCGCGTAGTCCCTCCACCATCTTAAAATGTTTCACAACAGTTCTCATAACCCGCCCCAGTCTTCTTCTGTCTCTTCATTTATTGCGTGACATAATAACAAACCTGATTCGCGTGAACGTGAAATTTACAAATACACTTAAATCTACGAAGTTACACATTTAAGATATTCTCGTCATATCAGGGAAAATTATTATTTGGGATTATGAAAGGCTTTCATAGGCTAATAAAAAATGTCATAAATGGTTTTCAGCTTACATCACGATCACCACATGCGAGCTTTGTTCAGATAATATAAAACATGACAAAGTTAAATATTGACAAAATTAGAGCTCTATTTTTGCGATTTAGGGCAATCCACGAGAAAGATTTTCCTTCGGCAAGAACTGTCGTCGTTTATTTTACCAGTAAAACACTTATCGAAGAAGACATTTCTTCAGAAAATGTATTATCCGGTCGGCCGTGACTCGTGTACGTCAGAAATGTAATTAATTTTCATTGCAAATGCCGTAAGGTGATATGCAAACTAATTAGTGGTTTAGCTTTTGGTGAGATATATTTAACTTCTACGATGAAGGAATCAAATCGTCGATCAATTCTGGACGAAAAACGATTTAATTCAAGACAAAAGAACGTCTGCAGCCGACAGAAAGATCACAAATTGCTGCATTACTACGTTGTATGATAACACACTAGTCACGCATGATTTCATCGATGAGATTTATTTTCAGACCAAAGACGGATTGAGAGCAAGTTTAGATTTTCACGTTTAACAATTGTGCAAGCAACATCAAAACTTCGATGATCAGTGAACCAGTGTAATGGGAAAATGGCTGAAAATACTATACGACTTGGCCAATACGAACTTCTCAAGTATTCTTTTGGTGCGTTCCTAACTTGTTCTGACGTAGCAACCGACATATTGACAGCAACAACTTATTACCGACAGCGACAGTTTATCTGGTTTGGCTTTTGCTTGGCGTTTGCAGTTTTGCCATCGTTCCTATTAACACTTGCATACCTCTTGCAACGTTGCAAACAAGAGAGCAAGATTGTACTGGTGGGAAAATTTATTTTCTTTGCCAATCCATGCGGATCTGGCTTTCTGAAGATGAAGCTTCTACTCGTTTGTTTACGGAATTATGACGAAGTGCGAAGCGTCCGGGGTTGGCTCGTGGACGACGAAAAACTTCGACAGGATTACAGAGCTGAAAAAGTTTATCACTATGTAGAAGGCCTTTTGGAAAACATGCCGCAAATTATTCTTCAGATTTACGTGACAGTCATTCAAGAGCAAAAAATTTATCCGATACAAATTTTCTCGATTTGTGTTACATTTATAAACCTCGTTTGGGTAATGACCTTGTTCGAGTACTGCAGCTTTGTTAAAGAGGCCACAGTAACACATTTTTTGGCTATGATATTTTACAACGTTTGCCTTATCGCAGCTCGTGGGATGTCAATTGTAGCTTTCCTTGTTGCTTTCAAATGGTTTACCTCAGCTGTCCTGGCTTTCCATGAGTTGATATGCATAACAATTTATGTCTATAGAAATCACAAATACTTCAGCGAGAAAGAAGTTTGGTGGATTGCTTTGCTACTTATGCCATGCTACGTATTCGTTTACCTGGGATTTAAAGTAATGGATCTCAATGCCAAATTGTTCGACATAAAACTTGGCAGATCCGTGATTTCTTCAACTCTCTTTTACTCTTGTTTTACCGGTGAAAACGTTGTGATGATTTTGCTGTTTTACTCATGGTCAAAGACGAACAGTGACTCGCGGTGGAATCCGTGGATTTTTAAAGTTATCACAACTTCTGTCATTGTTTTGTCTGTAGTAGGGACGGTCATACACATTTTTTTCACGTTTTCATTCTTTCACAAACCAACAAGGGTGACGCCGGATCCTGAGCCAGAAATTCACGGTCTAGAATCTTATCAGCCCATCGATATCCTTGTTAACCAATCGAATCCACAGGTAAAACCGCGTGACTCTAGATATATTCCACAGTTTGTACCAGAATAGTAATAAAAATTAAATGAATGAAATGCACGATCAAAAACACTGCTTACATCTTGAAGAGTCCATAAAAGGGAAAGACATTTAAATATTTATATAACTTGTGTAGGTTTTTAACGTATATTTAACAGGATTGTTCCTACTTCCCTCCGTTTATCAAAAGGGGCTTCTTTTCCCACTTTACCCATGCGCAAGTGTTCTCTCTCATAGTCATTTCTCATTTCTTCATCTTTTCTTTTTATTCTTACGGTCATCTACATCCAGTATTTAGAAGCAGACATGAAATTACGCCATGGCAGTTTTACGCGATGGCGAAGCGAATCATTTCGAATTTCAAATTTACCGCCACAAATGAAGAAGGTTTCGTTCGGAGGAAGGTGATACAAACCTCAACAAATTCTTCCATTGTGATGAAAACGTAGAAATTTACCGAGAAATACGCCTCTGGTCAGTTCCTTGCATTGGCTGCAGCTCAAGCTGTTTTGGAGTTCTTTATGCCATTACGGTTGAGTGACAAATGATCCAGAGGTACCTAAGGCACCTCTCCCTATATAGCGCGCCTTCGTGTTTAAGAGTGACCAGCAACAAATTTCTCCTCAGAGTATCCCCCCTAAATCAAACATTAAGGATATGAGAATGTAGGAAATCATCGCCCATTAAAGAAGCTCGTGGTTTTCAAACAGTGGTAACATAGGAAATGTTTACAGAACAGTTCTGATGTTATGGTGTAAAGAGTTTTAACCTTTTAAAAAGGCTCAAAACTTCGACTTGCGCCTCTGGTCTTCTTCGGGGCTGATGCTTTAAATGAAGGATATCATTGCACTAACCTAGAAGACGCCTTGTAGCCTTGTAGACAAAACTTAAGCCCCTTGTCGTAATTCCAGCCCAGCAGTTCCGTAGGTTTCCTTAAGATTACAGTGACGCCAACAACGAGTGTATTTCACAAAAAGAGATGCTTCAACAAGTATTAAAATGAGTTCTGCCCTGTCATTTTGTCGATGATTACCATTAAACTTTCTCAATACTCAATCAATAGACCTGATGCAAATGCCAAAAGGGGAAGGGGGGGAGGGGAGGGAAGAGTTGAGGAGGGAGTAGATTTTCAAGGGTTTAAAGCGACGAACTTTAAAAGTAAAGGGCGCCGAGAGACGAACGAAAAAGGTTCTGGAACAAGAAAAATATTTAAATTTTTGCTTTGATTACGTCATCTTAAACGCTGCCGGCAGCTATAGTAAACAAGCATTGACAAAGATGAAATGTTAATGACGTCATTAAAATCTAGAAGCTGCGAATTGTAAGCATACTTTGTTTCTTTTATTTATGATAAAAAAAAAACTTTGTGACATGTGTCACAAGTTTTCCGCAATCCTGCACCTTGCTCTTTTTAAGTCTAAAAAACTTAGAGAGGAGAAACGTAGCACGTAGCTGTTCTTAAGTATGGGTTCTAGGCCATCAAAGGTGCGTAAATCTTCGATCAAAAGCGTAAATCCTTCATCGCGCTCAGACAAGGAACAATGTGGAGAAGTAAACCGCAATGGAACCGTTAATCATCAAAATCACGACAGACACCTGACTAGCCAAGAGTCCACGACTCCAGAAAGACAAACTGCTCATCCTAAGACCCAACTCAATCAACTGGCTTGTCGAGGTAAGAAGCAATGCAGTATACCTTTTCTTCATCCATTCGAAATCCTTACAGATGACAGTTTAAATTATGCCGTTTTTGCGCTTCTTACTTATCGACCTTATCTTCAATAATTTAATATGGTGATGGACTGATCCCCTGTTCATGCACTACCCGTAAAGACTGCCAATATTAACCAACGTTACAAAATCTTGTTTCGAATGAGTTCTATTGAGAGCACTGCTATCTATATTCCTACATTGCTCGTGCCTTCGTTATTTACTGACACGCAGTAGTTTTTAGTCGAAAGCCAAAATTAACTTCGACTCAGCGCGGGGAATGGCAATAAATCGTTTCAGCAGTCTAATTCAGAGTTTCAGTTCCACCGGCATTGCACTTAATACTTGTGTCCACTTCAATGCTATACCGTAGAGCTTCTACTTAGAGCTTCAACTCGTCACGCTTGTAAACACGTCGACTCATAATTAAACACGTTTTCTCTTATTTAGAGCAATAGCAACGTGACGGTTTAAACAATATGTCGTGTTGTTGTGCTTTGCTTCACCTTGGCATCACATTGCTGCTGTAAACTACATTTATCACTGAATCTAGACGGATGGCTGACTGTGAAGAATCTCTAATGTGCATGACAAACATCTGCGTCAATCGTTATACTGAAGCACAAAACAGTGAATATTATTATCTAATTACCGCCTTAATTCATGACCAATACGAAGGGAAGTAACATATGACTTCGAGCAATTTTTTGTTGGAAGGACTTTAAATGTTTAAAACAATCGCCCCACTCTCGTTGTATTTGTTAGTCCATTTGCGTAATCCAACGGGGTAACCTATGGACTGGGGTCAGTGTTTAGTCCATCACTTTTAAATACGCATCATACTAATTCAATCTGGGTGTACATGTAAGTCTCTAGTATATTTTCTCCAGTATATCCTTTGTAAGTGTTAGTCTCCCTAACCAGGTTTTGATTCAGTAGCTTAATTTTCGCCCATGTCTTCGACGTTAATTCTGCTCTTCGTTCTTTGACAAACGTGAGCGTTACAATGTTTTGAAATGTCAATAAAAACGCTATGGAAACAAAATTTTGCCATCGTTGTTAAGTATTTTGAAGAAGCTCTAAGAACGGATGTGTTGGCGGTAAGTTGTGAAATAGATTGAAGTGAAAATTGCGTAGCGTTTGCTTAAAACATAACGAAGCCAACTAATTGTTTCGTAAATTTCAGTCTTCGAGTCTCACTGACTCTCCTTTGAAACAAGGTTTTCTGGTGACGCTCAGTTGAGCTCATTAACGCTGGTTGAAATAATTTAATGACTTCGTCACAATTAGGTTTTTGTGTCAGTTTTAGCTATCGTTTACTAGACAAAGGCCTGACATGTATGTCTCATGGTTTTACAAACTGTGTTTGTTAATGCGACTCAAGGTTAATTACTGTGGGTGGACGATTCATTTTTCGTGGTTCAATTAAACTAGGAAAACTTATCATCAGTCACGAAAACCTCATCGAGTTGTTGCAAATGTGTTCCATTCAACATATTACTATTTCTCAACGAACGACTCACGGTAAAATTTCCGCGCAGCCACATACTACATTATGCATTCAGTTCCTGGATAGAGAAAACAATGACAAAAACAATACATTGCCATTGGGAAAACAGATTTGTTTAGCAATAGTATGGCGCTGTGCGTAAATTTTACCCGACTCACTAACACGTTAGTCCGCGACGCGTACATACATGTGCGGAAAACTAATTACGAACTTGTTGGGGTGAGGACAATAAATCCACGCTCTACTGGTGATGTCTGAGGCATTTCTGTAGGGTAATCCATGAGAACAAAACACGTTCTAAAATTTAATTGTAGCTTGTATGTCTGTCTTTTCTTATACCGTTTCCTTCTTTGAAGCCATTTCGAAACCCTTATGGCGAATTTTACTTTCAAGAAGCATGCAAGATTTTTTCGAAACAGGACAGACTAGTACTTTAAGTTTGAAGTGTTCTTTATCAATATCTATAAGTTTCACAAACCATCAGCTTTCATGTACGGACGATAAAACATGGTATGCGTTTCTATAGGTAATTGATGGATACGAGCGTGCGAGGAGAACTGTAACACATGACTAAGTTTTGACAGTTGCTTGGATTTTTTGTTAGGTGAGAGAAAACCGCATTCTCTCGATGCAAACAACACCCAGACAAATGTTGGATCGCAGAGAGATTTCGGAAAACGGCCCAAGCGAAGATTCGTGCAGGTAAGGCATTTGCAAGCTTAGTTCTTTATCGTTTTCTTAAACCATCTGCAGACGTAGTACTGTGGTAGAAGAAGTAAAACGTTTAATTTAAAATTCTGTTTGTTTGTTTTTTTAATTCGACATGGTGTTTTAATAAGGGACAATGTACAACTACTCTACATCTTCCTTAAATGTTCATTAAGACTGAAAATCACTTTCCTATTTTAAGACGGTATTTCTTTTCAATAGAAAAGAAAAAGGAAATTTAAAATATTATAAACGATGATGTTCTTTTCAATTTTTTTCTATTTGTTCATTTCCTTTCGCCGTTAATTCTTTATCAGAAAGAAAACATATTGTGTATCAAGGTTGAGAACAGATTAACAATCGATTTTAAGGACCACTCGAGAAAGAAAGGTATAATTTCAGTTATCTGCTTCACCAGTGATGTTTCTCTATTTGACTTACAGGCGACGTATCGTTCATGTCTCAGACTTACAATCAGAGTACTTCGTGGACGTAATATAACTGTAGGCGACTTGGAAGGCATGAGTAAGTATTTAATAAACATTTGTGCATGTTCAAAGTAGTCACCTTTATCAGACGTTTTCTTGGCTCAGTCCCTTGCATTAAAAAGCCTCGGTTGTTTCTGAAATTTTTTCAAGATTCAAGTGGACTTTAAGCAGACAAATTGTGATTAAAAAGGTTAAAAGCGAGGGAAACGATGACAGAAAAGCAGACATTGAAAAGGATAAGTGAAGACGTATTTTTAAACCCTTTAGAGGGTTGGATATGGTAATTAAATGATAAACAGAGACGAACGACGCAATTTTTGCGCAGACTACTGACATTATTAGACGAGAAACCGTTAGGGATCCAGAACTGTGTGTTGTAGGAAAGCAGTACGGTTCCTTAATAATATCTGCCAAAGGCTGCATAATGCATTAAAATAAAACGTTTTCAAATACTTTTCAGTATTTAAATCAACTGTAGTAACTGTAAAAATAAAATTAGTCTGGAAGCAGGCGCATACTGGTATCGCGGCACGAGAGCAACGCCCATAGCTTTCGGGCCGGCGAGGGGTCTGGCATTTTTGTTTCCAGACCTCGTAAAACACTCACGCCGCATTTACGTTAACCTCGAGAAAGCAGCCAATCGTGTACACCTATTAATGAGTACATTCAACCGTATAATTCTCTTCAGTTGATACTCCTGATCCTTATGTCAAGTTATTTATACCAACTTCACCAAACGGGAAACGAAGAACCAAGGCTCAGAGAAATACCTCTAATCCGGAATGGGATGAAATGTTCCAGTTTTTTCTTGACCCGGATAAGATGAATTTGTTACGTAAGTAGGCATTGCACGTATAAAGGGGTACGTCACAATAACAGTCCAAACATTACTAGAAGCAAGGTCAGCTGAAATATGTGCGTGACTAGCGCGTGATTCGCGCTCACCAAGGGCTTACCTCAATCTGCCAAAAAATGACACACGTACACGCACACAGAATAATACCTGTTTGGTAGGTCAAATGATGCAAATGATTGTTCAACTTAGTGGAGATTGCTAGTCATAAGCTCTGCGCTCAAGAGAACATCCTAGTTGTTTGTCTTTTGTTGTCATGTTTGGTAAGCTGGTGAGAATTTGGCTCAGGGATGGTTGGGAAATGGTTACAAAGGTGATATAATTGCACGTTTTGTTTTGTTGGGTTCTTTTTTGAAAAAAAAAAAAAGATCCAAAAGTGTTAAGTCTAAAGCAGTTTAAAAAACTGTAAAACGCAGGAAATCTTATCAGCCTTTTCTCCAAAAATCTAGAATTTTCCAATACAACTGTTCTTTTTTCAGAAATAACACTGATGGACTGTGACTTGTTTCATGACGATTTGGTCGAGAAAGAAATCTTCGATCTCGCAACCTTGAAGGTCGACGAGACTTATGAGAAGACGTTCACGTTTCGGAAGGTAAAACAACTGATTATGAGCCATGGAAACTGGGTTGAGAAACTGGTTAAAGTTTATCGATGAACAAAGGGAGTAAGTTTCTAAAGAAAATGTGGTGCTGCGTCGGTGGGAGAGCATAACAGGGTAATTTAGTGTTATCAACAGAGTTTAAAAGGTAAATTGGCCACCGTAAAGAGTTTAAAGGCTGACGTTTCGAGCGTTAGCCCTTCGTCAGCCTTTAAACTCTTTACGATGGCCAATTTACATTATAAACTCAGTTGATATCACTAAATCACCCTGTTAAGGTTTATCGAGTCCTGCTAACGTCACGCAACACTTGTCCCAATTAAGATTTTGTGTTTTTCAGGGCCGTAGCCAGACTTCAGAACAAGACGAGGCAAGTTTGGGGGGGGGGGGGTTTGGGGGCATGCCCCCCCGGAAAATGTTGAAATCTAGAGGCTCAGAAATGCTCAATTTTTTTCTAGGGATTATTTTCTTAATTAGACGTTTCTTCAAAATGAAAAAAAGGCCAAAATCAAGATGAGACAATTGCCTCGTCTTGCCTCATGCTAGCTACGGCCCTGTTTTTAATCGATTTTCAAACCATTTTGCTAAATTAGTCTTAGACTTTGTTTTTCTTTGAAATTTTACTTTATCAGGTGTCTGAAGTTGACGTGGAAATGAGAGTGGAAAATTGGTATGCACTGTTTTTGATTTTGAGTCTCTGTATTAGAACTTTAGTGCGACTGAAAGTGTGTGAAAATTTGAAAACAAACCATTATGTTTCACTCGTGACTTGGGATTTTCTTTTGCTCGAATTTTATCAAACAAGAATTATTTTTCATCTTGTTCCGTATGTTTGTCGTCTTGGGAGCTGATTTTTTTAGTGCAGCTAAGTTTTCCCTTTATTACCAACCGTTCATCCCCACCCCCCTCCCTCCCCATCCTGATATATAATCCTCTCAGGGGAAATGTTCCCAATTTAGAGGTGAGTCCCGGTAACACGCCTGACGACTGATTGTAAGTCCATTACTTTACAGCACCGCAAGCGAAGATATGCGATACAGCATGGAACTTTGCGAGGAGGAAGAGGAATTTCTTTCGAAAAGAAAACGGTTTGTTTTTGACTCGATGAAAACATTTCTTGGTGAACGTGGACCCAAAACAATCGACGAAGTAAGTAAATTGTAAATCCTTGCAACGTCTTTCGTTTCTTGTATTTTTAGAGAGATGGTTGTTATGTGACAGTTTTAACTTTAGTTTTGGCTCAAAATTTTGTTGACGTGACTTGCATTTTTGAATCAGGTTCCCACGGTCGCTGTTCTGGGGTCTGGGGGCGGGTTTCGTGCCATGGTGTCTCTGAGTGGTGTGTTCTGTGCTTTGAAGGACATGGGTGTGTTGGACTGTGCCATGTATGCAGCAGGACTATCAGGTTCAGCTTGGTTAGTACTTCAACGTGTTTTGTTTGTACATGCTCTTGTCAGATGTCGCTGGATGCACGAATAGGCGAACTAAAGGGTGAATTTCGCGCAGAATAAAGGCGCTTGCTAATAAGAAAACATGTGGTTGTGGAAGTGTTGCAAGTGGATATCTTGGCCTAGTTGTTACTTCATTGTTGGAAAATTGATGATATTAAATTTTTATTAAAAATTTAAAATATATAAAAACATATTTTTTAGTCAAATGGAGGCAATTGTTTATTATCTTCAAATATTTTTTGCTGTGTGCGAGGCAAAATGGAATGGGTAGAAATAGACTTATGTCAAAACATTTATTGCCCGCGATGTTGACTCTTTGGTTTCCTTTCTTAGGATCATTTAAACAGGCAGTGCGTCAGGTGATGCGTTTAGGCAAGAAATTATGGTTTAGGCCATTCTCAAGCGAGCCAAAGAATGAATGGATCTTAGCATTTGATTTTGGTAGTATTCTTAACGCGAATGTTTTGATTTCCAAGGTATCTGTCTACTTTGTACTCTCACCCTGAGTGGCCGTACGTTCATCCAAGAGTGATCCGGAAGACACTGCAAGAAAACGTTAATGATAACTGGATGTGGCTGTTGATAACGCCATCTTGGATGTACAGACATCTAAAGATTATCATAAAGAAGAAAAGGCAAGGACAGCCAGTCAGCTTTACTGACTTCTTTGGTTATTTGGTCGGCGAAACAATCCTAAAGGATGTAAGTTAGTGAAGCCTTTTCTTTTCTAGCCGGCAGTCTACATAGTTAGTGGTGAAATAAAGCTATTCAGTGGAAATAGTACAGTAGTGGAGAAACTCTCGTTGAAAATTTTCTTTCCAAAAATCCGTTCTATAACAGTTGTTAAGACAACCTCATCGCCAGGAGGCTTTTTTCTTCAAACGACGTAGTAAAGGGAGAAGGGGGTTGGTTCTCCTTACGTTCTAAAGACGAGGTCGCTCTTTGATGTGACGATTAACAAAAGACAAAAACAAAAACTCGAAAATAAACGAAAGTTCAAACAAAATAAAACAAAGCGAATTCGAACATAGCCTTAATTCACATAACTTTAATACCCTTTTTATTTATTCATTTTTTTTCTAACAGAGAGACGACATTCCGAAACTAAGTCAACAACGCAAGAAAATCAAAGATGCCACAGTACCATTTCCACTGTACACCTGTGTGCATGTGAAAAAAGACGTATCTGCCAAAGAATATTGTGGTAGGTTCAACTAGTAGGCATAGTAACCTGAAGGCCTATATTGCTTCTCACCACGTTTTTTGGGAAGCTTGAGTATGACAACCAGCCGTCTGAAACGGCTGGAGATCGGCGTAGATCGATTGTAGCTGAACGTGGTTTTACGAAGCTCATTCAGTGGCGGTGATGGCCACAAACTGAATGAACGGCGAATTTTCTTTTGCCTACTATGCTTAGGTGGAAAAAGCGACTTAAAAACCGCCTGTCATGATCTGTGATGCCAATAAATCAGTTCGAAAGTCCCTTGATTAGCACCTACGGCTGGATACAACGAAAGTTGTATGCAAAATAACTTATGGATAAAAACCATGTACTATCAGTAGGTGGAGCATGCTGTTTTTCGCATCCGAAAAAAATCGCACTGTACAATTAAAAAACAGAGCTAAACAGCGAACGCCAACAGGTATTTGTTAGTGTAAAGTCACGGCTGAGTCCTTTCCAACTCTTCTGGAACATTCCATGTGCAGGGTTAGATCTCTTTCCCGTGGTTCAGGTGATAAAGTGAAGCCTAATTATGTGCTTAAGATTTGCAAATGACTGAATTGTTTCACTATTGACAGAATGGCTGGAGTTTTCTCCGTTCGAAATAGGCATAGCAAGGTATGGGACTTATATGAGGACGGAACGCTTTGGTAGCAAGTTTTTTTGTGGTAAACTTGTTACTCCGTACCCTGAGCCTCCACTTCACTATTTACAAGGTAAGTAAGTGATCTCTTGATTGTCAACCAACGCATGAGGAGGGGGAGGTTGTGGGTGGGTGGGGCTTAGCGTGCTGCGTGGGCCACGACCTTATTAGAGACAAATATTTTCAAAGGTTTTGGTACGTTGACCTCGTCCAGTTACATCTAGTAAATTCGGACAGAAAATTTAAAATTTGGTGCAAAGAAAATTTTCAATATTTCACTTGTGGACCTTGCTTCGCTGAGGCTCACATCCTACTCAAGACTTTGGATAAAGAGAGACAATTTGCTCAGGAGGCTAAAAAGTGAAGTTTTATATACCCTATTTAAGACTCGAGAACCCGAAAACCACATCCAGTTTAGTGGCTCATGACCCTTTATACCAAACAAGGAGGGAGAAGGGGGAGGTGGGGGGGGGGGGTGTTGATGTAAGTTCAAGCTGGTTGAACAAACACCTCAACCTGGCCTTCTCATATGATCCCTTTCTGTAAGGCCGGATTATTTTCGAAGATCTCACCTTGACACTCCGTCCTTAGTGAAAACTTTGATGTGTCCTCCGAGAATATTTCGTCATGTCTGTGCGCCATTTGTCTCAATTCGCTTTGAGCTTCCCAACGAGTTCGTTTTAATTATCGCATTAAAAATTTTGCTTTGAGTGAACTTTAAAGACTTAACTGCTAAAATAATCAACCATTTACAGTTGTTCCAGTTTTATCATCATTGAAGTCGTCAGTGATTAATATGAATTTTTAATGTGATTGTAGGTTTATGGGGAAGCGCGTTCACCATACTCCTGCAGCGTGTTCTCACTGAAGGAAGAATCCCAGATGACACAATTGCTGATATGAGTAATCGTGGAGATCTCAGAGAGGAATTGAGTATGTGGTTCTAAATGGTCTTTTTTCACGTAAAAACCAGTAGAAGTTACCATACTCCTAGCCACTTCATGACATGGAAACTGGGTCAAGCTTTGACAGTTATATACCATTTTTGCAAATACTTAAGGTTTCAATTTTATATTTTAGGGGAAATGATTGACTGCCAAGATGGACGTGATGACGTAGATAGTGACAGCGATAATGAAGAAGATGATGACGATGATGATGTGGATGGTGTCATGCTCGAAAACAATAATAGTGATGAAATTAAGGAAAAGGATAAAGAGGGAAAAGGTTTCTTTGGTCGATTCTTTGAAGTCCTTGTAGATAAACTTGCCGTATTTAGAACGCGCACTGGCCGAGCGGGACTGGTACATAACTTTCTTCGCGGTCTTCAAATTTTAGCGGCACCAATTCTTTCAGGTTTGTGCCTCTGTTAATCAGAATTATTGTAATTTCTTCCATCGGCTTCTTTAGTTTTGTTGAATTGAATGAACAACAGGCCATGAGCAACTCAGGAGCGAGACTGGCGAGTAATGATTACATTGACTGAAATAACATCGCATAAATCATCCACTTGCACTTGAAAACCAAATGATTATTTGGTTGGTTTATCAAACTTCCAAACAGGAAAGCGGTAGGGTGCGCAGTTAATCTGATTCTCACATGTATCCGCAAACTTATACGGAATCCTAATTAGCCACAAACGAAAGAGAAACAACTGCAAACTAATGAGGTCGTACGAAAACTGAGGCATGCATGAAGCAATAGGGAAATAGAGCCGGGCTGTAGTTTACAATTTACTTGTAACAAATTGGGAAATCCTTAGTCACCGCCTTTTAACTAATTCTGAGAATTTACGTGTATTCCAGTGGATAGCTTTCTTTTACCTTCTTACTTCAATTTGATTTCCTTAACAGTCTTGTGAATATAGATTTCATACTGTTATCATGTTTTACAGAAGGGGATGATGATGAAGATGTTACGGCGGATGCCGCTGACGAGTTAGCTCTCAATTCTCGTCATATTTACTTGGTTGACAGCGGGCTCGTGTTCAACTCCCCATTCCCTCCCCTACTGAGACCACAACGCAAAGTGGATGTTTTCATATCTTTTGACTTCAGTATACGAAAGAGAGATGTTGAATTTCCTTTTGAGGTACTGTAAAAAGATTGCATCTGAAGATTCGACTACTTAAGATAAACCCAGTTGTAGGCTTTTACCGACTTAGCACAAGCCTGAGCAGAATTTTTGTCATTAACATATTGTTAGACAGTTGGGGTAAGCCAGCTCGAAAACCACGCGCATAAGGAAGGCAGCAGAAGTCTGTTCAGAAACGTCATTTCACTCCCTGAGGCTCTGTCTCTTTTCTAACTATTTCAGTTCTAAGTACTCACTCTTAAATACCCTATCGGTTGGCATTTTTGGGCATTCGAAATGAACAACAAAGTACTTGAAAAAAATCCGACATTATAGAACTAAAACCTAATTAAAACTCCCTGTTGAGGACTCTGAGCAAGGTCAAGGACAAATGCAAACACGACTAGCGATAACAATTATCGTACGAGAACTAAGCCCTACTACAATGGCCAAGGACACATCACTAAAAGGGTAAAAATAAATGCGTGGTCTTGCACCAAATAGCAAACCCAGGCTCACAAGACTCGCACCCTTGTCTGAGTCCAAGATAATCTAACAAACCCCAAAAGCTTACCCAGAACATTCCTAATTTTAGTAGTTCCCAAATACTTCAAATTCTTAATAGTTCATAGCAATATGATAAAATAATCTTGGCTTGAGGTCAAAAACTCTCCGGTAAAGTTATTCTTCCCGTGTGTCACAGGAGAAGGGTTTCGTCCTAAAACTTTTGCTAAGAGCTCATATCTTTGGCGAGTTGCAATTGCGCGGTCAAATGCCTTATCTGTATGTTACTGAAAGTCTATGCGGTCGAAAGCTATGGTTTTAGATATACTTCAGCCCAGATATAGCTCACCAATACGAATTCCTTATTTGATCTTCATATACCTCAATCTGTTTTATCTGTGTCTCCTTAGGAACTGTTATTGGCGGAAAAATGGGCCAGAGAACACAACATGAAATTTCCTCCCATTACAGCTGAATCGCAGTACAGAAAACACGGCATAAAAGAGTTCTATATATTTCGTGATCCAAGCGATCCAACTTGCCCAATTTTAATCCATTTTTTGCTGGCGAATAAAACGTTCAAGGAAGAATCTAGACCAGGTATTACTTATTTCCTATTATTTTATATCACGAGAGTCAGTTGTTAGATTGTACGTAGATCAAACGATTGTGATGAGTTATGGTATCCAAGTTTTACCAAGTAATGATTTAAAGTATCGGAAAATGATAACGATAACTTCGCATGGTTTACTACCCCTAAGACGCTAACCCCGAGTCTTGCATGCCCATACCATACCTAAAGGCTGAACTTTATTCAACAAAAGAAAAATCTTAGTACCATTTTGCTCTTTTATTTTTCTAGGGATATTTCGCTGTACAGAAGAAGAAATAGATTACGCTAATTTTTCACTTTTCGAAGGTCGCCATAACCCTTATAGCACGTTCAACTTCCACTATCGGGAAAAAGAGTTTAGCCGCCTGGCTGATCTCAATGAATTTAACACATTACTCGGTGAACAAACCATTAAAGACGTTCTGGCAGATTGTGTAAAGAGACGGCGTCAACAAACTGTGGAATCATCGTGATTGATAGAACTTTAGACTAATTTTTTTTTGCGATACTGACGCGAGTTTTGCCAAGAATAAAAATGTTGTTACCTCAACAAAGAGGTCTCTCCATCGGGGAGCATAACAGAGGTTCTGTAGCAACCATGGTGTGAGTTTCCTCCAATGGCTAGCAATAAAGAGATTATAAGGCAACACTTTATCAGTACGTAGTGCGTAAGCGTTAGCCACAATTTTTCAAAGGGTTATAGGCAATTCTTATGATTCATGGTTGAGGCTTAGGCTGTCTTTGCACGAGAAAGGACTGGAATCATGAATACGAGACTGTGCTCTCGTCGCATCTCATTCGATCCTGTTAAGCAACAAATATTATGGGTAACTTTGTAAAAAATATTATGGTTTTCCTCTGTTAGACACACTGCTTTCCTGATGGCTTTATATGATAAATCATATATGTATTATTTATCCAGATATGGTAATAAATTTTATTTAATAGACATTTAATGTACATCAGATAAATAAAATACTATTTTTTTTTCAAATGTCAATGTTTTAAATTTCTTTCTTGAACGACTGTTGACGAACAATTTTCACCCATAGAATCTGTGATAGTCTTAGAAATTCAGGTTTAAATCTGGTATTGTAACTTTAAAACATTGCTGCGCCTGAATAGTAACAAACTCTTCAATAACGGCCTAATGAACAGTTTGTTGGGATTCAGGTATCATGTCAATCCAACATTGTCCCATATATGAGATTGAGGGAATGGAAGTTTTTATAAGTTTCGTCATAGGAATGAACTCCCCAAGAGGAATCGAGGAATAAAATCCCGGACTGCAAGATCCGGAGGTCCAAGTTTGATTCTATAATTTTTTCTTTTATCCACATTCATGTGAGAATGAATAACAACTTTCGTTATTTGACGGCCGAGTTCAAAATGTACTTTATTTCTTATCCTTTTACATGTTCACGATATATCACACATGTTTAGCGGTTTGCGTTAGGGAAATGCCGAGAATTGAATGCACATGGTAATTTTCAATTATTGCTAAAACTGAAAACAATAATTTCGCACGGAAACTGATGAAAGCATCCTTTTGTTCTGCTCATTTACATTTGAAAAAATATATTTTAAACTAATTGAACCAAGAGGTCAAACACAGGCTATGTTACTGCGCGTCTAATCACGAATGCGTCGGCAGTGTAAGCAGATTATCGCCCCGAAGACGGCTCTACCAATCAACAAGGATTATCAATTATTTAGTGGCGCGCAGGTGAATGCAGCGATCAGTTCTCGTTCTGTTTTGTTTCATTCATCAGTCAAATAATTCAAAGGAAGAAAACTTTTACGCTGATTTTAAATCAATGAAATCTCGTGACGATAAAATCATTAAACTGGTCAGGAGCGGGAAGACTGAATTTTAATTATTATCTTAAACAGACCCAAACAATGCATCTTCTGTATGTTATTAAATTTTGTTTACTTAGTTTTATATACGTCAAGTTAATAAAGATGTGTTAGAATAATCAGCGCTATTTCCATGGCAATACATCTTAAGTTGAACTACATGTTAAGCGCATTTGAGCGGGCTGTGACCCGAAATTCACGAAAATTTTCCTCACATTGTGCAAAATTTTTGGATTGAATCAATTTTTTCGTATGGCATGCGAAGAAAATGGTCTTCCTTCAAGAGTTTGGTTCGAAATGATCTCTCGCTTCAAGGGTTAAGAAGTTTCCATGGAAGACGTTTATTCTGATGCAGTTTATTTCAAGGTACTGCTCAATTTCCTTGAGTCTGTAAACATAAACTAGATTGTATGGATATTCGTATACTATAAGACGCATTCCTGAAAATTTTCAGCTGGTTTCTTTGTCAAAAGAATTCAGTCCACGTTCAATTGCGAATCGAACCTAGTCAAAGCTTAACTTTGGCTGCCAAGGAAAAATAAAAGTTTGTGCACATATTAAGACGCTGGCTGTCAAACGATCGTTGAAAACTACTGCTTTTGTTTTACTTGCCTCGTATGGACTCTAAAGATCTCTCCACCCACCATCAAACAATGATAATATTGAAGGATTTTTTAAGTTACAACACGCATTTTATTTAAAAGCATGATAAGAAAGTTAGTGGTTTTTAATATTCAGGAACATTTCATGTTTAAAATTTGTTTACTAATTCAAAACTTGAAACTGTAAACAATTAATTTTATCGCGGTCCTTCGTACATTTTAATAGTGCGTTTTCCTCTGATAAGTCCTGTGGTTTGAAAGCAACATCTGCCTGTGCAGAAAAGCAAATTTTAACACGTAGATTGTTACCTGGTTTTGATCGACATTACATCGCGCCTTCATAATTTTCTTTCACTGACTCAAACATTCAACAAGGCCATAGAAAATTATTTAAATTTTCATCAAGATAAAAAATAAATGATTGAAAGAAAATATATTTATTCTACCTCATTTTAGGGCACTGTAGGGCGCGCACAAGCTATACATATCTGATTGACTTGTTAAGTTACATCCCACTGAGGCTAAACTTTTATCGTTGCAGGCATCACCGCGAGTCCTAAGATCCATTGTAGTGGTTCAAAATGCATCCTCCTTCAGAGAGGTTCAATCTTAATAAATTCGCTCCAAGTGTCCGCTCGCGCTTTTGCATAAAAAAGAACTTGCTGCGATCTGTGGTTGTATAGCTATTGATAAATTCCCTTATCTCACTTTGGGACAAATTGCTCATTCTAGATAAAAAGATTAATTTTACCATTTTATTTCTGCGTTGTCCTTAAAACTCCTTGATGATCAGTGTTCCAGCATATTTATATCTTGGTCTTTCATTTTGCCAGGTAACATTGACGAAAGTAAATGACGACTCATTGACTTTCATTAGCTTTCACATGTCAGCAAATTTGGAAATCTTTCAAACTGTCATACACGTCTCCTGATTTAACGAAAGTGCCAAAAATGTACAAAAATTATATTTATCTAAAAAATGCGAAATTACGTACGTCTGTTACTGTTACTTTAGCTTGTGCTTCATTTCCTTAATTTTTCCGATTCATTCATTTTAACACTCATCCATATTACAGATTGTGAGGCGCCATGCGGAATTATTAAGAAGCACTATAAGAGGTAAATGCACAGGAGACAGCGAGTGAATAACCTGAACCAACTGCATACTACGAAAGGTAAGTTTTATGTTCTTCATATGCTCTTCAACGCACTCTATATCCTTTATAGGCTTAAGATCGATGACAACCGTATTGCGATCGATCGATATATAGCTGTAATTTAACAATTGGAAACCTCATTGCATATCTTTCTGGAAGGAATCATTTTCAGTGCCTTTTCTGATCTATATCCTCCTTACTGAGTATACAGGAACAGCAGAGCCCGGGGCCTGCTTTCCCACAAAATAGAATAAATTATGTGGAATCCCCAAAGATACTGCAGCTTCTTCCCAGTTCCCTTCCCTCTCCTCCCGTTTGAACACGAGAGCATTTTCCTTCCTCCCTCCCTCCCTCCCCACACCCCCCCTGTGGAATACTTATCGAATACTTATCTTAAACTAGAGGGATGATCCAGCTTTTCATGAAATCCACTATGATGGTTTGGTGTGACAGAAGTTTCGACATTCTGAGCGGATGTCGTCCGAATACGTTATAAGAATAATCGTTGCAAGGATACGTAACATGAATAATCGTTATTCTTGGGTTTAGAGATTTTGCAATCTCTTTTTATTGCTACTTTGTTCTCTTAGGAGTGGATGAGATCTGATCCCTTTTTTCCTTCGACTCAACATGTGAAGAATGTAGAATTTTTTTTACTTTAGTGTTGATCGATTCTTTTTCAGATAAATTCTCTTCAACCAAACACAAGCAATGACGTCACTACATTCATACAAAAATGGCGGATTTCCCCCGTCCAGTAAGTTATTGACTAAGATGTGGAATTATGAGAACTACAAGAAACACAGGAAAAAGGTAACTATCATCTTTTTCTCACAACTAGCAGTTTTCACTGCACAATACTATAATATGTAAAGAGTCAACATTTTCGTCGACTTTTTTTTTCGATTGCATTAAAATGACTGAGCTGCATAAGTAAGCATGGTAATGCCTTTCGTTGCTAAATGCGCAGTTGATTTAAGTTTTCGTTGATAAATCTTCTGTGTCATCGGTTTCTTCTAGTTCCAGTTCTTCATTTCCCTTGAGCTACTCTGTGGAACACACTCCATGCATTTGATATTTAGCCACTTCTGTGAGAGCATAACCGAAACTCGCTTGGCTGGCCTTTTAAAGGCGCTATATACCGACGAGTATATCAATTTAGATATTCAAATCTTTGAAAGTTACAATTTCAAGCGATTAGATAAACTTAGTTTAAACTTTTGTTATTTGAACGAAAGATATTGATTTTTTGATTTGTCTCGAGCGTGGGACGAAAAGAAAATCGTAAATCATCGTGAGAATTCGAACTTCGCTCGGTGCTTCCGAATTTTCGTTCGGATGCTTTACGGACACTCACCGAAACCTCGTTTTTGAGTTAGACCATAAACTAGGTTTGTATGAGACAAATTTCCTACGCACTGCTTAAATCAGCAATGAACAAAGCTTCGTATGTGAAATTTAATCTTGAAAAACTGTAAAAAATCTTTGGCTTCTATAATCTTTCTTGGTCTCATATTTTTATATGGTGACAGGTATTTAAGGGTTTGTATTTATTTGTTGCGAGAAATAGTGAGCTGTCAAGTTGACTGGAGCGTGAATGGCGATTGTGTTTGGTTGGGAATTTCGCCGCTAGCGTAAAAAATTCCTATTTTGTCAATAAGAAACATCACAATATGAAAATGGTCTTAGCTAAAAATTACTGTCCTCCAGCTGCTTAACACAGGAAAAAGAAAGGATTTGAATTTGTTTGTTAATGGTCTTTTTTTTTTCTTGTTTGGGTGACTTTTTGCTCAATTATCGATGGTAGTCCTGTGCTCACCAATCAAGCAAAATCTAAAGTTGTTTATTATCAGGTTAGTTTTGTAGACGTACTACGCTGACTGATGAGTAAAATCGGCTTAACCAATGATCGCAGTCTGAAGAGGAAAGTATTCTTTAAATGGCAGACTTTGGCGCTGTATTATTTTCATTCCTAATTTTGTTCCACATGAATACTCTGAAAGAAAAATACTTCCTGCTGTCGCTTCTTAACATGCAAATTGAAACTGCAACACTTAGCTACTCTTGCGTTGTCATAGCAAAGCAGCATCTATAAGGTGTAGCGTTCACGCGATAACCCAATTGACAAAGGGAGATAAACAGATTAATCTGTACACGATTTAACATCAAATACAAGTCAGTTGATCATTTTCGTCTGGGAAAATTTAGGGGAGGAAGTTTCTCAGATCTGCGCGCATAACAGCGCCTGATTAGTTTCTGAAGTTGCACAACTCTTTCTGGAGGCCATTTTAAATTTAAGGACAAGTGATCAGGTGTGCTTCTCAGCAAAGCCATGCATAGTTGTTTACCTGTGAAGAAGCTGCCCGCTTGCAATAAAACAGTGGAGAGGAGACTTAATGACGAAAGGAAAGAGGAGTATTTCTCAAAGGTATGAGCCAAATGTTGTCAAAAATCCTTATCAAGGTGTTAAACGTTCATTCAGGGCCGGAATCGCTAGAGTTCGCGTGATTTCACGTTCAGTTGGTTCTTTGTATCAATCTGGCTTTATTATATATTAAGATGAAATTTTCTAGAAGTTGGCGATAGTTTCTCTTAGTTTTCCTTCGATTGTTCAGAATGCATGTGGAAGACTAGGCCAGCTTCTTCCACGTGCTTCGAGAAAACTCGACCAGGAAGGAAGGCAGAGGCTCAAGGGATTTATTTGTTTATGCTCTTAGCTTTTAAGTAACGGCAAATAAAACATCAATTATTTACTGATGTTACGATGATGTAGATTACATATTAGTGTTTATCTATCATCAATGTGAATGTTTCCAATTGTCAATAATCATTTGGTAATTCTGATGTCTGATGCGTAAAACGATATTTTTTCACTTTCGTTTTGATAAAGATCCACCCTTAAAAATTGAAGACGTCAAATCAGTCTCGAATCTTTGTGTATCATTTATGTGTTAAATGCTTAAAAAACTCCAATGGACTTTTGATAGATTCATTTACGGTAGCTGCCATAAAATGTACCTTTTATAGAATTTAAGGACAGGACAATTTAACGAAATTATTTTCGATAAAAGAATGATTTTGTCATGAAACAAATTTTAAATAACTCTCTGAGTACATCAAAATATTTGTACAGAGTTAGCCTAAAAATCGCACACTATAGCTGACAGTACATTTATTTAAACCAACATAAGATCATATTTACCTACGCCGCCGTATAATTCTAATGAACGAACCAAATATACCACTCCAAAAGTTCAAAATCAGCTGCTATTTGAATAAAAAAATGGTCAAGTATGATTTGTTTCTGGAAGCAAAATATAACTTCGATACAAATTGCGTGGCTCTCAGTGTTCAAAAAGTCCTATATTGGTCGGTTTTACTTGATCTGATGTTGACTTTGTTTGCAAGGTCACGCTATTTAAATTAAGACACTAACAAGGGCTGGATGAAAGCTTGAAATGATTCTTCAGAGCAGACATACATCTTAAGGCGTTCGCTTCAAAGTCCTAATGTAACTCGAAATTCAGGAAGTAAATGAGGAAATGTGAGCTGAATGAGATATTTTTAGAGTTTGCGTGACTTATGGGCAGCTCTAGGGTGGTTCCCAGTGTTAACCGAGTTGCTAGGAACGAAGGGCTCTGTTTGTTCGCTACAGGCAAATCGAACTTCATTTGAATAACACAGGCAATTCTCACACCGTCACTAAAACAACAATAAGGGCTGACAAAAAGATTATGTGCCTATATAATTTTCTTCTCTTTTCGTGTGAAAACGTCGCTGTCGAACGAAAAAGGCTCATGTACGCTCCGAAGGTAGCGAAGTAAGATTTCCCAACAGCTCAGGCGGGTTACAAAACCCAAAGATTCTGTCAACATTCGCACTTAAATTTACGGAGAGTATTTGATTAACGGCGAAGTATAAACATCGATTGGACAAACAGAGCAATGAGTACAGGATTTCGCAGCAATCCTGTCGATCGACGCTTCCGAAGGCGACAGACTGAAGATTATTATCAGCGGGTAAGGTCTGAAAATTTGATATCGACAGAAAACAACCACAATTTTCTCATGTGACTACTGTAATTCTTATTCATAGTCTGTCTCTATGCCGGCGATTGTAATTGCACTCCATATGTTTGTCATCCGCTTTCACCTGTTTCATTGAAGCGATCGTTTAATCTTCTCAAATATAATTTGCCCGCTTAGTATGTTAGTTTGCGGTGTTGTGAGTTTAAATGTTTTGCGGGACAAACATGTTCTAGAATAATCGGTATTTCCTAATTTTGATCGTTCTGTCATTTACATAGTAATTGCACATTACCGGTGTTACTTTCGATTGACATTTTATAAGTTTACTGCAGTTTGAACAATAGCCATTTTCTTTAATTAACCGTTAAGTCTTTCATTTAAATTGGTTTCTAAATGTTTCAAGTCTCAAAAGATCCAAAATTAACTCAGAAACAAACTTTCTCGATGAGAAGATTGCTTAACTTAATCGTGTTGATTCTCTTAGCTATCATGCTGTCAGTAATTACATGTAAATCCAATTATTTAGTGATTAAAACTAAATTTAAATTTTCTTTTTTTAGTTGCAAAACGTGAAGCCGTATCTTGAAATTTCGCCACCAAAAGAGTATCAACATCTTCAGCTGTCTGTTAAAAAACTTCAGGTATGTGACATGATGAAACAGCGAAATGAGAAAAAAAAAAGCGTGCTGTGCGTGAGGGCAAAGTTTATGATTTGGCTTTGTTTAAGAAGAAATACATAAATTTTTTATTTTGAATATTCCAAATTCCACTTTCTGTGAAGCTCTTGACCTCTTAGTAAATCAGCTAGGTACCTCGCAGATGTTCGGAGAAGGGTTGTAGCATTACAGCCTCCAAACTGTGACCACATCTGAAGAGGGGTTGACCTTCCAGTCCATTTCCTGCTGTACTGGCAACCTTGGACTTCTAGACATTGAATGAGATATTTTGAAATTTTGCAACCTTACTTGTTTTGTTTGTTTGTTTGTTTGTTTTTGGACGAGTACTGGAGGGAGGGGGATATAAGTGGTGAAATGAGATCTCCTCTCTTTTTTCTTTCCACCCTGCTTCATTATTCATGGTGATACTTGGAAAGAATTGAAAAGTCTCTGCTGAGATTCATATCTAAGGATGGAGAAAAACTCCGCAGAACCAAAATTTGGGAAGTTTGCTGCTTAGAGATTTAACGCAACTTCTTTTCAGCACTTGTTTAATGAATTATGATGAAAACCAGGTTTCCAAGTCTATTAACTCATGCTGATATTGAAAGAATTTAGTTATAATTGCTATTTATGGCAAATCTCTTAAAATCAATACCTCATTGATGGAAACTTATGCCAGACAAGGGCAGTCCACCTTTGAAAATGGCAGTAAGATGACATCAAAGTTTCCTTTTCCATTGAATTGCTTTCAGATGCAACAGGAGAGGCAAGCTGCTATAGATCGGCAAAATGAAGTGATTCTCAATCAGCTGATGAAAATCAAGCAATCCCCAGCAAGGGTTGATAACTGGAACAAGGACTGGAGACCTACGTAAGGAAATTTTTTAAATAGTTTATTTCACTTTCATAACCTTTAATGACACTTCATATAACATACTGATGAGTGCATTTCAGTAAATTTTTGATATTGATTGAAAATTAGTCATCTGTATGCATGAAATGTGAGACAAAAAATACAGCTTCATAACCATAAGTTCTTAACAATTGTTTTGAACTGGAATCATCACCCTTAAACATTTACAGAATATTTAATGTTTAAAGACCCAAAGTGATTATTGAGGAATTATTATAATAGATGATCAGCAATTATTATATTTGAGCAGTGCCAAAAATGTCTTTTTGTTGCCATTAATCAGCCATGACAGGTTGAGAAGCTTTAGGGAACGAAGGCAGAGAAGAATAAAACTGGAAAATGAGGTGTGTTGTTTTGGATATTTGTGGTTTTAACATTTTTATTGTAAAAAGAAGAATTTTTATAATATGTCCAACTTACTAAGGTAGGCTAATTGACTTATAACTGCAGTGAGCACACTGACAACTTTGCACACTTTATTGGCCTATGATAGTAGTAAAACCCCTCAACTGAGGTGGCAAATATATGATGTAGGATAATGTTGTATCACACTAAGAATAGGAGAATTTGATGAGTTCTCAGTATGGTTCTGGTGTTTTTCTTTGAATTTTCAGAAACAACAAGAGAGATTGAAGAATATTCAGCCATATTATGACATAGAAAAATGGGTAAGACTGTCTTATATGAAACGTGTGGGAAAATCTGTTTTAGTGACTGTAACTGTCAAATTTTCTTTCCTAGTTCCTCAAAAATTTGTTTGCATATTGGACGAGATTAGTATGTTGATGTTTGATGTGATTGTGTTGGCAGGAAAAGGATTTTAAAAAGCATCAGTATTACTTGACGCTGTTGGATGGGGGAACAAAGGACTATGAAGAGATTGAGGATGAAGACGAGGTAAAGGTTGACGTTTTTAAAAAGAGCACTATTTTAGTTATCGCTGAGTTTCTATAAGGGTGTAGTGCAAAGGGGGTTGGTATGTGTTTGCCTCCAAAAACCATTACAGCATTTAATTTCTACCCCCCTTCCCTGGTGGAAAACCTATCTACTACCCCAAATTCGTCACACTCTCAGCTTTCTGACAAATTGTTTTCCTCAGGAATACGATAGCGACGAAGAAGAAGAAAAGGAAAGACTGCCTCCTGTTGTAAGTTAAACCAACGCGTTTTACAATTTACCGTGAAGTTTCTTTGCATTTTGCACCCGTTGCTCACCAGAAGCAGCTTATATTCTGCTATCCTGAATCGCGTTTTAGGATAGCCCGGATGGCGAGAAAAATGTGAAGAAGGAAAATGAAGAACAAGTAAAACTTCCACCCATCCAGAACAAAAAGAAAGGCAAAGATGGCGGCGGTAAGAAGAAAGAGGATTATCCAGAACATGTCGTGATCATGGACGCAGAAGACATCAACAAAGCAATTGAAGGTAAAAAAAATGTTTTAAAACTCAGTAAACGTTCGAGGCCTTCTCTTAATTTGAGCGTCTTTAATTTGGACAATCAGAAAAAATTATGTAGTGATTGCATGAGATACTACGAGCACCCTGATTGGTCAAAAACTTATCGTATATTGCACCGGTAAAACCTTAGAAAATTGGAGTTTATTTTACAGCAACAGACCGCACTTTCTGCCTGTTTACCGGCGTAATAACCTATGCGGAAAGTTTGGAGAACACTAGAAAAATTTGTAAGTTAGGAGCTGGAGGCGAGTGAATGACAAACTTTTCTCGTGTTCTCCCAAAATCACGCCAGTAAACAGACAGAAAGTGCGGTCTGTTGCTTAAATAGACGATCAAAGTTCGTCGCCACAGGTAAAGTGGACCAAAATAAGATACGTCTCATCTGTTTCTCTCTCCGTAGAGAACGACAAAGAAAAGATTCTTCAAATCTTGGGGAGAGTATCAGAAAAGAAGAAAATGGATAAACTAAAACAGAAGTACAAAGAGCTTTACGACAAGGTAAGAACAAGGAAGATATCTTTATGATTGTGATTCCCCGCAATAAGAAAGAAGACAAAAATTTTAAAATTTCAAAAAATCACAATTCTTTTTCAGATATTGTCCAAGCGTGATCATTTGAAAGTTTATCTCTTCCATATTTTTAATAAGATAGATGAAAGAATACGCGCGCTGCGAAAAAAAAAAAACTATCGTATGTTGCACCGGTGAACCCATAGCTGCAGTGTTTCACAAAAAGAAATCTTCTCGCGTTGTTTGAACATTCCCAGTATCTCTCGCTCAATTACTTTCTTCTCCTCGTCTTTTCATTATGTGAAAACTGAATAGGATTTGATGGAGGAAGTAAAACCTAAACTGGACGAGGGGCTACAAGAAACTTTAGACTGTCTTGGTTCAGGTGCCGAAGAGGACGCTAGAAAACTTTACGAAGCCATGAAGGTTAGTTATTCAAGTTAATGTGAAGATAAGACACTGTGATCCATCCGTGCGCGTGTACGTTCGATGCGAAAATTTCGTTAACTGGTGAAATAACTTTCGAGATATGTACAACGTCTGACTGGCTGCTGCGTGTAGAATTCTGCGTGTAGTGGCATTTAATTTCCATGCGCACGCAACACGCAATTACGTGACGATGGAAAGTCTCGACTTGACTCCTGTTTTTCTGTTTCTGGGACTGTCATTACGTTTTTGTCATAATATAGTGAACAGCAGTTTTAATCTACTACATTTTTATTCAACTCATCGCGGGTTTCGATAGCATGCCAGATGCCAGTCGCTAGCTTTCTCCCTCCGTCTGATAAAGCGCATTTTTATTCCTGGGTTCGGAGGGGCCAAATGATGAGAACGAAGTGTCTTAACGCCCCGATTCGACGTCCAGAGGGATATTGCTTGGCCCACCGCATCTCTTACAATTTTATCGTAACTTTATCTCAAGGCTAGAATCCCTTCATTGCTCAACATATTTTCAAACTCTCGCTAAAACATTTACATTTTGTAGGGCCTGGGTACCGATGAGGACATATTGATAGAGATTTTATGTACCAGGACAAACGCGGTACGTTTTTGCCCCTTTTTTTCATTTAGGTTCGTGGACAGAACTGTGATCCATGAGTTGAAGTCTGTTCTGTCTTCGATAAATTTATCACAGGTGAATTTGACACAGGCTTTCATTATGTTTTTTTAACTAATCGATTTGCTACATGCTCTTTCTCTACAGCAATTGAAAGAAATTCGAGCAGCTTACAGCAAAAGTGGGTATTTTTGAGCCATTAAAGATAAAAGCAGTAAAAAGGATAAGGTGTAATATTGGAACTGAGCAAAATGCTTTCTTATCGTTGCAGATTATGAACATTCGTTAGAAGAAGACTTGAAAGGTGACACTAGTGGTGACTTGGAAACTTTACTGGTGGAACTTAGTAAGGTAACAGAAATGACTCACATAAGAAGTAAAGAATTTAAAGCCACCCAAATTTATATTCGAATTTCGTACTTAAACAGTGAATGTTTGACATTAATAGGGCCAAAGAGATGAATCCACTGAAGTTGACAACAAGATGGCCAAGAAAGATGCAAAGGAAATCTACGAGGTAAAATATATCGCACTCATTTCGCGTGTTTGCTCGTGTTTTTGTTCATTAGTTCGTGTTCGTCCGTTCACTTGTCTCTTCGATTGCTCACTCGTGTGCTTGTTTATTTATTTGTGGTATTGTATTCAAGGCGGGTACGGCCAGCTGGGGAACGGATGAAGGCAAGTTTATTCGCATTTTCACGCTTAGAAGCCGTCCACAACTCGGCGCAACTTTTCCAGAGTACAAAAAAGTGAGTCAGAGTAACGTAATAATAAAACAGTGTTTATCTTTAAAGGTCAAGACTTCAACATGTTACTTTTAGGTGAGGTTAAGAGGTTGCTGTTGTAAAATGTCAAAATGAGTTTTTCTGCCATTACCATTGTTGTTTTGCATTTGTCATTTGTCGCGGGAAAATAGCAGTGCTCTTCGGCAGATATTGTTTATCAAGTGAACAAAGAAACAATCGTCTAAACGAATGGGAAATTTTTTGAGGTCGAAATTTTTCGTTGGAGTGGTGCTTGCTGTTCTTGTGAGAAGTCATTACCCAAAGAAACTCGCTCTCTTATTTTCTGCTTTGTTAAAGAGTGACCACTCGTCTCCAGACCTCGCGCGTTACATTCATGCAACTCGTTAAACAACTAACCCGTGTATTTTACAGTTAACAAGTAAAGATATCGCAGAGTCGATCGACAACGAAATGGACGGGGATCTACAAAAGGCGTTTCTAACGCTTGGTAAGCATTCTCCCCCCTCTTGGCTTTCTTTTTGCAAGTAAAATGCACCACACTGTAATTTGCTTTGTAATTCACCTCACACTTTTTCTTATTTGACGACTTTTTCATGTATTTTCTTTCTTTTCCTATGGTTTCCTTGAGATAGTATCCTATCGTCTGATTATAGTGCTGTATTCCCTTTGGTTTAAAGTTTTCCGATACTCAGACGAAATGCGCCCTACAAACCTTCACAAACAGTTGCTGAATCTCTTCAATAGTGTCAGGCGTCAGAGAGTTTGGTGTGATGCTCTGTTCACTTAGCTCGCTTTTGAAGAAATAGTTTATTCCGTCGATTTTTTTCAACAGTTAAATGTATCCGTGATCCAACCGGATTTCATTCGGACAAACTTCATGACGCGTTGCAGGAGGGCGACACCAAGACTGTGGCCAGAATTATTCTCGGGAAAAATAAGGTGAGTGCAAAAGAAATGCTCTTGGAAATAATTTTGTGTTTTTTGTTGATGCTGTTGTTACTGAAGAGGGATGCATGATTCTGGTTAATTACACTATATTTGCTTGTACCTAAAACTTAACAAATGTGCATAAATGAAACTATAAAGTTTTGAAAACACGTTGAATATCGTGAACTACTAAAGAAAAACTGATTCTAAGAGAAATCATGGTTTTAACTGAAAAACTCCTCTACCATTCAATTGCACGTATCCATTACTGACCCAGGCTACAATTTCGGCTTGACACTACTTTAATGGTGAGCTGACTTAGCTGGTCTCTGTTATTGCAGGCGCAGTTGGACGATCTTGAAGCAGCTTATAAGAAAGCTCATAAAGCTGAACTGGCGGATGAGATCGGCAAGAAATGCAGTGGAGATTTGAGAACGCTTCTGCTTGGAAAGCTAGGAAAAGGTAATATGATGGTAATAGTAACAAAATAATGATATGTTTAGCATCTAAGAATAGCGTGGGACGAAAGCCTTTTAAAAAATTTTTTGAAAATTTGAGTTTCCTGCGAGAAATCGAAACCAGTGGACTAAAGAAAGATGTTGAGCGTTTTTGTTATATAATTTCAGGTGCAGAGAACAAGAAACAACAGAAGGTATGTTGTATTTAAATTGAAAAGTACCTTTAAGTTTGTAAATCAAAAGGCTGATTTTGAAAGAAACTGTCGCCTAAGACTGAGGAGGAATAAACACTCAAAAAGAGTTATAAACTCTACAATTTATCTCCCGGAATTTCGTGTTCAGTGATTTAGAAAAACCACGGAGTAATCTTCTTAACTGAGTAAATTGATATCATAAAAATCAAAGACAAAAAAAAATTCCTTTACTCAAGTTTCAAATGGGAAAAGCAGTGTAAATTTCTCAACTAGATAAGACGCAAGTGATACAACTCCATAAAGTCTTCATTTTCTTAAACAATACATTTCATAGCCGGTGAAACAAGACAAGGCGAAGAAAGAAGCTGTGAAAGAAAAACCTAAAGTTAAACCCACAGCAGTGCAGGACAAGAAAACTGATAAAAATACACGCGTAAGTGTTGGTGATTCCTTCAAAAAACCTTATGTAGCCTAGAGATGAGCTGGGGGAATGTGAAAGTGAAACTGGTATATTATATGTTTTAAAGCGAGCTTACTTTAGCATGCAAAATTCGTGGTTTTTGCCGACCCAAATTGAATTTTTGTTCTTATCAGCTACCCAACGACATGGGCGTAGCCGTTGGGGTAAAGGGGGGGGGGGGTGGTACACGTCAAAGTTGTGTCGAAATGTTAGAACAGAGAAAAGAATAGAGTCACATGCATCCCCATTGCTGCCCCCTCCTTGGATACTTCCCCCCCCCCTTCCCGCTCAATGATCTCGTAAATACTATCACAATTTAGAAGCTTTACATCCACTTTACTTTCTACAGCCTGTAGCGAAACAGGACGCTGCCAAAGACAAACCTAAGGGAGCAGCGAGTCAGAACGACAAGAAAACAGACAAAAATGCAGGCAAAAATAACGAGAATAAGGAAGCCTCTCTGGAAAAAGATCTCGATGAGTTAAAGAAAGCTATTGATGGTACGTGCGCTTTTAAACGTTTACATTCTGCGTTTCTGAATTGTTCCATTTTATGTTGACTTTACGTGTAAACTGATTTTAATATTGAAAACCAACTGGGACTTTCTCTGCATTATCCTTCATATTTCTCCTTTTTTTCGTTCCTGTAAAGATCACTTTCCTCGACTTTACGACTTCCGACTTGTGACTTGTGAACATGATTTAGTGTGGTTGTCTGCGATAAAGCCGCTGTAATCTAAGCGGTTATTTTGTTCCCATAATTTGATCGGCTGACGGCTTCATATTTATGTATAAAATGTAGACACTCAAAGTATTAATGAGTCTAAAATTACATATTTTCTTTTGACATCAGCTGGAGATAAAGACAAAGTTGTGGACATCATAGCTAAACACAGCGACGAAAAATCCAAATTACAACAACTGAAGGATAAATTCAAAGAAAAACATGATCAGGTGAAAACATCGATGTTGTTATAGGAATCAATAATCTCTTTTGATTGCTTTCATTTTACTTGTTATCAATAGACTAATTTTTACCTTTCCGCACTGTTCGGGATTTTGCTTTATCGTCACATCTTTCTGGTTGAATAGAATCGAATGGTCATTTTTCTGTAATTTTTCACATTTAATCTATAAATGACTAATAAAGGTCCATTTGGTGATTGCAGGATTTACTGGAGGCTGTCAAACCGGTTTTGGAAGAAGAACAGTTACAAGACGCCGCAGATTCTTTATTTATGGAGAGTGATTCTTATGACGCGAAAATCATGTACCACGCCATGAAGGTGGGAAAAGAAACTTTTATACTTGAATGTTAATTGATTTAATAATAAATTCTTGAATCTTGACACAAGTTTTTCAATTTACAGAGGTTTATTTTATTTACTGAAGGAAATTACCATAGCGAGTGCAGTTATGATCATATCTTTTAAAGTCATTACCTCGAAAAATTTATTGAATCACTTTACTTGCTTTTATCTCCGTCTCGGTAGGGCCTGGGCACTGATGAAGATGTGTTGACAGAGATTCTTTGTTCAAGAAGTAACGCGGTAGGTTCGCATGTGCAGTGTCTGCCTGTCTTTAGCTTTTGATCTTTGAGTCAAAAGAGGTGGTAGCCTCTCTCTCTTAATTAACCCTTTGCACCGTCGCATCAGTATGCATATTCTCCATACTGTTCTCTATACATTTCCTAAGGTGCTGTTAAGGAGAATTTGTCTAACGGTCAAGAGCTTTTTTAGTTAATGATCATTTTCTTGTTTCTCGTGACCTTAGTGTTTGATCCAGGGGTGATATTGCAAGGAGAAATTAGATGCTGGTCAATCTTAGGAGTCAAAGGGTTAACTTACTACGCACTTGGCTTTTCTAAGACAAATTTGTTCTTTTCTTATTAATACATGTATTACGTAGGAACACAGATTTAAATGTTTTTTTTCTTCCGATCAGGAACTGGCCAAAATTAGAGAGAAGTACACAGCGAGTAAGTAAACAGCTGAGGCGAAGTAATAAAGCGAGTTATTGGGTCAGAGTCAGACATCAGAACAAAACATAAATCATGAAATTTTAAAATCCCTTAAGATTATAAGGATCTTAAAACAGAATTGTGACAAACAGGTGGAAAAGGTGGAAAACTTTTAGTGACCGTAAGGATAGATGAATGAAAATGAACAGCATGTGAATGAAAAATGATTGACGCAATGAATAAACTACCAATATATATGTAGAAATAGATGATTAAAAACGAACAGGTAACCGCCAAAAGGGAGGGAAAAAGTGCACGGTTCAAGTGCTTTTACGTTGAAGCAGCCGCAATGGGCGCGTAAGCTTGTGGCCGGCCAGTGTAAGGAAAACTTAACACTGGTAAGCGGCACTAAGCGCGGGAAAAGAGTAAGATGTTCAAACGGTAATCATTTGCAGTCCTCAGGATTTTGATATACAGAAACCCATTGATTTTTTATTTGCTTGTTCTTATGTTTGTTTATTTTACACAGTGTATGGCCAGTCGCTAGAGAAGGATATCAAAGGGGACACCAGTGGCAACTTTGAAGATCTGCTGGTTGAATTAAGCAAGGTAAGTGTAAAGTCGTCTTATCGCTTAACGAATTTTTCTGGCTTGGAGGAAATTTTTTAGAGTTGATGTGTCCACCTGATAGTTCGTGCACAGCGGAATTGCCGTTCTTAGCTCTGACCAAGGTCAAAATTAGTTTTAGGGAGAGTCAGAACGTGTACAGTGTTGATAACTGCTAGGAACAAGATGGAGTACTCGCAAATTGTTGGTCAAAATTATTGTCGGGTCACTCAGGAGGACCTTACATAGTTTCTGTGCAGCTCTTACCCAGGATCTCCACAGTCAAATAATTTCGGCGGCTTATCCGAGACTTACCCCTACACTGAAACAGACAGACTTTTGAAAAAATGCTGAGGGCTTAAATCTGGAAAAGGGAAGATCAGAGAGCCACGCTGAGGCACTCTGGTCTTCTTTCAACTCATTTTTGTACTGTCATCCTTTTTGATCTAGGGTAAACGAGATGAATCCAGCAAAGTTGATAAAAGTTTAGCACAAAAGGATGCAGAGGCAATTATGCAGGTATTCATGTTTTCTGAAGCAATATGTTATCTTAGCTACTATAGTGAATCCAGACGAGAAGGCTCTGTTTGTCATCTTCTCACTCCAGATGAGGGTTTAATGAGAAAACACACATCATTAAACAAGCTTTTATTGTTATTCCTGTGCGCTTCATATACCTGAAACAGAATGAGCTGTTAGGAATATCGTTATCTGACACTCCAATGCAGCACCGCGAAACACGCAAACTGCGCGTCATTACACGCACCTGCGTGTAATAGAACATGCACGTAGGTTCGTGTAAATCAGTCAACTAAAATTCATTAAATGCGTGTACTGAGACAACAGTCCGTGCAGTAAGACAAAAAGATTGGATTCATAACTCTTCATAAGATTTCCGACGAGCTCGAGCGAGCCACTGATCTTTGTTGGGTTTCTTGCGAAGTGATAATGTGTGCGTCTAAAACGAGTGCAAAATAGCTCGTCCTTTGGGTAGAAGAAAAGATCCATTTTCTTCACTATTTTGATTTGGAATTATCATCACCGTTTTTTTCTTCCTTCTGTATTTTTAAAGGCTAGCTTCCTTGGTACGGATGAGGACAAATTTGTGCAGGTTTTCACGCAAAGAAGTTTCCCTCATCTCAAAGTGGTTTTCCAAGAATATAAAAAGGTAAAGCTGAGACAATTATACTGATTATGCAGTACGATTAAGTGTTCTAAAACCAAAACCAAACAGTCAATTACAAGGAAACAATCAGAACTGATAAATAGTAAAAAGAAACAAACTGGCTGAACCGCGGGAAAATGTTACAGACTAAGTACAGATTGGTTTTGCATTTGATTGGTTGAGAGGATGGCAAGATTTTTTTTTTAGACCAATCACAAGGTGAAGCAGAATACAAACCCACAATGCTTTTAACACTCGTTGAACATTGGTCCAAAAAATCAAGAGAAGTGTAAACGTTTGAGGATGGAAGACGTCAAAACTGATTGCACGTGAAAGAATTTTCTAGATGTACAAACCCAGAAATTGCCACTTTGGGCGTACTAAAGTTAGTTCCTGAAGTAAGCTATGCCATCCATGGGTGACTGATGTTGGTTCTTTTTTTAAAACTACAGCTAACAAACCAAGAAATGGATGTATGCATCGAGGAGGAAATGAGTCAAGACCTTGAGAAGGGATTCTTAGCCTTAGGTAAAATATAAACCACTCGTAAGCAGTATCAGTGTTGGCTTAACTGGCTTGTAAGTGATAGCTTGAGAGAGGCGTTTTGTTACGATTTGGTGAAATGTTTGCTTGCGGGAAATGTTCAGGAGGAAGATGGTTCCATCTATTTCGTCAAGCTTTGTAGCCAGAGTGTATTTTTACCAGGATCAATATCCTTCTTGTTCTCATGATTCAAGAAAGAAGGAATTATGGGCGTAACTCTTATCCGTAGGAGGGAGGGGAAAGGAGGGGTGATTGCAAGTTACGATATGTGATACGAATTCTGCCCAAAACTTCATTTTCCTCTTTTGTTTCTTTAATAGTTAAATACACTCGTGATCCTTCAGCGTTTTACGCTGACAAAATTCAGAAGTCACTAAAAGAGGGTGAAACAGACACGCCAGGTCGAATTATCCTTACAAGTTCAACGGTAGGGCTTTTACATGATCGAATTAAAATGAGTAACTTTATTTTAAGTACAGATGTAATCAGAACCTCTTCGCTAAAATAGCAACTGTAAATAACCTAAAGAATAGATTAGAATCCGAGCTGGTGGGATGCAAACTTGTTAGCAATTTATTACGTCTGCTACGAAAGAAATTTGTGAGAGGGATTTGGTTAAGGTGGTAACATCGTTGTTGTCACCGAATCCAGATTGTTAGGTTACAATTTTGCAATTCGTCAAAAGTAGTTGAGTACATGGGAAAAACAGAAGTATGGATACATCCTAACTTAATCATCACACCTTTCAGCCAAGTTACTCCGTGACGAAAAACGTTCCTGCTGGTGTCATCATACTTACACCTTGTTCCGTGTGTTTGTTCGTTTTAGGCTGAATTAGCAGACATCATGGGAAGGTACAAAAAGCTTTCTGGAAATGACCTCTCTAAAGACGCTGAAGGAAAGTTCAGTGGAAATATGAAAAAGTTGATTCTACCCAAACTCAAGAAAGGTAAATATTTATTTCGTTTAATGGCTCATTCTTTCTTTGTTGCCGTCCAACATTAAAATGCCTACATTATTCCTTATATTTTTTTAATAATTTGTTTTCCTTTTATGATAGCTGGCCAGGAACAGAAAGAAAAGGTGAGTAAATTGTAACAGCTGCCTAACTTGTAACCGATAAATTCTCCTGCGCTATTCGCTTCCGGGAAACGCGACTGAATTAAATTCACAGACAAACGAGCAAATGAACGAATCAGTTCGAACGAGCACATGATCGAGTAAGCAAACAATGAAACGAGCAGCCGAACGAATTAACACTAGACAGGAAAACAAGCTTACGACCGCCCGAATCAGTTCGAGCGAGCACATGACCGAGTAAGCAAGCGAGCTGCCGAACGAATTAACACTAGACAGGAAAACAAGCTTACGACCGCCCGAGCGAACCAACCGGCTAATCTTTCAATGAAATTTTAGACGTTTATGAGAATCGTGACATTGAATGCTCACAAAAAATTCCGTTTGAATTTTTCATCAATGAAGGAAAAAGCTAGCAACAACTCGAAAAAGAAAAAGGCTGACGTCATACAAGTAGGCGGTGGAGGAAAGAAACCTACTGTTAACAGAAAACCCTCCCAGCAAAAGAAAACGCATCAAGACGACAAACAAGAATATGCAGACCTACGCGCAGCGATCGACGGTGGGTATTGTCCTAAATTTCAGGGACACTATCTAGGAGAGGGATGCGGGGTTCTGTGCCAACCACTCTCTATTGTTCTTTGCAATAGATCTTCTCCTTTCAAGCTATTTAAACTAAATGTATGTTCTTTGTTCTTTTTTAACCTACGAAGCTAACGACAAAAAGAAAATAAAAGAGATTGTATGCCGGAATCTCAAGGATAAGGAACAGGCCAAGAAGCTTGTCGAGGACTACAACGCGAGATATGGAAAGGTAAATTTTGTATTATTCTTCATATCTTGATGTGAATTAATTAGGAAAATCCCCCTCGAGAGGGTTGATAGTGTCCAGAGTTTTATCTTAAAACTTTTGCAAGCGTTTTAAATAACTTCGATATGTTTTTTGTAATTTTTATCAGGAATTGTTTGAAGCCTTGGATGAGAAAATAGATGAAGACCTTCTGGAAGCTTTAGCTGCCATGTCCTTAAACAAAGCTCAGCACGATGCAAGGACTTTGCACTTGGCTATGAAGGTGGGTCAGGAGTTTCTCAACGAATAACAGCTTGGGATCATTTCTCTTCTTAAATATCATCCAAAGGTCAAAATATAATTTAGATTATTCAATTGTGATTAGCTTCCATTACAGAACGAAGAAACTACTAAAAGTTTCCTCAATCCCAACATTTGGCTTCTTCGCTCCTGTGGTAGTAACGCCCCGGGCCGTTATGTAAGAGGGACGGGTTCGAAGTTTCTGACGCCTGAATTCTCTTGAGCTTCTTTGTCAGCCATTTCTTTACTTGTAGAATTTGTACTTTTCATCTTGAAGTAGCTGTTGTTCCCTTTATCCTTGTGGCTTAATCTTTCCATTGAAATTTGCGCGCAAGTAACTACCGATCAGAAACAGTACGCGTATCTTTTATACGTCGTCGTCAATATCAATATCGACGCAACAAAGGAACAATCAGTTAATGCTTACAGGGTCATAATTACCTTTTGTCACACACTGGACGTTGTCGGTTTGTAAACTTGCGGTTTGTTTATTTATACAAATCTGTACTTACCTTTAGGGTTTATTCACGAAGGAGATCGTGCTAATTGAAGTATTCTCAACGCGAACAAATGCGGTAGGTATTTGTCATGTTCCGACCTCTTTTTTCTGTTTGAGATATACACTGGAGTCCAAAGATAATCAGGGTCGTCATCTGATTGGCTTTCTATAGTCCTTGGTACATTTATATAGTAAGTCAATTTTAAAATGGTGGGATGTGACCTGGGATTTTTACTAATAGCGTTTTCCTTCGCCCTCTGATCGGTCGAGAAAACTCGCGCCAACCTCAGAACTAAGTTTTTGTCAAACTAAAACCAGAAGTGACTCGGTCATTCACATTTTCCCGCTCTTGAGGCTTTCAACGCTTATATTTTCTCAGTTTTTAATGGGCTTCTCGCGATATGTTCCTTTGTTTTGATTGGCTGTTGTGATGATTTGGTTTGGAATTTTAGCGTTGGGTGCTCGAAGGAAACGTGGTATAAGCTGGTGTGAATTGCATTTACCGGACAATCTGCAGTGCACGTGCAGCCCTTTTGGTTACATTCTTAATGAATGCAAGGACAGGCTTATAGCCTGTCCTGTCATTTCCTTTAGAAATATACTTTACTTGAAAACTTTCTCTCTTTTAATCAACAGGAAATCGCCGCAATAAGACAAGCCTACAAGAAAAGTAAGACATTTCTTATTTATGATTGAGGTTTTAATTTTTCTAATACCTTCAGCTATCCTCATAACAGTTGAATATAGGAACCGTCATGATTTTACTCTTTGTATCTAACAGTTGGCATTTGTGTTGTTGTCAGAGTACAGGAAGGAGTTGGAACAAGTTATCAAGGATGATACAAGTGGCGACTTCGAAACTCTGCTTGTTGAACTCAGCAAGGTTTGTGTGCTTAAAAATGGCCTCAGTATACCCGACAAACAAACACGGGAATGAATGAGGAAACGAAAGAACGGATCGATTAACGAGCAAACGAACTAATGAATACGAACAACCCTCTCCTTTTATCCATGGCTTACATTATGTTTTTATTTGTCTCAAAATCTATTTTCATAAGTTAACGTATGTAAACACTGAGGTAAATGAAATTTGAATCAAGGAAAAATTTGTTGATTTCGTATTCCCTGCTTTTAGGGTCAACGGGACGAAGGCACTGATGTGAGTGACGACCTGGCACATAAAGACGCAGAATCTTTGTTGGAGGTGAGAATCACTTGGAATCAAAATTGCTGAAGAGAGAGCACAATTCCCATTAACTAATTTTTGGAAAAGTCAAGAATCTTGAGATGGTTTAGATTACATAATTCTATCGTTGAAAGCGACCTTCCGCTTGCATCCTTTTAACTCAGAGATTCACATCGCACCGTTGACCGTCTATCAGTTTTTAATTCTTAATTATTCTCAACAGGCTGGTATAAAGAAATGGGGCACAGACGAGGAAACTTTCATCGCAATCTTCACAACACGTAGCTTTCCTCAGTTGAAACTAATGCTTCCAGAATACAAAAAGGTAAACACTGAATTCAGTGTATGTTTTTGGTCACTGTTGTCTAAAAATTTTTGGTCTGTTTTTCTGTCGAAATGAAGGTTGCTTATTGTCCCTCGACAAGTTTTTCTTGGCCTCATAGCTAATAAAGCTGACTTAGAAGTTACTAGACAAACATTTCCAGCCAACTTTTTTGTATGGCAACTTGTGGAAGGAAAACTTATCATGAAGGAAATTTACTGATGCAAATGATTAGAATAGGGCAGTTGTCCAACAAATTGAAGGGTATAATGGAAATTTTACCAAACCAAGTTTTTCTCGATAACTGCCCTCGACAAGTTTGTTTTTCCAATTGCAACTGTGCTCGCTTGCGAATGTAGCTGCAGCAGGTTGTTTTCCCATGAAAAATCATTTCGTTGGGTTGATAGGATTTTTTCCAATAACAAATCAAAAAAGCAGCGATAAAAACTCACCATGCAGTTTAGATTTGATTTGAAAGTTTGATTTTCGATAGTTGGAGTTGATTGTAATCCCCCCAAGGTGCTTTTGGGAAAAAAAAAGGAAAATATGTTTAAATAAAAAAAACGAAAAAAAAAAAATTTGAGTTACATCTATTTGCAGTGGGCCAAGTGTGAAATTGAAGATACAATCGACTCTGAGATGTCAGGTGACCTTCGGGATGGATTGCAGACACTTGTCAAGTGTATCAGAGATCAGAACCAGTTCCTCGCGGATAAGCTGCAAGTTGCACTTCAAGGCAAATCTACAGCAACAGTCGCACGGATTGTTTTGGGAGAGGTGAATATGTTATTGAGGGTATAACGTTTTCATAGATTGTTTCATTCTCCCCCAGCTTGTCTATTTTATCTTTTAGAAGTTACTTTGTAATACAAATAAATCCCGTCTTCTTTTTTATGGGCCAGGCAAGAATGCGTCTAAATAAAAGAAAGTTCGAGATTTTCAGGGTGAAATTACAGTGCCAAAATAAAAAAAAAGAAATCATGCAGTTCCCAACCAATCAGAGCACGTTTGTGTCTAATCACTTGTCACTGTACAAAACCAAGAGAAAATAAGGGAGCAGATTTCATTATTTTCCCTTAGCAAAACAGATTTATGTGTGCAACTTTTAAAAGCACTTCGTGAGAGAAAAAAAAATACAGTTTTACAGTATATTTTTAACCAAACTTCGTGCAATTAAATGTGGACATGAAAAGGGGATATTTAGATCTGTTTGCTAAACCAATTTTCTTTCTTCATCCCAGGGTGCGATTGCTGAGGTAGAGAAAGTATACAACCAAACCTACAAACCAAAGCTTGCAGCTGAGATCGACGCAAAATGTAGCAATGAATTGAAGAAACTTCTATTACCGAATTTAAAAGGTATAAAATAAATTAAAACGAATTTTCAGTTATAAATCAATTGAAACAAATAACTTAAAATTTAGCTTTAATTATGCGTTTTGTTAAAGTCTTTTATTTTATCCGATTTATAAATTTATGTACTTATGTATTTATGTTCAGTCCAAAAGACTTCGATATTTCCTTGAGAATAATAATTTAATATTTAGGACTGCATGAAAATTTTTGGCTTGGCTAGGAGCCCTGGCTTTGAGTGTTTCGTCGGGCGGTAAGCATGAACTTGGACTTTTTAAATGAACGCATGGCATGCCTGTTTTTATCGACATATTCCACTTTTTGGAAATGACTTTTTAATACTGTAATTACAGAAACATTACCATAAGAAGGATCTTTGTGAGGCGTGCAAGTCCTGAAAATCTAAATCGTCCCATATGAGACGCAGTTGTTTATTCCAATGTGTAATCATCTCGTACATAATGGCTCGAAGAAGCTTAGGTGTAAGGCACAGTTAAACGTCCTCTCAATGAACACCATGTGGATATGCACGTATTGGCACCTAGAGGGCTTATAGTGCGGAATGTAGGCTTCTTCACGTGGACATTGTAAATTACACGGCACAATTTTTATGTCCCATTTGTAAACACCTTGTAAAAATGCACCTACTCATTAGATTGACAATTGTGAATTTACTAACGGTTACCCCTCAATGTGTACGTTCTAAAGTAAATGGCGCACTCAGAATGTACTTTATGTAAGCACCTTGTAAAAATGCACTTTGTGACAAAGCACTTGTGTTGCACTTGTTATGTGTGGTAGACCCTGTAAATAATTCGTAAATCACCTTCCCACCTTTTATGGTCTCCCTCACATCGTAACAACCGTCACGACGAACATTTCGTTCATGCGTATGGCGCTTTGAACTTCGATAACTTTTTCCACCGTCTTAAAATCAAGATTTCGGGGAGGGGCATTGTGGTGCCTCCTACCATTTTTTTTTTAATATCAATTCTGATGCCCCAAGGGTCGGGGTGCCCGTATTTCTTGTAAAAATACGTTTACCTCCGCCCTCACTCCCGTCCTCTACTTGAGGCTGGACCCGCCCCTGATCTACGGGTTTGTTTCACTAGGGATAAATTTATCATGGGTTTAAAATTCCATTTAAAATGTTTTTGGGTATTTAAATGATGATAACGATTTTAAACAAAGGGAAACAAGTTTTTTATCAACTTTAAAATCGAGCCTCAACCCACCCCGCAAAGAAATCTGAATAAAATCGGACCCTATATGGCGCAGAGGTCAGTATAACACATAAAACTTTCGTGAACCCATAACCAAAATTGAGCCCATATGAGGCAGGGGCTGCGAACGTCATGAAAGGTTTAAGAGAAATCCTAAGGAGATATGTTACCCCATTAAAATTGTGTATCTTTTAAAGCGCTGCTTTTGGTTCAAGTGACTATTATTCCTTTCGATAATGACAGATGTGGATGAAGATCCAAAGGCTTCACGTCTTTGTTTGCATTCAAAGTCAAATTTCTCTCGTGACATCTTCCGATTGAGAGGCAATGGATTCTTTGCAAAATATCCATTCTCAGAGGGCCCCGAGCTGGACTGATAAAAAATTGAAAATACGTGTGCAAACAGTAAGAATTTGCATTGAGATACGAATATCACTGGAATTGCATACGGGCAGCCAGCTAGTTGTACGTCAATTGAACAAAGCGTATGATGTCCAAAATGGTCTTTTCTTTTTTTTCTCTGTTTTTCTCCTTTTATACAAATTCTTTCCACCTTTTTACACAAAAATATTAGAGAGGCAAACTAATTTTCTTCAGATAGACGAAACAGTTCCTTTTCTTTGTACTTCTCTTTCATAACCCTTCCTTCCTTAACGTTTCACCCTTCTTTCCCAAGAGCTAATTCTTTCTTGCAGTATATGAACAAATTGGCTGAGCCTCGGTCCAGCAGCTTTTCACGCAAAGTACAGTTTTGCATTGTCACGGGCCGAGGGGCCATTTGATGACAACCACAGTTTCTCTACCTTTCTTTTTGCGCACCTCGTTCACAGGAGCTCAACTATTGAACAGAAAGTTATCAATGATGGCAAGAATTCTAAGGGGGGGGAGGGTACCCTCTCAAATAAAACTCAGCACTCAATTACTAGTCATGTGTATTGGTTATCACAGGTAACTAAATAGACACATGACGAAATAGATGAAAAAACACTGGCAAACCCAAACCGGAGCACGAAGCATAGTTAGAAAGACTTTATAAGCTCAAAGTTCCAACGTCGTAAATTAGCTCTCTGTATAAAGCGGACGTGCGCACCAAAATCGATGGTCCAGAACTTCATCAAGCGGAGAACTAAAAGAGCAACTCTAGTGTTTTTTTCATCGATTTACATTGCCATATTGCACTAAGTACCTTTTCAACGTTAATTCAGTAATTGAGTTTTATTCCATCCACCCTTAACTGATAGACTTGGAAGTTCACTAATTAGTCACTTATTAGTTATATAGTCAATCAACCACATTTGCCCAATTTTCGAAACTTGCATTTTAGCAGACGCCCTGCTCCTGGCAGAAACTTAAAGGAGTTGCGTGGGTTTTAACTTTTCCGACTTCGATCACATATTTTATCCTCAGACTGGTGCGCTGAAGAGCAGACATAGCGCGTGAACTTTCTTCCAAATGAAGCAAAAATTTAACTTTTGCGAGAAGCCACGTTTTTCCTACAAACTTGAAGAAAAGGTTTTTTTTTGTACTTTTCTCACTACTATACCAGCTGATTCTACTCTAGAAGGAGCGAACTGTAAAATGTGACATAAAACCAGGCTTAAATTTCCATACGATATGATTTCTCTTCACTCTTCCGTTACTTTCCTAAAGTCATGCAAGTATTAGACTAGAGTTATCTGTAGATTGGAATTTCACTGGAATATATCGCAAAATGTTTCACGATGTATCTGAAAAAAGGGTGGGACGTAGTTTTTTCAGTGGCTCAGGGATTTTCCTTGGCAAATCCTCCTTCAATTTCACATAGAAAGCCAAGAAAAATAACATTGACTTGATCACTCGCGTGTTCCCCCAAGCTGTCTGCAGTGTGTAAGTCTTGCATATCTTGAAGTACTGTTTCTCACAAGAGGGCGGCAAGGGTAAAGCAATGAGACAAGATAAGAAGCCGGTCATTTTAAGGACTCCATGTATGGTTGAGAATTCAGGTTTACTGTAACTGATCGTAATAATAGATTGTCTGAACCGAGCTTAAGGTTGGAGTGATATTGATCGTGAATCGCAAAGGTGGGCTCAGTGGTATCGATGTTTTTTTTCTGGCCCTCAAAGTCTTGAATGAGTAATACTGCCAGCCAAGCCCGATGAAATGTTGTTTAAAAAATGTTTGATAGAGTAACTTCCCACTTGGGGCTGAAATGATACTTCTACAAGCTATGCATGCTAAATGTCATACCAGCCAGCTAAGAAAATAAATGTGGTACTTTGAATTGTTACCTTTCATTTAACGCTTCATGATAATGATGAATTTGTAGAGCGCAGTCTCCGTATAAATATGCAATGCGCTTATTTAATGGTAAAGCCAGACGAGCAGTTTATAACTCAACTCTGTCATACGAACTCAAAACTCGTTTATGCTTTTAACTGCTTAAATTATCTTACTTATCTCCTCTCACAACTTCACCGCACAAATTTCCTAGCTTCGTTTCTTCAAAAGGATAACCTAAAATTTTATGAAATTTTTTTTCGCAGATACAGGACCTGACAAAGAATCAAAAAAGGTAGGACAGAAACTAACTTTCATGTGACTAAGCTTTTATTCAATCGTATTAAATCAACTTATATCAAAAGGAATGTCTACAGAATTTTAAAAGAAGTATAGGGAACTTAGATCCAACCTGTGCATTTTCCATGCAAATTTAAGATTAAGAATCCGAACAATTTATCCAAATGGCAAATCGTTGTAGAAGAAATTTGATCCACATAAGGTGATAGACTAAGTTTTCTTCATAGAACGGAAAACCTAGCGGCGAGAAACCTCCTGAAAGCAAACCCAACGCTGACAAGAAACCGGAAGTTGAGAGCAAGCCGAAAGTAACCGCAGCGGATCAGAATATGGAGACTGCTGAGAAACCGAGAGAAAGTGGCAAAGGGTCCGGTGAACAGGAAGGAGAGAAAAAGGAAGAAAGACCGAAACTGAACATTGAGAAGGTACAAAAATTGATTTTGCAACTATCGCAGACTTTCCTTGACTCATCACAAAATTGTGGCAGAGGAAGTCAGATTTAACTTTTAACGTTCTAATTACTTTCCTCCCAACCAATGAATTTGTTGATGAAAAGAATTGACGAGGGACATTGGGCTAGAATTGCGTCTGATTTTGGCTTTTACTTTTTCTTCCTAATTTAGCCCGAAAACCACGGTACTTTAAAGCCAGCGGATAATTTCAACGCAGCAGAGGACGCCGAGACTTTGAAGAAGGCCATGAAGGGATTTGGTGAGAAAATTAATTAAAGAGTGATTTTAGAAAGTCCTCGCAGATCAATCAGGGAAAGGCACGAAGATGTATCTTTGTTACCTTAAAATCCCCAATTTTTGCGGCGTTATGTCTCCGAGACTCTGCTAGAGATAGTTGTCTCACAGAGTTGGATAACCTTCACACTGAAGCCTCGTAAATCATGCAATACGCTTAGGCAAAAATCGTCTATAGCTTGTGACTTCCGACAACTATTTCACTCACCGCAGGAAGTGACGAGGATGCCATCATGGCGGTTCTTGCAGCGCGAACAAATCATCAACGGCAGGAGATTGCTGCTAAGTATCAGCAGGAGCACGACAAGGTAATTATTGATGAACATGTAACTTCTAACATATCATATGAACACTTTGTTAACAGGTGAGATATGAGAATGTACCACCTAACCAGAGGGAAACGTTTCCTTGATTTACAATAAACTTCCGAAGATGGAAAAACTTAAAAACTTACATATCAATCTACAGGAAATTTGAAAGTTTGTATAAATGTGAAAATTGAGAGTATCTCTCTTTTGTTTACCGTCCTCTCACCTTTTTTTTTTTTATTAATTTTAACTCTTTACAGAACCTTGTTGATGAATTGAAGTCGGAGCTTGGTGGAAAGTTTGAAGATGCTATAGTAGCTCTTATGTCGACGCCACAATTATACGACGCTAACTCACTACATGATGCTATGTCTGTAAGTTGACTAGTAATCAGGGTCTCCATAGTCATGGGACGTTATGTATAGTATCCACCAAATTATTTAAGTAAGGAGATATCAAGTGAGATCAGCAAAGTCTTATCTTGGTTATACTTTAAGACAAAAACTGTGCCTTTGAAACTAGATAAACCTTTTCCTCCTCCTTTTTAGGGTCTAGGAACAGACGAGGCTGTCCTCATTGAGATTTTATGCTCGCGTAGCTCGGAGGTAAGTATTTTCAATCCTTCTTGTAGTAAAGCGCAAAGCAAAAGACAATTCCATACTAAAATAAAAGCCCAGATATCGCTGCGTGTTCTGCTTAAATAATAACCTAACATTTCCAGATCTGGTATTTTCAATCCTGATAATGAAACTAATTTGACTGTTGTATTTTTACAGGAAATCCAAGCGATCAAATCCACTTTTAAAGAAGGTAGCTTATATTGTTTTTGTCATCATATTCTAAATCACTCCTGCGATAGATAATGCCCTCGAATGAACTATTCATGACAAAAAATTTATTTATTTTCCCTTCAACAGTTCATGGAAAAGACCTTGCGGAGGAAATCAAAAGTGAAACTAGTGGGGATCTTCAATCCACTCTAATAAAATTGGTGGAGGTAGGATGCGTTCTTCTCTACACTAAAATATATCAAACCTGTTAGCTTCACTTGTTCAACGTTCCCCTTTTATTCGCGACTTTCTTTATAGCTCTGTTCCTTACTTCACGATTGGAGTTCAGTTTTCTAGCTCCCCTTTCCATTGTTTTCTTCTTTTGTTAAGAAAAATTTGTTCTCGGAGCCAAATGAAAAAGACACTGAAAAGAACCCATCTATCATAAAGAGTGTTTAAAATAAAGAGCCTCCCCAATGGTCGCATTCTATCTGACAAGAAGGAACACGTGTTCGATAGAGTGATTGTTGTTCTCTAAATTTCATTCAAATAAATTTTGTTGTGATCTCTGAGTACGGTGTTCAACTAAAATGTCACTAATTAGGATTCTGATCGATCCCTTTTTGAAGAAGAATCCGTGACAAGCTTGGCTAGGTTGAACGCTCATCAGAAATTACAATTTTAGAAAAAATGTTAAACGCACGTTTTTCACATCTTCTTTAAGGGCTTACTCAATCCTTCCGACACTTACCCAATCCTTACTTTCAAAATACATTACAGATCTAACCCGTGAACACTACTTAACTTTTTATAGGGAAAACGAAGTACTTCAGAAAAAGTCGATGAAGATCTTGCTTATGAAGATGCTACGAAACTTTTGGAGGTTAGTACGAAGCAATCTTGGTGTATAGGATCAACTCAGTGGACAAACAGCAGTTTATTGGTTACTGATCTTTTAAGTTCCTACACGAATTTGCAGGGTTTTGTTATATCTCTTGTCTTTACTCTTATCTTATACAAGAACATAAGTCCAAATCAAATGCAACAATAATACACCGTAAAAATGTAAACTTGGATAAAAATCTTTTTCTAAATACATTTTTTATGTCCTTTAGGCCGGTGAAGACAAGTGGGGGACAGATGAGTCTGTGTTTGTTAAAATTCTTACAACAAGAAGCACCACGCAGCTGCAAGCAACGTTTGAAGCGTACAAACATGTGAGTTAAACAACCTCAATGCGCTTCCTCTTTGTATAGCTTTCTGACATTAGTTAGAAGATGAGTAGAATGTGAAATTGTGTTGTGTAGTTCGATGGAAATATGGTTAGGGTGTTTTCAATTGCCACTCAACGTTCTCTACGTTCAACGTTAAACAACGTTAAATTCAGTCTTAAATTTTGCGTCCCCGTTGAAGATTTGAACCGCACAAACCCGTTTTAATAATTACGTGTAACTCTGATGCGTGGATAATCTACCAAAAACAATTAGGGTAAAAAAAAACCACAAACTTCATCTGTAACAACCGTTTTGCACACAGCTCTCAGCTGATAAACCCTGTCAAACTGAAAGCCTCCTGCTCGTTCAACGAAATTATAATGCGGTCAACGGTGAAACCATGGTGATGATACCACGGGTGTGGAATAAGGGGGCTCTCCCCATTAAATGACATATCGGAAAGTCGAAGAAGTTGCGGTCCGCTCTTACGGATACCACAAAGCTACTGATTTTTCATATTCAAGTACAAACAATGATGCAACTCAGTCATCGTTTCTCTTGCTGGCAATTTCTGCTCAATATTATGACATAATTTGTTTTAAAGTTAGACAACTACTTGTTACCAGCTGGCGTGTTGATATTTAACATCATTAGATTTCAAGCGGCCAAGGGATGTTGTTGACTTTTTTTTTATCTCTTTGACATCAATCCCTCAGGTTGCCAAGTGTGATATCATGGATTCTGTGAACTCTGAGCTCACTGGAGATTTCCACGATACCGTTGAAGCGATAGGTACAGCCAAAAAAATTGCTTTTAATATCTCTAAGGCTCTACTTAACCTCCTTATCCAATGACCCCTAAGTTAATAACACTCCCCCCCCCCCCTTCAAACCTGTGCCTTTTAGGATCTCCTCCCGAAATGGTTTCCCAACAAAGTGTTTATCTTTGCGTGAACTCCAATAATCTCAAAAATATTAAATCCACGATAAGAACATTTAATTTTCTCTCGATTGTGTAGTGTGATCTTCTTGGTGAGAGTAATCCAGAGAGGGAACGTTGTCACTGACCGCGACTGAAGTTTTGACAACCCGACCGAAAGTCATCATTGGAGTCAATTTGATACTGATAATGACTTCTGCTCAGCTTTTCAATCACTGTCACTAACAACATTACATGGATGATGATTGACAATTAAACAACAAGATCAACTGTTTCTTCCGGGTTCAAACCTTTCACGGTATTTTCTTTTTCTTTTTTCTAGTTCGATGTACCAGAAATCCTCCGCTGTTTTTCGCTGAAACGTTGGAAAAAGCAATCAGTGGTATAGGATCTGACAGTAAAACAGTCACTCGTGTTGTGGTCACAAGATCAGAGGTGATTTGTTATGAAACTATGATTCCCCCTGCAATATGTTTCTTTGAACATTAGAGGAGAGAATTTGGTGTGTGATCAGGATAGCGCCTTCCAGTTGACTAAATTATCTGTTCTCATGACCCCTTTGCAGAAAACGCTGAGATTACTTTGTCTGACCACCTAAAAACCTTTAACCCCTAAAACACTCCAACATCAGCATGGATTTTCTCCGTTCTGTTCTTCGTAAATTTTCTCTGGAAATAACAGGGTGAATTTAATTAAAAATCAAGAGCTTATGGACATTCGTTTCCTTTGTTCGTATGAGTTTAATGCTTGATCCATTAATGATAGTGTTGTGACAAATTAGAAGCTAATCATCCTCAGGCTTAACTTCAACCAAGTCTAAATTCCTTTTCTTATTTATAAAACTGTAATTTGTGGTAAATTCTATTTGACTTTCCAACAGACTTGGCTTACTGTTACTATTATGGCTTACTTTACTCCCCCCTAGTTTCCGCGGCCCTTATATTTATGCTCTTTCATCATCATCATTATTATTGTTATTAAGATTCGCTTTTTAGTTTGTTCTTTTTTGGTTAATCTTTTTGTTTGCTTGTTTGTGTAGGTTGATCTTGCTGAGGTTAAAACAGAATATCAAAAGAAGACAGGACAGACGTTAAGGACTGCGATAGAGAACGAATTGAAAGGAGACCTTGAAAAACTATTGTTACAGATCGTCGGTGATTAGCAATCGACAAAAGGAAAATAACCAACTGTTGCTTTTGAGTAACCGTTAAAAACAATTGTAAATTTATACCATATTGAATTGTGTCAAGAATGGACTTTGACATTCCTGTGCACATATTAAAGAATTTTCACAATGGACAGTTTCAAGGATGTTTAGAGTGGATTGCAAGGGAAATTATTCACTTCTTTTAGAAAAAAAATCAGGAAGGCAGTCTTACATCAAACTTTGAGAAAACACTCATCAAGTTGGGTAGACTAAGGAATTTTATTTAATAGTTTGTTACACATAGTTGAAAGAATTCTATTTATCCATACATGCACTTTGCATATTTAGAAACCCTAATTTTTATGAAGGATCATTTATTGTTCTTATATAAACAAAACCAAAGCTAAGTACGTTTAGTTATAGAAATCATCACAGTCACTTCAATTTTAACTTAGGGTCTTGATATTAGCAGGCAAGTCAAGAATTTAGAGAAAGCAACAAAACTTTTGAGTCTGTAAAACATTTTTCGACAGAAACTTCTGTCATCTTCAGTTAATTACTGTACAAAGCATTGGAAGTTGAATTATATAGTAAGTAGAACAATGCTAATTAAGATGAATAGTGACAACAAGAAAAGAGGTAAAGGATGAAAGTGTGAGAATTAAAAGGATAGTTTTAGATTTACATGGTGTAATTGTAACTTAAGTTGTAATTAAAATTCCATAGTACTTACTCTCATTATTTAAATTTAGCGCAATAGAAGTTATATTTTACTTTACAGCCGAAAGTTTTAGAAAATATATAACGTTATGCCAGCTTTGATGTGTTTTTTGCCTTCTCTCTTTTTCTTTTCAACTTTGGCCTATTATATATGATGTAACATACAACCACACAAAATCTTTCTGACAACCTTCGCACTTTTTCAAATTTGAGTTTTCGTTTCGAATCGCCCTGGATCGTTCATCACAATTAACGGTTCAATTTTGGGAAATGTTTGCCCCTTGGGGGACTGGTAATAGTCAAGTGTAATAGCAGAAAGTTTCTGAGGAGAGGTGCATATTCCTCCCCACCCCACCCACGTATAGACCTATTGCAGCCCTTCAAGCCCATGGTAAAGTGATTTCTTTGGACTCCTTCGTACAATCTCGTATGGCTGGGAAGAGCTTCACTCTGTTTGAATTCTCATTTGCTTTTACGTCTTGTTTGAGGATTCTTTGCAACTGTTCTACTGAAATTTGCCTCGTGTGCATCAGTTGAGGATCTTCTTCGTTGTTCCCAATCACCGCAAAATTCCCCGTCACAGTTCCATTTTTCGAGTCAATACAACAACCAGCCGTCCACAAAGATACTGGAATGGCTATCGGAGGACTATCAGGAATGAGATAATTATCTTTGATATTAGCCAACCAAGGTTGTCTCTTAGGATCTCTCGGCCAAATCGGCCAGTCAGGTTCGGAATGAACGAATGACGTGCCGGTTAGAAGATACAGCTTGCCACGATTCGGTATGCAGTCATTTCTGGCATAAGATCGAATCTTGTTTTCAAACTCAAACCACTCTCCCATGTTAAAATCTGGCCGTTGTGGAACAGCGTTTGTGTAGGTGAAAGTCGATAGCCAACCCTCGTCACCTTTTCCGGTGTTTGATAAAGTAAGTGCTGGTACCAATTGACCTCTAACGTATGGTAAGCTGGGGTATATTGCATCACTTCCCTGATTTTCAATGCCTATTTTTTTAAGATAAAGGAAGATGTTAAACATTTGTGACTATAGCGTGAGGTTAGAAAGAAGAAACCCGAGTCTCTCGTGACGATTCTACCTTCAGCCTCCATTATCGGTTGCTTTACCCAACGAACAAGAAACTATATAAACTAGCGTGCAATTTCTTTAATTGCACGCAGCTCTCTTGTGAGGACCATTTCGTGATTTCTTTTGTATTTGTCATCAAGATGTGTGGGGGAGAGCAAGGACATGGATTAAAAGGTTGAGCCCCTCGGTATGATTCGAACCCCAGCCTCTTCTGATTTCGCGATACGATTCCAACAATTTGAAAATTTCCGAAAAAAAGCTATTTTAGCTCAAAATTTTAAGCAAATACCTGGTGTTTTGGCCCACGAAGCTGGGCGAGCTCGATGCTGGAAATCAACATCTTTGGTTGTTAAGGTGTAAGCTGAAAATACGGCCAGTCCCAAACTTTCGTCAAACATTGTTCCAAATTGACTCTTGCGTTTTTCATCTGGCCTCTGACAGATATATCTAATATTGGGATTGTGCGAATTGCTTCTTCGCAAACCTTCCGGTGGTTTCATACCTGCGAAGAATCTTCGGTAGCAAATTCGGTAAGGCAAATAGGAGACTTGTTTTCGAGGGTACCCAGGATAACATTTCTTGGCGTGATTTCCTGCGTTGTTCCTCATTTTCAGAGAACGGCAATCACCTGATCGATAAACAAGAACGATACAAATAACTAAGGCGGTTAATTCTCAACGATAAATATAGTTTTGTTGTATATAACATCGTATAATTACGGCAAAGGTTTCTCGTGTTCTCTCAACTCTAAGTTTGGTCAAGTGGGCATGTAAAATAGCAATGGGCTCATCCGTCAGTATGAAACACGATGGCTCTAGATCTTTGACCAACCTAAGCGCGTGTAGTAAACCCTGCTAGGTTTAATTTTACTGAAATAGCCTTGCAAGAAAAATAAAGAATCACGCTTCCATAGCACTCGTTACAAAGTGAGGCAAATGTTTTCTTACCTTTGTTTTGACTGCTATGCAAACTCCTTGCCAAAACAGAGGGCGTTATCAGCATGAGTGTGAACAGAGAGGAGAAGGACTTGACAAAAACACCTCTCATCTTGAATCAGAGCGATTGAAGGAGAAGTTTTTCCCTACTATGGATTTACTTGTGCCATGACGCAGCTAATTGGATGGTTCGTCAAACTCGTTAATAACCACCCTCGATGATTGTCAGTTATTCTAAACATCCAGTGCCAATGTCAAGTTAATGGAAGAAACAATATGATCACCACACAACAGGTAAACAGTGTTTAACTTTACTTAACAAGACTCAAAACAAACAACAACAATCGAAGGAGCTTTTTTTATATCTACTTGGTAAATCAAATGCAGTTAAAGTCCTATATAAACAAACACGAATCTAACTAAATGAAGCTGAAACCAACCAATTTTGAAAATATCACTTTTGAGAAAGAGCATAATTTGGAAAAAAGTTGTAGAGGAAAAAAATAATCTTTACTTGCGGTTTTTTTCTCCCTAACAGTTAAAAGGTGCACTATTCATTGGTCCAGTGGACTTCGGAAAACCCTTAAACAAATAGTTGGTACCCTTTTAAATTTTTTTCAGTGTGTTTAAATTTAGTTCCGGTGTTTATCTTTGTCATTATACATTAAGATACTAAGTTTTTAAATTTCTAGAAGATTGGTTTACTGGGAGAGCTGTTTACCTGATTTTCTTGATCCTCTGGGCGGGTTTGCAAATATGACTTTTCGGCGAAGTTTTGGTTAGGAAAAGTGATTCGAGGAAACACAAGATCTTCTTTTAGAAGGAGATATTCATAAAACGTTGTTAAAGATCTTTTTATGACCCTCTAGATTTGAGTGTAGCACGATGCATATAAGGGGCGATGGGCGGGGAGAACTCAACAGGGAATAGCTCTATTACGCTGAGGGGTGGGGGGGAGAGGCCTTAAAATATATGGGGGGAAGAGCGGGGAGAACTCGACGGGGAATAGCTCTATTATCCTGAGGGGTGGGGGGCCCCCTTAAAAATGTGGTTTCTATGTTAGACCATGGTTTTGCAATATCTGGTGGCTGCACTACCTCCACTCTGTCCTTAATCCATTTTTAAATGTTTTGACATTTTGGATTAAGCCCATGTCCCCAAAGAGGGACCATCGATTTCAAAGTTCTGAGAGTTTGCTGAGGAAAAAAAAACAAAGGAAAAATATCTGGTGGACAATAAACCAGTTCTGACCTTTGATGATAACATTACTAAGATGTCGCAAAACTGCTCAAGGATGGGCGCTGGATTCAAGTTTGACCGTGTCTTAATCATGTCCACAAATTGAGGGACGCTTTGCACAGCTGCCATTAAAGCGAAAAAAAATAAGGTTGTTCAATTTGATCAGCTGTTATATGAACTCGTGGTAGAATCAGTGGCCAATTTTCCAGAGTATGCTGCAGTTTCTAGGAAGTGTGACGAATTTTCGTGGTAGTTACACGCATATTTTTGGAAACAAAAATCTTTTCTGCCATGTCAGAATGCATGTATATTCGGCGCCAATTTTCTATGCCAGTCTCATGCGCTTTCCGTAAATCTGCTTTCATTTCCTGAAAGTGTACATATGTTGTTTATAAATTGTCAATCTGTACAAATTACTCACAATTTCAAAATCACCTTAGACGGATAATTCTCCTCTCAAATCTCTTTGTTTACCATAAAAAAATGTGAGATCATACAGATTGCATAGATTTTAGGAATAACCGTATTTATTTCATGTAGACAACACAACAATTTATAGATTACTTCTCAAAGTGCCGGAAGTATACGGCATAGTTTTCTGGCATCTCTAATTACAAACTCAAAAATTTGCAAGACAATGTAGGTTTGTGAAATGTGTCTATGAAATAATCTGGTTTCTAAAGATACAATGAATTCAATGGATTAGCAAGGACAGTGGCATTGTCTGAGGATTGTTTAAACTGAGGAGTTAGGTATTCTACTAATTAAATTACGAAAGGTGATATAACAATTCGAGTTTTCCATTCGCAGCTATGTTGAGGGCAGACGTTGCTGTTTATATTGCGTTCGGGTGATAAACAATTGCAACGCAAGAAGTTTGTCGGCAGAGGTATTTCCGTACTTTCAGGATCTACTTCAGGAAACCATTACAACTTCGCGTGCATTCTCAACTCAGTTGCCGACGGACGTGACAAAGATGGCACAGTCGGGAAACATTTTGGAGAAGAAATGGCAGCAGATGACTTACGAAAAACACCGACAGAGAGTAAGAACATTATCAATTCATCTTTTACTTGAGGGAGAAACAATTAAAGGAATCAAAGTAAAGAAATCCTGTCGGTGTTGTAATTTCGTGTGTATGTTTTGGTGTTTGTGTCAAGTAACAACAAGCAAACCTTACAATGTCAAGAGTTGTTATCTACTTTAGAAAAGTCAATGAGTGTGAGGTTTGTCCTCAGGAAATAAGAGAGCTTCATTTGAGGTACTGTAGGTTATGCATGAATCTTTGAAAATTGGCTTTTGTTATCCCTTCATTACCTTGTTTACTTTGTTAATGCAGTTGTTATTGTGGTTTACCATGAGGTGTTTTTATAGAACTCCATTGCTCGAAAACACGTCTTCCCCTTGAAAATTGTTGTTAAGGAATTGTTTCCATAAAAGTTCTACTTGACATGCTTACCAAATATTTGAGTAATTTCTCAAAACAGAGGGATCTACATTAGATTTTGAATCTCTAGACTTACGCAATAAGCGCGCGCTTGGTACAAACATAAACCTTCACGCATGTCGACAAGCACTAAAAGGAGCTTAAAGGACTTTGATTGCATAAATAATTTACCAGTCAAAGCCTCGTTCAGTATTTTCATTGTTGTGGTACTTTTTGAAGTACTTTTTCTCCTGCAGCTTAAAGAGACAAAATCTACGTTAAAAGGAGAAACCACACTTCAGTTTAACGACGAAGAGGCCCAGATGCAAATGAGATTCAGGCGGATTATGGTGAGCTTTCCTAATTTTCTATCGAATGTTGAAAACAACTCGGGGCTATATTGATTTTTTTCTCTCTTCGCTCTGTGATTGTTCCAAAAAAGTCACGCTTCACTCTCAAATAATCATCGCAATCCGATGACTGACTTAGAATAGATCGCCATTTAGTTACTTAAGTTTTTCCGCACTTCGGGAAGTTTTCTTGTGTTTACTTTGAGATCTCATTGGTTGCGTGTCAATTCTTTCTCTTTTCCTGACTGCCAACCTTTGTTAGCGTCAGCTAGAGTGGACATAAAAATGAGAATTTTAATACTTACACATCTTCCTTTCCTCGGTACTAATTTAACATAGTGGCTGTTCAATAGAGAGGATTTTATATTTTGAAAGTCCAAAGGAAGACCATTAAACAAAGATCATTTAAGTATTTTAGAGCAACTGCACTCTCTGGCTGTTTTCGTCAGTCACTGACGAATGTTAATTTTCTGCGGTCCTCTTTTGATCATTACAGGCCGAAGAGCAACGACAGGCTGTAATCGAAAAACAAAACCACAAGCTACTGCAAAGAATTGTGGATATTATGACATCGAAAAAGAAGAGATTTCCCGTGACAAGTACCAACGAGACAAAGAGAAAGGTATAACGAGTTGTCTCGAGGGTCATCCCTTGAGGAAAAGAGATGAAAGATGACTCAATCGGTAGACTTGAATAATTATTGCTACCTCGCACTTACAAGATATCACCTGGCCAATTCTTCAAACCATATCCAAAAACCAAGAATAAGAAAACCATCAGCAAATTGCTAAATTAGAAGGCGTCTCACATAGCTCACGTTTGGATCGTGTAAAAAATATCTGCCATCTATCTACGGATGAGGCCTTATCTAAAAATCAGATCACGGTGAATACAGTAGTTCAGTATAAGTTTTCAAACGGGTATTCCCACAGTTTCCTGGTGTATTGGGACACTTTGTGGAAGTATGTTGTTTAGGCCAATCTATTAATACTTTTTACTCGTAAACGGAATTGCTCCATGGCTCGAATTTTTGTTAAGTATTTTGTAGTGAACAAGGGCGATTTGTTTTTATCTCATGGGTCATTTATTTGTTGTTTTTCAGGTCAGCGGACCAGTTCAAGCGGTAGACAGCTCAACAGGAAAACCCAGACAAAGTACTGTTAAACTACCAGCAATTAACGGTTCTTCATCAACGAGTGGCTCAAAGTCCTAACCCTCCAGAACACCAAGAAACTGTGGGAATACCCGTTTGAAACTAATTATTAGAAACATTCATAAAGAATAGAATTACAGCGTACTAACATTTTTGCAATCTTCTGCCCTGTTATCCTTGTGTGGCCGTTTTTTTGCAGTGTAAGCATTTTACTACCGGGAAATTTGAGATCTAGCTTGCGCCGCCTCAGTTCCGTGATCTACGCGGAACATCGTTCAGTGAGCCAACCGACCTCGAGATGAACAAGGTGGCGCACCGATTTAAGCTCTTAGCGATTCCAACAATTTTTTAATTTCATCGTTTCTTATGTCGAACAGCGTATTAGGCTTCAACTCAAACATAGATTAGGAAGAGATTATTATGTTTGATTGGTGAATGATTAATGGACAGCGCCTTAAGTTAGCAATTGCATATCAATCGCTTGTCCACGTGGTACAAACATTTTACTCCGAACGTGGACAAAACAATTACAACGATACGTTTAATCCTAACGTGAAATAATCATTTCTCGATGAACGAGATTTCTGATTGAACATATACAATGGAGAATACAATAAAATTAGAATTTACAGAACAGGATTGTCATGCGGGAAATTTTCTCGTGACGTAATACAATTGGAAAAAGCGAGGACGCTTACGAAAGAGCACAGCAGAGCTGAATTTTCAATAAGTTGTCTCACTTGTAATTCGCAGTGTATTTGTTCCCAAGTAATGATGAACTTACCCACTTCCCCCTGGGGCCATTCTTGCAGTATAACTCTGCACCCCAAATTTGACCACTTCTATTGGCTGAACTGCTGTCTAACTCGCATCCAATACCGCACGCAAAACCCTTAGAAATTTCTCGAAGCAAGATGGCGAGAATATCCCGTCCACTTATGTAAAAAAGGTTACTTCGCTGCGAGCTAGAGACAAAATGTGTCTGCAAGCCGGCGTTTCCCCGCGCCCCACATGGCCACTGACACCCAAAGTCGAATCAGTGGCATTCGCCTGCTCTTCCACCAATTGCATTTTTCGTTTGGGTTACGTTTTCCCTCGTATTGACCCACAAGTGCGATTAGGAATTCACTATGTCTTGTAGGCGTGAGCGTGTCTTATAGTAAAGAGCTCGACACCTGGGAGGCCAAGCAAGCAGTCAGCGGTCTTATTACGTAGAGTTCCCAGTTTCCCACTCCTCTGGTCGCCATTTTGTGAGATCCTTCATTTTCTTCATGTCGAATCGCGTGTTATTGTAACTCATCAAATATTCTTCTTGAGAATGAGTTTTCGAAATCATTCAGATAATGGACCGGGTTTTGTGGGCATTAAATTTTGCCAAGAATGGTAAGACTGTGTTTTTGTGCCGGGTATTTTGTAAATTACCTACAAATCATTCTTATGTTTCATTTGCTTGTCTATAGTTAAATTTAACTTGTAAAAGCTTACGGATAAACACTTCTTTTCCTTTGTAGCAACAACATGTTGTACCCAAAGGAAGACAAAGATAACAAGATACTGTTATATGCTGTAAGTTAAAGTTTCATTTCCTAAGAACTTTCTACCATTCGGCGGTATTGTGGCCGATCGACATCAAGAAAAACTTCATTGTTTTTCACAGATTGTCTATTACATATAGCTTCTGACGCATGGCAAAATATTCAGAGTTACAAGGAATTATAGTTGTTCAAGTACACTCATCTACACGTGTCCTCAAACATTACTGTTTTTAAAATATATAATTACCATGTGAACCTGTTGCTAGGTTGAAATTTATCTACTCTGGTAATTGGAAATCATCGACCTGCAGTTTACAAACCAACAACCCACTTTCAGTTATTTGAAATACAGCTTAAAAAAAGAGACATCACTATGAAGCATTAAGGAACATGGAATTTGCAAGGTTTCTTCCCCCTGCCTTTGTTTTTGCATGAGTTTCAGCAACTCTTTCCTTAAGTGGCAGCTGATGTTGTAATAGGTGGAAGTGTCTTAAGGTGAAGTTTTAATATAAGCTCCTACTTGTAGGCTAAACAGAGGGTGACAAGTAATTTGGTATTATCAATTGAGTTGATAATGTAAATTGGCCACTGCAAAGAGTGTGAAAGGTGCCTTTTCTAATCTTTTCCCTTCGTCAGAGTGAATATGGTCTGCTGTTCTAAAATCTGTGGATTGCCACTAACAGGCTAATATTAAACCACTGGCTTAATATTGATTTCACAATGTAGAAAAAAATGTTTTATAAAGTTTTCTTTGGGGATACCTTTCTCAGTGTAGAAATTGTGACTATCAGCAAGAAGCCGACAACAGTTGCATCTATGTGAACAAGATCACACATGAAGTCAAGTAAGTGGGCCATAGCCAGACCAAATGCAACATGCATTCAACTCTTTTTTCATGAAAGCTTGATATCAGGTGCTAGGAATTTTGAACAGGAATTTTGACTATATATATCTTAAGTGTGAGAGTAATTTTGATAGTGATGAACACTACTTAAGCAATTGTTAAAAATTAAAGCAGGAAAAAATAGATATGCAGGCTTGTACAGGAGTTGAACTCATGACATCTGTGACATATTTCTAGTTAGATGTTTTGGAGTGTACTATTGCTGAATAATTTTACTAGTTGTGTCATATTTTGACAATCTCACAGGCTGAGTCAAAATACAAACAATGATGTGTATTCCTTTGAAACAAATAACACAAGAGTGGCCAACCTGTCAAACAGGTTTTTTTATGCACAAAAAAAGAACTTTCCAGATAACAACTTGCTATATTGCTCAATATTTGTGGTTGATTCTTGTGTTATTCATACTCTGTTTAGTGCAGTTGGAGAATAAGTGTGTTTGGTCCCTCATAATTGGGCCAAAATACATAGCACGGAGAAATAATTGAAACAAATTCAATCCCTGGATGCACCAACTGGCTTTTGGTCACATAAATTGTCTGTTTAGATCAGTCAGTGTTCTTATCTTTCCAAATGAATCATAACACTCCCACATTCATATATTTTTGTTATGATACAGTGAACTGACACAGATTGTAACAGATGTTGTTGCTGATCCTACATTACCAAGAACAGAGGACCATTTATGTCCCAAGTGAGTGAACTTCCATTTGGCACAAAAACTGTTTTCTATTGGTTGTTTAAAAAAATAAATAAATAGAATGAGTTGACTTTTAAACAAAGCAAGGGAAAATTTCACAGCAATCCAGTGAAAATTTGAATTTACAATTAGTGGTTTATTTTGCTTCACAGTGGCTTATCAGGGGTCAAAACTATACCTCTATACCTGATGCACTGTGTAACCAGTACGCAGAGTCATTCTAAATGCTGTAATTTAACCATGCCTTGTCATGGTTAACCCTTTAATCCCATGAGTGACCAAGACAGAATTTCTCCTTACAATATCAATACAATATCAACCAGGCAAGCAATGAGAATAAAGAAAACTACCAATTTGGGGATAATTAGTTGATCCAATACTAAATTCTTTGAACTAACATTATAAGAATTGTATGGTTGACAGCAAGGAGAATTAAAAATTTGATCTGGGAGTGAAAGGGTTAACAACTATTTACCTGTTGCTCATAGAGTCATTTGTCATAGTTACTTAACCATCTAACTCCCAAAAGTGATTTTCATGTCACTTCTCCAAATAATATCCATACATTATCCAGCAAACAGGTAATGAGATTACTCAAACTTGTCAAGTAGAGGTTACCTTGATCTAACACCAAATTCACATAACTAGTTTACTAGGGAATGTGTAGCAGCTAGAAAGGAGAATTAACAATCAGATCTCAATCAGAGCTAAAGGGTTAATTTGCTTGTATACATATACCTTTGTTTGAGAAACTACATTTATCTTTAACAGTAGCACAATACTTGAATTAAAAGAACTGTTTCTTTGCTTTAAGTAGTCTTCTGGGATTTCAAAATTTATGAGTTCTTAGTGTGTACTGTACAATTCATTGATCGGTTCCCATCCATACTTCTGGTTGGACTGAGGCTCTGTAAGTGAACAGTGTCTTGCTCAAGAGTGTAGCAGCACAGTGGCCCAGTCTCAGCCCAAACCCTGAATATTTGATCAGCTGTTCAACTGATTAACATTAGACCTCTATGCCTCCTACTGATTTAATACATACACATGTTCCTCTTTTTTGACCATTTTTTATTGTTTTAGATGTGGTCACAGTGAGGCAGTGTTTTTCCAATCACAATCCAGCAAAGCAGATGTAAGTTTTTTTTAAATCTACTGTTAATCTAACTAACCTGTTGATATTCAGTACGTATTATCTATCCATTTTTTTCTCATATTTCCCAATCAAGTCCCGGTAAACTCGGTTTTGAAATTTCAACCTTCTGCGTGAACCAATCTGAACATATCCTTTTTTCTCATTGTTTTTTAACAGCAAATGAGATTGTACTATGTGTGTACAGCGGTTAACTGTGGAAACAGGTGGACTGAATGAGAGACAACTCACTGAACTTCAACGTACAGTGAAAAATTATAAAGGGAACATTACCAACTCCTGCTGCAGACGTCCTAATGGCTCATCAGGAAAAAGCAAGATGAAACCATTATTACTGTTCGAAAACATTTAATGTTTAGTATAAGAAGAGAGAGACTGTGTGTTTTTCAGTTCACTTAGTTTTTCGCTGTCCTAAGTAATGACGTGGTTAGCCCCGATTCCACATTATTTTTCCCTAAATTAAATTTTAATTCCTATCGATTTCATTGCCCATGAGGAAAAGGTTTAACGAGTCGCTAGGAGATTTAAGAGCATGCACATTGTGATAAGTTTGGTGCGGTCGTTCGTGAAAAAAAGATAATTAGACTCAGCAGGCTTTCTGTTTTGTTTCATGATTGATAAGGAATCACAGAATGTTGTTATAGGAGTAGTGCTGCGATTCCAAAAAGAAAATAAAATCTTCGAGTGGATTCGAGCCTTGCCTCTCAGACACTAGTCTGGCGCTTCTGCTACGTTGATCCAGATTGATCCCTATGGTTCACACGCTGTAGAACGTATGTATTCATTTTAATTGTGTAAAAGGCTGTCACATGGCTCCGTGGTGGTGCAGGTGTCGAATTGCTCACTCTTCTCATTTGTTCAATTTTCCTTCCATAGTATCGTTACATATGTAACATTTTATTCCATGGACTCGGAAAAGCTTGTTTAAATTTGAATTTAAGAACAGTGCAATTAATTCTGTAGGCAGACCTACGATGGAGGAACTTGCGCAGACTATTTTCAACGTTAAAACCAGTTCCTTGCTTCAAAATTGCGGCTGAAAAGAGGTATCTTTACATTAGCCAGTAATTCATGCGACCTGTCTACAGGTCTGTAACCCATTAGAAGCATCACACCTCGGCAGTAATGTTCAATAACATCAATTTCATGAGGGTGCACTTTCCATCTCCAGCGGTTTGCTGCCAGCCATGCGTCATCCTTGGTGCATGTAGCTTGTTCCCCGTCCTGTGCATGATTACAGGCACTCCTGCTCTGCCGTGTTGTCTCGTTAAGCCAAGTCCTCACACTATCCAGGACAGACAACCCAGCAAACTCGTAGAGAGCTGAAAGTTCTTTCAACGGGTCCAGTGCTAGGTCTTCGTAGCGTTGGAATTTGATCCGGTTGCGCAGAGACTTCGGCAGTTTTCTTATAGATTCCAAGTTGTCTTCAGTCTCCTTACAGGTCCAGTAGCTAAATTCTCGAGTTCCCAGCCTTGAAGAATCTCCCCGGTTGTCTTTGAAGAACCCCACGCTGAGCGCGGAAGCGATTACAGCTCTGGGATCTCTTACGAGGAATATAATTCTGCAGTTAGTATCCATTGTGTCGCATGCTCCTAAAATACTTCCGATGTTATTATCGGGTACACGATTTACGAGGACCTTTAACACTGTCATTTCGTAATGCTCTTTACACGTGCTTCCCAAAGACTCGCTAGTCATGGCAGGACAAAGGTGTTGATCCCACCTTTCATCAGAAGTACTGTAAGGACATAAAGGTGGCGATGCAATGGCTTTACTGACACGTGGATGATCCGGTTTGCGATAAAAATGCTCGATATCCGCTAATAATTCGGGAGAGTCGAATTTACACTGAAAAATGCCGGATAGAAACTCTTTGGCGAGGTCATTGTAATCCGATTCAGGCTTCAGATTCGTATGGACTCTTTCGACGGACTGTAAAGGCTCATACATGTAAAATACAGAAGGATGATGATTGAAAATATCCCCCATGAGTGTGGAACCTGATCGACCGTGTGAAACGACGATAAGATTTTTCCTTGCTGCTTTTGATCCATCATTGAATTCCATTTTTGAGTCAGTCAGGTCCTTTTCCAAATTACTAAAATCTTGTTCTTCATCAGTTTGTTGAGTCTTTCGTATATTTACCTGCTCAGTAGAGTACGACTCCAAGGTAAAATAAGCGATCAAACACAGCACCAGCAGACATATTAGTAATGGGATAGATTTTAAAATCCTTGTCATTCGCATTCGTCTTACAGTCATGTTGGTTGAAGTTTCGAATTCTTAACAGAGCGACGAGAGCAAAATGTGGGAAAGAAAATTGATGACTTGCGAATTGTGCGTAACGCTCAAATGATACGATACGTGTTGCTAGGAAATTCAACACCCTTTGGAAAGAACGAGTCGCCTATTGTAGATCTTATTTACATGATTTTTCAAATTTCGGGTTAGCGTTAGCGCATGGTAATGTATGCAATCTGTTGAGAGAAAGTAAGGAAAGAATATTCAAAGATGTATATCTGAAGTAAATGAATTGAAACAATTACTCTGCTTTGTGTGCAAAAATCTATTCGTGTTCGATAAAAGAGCTTTCGTTATAGTTTTAGTGAGTTCCACGCTTTGTATCTAAATCAGTTTCCAAATTGTACTCTCGGTTCTGAGCATTTTTCTGTTAGAGACGACGTTGCCAGTAGAACTTGAATATATTATGCATACATTTCTTTGTTTTCTTTCAACTGGTGGAATCGGTGTCACTATCATAAGAGAAAATGGGCCAATTATTGTCCTAAGTTCAAACTCTGATATTTGATATTCGAAGTAAGACTTGGGTCTTCTTTGGGGCGATTCTTTGTGCTAAGATAACGACTTGATTGTAAAATAATATAATAATCACTGAAAACTTTCAAAAGAGACGACGTGTTTATACTTTAAGCCCCAATTCAGCTGTCTAATTCTGTCAGATTTATTAAGAAGTGGGCCCGTGCCCAATTAAGAAATTGGACTCTGGTAATCAACTATTACTTGGTGTGGAGAGCGAGACGCAAGGATGAATTAAGCTGAGAGTTGGCATAGTGCTCCTGCGCTTGATGGTTATATCCCGATTGAAAACACGAGCATTCGATTTAAGTATTGATGTGCATGAAACACAACAGACATGTTTACACAAATAAAGGGTTTTATCTAGTAAATATTCCGCTCCATTGGAGAGTGACTGGGGGCTCTTTTCCTTTATCAATCGGATGGGGGATTGGGGAATCACAATGGGGTAAACCGTTAGCCGTAAAACAGCCTAAAAATTTTGCCTTCAGGCGTAAAAATAGACTAATTTTAATCATTACTCGGAACAAAATTTAACCGTAAGAAAACATCTGGTGACAACAATGGTCAGATGTTAATCATTAACCGTAAAATAGCGAAATTTTAACCATTAGCCGTAAAAGACATCACACCATTGAGACCCTCGGTGTCCGCTTGGTTAATTTCAGCGCGCAAATAGAGGAACAGGTGCATAAATTTTTAATCGTTTTAGAAATGCAATTAATGTAATAATGAATTTTTTTGATATTTGACTTGCTTCTTTAGACGGAATAATCACTTCCTGATCCTGAGCAACTTCTTGTAGTTCATCATTGACATCAACAAATTTCGTCTCGCACTGTCTGTTCGGTAGAGGTCTCATGCACACGACTATTGTTTCAAGGCTGTCGCCTTTGTCCTCCCATGAGCAATTATGTCACGGTGATTTTAAAATAGGAAAGGTGTTGAGTTTTATATTTGAATAAATATGTAGTGGTAAGTCATGGAAAGACGTTACTGAAGTATAGAATGACGGGGAAACGAGGAACATGGAATAACGAACAGTGCTCAGCGGTAACCTGCATAAAAATTCAAAATGGCGGATAGACAAATGAAAACAGTTGAAACGATGTAATCGAAAGGAAAGTTTCACTTTAAAATGTTATTAAATATATTTAAACAGACAGTCGACTTGTTTCTGGTTTGATTAGGTTCTCATGTAATTATTGTCATGGTCTCGTATAACCACGTAGCAGGAGCCCATAATGGTAATGGCTCCTGGCACGAAGCTATACTTTAACCTGTTCGTCTGGATGTTCTGAATTTTTGTCGCGACAACATCGCGACGTCTCATGACTCCCGATTGTTCAGTTTGAACCTTTTCATGCTTTGATATCTGTTGTCACGTCCACTTTTAAAGGGATTAGTCCACTATCAAAGTGATAAAAACTCTTCCTTTAAAGCTGCAAAAGTTTCTCTTGAACAGTTCCTGCTAGTTTGTTTTGAAATATAATTAGTATTCTGTGTAATATAATTAGTATTCTGTAGTATGACTTTGAGAAGCTTTAGGATTGAAAACAGAAAAGAACAAACAAAGGAACAAAATATTCAGTCTACAGACTCATAAGTATTAAAGTTACCAAAATTCCTTTTTTCAGAAAAATTATTTCTATTTATTTAAAAAAAAAATGATGCAGACGAGGTTCATTTTTTACAAATTATCTTGAACGTCAGCCTGTCTGGTCACCAATCACGCCTTGCTATTTAAAAATGGCAAAAAAAAATCCCAGCGTGTGTTATTTTTGAACACTTAAACTGAAGATTATAGCCTCATCATCGACACTCTAAGGAAGCTGAATGGAAAGACATTGTTTTTTATGTACAAAAATAATTATTCGATTATTTATCAATTTTTGGGTGCTGTTATTGGCCCACACCTAAACCCGACCCATTTCCTGGCGGTGTTAGTTAATGTAGCACCGAGGTTAAACTTTCTGCAATATTTATACGTGTTTAAGTTTGCTTTGTTTATCTGGTACAACACGGTGCACAACTTCTTATTTTTTTTGGAGTGAACTGAAAAGTAAAGCGTTTGAATAATGTCAGATGGGAGGTATGTGCCAAAAAAAAAAAAAGGAAAGTATGTTCTTAAGATCGTGGGCGGATGTGTCACTTCTTCAATGTTCTGTTTCTTCAGTGTACTTTGACGTCAATTGTCGTGAAATACGACCTATAGTATACGAAATTCAATCATCCACCACACAGACCTGTAGGTTATTGGAACAGCCAAGGAAATAAAGGGTTATCATATCTAATGAATTGTAATTTGTTGTTTTGTCCTCAGGGGTGTGAATGGAGCGTTGTTTTAATTACAACTCTTTCTGATAAACTGCGATAAGAAAAAATAATTATTAATATCCGATATAGATTACATCATAATTCAATTAACTCTAGTTTTTTTTTCTTTTTTTTATTACGTTTGTCACCAAGAAATATAATTTTTTGGAGTCGGCTTCTGATTGAAAGGAATGATGAATTACTCAAATAAAAACTTACTGATGGAACCAGTGGAAACAAACTACCAAACCTTGTAATGCTTAAAATAATCTTGTATTTTTTTTATGGCTTCAAGGTGAGATTTTTTTCATGAAATTGTTATGCCCGGAAGGAAAAGGAAGGAAGGACCTAAAAAAATAAAAATTGCTCTTGTAGATGATGAGATAAGATAAACACACGATCATTAAAAATTCAAATTACATATTTTAATTACAGGCCAATAAATCTCTCTACAAAGTGGTCGCCGAAGTTCATTAGTTATTCTTAGAAAATTATTAGCCTAGCACTTAAAATATTTTTTAGAAGAAGTACTCGACTAAAATAGAATGCTAGTTGTTAGAACCAAATTATTGACAGAGGTTAAAAATATGACAAATCCTCTTATCTACCAATGCTTCTTGTTCTATGTAAAAAACTCAAAACTTATTCAGCCAACTTGTTGTTAATGCCACACAAAAATACCTTTAAACCTGATCAAGAAATGTTTAAGGGTCATTTCTCGAGAGTTCTTTTCACATGACATTTCTCGAATCGTGCCGGTTGAACTTCTGGAAAGCGCGGGGCTGCTTTCGCAAACTTGGCCGTGAAAAAGTGTGTACTCTTGTCTTAACAGGTATCATATTTCTGAGTCAGCACGTACGTGAACTCCTGTTACCGCTTGCGGGTTTAGAGGGTGGATTTTTTTTATGCTTGAGAGAAATCATGCTCATACTGTAAATTATGACTCCGTTTACGAAAGAAAATTTGCGCATTTTCAATGAATTTCCTTGTTGATAGAATTAAGAGAGATGGTAAGTTTTCAGCTCGGTAAAGAAATAGAAAAAGATGATTCTCACCGCGGAGTCTCTGTGGCTCAGTGGTTAGAGCATCAGAGCGCGGAATCTGAAGGTCTGAGGTTCGAACTGAACAGATTGTGTATTTATGGCAGGAGACAGGAGACGGGAGAACCCTGGAAGCTCTCGAACAAAAATGAAAGAGAATGATAATCGATAATACTACCGCGGCTTGAAGTGGAAAATCTGTAACGCGGGAGAAAAAAACTCGTGAAAAAGTCTTCGGGAATTTTAATTTAGGAAAGGCAGCGGGAAAAAATAGTAACAGATTAAGTAGACCGTAATAATTTCCGTCCCTCGCAATAACATGAGACTACAAGCCTTGGATGTTTGTGGTTTTATCCAAACACAGAGAAAGGACACGACAGTCTTGTATGTCAACATGTTGACGTTACACATTAATTGAGATAATCGAGACATGAAAGAACCTTTCAATGATCGAATCAAATATGATGAACATATTTTGAATATCGTGAATCGTAACACCCATCTTCGGTTTCAAAACTTCTGGAGGCATTAGTCAGACACACATAAATGTGGCTGTGAGGGTCAGAGAAGCTCTTGAAACGGTTCAATGCTCCGGAAAAGGTGTGTGAGATAGCCTTTGTGTTTTCTGTTATGACATAAAATCCCTTTCTGTACAAATTTTTCACTCTTACTCTCAGTTCTCTCAAATGCTTAAACCAGGTAATATGCGTTTATTTTAAAGGACCTAAAAAATTCAACTGAGCGACTCACGAGTTTAGGACAGCCGACTCCTCGTTCCAGAATTACTCTGTTGATTTCCTTGGTCAACTAAACGTAAATTACGAGCTGGTAAGGAAAAAGTTGTGTTCTTCACTCGTCTTGAAGGTAATTTCTGCCTTCAGAAGTGCGCAATTGGATGATTTACCTCATTTGTCGCTAAACATGAGAAACATTTATTTTCGTTACTGATTAGATCAGTAAATTTCTGCTCTAAGCTTTCAATTTCCTCAGCTTATTTTGCGCGATCGGAAGTCCCAAATCGCGCTGTAGCACGTGTCATCGCAATAGCTGAAAGTTATCCTCTAATGCTTCGGGACGAGATATGAGTTTAAGGATTTGCATACAGTTTGCGTTGGTTATTTAGAAGTTGAACAGAGAAGCAGTGCGGCACAAACGTTCTGACCGAGAGGTGCACAGTTTTTAATTGCATAACAAGGGTTGATTTCAAAATTGAGGATCACGTCACATTTATTTAGGTTATTAGCCAAAAGAACGAACTGATCTGCCGCGTGAACTTCTTATGAGTGGTGAATGATAATTATTGGTAAATTTCTGTTTAGATTATTACGTGTGAATTAAACTATCTTTCATCAGTTTACTCGACTATACAACATTTAGATTCTCACGATCGAATGAGTTTGTGTTGTCCAGTTTCAGTGAACGTCATCATGAAGGTCCAGCACTGGTTATTGTCATTTTCTGCCGGCTTGTGTTGGCTTTTGGCGCCAACCGGTTCAGAGGTGAGAAATATCACAGTTTCTCCGTAGTAATGTTGTATAGTCATGTATTCCCCGCAGATTTAACCGTAACTTACACTGTCTGATTTAATTTTGTCCTCGAGCTCCCGTATATAGTCAAACTAAGGGTTAATGTTGGCCAGATTGTCGTTTTTCTCAGAACGACGAGGGGGTGTCAGGCGACAAAACAAGGGATTTTTCCCACTGGTATTTTGTTGACTTACTCCTCTAATGCCCCACTTGGGGGGTGGAAAACAAAAATATTGGTATAAGAAGTTTTCAAAAGGGAAGCCGGACGTAAACAGGAATTATACTGTTTGCCATGAAAATTGACGCTTGAATTGCAACGAAACGCCGCCGTTCCAATTATAATTGTGAATGGTTTAGACATCTAGTTCTTAAAAAGTTTAATTTATCCAAAATAGGCGAGACGCAGAGATACTCCCCGATGTTGTTCTTTTTTTGTTTTTTTTTTTACGTGTGGAACTGATTACCTTTGGGTTGAATCATGACCTTTGTACGAAAAAATTGCCAATGATTACAACACCCTGTCAAATTCATTGAGGGCGCGCTCAAAATTCTCTAATGATGCTATTCTAGGCCCGAACATATCCTGTAAAATTGACCAAACTGTTGTTCTCCTAAAGCTCCGTGAGAAGATGTTTTCGCGGTGTTTAAAAGATATCTATTTCAACTTTAAATCTGGAAAACTGCACCTCGCGTGATTGAAGTGTTACAGGTGTTACAATATTCTCGAAGGGCGAACAATGTTGAAGTCTTTCCCATGTTGCATTCCAGGGCTTCGTTTCGAAAACGCAGTCAATAACCGCAGTATTAAAATTCAAGTTAGGGATTGTCTATCGACCCATGTCCTGTGGTTATTAGAAGCACATCGCCGGGTTGTCTTTCATTCCTAAACAGTTTCGCCGAGAGCGCTAATTGTATAACTGTCAAGAGGAAAATGTCAAATTGCCAAAATGCCATGAGTTTGCGACCTTCGTTAGTTACCTTTTCCATAATTGTCACAAACGTTTCCTTATTTATACTTTTCACCCTTTGAAACCTCGAAATTTTTAAATTCTTCACAACGGGATACCTTGTGTTCATGTCTAAGGAAAGTTAAAAATAAGTATTGTCAGACAACAACACAAGTGTTCTCCCTATATCATTACATCAACAAAGCTACGCACGCCTTAAATTTATCTTTATTGGGTAATTAAAAAAACCCAAAGAGGATTTTTCACCCTAAACTTGAAAGCAAATCTCGACAGGTAGGGATGAAAAGGGGATTTTAAACCCTGAAGTGGCTGATACTCAATAGGAATCACGCAAAGGTTGCACCTTGTGAAAGAATTTAATTCGGTCGTTGGAAATGAGCAGTTTTCCCCATCGATGAATTTTAAGAAGTGTTCAGAAGTTGGTATGCTTTGGGTCAATCAGTCATGCGTTACAGAGAACTGCTTTAACTACGACGAAGTATTGAATTATACATCCTCTGCTATATAGGACATGTGAGATGAACATTAAGGAGATAAAAATTAAATGCCTGGAGATAGAGAAGATTTTTGTCATCGCGACGATTTTGGAAAATTCAGAGGAAATTTCTCCACACGAAAAACTATGAGATAGTTTCTTTTAAAGCCGAAGATAAAACTTATTTAGCTATTCGACATTTTCCGGACGTAGAGGCATCAAATAAAGAATCTGGTTAAACGAAAGGCTCCTTTTGAGCCTCCGCTAACAATTCAATGCATTCTTTCTTTGTAAACCTGTTTAAAATGGTTAAAGAGGAATTAGAGGCAGCTTTCTTGGAGACACCACAGCATTGTGTTTCCTGAGATATACGCTAACATATCAAGTATCGAAAAAGTCAGTAAAAATAACATTCATAAAGCAAATGGCCACGTTCTATGATCTCGAACGGCAATCAAACAAACCAAGAGGACGAGAAAATTAAATCTTCGCTTATTTTCCACGTTGTTCTAAATGCGCTTAAATATCTTTTAGCCCTATCGATTCCTACAATTTGTTAGCTTTTTTAATTCTCTGCTACTTTATCGTACATTGTTTGATTTGCTTTGTTTTTAGGCTTATACTTTTTTAAGACACCACAGCTTTCTGTTTCCGGAGATAAAAGCTAACATATCAAGTATCCAAAAATTCCGGAAAAAACCTTCGTAAAGCAAATGGCCAGGTTCTATGATCTCGAACGACAATTTAACAAACTGGGAAGACGAGAAAATTAAAACTTCGCTCATTTTCCAGGTTGTTCTAAATACACTTAAATATCTTTTGGCCCTATTGATTCCTACAATTTGATAACTTTAATAATTCTGTGGTACATTACCGTACGTTGTTTGATTTGCTTTGTCCGTAAGCTTATACTGTTTGGAATTAATAACAGTAATAATAACAATTGCGAAAGATGAAAGGTCGATTGACGCACCCCACAAATAGTTTTTTTCATCTTAATCCATTACGGATATTTGTTCGCAGGCAAGTTTGACTATCAAAAGTGACACGCGAGACAACTTTTCAGCAATTATATCATTTTAGAGGTAATTTCCTTCCCATATACTCCTTATAATCCAATCTTTGTTGTAAAACTAAGTCAAAATAAGTTCTCGACGTCTCCGTGTTTCGTCAATAAATTGTTCATTTGTTGTACTTAGTTTAAAAGAGCGACGCAACCTCCTTGTACTAAAAAAACCTTGGCATGTACTTAAGAGCTATATGCTTGTATATGCCTTTTAAATTAGCCACATGATAACCTCCGTGAAGTAATAGATAACCTTCGAAACCTTGGCTTAGCGATATCATGAAGCTCTGATTTTTCTTCGTTTAGAGTTAATAGGATAATTTGTGTCAGCGCACCAGATTGTTCAATTCAACATAACATGTTTGCTTTTTGCTGAAGAATATCTTTTGCTGCTCATTTAGTGTGGTGAGAGAAATTTTTCTTCCGCAATGTATCTTATCAATTATAATCTTTCCATAATCTCAACGCATACGCGAGTACAAGTAATGACAAGCGTTTATTGATTCTCCCAAATATCAACAACGAGTTGATGACATAGAATTGAAGGAAATGTTTATTTATGACTTCAGTCACTCAAATTAAGAGAATATTCGCATGTCCTGATAAGCAAAGACTTTTCTTATCTATTGTTAGCTTATCGTTGTCTTTAGATTCATTGCGATAACAAAACCTTTTTATAAAACACCTAAAAACCATCCTTGAATCGATCACGAATTTTGTGCGCTCCGCGCGCACGCTTAGGACGTACTTTATGGGATTTTGCGTGATCCCGCCTGGTGTTTCGGGCAGATTTCGGTATTTTCATACATGTTTGAAAGGGACGGCTTATTTTCGACAAGCGGTTTACTGACTGGAAAAAAAGGTGGGGAATACCTAATCAGCTATCTTTTCATCGGAGTCGATGTCGATGACGAAAACAGTTAATTAGGTTAATTTAATAGGCAATTGTTTGATTATTTCAAGATTATGTTTGCGGAAAGGAGGCAATGTCGGTAAGGTTCTAGAAAAGGGGCACTTTGTGTTGTATCTATATTCATAAGGTCATCTACTAAGTTGGTCAACGCCTAATCTGTTGCTGAGATTCAAGTGTAGCATTCATACATTTCATTACCGTAAAACCGTGGCAGACAACACTGTACACAAACCCATTGAAAGCTAGCATGTCCGAACGATGTTGAATCAGAATTAATGTATTTTATACTCCGTGGGTGACATCAAAACTTCTGGACGGATTATTCCTCAGTATCTAAAACCTGCAGGTTCGTTTTTGAATTGTCAGGCAATTAGGCTAACAAAATAATCGCAAAGAGATTATGGGATTACGAATCAAACATGAGAAGAGTTATGGTTTAATCCGTCATTAGATTACGGTTAATCTGGCGGGTGGAAAATTCTATACTCGCGTGGAATCTGTTTTCGCGTCAGTATTTCGGTAGGCATGAAAGTAATGATTAGAGACACAAAATGTTGAGACAGAGGAATTAGTAAATGGCATGAGATGAAATGTCTAGACTCCTTTTTAGTAAAACTATCTTGCCTTTTATCTCCTTGAAATTTCCCTCCCACCGGTAAACTATACGAAACAACCTTTTAATTCAATTAGCGCCTAAGAGGGCACTGCTGAAAGACTTTTATGACTTTGCCACAGAGTATAGTGATAATTCGGCAAGTCTGAACGAAATAGCACTCTCAAGGTTTACCTCCCCCGTTCCAGACGAGACAATTCTGACAATCTTTTAGTGCAAATGACTTTAAAGAGCTCTTCGATTGGGTATGGTCGGTACGGTTCTAATTAACGAAAGTATTTCAAATTTTCGTGCTTTAGATTCCTTTGCGGTGAGCCTGAATTTAACGGGTAGAATCACGTAAAAGTTGAACAAGAGCGTTTGTGGTTGGTTTTGCTCCCCATTACAACGGATTTAGATCATCTCAAATAATTAGAACTCAGTGTTAGGAGCTTATCATTTGAAGTGTCCATCCACCGGCCATATCTTAGTACAATCGTGTTTGCACTTTAGAACGGTCATTCGTGATTGACTTTTGCAAGAAAATTACTGTTAACGGTGTCGTCTGCATAGAATGATTGCGAATCAGATGAGCTGAAATAAATATACAATGGCAGTTGGCCAAGAGAAGCATTTGGCCAGAGCCAAAAAAATCGTGTTGCATCATGCAATATTAAAGTAGAGAAGGATGTGACATCTACCAACAGCAATTGCTATTAATTTGTTATCCAATTCTAATTCGCGGGAAAGATTTATCTCCGATGTGCTAGAACCTCTCATTAACGGATTTGTCTCCCTTGAAGTCACAGATAGTTATACCAGAAGGTTTCAGTTAACTTAGGGTTTTCCAGCCATCTGTCTCCAACGTAAGCGTGCTTTCTAAAGGGTTCTCAAGCACTGCTTCACGTTTCCAGTCAACTAGTAAATCAGACGGCTGGTACCCAGGTCATTATCGACCAGTTTACAGTAAATGTCAGGCTGCTGAGACAGAGCCAAAAAAGGGGAAAAATTTTTCTAGACAAATAAAGTGGTTCATTGTCTATAATTTTATTAGAACATTCCACGTTATTTTTCTCCCTAGTCTAATGATTATAGATCATTATTCTGACGAACTCAGCCAAATGACCGCGTGATCTGATAGGTGAACATCTCTCGTAACTACGCATAAATCGCATGATTCCAACTTGTGTACCTCTCAATCGTTTTCTTTTCAAATGTATGTAGGCTCAAGGTGACGATGGATCATCGTCAAAGTGGGGGCCTTGGAGCGAGTGGAAACCTTGCTCCCGAACTTGCGGAGTAGGAGTTTCTTATCAAGAACGAGAGTGCCAGGAGAAGGAAAGGTTACCAAGTCAAATGTTTGTCTGTTTGTTTGTGTCTTTGTTTTCTCATTTGATCAAACATCCCATTACGTTCGGGTGATCCACTGGATATATTATTCAAAAGAAATAGTTACGCTCTTGCCAGATAAAAAGCTAAAATTATATGAACTGTGGATCTGTGGAGAGGTAGACGAATTAGGATCTCTACGTCTGATCGGAGCTATATACGGATACTTTAACTTACGTTCATGCCATGGTACTGATAACTCAAAAATGCAGTTTTTTTATTCCTGAAAAAGAAGATTGCTCGTCGAACTAGTAAGCTTTCCTCTTTTCCATCCAATTTACTTGTACCCATTCATTCCTTTTGAGTTAGAAGTTGCACTACAAGGATTTTGTTTTTCACCCGAAATAATTTATGGAACCTGGCCTAGTTAGGGTAAAAAATCTGGACCAAAACAGTGCCAGAATTTACAACAATGATACTTTCACCACCACACTCCCAAAACTTTCAAAATTTAAACAAAAATTGTGTTGAAGATTTAATATTGCAGTCGAAAAGTTTTACTTTTTTGATTATCTTGTTTTTGTTTTCTCAGACCAGATGACTTTTGCAGAGGAGGTAACCGCATTTATAGAACATGTAACATCCAGGTAATAGGTTATTTCCATACCTTTCCTCTCAATCGATGCCACTAAGAGAATACCAACTGACATTCTCTTGATGCCAGTCTAAATTTACTTTATCTTCACGTTATTAACAAGTTATCATTAGTTCAGTTGTTGACCAGTCTTATCTTAGATCAACCCTTTAACTCCCAGATCAAACTTGCAATTCTCCTTACTGTTAACCATACAATTTTTACAATTTTAGTTCCGAGAATTTAGTATTAGATCAACTACTTATCCCCAAATTGATATTTTTCTTTATTCTCAACACTTACTGGTTGATATTGTATTGATATAGTAAGGAGATATTCTGTCTTGGTCACTCACGGGAGTTAATGGGTTAAGTAGATAATGAAGGCAAAGGCACTATTAAAACTGATCAAACTTTCCAACTTTCTGAAGTAAAACATTTGGGATGAAAGATTGAAGAGAAGCCAGTGTCGAGATTCACATTTAGCACTATTCTCAAAAAGGATTTTGTTTTATGTTTCTATGATACTTTCAGTTTGTTCTTCAAAGATTTATTAATGACAGTCAACAGCTTTAACGCTTGAAGAAACATTTTTCTTCTGGAATAGAAAAAGCCTGTTTTATGTACATAAAATAGATGTGTTAATGATAAAATGCGTTAAGTATACCTTGTTGAGTACAAGCACCGTAATATTTCAAATTTCCAGCACCTCTTATTTTCCTCTATTTATTAGGATTGTCCAGAAGGATCCAGGGATTTCCGTCTCGAGCAATGCGAAGCCTTCAACAATCGGATAGTGGATGGGCAAAGATTTAAATGGGTTCCATATATACCAGGTATGATTTCAAACAAGGAAGAAAATTTTGCTTCTGTAATCAAATCTTTCTAATTATTACAGTAAACAAAATATAAATTAGGCCATTGCCGGTTCAAAGTGCTGCAGACGGGCGTTTTTCAGAAAAGCCATAATCTTTAACCCGAATAAACACATTTATAAAAATATCTCTCAGGATTTTGATAACAGTTTTGGTACGGTTTAGTTCTGCTCAAAAAAGTTTTCAGTTCCCTTCCCTTGGATTATCTGAACTTATTTTAAATTCCCAAAGAGAGAGAAAATCTTGGAAAAGTGTCGGTGTTCCATACCTATTATTTCCAATTTTCATTTGATTTTTAAACGTAAGAGTAATTTATTTTTGTTTACTGTCTAGTAAACGGAAAATGCGTATTAAATTGTATGCCGAAAGGAGAGTACTTCTTCATGCGCTGGGCAGACAAAGTGGTGGATGGAACAACGTGCAATATTGACACGTATGATATTTGTGTGGATGGAAGATGTGAGGTATGTTAATGGGTAATAAGTTTGCAATGGTCTGTCTACATTTTGGATCTGTAAGTCAGCGGCGCACGACCCCGGAAGCCATTGAACCAAAGCTTATTCCTGTTTGAGTGACAAGGAGAACAGCAGCTCTCCTCGAGAAGTGATGCAAGTCCATCGAAGGGTTCAAGTGTAACCATCAGAATTTTGCTGGGAAAATTCGATGCCACCCAATTATACTTGTAAGAGTAGAGATCACTGCGGAATTCAAGTGTGTCGCTCAATAACGCTTCACTCTGATATACCAGCCCAGGGACCGAGAATGGATCGACTTTTCCCGCTCGATGAGCATGTGGAAATCTCGAGTAGCTGCACAAACATGTAACAAGTTTTTAAAAATGATAGACAGACATAGGTTTGCATGTTATCAGAAGGAAATGTTATAATTAGGTGTCTAAATAACTCCTGGATTGAACTGCTTTTGGTTTTATTTCCTACTCTTGACGGGGATTTTTTTTCTGCGGATGTTCAATTGTCTTAGAAAATCAAGATTAAAACGAAGCCACTTTGCCACTTGCGTTCATCGCGCTTAGAGCCGACTGTGCATGTTTGTTTTACGTTTTGTTGCGCAAGTGCAGTAAGGACAATTCTACATGCCTGGCTTAAGCTGACCTGTCAGACATGATTTATTTTTTCGTAGAAACTTGGTTGCGATCTCATTTTGAATTCCAATGCGAAAGAAGATAAATGTCGAGTGTGTAATGGTAAAGGACAGAATTGCAAAACACAGAAGGGGGTGAACAAGGAAGAAGGCGATGGTGAGTCTATAAATTTCTGAGTCATGTATAATCTGGCTGGCGGTAGACGAATATTCCGTAATCAGACGAGTTTTATGAACGAATCTGCCCCAGAAGAGAAGTCAATTTTAGTGCCGTAATGATTCGATTTAGTGCCTGGGCGCCTAATTACTTTAGATACCTCAGGGGAGGGTGCATATTCGAAACAGGGACAGGGAGCTTATTTCTTTTTTTGAGAAAAAGAAGTATTTGAAGCAAAGCTTTGATGTTTATTTCACTGAGGTTCAAAAAGACTGGTTAGCGCATTTGTTGCCCCCTGGATCCTTCTTTGCTAGAACGATTAGCCAAGCAACCATCGCAAAATTTTAAGACGGAAACTTTCGTATCAAAGAACCGTGCATTCACGGCGACATAAATAATTGAGAGACTGAGACGAAGACCACTTTTTTGTCGTGAGGCTTTTAGTGACCAATTAAAGTAGGATGATCTCAATGTACATGTACTCTAACAGTGCTATTACCGAAACAGAACAGCGGCGCTTATTGAAATAGGGGCGCTTGTTGGAATGAGGGTACTTTCTCCGTAGGGGTGTTTATTAGAATAGGGATTAGTTTTCCACACGAGAAGCCTCTAAGTGAGTGCTTTAATTTCCCACTTGTATTTATCTGTTTTGTTAAATTGTTTTTCAGGATATAAAGAAATTCTGACGATTCCTGCCAGTGCTACCAATATTGATATTCAGGAAATGGCACCCTCGACGCATTTCTTAGGTATTACAAGCTTTCTAGTTTCGAGATGTTAGAGCCTTTCCTTTTCTACGTCACACTTTGTCAACTTGTGAAGTTAAACAACACCTTCTACGTTTCATCGTCAACTATTCTAACATATCACCCGCTAATATGCGTGTTCTGGCTTAAACATGTAGAGCGAGAAGTCATACGCACCTAACTTTTATACTGAGTGCGGGTCAATTCTGATTTCATGGGGCACTTACTGCGTCAGCTAAGTTTTGTACTGCAAGGCATGTTATATGTCGGCTCAAGGTCAGACAGGTGCCTTACAACAAGCTGAAAAAATCAAATATTTAATTTTTTTCTTCTATAGACTGCAGGTCAATTCCGATTTTATGGGGCACTTGCTGCGTCAGCTAAGTTATTTACAGCAAGACATGTTATATGTCGGCCCAAGGTCGAAGATATGTCTTACAACAAGCTGAAAAAATAAAATATTCGATTTTTTTCTTCACATATTTCGTGTTTAGAGAACCTGTATTCAGAGAACATTTCTATAAAGCAGACACTGGGAGCGAGACCGACCAAACACCTATCTTGAGCAAACATTTTAAAGTTTTACTTTATTGTGGATTTTTATAGCATATTCCTGTGTAAGATATGTAACAAAGCAAAATATGTAGGTCCACGAGGGATGTTGAATCACAGATCAGACGCCCATAACTTCTGATCAAACGTTCGGTCCTTAACTGTTTAACCCCAAGGAGTGACTTGCATTTCATTTTCCATATGATACCACCCTTGAATTACTCATTGAGGCCACAAGAATAAAGCTAGTGATCACCAACTAAAGAAGCTCTTGATTTTAAAACAAGTTCTCCTCGTCAGCGCCTTAGGAAACGTGTGAAGGCAAGAGGTTATAGACAGTTTGTAATCTCTTGATGACGAACAGAATGAGAACATACACACTGATGTTTGGTCGTAAAGAGTTAACAACATTCGCGGTCAATGTTTTAGCAATCCGCCATAACAAAACCACTTATCGTTACAGCTGATATATGGCTGTCTCTGTATCAGAACGAAACGTCAAGCTTATTATCGTCGCATAAGTTACAATGTATCACGTAGAATACACATTTACTTGCTCTTTCTCTATTGTTTTTTCTCCAGCTCTCTCTGACGTATTCAGAAATTACTTCTTTAACGGAGGCTATCTCATCAAAAATCCCGCCAAGTACAAAGTTGCGGGCACCGTGTTTACTTACGAGCGAACCAGGTTTGGACAAGAGAGGATATTCGCTTTGGGACCTACAACAGTTCCTGTACAGGTGGAGGTAAGTGAACCAGAACCACGTTTGTTTTATTAATGCATCAATGAGAGAGAAAGACCTCATTCCGCACGAGAGCTTGCTCGCAGGCATTACCGGCGAAGAATTGTATCAGCTAAGCCATTGGGTTGGAGGAAGCGAATTAATCGTAAGGATATATTACTGCGTTTCACGTGTACGAAACCCACGTGACCAATTCGTGATCAATTTCAGGTTTGTAAATGATTGACGAGAGGGTGTGGAGCAGGTTTTTTTCGACCAATAACAAAGTATAACAAAGCAAAACCAATCCTCCCAATTTAAAATTGCTTTCTACTGAGCACATGTGGTTCTTCTTCTGAATGTTTAACTTTTTGAAAAACACTGTGAATACTTTTCCAACTAATAGTAGATGTTCTAACAGGTTCTTTTTATGGAAGGAGAAAAAAACCCAGGAATTTCATACGAATATTCTGTTCCAAACTCAGTGGTAATAGACCCGAAGCCATCTCAATTTTCCTGGAGAACTGGCGAGTTTGATAAATGCAGCAAAACGTGCGCAGGAGGTAAGAGCGTGAATGTTAAAATCATGGACTGAAAAATATGTGGTTGAATACAATTGGAAGAGTTTTTAGGATGCAAAACCCGAACGGTTGCAATCATAGATCAATTCTCTAGGCTAAAAAACATGTCTCTTCGCCTACATCGAGATTCAAACAACTGGAGCAACGTCATCGCTTAATACTAATTAAAATTTTGCGAGAAGAAGCTCTGTAGGCCTCTTATAAAGATGAACTTTCAATTTGTTGGTTTGTTTTCTCGATTTTTATTTAGGGGAGCGAAAGAGACGAGTATTTTGTGTCCGTGATGACAACGGAGAGGAAGTTTCTGACTCAGACTGTGCTGAAGATCAGAAACCATCCCACAAAAAAAGATGTAATACTCAACCTTGTCCCTCAAGGTAAGACCATAACAAAAGGATACCGGATTCCTGGTTGGGGCTAAAAAAATTAGCGTTTCTTTTATACATATACCCACTATGGTGCCCGCCTCGTTCCTTACGAGGTTTTCATGTCACGCTTAGTACCATTTTTATGGTTGGAAATTACTTTCGTTACTGTTGCGTTTGAGTGACATCTGGAAGTTATGCTACGCGAGACTTCGGTTATCTGTCCCGGGGAGCGTGTGTGCGGTTGTACGATCGATTGTGCAGGAGACTTCGTGTTGATTGCGTTTGGGCCTCGGTGTACATTTATAAATATTACTGTTCCTATGGTTTTTTTCGAGTGTCTGACAGTCAGCAGTGTCTCATTCTCCATTGTGGCCTAGGGTGTACCTCAAATAAGAGCACCCTTGTTTAAAAGACTCGTACCGTTGGCCGGCCTGTTTCCTTTTTGGGGATTTTTCTTTTTCTTTTTCGCACCCATTCCAATATTTAAGGCCGTTTTATGCCTTAAGCAATCGGTTATTATTCGCTTCAGTGTTCTTGAGCTTGCTTTTAATTTCTTTCTGACTTACCTTTCCTCGTATTGGTCCATTTTACATTTGTAGTTGGTTCGTAAGTGCCTGGAGTGCATGCTCTACTACATGCGGTCAAGGCAAACAGGTCAGACGGGTACACTGTCAGCGCGCGGTAGAAGGAGGGGAGACTGCCATTATCTCAGATGACCAGTGTTCAGATCCAAAACCGATCACTATGCGCGCATGCCATATGGAGAAAAACTGTCCTGAGTGGTCTATGGGTCAATGGTCATCGGTATGTACTTGTAGTTGTTTATCGTGAAAAAAAAAGATTTTTAAAATGATTTCGTTTGTCTAAGGGCAAAATCGCTTCTGAGGCAGAACCTATTACTGTCCCAGGAGAACTGAATATTGATAGATTGTCCATGCGCAAGGTTGAGGGGACTGTTCAAGAATTTTTTAATCTTCCTGAGGCGAATAATTCTTTCAATTTGAATTTCCAAAAACGTAGATTTTATTCATTCCTTTGCTTCCACCTTCTCACCAATCACAAAACTGAGAGAGGGAGTCTGGCTCGTAGATCGCATGCTCTTTTTCTAGACTGCACTTGACAGGCGCAGAAGCTGTATATAGCGCGATAATGTGTAATGATTGTGTTGACTTTGAGCAAAGTTTTGAACAGGCTTTAAATGCCTTATAAGAAGCCAATTGCAACCAGTTTGATCCCAAACGCCCTTAAACAATCACCCCACGCAGGGTGATTATGGCGAGATATGACGCAATCCTTAACCAATCGGAGCCTGCGCGTCTCTATTTTCACCTGGGCAAATATTCTCGAAATGCTCTTCTTCTTTTTCTTTTTAAATAAGATAACCGATGCACTACACGAACTCATCGATCGTTGCTTAATTCTATCCTGCAGTGTTCTGCCTCTTGTGGGATGGGCAATAAATACCGAAATGTTACGTGTGAGGCCTTTGAAACGGGTGCTATTTTACCCCAAGAAAGCTGTGACCTCGCTTCGAAGCCGAAAGAAACCGAGAAGTGTAACCCAGGTCCTTGCACTGTAACCTGGCTTGCGTCGAACTGGAGCGAGGTAGGATTGTAGATTTTTCCTTCTTTGTGTGAAAAGTCCTAATTAGGTGAGTGAAATGGACATGATATAAAACATATGAGTTACAATCTCATGATACATTTGGTCGAGGATATTGGTTAATTTTCAACTCAGATTTATTTAAGTGTTTCAAAAGAGATATATAAAAGTTAGTAACAGACATTATTTTCTCTACATACTCCAATCAAGCTTTGGTCCTTTCTCATCGAATTAAAGAAAAAGAGTAAAAGAAGTTTTTGGATAATTCTTTGTGGAGTATCAAAGAGATCGAGATACTCTTAAAGCAGTAAATAAACATGTACTACATAGTTGCAATAACGTAGAAAGGTATCTTTCATTTCTCACGAAAGTGAGAAAAAGAACAAATCAGGGAGTTTGCTGATTTTATGGTCGATGCACCATCATAGAGTTTTACTTGGTGAACTCGCCCACATACAAGGCTCGTGTGTGACGCGTGCTTTCCATATTGCGAAGATCTGGTGCTAGATTCCTTTAAAGGACAATTTTTTGGTTTGTACCACGCTTGTGGCAAATTAACGAGTGACACCTTCCTTAACGGTCTTTCTTACTAATAATATATAATTACTTGTTTGTTTATAAATCGTTAGTGTTATCCAAAATGTGGAAAGGGAATGAGCACCAGAATGGTTTATTGCGTGGGCATCGCCAACAACGAGGAAAAGTACCCGGATGAACTTTGTGACATTTCGTCTCGACCAATCAGCAAGAAGGAATGCTTAAGCAAAACCCCGTGCCCCGCCATGTGGCACGCTTCCCAGTGGAGTAGGGTGAGCACCATGAAACACGTTTTAGTGGATAAAGTCTTTCCGTATTGAAACAGACCTTAGATAGACCCTTTTCCAGTGTGATAACTTAAAATAAAAGTCGCTTATTCAATTTACACGAAGACTTCGTATCAACTTCGTATCGGATCAACGCTCGAACAAATACCATATCTTTCTAATCTAACCGAATTTTATTTTACCGCGTGATGTTTCATTCAAGACAGTTTGATTTTAAATTTGTATAGAAAAAGATAATAAAACAGGTATTTAAGCAAAGAATGAGTTTGTCAGAGTTAAAAATGAATTCCATATCCTCAGTCAGTTTAACGTATTTATGTACGGATAATATTTAGAGTATCATTTCCATAACAATCGTATTAACTTCTTTGTGAGAGCAAAACGGCCATAATAAGTGGTTCACGGATCCCATCTGCACACCCTGTACTTTAGACAACTTAGACAGTATAACTAGTATCTTCTTTTTCTGTGACTTTTTCTAGTGTACAGCTACATGTGGTTTGGGGATGCAAATGAGAAATGTTTTGTGTGCCAAACGAGAAGGAGCGAAAACCCTTCGCATCATGCCGAGTGATCAGTGTAAAAGAGAACAAGAGATGTCAAAGATACAAAAGTGTTCTGTCCGACCCTGCCAGGCGGGCTGGTATATCTACCCTTGGGAACCGGTAAGAGGTCAATCTCGATGTTTCAAAATTCAACTTAAAACAATAAACATCAAAAGGGTTTCAGGAAAGCATTACTGCTTAAGCCTCTGCAGAACCTAAAACTGTTTGACAAAAGAGTTTTAGAACTCAAATTCGCTGGAAATAGATCCAAAGTTTTATAAGCTACATAGATTCTTGGCTGTAAACAACCATTCGACGAAAATTACAATTACTTTCGTGGTTATATTTCTACTCTGTCTTTTCGTTTGCGCTACTCGATGTACATGAATGAAATCCATATTTAGTGGATTCTATTGTTATTGGTCGTGTGGCAATCGGAGTGGCAACGAAGACCAACACACTGAAACTGTTTGGTTTTAAGTTGTGCTTAATTAGTTTTAAGATAAGATAAAGGTCAACTTAGTTGTTTAAGGGGCGGTACCCCTGGTAAGGACTCGTTGAAACTGATCAGATCGCATGTTACTCAGCTTTCTTTACCGGGAAGCGATAGACAAGAATCGCTAATTGCCCCGCCGAGGCCGAGTGCACAGACGAAGGGCTGACGCTCAAAATGTCAGCTTTTAAACTCTTTACGGTGGCCAATTTAGGTTATCAACTCAGTTGATAACACTAAAATACCCTCGGTGCTAGTCAGTCCAGTATCAAAATAAATGCGCGAACAAAGAGCTTGAAGTTCTGTAGATAACAGTCTTTGCTCGCACTAAGAGTTTTTATTTTGGCGCACCAGAATTTAAGTTTTTTGAGTTTGCGTTTTAATTCACACAAATAGTGTTCCAAGTCCTGTGGCCAGGGTGTCAGACAAAGAAGTGTTAAGTGCTTCGCGGACTCAAAGGAGGACATCGAAGAAAAATGGTGCAAAGCGGAAGATAAACCTGTGTCGGAAGAGATATGTGTCGAGAAAGAGTGCGAAGGTTTGCTTGTTAATGTATTAAACGAACTTTAAAGTGAGAGCTTCTTACGCAGGAACAGAACGAGCGCAATTCTTTTTTTCAGGGTAACATACTATTTTCTAGAAGTCAATTCGTCTTTCTGCCTCTTTGTGACCTTTGATCTTATGCCGACGTCGCTAAGAGCATAATCTTTTTCGTAGACTATGCACTTAAGCTGAAGGAAACGTAAGACTAAAAACTTTTTTAATAAACTCTTGTGAAAAAGCACAAGGATTCGCTAACAGCGACTTTATGATTCTATTCACAGTTCCTGTTACGGTAACAACAACAGAGATAATTACTACCACCGAGCCAACGACACAAAAAATTACCACAGTAAATACTATGACTAAAGTCATCAACACAGCTGCAGAAACCACGACTGTGCCTCCGTTAACAACACCAGAAACAACGACTGAGCCACCGTTACCAACACGAGAAACAACGACTGTGCCTCCGTTAACAACACCAGAAAGCACGACTGTGCCTCCGTCAACAACACCAGAAACAACGACCGTGCCTCCGTTAACAACACCAGAAACCACGACTGTGTCTCCGCCAACAGCACCAGAAACCACGACTGTGCCTCCATCAACAACACCAGAAACCACGACCGTGCCTCCGACAACTGCTCGAAAGTTGCAGGCAGCGCAGATCGTCCAACCTCCGAAGGATACAAGTAAGTTGACGGGATTATAAAAAAAGGATCAGGTGTAGATTTTTAGGAATTTTCTTCATACAAAGATAAATTGTAGGAGTATTTCTTTTTTCAAAACTTTATCTACTCGTTGCATATTTCCAATACCTGACTAGATAAATGGTTCGTTCAGAAAACATTGAACTTTCGATAAAAGTGCCTTCCTTTTGTTATTTGGAAGGTGCTGGGGGGCAAGTTATATCATGGAGATTTCCAAGCAATTTTCAAGTAGGCGTCGAAAAAAAAAGGGGCAAAATGATGCGGCTCAGATGCACATTTAAAACGAATTGGGACGCGTTCAAAATTTTAATTTTTGTGAGATTTTTCGTTTTTTCTGAAACACCGTTTCGATTACTTTGATTTGGTTACAAGACAGAAATTTGTTCCAGTGAAATCTTCGGGCAAGTGACTCGGTACGTTTTACATTTTCAGTGGCTTACGTTGGCACCGAAGTTTTGTTCCGTTGCCGAGCAACAGGCTATCCAGCTCCCGTCATCAGCTGGCGAAAAGGCGCCGTTCCTGTCAGCAGTCTGGATTCAGAAAGGATACAAATACTTAAAAATGGTGACCTGAGGATCATTGACATTAAACAGAAAGATAATGACGTTTACTCTTGCTTTGCAACTAATTGGGTCGGTCCAATGCACACTGTAGAAGCCCGGTTAGCTGTAATAGTCCCAGTCTCCATTTCTGTATCACCGAAAAATAAGACCGTGAGTCCTGGTGAAGATGTTAAGATCACGTGCAAGTCAGGTGGTGTACCAAGCCCCATAGTGGAGTGGTACAAGGACAATTCTCTCATAAGCAAGCAGGGAAGGGTGAGGGTGTCGAGAACCGATGTTGTTATTTCGCAAGTTCAGCCTTCTGACAGCGGATATTATCAGTGCAGTGGTCGCAATAACTACAGCGGAGCTAGCGACCAAATGTATTTGTATGTGGTAAAGAGAGAAGGTACGTATGGCCTCAGAGATGTTATTTTTTTAATCAATCTTTGTTGCTAACTGGGAAATGCCCACGAAAATTCCCAAGTTCTGCATGTTTGGACGTGGGTTTGGAAAGCTGAGATCGAGGGTATTGAGCAAGATTTAAATTAAAGCGACACAGGGAATCTTGCGGCTTTTTACTTTCTTTTTTCTTTTTGAGATCCATATCAGAATTTTTTTTCAGTCGTGTGATGAGAGCTCGACGAGATTTGACTTTTCCTAGGTAGTTTACTCTGGGTGTCTGTTATCCTAGCGGGCAAATTTGATTGGAACAATGACGACAGCAATTATGATAACGATGACGATAACGACAATGACAGTGTTAATGATAACGCTAACGATTACGACATTGATACCGTTAGCGATAACGATAACGACCACGACAACGATGACCATAAAGATAACGACAGCTGTTGTTATGGTGATCCATTTTTACTGAGACAATTATGCAGCCATGGATGACGAGACTAGGGTATGTGTTTCATCTTGAACACTTGCTAAGATATCACTTTGATATGACTATTTTTTTGGTCTCACAGAACCAACAGAGCCTCCTTACAAATGCGAAGACAATCCAGCGATAGCCCACTGTCAGATTGTCAGGAGAGTAAATTACTGTTGCATTCCCTATTACAAGAAAGCGTGCTGCAAGACTTGTGAAGATCTTTTACCCTCCTGTGATTACTGAATTGGCTAACTCCATGGAAAAACAATTTCAGGAGTGTTCCAGTTGATGACTGTTGTCCTTATAAGGAATATATCTTTATCACATGTACAGCAGCAGAGAGCAGAACACTAGCAAAGTACTCGCGCTTTTTACAAAACCAAAAACATATTTTAAGAAGAGCTATATCGAACTTTTATGGTGTCAATTCTACTGGTGAAAGTAACAGCTTCCGAACTACAACAGTCGTGACGATTTTGCGATGCCATCTTTTCTTCACTGTCAAGAGACAGTGACAGCTGAATTTTTGTATGAATTCGAATCGTACCTTTTGCTAATAGTTGATTCAAGATTGTTTCATAGTCTAGAAGTTCTATAGCCAAAATTTCCATCATAAGCTGTGTCAACAAATGCAATCTTTTCGTATCAGAAGCTACTTACAGACACAGGCAAAAATTCGTAAAGAAATATTTATAAGAGAAAGCTTATACTTAGCCTGATGGAAACAATTGATTTCGTCAAGTCTGGTGTTTCAGTTTCGTTTCGTATTCGGGGAAATCAAATATCATTAAATATACGAAAACTCAAACAGAATTGAACCTATCTATGTGTCTTTTTTTTATCGAGAAGCCATTAATTTAAGCGTTCTTAATGCTCTAATACTCTGTCGCATTTTTCTTGGACACTAAATGAATTCATCTTATGCTTGAATTTTCCGCGAAAACCTGGCATCTACTGAAAACTTGCATGAGATTTTGGAAAATGGTCTCTGAGAAAGGAGAGAAATGGAAAAGAACAGAGATGGAATTAAAGATATATATCTTGTCGAGATTAATATGCACGATAACCAAGACAGAAACTTCTCATTTTAACTGGGAATAGGTGGACTCAAATAAGTCTGTGAAAATAAATTAAAATGCTATGACATAAGCCGTCCATGGTTTGCCAGTTAGATACTTCCATTTTTATACCGAAGAAAGCTGTACTACTACATTTTAACGTATTTTTTATTGAGTATAATAATTTTATTCATGAAATGTTCAAATGCTTAGGATACAAAAATAAAGGAAAATGGTTACCACCCTTGTTATTTCAAGAAAACACTTATGGCGCATAACTCACCCAGGTACAGGACAGACTTTAATGATTGAAATCTGTATGTAAAAGAATAAGGCCCAGATAGGACGGTCATAATGGATGATGGCTTTTACGACTGACGGTTAAGAGCTGTTTATAGAATGTATTCAGTTTATAATGCATATGGTATATAGTAGAGATGGGTGAAGATGAATACCCATAAAAAGCGAGGATAGTTGAGACACCGCTTCGCGAGTCGATTTATGTGTACTTCTTTAAACGGATTGCGGATCATGGATTTTATTATATACTTAAACAGTAAAAGGTGTTGAAGGCGCGCGCTCATTGGCTGCTTAAACTCCGAATATTCTTTGATGAAATATAGAGCAGTACGTTTGTTAACTCTTGTCCGCTGGATAGGGATTTATGCTTGGATTTAGTGTTCGATAGTGTTATCAGTCCTTTATACAACTGAAATAGCGCTTTTGTGTCTACAATTCCCCCGGCTCTCTTCATGCTGTCATGAAATGAAGTCCTTGGTACAGATATAAAAAAATGTGATGAACTTAGAATTACAGCTTAGCTGTCACCGATCGTTTATTATAAAATAATTCAAATAGTACGCGCGCTCTAATTGGCCATAAAACCATTTTACATGAGCGTATGTAAACACGGTTTTCGTTCCTCTTTCATTAGTTATTTTATAAAAGAAATGTAAAATGGTTTCTGTGTTTACATAACCTGATGTAAACACGCGGGAGGTTGGAAGAACACGAGATAAGCGTAGGAAACCACGACGCGAAGCAAAGTGGTTTCCAGCTTATCGAGTGTTCTCCCAACCTCCCAAGTCGATAAGCTGGAAACCACTTCGCTTCGCGTCGTGGTTTCCTACGCTTATCTCGTGTTCTTCCAACCTCCCGCGTGTTTACATCAGGCTATGAAAACACGGAAACCATTTTACATTTCTTCAATATCTGCGAGGGGAAATTATTTGAGTGTTAGAAATATTTAGGAAAGTGTTTTTACCACAAGAATCTCATCGATATTATGAGCACTGTATTTTGAAATTAATTTTCATTTTGCGCTGAAAATAAAGACAAATATCTACTCGGCTATTGATGAGATGTCTATCGACGTGGTGTCTGACGTCGTAAAAGGCAAAGTCCTACTTGTGATACCAATTCTGTGTACGTGGCACGACAGCCATCAACCCACATGTTCCACATTCTTAAGATATTACCTGGTCATCACAAAAAAGTGGTAATAACTTTGCTCTATCATTTTGTCACGTCAATTTTTCCACGTGCGAAACTTGATCACTCTAAAACAGGTGAAACAATTTTCAATTCGTCATTTTTTTTTAAATAAAATCTACACGAAGGAGTTGTTTTTATTCTTTACTTTTACGAAAGTTCATCTCTGAACATAGAGCGAAATAACTTTTGCTGAACTCATGCATATATCAGTGATTCGAAATCACCATGAGAGCAAGTTTTACACAACAGTGACACTATGTAACGCAATACGTTACTTAAGATAACGTGTGTTTTGGGTGGCGAATTTTTATTTTACAAAATATCAATACCAAAGAACAATCACTTATATTACTAGCTAAGTTCGTCTAGGGAAAGAATGTGTAAATATATTTTTTTTATGAAAAATGCAAATACGGTAAAAAGTCTGACAAACCTTTTTTCCCTTTCATGACGTCATAAAAGTGACGTTGAAACCAAAAATATCACTGCTGGAAAATAAAAGGTTTAAGTAGGATCGAACAAGGAAACTGAGAAATATTTGCACTGGAGCTTTCAAGCGCAAAGCGTTATATTTTTTTACGAAGGAAATTTTCTATTTGTCAGCGAACAGTTCGAGTATGGCTGGAAGATTTGGCCTTGTGCAAAAAGAGAATGGTTCGAGAGTTCCTTTGGAGAGCATCAAGATTAAAGTCGACGTGCAGGGTTTTACAGCACACGTGTTGGCAACGATGAAATACTCGAACAAGGAGAGCAATCCCATTGAGGCAATTTTTATTTTTCCTCTGGATGAACAGGCAGCTGTGTGTGGATTCCAAGCTACAATCGATGGTCGAACCATCGTGGCAGAGGTTCAAGAGAAGCAAGAAGCTCAAGATACCTATGACGATGCCATTAGCAGCGGTCACAGCGCGTTTCTGCTGGAAGAGAGCGACGAAAGCTCGGATATTTTTCAGATTAGCGTTGGAAACTTACCGCCGGCGAAGGAGGCTGTCGTCGAGCTGCGGTTCGTGACAGAGCTTGCCGTCGAAGCCAAAGGCCGAGTCGTGTTTGTACTGCCAACAGTGTTAAATCCCAGGTACACTCCTCAAGACAGTGCCCCTAGTCTTAGCGCACAAGTTCCACGAGTAGCCGCCGTTTCATCGCCATACGCGTTCGAGTTTGAGATGAAAGTGAAAGCTATTTCCTCCATCAGTGAGATTTCTTCTACGTCTAACACTTTAAAGGTCGAGATAAACGAGAGCGATGCAACGCAAGCCAATATAACGCTCGCGGAAGCGCACAAGTTTGACAAAGACGTGGAGATACACATTTTGACGAGAGAACCTTTCAAACCGCAAGCAATCGTAGAGAGAGGAGTGAAAACAGAAGGAACGGAAGACGAGGAAGGATTCATGGCAAGTCCTGTCGTCATGCTGAATTTTTTCCCAGAATTCAAAACCTCAGAGTCGTCGGAAAAGGGCGAATTTGTGTTTGTGGTTGATCGCAGTGGAAGCATGAGTGGAAGCAAGAATGACAGCGCTCGCGAAACACTCCTGCTATTCCTTAAGAGTCTGCCGGACGGTTGTTATTTCAATGTTGTTGGTTTTGGAAGCAGCTACAAGACACTGTTCGATAAAAGTGTACTGTACAATGACGAGAATTTAAAGAAAGCCACCGATCTTGCTGGGAGCATGAAAGCCGATCTCGGAGGAACCGAAATCCTTTCCCCTTTGCAGTGGGTGTTTTCTCAGCCCCTGGTTAAAGGTCACCCAAGACAGCTGTTTCTCCTGACCGATGGTGAAGTTGGAAATACTCAGCAAGTTATAAGTTTGGTCCAAAAGCACTCCAACAGCGCCAGGTATGCATTTTTGTTCTTTTCTATTTGAAATGTTCTTGTGTTTGCTTCTTTGGAAATGTGTTATCTCCATATTTCACAATATTAATTTGTAGTGATTCTATGTAGAATTTTGATTGTCTCTAATTCTTCAGTGCATTAACATAAGCAGCAGAGTGGGGGGGGAGGGGGGGGAGGTGGGATGGGATACAGGGAGACTACAGCCCCCTCAAGTGCAGAAAAGAGCAGTTCTGCCCCCCCCTCTCCCACACACATTTAAGTGCCAATGATATTACCAGAGCAGCATAACATTAGTTTGACAAACATTCAGTCTTGTTGTCTTTTCAAATCATTTCATCAGGATCATGCTTGGCAAAATTATATGTGGTTGGACTTTTTTATTTGAATGAAAAGCTCTGGCTTGTGTGCAAGAAGCAAAAACAATCAGGGGAGGAAAAATAATAGGCAGAGTATACATTTGGTTTAGTACACAGGATGCACCCTGCTCCCCTCCCCTCCCCCCCCCTCCCCCCCACATACCTCAGCGCACTTTGCAATGTGTTTTAATCTTTAATTGCAACTTTTAGGCCAACAGTATAATCTGTACCTTACCTGGAAAACATAGGAATTAGTACATGTAGGTCTGTTAGGGATTTTATGTAGTATTCAGACATTTAAGATCTTTTTTGTTTTCCCATCCTGAGTCCTAACCCTTTAACTCCCAAGATCTCATTATTGATTCTCCTTAGTGTCTCCCACATAATTCATATGATGTTAGTTTGGAGAATTTGAAATTGGATCAACAAATAATCCACTAATTGATGTTTTTCTTTATTCTCATTATTTGTCTGCTTGATATTGTACTGATAGTGTAAGGAGAAATTCTTTCTAGGTCACTAGTGGGACTTAAAGGGTTAATTACATCATCCTGCATGAATTCTTGGTATTTGGTGTAAAGACTTTTGTTATTACAGGTGTATTGATATCTCATAGTGAAAAAAAAAAATGGTTTTATCAGTACCTCTCTATATCAATGATTTTTCCCAGCTAGAGGGTAGTATACTCTCTGTTACACTCCTGTAGAATGACCTTCTGGTTCCTGTCAGAGGGCATAGTCTCTCACTTTTTTGGCAATCAGTTGTAAAGAAATAAACTGTGGGAGTGTTGAAAATTGTAATGAAAATTTGCGGGGAATACTGGAAAATAAACACATTTTGGACTTGTAATATAAGGCCTACCCTTTTCCCAACAAATTTTCCTCTTGACTTGATTCTGAAGATGAGTATTTTCTCATGATTCAATTGTGTTCAATTATTGTAGGTGTTTTACATTTGGAATTGGGGCTGGTGCATCAACTGCACTCGTCAAAGGAGTTGCCAGAGTGGGAAAGGGGACTGCAGAGTTTGTCACAGCCAAGGAAGACCGGTTGCAGGCCAAGGTATGAAATTATTTTATTTGAAATCTGTTTTGTTATTGTCAAACCTCCATGATCAGTAGATAATTTTAAAGACAACTTGAGTGAGAACCAGAACCATTAAACTGTCTTTTGAACCTTGCACCTCCTGGGTTAGAGAATTTGATATTTTATTTACAGACACTTATAATCACCAACATGATTCAGTTCATTATGCTCATCATTTGTGTAAATTAACAAAGCATTAGATACTGAAGATAGAAGACACATGCTGACTACTTCTGTGCTGAGCAAAGGGAAGGAGAAGTGTCTTTACGTGGGAGGCTATACAGCTGTAGTTAAAAGTTTGTATCTTTTTGGCACATCAGTAGACTTCTATGTAAGCTTACTGAAGGCTTACAGTGTATGTTGCCACTGTTTTTTCCTTGAAATGATTGTTGCAGTAGTTGTCCTTCTGAAGCTATGTACTTTAAAGGTTACTTACACATGACAATCTCGTGAAAATATTTGACACATACTCTGTTTGGTCTCTTTGACAAGGACTTTCAATAGCCATTCTCCATTAAAACCTTGGAGGAGTTTTGTGTCATCACTTTCTAGTTTCTTTTTGCTGTTGTTGCTGTTCTCTGCACTGTAGAATGCCTTATTTTGTGACAGTACTCTGTTGTTACTGTTCTCTGCTCTCTAGAATGCCTTATTGGGTGACAGTACTCTGTTGTTACTGTTCTCTGCACTCTAGAATGCCCTATTGCATGACAGGACTCTGTTGTTGCTGTTCTCTGCACTCTAGAATGCCTTATGGCATGACAGGATTATTTGAGTACAAGTGACACTGCATGATCTACTTGTCTTAATGCCAAGTTTTACATCTTTCAAAACAACATATTTTTAAATATCCCCAGTTGTGAATTATATCAAATGAAAACTTTTATATTTTGTAACATTAATACTAAAAATGTGGTATAAGTTTTACATTTTGTTGCAAAGTTTAAGGGTGCATTAAATTAATATTTATATGTTTGTTGTTAAGTGTTTTACAGGATTGGTTAAAATAGAAAAGGGCATGACATGCATTACTTGGTAGTCTTGTGTAATGTTTTATTTAAGCCTTCTCACCCTAACATCAGTATGAATTCTCTCCATACTGTTCTCTATATATTTCGTAAGGTACTAGCAAGAAGACTTTGTTTGAGAATCAAGAGGCAGTTTCTGCCAAAAATTTAGATATGAATTTTCCTTTTTCTGCTGTACATTTACTTGTTTTTAAGAATTGTAATCTAAATATTCACTGACTCACCTCAAGACTGGCCAAAGTTTGTTATCTTGCAAAGAATGGTGTTGGATACACAGTAATTATGAAAATGACTTACTAGTCCAAGGAAGATCACCACAACTGACATTGCTGGTGTAGATTTGAATTCAGACATGCAGTAGTTTAATAGTTACCAAATCACACAGCTAGGAACTTACTCAAAGACCTTCTTAAAGCTGTTGAATTTATCATGATTATGCACTTAACCTCCTAAAATGAAGTGACACAGTAATGCAAAGGTATGAACTACATTTTAAATGAACAACTGTACAGATTTGATAAAGTTATTACTCCACTCAACTCTAATCATATTATATATTCACAATTTATTGTGATATCTTATGTTACTGGAATATATTCACTGCTCTTGTCTGAAAGTAATATGGTAATTAGTATACTGTATGTAAATGTGTTTCTTGGTAATTGTAAATCCCAAATTTTGTCATTTTATTACTATTTAATTTTTTAATTTTACAAGCTTGAAAAAGAAGAAATGTTGTGCTATATGTGTCATCAAGAAAGCTCTGTTATGGGCTTCCATGCACTGTTAGTAACAGGATGCCAAAATACAGTAAAACCAAATTTTTGTAATTTAATTTCGTTCAGCAAAGAATGACTCTAGTATATTTACCTTAAATATTAAAATTATCGGTACACACGGTGTATGTGAAACTGTTTTTGACAGGAGTTCAAACGAAATAAAGTAGACGACGTGCATAAAAATGAATATTTAGGTTGCATTCTCTTTGCAATTCAACGCACCAGGAGAGCTCCTGGGTGAAATTTGAGAAAGATTTCCCTGTCTCGATGAATCACTCAAACTTGACCAAGGGTTTCAAGAAGAAAAAACTGGCGTTTCTCTCATTTCTCTTGTTGATCATTGTAATAAATTTAACGGAAATTTTTAATTTATTGTTTTGTAATCTTTTTTTCCTTGTTATAAACCATCTTCTAGTTTCAACAGTGTAGCTTCAAGACTGCACTTTTTCTTTAGAATTAAAATCTGCACCCACGATTATTCGACTAGATTTGAAAACTGTAAGTAAACCTCTAGCATCATTGTTTTGCGAACGACGTTCATTTCCTGCCGTCCTAGAAGTCGGTGGCATTTTTTTATCAATTTCTCTCCAAGGCCTCGTTGTCTAAGTTTCTGTATTGAAATTCTTCCGGATTGGTGTGAATAGGGCTTTTGATGTTCCTGTTTTTGCCGTTGATGTTGAATCGTGGAAAGCTACTGCATCTTCACAAACCAAAATGAAGTCGATTCCTACTAACAAACACAAGAAACACTGTCTAACGTAAACATTACTATTGCACACGATAGTAAAAGTGCTGGGAAATAATAAGTGGCTTTAGATTAAAGTAGTTTTCAACATTAAATTAACAGGTAATCAAGACATTAAAGCGAGCCCGGCAACCTGTCATCACAAATGTGAGCATGACCTGGAAACTAGACAAAGGCTGGACTGTGCAGCAGATCCCCTCGTCTCTTCCTCCGCTTTTCAGTGGAGACAGGCTTGTGGTTTATGGCGTTTTGAAGGCGTCTGGAAACAAAAAAAATGGCAGCGGAGTGAATGAAGTGAGACTTACAGGTAACGCAGAAAATGACGATGAAGTAGATCATATCATTCAGTTTGCATCCCCTGCCACTGAAGACAGCTGGGATACAGAAGCAAGAACCGAAGAGGGAATCCTTCTTCATCAACTAGCAGCCAAGAATTCCATCCAAGAAAAACAAGATGATGTCGGTGAATCAGGCGACAGTGGGCCAAGGTCTGAGAAAGCTAAGAGTTATGTTATCAGCATCAGCAAGTCGGCCAATGTTGTATCAAAGTTGACGTCGTTTGTGGCTGTTGACAAAGACAGCCGTGAGCCTGTATCTGGACCGCTTAAAAAACAAGTGGTCAACCTTGAATCAATGCAACTTGGTATGAAACTCGCCCTAAGCGGGCCACAAAACTTTTGTTTAGCGGCTAATGTTACGGGAGGCGGAAAGGCTTTTGGAAGACCTCCCCCTCCTCCTTCTGGAGCGGTGTCTGCTCAGTCAAAAGGATTCTTCTCTTCGCTGTTTGGGGGTTCACTGAAGAAAGGAAAAGGAGAAAAAGCAGCACATTCCCATGCAGCTCTAAAATCAGTATGTCTAGCGGCACCTGAAGCTAAGGTGGAAGGTGAGAGTGGAAGCTACATGGCCTTTTATCCTCCAACAGATATGCAGATAGGTTCCTATAGTGCTCTTCCAGTTTCCGCTCACAGCCAGAAAAAGAAAGGTTCTCAATCTGCCTTGTCAGTTATTTCATTACAGAAAGCGTCAGGGTCTTGGGACCTTACAGATCAGCTGGTGTCCTTGTGCGATGCGAGTAGAAGTGATTTGATCAAAGGATGCCTAAAGGAGATTGCAGCTGACACAGCCGAAGGAGCGCGGTTGTGGGCCACCGCCCTGGCTCTGGTGCTGCTGATGGGAAAATACTCGGATCAGAAAGATGAATGGGAAATGATCGCTGAAAAAGGCAGAAAATGGCTCAAAAAGAACCTCCCGGGGAGTTTAACTCTGGATCAAGTGCTAGAGAGTGCAGCAACCGCAGTGGGAGTTTGGGTCAATACTGGACTGTGACCAGATAAATATTTAACACTATTTAAAATCTTTTTTTCACAATTACCTCATGGACATAAATTTGATGTAAAACGCAGAACCTTAATCACTTCATTACTTCAGCAGCTAAACGTAGGCTGCCCGTTAGTCCAGGTTTGTCGTGGTGCTGACTCAAATCCCATCAGATTGGGATAAAAAAAAAGATAAACTATGTTTGATCTGGCCGGACAGTGACGGAATTTTTCTTGCTAGTAGGCCGATCCGGCTGATCAATTTTGGATTAGTGGCAAGATTCCCAATTCAATTTTTATTTTAGTATAAAGACTTACGTATAGCAATGTTTAGTGCTAACTCGATGATTGAGATGACTTTTTTACCAACTTGTTTGAGAATTACCTAAAGAAACAAAGAGAAAAATCGGTCCATGCTTGTTTCCTGCTCGTTTCGTCGTTTATCAATAAAGGGAAAAATTACTGAGCGCTGATTGGTTGAGAGAGAGGGCATTTTTTTCTTAATCGAGGGCATTTTTAGTAATCAAGAGAGGGCATGATTACCTGTTAATGATTGGCTAATCCGTTGCATAGCAACGGTTCGTTATCTTGAAATTTGTTATCAAGTTTTTGTTGCAACAATGGCTTGTCGTTTTATTGAAGCGGACGACGAATTAATTGAACTTTTGAAATGCGAAAGTGAAAACAAAAACACAAAACGAAGCACAGGCTATTGGAAAGGAATTTTTGAAAAGTGGGCGAAAGATAAAAATAGACTGCGCACGTGATTTTCCTTCGTATAAATTTTGCCCTTTATTGATAAACAAGTAATCCCATGAGATCTCGTACTATTAAGGATTAATTGCACTTGAGTTTTCAAAATTTTCCAAATTGCCCTCGTCGCTTCGCGACTCGGGCAATTTTGGAAAATTTTGAAAACTCTCGTGCAGTTAATCCTTAATAGTACTTGGCCTCATGTGATTACCTATACTAAGCAGTGCTTATTTTTAAATAGCTTAAGGCTATTTCATGGCCTGTGCGAGGGAGCCAGTTTGTGGTAACTTGCACAGAAGCGACATAACGAAAGGGACTAAGATTACCAAGGGGCCAAGAAACCCACTGGTTTTCTCTCAGTCGTTCATTTTTTCGTCTCGCACCTTTGACAATGAATAATTAAGCAAGCGTTATAATGTAATGAGAATACTTTGTCGAATTTTTGGGAATTGTAGGAATTTTTGCTCTCATGTGTTTAAGAGTTCTGCATACATACGGCAGTTGGAGTGTAATGCTTAGGCTAACGAATTTAGGAAGGTTTTCACAATTTGACTTAAATTAATTGAGTAGCACTGTTATACACGTTGTAAATGCAACGTCCCTCTAAATAAATAGAAAGTTAACCGAATAATGACGACAGCGATTACAATAACGGTGAAGATAACGACAATGATACTGTTAATGATAACGCTAACGATAACGACATCAATACCGATAGCGATAACGATAACGACATCAATACCGTTAGCGGTAACGATAATGATGACGACATCAATACCGATAGCGATAACGAGATCAATACCGTTAGCGATAATGATGACATCAATACCGATAGCGATAACGGTAGCGACAGCAATAACGATAACGAAATCAATACCGATAGCGATAACGGTAGCGACAGCAATAACGATAACGAAATCAATACCGATAGCGATAACGGTAGCGACAGCAATAACGATAACGAAATCAATACCGATAGCGACAACGATAACGACATCAATACCGATAGCGATGACGATAACGACATCTATAGTTGAGTCAAGATTGTTCCATAGCTTAGTAGTTTTATTGCTAAAATTTCATTATTAACTGTGTCAACAAATGTAATGTTTACTTGCAGACACAGGCAAAAATGTTTAAAGAAACATTTATGAGAGAAGGCTTATACTCTGCCTGATGGAAACGATAGATTTCGCTAAGTTTGGTGTTTCATTTTCGTTTCTTATTCGCTGAAATAAAATGTTATTAAATATTCGAAAACACAAACAGCATTGAACGTATACATATAGTATTTTCTTTTATCGAGAAGCTATTAATTTAAGCGTTCTAATGCTTTATATCTCTGTCACATTTTTCTTGGACACCAAATGAATTCGTCTTTTGCTTGACTTTTACGTGAAAATCAGGCTTCTCCTGACAACTTGCATAGGAGTTTTGAAAGTGGTCTCTGAGAAAGGAGAGAAATGTAAGAGATCAGCGATGAAATGTACAGGTAAGTGTATATATCTTGTCAAGATTACCATGCGCGGTAACCAAGACAGAAACTTTTCATTTTAACCGGGAATAGGTAGACTCGAGGTAGATAAGTATGTACGTTGAAATGCTATGACATGAGCCATTACCGGTGTGCGAGTTAGATACTTTCATTTTTATGTAGAAAAAACTGTATGACTACATTTTAACGTATTATTTTTATTGAAAATAAGGATTTTAATCATAGAATTTTCAAATACTTAGGATACAAAATTAAAGAAACAAGTTTACCACCCTCGTTATTTCAAGAAAACACTTATGGCGCTAAATTCACCCAGGTACAGGACAGACTTAAATTATTGAAACCTACAAAGAAAAGAAGGCACAGATAAAACAGTCATAATGGAATGATGGCTTTTACGACTGACGATTAAGATTTTCGGCCATTTTACGGCTCATGGTTAATTTCTTTCCGTCACAGTTAACTTTTTTGTGACCAACGGTTAATATTTGTCAATTTTCACCCCACATGGCTGAAATTTCGACGTTTTAAGGCTAACGGTTAACCCCATCAAAACCCTCATATTTAGTAAATAAACGGAGCTCAACAAAAAAAACTCCATGCCGCTTCAGTAACGACACTGTTGGCGTTAAATTTACAGTTTCAGCTGAGAAAAACCTATTATTTAGGAATGGTCTCAGTTGCATAAACGACATGCTTAATATGCAATCCAAATGCATACAGTACTCATGTTTGATCTTCATGGAATGGCGGTTGCAAAAAATGTCTTCTACTAGTGTAATAAGAGCTATTTATAGAATGTATTCAATTTATTATAATAAGTAGTGGAGATAGGTGAAGATGAATACCCATAAAAAGCGAGGATAGTTGAGACACCGCTTCGCGAATCGATTTCTGTGAACTTCTTTAAACGGTTGTGGATAATGAATTTTCGTAAATACTAAAACAGTTACAGGTGTTGAAGACGCGCGCTCATTTGCTACTCAAACTCCGAAAAATCCTTTGTTGAAATATAGAGAAGTAGGTTAATGTTCACTCTTATCCGCTGGATAGCGATTTATGCTTGGATATAGTGTTCGATAGTGTTATCAGCCCTTTACACAACTGGAGTAGCGCTTTTGTGTCTACACTTCTCTCGGCTTTCTTCATACTTTCATGAAATATAGTCCTTGGTACAGATATGAGAAAATGTGATGAACTTAGAATGACAGCTTAGCTGGCACCGATCGTTTCATATCTGCGAGGGGAAATTATTTGAGCGTTAGAAATATTGAGCGAAGTGTTTTTACCACGAGAATCTCATCGATATTTTGAGCACTGTATTTTGAAATTAATTTCCATTAATTTCCCATCTGGGGCTCGGATTTTTTCTATTAAAAAAATAATTTCCATTTTGCGCCGAAAATAAAGACAAATATTTACTCGGTTATTGATCTCATGTCTATCGACGTGATGTCTGATGTCGTCCTATTGAAGGCAAAGTCTTACTTATGATATCAATTATGTGTACGTGGTGCGACAGCTACCAACCCACACGTTACACATTCTTAAGATATTACCAAGTCATCATAAAAAGTGGTAATAACACGGTGGTTCGTTGCTGCGGTAATTCCATTAGTATTCCACGTAAGTACTAAAACAAGGAACGACCTAAAACCACCTAAAACCACCTACAACCATCTTCAACCACCTCAAAAATTTCAACAACCACCTACAACCACCTCAAAAACATCAACAACCACTCGCAAACTATCTAAAACCATCTAAAACAAGGCATAAATGTCTAAAATAAGGCGAAACGACAACATGGCACGTACACGAAATACGAGAATCGAACGAAACCTCTACCTCCCCCTGAAATCTTACTCTCCCTGGTCCCATGTATAATCAACCATCTCACGAAATGAAATGCGATAGCATGCTAATTATTTTATATTCCCTCAGCAAGACTTAAAGAACTTTACAAAATGAAGTAACATGTTACAAAAAATAATACATTGGGAATCATACATAGGCGCGCGTATATATGGAAGTTTTTGTAATCATGATTCAAAGCATTTTCCATCTTAAGAGTCAGCGCCAACGCACTCTACGATTGTTATTCGAGGATAGTCAATTCATTTTTTCATTTGCATTCATTAATGAGGTCGGATTTTCTTCCCAGAAAAGGGCTATTGTGTTTATACGATAAACAAAATAATACATGGTTGCTTGTAGATATGGAATTTCTCTTCTCGTGTTCAACTCGACATCTCACTCGTTCACTGCGCTCACTCGTGAGCTATCGAGTTAAACACTCGAAGATTAATTCCATATCTACGCGCGCCTATGTATTATTCCCTATTTATTATTTTTTGTAACTTGTTAGTTAATTTTGTAAAGTTCTTTATATCTTGTATACAAGCAGTGGAGAAAGTATTTTCGCCGGCGAGATTCGAAGGCCAGGATGTTCTTAGAAAATAACATTTCAGTTAACAACCGAAATCACAGGGAGCTTTCCATCTGGTGTGTAAAATATATTATTTTAAATTTTATTACAACTTCAATGATAAATAATCTTAGGTGACATTGCAGTTAAAATTTACCTGGTTAAAAAGTAAACTTATGTAAACTTTATAAATGGTAATAAAATATGATTATGGAGCTTTCTGGTGATACATTGACAGTGAAAAGTCTTATTCTATATAGTCTCACTTGCTAATGTACCCTCAAGGCGTCTAATAAGAACATATTTGTTTCCACTAGTGCTTAATTGCCTACTTTGCAACTCCATTTTTAGGTCACTTTCATATTTCTAGGGTTTAGATTACGGCTATTTGTAACTGGACCAACAGGCTTTTTGCTGCATAAGTGAACACTTTTATGAGCCTGGTATGTTACAGTATCAGGAAATCTCTCATTACATACTGAGCATAGGACTGGTTTTAATGATGAAGGTACTTCAGGTATTAGTTGCTGTCCCTCTGCACACTGGACAGTCACCCTGGCATCTACACATACCTCATATATATAATCATTTATTTCCTTTTCTCTTCCACAATTGCAAAAGCTGCTTGAATTTAGCTGAGAAGGAAGCCGAGACTTAAAGTGAGAAGTATAAGAACTTGGCATTGGTTGATGTTCTGGCAAATAAAATGCTCTTACATAATTAGCTCTCATGACTTGCCACCATTTCCCTTTTTCAGTTGTTGTATTGGATCTGTTTGTCAAATCCAAGTCATTTTTAACCCCTGAATGTTTAGCCTCCTTTGTCTGTAATGATATTATACCATAACCCACTTTGTAAATTTCAGTTTAGTTGCATGATATGGTATGGCATACCCTATTGTCCACACAGTTACATTAACATTCGATGAAAAAATAATGCATATAAATTAAAATAAAGTGTACAAAATTCTGTGAGCTCACCAAGGTAGGAAGGGCTAACTTCAATTTTGTTAAAAAGAGCCCCAGCATTCCTAAGGAATTGTGCAATTTTTCCTAAGGCTAATCTTTCTAGTTTCTGGGCTGGGGATTCATCTAAGACTTTAAGGGCATCAATGAGCCTAAAAGAAAAGTTTGCCAAAGCAATGGCCTGGTCTCCTATCAACCGTACTGGAAGCTTCTTGTGCCTCTGAGCCTCATCATTATAGTGATCCTTAATCACAGAAGCTAAATACCCCAACCCACAACCAAGTTCACCAAAATCTTCCTTATGGTTACTTGACAGTGCATTGTCCAGGTCACATACAAACTTTTGGTTAGAGGCATTAACAAAATCAACCGTAGTAGATCGTTCTCCAGCACCATCATTATGTGGAACATAAACTTGTGATTTTCTATTCCCATTACCATTTCCTTGATCAGCTCTCCTTTCTACAGCTGAGGCACTTAATATATCAATAAATTTGGTAAAAACACCTCTTTGTGCTGCTACCCTGTATATGATATTTAACACATGTTGCCATGCATTAATTTCACAGTGGATAGGCTCTGGGTGCTGCCGCTCTGCAAAAATTCCAATTCGGGGGGTGCCTAACTGGCGAATTCCATTCTCTGCCATGAACTGTAGTTTTCTAGAATGGCGATTTTTTTCACTCAGGGAAGATGGCAGGGAAATCATAAACTCATTTACCCTCTTAACATGGGAATTTCTGACCTCCAGAGTATAAGGTTTGAATAAATCTTCTTCCCCCATCCCAATAGTGGCACCCATAGTACACATATTTCCTTTGCTTACGTTAGCATAAGGAGATGGGTAAGTGGCAGCTTGATTTAACTCATTGTTAGCCCAGCTTTGCCAGCTCATATCAGCACTGGGCTGAAACTCTACAGTACACTGCTTGTTAGAAACAACAAATACATTACCCTCTAACATTTCCATTTCATCAGTGTGTTGCTTCCAGATACTTTGCAACACCTCATCTTTCTCCCCTTGAATGACACAATGTAAAATGTACTGGAAATCCCTGCTTCTCACACTGTCCCCAAAATTCCATGATTTTAGGCTGCCAATTGACATGGTTAGCTGACTTGACTCAGGGGTCCCATCATCAGAAAATTGCATGATGAAATGATTTATGTTGTCATTAAACAAATTAGCTTACGGAATAAATAGGGAAGTCTAAGGTGCAGATCAATTATCATAAACACCAACCCAGTTATTGTTCTGGAAACACCCGGTGCATTGGGAATTTGATTAACATGACCAATGTCAAGACTTCTCACAAAATTCTCCTCCCATTTGTCAGAAATAGCTATATTTGGCACCCTTAAGTCCAAACCTAAACATTTTATGTTACGGGGTACCCATAGATCAGAGTTTGGATCAAAAACTGAAGACTGAGTTTTGCAGACAAGGGCATACTTTCTGCCAGACAGAAAGTTCTGGTACTTCATAAAAACAGCTTGTTTCAAAGCCTCATCTGAATTTTGATACCCTTTCATTGTCTTGTCAAACAGACCCTGGAGATATTTCCCTCGTTTAAGTCCAGAAATCAGTTTGTCCATGGTTTGATTGTCAGCAGTAGATGAAATATAACCCCAAGCCCCATATATTGACCCTTCTTTTCCCCCATGAATAAATTCTAATACATTTTTTGTCTCCTGTCTTCGTCTGTACTTAGTGCTGGAATTGACATTTGTAATCATATCATAAGTTGTACTGGCATTTTTTTCTCCTAGCTACTGAAAAGCCTTTTTGTTCAAGCAGAGATTTAAATTTGTGATATTGCTCATTTAATTGTGTTACTTTTTCCTCTTGTTGCTTTACTTGATCTTCCTTTTCTTCCACACTCTTTTGAAGGCTTTTTAGCTCTTCTTCTACTGCACCTTTCTGAGCAACAGAAGTTTGTATTTGTCCCTCTTAAAAAAAAAACCAAAAAAAAACAAACAGAGGAATTAGATCTCAACATTTTTTGCAATCACATGTAAGTAAAATACTAAAGGAACAGAATGTTGTACATACATAACTTAATTTTCCGTTCGAACTTCAGAGTAGCATGGTGGTAAAAATGAAATCTTTTGCACGTTTCGAAAACACTCAAAGTTATAATATTACCATATTCATCCAGCCGAGCCTTTTTGGCTTCAATGTCCTGTGATAGCCTTTTGTTTTGTTCTTGTAACTCTCCTTTTCTTTTCAAAGCTACATGTGAAGATGAACTCTTCCAGAATGCGTGAAAAGTTCTACTAGAATCACAGCGTCCTTGGTGAGAATCAGGCTTACTGTATTTTCTGCGTTTTCGACTGCAAAGTGAGCAAGAAATTTAAGTTATTCAACATAACCACACAAACGCAAATTCGACGTTCAGAATTGCTTTGCTTACCTATCGTCCCGTTTATCCCCTGAAAAATTGCTGGCCATACGAAGATTCTTCCTCGAATGGTCTTTTCACTGCCGTAATTATACACAACGATCGGCGATCTGTAGAGAATCCAATATGGCTGCCAGAAAGAAGCATCGAGCGCTCGATAAAATCGGGGTTTAAAATGTACAAATTTACGGTGCTAAACTTCAGAATACCCCGCAACTTTGGTCCGCCTCACTTACATGTGTCGGGAGGCTTTGAAGATCGAGGCGTAACATAATACACGCTATTCTTATTCAATGACATGTAAATGAGTTGCGGGGTATTCTGAAGTTGCTCCAGGTAGGATACAACGAGAATAGAAAATTACCCAGGATGGATTTCCCCCTCACAACGCGCCAAATTCACATTCTTAAACGATTTCACCTTGAAAACACAATCCTAAGGGGGGGTCCCGAAATCAAAAACATACTTTAGTATGGGAAGAATATACCTACCCCTGAAAGTAACGATTTTGACCTTTTTAGCTAGCGTTTAAACCAGGAATTTGTCTCAGAAAGGGACTGAGTAAAACTCGCTTTTCGTTACCAAACGGAAGCGTATGCAAGCTTTATTATTAGAAAGCCATAACTGGAATGTTGGGCAACTGTGTAAGATGCAAATGTATTCATATTGTTTATTGTATTGCCGAGCAGCGAATTTCAATATCTCCACCGCTACTGAGCCATCGAACGCGAAAACAACAAAGGCCTGTTGGATCACGTGACGACAGGGACGCTGTGGGAGGAAATCGCATAGCAACGAACCACCGTGTAATTTTTGTGTGAAAACTTTGCTCTATCATTTTGTCACACCCAATTTTTACACGTGCGAAACTTGATCACTCCGAAACAGCTGAAACAATTTTCAATTCGTCATTTTTTAAAAATAAAATCTACGCGAAGGACTTGTTTTTATGATACTTTTTCGAAAGTTCATCTCTGAACATGGGGCGAAATAACTTTTGCTGAACTCATGCATTTATCAGTGACTCGAAATCACCAGGTAAGCAAGTGTTACACAACAGTAACACTATGTAACGCAATACGTTATCTAAGTGACGCGGATGTTTTGGGTGGCGAATTTTAATTTTTATCTCAACAAAATATCAATAACAAAGTACAATTACTTATATCATTAGCTAAGTTCGTCTAGGGAAAGAAAGTGCAAAGATTTTTTTATATGAAGAATGCAAATACGGTAAAAAGCCTGACAAACCTAATTTTCACTTACATGACGTCAGGAAAGTGACGTTGAAACCAAAAATGTCACAGCTGGAGAATAAAAAGCTTAAGAAGGATCAAACAAGGAAATTGAGAACTATTTGCACTGGAGCTTTCGATTTGTCAGCGAATAGTTCGAGAATGGCTGGAAGATTTGGCCTTGTGCAAAAAGAGAATGGTTCGAGAGTTCCTTTGGAGAGCATCAAGATTAAAGTCGACTTGCAGGGTTTTACAGCACACGTGTTGGCAACGATGAAATACTCGAACAAGGAGAGCAATCCCATTGAGGCAATTTTTATTTTTCCTCTGGATAAACAGGCAGCTGTGTGTGGATTCCAAGCTACAATCGATGGTCGAACCATCGTGGCAGAGGTACAAGAGAAGCAAGAAGCTCAAGATACCTATGACGATGCCATTAGTAGCGGTCACAGCGCGTTTCTGCTGGAAGAAAGCTCGGACATTTTTCAGATTAGCGTTGGAAACTTACCGCCGGAGAAGGAGGCTGTCGTCGAGCTGCGGTTCGTGACAGAGCTTGCCGTCGAATCCGAAGGTCGAGTCGTGTTCGTGCTGCCAACAGTGTTAAATCCCAGGTACACTCCTCAAGACACTGCCCCCAGTCTGAGCGCACAAGTTCCACGATTAGCCGCCGTTTCATCGCCATACGGGTTCGAGTTTGAGATGAAAGTGAAAGCTATTTCCTCCATCAGCGAGGTTACTTCTTCGTCTAACACTTTGAAGGTCGAGATAAACGAGAGCGATGCAACGCAAGCCAGTATAACGCTCGCAGAAGCGCATACGTTTGACAAAGACGTAGAGGTACACATTTTGACGAGCGAGCCTTTTAAACCGCAAGCAATCGTAGAGAGAGGAGTGAAAACAGAAGGAACGGAAGACGAAGAAGGATTCATGGCAAGTCCTGTCGTCATGCTGAATTTTTTCCCAGAATTCAAAACCTCAGAGTCGTCGGAAAAGGGCGAATTTGTGTTTGTGGTTGATCGCAGTTGGAGCATGTGGGGAAGTAAGAATGACAGCGCTCGGGAAACACTCCTTCTATTCATTAAGAGTCTGCCGGACGGTTGTTATTTTAATGTTGTTGGTTTTGGAAGCAGCTACAAGACACTGTTCGATAAAAGTGTACTGTACAATGACGAGAATTTAAAGAAAGCCACCGATCTTGCTGGGAGCATGGAAGCCGATCTCGGAGGAACCGAAATCCTTTCCCCTTTGCAGTGGGTGTTTTCTCAGCCCCTGGTTAAAGGTCACCCAAGACAGCTGTTTCTCCTGACCGATGGTGAGGTTGGAAATACTCAGCAGGTTATAAGTTTGGTCCAAAAGCACTCCAACAGCGCCAGGTATGCATTTTTGTTCTTTTTTATTTGAAATGTTCTTGTGTTTGCTTCTTTGGAAATGTTTTATCTCCATATTTCACAATATTAATTTGTAGTGATTCTATGTAGAATTTTGACTGTTTCTAATTTTTCAGTGCAATAAAATAAGCAGCAGAGTGGGGGGGGGGGGGGAGGTGGGATGGGATACAGGGAGACTACAGCCCCCTCAAGTGCAAAAAAGAGCAGTTCTGCCCCCCCTCTCCCACACACATTTAAGTGCCAATGATATTACCAGAGCAGCATAACATTAGTTTGACAAACATTCAGTCTCGTTGTCTTTTCAAATCATTTCATCACGATCATGCTTGGCAAAATTATATGTGGTTGGACTTTTTTATTTGAATGAAAAGCTCTGGCTTGTGTGCAAGAAGCAAAAACAATCAGGGGAGGAAAAATAATAGGTGGAGTATACACTTGGTTTAGTACACAGGATGCACCCTGCTCCCCTCCCCTTCCCTCCCCCCCCCCCCCCCCCACATACCTCAGTGCACTTTGCAATGTGTTTTAATCTTTAATTGGGACTTTTAGGCCAACAGTATAATCTGTACCTTACCTGGAAAACATAGGAATTAGTACATGTAGGTCTGTTAGGGATTTTATGTAGTATTAGGCATTTAAGATCTTTTTTCCCATCATGAGTCCTAACCCTTTAACTCCCAAGATCTCATTATTGATTCTCCTTAGTGTCTCCCATATAATTCATATGATGTTAGTTTGGAGAATTTGAAATTGGATCAACAAATAATCCACTAATTGATGTTTTTCTTTATTCTCATTATTTGTCTGCTTGATATTGTACTGATAGTGTAAGGAGGAATTCTTTCTTGGTCACTAGTGGGACTTAAAGGGTTAATTACATCATCCTGCATGAATTCTTGGTATTTGGTGTAAAGACTTTGGTTATTACAGGTGTATTGATATCTCATGGTGAAAAAAAATTGGTTTTATCAGTACCTCTCTATATCAATGATTTTTCCCAGCTAGAGGGTCGTAAGGATAATCTGCTACACTCCTGCAGAATGACCTTCTGGTTCCTGTCAGAGGGCATAGTCTCTCACTTTTTTGGCAATCAGTTGTAAAGAAATAAACTGTGAGAGTGTTGAAAATTTTAATGAAAATTTGTGGGGAATACCGGAAAATAAACACATTTTGGACTTGTAATATAAGGCCTACCCTTTTCCCAACAAATTTTCCTCTTGACTTGGTTCCGAAGAAGAGTATTTTCTCATGATTCAATTGTGTTCAATTATTGTAGGTGTTTTACATTTGGCATTGGGGCTTGTGCATCAACTGCACTCGTCAAAGGAGTTGCCAGAGTGGGGAAGGGGACTGCAGAGTTTGTCACAGCCAGGGAAGACCGGTTGCAGGCCAAGGTATGAAATTATTTTACTTGAAATCTGTTTTGTCATAGTCAAACCTCCATGATCAGTAGATAATTTTAAAGACAACTTGAGTGAGAACCAGAACCATTGAACTGTCTTTTGAACCTTACACCTCCTGGGTTAGAGAATTTAATATTTTATTTACAGACACTTATAATCACCAACATGATTAAGTTCATTATGCTCATCATTTGTGTAAATTAACAAAGCATTAGATACTGAAGATGGAAGACACATGCTGACTACTTCTGTACTGAGCAAAGGGAAGGAGAAGTGTCTTTTCGTGGGAGGCTATACAGCTGTAGTTAAAAGTTTGCATCTTTTTGGCACATCAGTAGACTTCTATGTAAGCTTACTGAAGGCTTACAGTGTATGATGGCACTGTTTTTTTCTTGAAGTGATTGTTGCAGTAGTTGTCTTTCTGAAAGCTATGTACTTTAAAGGTTACTTACACATGACAATCTCGTGAAAATATTTGACATATGTATACTCTGTTTTGGTCTCTTTGACAAGGACTTTCAATAGCCATTCTCCATTAAAACCTTGGAGGAGTTTTGGGTCATCACTTTCTAGTTTCTTTTTGCTGTTGTTGCTGTTCTCTGCACTGTAGAATGCCTTATTTTGTGACAGTACTCTGTTGTTACTGTTCTCTGCTCTCTAGAATGCCTTATTGGGTGACAGTACTCTGTTGTTACTGTTCTCTGCACTCTAGAATGCCCTATTGCATGACAGGACTCTGTTGTTGCTGTTCTCTGCACTCTAGAATGCCTTATGGCATGACAGGATTATTTGAGTACAATTGATACTGCATGACCTACTTGTCTTAATGCCAAGTTTTACATCTTTCAAAACAACATATTTTTAAATATCCCCAGTTGTGAATTATATCAAATGACAACTTTTATATTTTGTAACATTAATACTAAAAAAATGTGGTATAAGTTTTATATTTTGTTGCAAAGTGTAAGGGTGCATTAAATTAATATTTATATGTTTATTGTTAAGTGTTTTACATGATTGGTGAAAATAGAAAAGGGCATGACATGCATTACTTGGTAGTCTCGTGTAATGTTTTATTTAAGCCTTCTCACCCTAACATCAGTATGCATTCTCTCCATACTGTTCTCTATATATTTTGTAAGGTACTAGCAAGAAGAATTTGTTTAAGAATCAAGAGGCTCTTAAGTTCGTGATCATTTCCTGTCTTCTCTTGACCTTCATGTTTGATTCCATGGTGGTATTGTAAGGAGAAACTAGATGCCAGTCACTCTAATGGGTTGAAGAGTCAAGCATAATTGATGAATCCATTTCCTTCAATCATATCTGTCAAAGAATTGGCAGATAGGATTTTGTTACACAAAAGTAGGAAAATCTGTTGCTCTGTTCAAGGAGAATTGTACATGTATCTTTGTACTTTGGTGTAATTTTGTCCTTTTTTTACACTTTGGTTTAATGCAGAAGAGACTTTCAGATTTCAAGGGGTTGGCATCTTTGCTTAATGCAAAGGAAATCTTTCTGTCACAAATTTAGATATGAATTTTCCTTTTTCTGCTGTACATTTGCTTGTTTTTAAGAATTGTAGTCTAAATATTCACTGACTCACCTCAAGGCTGGCCAAAGTTTGTTATCTTGCAAAGAATGGTGTTGGATACACAGTACTTATGAAAATGACTTACTGGTCCAAGGAAGATCACCACAACTGGCATTGCTGGTGTAGATTTGAATTCAGACATGCAGTAGTTTAATCGTTACCAAACTACACAGCTAGGAACTTACTCAAAGACCTTCTTAAAGCTGTTGAATTTATCATGATTATGCACTTAACCTCCTAAAATGAAGTGACACAGTAGTGCAAAGGTGTGAACTACATTTTAAATGAATGAACTGTACAGATTTGATAAAATTATTACTCCACTTAACTCTAATCATATTATATCATCTCAATTTATTGTGATATTTTATGTTACTGGAATATATTCACTGCTCTTGTCTGAAAGTAATATGGTAATTAGTATACTGTATGTAAATGTGTTTCTTGGTAATTGTAAATCCCAAATTTTGTCATTTTTATTACTATTTAATTTTTTAATTTTACAAGCTTGAAAAAGAAGAAATGTTGTGCTATATGTGTCATCAAGAAAGCTTTGTTATGGGCTTCCATGCACTGTTAGTAGCAGGATGCCAAAATACAGTAAAACCAAATTTTTGTAATTTAATTTCGTTCAGCAAAGAATGACTCTGGTATATTTAACTTAAATATTAAAATTATCGGTATACACGGTGTATGTGAAACTGTTTTTGACAGGAGTTCAAACGAAATAAAGTAGACGACGTGCATAAAAATGAATATTTAGGTTGCATTCTCTTTGCAATTCAACGCACCAGGAGAGCTCCTGGGTGAAATTTGAGAAAGATTTCCCTGTCTCGATGAATCACTCAAACTTGGCCAAGGGTTTCAAGAAGAAAAAACTGGCGTAATCACCATCAGCAAATCAACAAATGTAGTATCAAAGTTCACTTCGTTTGTGGTAGTTGATAAAGAAAGCCGTCAGCCTGTGCCAGGTCCGATGAACTCCATTATTCACAGCACTGGCAGGACTTGGGATGTTCCGTCGCAACTCCAACACGACGCATACGTTCAAAGCTGCACCTCGCAGGCTCCGCAGGCGTCTCACAAGTATGAAAACAACTCCAGAACTTGCTCGGCAAAGGGAAAAAGAAGAAGAAATGTTTCGGGTTATTTTAACTCTGAAGGTAAAAAGAGCAAAAACACAGCAGTTACGAGAAAATCCCATATCAAGTCAAAAGGATTCGTCTCCTCGCTGTTTGGAGGGTCACGAAAGAAAACAAAGGCAGCAGCACTGACTAAAACATCACTAGAAATCACAGCTGCGGCTGAACCTTTAACTTTTGATGTTATCTCACCACCGAAAGGTTCTCAATCTGCCTGGTCAGTTATCTCATTACAGAAAGCGTCAGGGTCGTGGAACCTTACAGAACAGCTGGTGTCCCTGTGCGGTGTGAGCAGATATGATTCGATCAAAGGGTGTCCAGGAGAGATTGCAGCTGTTGCAGCTGAAGGAAAGCTGTTGTGGGCCACCACCCTGGCTCTGGTGCTGCTGATGGGAAAATACTCGGATCAGAAAGATGAATGGGAAATGATCGCTGAAAAAGGCAAAAAATGGCTGAAGAAGAATCTTCCTTCAACTGTCACTGTCGCTATAATACTGGAGACTGCAGCAGCTACAGTTGGAGTTGAAATTAACTCTGGTCTTTGAATGGCTCAGACACGCCTTGAGGAGGATCAGCTTTAAGAGCCACCGTGACACATCAAAAGAACGGCTGCGAATAAGACTGTTAGTGCGCGTAAATCCCTCGGGAGAGACGAAAAAAGTTGACATTTTGGGAGGCGGAAGTGCATTCGGAGCACCTCCCCATCTTCCTTCTGGAGAGATGTCCGCTCATTCAAAAGGATTCTTCTCTTCGTTGTTTGGGGGCTCACTGAAGAAAGGAAAAGGAGATAAAGCAGCATGTTCTTATCCAGCTCTAAAATCAGTAGGTCTAGCGGCACCTGAAACTGTTGTCGATGGGGAAGGTGACAGTAAAGTGATGACAAGTCATTTGGGGTCATCCAATCAAACTGCTACATGGCCTTTAATGTTTCAACAGTTGTTTCAACAGTTATGCAGAAAGGCTTCTGAAGCTCCTGAAGCTCCTGTTCCTGAAGTTTCCGCCAACAACCAGAAAAAGAAAGGTGCTCGGTCTGCCTTGTCAGTTATTTCATTTCAGAAAGCGTCAGGGCCTCGGGACCTCACAGATCAGCTGGTGTCCTTGTGCGATGCAAATAGAAGTGATTTGATCAAAGCATGTCCAAAAGAGATTGCAGCTGACACACCTGGAGGAGAGCTGATGTGGGCCACCGCCCTAGCTCTGGTACTGCTGATTGGAAATTACTCGGATCAGATAGATGAATGGGAAATGATCGCTGAAAAAGGCACAAAATGTCTGGTAAAGAATCTTCTGGGAAGTTTAACACTGGATCAAGTGGTAGAGAGTGCAGCAGCTGTAGTGGAAGTTCCGGTTCTTTCTGGACTGTGACTGGCTGGCCAAATATTTCCATTATTTCAATATGTCACAATTACCTCAGTGTCGTTTGCACAAATTTGATGTAAAACATTGCTCAATTAACTACTGAAGACGCTAACCTTAAGCCGGCCGGTAGACCGAGTATGCTTGGTGCTGATTCATATTTTGCATCAGGAAAAGGAAAAAACTAGACTCTATTTGATCTAACCGGACAATTAGGGTTAATGATTAAATTTTTTTTGTTCGTAGACCTGTCCGACCGACCTGTTTGGAATTAGTGGTAAGATTCTCAATTAAATTAGTTTTCAGTATGAGGCGTACAAGTGCTCTTTCCTAACCCGAGAATTCAGATGACTTTTTTACCAAATTGTTTTGAAAAGATCTAAAGCAAAACGACAAACATTGGTATAACGCTTGTTCGTTGCTTGTTTTGTCGTGTAGCAAGTTCCTTCCTCAACTAGCTCGAGGCTATCTATGGCCTGTACCAGGTAACCAGTTTATGGTAATTTGCAAAAAAGCGAAGCAGGCTACAGAGAAGAAAGAAGGGCACTAGGATTACTGAGGGGTGATGATCTTTGCAAATTTTATCTCACCCGCTCAATCTTTCGTCTCGACCAGCTAAAAGTTTCACATAGGCTCTGGAGATGTTGTTGCTGCTGTTGTTGTTGTTTTTACACCTCAGGAAGCTTTTGCGAGTGTTTTTAGCATCAGTGATAATTTACAGACGCCGTTGGGAAAACTTCAATTACTGAGATGGAAATCTAACACATTTGAAAGTAAAATATTTAGGAGGCATAATAATTTATTCGAATTAATTGCGAAGGCTTTGTTGTGTCTTTGTAAATTGTAGGATTCTTCCCCGTAAGCGTTAAAAAAGCTATGCAAATATACAGCGGTCGATGTGTAAAGTAATTCTAACGTGTTACGTAGTCTAACGTAGTTAAGTGAACAATTTTCTCAATTTTAATGAGAAAAATTAATTAGAGATGTTATAAACGCATGTAACGTTCCTATAAATAAATTGAAAGTGAAGAAGCACATTTTGGAAACGAGAAAAGTGTGCGAAACTTACATTTGTTCAGGCTCTGACTCACGTTTCTTCCTTAGTGCTAATTAAAACCTGCACCTACGATTTCTTTACTAGATTCGCAAACTATGAGTCTAATTCGAGTGTCATTGTTTTGCGAAGGACGTTGATTTTCAGCCGACCACACAGTAGGAAGTTCACTGTTTCTTTTTTTTTTTAAATTTCTCCTCAAGGCCTCGTTGGCCAAGATTGTTTCTTCAAAATTTCCAGATTGGTGTGGATGGGGTTCGTGATGTTCTTTTTTTTGCCGTTGATTTATTCGTTAAGACCTTTTTGGTGTTGAATCGTGGAGAGCTACTGCATATTCACCTAGATTAATTAGTACTATTGCACACGATAGTAAAAACGCTGGGAAATGATGGGTGCTTTTAGACTGAGGCAGTTTTCAACTTTAAATTAACAGGTAATAAAGACACTAAAGCGAGCCCGGCAACCTGTCATCACAGATGTGAGCATAATCTGGAAACTAGAAAAAGACTGGACTGTGCAGCAGATCCCCTCGTCTCTTCCTCCGCTTTTCAGTGGAGACAGGCTTGTGGTTTATGGCGTTCTGAAGGCGTCTGAAAACAAAAAAAGCGGTAGCGGAGTGAATGAAGTGAAACTCGAAGGTAACGCAGAAAATGATGCTCAAGTGGATCATATCATTCAGTTTGCATCCCCCGCCACAGAAGACAGCTGGGATAGAGATGCAAGAACCGAAGGAAGAATCCTTCTTCATTGGCTAGCAGCCAAGAATTCTATTCAAGAAAAACAAGGTGACGTCAATGAATTGGGCGACAGTGGGCCAAGGGTTGAGAAAGCTAAGAGCTATGTTATCAGCATCAGCAAGTCGGCCAATGTTGTATCAAAGTTAACGTCGTTTGTGGCTGTTGACAAAGACAGCCGTGAGCCTGTATCTGGACCGCTTCGAAAACGAGTGGCCAACTTTGCCTCAATGATTACGTCTGCGGCTGATAGGAGACAAGCAACAAGAACGAGAACACAGTCTGCCAACATTCCGTGGGCAGCCGGATTTTCATCTGGAGCTCGTCCACCTCCTCTAAAAAAAATGAAATGGCCAAAAATGACCAAGGCAAGCTACCATGGTGCTCCTCTCGTTTCCACTCACAACCAGAAGGGTTATGGGTCATCCAATCAAACTGCTACATGGCCTTTAATGTTTCAACAGTTATGCAGAAAGGCTTCTGAAGCTCCTGAAGCTCCTGTTCGTGAAGTTTCTGCCAACAACCAGAAAAAGAAAGGTGCTCGGTCTGCCTTGTCAGTTATTTCATTACAGAAAGCGTCAGGGTCGTGGGACCTCACAGATCAGCTGGCGTCCTTGTGCGATGTAAGTAGAAGTGATTTGATCAAAGGATGTTCAAAAGAGATTGCAGCTGACACAGCTGAAGGAAAGCTGATATGGGCCACCGCCCTGGCTCTGGTGCTGCTGATGGGGAAGTACTCGGATCAGAAAGATGAATGGGAAATGATCGCTGAGAAAGGCAAAAAATATCTGAAAAAGAATCTCCCGGGGAGTTTAACACTGGATCAAGTGCTAGAGAGTGCAGCAACCGCAGTGGGAGTTCAGGTCAATACTGGACTGTAACCAGATAAATAATTACCAGTATTTTACACCTTTTTCACAATTACCTTAGTGACATGAATTTGATGTAGAACGCAAAACCTAACTCGCGTCATTACTTTAGTAGCTAAACGTAGGCTACCCGTTAATCCAGGTTTGTCGTGGTGCTGACTCAAATCCCATCAGAATAGAATGAAAGAAAAAATAGACTATGTTTGATCTGGCCGGATAGGGACGGAAATTTTCTTGTTAGTAGGCCGATCAATTTTGGATCAGAGGCAAGATTCCCAGTTAGTTTATCATTAGTATGATGATTTACGTATACCAATGTTTAGTGCGAACTCGGTGATTCTGATGATTTTTTTTACCAACTTGTTTTCAAATTATCTAAAGAAACAAAGAGAAAAATCGGTACCATGCTTGTTTCCTGCTCGTTTCCTGCTCGTTTCGTCGTTAAGTAGTGCTTATTTTCAACCAGCTTAAGGCTATTTCATGGCCTGTGCGAGGGAGCCAGTCTGTGGTAACTTGCACAGAAGCGACATAACGAAAGGGACTAAGATTACCAAGGGGCCAAGAAACCCACTGGTTTTCTCTCAGTCGTTCAGTCTTTAGTCTCGCACCTTTGACAAAGAATAATTCAGCAGGCGTTATAATGTAGTGAGAATACTTTGTCGTGTTTTTGTGAATTGTGGGAATTTTTACTCTCGAGTGTCAAAAGAGTTCCGCAAATATACCGCAGTTGGCGTGTAAAGTTACTTTAACGTAATGCATAGGCAAACGAATTAAGGACGAAAATTTTCACAATTTTAAATCAAATTAATTGAGTAGCTCTGTCATACATGTTATACTTGTAGTGTCCCTCTAAATAAATAGGAAGTTAACTGGCATTAAGTCTTGAAATAAAGATTGAAAAGTGAATAATGTGCGAAACTTGTATGCGTTCAATTATTGAAAGATTTTACCCTTTCACTCAAACGAGTGACTGACTTCTAATTTCTCCTTTCAGTATCTCTTGAATTGAATGTAATGGTCATGAGAATATTGGAAATGATCACTAATTCTTTTCAAAACCATAGAAAATGTAAAGAGAACAGTGTGGAGAATATGAATTTTAATGTCAGAATGTAAAGGGTTAATTACCATTCCTAATCGTTACCTCTGAAGCGAGAAAGTGATGATCGGCTGGAGACTGGGAACAGTCACCAGTAATTTTTGATATTTCCTCTAATGGTGGATTAGGAAAAGAGCATTTGATAGGCTCTTTTGTACGCGATAATTGAAATCTTACGAAATAGCATTTAATTTCTCCCTATAATATCACCCCTGAATCGCACATTAAGGTCACGAGAATAAAGGAATTGATCACCAACTAAAGAAGCTCTTAACTGTTAAACAAATTTTCCCGATTAGCATCTTAGCAGTAGTGAACAATTTATTCAAATTTTTATGAAAGGTTGTAAAAAAAAAAAGAAAAAAAGAAAAGAAAAGAAAGCCAGAAAAGAAAACCAAAAAGAAAAAAAAAACCAAAAAAGAAAACCCAAAAAAAAAAAAATTAAACATGCTTGTAAGAAGCCAATATAGAAATAGTTTCTCTTTTACTGGCGACATGAACTCTCCGTGGTTAGTAAAAAATACTTGGTGTGATGCTGTTGTTTTGTTTATATAAGTAGTGTTGCGAAATAATTTCCTAATGTGACAAGGAGTCTTCCTATGAATAATACTCTCAGAAAATACTTATGGGTTTCACTCTAATATCAGAAATTTTGTAGCCTTGGTAACCGGGCTATTTCACCTTCTCATGTATAAAGAGCTGTTGAGGAAAGAGCTTAAAACAGAGTCAGTTTGATTGAACGGGTTTAATAGGAGATACTTTAAAAAGTTTACTGTTTCTCCGCGCCTGACGCACCAAAGAAGCAACGAGGTGGGAGAAAGCTAGAGTCGTTTGCTTGCTCGCTCGGCAGAGAGAGGCACCGTGTGATCCAGTAGAACCGGTTTAGTGTCCTAAGAACACAATACAATAAACATTGTCGAGTATCGAACCCGATCACGTGGTTTGGAGTTGGTCGTTACTTTCAAATTTATCATATATAAAAAAGAACTCAGAGTTTAGCAGAGTGGAATGAGGTTTGGTGCAAATTTGTTCTACTGTGCTTTGGAGGAGGTTTCATTACCGGGGATTTTTCCTAATTTCGGCTACCTGTTTTGCAGGTAAACCTGCTGAAAATACCAGCTTGTTAGTTTAAAACGTCTTGTGTTGAAACAGTTATCAAACCTTACCATACGAATTAACGTCGCGCGACTCTAAATCGCTTGTATGTTATGCCTTTGCTTTTCTTTCACAGGAAAGCGTGTTAGTAAAACACCTTCTTTGCAAAAATATAAATTCACTGATAGAAATCAAATACAATTGAAAAGAATGGTTCAGTTCAACAACAAACAAAAAAACTACTAATGAGTGATAAATGGTGAAAAATTTGCATTCTTAAAAGTACTTTCGCGAAAGTTAGCAAGCTTAATGTTTGATCTTCAAGTTCTCTCTCTTGCCTAAACGTTCGTGGTCCTATCCCTCCCTCTCCCCCATTCCTCCCTCGCCTTACCCTTCTACTGGAACAAAGGAACAGAAATGACTGAAATGATGATTTGAAACAAATGATCCGTAAAACACAATCGCCACATGCCCGAGTTCTCCGAAGTTCTCGTTTTACTCCGATCAATAATTAATTATTTGTTTCTCTTCGTTTCGCTGATTTCTCATCGAAGAAAGTGGCTTCACGCGAAGACGCAATGTTTACGTCGGTTTGTGGCGTGTAGAGTTTGATATTTAATCAAATTAGCCATTAGTAATTGTGGGAAAAAGTTAAAAGCGATTTTTTTCATCGTATTTGGTAAGTACAACCATTAATGGTCCTCTTGCTTCATTGGTCCAAAGAAACCTTTAACTTGTTCTGGCGAAGATCAAAACATTTTAAAGCCGCTTTGAAACACTTAGTGAACTTAAATCTAAATTGGAAACAGTGCAATGGCTTATTAAAGGAAAAAACTGTTTTTCTTAGACGCATCAAAACTGTTGACAATTAGAGATAGGTACAAAATTAGGACAATCAAAGGAAATATGCGACGTAGTTTGACGTTCGCGGCGATGGTCCAAAGCCAAGGTCTCTCAGGTGTTTAATCTTTAATTTGCGCTCGCAAACAATGACTTTAATTGAAGGACTACCCTTTGAATTTGAAAGAACTAACGCTTTTTTGATTATCTGTAGTTTTTTCAACCCACTTTCCACCGCAGGAAATAACCAGTGATTCACGTGGCTTCCTACAATAGCTGTCAATTTCGATACTATACATAGTGTTAGATATAGCATCTTTCAAAAATTAGTAAATTAAATAAGTGATTAAAACAAGAATAGAATCTTGGTAGTAAATACAACTGGGCAGAAACGAGTCGGTATTAGATTGCGTCTTACGACAATAAAATAGTGCACTGAAAAACAGACAATGAGTAAATAGAGTGATGGACCAGAAGTATGTTTCTCTGTGAGATTAGTCAACTGTTTTCCTTACTCTCAGAAGTGGTTCAATATGTCATTGGTGCTAGCATTTGATATTTGTAACCAAGATAAATAACGGGACGTTGTTTTCTCTTGCTGTAACTAATCTATCCTTATTTTTCTTTATCAAAGGTCCAGGACGGAACGGAATAATGTGAACTCAGATGAAGAAATGGCGAAAAGATTTCAAAGCAATCTCGACCAAATTCTAACACCAGGCTCTTGCGCGTGATGAGCAATGATAGCTGTCTTTCATCAAAAAGTGCTCAAAGGGAAAAACAAAGATGAGCAAAGGAAAAGGTTTGTAGGAAGTTTATGCTAACACAGTTATCACATGAACTAATACACGGTCAACTTAAGTAATTTTTCCGATTCTGTGAAATTATATCCAAGAGGTAAAAACGCCCCAGAGGCTCTATATTCCAAGGAGTAACCTAACCGTATGAGTGGTGCATTAAAATGTGCTAAAGATTCAACTTTAGACGCAGTCACTTTGGAAATAAACTTTTAGAATAACTTGGCCGTAAATACAAAGCCAGAACTGAATGGGCAGTCCGCAAAGAGCGTGTGCTCTTGACTGTTGAAGAGAATCACCTTGGCATGGGAGAAAGAGGAACGAAAGCCTATTACGTCACAAACATATGACCAGGCTGCTACGCAGGATCCAAGATGGTTTCGCCCATAGCTACATTATGGGCGCATTTGGAGACAATTCTTTGTCGAAGGGTTTGGTTTTTTGTGAAATTCCACAACCTGCACATCGTTATAATTTCACACAATCTTTTTAAGGACAGAGACCGAGATCATATGGTTTCTGAGGCATAATTCTCCGTTAAATCACTGCATCAGACAACGGGGAAGGCAAATGAATATCGTAGTCCAAATAATACGGCTAACTGCTTATGTCCTCCTTTGTGTTGATATGTGAGCTCTCTACCATCTACCTTTGCTTCATGAATTTGCTCCAAATATACAACTCTGTAAAAAAAGGAATGTGTACAATTCATTCCCGCAAACGACCTCTTGTATTACGAAATGCACCTCTAGCCATACTTGCCTTTTGAATCTATGGGGATTTCTCGTTTTTTTTTCTATCAGAAGCAGGAAAAATTCAAGTGTACGTCCGCGTGCGTCCATTCACGGAGAGAGAGAAGGACAAACGAGAAGTGAATGCCATTGAAATTCATCAAGAACACTCGCTGGTAAGCAGAGCGAATCGTGAAATAGGACTGCAGCGCGTACATCTAGATACTTCCGCTTTCAGAGTTGTCATCTGCCGCTACAATGACCTTTTCTGAGTGTGATACGATTTAAATCAGTGGTAATTATGTGGCTTTTCCCATTACAAGACTATTAGCTTACATTTGTGCTTAAATGCGACTTTTTCCTGGACACACGTCTCCAAACTTCATAACCCCTGAGTACCCATATGTGGCTGCCATGGGTGACTAACTCTCAGCAAATCGGTCGGACAGTTTTAACGCGACTTTGCGATATATTTAATCTCAACAATTGCTTATACAAGTTGGTATTAATCAGATCGGTTAAAACTGCATGTAAAATAGCGAGCGAAAACTTATTACAATGTAAATCAAGTTAAATACGCCTAAAACTAAATATGCTCAGGGAAACTACAACGAAAATAACGATGAAAATTACGTGATACAAAACTTACATTTGTTGCGATGTTGTAGAATTACTGCCTAACGGCGAAGAAGCTGCAAGACGTGCCATACAATGAAATATAACTTCTGCTTCGCCAGCGGACTTACTGAGTAAACTGAACAAACTGTGATGAACAATACGGTCTAAACACATGCCACGTTACGTAACGTTATGAAATGTTACGTAGCATAGTGCACGCAAATTTGAACTGTAACTAGTGTTGTTTGTACAAGAACAATAAATGATAAAAAAAGAACAGGGTGTTTGTGATCTACACCACCAGTCTCTCAGTTCATACATAATACCATTTGTTTATTGTGTTGACAGATACGTGTGCTGGATCCACGAAGCCGAACGAACTATTTTTTTGATGGCGTATTTAGCCCAGAAGCATCCAACCAAGAGGTTAGTGTATTACATTTAATCCTGTTCGAAATACCATATTTATTTGAAACTGCCCTCGAATAATAGACTCAAAAGGTACACAGCGATCATTGCTTCGACGGCAGTTAGAAATTTTGAGTAAAACAGACACAGATCCTTTTAAATGTACTAGTTCTTATGTCGAGGAAGCATATCAGACATTAGATCTTTATTCACTTTGTGTATTGCAGTGGTATTAACATGCAAATAGTGAAACTGACAACAATATAAAAAAATGATCTTTTAGACAAGCACTAAGACATATTTCTTTTTTTTTTTAATTAAAGTGGTCAGTCACCATACTATTGTTTGGATTTTAAGTTAATGCCGCCTTCGTATAAACGCCGCCCTCGAATCAACACCGCACTCGAATCACGACAAATTTAATAAACGCCGCGGTGTTTAATCGAATAAGTACGGTTGTCATGTCGAGGAGGGCACTATCATCATTATCATCGCAAAATGACGTGTAAATAACATAAATTTGACCAACACGTTACTTCATGTTTTATAATCACTTAAACGGTCAGTTTTGCTTTCAATCCTTAAGGTGACAAACATTGCACACAAGTCGGTTCTGTCTCTAAAATTTCTTTCAGCTGGCAAAATGTTAGATATTTTTATCTCAAGTGTCAGAAAAAGAAAAGTCTTCTCCCGTAAGGAGGAGCTAGGCCATATAATAGATTTGTATAAAGGAAATGCCTGATATTTTATGGTTTAAATTGCTTAAAGGTATATCTCAAGGTTGGAAAACCTCTCGTCTACGCTGCATTGAATGGCTATAAAGGAACACTTCTAACATACGGACAGACCGGTACAGGTAAGGAAAATGAATACTTTAAGCTAAACACAAGAGAGATAGGGAGAACAGCTCTAAATCTTACATCCTGTGTCTCTTTGGTCGGTTGTGCAGTCTTTCATAAACTGCTTAACAATTAAAGATAATCTATTATGAAAATTTTTTCAGGCAAAACCTTCACACTTCTGTCAGATGATGGTGTTACCACGCGAGTTGTCCAACACTGTTTCGAAAAAATCGCCAACGATGAGATTCACAACTACAAGGTGAGGACCAAACATATTTAACATTTTGGTTTGTCTTACCAATCTCAGCTCTTATCGATGTGTATTTCTCATGAAAAGAAGGATGATGAAGAATTAAAGGCTGTCATACGGGCGTACTTGTCAGCGAAATCGTAACGGTGTGCTCTTCGAACATGTGCAAGGAGATAATTTGGAAATTTTTCTTGATGGATAATATGACTTAACTTGACTGCAAATATCCAGGGTAACATTTGAAGAAGAAATATAAACTCTGATTAGAAAATGCCTCTCCATGATGGCGGCGGGGGATTCAGAATTCAAGTTGTATCTGCATTGGATTTTTTCTTTATGTACGATTTAAATCTATCATAAGATTACATGCTTTAAAAACACTTTTGTTAAGACACGACAATGGATGCACGTAATCCGAGAGAAAAAGATGACATTTGATGTTCTTCGTTCTCAGGTCATGTGCTCATTTTTGCAAGTCTACCAAGAGAAGGTCTACGATCTTTTGAATCCGCGGTTTACAGTAGATTTACCAGTCAGAGAGCATCCAAAGAAAGGTAAGCGCGTTCAAGTGCCCTAATTCAATCAGAATGCCAAAACAAGATCGTAAATGATCATCGATCAGATAATTTCATACAGCAACATTGAAAATTTCTGAGTAAAAGCGGCTTTTATTCTGTAGTTTTCAAATAACTTAAACTCGCAAATCTTGGAGAAAGATGTTTTTCGTCTTGTCACGAGCGTGGGACAAAGGAAAAATTCTGAGTCCCCATGAGGAATCGAACCTCAGACCTTTGGATTCCGCGTTTTGATATTTTACCACTGAGCCATAGAGACTCTATGGTGAGCAAGGCCCAATAGGATCTTTCTCATTCTATTTACTAAACATGACGCTATCGACATTGCTGATCCTTGCTGTATGCAGGACGCGTGTCATATATGAACTTCGTACCGGGCCTTTCTCACCTTAGAGTCTCTGTGGCTCAGTTGTTGAGAATTCCGGAGCGCGGATTCCGAAGTGCTGAGGTTCGATTCCTCATGGGGGCTTTGAATTTTTTCTTTGTACCACGCTCGTAACAAGACGAAAAACATCCTTCTCGTTTTCTTTACCGAGCTCAAAACTTACCATCTGTCTCATTCCACTCACAAACCTTGTCTGATTAGTGTAATGACCCTGAGTGGATTGTGATTTCGAAGGTCTCGCCGGTTCGATTTGTAGTCTACGCTTACAAATGGCTGACAGCAAAGTCCCAGTCAGTCGGAGTTTTTAACTCTTAATACATTTAAGTATTTTCCTCACCGACGCCTGCTTCGCGTGAGCCGTTGAGACATGAACACCACGTTGCCAGTCGAGGTTTAAAACTTGCCACTCAATCACTGATACTTCGAATCCCCACGCGCTAACCTAACATAATGCGATAACGTATGTTCATCACTTTCCCTTTTCAGGAGTATACGTAGCAAACTTGACCCAACACGAAGTAAAAAGTGCTGGAGATGTATTTGCACTCTTAGAGATAGGAAAACAACATCTCGTTATCGCGGAGACCAAGATGGTCCGGCATTCCAGCAGGTAATGGCTTCAAAAACTTACTATCACTTCAGTTTTTTGTAGTTATTTGTCGTAACAATTCGATTTGTTCAACAGATCCCACTCAATCATGCAGCTTATTATAGAAAGAAGACTGAAGGCACACATTGCTAATGGTAAGGAGAAAAAACATTTCTTACGTCCAACGAAGCTATCTTTGCACTGGTAATTCGTAGCTGACAAAAATGAACAAAAACCTTTCTTTACTCGACAACTGCGCAAAAAATCTTTCATCTTCCTTCCCCTTCGTCCATACCTGATCCAAAGACTTTTATCCCTTGTGTTTCAAATCAATTTATTTCTTGATTTTGATGTAAAGGGACAAACAAAAGACAAAACTCTTCAGAGCTAGCAACTACCCACACTTTCAAGAAAAGTGCTCCTGGCTAGGATTCAAATTCTCGCACAAGACTCTCTTTCTTTGTCACTCACTCGAAATAAGAATTAAACGTCTTCCATCAAAACTTTTCACTTCAGAAAAACCCCCGAGCAAGGGTGAAACTACTGTATCCCACGAGGCAGTTCAAGAGTCCATCATGGCAGTCGACGAAACAATTAACAATCTCATAAAGGAACTGAAACAAGAAAGAAAAAGTCATCACAAGGTAAGGGACTAAGTTCGAATATCTGCGCAACCTTTGAGTAGACACCTGTATACTGCTGAAGGTAAAACAATACTCAACATGACTTTAGTTCAAACCAAGAGAGGTTTAATCCTCTTCTGGTTCAGACTAAGAGTCTAAGGTTTGGTAGAAAATGCATGAACTTTACCAAAAAAAAACCGTGCAATCAATCATTGTCATTTGAAAATCTTGTGTTGTATACACACTTTTCTGTATCGACTCTCTCAATATGTACTTCAACACAAAGCTTTTGAATTATTTGACGTGTTATCTCGTTGAAAGACCGTTTGGAAGGTTACTCGGCAAACTACTAACTACTATTCTTATTTCCTTTTTCAACATCAGCGTGAACGAGAGTGTTTGAAAGAGTTAATGGAGAAGGAGGTAAGATTTTGATAATAAAGCTTTATTGGGTTAATCCATGGGATTAAATCCACATGTCATCCTCGTCGTGGAAACGAGTCGAAGATTTTTTTCCTTCTCTGTCATTCACCTCCTTATAATGCGAAATGAACTGCTTCGGCAGATGCCATGAAAGAGAATGGTACAAATAATTGAATTAAAAAACCCTCATTCCAAAGGATTCCCATATCAAGCGCACGTTCTGCATGAAGCCCCTATCTCAAAAGTCTCCTCAAGCCCCTATCTTTGAAGTCCCTTTTCTAAGTCAATAGAGCTTACACCAAGCACTCACCTCTACAAGGCGGCCATCAGAAAGAATACTGTAGGTTTCCTTTGAAACAGGCTCAAAATACTGTACATTTTTCAACCAAACGTAACTTATGAACTTTTTGCTGACTTTTTTTCACTTACACAGCTCAACAATGGGAACAATTTTGAGGGCGATCTCATTGTGAAAGGAAAAATCAATTTGTGAGTAGGAAATCACATTAAAATACCATCCAAGAACCTTTCAATCATCCTTATTCTGCCAAACTTCCCAGATCAAGTAGCTTTATAATTTAAGAATGAAAAGTAAGTGAGCCTATACAGCCTGAAGAATGAAACTTGTGTTTGCACCGTTTATTATCAATACCCTTCTGCTAAGTCTCGTACTTAGACCTTCCACAGCCAAGCAGTTACACGATAGGACCTGGGTACGAGATTAACCTTTTACCACTGACACGCAATATCAATGTATTTCCGGCATTTTCTTAGGTGTGATTTAGCCGGAAGTGAAAGGTTAACCAAAACCAAGGCGGAAGGAGTACGATTAACTGAGGCGAAATATTTAAACACTTCACTATTGGAGCTTGGGTAGGTGGAGATGAACTTTGTAACATGTTCATGCTTTAAGGTTCAAGATGATAGATAATCTCAAACGTAGCTTGAATCCGTAATCCTCTAAAAAACCTCGAGGAGATTCTCATTTAGGAAATCAAATTTTTTTTTTACATATTTTCCTTTCCACATTAAATTACTTGACCCTTTGGCCTGCTCGCAACCAAATGTCCGCTTCCAATCAGTTTTTAACTCTGACTCCTCAGGAATGTGATCCACGCCCTTGCACGTGGACACAAGCGTCACGTGCCATACAGGAATTCTACTCTCACCAGACTCCTACAGGATTGCCTTGGTGACAATGGAAAAACAAATTTCATCGTAAGCGGCAAATTTACTTTCTTTCTTTGATTTAGGTTATGCCCCTTAAGATGTTTTCTCGCTCTTTTTCTGTCTATTTTTCATTACAGCAGTTACACGGTCTTTACCATCCTAATTCAATTTATCTCAGTGTTGCTATTTTTCCCACAGATTTGCATAGCACCTTCCCTCGGCGAAGTAAACGAGACCAAGTGCAGTTTAAACTTCGGTCTTCGAGCCATGAGAATAACCAATGTGGCCCGCCTTAATGTTGAGGTGAATACATGAACTACCACGAGTGTTTGCTAACAAATTCAAATGGATTAAAGTAATGGTTTCTTAAAAGGAGAGACTTAGTCTGGAGACTTTCGAGTTGATAGAGATATGAAGATAAATGGACGAGATGAGGGAATTTTACTATCCTTCCCTACTTGGTAGTTTTCGATTAATGTGCCGTGAAGTCTTTCCTACGAGCAAAAGTGAGAAATTGTGTCATAGTTGTTTTCAATCGTCATCAAGATGTTGTAGGAGTGCAATGAAATTAAAATTTCTGCTTAAAAATTGCGTGACGAGATGATGATAGATGATCCACTCTATGGGGGGAAATTTTTAATCAAACATTTGCAGTTTTTATTACCATGAGTCAAAGCAATTTATTCCCATTTCTACGATGGCATTTTCATAGGTGGACTATAAAGTATTGGCTGAAAGACTGGCGAAAAAACTCGAGGATCAAGGTACGAGGAGGTTGAATTCTATTTTTATTACCGAGCACAGTCCTGCTTTAATTTCAGTTGCTTAACAAGACTCAAAATAAATGCTGGGGTTGAAATTTAATTTGTGTGCAGCCTATTCACCTCTCGCTTTCCATTTCCTATATTTTAAATAAACGAAGTAAGTAAAAAAAGCAGCTAGTTCTAGTCCGGCAAGTCGATGAGGAACGACCTCCGCTAATCTGTGGCAAAAGAACTAATCGTCCTGCAACATTAGTTAATTGCAGGCTAATTGGGTATGCACTCTGAGGTAGAAATGAAAAAGCAACACATTTTCAGAGCTCAGCTGTTTCTTTTGAAAATCGCTCTGGCAAAGTGATAGTTCACTGAGCCAAACATTTATTAAAGTACAATGAAGTTTTCAACCGACGGTGTGATTCTGTTTTGTTTAGAAATTAAATACAAGTTCGAGAAGCTGGAGTACCTCAGAGAAATACAGCGGCTGAAATCTGCAATAAGCTGTTACCAGGAGAGCGAGAATTTCGCAGGAAAAGATGTAAGATTGATTATCTATTTTGCTAGCCCTTCACCAACATGGATGAAAAAGCGATCGCCAACTAAACCTGAAGTCAAACGAAACCTTAAATTTAACAATAACTAATATGAACACAGTTAATATGAAAATAAGAGAAAATTTTTCACTGTGAAGTTGGCGTTGTTTTATACTTATTTTTAAATTGTTTGCATTTCACCTTTTTGTAGGAGTTAACTTCTATCAAATGCCCACCAAGAGCATGCACAGCCACGGGTTTCAAGAGATCGGGTTTTTTTTTAAGTCGTTTTTTTTTTATTTCCTTTTTTTCACAGCACGAGAAGTTAGTGACAGTAATTGCTAATCTTTCCAAAAGTGTCCAACGAGAGAAAGAGGAGAAGAATAATCTTCAAACAGAGCTGGTGTGCCTGAAGAAACAAGTGTCTCAACCAATAGGAACAAGTGCCCCTGATGTCGAGGCTGTCTTACTTGCCGAGCTTATGTCCATGGAATTGTTAGCAAATTTACAAAACCCGGATGCAGCTAAGGGAATCCTTTTAGATGACTCACTTCCAGCCAAAGTTAAAAGTCATCTGGCATTGGCTGACACCCAAGAAACACTTTTGAACAATGCTGGGTGTTTCTTGCAGTTGTTAGACCTCCATCTTGACACTGAACTGGATGCAAACGAAAGAAAGCGGGCAGCTTCCGATGCAAAGGAATATTTGCAGTTTAATTTATCTAAGGCGGGCTCGGTGGAATTGTTCTCCAAAGACTGCTCCATCAAAATTTCTCCTAGGGGTGTCCCTAAAGAACCCTGTCTCAGCCTACCCATGTACAATAGCAGTCCCGATGAAAATTCCTCTGGACTGGCGGGTGGAGTGCGCAGAATGTTGGGTAAACTCATGGGTCGAGAGAGCAAGGACAGGACGTCAGTTTCGCCTGGCACACATCCCAGCGGCCAAGCATGCTCTGTTCCTAGTGGTGACGTTACCCAACGTGGGCATGATCAGGAAGACCCCATGATTAAAACCAAGGCATTATTAACACGCCTGACCAGCTCTAAGGAGAAGGTGGAGCAGCAAGTTCTCAGTTTATTGTCGACGTTGTTTGACGAACAAATCACCAAAAATGAAGGTCAGTAAAAGCCAGCTTCTTAGCACAACTCCCTCCTTGTCGTTATCTCATAGATTTTACCAATAGGCTATCTAAGGACTATAGGTTTGTCAGTTATTTAACGGTGAGGTACAAAGGTTGAGTGACGTAACCGGGGAAGCCTTGGTTCACAACTTTTCACAACAGTGGTCAAATGTGGGGCATGCGGAGCAAGTCAGCTTTGACCAGCTGTGCGCACGCACTTGTTTGGAAAATGTTACAAATAACTTGTGTCACAAATCTTACAAAAAGTCTGTAAAAGGAGACCGAAGAAAGGGAAACTAGACAAGGATCAACTTTTAGATCACTCGTTTGCTTTGAACTTTACAACGCCGTGATTTACAGGCATGTTTGTATCTCCTGTACGACACCTTTGCTCTGGCAGCCTGAAAATGCGATGTTAGGCAGGCTCTTGGCCATTTGAACGTTTGACCATTGTGTTCTATCTAAGTCACTGGCAGGTTTTAACTTATATTTACTTAAATCTTAGGACAATGTCCGCAATGGAACGAGCTGGGAAATAAACTGACTAAGCTGATCATGTTTCGACGCAATAACATGCCTGGTAGGTCGCAAATATCATATTGTTCCAATCTCGCTAGCCTTTCCCTATACTAATAAATAACTAAATACACAAACAATAACAGAAAAGTTATTCTGGTCAATACAACACAGCTGGTTTGTTATTTCAAGAACTACGTCAAGCTTATGCTTATTTTCCTAGGGAAAAGTTGGGTGTAACAATGGCATAACATGCTCTTCATATCTAAATTTGGGAGAATGGTATAAATTGCTTGAGCCACTTACATCTTGTTTTTAAAATTCTATTTTAGGTTTAAGCGAGGCAGATATGTGGGCTAACTCTGAAGACTTGAACGCAATCTTGGAGAATTGTCTTCGCTTTGTCATTATTGATAAAGCTCTGCTAGCATGTCTCCTGGTGATTGAGTTGCTGGACCTGAGACAGGTATGTGGAACACTGGAGGATAAGAGAAAGCTAGCTAATCACAATGCTTCAGGAGAGAGCACCGCTACGAACTCTTCGCCTCAAAGCACTCCTCCAGTAAAGACCACTGGTGGTAAGAAGAGCTCTTCTAACAGCAAAGACATTGGGTCAATTTCGCCAACAGCATCCATTTCACCAAGACGAGAGAAGCTGAAATCTTTGAAACACACCAAAACAGAACTGGAAAAGGAAATAACTGAGATGCACGAAGACACGACATTTCTTGAAACAGAACTATTTTCGACCATGGAAGAGAGAACGAAGGTCGAAGAAGAACTTTATGGTATCAAGAGCCACGTGACAAAACTTCGATCGGAATTGTTTCATCTAAAGCTTGAAAAATCTAACTTGGAAAGTGACGTCAAAAAATCAAAAAGCCAAGAAAATTTAGAGCAAAGTGGGAATTTTGAGTCACCAAAGGAACCTGTGCCCCGAGGATATCCTGAACTCTCGGACGTCATGGAAGCTTCGCATGAGAGTAACGACAGTGAAAACAGTTCTCAGATGTCCGATGGAAATGAAACTAGAGAAGCCTTCTTGAAAACGTGTATGGAAAATATCTCAAAGATTTATACGCTTATGCCGGAACAAGCCGAAGAAATAGCGAGTGAGGATGAGATTTCCGACGAGCAAGAACCAACACTTTCCGATGCAAACATTGACGACAGTGATGAGGAAATCATTATCACAAAACTTGCCCGTAGCCTACGCTCACCTTGCGCAAGTCCCAGTAAAGAAAAAACGTTTGATGCGTCGTCGCCGCACAAGAGTGGACAGAAGCAACCGGTTGTCGGTGACGGCCAAAAAGGTAAAAGCAACATTGGAAATGAAGTAAATGAGGACTTAGGGGGCAAATCGAGAGAGGCATTAATTAAACAAATACAAGAACTCAAAAGGAAATTGCACAAAGCTGAAAATGAGTTAACTGAAGCCAGAGAAGCAAACGAAGATTTGGAGGAGGAACTGGATCACAAAAAAGGCCAGCTAGCGGAAGCACAAGTGACCATAACAAACCTGGAAAACCAGATCGTCGATGAAAAAGAAACCTGTGAAGAAGTGCGACAACAGTACTTTAACGTCAAAACACAAAACGAAATACTCGATGGAAAGCTGAAGGCTTTACGATCGGAAACGGAGAGGCTTTTAAGAGATAGCAATAGCAGCAACGCTGTTTTCAGATCGCCGGAAAGTTTACGCAGAGATAATCCACTATCACCACTCAAAACAAAGGCAAAGTCTCCTCTCAGGTCACCTACGAAAGCAAAGGTTCCTAAAATTGATCTACGAACTCCTCCGCAGAAGCAGCTTGTCTCAAATGAGATTGAATTCATTTCTCTGGTAGAAGAAAATGCAGAGCTTAAAGTCAAGTTAGGGAACGCAACACAAGAAAAAGTTCGTTTGGAAAAATCACTTAAAATTGTTGAAGAAAAGTCCTTCAAGATGAAAACTGTCATTCAAACAAGTGAGGATGCCTGCAGTCGGTTCAAAGAGGAAGTCTCAGAGATCACCAAGGAAAAGGTTAGGCTCTCCGGTGAGATAACAGATTTACGAAATACAAATTCGAGCATGGCAGAAGAGCTTCAGAGATACCGGGAAAAATCAACACGTCTCGAGAAAGACATCGAAGCGATCGCTTACATGAGCACGCGACTCGAAAAAAACAACAAAATACTCGAAATGGAAATATCGAAAATGGAATCTGAGCTGTGCTCTTGGAAAGCCAAGCACGAATTGCTGTCTCAGGAATGTCAAAGACTTGATCAAGAAAACCAAATAGCAAGGAAAGATCGAGAGAAAGCTCTTCTTGAGCTGGGAGCTATCAAAAAAGAGAAAAGTCATTTGTTAGAACAACAGTTTTCAATTACCGAGGAAACGGTAAGAAGAGAGAAGCAACTTAAGGACAACGAGGAACGATTCTTTGAGTTGGAGGCTGAAGTGACCGAACAGAAACGGCTTAATGCCAACCTCCAAAAGGAGCTAGCAGGTATGGCCGAGTATCAGGAAGCGTTAGAAAGTGAATACTCCAAAGCAAAGAACGAGGAAGACAAGTTGAAGCAAGAACTGGCAATAATTAGCTCCCGGGTGATAGAATTTGAGACAGAACTTGCCTCGGCTACACAAAATACCCAGGACCGTGGGTTGAGTACTGAACAAAAGTCTAGCAGTTTGAGCCTTCGAGCCACTCTTACAGACGAGCCAAGCCACAGAGGAAAATCATTCAGCGGAACACCAAGTAAGAAGTTTTATACCATTACTCATACAAGTGAAGACGAAATTGCCGACACATCTTCTTCCATAGCGGAATCACCCGCAGATGAAGGCAAGATTGTGGAACATGAAAATCAACTTTTGAAACTCGAAAATGGTTATTTACAACAACAGTTGGCGGAGAGTGAGCGGGTCTTAGCTCTGTACAGGCAAGATCTGGAGAGCGCTCATGATCTCATCGACAAACTTCAAGCAGAGGTGAAGACATATGCCAATGAAACAAAGAATGAAGCTACCGAAGACGAATGTAAAACTCCGTCAGACAAGGATGACACTGTCCAAGAGATTGAAGGTTGCTCAGAAAGTACAAACGACGAATACAAGTTACTTGAAGAAAAGCACGCTGAACTGACGAGAGAATACGAGATTCTTCGACGGCAATATCAAGAGGCAGTTACTGAGAAGGAAAAAGGAATCAACAAAGAGTCAATTGCAAATGCAGCTTTGAAGAAAGTCACATTCGTTGGTGAAAAAGCTAGCAAGAAAATCACGACATCCCAGCGAGATGTTGTACATCAGCAGAACATCCTGCAAGATCGAATAACAGAGTTGGAAAGTGAAAATATGAAGCTGAAAGTAGCTGAGGAAAATTTAGTAGTGGGTCTGAACACAAACAGACAGCTAGAAAGGTCACTGGAAGATGCAAAACGGGTGCAAACGACTCTGGAAGAAAGAATAGCCATGTATGAAAGTGAAAAGAAAGATAACAAATTGAAGCAAACATACATGGAAGAGCAAGTAGCCCGTCTGCAGGAGGAGAACGAGAAGTCAAGAGCCGAATTACTTGAGCGAACTAGAAGTACCAGTCACCCATTAAACTTTCAGCAAATTGTAGGTGATGTTCAACTTGGCAAAAGAGCTGTTGACAACGAACCCAAAGTGCGTAAACTTGAAGAAGATCTCCTGAAAGTTACCAGCGATAAGCTAAAACTTGAATTTGAGTTAAGAAGTGCCAACGCCGATTGTGAACGACTTAAGAGTGACCTTCATCAAAGCGAGTCCGAAAGGAACTTGTTAACCACCCAACTTAATGACAACATAGAGCGAGCAGCAAACCTTGAAATACGACTGATGGAGATGCGGTGTTCATGCGAGACAATCAAAGATGAAATTAACACGCTTAAAAACCAGAAGAGACAAGAAAGTTTTCACCTTCATGAGGCAAGCGTCTGTAAAGAGATATTGGAAAAGCGGTTGGAAGATGCACTCAAAGAAAATAACTCTTTCCATCACGAACTCGAAGCTCTACGTGAAGCACGAGAGGAAACCATGAAGAAGATTGCTAAGCTAGAAAAAGCAAAAGAAGAACTAATTAAAGAAATCGGCGAGGTAAGAAAGCAGGGAGAAGTTAAGCAGAAAGTACCTGAAAGGACAACGCATGAAAGCAAAAAGGCAGATTGGCCGATGAATATAGAAGCCTCTGAAGAATCGAACGAATACAGAAAGCTGCATAGAGAAGACCAAGAACAAGTCACAATACTCCAAGATGAGCTAAGAAAAATTACCGAAGATCACAGTCAGTTAAAAATGGAATTACAGGAGATAAAAAGTGTAAAGGAACTTCTCGAAAAGCAGATTGAACACATTAAGGATCAGGGGTTAAAGGCAAATGAGGACGACCCATTTGCCTCGAATTCTAAGCCACAAATGGCCAAAGAGGATGAGCAAGAAATGAGCACAAATGACGAGAAGGAAATTGAGGAAAAGACCAAGTTGCTTGAAAAAGAGAAAGGACTTTTGGAAAAAGAGCTAACCAGGGTTCAAGACGAATGTAACAAGCTCAAGCAAAAACTCTCAGATATTAAACTTGCATCCGAACCGGGACAAGAGGATCACAGAAATGAGAATGAAGAAAGGCAAGAACACTTGGAGATAGAGCTTGAGAGGTTACGCGACCTAAACAAAAAACTCGAAAACGAGTGTGAAGATTCTAATAAATTAATACAGGAGCTGGAGGTAAAGACCAAGGCATTGGAAAGCTTGGAAAAAGAGCTTCACTGCTTCCATGAGGAAAACGATCGACTAACTCAGGAGGTGGACATAATTCAACACACAAGCAAAGCCATAACAGATCACCAATCTACCAAGGAATCACTGGAAGCGGAAAAATCTCTTTTGAAGAAAGAACTTGAAAGTATTCATGACTGCAACAGAAAACTTCAAGCAAGGATAGATGACATGGGTAAGGAGCTTGAGATAGTTACCGAGCAAAGAGAGAAGGTAAGTTCAATAGAGAAGATGAACGCTTCCTTGAACAATGAGATTGACAAGTTACAGACGATGCATCAACATCTTGAGAGCGAATTGGCAACAACACATGGAAAGATAAAAGAAATGGAGATCGCTAACGATGCTTTGAAGAAAGAAAACAAAGCTTTGAAGGGAAGGATAAATAATGAAGTGCATCGGCGGAAGGATGATCACAAGAGGGTACCGAGTGTAGGGAACAAATTGAAGGACACGTTAAAACAAGAACAAAGTGTCGCAAAGGAAGACAAAGCAAGTTCTAAATCGGAGGGCGAAAATGGTGAAGACAGTGAAAATGATACGCGACAGATGATTGAACAGCATGCAAGTGAAAACACTACGTTGAAAGATGAACTAGACAGTGTTACGAAAAACACTCACGACATCCACGTTCCTGACCAGGATTCTCAGAGTGTCACTGTTTTAAAAGAAACAACCGAACCTCAGCCAGAAAATGAAGAGTTCGACGAGTTGAAGAACAACAAACTGACCAGTAGTCGCGACCAAGAAACAAACACTGAGTCCGGAAATGAGAAGGTCAGTGCTCCCTTTTCAGAAGACGTGAAAGCTGGGCTTTCGTTAATGGCAAAAGAAAATCTGCTATTGGAGAAGAAAGCATCGTACTTCGTCAGAGCACAGGTGCAGCTAGAACAGTCTCTCTCAAAAGCAATGAAAGAAAACACTTATTTAAAGAACAAAGTCAGCGAAACAGAAAACGTCCTAAACATACTTCGCGAACGTGTCCATGAACTGGAGAAAAATTCAGGTGCCTTGCCGTTGATTGACTTGAAAAAAAGTGTCATGTTGTCCAGTGACAGTGAGAGCGACTGTGATGCAAGTGAACTACCAAACAGTGGTGACAAGACAGAAGGCCAGCGTATGGACAACGAGTTTGCAAGTTTGCGAGAAAACACAGAGGAGGGGAGCAAGATGGGGTCTTCTCATGAGGACAGTAAATTACTCCCAGTCCCATCTAACGTTGAAAAATTACAACGTGAACTGGAGCAAGTAACGAAAGAACTAGAAAATCTGAAAAGCCGAAGGGAGATGCAAAAGATTAACTCGATAGAAAAAAAAGATTTTGGGACCCAAAGTGAAGAAGACGAAACTCTTCTTAGACAAGAACAGGAAAATATACTTTTGAAACAAGAAAGGCAAAGTTTACTCCAAGAACTTGAAGCGGCGACAAATCAAAATAAAGCCGTAGAAAATGATCTGAGGCAGAATAAAGAGTCTTGTATAAAGCAAGAGCAAGAAATAAAGCTGTTGCTGTCATCGTACAGCCAAGAAAAAGAAAGTTTGTTGAAAGAACTTGAAAGCACAAGGCTAGACTGTCGTAAGGCAAAAGAGAAACTTCGAGAGTTACAACAAATCGATTCTGAATTTGCAGATATTCAAAAGAAAAGCACAGAGGCAGAAAAACTGGTGACCGAGCTCGAAAAAGAGTTACTTTGCCAGACTGAGATGAAAAACGAATTAAGGAGAGAACTTCAGAATTGTCAAAACAAGCTGCAGGAAATAGAACAACTGGAAACACAGTTGCGAACTTGTCGGAGTGAAATCGAAGATCTACACGCCATGAACAATCAGCTGAAGGGAGAAATGGAAAAAAGGAAAGATGAGAATAATAATTTAATCGATGAATTAAAAACCGTCAAGGTTAAATTACGATCATTGGAAAAACAGAAAAAGCAATCAATGAATCGGGATGCTAACATAAAAAATCGCCAAGATCAAAGCGTCCAAACTTACTCCACCATTGATATTTTTGTCAACCGAGATGAAGAAGGTCCTAAAGATATAACTGCAGCAACCGATGTAAAGGAATCCGGGAACGCCGTGGCTTGTCAACAATATCACGACATCAATAGTCACAGGGTCTTTCCACAGTCCAGCGAAGTACGTAGTGAGAGTAACAAATCAAACAAGGCTGGAGACAACGAGGCACAGACATCCGAGATCAATAAAATTCTAATGGATAACAATCGCTTTCAGGGACTTCCTATTCCAATAATTATAATAACCCAAGAAGACGATACTGCCACAATCAACAACGAAAGTAGTACAGGACTAAATCTGTGTTTAGAGGACTTTGAGAAAGATTCGCCAAATGATCAAAGTACTCCTGGTGAAGAAAACCAACAAAACACTTCTCCCATGACGACGAAAGACGATGTCGAGCCTTCAGTGTATGAACAGATTATTCCTATGGAAACATCATCATATCAAGAGCAAAGCGCTGTAAAAAGCGAAGTTCAAACGACGAAAGAAAATTTGAAAACCAAGAGTGACTCAGATGGAGATGGTGAACAAACTCTACGGAATGGTGAAAATAACCAAGAAATAATTAGTGAGCCTGAAGATGGTTCTAAAAAAGATGAGTTGACCGTGAGTCCTCCTCAGAAAGATGTACAACGGGATGAAGATCTTCCCGACGGTGGAGAGGAGGAGTCCTTGAGTTTAAGATCAAGACGTGAATTGGAGTGGACAATCTCCAACCTAAAGTCGAAGTTACAACAACGTTCTGAAGACCATGAGAAGAATCAACAAGAAATTGGCTCACTTGAAGAACAACAGCTGTCCATGAAAAGAGAAATCGTTTCGTTGTTGAGTGAATGTGAATCACTCAGAGCAAAGGTAGCTATATTACAAACGCAGAATGAAGCCGTCTTGAAGGAACAGATTCTAAACGATGAGGAAAACGAAGAGCTCCAGCAAAATATGCAAGACCTCCTTGAAGAAAAGAATTCAATCGAGGAAGCTAAGAAAAAACTTGAAAGTGAGAAAGCAAGACTGGAGATCGAGTTGTCTGATGCAATTGAAACAAGAGAGGCAGTGGAAGGTGAGTTACTTCGCTCCAGAGCCGAAAATGCAAGTGTATCAAAACACACAACGGAAGGACAGTGGTATGATATTAGTGAAAGATATGCCAAATTGGAAACAGTACTTTCATGTGTTCTTGATGAGAACTCAAAAATGACTGCAGAACTTTCAGCTCTCAAAGCCGAAAACAGCATGCTTAAGAGCTTCAAGATTATGGAAATAACAGACAACTGTACGCAATTTTCACCGAGAACGACAGAAGATGAAAGCGATGGAGATAGGACACATTCTTCAAGGAAGTCTACATCGTCTATTACACAACATTCTCGGCTTGGTGAAGATCTTACAAATCAATTGCATTTAGCTAGTCCAAAATCCACAGAAGCAAATCAGGTTAAAGGCGATGAAGAAGGAACAACAACTGATGAGTTTCCAGTCACTCCCACTCCTATTGTCGAAGTCAATCTTAAATCTGAAACATTTGGAAACAGATTTGGTGATGAGCAACGTCAAATGGAGAAAAATGAAGTTCCCACTTTGATAAAAGGTGACAATGGAAGAGAACACCGCGCCGCAGTGAGCACCGAATCATCATCGCTGCTACCTCTTGCTAAAAGAAATATCGTGGAAAGTACTGAGCTGGAGGCGATCTCAGTGGGAAAAAGTTTGCGCAAAAAACACCAAAGAAAAGCCTTAAAGGAAAGTTCCTCTTTGCATAAAAAGCATTACAAAGCTGACGGAGCTGAAAAAGAGGAGTCGGATGACCATGATTCGAGTATGGAGGTCCATACTAGCAGCTCTCTCGTTTCGATCACAGATCTCGACGTAAGCATCTCTTCTGATCAAATCTCGTCAGAGGATAGCTCCATAGTGGGTTCAGAAATACGGGTCCTTCAAAGGATGCAAAAGGAGCTCGCAGAGACGAAATGCAGTAATGTTCTTGTTAAAAATGAGTTGGCCATTATAAGAAAGCACAACGCAGATCTCCAGAGTCAAGTGCAAAAGCTACTCAGCAGAAACAACCACCTGAAAACGAAAATGTGCGACAAGGCTTTATCTGTGAAACGGATGGAGAAGGAGGTTTCGAACATCAAAGAAGAGAATAACAAGCTGCAACAACAGGCGATGATTCTTCAAGATGAGATGGCAAGAGTGGAGAAAGAAAAGGCCAAATTTGAACGCAACATGTCTGCAACAAAATCTGAGAACAAGCGACTAAAATCCGATCTATCAAACATTAAAGCAGAGAGCTACAGAACCATGAAAGAGCTGGTAAACTTGCAAAGTGAGAATAGGAAATTGCAGTTGGACATAGAGAGGCTTAGGGAAGACTCAAGGAGACTAAATGGACCTTGTAGTGACGACTCCGCGTCGCATGAACTGCCATTCTGGGGATCTGTGTCTCGCGGTGACAGGAGCACATCGCGCAGGAGTTTACAGGAAAAACAAGTCAAACAAAACACGACTCATCTACACGATAGAGTGATTAGCGATCTTACTTTCTGCCAGCGGCAAACGTCAAAAGAAGATTCGCAAGGTCCGGTATGTGAGAAAACGTCTCCTCGACGTTTCAAAAATATTTTATTTGCCATTGAATAAATTTAATCATAACAACATGTTTCACAACAAACACAACAAGAGGCGCATCTCTAATTCGTGAAAATGAAGACGTTGTATAGTATTTTTGATGACACCATCTCAGGATTATTAGATGCCATGTCACTTTGGAAGCTTCTAAGATGATAAAAGCAGACTTTCCATTGTTTTTCTTGATCAATCCTCTGAATGTTTTTGTTAACTTTCACGCAGGAATTATCGCCACTGAATCTTTCCGAAGAGCTCCAGAAAAAAGACACTGATGACGACCAATATGGCAAAACACTTATTGGATCCGGTAAGTTATGTATGGTCGTTTTAATTGGTCTACCTGAGAAGATAGTACTCGAGGTAAAGCTAAAGTAACAAAGAGTTCTTGGAATTTCTCGTTTGTGGTAGACAACGACCTAATAGGAATCACTAGTCTGTTTGTACACTCTTAGACTTTCACAAATAGCAGGCAACTATGGGAAAAATATGTCACAGCCACCTGGAGATCACTTTACATCACAGAAGAAGTAACAAGTAACAGGGTACCATTATCCAGCAGAAACTAAGCACTTATTTCTCTCGTTAGTTTAAATGTCTTGTAAGTATGAAATGTCATTGCTTTATAAATAGGAGACTCGATCAGCAGCGAAGACAGATCAAGATATTCTGAACCTGTGTCACGACGAGGAAGTCAGCTCTCCTTCACCAGTGAAGCAAGTCACCCTGGTGAGGGTAGTGATCCAAACGAAATTGAACACCACGAAAAAACTGAAGACGAACACGAAGACGAGCTAGGGGACAAAAGCAAAAGCAAAAGCAAGAAAAAGATCAAAACGATTCTACGGAAATTCCAGCACAGCAAAAAAACCAAGTCTTCGAAGTAATTTGTCTTTTGAACGAGTCATTATGTAAGATTTCCGTCAAGTGTTCACAGACGTATAAACACGATTCCTTTCATGCAGATTTGTAAATAAGAAAGAAAACAAATGTACTGGGTTTCATTGTTCAGTTCTTAGTAAGAATTACCTTGACTGAGTATATACGTTAAACATACAGGTAAAACATAAGGCTGTTGTTATCGTAAATGTCCACTTTCCAACTCAAGTGTAAAAGAATTTCAAACCATTTCATAGAAAAAGGCTAAATGCAACATGTGTCAATGGTAGTCGACTCGAATGAAGATAAATCGCAGAAACCCTCTTAAATCAATGATAAAACTGAAACAGGTGTTTCTGATTTTGTGCTTTATATTTCACGATATTTTCACTGAAAAGAGAAGATTAATTTTTTATGTAACAATATATTTAAACATTATGCAATACGTTGGCCAGCTTCTAAGGTGAGGCTAAATTCTCTTGGTAATTATTTTCCTTCTGTCTTTATACTGAATACAGTAGCAAAATTATAAAAAAATTATACTGCACGAGTACACTGGTATATTGGTTTTTCAAACGTCTGACGGTACTGAAAGCGCATGAGTGAGTACGATAGGTTAAAAGCACCATAACATTTATTTCAGTATTTATAAACATAAAAATAAGTTAGCACTTTTTTCTTAAAATGGCAATGCTGTATCAAAACGAGTAACATATCAATGCTTAAGTAAGGGCATTTGTCAGTGCCTTTAAGACACTGTCAGTGAATAAATACAAGACAATAAATATCGATCAAAAACAAGTTCAGTTTCTTTTAAGACTATTGCGAGATAACTAGAACGACAAAAAATTGACCAGCGGCCCACTTGCACACACCAAACACTTGCAATCGAAAAACTGCTACTGACATCTCTTGACTGCAACCGCTGTTCAGTGCCATGTGCATCGAAGGAAAATACATTTAACCCAACGCACGAGTCAATGTGCCCTAGTTTCACGATTGAGGAGTATAAGTCTTTAAAGCGGATGGCCAGCCTCACATACGTTCACTATGTACCTATGCTCAACTCTCGAAATACAACTGTAAAACTGTCAAAATACGATTCTCTACCGGAGAAATGTTATGACATAGAGGGCCTAGAGGTATTCTTCTTTGGCAATCGCATTCTCAAACCCAACATTTAAACTTGAAAAACTGCTGCAAATCCGGATCATCGACGCTTTTACTATGAACTCCAGCATACACTTGCTTAAGCAGTTTACTATACTTGAAAGTCTTGTCGAGTGTTTCAACGTACTTCTCCAAGACAGTCAGACCCATTACTTTACCAAGCGAGATCATACTTGGACCCAGTCTGGGATCGTCGTATTTCTGATTCTTCATCAACAAACGAACCATCTCACCGTAGATGTATGCATCATCAAACGTCAGCGGCTCCTTAAACGGGTACTTGCTGTAAGTATCAACAGCCTTCATAGGGTCGGACTTGATCAGAGAGTCCGCTAATTCAATGTAAGCATCGTGAACTGATGGTGCCATTGAGATTACTTCTTCATAAAACTTGTGAGCTTCACTGATGCTGTCACTTCCCTTACGCATAAGCACGCGGGCCAATCCCAAACGAGCATTGTAGGAAGGTTTGTTGGGTGGTCCGCTGGGCTTCTGTTCAGTCGTGGGGTTGGACGTGGCAGGTTTGACCGGCGTGGATGGTGTTGTTGGGCTCTGTGCGACTGGCTTTGTTTGTGATGACTGTTTGGACAAGGCTTGTGGCTTGGTTGGTGAGCATGTCCCAGATTTATGAGCTGGAAGTAAAGACGTGGACAGCTTAATGAATCAAAGTATTAAAAAATACGAGAGTGATGCAACATATGTAAAAATAAGTTAAACGTGGGTACAGCTGTACAATAAGTGATGGCTAAAAATCCGGAAAACGTTGAGAAGCTGAAAATTCCAAGATTATTTGTAACACGTTGAATGTTCGTACGGCTGAAGAGCAGTAACTGAAAACGACTAAAATCTGGTAATTAATTCAATGCTTAATCCGGGATAGAAAGCTCGAAACCAGTCTCAAATACAGTCCTTAAATTCGGAACGACGGTGCAAGGGCTCGAGAAGTCTTTGGTTTTGAGACGTAATGTAATATAAAATACCTGATGGTTTGTTGGTAGTTAGAGTGCTCCCTCCTCTGGGAGTACCCCTCCCTCCTGTGGCAGCACCCCTCACTGCGGTACTAGCAGGTTTAGTCGGAGATGTCTTACCGCGGGTTCCGCCAGCTGGTGCTTTTACTGCAGCAGTTCCACCTCGAGTGGAGGGTGAGCTACCTCGTCCTCCCATGGCAGGTTTACTACGTGCTGGTAAATAAAGTGTAAAACGTAAGAAAAAAAAACTGAAAGCATTGTACTACGGCAAGTTTAATTTATGGTCGAAAACTGCGGAACCTTCCTGTGTAGTACGCAGCTTTTAATAAGAGGGGCACATGTCTTGATGTGTGTGTCTAAGAGCAAGGGAAAATCTTTAGGGCTTTTGAAAAAGTCGTATGGCAGGATCTGTTGAGAATCACTGTGTCTCATATAGGTTTACATGCCCAGTAATTTTCATCCTCTTACTGGTATTTTCTTGTATTTTCAAGGTATCCTCATGCTATTCCTCCTAGCGTTACTTCATCAGCCATTCAAAATCGTCTAGTATTGATCTCCTCGATAGGAAGCTTAATTTGCTTAATTTGCCAGTGGAAATGACATGAACAGCTCGTGGGGCAGGGGCAACTCAGGGTGGCTTCCACAACTTCTTAAATTTAAGGGAAACGCAAGTCTTACAAACGCTACAGTAATGAAAAACTTAAGTCACTCACTTGGTGTGGATGAACCTCTTCCCGCTTGGTTGCCACCTCGCCCAGCAGGGGATGCAGCCTTACCAGCTTGCGATGAAGCTGTCTTCTGAGGAGTTCCTCCTGCTGCAGCTGTTTTCTTTTCTGCCTCTTTCTTCGCTTCCTGTTCTTTAAACCACCGTTGTTCAGTAATCTTTACCGGCGCCTCTCCACCTATGGAAGAGGAGCCCTCAAGCTCAATGCTCGCTCGATAGCTCAGCTCAGCATCCTTGAGAGTTTGCTTAGCATTAGCAGAGGTAGGGTCATCATTGTCGTAGAGGCTCAGCTGGGCATCACCCAAGCGATATAGAGCACGGCTGTTACATGACTGAAGTAGCACAGCTTGCTGGCAGGTCTGAAAATGAACAAGTCATATTAATATTTTCAGTACATGAGAATTATGAAGCCTTAAGAAACTGGAGATGGAAATAAAAAAGAGAGAGCTGCCCATGGTAAATTAATATTTAGAAAAATTCTTTTAATCAGAGCAACAACTGGACAAATACTAGAGATGGAAATCAAACAACAACGGCTACCCATTGAAAATAAATTTGCAGAAGCATTCATTTAATCAAAGCAACAATTGGACACTTTTGATTAAACAGAGAGTCACGAGAGGACTCTACCATTCTCACCTTTTCTTTCAGTTCAAGAATTTGCTTTCCAGGTGGAATGACCGAGCAGTTTAGTAAAGCAGACAAATTCTCGCAAAAAGAAGAAATCTCGCCACTCTTTTGATTCCCTACGGCCTTGGCATCATCCAGCTTCATCTGAAGGAGAGCAAAATGAGTCTCGTATAACACCCACTCAGCTTGATGATAGGTGTCACCTCTGGCTACAAGGTTGGACAAAACGTGAGATGCAAGCATGGCAGCAGCATGAAGGACGTTCACTCTGGACATAACACCTGATGGTGGTTTTGTCATTTGCTTGCACACATTGCTAAAGAGACCACATCCCTGCAACCACTGTATGTTATCAGGTCTCGCCAAGTTGTTGGACGACAGGTTTATTTGTTGCCATCTTTCATTTTCCTTGCCTGGGTCATTTGCATCAAGGGTCATTTGGTTGAGCAGATGTTCAATCCCTTCTGACAAATATTTAACAGCTTCATTTTTCCTTTTGCCAGGACCATCTTTTTGTTGGCTCAAAGCCAAGCCAAGGTAAAATCTGCCAAGGACAACACACAAAAATCACAAAACATATCACACACTACATTGACCTTTGTAAATGGAATAAGACAGATGGTTAGTTTTAAGCTCAGTCAGGAAATAGACAAAGACATTTTTTCTGAGTCCCCATAAGGAACTCAGCCTCAGACCTCTGGATTCTGCACTCCAATGCTCTACCACTGAGCCACAGAGACTCTATGGTGAGCGAGGCCTGTTATGAAGTTCATATATGACATGCGTCCTATATCCTTCTGTTTTTCACACTGACCTTGCCTCAAGATTAGTGGGCTTTAATCCCACAGCCACTTGAAGACGAGACACAGCTTCTTCTGGTTTGCTTTGAAGTAGAAGCATTCTGCCAACATGCAAGTTGTACAAGTGATTATCAGCTCCATTTACCAGGGCATCTAAGTATTTTAGGTAGGCTTTGCCAAGGGATTCCTCTTCATTGCTTGCCAGCTGAGCTGTTTTGTTCTGTAGACAGGATCCCACATAAATTTACCAATGTTCACACTTGAATAATCGTCAAATACCTTTTCTCTGCAACTTGTTGGGGGTGGTACTGATTGCATTACAAAAACAAACAATGTAAAGTTTGGAGAATGGGTAGCACTGAACCAAAGTAGGAATCCACAACTATGCACAATCATCTCCTATTCACATTTGGCAATCAGACAGGAATGGTGTAGTTAGTATTTTTCAATTGAAGTAGCAAAAATTTAATTCACCAACTTTTAGAAAGGTAGGACTATTTGGAAAAAGGAAAAGTACTCATGAAAATACATTACACAAAATATCTACTTTGCATCATTATGGATGCTTCAGGAGTGAAAATGTTATTGTTCCTTGACAAACTGCTGTGGGTAATACATAAGATGGACAAGGCATTAGTCCACTATTAACAGAGGTCTGACCTACATCTCTAGTTCAAGATTCCCTCACCTGTGTAGCCTGTTTTGATTTCCATGCGTACAACTTCTGAACATAGTCTGCTCTGTCAGACTGTCCTTGATCCAGCAGGTAGTGATACTCTTCATCAATGGCCTTCAACTGGAGGGCAAGGGGAGCATTCCGTCCTGCTCCACGCATCTCACAGATGGCTTGAATATCATCCTCCTTTGAGCTCTCCTTGGATTTCATGTTGAAATCCATCTCATCATCATCATCAGAAGATTTCTTGAACAAGAGAAGCAACTCATTGGTAATTTGATACTGATCATGTAGTTATAATAAACTGTACTTACTATCAGCTCTTACTATCAGTTTTTTAACCCTTTAACTCCCAGATCAAATTTGTACTTCTCCTTACTGTCAACCATACAATTTTTTATGATTTTAGTTCAGAGAATTTAGTATCAGATCAACTAATTATTCCCAAACTGATATTTTTCTTTATTCTCATTACTTCTCTGGTTGATATTGTATTGACATTGTAAGGAGAAATTCTGTCTTTGTCACTCATGAGAGTTAAAAAGTTAAAGGTAATTGATAATTAGGGTTCCTAATATAGTGACTTGAAGAACAGTGGTTTCATTAGACAGCTAGGGCAATTAAAATTTGGCCAAAGAACTTGGGAGTAGTAAAGAGTTATCTGATATCTTATAGACACTTGGAAAGTGAAAAACTTTAATTTCATAATCATGAATGTCCTTTGGATAAAAAATGTTAACTTTGTAAAAGGAGAGATTGACTTGTGGCTTACTTGTAATGATATGATAAATAAAAGCATCTCAGTAAGTTTAACTCAACAGAAAGAAAAAATTTTCATCATGCTTAAATTGAAAGTAGTATTGTACCGTAGCTTCCAAAGACAATACTAATGAACTGCTAGAACTGCAAGGGAACCTGCCAAGTCCTTGTGTTGTCATAAATTGAAGACAAGAATATGGTCTGACAGCATGAACCACATTGAGTTGTAACAAAGGCATTAACTTACTTGAGGTTTGATGCCATAAACATCCTGTACATAATGTTCTTCCTCTAATACCTGCCCCAATTGAAAATGAAGATCTGCCTTTTTAGGTGATAACTTGATGGCTGTTGCAAACCACTCTGCTGCCTTCTCAAGATACCTCAGTGGAGAAATTTCTCCATCATAATGACCTGCATTTCCTAAAAATTGTACCACAAATCCAATGGTTTTAGAGTTATACCTTTTCACATAAGCCACTCTAGAGCATAAGTAACTGTCGCCATTAAAGGGATGTTTAAGTCACCGTAAGAATCCAAAGTAATGATGTGTGTTGCACTGAAACAAAAAAGCTCAACAACTGTGTAGAGACAGCTGTTTTCAGAGGTTTGGCATTCTCTATGATTGTAACAAGGAAAAGGAACGTTGAAAACATACACAAATGCTTGGCTCAGAAATTAAGATCATACTTAACCCTTTAACTCCCAAGAGTGATTAACATGTAACTTCTCCCTGTAATATCTAAGACATTATCTAGCAAACAGGTCATGAAAATACTCAAACTTATCAGGTAGAAGTTTTTATCTTGATCTAACACCAAATTCTTGTTACTTATTTACAAGGAAATGTGTGGCAGCTAGAGGGGAGAATTGACAATCAGATCTTGGGAGTTAAAGGGTTAAAGAATGATTCAGTTGATAAAAAAATTGTTTATTGACACAAGTTCCTCACCGAAAAATTGAATGCTTACACCAACATACTGATTCTATCTTCATTGGTCACTTTTTAAGAAGCTAATGAACCTTTTTAATTAGCAATAATAGCACACTATCGAAAATGTCCATGGTGTTTAGTGCAACAATGTTGTCCAACAATGTCAAAAAATATTGGCAGGATTTTCTGACAATTTTTAGGGTTTTCTATCATTGAAGTAGCTTGTAGAGCCTGAAGAGTTTCCAGTGAAGTTTGACGGCTAGATGCAGCTAGATGCAGCTAGATGCAGCTACATGCAACACAATGTTTGAATTTACATGCACAGTATTTGACAAATATTAATAGTACACTTGATTGCTGCCAAAAACAAAATAAACATCCAACAAGTCATGCAACAAAATCGGGCTTGATTTTGACAGAATCATTGGGATTGCAATTTAATAAGTTTGAAAAGGTTACACTGCAAATGTTCATCATAAATGCATGTACACTTTGTCTAATTATTAAAATTTAGGCATTGCACCAATTTTGGCAGAAGAGGCAACTTGTTTCAACAAAATGTACTCACCATGACGTGGTAAAACCTTGAAGCATTCTTTAATTTGTTCTTCAGCAGTCTTAACCAACTTATCTGCAGATTTTTCACTTGTTTCCATCTGAAGCTTCTTCTCCCATGCTCTAATTTCAGACTTGTGCTTCACACCTGTGTTGGTATGTTTACTAGTACACATGTAAGTCTTGTGTTCCTCCAGCTCGGAACTACGCACTGGTCGGTTACAGTCAGGGCAACCTTTAGAAGCCTCCTACATGCGCAAGAAATGTGGAGGCATATCAGTGTTCTTTGAAATATTTCAATTTCACAATTTTCTCTAATCTTTTCTCTTTCTTTTTCTCTTGTTCAGACCTTGTTCTTTATCCCAGTCTATTTACCTTGAATTTAAGATTCACTATTGCAACAATGATGTGAGTACTTAACTGTTACTAAATCATAAGTGTTGAATTGAGTCGTGAACAAAATTCAAATGTTCTGACTTTTCAGTCTACAGTTCCATTGAGCTTATGATGTAACCCTGCTTAAAAACAATTAGTTTTCATTTTCATGAGATAGACAATCCTCTCATTCTGCCTCCATCACTAATGAAAACTGGCCCCAATAAGACAGATGACACATCATGGTTGTACAGCAATTAGACAGTGTGGTACAAGAGAGCAGATCAGTTGTTGAAGTTGTTGGACAGTACACTATATGTGTCAACTGCCATGGTGTTGTTTGGAATTCTTTAAGTAACCAGATGGAGGCTGTTTTTGTTTTTTGAGTTTTTTTGTTTGTATTTTCATGAAGACAGTGATTATTTATTTAATTTCACGATTCATGTGCCATCTTAGTTACCGCTGATAATAACAGGTCAAATAACAGATCTTAGTCCAACAGTGATTACAGGAATTGGTAATTGCACTAAACACCAACAAAAGATGGATAATTTGGTACGAATCAACCACAAGAACAACAAAAAACTTATGTTTACAGCTCTCTCCTGCCTTGGTAAATATCCAGTTCTTAAACAATCTTACCTTTGACTTTTCCTCTAAATCCTTAGCTGGGACGAGCTCGCCAGATTTCTCCACTTCGACAGGTCTAAAATCACACTTCTGCAGGTGAGACCCCAGATCACAAAGCTCGACTTCCGCATAACAACCCCAGTGCTTGTAAACACAGAACACCTGTTGGGAAGATAACTCCTTGTCTAGCTCAAATTCATCGATACGCCATACATCAGCCAAAGGAGAGCCATCTAACGGGTCTACCTTTGAGGTTCGAGTTAGTTCATCGATGCAGCGCTTACAGAAGACATGCTTGGGGTCACTACCTTTAATGGACTTTGGACGATAAAGAATTCCCAGACAAACGGGACACTGAAACCTCAGTTGTTGCTTCTCGTCTGAAAATGTAATCGGTCTTGGGAGCCTCAATCTTGAGATCACCACCACGTACGTTTTCTTATTGCTGACGTCCGGTGAGGTTACCTCAACTTCAACAACTGTGTCGCCATATTTCAAAGCTGTTGGTTCTTTCGATTCAGTTCCATTAACTTTAACTGCAGTTTTCTTATCAGCTACGGCGGGAGTTACCTCAACAGAAGAGCAAGAAAACGGAACAAAAGCAGAATAATTTGTGATTTTGGAAGCAAAATTTGGAGAAAGAAAGCCAACGGAAAGTTTGAGTTCGGAGAGAGACGCATCACTTGCAGACAACCGCGTAACGTGAATGAAATAATTTTTGATTGTGCTTCCATCTTCTGCAGTTACTTCTATTTTAACGGGAGTAACTTCTCCTTCTTTGAGAGGTACCGTCTTTCCACCACCACTTCCCTGTAAACACAAAAATAAGATTGCAGGATGTCTACATATCGAGCTTTCATGCACGAACAATAATTCTCTGGCGCGAACAATAATCCTCACCGAAATGGAGTAAGATGCGCCGGAATCACTTGTAAGTGGATCGACTTTGATCTGACCAACATCACTTCCAAGAGTAACTGCATATTCAGTCGTGTTATGATGGAATTTCGGCGTTAGTTTTCCCGGAGAAATGGAGAGCTTTTCCAAGTCAGCGTTGTCCATGTTGCCAGGAACACGAACCTTCAAGGGTCCTAGGTAACCAGGTCACGCAACAGACGCCCTAGATAATTGCGTGACCAAAGTAATTTAGCCGTGTATTATTTTCGTGCTATTACATTGCAACAGGTATTAAAAGACCTGTAATAAGCCCCTAACATCATGCTTTCACATAAGGGGGAAGGGGGGGTGTGTGGGGGAGGGGCCTCTTAAAAACTCATTGATGATAGCAAACGTCTTTCTTGCGACTGTTGCCTAGCTGTAATGAATACTGTGTACAGTGCGAGAGTAGAATCATAAATCACAAAGCAGCTCAACCAGAAGGAAGCACGAATTTTCGTGTTTAAAACTTTGAAAAAGAAAAAAAGATGTGAATGAAGCATAAATTATTGGGCTAAAAGTAAGTGTGAATAATGACGAATCTCGATGGTCAAATGATTCCATTTGCACCCCTGAAAGAGGATAGAGAACTTACAAAATTGTTTAAAAACAAAAGTAACAGAGGTTTCACAAAAAGTTTTCTTTGGTGTTTTCTACAGGAAATAAATAACAATCGTACGGAATAAGTATTATCCTAGCATCGTCACTGATATTGTTATTTTTGTGACTTAAGTTTAGGGGAAGGGGGAAAACGGAGGCACATAAGTGGGGGACTGATCACCGAGGGGGGACCTGTAAGGGTATTTCGTCAAGTTTGTTATCAACCACTAATAGAGGTAAGACAGAGTCTCAGAGAGTGAAATAAAGTTATTTATTCCTTTTCCTATTCCTAGGGGCGTTCTGATATCGAAGCGGTGAACTTAAATAATTACATGAGGAAATTACCTCAGTAATGAGCGATCACAGCTTTGAGGATAATCTCAATTTGCAACATGATGCATGTGGCAATTCACCCTTTTAACTCTCAAGATCTGATAGTCAATTCTCCCCTCCAGTTACTACATACTTCCTTTTAAATTAGTTACGAGAATTTGGTGTTAGATCAAGACAACAATTTCTACTTGATATGTTTGAATATTCTCATTACCTGTTCCCTGGATAATGTATGGATATTGTAGGGAGAAGTCGGATGTTAATCACTTCTGGGTGTTAAAGGGTTAAATGAACCAAAAAGAGGGGTAAAAACCAGCGATAAGTTTCGCTTTAAATCAAAACTACAATAACACAATCACAAAATACGTTGTAGCTTACCAACGTACGCGGGTCTTGATTACTTTATCGAGGATTTCGGTCTAAACTTGTCTTCTACTCCAAAAACAATCATGATTACCCGAGGTCTTGTCCTGAACTGAAACGCGAACTTTAATTTTGTGTCTACTCACTACACGCACTACTCACGGTGGCGTCAATATTACCTGAAGAAAAAGTGCAGGTTCTTTCGGAAGCGGAAACATTAAGCTTTAATTAAAGTGGTAATAATCATTATTATCATCATTTTTACTCAGAAATTACAACCCAGGGCCATAATCAGAAATTATTTTTTTTGATCAGGTTTCGTTTCAGTAGTATGCTGAAAGCTCGCTCGTAGATGCCGTGACAACCCAGGGCCATAATCAGAAATTATTTTTTTTGATCAGGTTTCGTTTCAGTAGTATGCTGAAAGCTCGCTCGTAGATGCCGTGAATACGAGAGTGCTGTTGGCATAGACAATCTGGAAACGGGGGAAAAACCATTCATAGACCTTCCATGGCTGGATGGATTTGTGATAAAACGATTCCTTTTCACCCTTTCTTTCTCAGGTTGTACTCTGTCGTCTGCCGAACTCTGAGTCCTGTTCGACCGTGAACCCTGGAAACCGGGCGGCGGGATTTCTCTGCTTTCGACAGCTGAATTACGCGATAGAGAGCTCTCTGCCCTTGGGGAATTTTGGCCCATAAAGAAAGGTGTCACTTTGTTTGTGTTACTGTTCTTTAATCTGCGCCTGGATAACAAACAATCTTGTGGAAAGATGGGACTGTTTTCAGCCTTTTGTAGTTTGCTTAACCCCTTGTATCTCTGGTGTAAGACAGATGGCTTTTTCTCTTTAGGAGTTGCACGTTGCAAGGGTGGGTGGGGGAGGTGCATATTACTCTCGGTACCATTTGTGGCCTTTGACACTTCCTTGGAGTTTGGTTCCTCCTGGACCGAAGGCCATTGGAAAACGAAGGGAAAATGTTGCACGGGAGCGGAACGAGGTCCTCTGTCGGGAGAAACAGTCCATGGGGATATCCTGGCTGATGATCGTGCTGGAAGAGGAGCAGAGATCGTATGACCGTATGGTAGTTTCTTTCCTTGCCTTGAAGTTACCAGAGACACATTGTCAATTGAAATTAATTCTCTCGGACGCCTTGAGGTAGTTTGCACTCTGTACTCGTTGACATGCTCGTTTGAGGAAGGCGCCATCATTATCTGTCGTGTTTCTTCAAGATGATTTGTTCCACTAGCAACAGATCGTAAAGGATTTTTTGTCTTCTCTTTTGAAATGTCCCCTTGGGAGGACTGTAAAGGAAATATCTTTTCCTCAACTAAAAACCATTCGTCCTTTTTTGGCAGCATTTCTCGTTTGCTTTCGTTTTCCATCGCAGCAGCTATGGTTAAACTCCATAAACGGCAGTTTACCATGACCTGTCAAGCCCAGAGAGGGCTGTTATATAACTGACAGAGAAGACCAACAAGGAAAGTTTTCCTTTAGATTTTACCGCTAGCCAACCGCAGTTAAGATGGCAACTCGCCAGTATTTCATAATCGTTGGGTAATCAATGGAGAACTTAAAATAGCTGATTTAACTGACACTTTCGTTGGAAAATTCATTAAACCAAACATCAATTGAAGAAAACTCTGAATTTCGCAAGTCGAGTCCAGCAAAACCTCGTGTACGCCAGCTATTACGAAATACGATCCCTAATTTATCGTAATCAGCGGCAATTTCAAATTCAAAACGCCTTTTCACGGAAAAGCGGCGTTCTTTTGATCTCTCGAGGCAGGAACTTTGAGGAAAGGAGTGTCTGTTAATTTAAATAATCTAACAGCAGTCGGCACGTTTCAGAGACACGCCCTTCTAAACCTACTTCCGTGCCATCTTCAAATTAAGGAAAATTAATTAGTTGGGAAACTTTGAACACACCCATTGTTTTTTTTTTCTTTAATTATTGGTTCGTAATCAACCATTTGTTAAATGAATTATCGTTTCTTGAATTTTCGAAATTAAAAACCATGCAAACGATATTTGGTGCCTTCCTTAATGTTCCTTGAATTAAAAAATAATTTCCTTGAACGACAACCGATTCCAGCTTGAAATATCTGAGTCGTTGTCCCATCAATTTTCTTTTTCATCAAATATTCAGAATGAATCAAATTAAGATCTCAATTCAAATCACTCAAACTTACCACCGCTACAATTCAAGACAAGAACGAAGCGCTTACAATCGTTTCTAAAAAAAAGTTTTCGATGAAACAGCAGCTAAAGGATCAAGATGATGATCTGTAATAGGAAAGTAGGAAATAGACCTTGTGAGTATTACTAGCCAGTGTTAGACTGCTAACAATCCCTCCTCTACGGCGAAATCCGTCGTACGAGTCAAAAAAATCAACGAAGAAAAAAAATTGTTCTTGCACCACGCGGAACTCTGGGAGTGAGGCTCTTGGAAAGTGTGCCTCACTCCAAGAGCTCCGTGCGGCGCGCCAGAGGCCAGTCATTTTTGTCTAATCAGCATTAAGTTGTAATGATGATTGTTTATTCTCTTTCTGTCTTAAATGAGTTGGTACCATATTGAGAAACAGTCTCGATCCTAGCCTCGTATCCAGTTTCATTGCAAGACTGTTTCAGTGATAGTAATACGGTAGGATCAAAGTACGAGATTGTCTTCATCCTTTGAACCATACAAAGCACGAATTGCGAAACTTCAAGCAGTTGAGACAGGTGGGCGTGGTTAAAGATACGTCAACTGATTAATTTCCTTAATTTGAGACACAGGTTAAATGTCCGTTAATTAAGGTGCGACTTGGAAAAATGCCGACTGCGCATACTTCAAATAGATACGTTTCCACACTACTTCCATAATATTATTTTCACCTGCTTCACCTTCACCTTCACCTTCATTCAGCAGGTTGCGCAATTCAAATTTCCTCAATCAATCTTTGGTTTAATTGTTACAAGGAACCCATCACATGTCACTTTCACTGATCCTCATTTTCCGATTGGCTTGTTATGTTTTTGTTTTTTTTTTAATGAAGAAAATGCTCACATGTTACCTACCAAATAAGTATTGGTTGGTGAAAAACTGAAAATGAAATTCTGCGCTCATGGTCATTTGCTTCGTTTACTCGGGATTAAAACCCCGTGTTGCGTCTGAACATGCTTCAGAGACAATGGATAGACACTGCGTGCGCGCTCCGCTATGAAATAAGGACTCATTAGTTCCCTTAAGATAAAACAACTAGGGGCAGCGTTTGACAGAAGTCTGTTTTGAACTGAGCCGATGGAACCCTCGACCTCATACCTGTTAAAATTAGGGATCCGTGGAGGACTGAACGTCAACCGTATCAAAATACGGTTGGCATTAAGTAACTCAAACACGAAATTCAAACCAACATTTACTAACCCTTAATTTGCTTCATTCATTTTCCGCCACTTCACCCTAAATAACTCAAACTCTCAATACCTCGAAAATGCCGTTAACCAGAGTGATTTTTTCTCCCTTTTTGGGATCATTTTCTTTAAAATCTTAACCGTCATAGCTAGAACACTTTGGTCCCCAAACACAAATCGAAAACAGCATTCGCAAGGTAATTAAAAATGTTTAGTGATGTCAGTTTCTTCTTTCCATTCTGCGGTTACTCGAACTTCGATCACATTTCTCTAAGCAGTTCAAGCTCAAGGGAGTCAACTGTAGCACGACGCCGTTCATTTGTGATGAGCTGTTCTAAGAACACACACCAGATCATGTAGATGTTCCTTTTTCCGTTTATTAATTTTCTTCCAGTACAGTAACACTATATCAATTTTTGTCTCAATCTGCAAAATACATCTTAAGCTATTTTATGTACGAAGTAAACCTCTTTCCGCCCATAGAGGTACTTGAAACTTTACAAAAGTTACATCTAGAGTACAGCGTCGTAAAACCCATCAGAAAATCAATGCAACAGAAGGCCTCATAAATACTCGTACAATACAAGATTCTTTAAAATGCTTTAGTATACAAAATGTTTGATTATTAGCAAAGCAGAACTCGCAACCTGGATTTCCTCAAAGATACAACTCAGTAACCTCTGGACTCATAAGAAACACAAAAGTCAAAATATACATTTTAATATTAACTTTTCCTGTACAAGCTCACAAAAATATTACATGGTTGTTGGCCCAGGTCAAACAAGACCGTGTGCAAGATGAATGCAACACGTGACGATAACGGCGTATATCAAAGGAAAAACTGCGAATAATTATCACACAAAACACATGTCTAGTGTATCACAACAGGTCACATGGCCGGTCATGTGGTGGATAACTTGTTAAAAGTAAGTGTGATTCAGAAACACGTTTTGTACTCTCTACCTGAAGTAGCACGACTTTGAAAATCGTTTCTTCCTTCTTACCGTAAATATGTAGTAAAACCGTTTACTTGAGTTTTATTTTGATGGCATTTTTAACAACTGGTATTTGGCCAGCAGGCGGAGGTCCTTCGTCGGTGAGTTCCTTTTCAAGATCCTACAAAGGTTAAAAAGAGGGTCACAAATTCCTTTGCTAAACTTGCTGTGTTGCACCTTTTTGTGGATTAAATACTTCTCGATCGAGGATCGAGACGCTCGAGAATAGCGATCCCCAGTTTCGAGAAGACATTCTATTCTCGCAAGCAAAACAGCTTGACACGCAGCTTCAAGACACTGTCATAACAATAACTAATGAAAAATAAATTTTTAAGAGGTTAACCTCGTTAGCAGATTTGAGTTTCTTCTCCGAGTGTTTTTCCTCGTTGGTAGGAGATATCGATCGTTTAACTGCCGCCGACACTCCATCCTTCGATTCCACTGGGTTGTTACTCTGAAATAATAAAAGCTTGAAATTTTCCAGGATTCTCTTGAAGAACATCTATATGTCGCTGCTGGTAGGTCTTCCCACAGTCACACGAGAAGTTTCCAAAAATAACTGACCAATCACTAACGAGGACCCAGGCATTTGTAACGAAATTTCACCATTTATTAAATCTAATATGAAAGTGTCCGATATTTCTACCAACTTAAGATGTTCCTTCTCAAAGTGTGCACAGCCACGCCGAACTCAAAGAAATATCAGATCCTTCCTACTTACATCGGTCAGATTTTCAAGTTTGTTGTCTCCTGTTTTAGCACAGTTTTCAGTCTTCGTTGATCCCTTCACGTCACCTTCCCTCATCTGTGTATTCGCATCAACCTGGAGGTGAGGTCAAGAGAAAGTTAACACTTCCATTCCTAAGCAAAAATTATTATCAATTGTTAATATGTTTATCAACGCAGGCAGAAGATAACGTAGAAGTTTGGTAGGAGGCGTATCAGATCAGGGACTAATATCTTGTCTTTTTTCCTGCTCCTTGCTAGAATTGCTCCTTCTAGAAGTCCCATAAACTGAATTCAGTGCTGTAGCAGATTTATGATCACAGTTCTTCTACCCTGACATGCTGTGTTTACCCATCAATCTACTATTTCGTTCAGGTCTAGTCAAACACAGAGAAAGTTTAGATGCTTCTACAAGCCTAAATAGCATATCAGGCTGGAGATTATCCATGTAACATAAAGGGAATTAAGGGTATTACCCACAAATCGGATCGGATGCCTACAGAGTCCTGACACCTCAACGTAATAATATCAATAATAAAATACTCTCCTTTTATTTCATTCAAGCGACAACTTCCCAGTCTCTGAAACATCAAGATGATCATTTGCGGCACTTTTTTCTTATAAAACTAACCCTGATAAATAATGTTTATTGTCTAGCCAACAACATTAACTCACGCTGTCAAGATCCGCACTATCTTTCTTCTTCTCATGTGGACTTTCACCGTCGATAAGGATAGAATTTGGCCGTTTCCTCCCGTCATTGCCGTTGAGTGAATTCACGGAACTGGTCGTCTTCAGAGAATGAATACAATCTTAAATAAGTAAGGATTGACGACACTGTCTACAAAGCGCAACGCAACAAAAAAAATCATACGACAACTTTAGAGTCATCGAAGAAAGACTTTACAACAAACCGTGATTTCGGCATCATCCACTCGACGTTTCTTGCTGTCCTTTTCGTCTTCTGAAGGAGATCCAGCACGCTTTAACCCAGCAGGCTGAGGAAAATGCACATCAATGTTACGGAAAAGACGTGTTATGTAAGATCAATGACGTTTGACTTTCGAGCTGAAAAATTGGGATCAATGTCAGCATCTGAGCAAATGCGCACTACCCCTCCCCTAACCCAACAGCAGTCAACTGATAACAATTCAGGGTTAAAGCTAGATTAGGGGAGGGGAAGGTGTGTAGTTGATTAGATACTCGCATTAATTCACAAATTTTATTTTAAAGACGTAACTATACAGGGATCCATTTGGGGCTTAAGATCAGTGGTTTCGTAGACTGCTGGATAAAAATCGACAATTGAGCTAATTACAGACACTGAGCGGATATTTGTACAGTTATATGTCATTAAAATTGATACTATGAGTCCAGTCACTGACGAATAGTCATCTTCGAATGTCACAGAACTGCCACGAAAAAACCGGCAAAAGAGAGGTTCTTCGCTGTATTATTGCTAACTACTACTTCGCAGCCAATTTTCACACGTTTTCAAGGATAAAACTGCGGTAATAAAAAATATACATTTTGAACCCTGTTACGAGACGATAGGTAAGGAAAGTTGTAACCTTAAAATTTGTTAATAACGCCATAACTAAAAACGAAAACTACGCCAAAATACTGCCATTTAACTCGAGTGTTGTTTTGATTCGCCAGCTTAAGTTGGCGAATCAAATGTCTCTCGCTTTGGCGAGACACAACTCTGTCTCAAAGATGTCAAAATGCGGCCGCGCATACCTTGTCTGGTGAAGCCGCCGATGGCTGACTAGTGACAGAAGTTGTATCTGATGACGTCACTTCACCAACAGTGGAGACAGAGGAAACCGTGGAGTCTGGGTTCACCTTTTTGTCGTCTGAGCTACTGACCGTGGCTACACCTGCAAATAATAAGAGAAAGAAACAATAATATTTTTAAGATTCCAACAAACTACGAAACAAAAGTGTTTCTCCCTCTTACGGTCACTAAGCCGGTATACTTTTAAGCGAGATACACACATCAGCAGCTTGGCCGCCTATCCTTGATGGATCAAGTGGTAAATTGTTGTTTTCTGGAAAGGAGTATCATGGCCTACTTTTATTTCCTCTTCTGTCGAGTGAGTGAAAGCTTTCTTTCAGAGAGCACTCGGCGCTGAATACGAAAACGTTGTTAGAAAAGTGAATTTGATATAAATCTCGGTACACGGATCTTAGGAGGAGGAAAAACCTAACAGGACACGAAAACACATGTCTGATAGCCAGTCAGTGTAATCAGTCTGAAATGTAGTCTAAATATATACAAATCGACTCACTTGCTTCTTCGCTGTTTTCACTGCTTCCCGTCAACTCCACACTATCATTGCTGGGCTCTGAAGTGATCTCCAAACTCGCATCACTGGCATTAAGTGTCGAATCTAGAGACACGTCACCTTTAGCTGACTTCCCCCCAGAAGTCGCTGAACCCTGAAGACAAAACAAGAGTCATTCGGTTGTGTTGTTTCTCGACAATCTGACATAAGATGCAGAGCATTATCGAAAAATTAAGGGGGGCTGCATCTACAGTTCAGTTTTTTTAAACTTGAATATTGATGAGCTGATTACTTTTAAAAAAAAAAAATAAGCGTCATCGAACTCGTTCCTGAGTTACAAGCGCATGAAACTGCATGAAGCAGTGTTCGTTGCAGGCCTAAGTATTGCTATGTGAACCTTGTCGATGGATGATGGGGCAATTTTTTCTTTTCACTCCTCTTTCAAGGGGAAAAATTAAGAAAGTGTGCCAGCAACGAAAAATCGAATTAACATTTAAAAAAAAATAATGAAAATAATACTAAAAAAAACCAGATAGGGAACATGCTCTGTCAATAATTGTACACAAATTTCACATCACACTCACTCATCCAATTGATCACAATCTCTGGTCGCAACAGATTAATTAGGAAGAGAACGAGCAATACATAGTACCAAAGAAAAACTGGAGTCAAATACAACCAATACTATTGCCTCTCCTAGCGACAAAAACTGGTCAGAGAAGCTGCCCTAACTTGTGGCAAATGGCCTTCGAAATAAATGTCCACATGTAATTTCTAGTAAAATACCAAAATACAAGTCTTTTCATGACTTACTGGTTGTACTATGGAGCTTTTTTTCTTCTGTTTAAGCACACTTGGTGGTAAATATTTACTGAGTTGCTTCCTGCAATCACGAAGAATCTCATAATCAATCACTGATCCGGCTGATAAATTTCCTTACTACCGGCATTTGTCTCGTTAGGGGTGTGACTACAGTCTTCCATTAGAGGTAGAAACTTACTGATCATTTTTTTTTCCATTTAGACTAAGTGACATTAAGCCAAAGCCAAAATAATAAAACGACTAATCAGCATAAAGAGGAACATCTAGAGCCAATGAGAACTCAAAAGTAAAATCATGTAGCCGGCCTCGCGCGAGAAGATACGGAGAGAAAATGATAGTGGCCAAGTAGCAGCTGGTTTTGGTTTTGCACTTGACTAGTCAAGGAAGTATTCAATTTGGTTTCGCTTAACTCCGCTCTGTGATTGATCCAGAAACTCGCGCCACCCTCTCAACCAATCAAATGGAAACTCAAAGCAATCACGACTTGGTCTGTTGCGTCAGTTGCGTCTAACTGTGCTCTGTGATTGGTCTATAAAACTCGCCCCACGCTCTTAGTCAATCAGAAGGAAACTGACTCAAGTATCACTTGGTCGGTTGCGTCTTTCCGCGCTTCAGTGGGTTTGCTTTTTCTGAGTTCTTACAAGCTCATTTTGCCTTTGCTGTGATTGGAGTCGTCACTCAATCAAAAAATCGTGGTACTTGGTGCTTTTTTCCCCCATCAATTCTCGACTGAAACTACTCTTGGAGGTACATGTAATATAGAAATGGAATCCGACTAAGTTGACTCACTTTTTGACGTGTATAGCCTCTATTCGCATACCCTCTTTGAACATTTTGGCTGTCACTGCCTGGCTGTGAACTGAAGAGGTTAAAAAACGGCTCATTTTATTCAACGATAGCAAGTCAAGAGACAATGTATCAACTCATTTACTTCACCCAAATCTACACGCATTTTTGTTAATTCTCCTTCTCCTTGCTGATAAAAAGACAAAGTCATAGATGAAGTTATCAATAGCAGTTTTTTGTCTATTAAATTAGTAGATTCCATTCTCCTGATGTCTGTCAAGTTTTAAATAAGATATCAAAATTGGTAAGAACATCAGTTTAACGCTTGTCTTACGTTTTTGTGACACTTTTCTGTTAAAAATTTATGTACCAGTAACACCCACAGTGACGTGAAGCCTATGGCTGAATGGATGGACAGTGATGAACTGGCAGACACAGATATTGACACAACATATTCATGAAAACAGGAGTTCAAATAAAGCCATTAAACATCACATTCACTCCTAATAAGACTTAGAGATGTGGTACTAGAAGATTCACTATTGTGTGAAGGCCTTTGTTTCAGAAATCTGACATGGTTAGCTCTTGAAAGCTTTCATTCAAGTAACATTCATCCAGGTCACCTGTGGTAGCAAGCAAGTAACCGTGGCACACGAGCTCTGCTAAAGCACAGCCATGACTTACTGAGCTCAAAAAGCAAAACATATGAATAAATTTAAAAGCATAATCATATGATTTACATACCAGTATTTGTAAACATCTGAATTGCTCCTGTCAAATCTACATTTACATTTTCTGTCAACACAACAAAGTAGCAATGAGGTTAAATTTCCATTTAGTGAAGGACTTTTTGGTGATTTTTTTTCACAGCTCTATTACAAGTGAAAGTAAATAAAAGATAATACACTCTGATGAACAAGTAATGCTTACCCTTTTTTTCAAACTGTAATCCTATAAACCACCTGTTGGTGGGAGACGCTCTGCAATACAAACAACAAAACGGTGTCAAATCTGTAGCGTTCAACAGACAAACTCCATGTAGGTGGAAAGTCATTTCTCCTAAATCCTGCTGCCTAAGAGGTGAATCTTTTATTAAGGCTTTCATAGGCAAACAAGTCACAACTGGGATCTGTGGGCAAATCCTTTTACAGCTGCAACTTATGACTACACCTTTCCTTGTTTGCTGTTTATGAGAATTTGAAGTTATATCATGATGATAATTAATCATTTTGTTAGTTCTCATAAACTGTAGCCTCCTCCTTTATCTCCCTTTTGGTTAAGGTAGAGTTGCTGAGGTTGAAAAAGCAGTTGCAAGTTACCTTTTACACAAAAACAAAAGAAGCTTACTTGTCTGGTTCCAGTGGGGCAAATGATTTGGGCTTCACATGAGCAAGTTTCACAAACTGGGTATTTTCCAGGTTTGACACAAGTATTCTGACCTTGGACTCTACTAAGCCAATCCTAAAAGAGAGAAAAATAGAAAAGTAAATTACAAATTGAGATAGATCGTGAATTTTGAGCTTGGTCTGAGAAAAAGGAGACAATATTAATCATCTTGTAACCGGCATGGAAAAAGAAAATGGATTTAAAAGTTACTGCCAAAAGCTTGGTAGTATCCTTGATCAACAGTCATTATCTTTCGCATGTGGGCAGAAAAATGAATGAAATGAAAAAAACTCACCATTCTAAGTGATCCTCTTCAGAGTTGGATATGGCACTTAACACAATATAATGTCTGAAACGTGGAGAATAGAATTCACCAGCAATAAATTACGCTGGGTGGGACACAGTCTGCTTCTTGTCAATGCAGTCCATAAATCAAATAATATTGCAATTGAAAGATGGCACACCTCACAACAGTTAAAAAACTACTGAATTTCAAATTCAAAAGAGGTAGCAATATATGCAAAAGAAATGGTGGATCATTTAAAATTGTATATTCTGCCATTTATAATCACTGAGAATAGAGAACACTGTGACATGCCTATTGGCATTGACTGTCACTAAATTCTATAGAGAAAACTGAGGGATTGAAGAAAAGAAAATCCATTAAAAAAAAAAAGACTCAAGACTGCCATACTAAGGCCACCTTCTTAAATGTTTTTGAGCAACACTTGAACACTCTAACAAGAAACACTCTTCAGTGGAATATCATCCACAAATTAAATGTTTAATAATTCTGTTCTGTTTTATCCATTTGGAAGTAAATTTTTTTGGTCATCTTGAATGCACATAACAAATAAGTAAAATTTTATTGTCTTGAAACTGAATCACAAGAAAAGTTCTTCCTTTTTATATCTGTACTGAAGAATTGCCATAAGGCATTATTGACAAGAACAGGTAAATAATCAAACAGCACACTTGAACACTCCACTTTTATTGCATCAGTTCTAAGATGTACATTAAGATTATACAAACCAGTGCGACAGATGCTTAGCTTTACAAAGAGACACAAGAAACAGCAAGAGATCAAGTACTTGTATTTGCTAAAGAAGTTGGGTGGTTGAAACAGTGCATCCCATGTTGACTTGCCAATTAAAACATCACTTGTGATTGTAAGGCCTGGAACCAAAAAAAGGTAAGTTTAAGACTACTGTATTCAATGAGTATGGGACACGCTTGCTTTGAAAGAAGCTATATATACAGGTACTTGTGGGCCAGAATCATAATAATACTCTTTGACTAGTTTATGTAGCATGAAGCAACTTGGAGTGTTGCCTCAACGTGTGGATGGAATGACAGTCCATCACACAGTCAGAAAACAAGCTAAGCAGTCAAAACCAAGAAAGCTTAATCCATGACTAGGAGTATTGCCACTCCGTAAACAGGACACTGCATGAGATCAAAGCAGGTAGCCCCAAATATTTCATTAAGGGAGAGGGGGTAAGGGGGGTTGGGAGGTAATGCCCCTTGTATATTCATGCTACAGAGACCAGATAAGATTGGGCATTATGGGTCACTGAACTGGAAAGAACATAACAGGCAAAAATGCACAGTATCTATTAATATACCATTAGACTTTGCTGGCATACCAGTGAGCAAAGTCTAACTCACCGATTTCAAATTCTTCATTCATGATGGATCGTGTTGACATTGAGACATTAAAAGTGGAATTCTGCTGTGGAAAAGCTGGAGTTATGATAGGCATAAGGTGATATCGATCAGCTGGATTGTACTGTAAACAAAAAAGATTGAGATCCAAGTAAGCTTGGAGATGCAATGGACTGAAGCTACAGTGTGTAAGAGTAAAAGGGTAATTTAGTATTATCACGTGAGTTGATAATGTAAATTGATCACTGTAAAGAGTTTAAAAGCTGATGTTTTGAGTGTTAGCCCTTTGTCAGAACAATTGGAGGAACTGTGGGTTGTGTGTGTGTGTCTTTATATACAGAGTAACAGTTCATCAAGTGATCAAGCAGCTGGCAATGAAAACTACTTTTAAAGACAGTGACTGACATTTTGACAGGCTGGTTGGAAGAATTTTTGGTTAGTCAAACCTTGTGAGTCTTAAAGAAAGGAAACTGACTAGCAGTTCCATGATGATATTTGATTGAAGTTTTCCAGCAAGTTTAGATTGAAAAATTAATGTGAGCAATCAGTATCCAAACACAAGACTTACAACATTAATTTTCCAAAGACAGACAACCCTTCATTAGAATCTAACATCACCTTCTGTTTTATGTTGTCACTGTCTCCATTACTGATCAAGAGCATAGACCAATTCAACAAAAACTTCATTCACTTACCCTTGGATCCCAAACAGGAAAATTTAAGCCTAGTTTTTCAGCAGGCTGAGTGATATTCTTTAACAAAACTGGATTTGGCCAGTCCCTGAAAACAACAAATCCTTTTTAGAGAATTGCATATTGCTGAGTGCAACAACAAGAAGAAAATCTTCAGTCTAAGTGGGTCAAATATCAAAATGACTTCTACATGTGTGCAGTGTACATGCATTGGTGTAAAATGTTATTAATGTAGTACTTAGTGATGACCTACCATTTTGAAAACACAAGAAAGAATTTTTGAAGAAGTGTTGCTGCCACAGCATTTGGATACAACTGACATGTGCGAGCAACTAACATAGCCCAAGACACACCACCAAGAAAACCTAATACATTGGAGTAAATTCCACGGTCTGAAAGAGCAGAGAAATTCAGAATGTTTTTAAAAGAAATCAGTTTTAAAATTGCCAAAGGCACTTTTGAAGGAAAAAGCCTTTAACACTCACTTTTTGCCCACAGTTTCACCGCTCTTAAAGTAAGCCGAAAGTTTTCTATATTGGGAACTAAGTGTAGGATTTCATCTGTGACACGACAACCTGAAAAAGACCACATCAAAACTATGTTACAATGTGTTCATGTAACAGTAATAATGCTGAAGTATACACACATTCAGAAGATTCACATACTTTTCCATGAAGTGGTTTATACAAATAAATTACACAGACAGTTGAGCTGGTAGTATCATTCATCTTTCATGAAGATAAAATGCACACGTACTGAATTAAGAGATACACACACTGTGAAAGAAAGACTACCCAAAATAAAATTAACAACATGAACAAGAACTTTACTAGAACCTTACCATTTAAACTTCTGACACACTTGGGATCCAAGTTTTTCAGTAGGCTCTCATCCAGTAGACTTAGATCATCTGGCACCTCAGGCAGTGCTAGTCGGGCAAACAACAGGTCCATCTACAGGTAAAGGTCAAGACCAAATGGGAAGTAAGCTTACATACAAAAGTTTGACTGAAAAGAAGAAAAAACCACAACATACCCTGAGTAAGACTTACCTCTATGTTACAAAACACCAATTTGATGACTGGAACAAAGGCATTTTCAACAGCCTAGGAAAAAAGATACATACTCCTGAGTTCAGAAAGTTATCATTGAGAGCCTACACCACAAAGAAAATACAGAAAACAAACAGTTTAAAGAGGAATAAACAAAAATTGAAAAAGTTAAATTGGAAACAAAAGGTCATAATTCCAATTCTTGTCAACCTATATGTAAAACCACTTATTTTTTGAAAATAAAATTAATTTGAGATATCTTCATGAGTTGGTTGTTTGATGTTGATAAAATTCCTGTAAGTGTTAACAGAACTATATAAACAATACTACAGTTGTATGGTTTGAAATGTGCTTGCAAACAGCTCAGTTTTGATAAAATGTCCAAACTAGACAGTTTGAAAATAATTTATCTTGTAGACTTACAATACAGCAACAAAATCTTACCCTTAGTTCTTTCACGTCCTCATTATTTTTGAGAATCTCATAAAATGTCCCAAAGAAGTCAGATCGGTCAATATGACGAGGAGCAACAAGGAGGGTGTCAATATCAGCACCTAGATATTTCAATTACAGCATGTTGCCTTATCATAATATTACATGAGGTCAAGTTTCATTGTGGTTGATAATTAAAATGGTCTTGAAGGAGTTAAGTTACAGTTATACAGCTTGGAAACTGTAACCTAAATTCTTTGGTCATCATCTGTATCAATCTTTCCCACCTTTGGTCATTCTTATGCACTATAATTTTTGTGGTTTATTCTATATTCCTGTGGTTTGCACTCTCATAAAAAAGTGTATTCAAGTTTCGAGAAAAATATGATAAAGAAAGATGAAGCGTGCGAGAAAACAAGATGGCCAATGGCCAACCATGCCACTCCTTCATTCCCACCAAATAACTTATTAAGATAAAATCATTTGGGTTTTTGCCTTCTTGTCAGACAAGGGTTCTATCATAAGAGAGGAGACCTTTCTTTCTCAACTCAAGACTCTTATCTCCCCAGAACATGGTAACCTACTTATGAGCAGTGATTTTTCTCAAGTACATGTAGAGGATGTGTAGCAATAATTACTTACCTTTTGTGTGAACACCAAGTCTGTATGAACCAAAGGTGAAGATCTTTCCTCCAACTGAATTAGCTACAGATTCTGGCATGTTCTGTCAAATAGAACAATTTTGATAACTTATTTTCCATTTTGTTTCTTTTTCCATTACAATTTCCTATTGTTGCCTTTAGATTTACAGGAATTTCAGTCATCACCATCATTTTTGGCCTGTCATTATTTATACCCTGCATATGTATATCAAACAAATAGAAACACATACAATTTATACTTTATTTATACTTTACTCTGCTGTCAAACATGCACCTTGAACAAGGAATAATTCCTACCAACCTTGGCTAGACTAGTATCAATGATCCATTGTTTAACCAAAGTGTTAAGTTTTCCAAGGACAACTATCCTGCACACCACAAAAATAGTTAAAGGAATTTCAGTTAGAATCAGAGAAGGTGACAGAAATTGAAGAGTGAGTGGGGAAAGGAAAAGTTGCACCAAAGGTGCAACTAACAAATAAAATGCAAGACAATAATTTTCTGTGGCAACTGACACACAAATTAAATGTTCCTCGACAGTTGTTACATTTTAGTTAGGAGAATCTGGATAAGGTTTGAAAAGGACATCTCATTCCTGAAAGCTTTCTCAAAAATTAACGTAACAAATTTCTCTTAAATGCTTACAACCATTTACTATCACAGTGGTAATAAAGAGAAAAAGTTGACTGCTTGCATAGTTATGGCTTTAAACTCAGCTCTTTTGAACATCACCCAAGTGAATAGGGATAGTTAAAAAAACTTATGCCCACATACACTCAGAAACACACAAACCAAAACAGAACAAAAGAAAACAAAAACAAAGATCACATATACTACCTGACCAACGCATACAGTTTGACAAATTGGCTCATTTTTCCTCACATGTGGTTGCTCATATATTTTTTTCTACTTGCCATAGCAACCAAAGCAGTCTAAGTAGAGCGCACTCTTCCTTAGGCTTTAAAATACTATATTCTATATTCTACTAACCTGTGTTGAAGCTCTTCCTCAGACTCAAAGACTCCATAAGGTTTGAGAGATTCTTCAAGTGCCTTAGTAAGTGTTATGTCCTGAGAAAATAATTTCAAATATTGCAGCATTACTTCACTCCCAATACTATAAAAGAATATGAAACTGCTACAACAAGTACTGGGAAAACTATTGGTTACAGAGAACAAAATAAGTATGCAGTAATTGGTTCAATGACATCTGCACAAATTTTGTACAAATGTCATGCATGTACAAGCCAAAAGACCTATGGGAAATCTTTCATTCATAGTTCAATTATGGACCTAATCAAAACATGAGAGCCAAATACATGTTCAGACGTACATTTAACACTCCAGGTATCTATTGCATCACATAGGATGACACAAGTATTGTATGGTAAAGCAGTAAGATTAGTTTCCTATCTGCAGTGATAAATTTTCCAAACTACTGTACTTTCAAAAATGTTAATCCTGTTTCAGGAACATTGTTTCTCTTTTTTTAAAATAACATGGTCAGTTCTTTTGGAGTAAAAACGGTATGGCACACGTACGGACTGCAAATGTGTCGCTACTATACAGGTCAAATAAGGATCTAAAATTACTCCTTACACACTCAACACGCTAATCTTTTGTAACGAACTTTAATCATAATATAGTTTTAGTCTGGATAGAATTACTCTGAGAAAAAATCATTCATCCTGCCTAATGCAGCTTCATAACTAAACAATTACATATGATGAGAATCTACACGTAATTAACTGGAAGACACGATCGATCATGCTTAAGTGAATTTATGATCAACTGTCCACATGTTCTTGTGGTCTGGATGTTTCACTTACCCCGGGCTTGGGTCCCGCCAAGGATATCGGGGAAGTAATCCCATAGGATTTTTGTGTCTGTCCGGATGCAGAGCTTAAATCAAACGAGAACATCAGTTTACGGCGCGAAATAGGAACAATTACGTTGAGTTGAATGTAACAACAAGAACACATGAAACCGGTTTCTTCTAAAATACAACAGACGACTTACCTGGACATGTTAAGGTTTCATAAAACCATACCATTCATTGGAGTAGCATTCTGTACGAATTCCAACTGTCTCGACTGATTCGCGAACGCGTTTTCGAGCAAAATATGATAAAGAAAGATGAAACGTGCGAGAAAACAAGATGGCCGACGGCCAACCATGCCACGGCGCATGAGCGAGAAAGTTTTTAGATATCAGTCTCCTCGCGGTCAGTTCTAGTGAGGAAAGAATAAATGGGTAAGTTTCTAAAGAAACTGTGGTGCTGCGTCGGTGGGAGAGTATAGCAGGTAATTTAGTGTTAACAACTGGGTTGAAAACGTAAATCAGCCACCGTAAAGGGTAAAAAAGCTGACGTTTCGAGCGTTAGCCCTTCGTCAGAGCGATAGACGAAGGGCTAACGCTCGAAACGTAGGCTTTTTTACCCTTTACGGTGGCTAATTTACGTTTTCAACCCAGTTGTTAACACTAAATTACCTACAGTTCTAGTGAGGACCTACGCTGTCGTTTCGAAGGCCAAATGCAATGGATTTTGTGAACGTTTCTTTCGATGCAGCAATAACAATAACAATAATAATGATAATAATAATGATAATAATAACAATAATAATAATAATAATAATAATAATAATAAACAATTGTGGTGTGTTTTTAATCAATCCCTAGTTGGTCATTTTATGCTAAGGGCACTAGGTGTTCATTGCAGAAATTCGAAGGACTGATTATTGCCATTTAACCTTGTCAAGGCAATTGCTTTGTGGGAAAAATAGAAATGTTGGGTGAGCAAGTGCTGATTTTCTCTGGCCAGCTTATTAGTGAGACTTCAGTGATTGAGAGACTGGCACGGCTTATTTAAAATCAGAGACTTGATGTATGGAAATCTGGAGAATGGGATGGAAAACTTATTGGGCTTTGGATAGTATGTGGGTGTATGGAGACAGAGAGTGGAGTGGAATGGGTGGGTTGTTACAGCCTTTTGGTAAAACGATCAAAACATTAAAAATGACAAATGTACTTTAAGAATTTTATAACACAGACCTGAATGTTTAGAGTATCAACTGTCTTTACATTTTTGTCTTATATCTTTTGAACAAAAAAAGATTGAAAAGGTGTAACAATCTGTAAAACATCTCTACAACAGCAATAATCATAATTTTTTTGACAAGGAAATATATGCATTTACTGCCAATTTAGTTTGCAGTGGGAGAATTTAACTCATCCAATATCCTTGGTAAATCAAGAACAGAATCTACAGTAAAATCTGGCCCCGGATCCTCTTCACTTCGGTTACATCCTTTAAGTTTTATCCACACTGAAGCCATTAAACCAGCATTTTTACTCCCTTGTATATCATGAGCAAGACTATCTCCAATCATGACACAGTTCTGTGGATCAACAGATATCAGTGAGCAAGCAGTGTTAAAAATCTCTGGATGTGGTTTTGGATGCGGGTGATCACCACTTATCACGATAGTTTTGAACAATCTGTCAGCCCCAGATGCTTTGATCTTTTCTTGTTGGATAACTGAGTCACTATTGGTGACAATTGCAATTTTGTAGTCTCTTGCCAGTTCTTGGATAAGCGATGAAATTTCATTTTCGATCACCATTTTTTCAAGCCGTGCTGATCTCCACACCTCGTACATTTCAACTGCTGAAGGTTTTTCACTATCGCCAGACTCACTATTTAATACATTTTCCCATAATTTCACTCGCCACGCGTGCTGATCAAATTTGAAAGAGTCCGGTGCCCACGGGTTTGTCTTGGTGACGAGTGTTTGATACTTCAAAGCGATGTTCTCTGCATCTTTAGCGTCGAAAAATTCAAGAAGCTTTTCCTTTGCTTTGTGAAATGCGTACAGGTCGGCCTCCACTGTGGGCACAAGCGTGTTGTCAAAATCGAACAAAATACCTTGCACTCTCTTCGAAGAGTAAGCCGCCATTTTGAGGATCAAAAACGTCAAAATGTGTCAGGCGTTACCGACTAGAGGAGTGGGTAGAGGGTTGAGGATGTGATGTATCGAAAGCATTTGTGCCAATGATAACAAAATCACTGCGGGATTACTGAATCATGTTAAAGTTGTTTAATCAAGTAACATGCATGATTCTACTAGCTTATTAGATAGGTGATCGATGAATGACGACAGAATAAAGAAAGCGATTTAAGAATGAAAGTTCTCCTCTAAATTAATAGCCAACAGCGGGGTCCTGTCTTTTCCTTTCTTTTCCTAGGGAGTTTTTCTTGACCGAGAAACCTTTGCCACACCGTAAGTTACAATGCAAATGCATGGCTCTAAGTGGAATGCGCTCATAAATGTTCAGTGTTTTCGGTCAGTTAAGCCTAATTAGCTTCTGTTTGATCTCACATCTATTAGATTGTTTTCATTTATTGCTGTTTACCTAGTCATGATCCAATTTTTCGCATTTCAAAAGGATAATCGTTTGATCTGGTTTCATATCTAGTAACTTTAGTACCCTGAAGACCTAAATCAAGGTCATTGATAGTCATAAAACTCTCTAATACAGGGAATTCATGAGATGCCTGAGTAGATAAAATTATTTTGCCTTATGCGCTTTATGTACACAAGTTACCTCGCTCAATTCAACCGTAAATTGCATCTTATTTGCATTTTTGACAAATCAGTGAAGCAGTTTACGATTTAGCCAGAGGAAAACCAGTTGTTCCGCATGATGAGTGAAAATGGAACGAGTTCATATCTATGGTATATCTATGGTAACCTTGCCTTTTGTGTAACAACGCGCATTTAAGCCTCTCGTGGGGTCAGGATTCCAGATCATGGCAGGTATTCATCTGCCCGATATAGGAAAACTGGGAATTCGTATCGCAACAGGAATTCGTGACAAGAAGAAAGTTGCTCCGAGTAACATGGCTGAAAACGCTAGATACCAAGCGCTGTCAACGAGACTTGATTCCGAAAAACACGAGCGAAATAGGGTGTTGAATAAGGAAGAAAGACGGATGAAAAGGAAAAAGCATCGAATTGACAAACGCCGCCAGGATATCGAAAAAAGTAGAAGGCAAGAATTGAACGGCAATGTTGACATTAGTGACGGTAAACTATATCTTCCTTCAATCTCTCTTCCTAAAACGGCGATTTCACGTGATTATAGAGACGAGTTGTTCAACGAAGATCAGAAAGACTTCGACCAATATCCCGGTAAATCGTCGTCAGCTATATTCCCAATTCAAGACGAGTTTAGTCGGCTGTTAGAAAGTTCTAGAAGTGATAGAAGATTAAGAGAAAAGAGGAAGATTGTCCAGCTACCTTCAATTGAAACAAGCTCGGGAGACAGTAAAATCAAACACAGAAAAACAGCTACTTTGAGGAAAAACTTGAAAGCGAATAATCTAATGAACAAGGATAAAAACGCGTTAGAAATTAAAGATATGAATTCAGAAATTGAAAAGGAATTAGAAGTTCGACCAAATCTTCAAATAGAAACGTTTAATGTGTCAAATAAACAAGATCAGCGAGGGGACAAGGATATTTTCTCACCGACAGGGAAAGAGGGAGTTGAAGATGAAGATCACAGACACGCTGAAATAACAGTCAGTACAGATTTCATTATTGACGAATCAATCTCCTCCGAAAATCCATTTAACTATTTGTTACTGGAAGAACAGAGGAGGAAGGCGTTCCATCAGAATCTAGAGGACGCATTTAGAGCGATCAAAACTTGTCGCTACATCAGAACTCCAAGTCGTAGAGAAAAAGAAACTGACTTTGATGAAGAAATCTTATGAATAAACCTTTTGAGTTTATATTTTCAGACTTTACCATAAAAATTTACAAGTAAAGATTAATTGCACACGACATAGTGTAACTAGATTTCCAATAAGTTTTAGTTTTTAACCCAAACGTTTTTTACTTCCTCTGTGGCCACAGAATCGCTATTGTTCTTTTAATTAAGTCTGGTCACATTCCTGCGTTTCAGGGTTCATAACTGATTTGGTATTTGTTACAGACTGTTTGTTTGCTATTCAGCGTTGATAAAAGATGAATTTCAATGTTGACATATTTGTCTGGTTTAAAACTCTTCTCATCGCCAAATTATACGCAACTTCTGTTCGATTTCTGAACTATCTGTGGTAAGAGGGCAGGCTTTCCTTTCTTCATTTAAAAAAGAAAAGTAATCTCTTCTGCTATCAGTGTTATTTTTTCTTTTCGCGGCTTAGAGAAGTCAAATATCTTAAGACAAATTGAGTAAGATATCCAAAGAGATTTAAGATTTATGTAACAAAACTGCTGCAGAAATTCTTTAACCCGTTTATTTAGGGTAGTGATCATGGTATTTATTCAAAGGACAGTTAAAGTCGCTGTATGATTGTATTTGTTACTGATCCAAAGCGCGCCGAAAATTCATGGAAAATTTAACAGTTCTTGAGCGACAAAGGTTAGACAATAATGATTGCAAAGATCTGTGGATCTGGGTCCCAATCGATATCAAATGAATCTAGTCACAATTTTATAATAAATTTAAATATTCCATGTTTGATGATCCACTTGTAGCAACACTTGACAAGAGAGTTTCCTTCCCTCCTTCCAAAGAGACTAAGGTTCATTTACAAATGTGAAAGTTAAAATCAAGGTAAATTTGAGCCTCTCAACTGAAGCATGATTGTTTCAGAATTGAGTGGGCCATGAAGGGTTCCCGAAGTCTACTGAGTAGATGGACTTGACAACCTTGGAGTGCTTTTAAATTGAAGAAAAGGGGACATAATTTTTTTGCGTCCAAAATTCTGTAAACTCTCACGGAGTCTTAAAGTAATTCATTAAGAATTACTGCTGCCCCCACCCTACCCCTGCTTGCACTAGATGGTTTACTTTCCGAGAACCTAGACCACAAATGGCCAACATCATTCAAATGAAGCGTTCTTTACTAAAATGTGACACCCAGGCTAAAGGAGAGAAAAATTTTATTTCATATGCAAATGATGAGGTAGAATTTGAAATAATGAGCGATCATTAGAGAATGCGAATATTTTGCGCCTTTGAATGCAAACTACTTGAATTCCAACAACCTTGTTACTGTCATGCGCAGCTCTGCAGATCTGATCATTTTTGAATTGTCAACGGTGAGTGTTAGCTTTACGACACTAAAAGAGTTCGCATTCACCAGAAATCCTTCATGTTACAATTACATTTGATGGCTGTATATGTCATTGCTCGTGGGGGAAAGCTAAAAAACATCGTGCAGTTCATAACAGCCAAGATGGGACTTCGACGAGTTTTGTCAAAACGTTTATGATAAAATTCCTGCCAACTGATCACACATCGGATCCGCAGAGAACTTTGGGCTGGTTTGAATCGCTTGTAAGAAAGGGTGACTCGAGAAGAGAAAGGCTCTGGTGTGAAACAGTTCTGCAAAAAGACCTCGGGACCTCCAAGTAACAACACGGTGAGAGAAGCTTTTGGTTATTAGAAAGTTGCAGCGTGATAAAATTTCACTCTGAAGGAATAGCTAAGAAACAAATGTAAGACATGGCCGGGAAGAAAGTTACTGCACTAACTTTAAACGATTCAATTTTTGTCGTGTAATGCGTATTAATATCATTTCTCAAACAATGTTTCCTAGATTTCGATATCATTAGAAACATTGCGCTAGCTAAATCTAATTTTAAACAAAATCAAATCTGCTTTATCTAAGAAACAGAGCAGATGTATATGGATGACTATACATCATGTATCTTTTCTATCACCAATGTCTTCCACGTTTCATGAAAATCTATAACTACAAGTGTGATGGATAAAAGCCAGAGAATACAGTTTACATTCTCTCGATAAAAATTAACTTAATTTACACAGTAGTTACTTTCTTCCATTTTTTTCAAGGTTAATAGAGGTGGATACAATCAGTTCTAATTGGAACAGAGCTATTGAACTTGTGCGTGATCACAAAGGCAGCCACTCTTCGTAAAAAAAGAGAGCGACCGAGGTTAACGTTTTCCTGATAGTTCGGAAAAATCTTCGAGAAGCGGATCGGTCCCCTCCTTACATTGATGTACTACTTATTTCATCGTGGATTATTGGGAGATAAGAAAAGCAAGAGAGAGAATGGGACTTAATGTACCTCACATGTGCTCCTGGAGAATGCCGCGGAACAGACTCCAAAGTAAGTTGTTGTTGTTTGAAGCCATACCTTCTGAAACTGTGTAAATTTTATCTCTGCCATTGAAAATCATGTATCACATTTTTTTTATGATTACGTTTTGACGTTCCAGCGAGTAACCTATTTGTTCTAAATTTGTCTTCAAATTAACTAGATATTCTCCTCCTAAGCTATGAAATATGGATACCTCTGAGTATAGAGTGGGGATTTTATTTGAAACCACTTTTTTTTATTAAAACTGATGGAAAACTGTACCTTTATCAGAAGCAATCATGGAATATGTAAACAGACAACACATTTCTCGAGAAATCACGAATGAACTGAGAAAGCTAAGCGTCAAAACCCTTTCTCAGTTGGCGCTATAATACAAGCAAAGAATAAACAAAATAAAACATTCTGATGCAATTAATCTTAGTTACACTTTACTGAACAAATAAAGCATCGTTTATGCGTCGATCAATTCTAAGCTTCAACATAACTCAAGGCAGTGGCATAACACTCCGGGCATTAGAACTTTTGCAAATTGTTAATCTGTTCAATTCCCGCCCTCTGGAGCAAAATTTGTGTTCAAATGCTCCACCCAAGTTCCGGATTTGATGGTCAATTTTTTTTGTAAAAAGCATAATCAGCGACCGTGACATTCTATTAATTTACCAAGCTTTAAAACCTAGACCTGTGGTAAACCTTTTTCTGAGCCATTCACTCGCTAAAGTGAACTATTTATACTTGAAAAATTTCAGATTTAAAAATGTAACACTTCTATTCCGCCGAAAGACTGAAAAGTTCAAATTCCCCACACGAGCCAGGCGAGGTTCAAATTCCCCACCCCCAGGCACAAACGACAGTCAAATGCCCGTGGGTTGCCCGAGAAAGGATTTCGAAGCTTCGCATTGATCAGCACACTAAACTGACATTAAATTAATGTGCTAAAAAACGAGCTATGTAGCTTTCCTTTAAAACTATCTTTTTTCTCTTTTAAATTCTTGGTAAATTTATTCATATGATTTATCTCAAGGAGCTTCGTCGTAATCTTAGGAATGTTTAGTGTATCATTATCATTAACACACACCAAAAATATAAAATAATAATTAATTGCCCATGTTATGTGAGTCCAAATTCTAATCTATCTAAGTTCATACTTTTACATTTTCTTAGTGATCATTCTTATTTATTTATTTAATTTTTTTGAAAATTTTTTAATTTAATTTTTTTAATTTTTATTTTATTTATTTATTTATTTTTAGTTTTTGGTATCTATGTAGGGGTTGAATTTTTAACATTTAATTGTAAGTCTATAAATTATTATTATTATTATTGTTATTATTATATAAAATCAATGATCTCTCAGAAAAGTCGCGGATCACTTTATCAGTTGAGCAGAAAAAGATAAAACAGCTGGGTCAACAACCTTAAGGATTCAAACCTTAGACATTAAGGCTTCGCAATCTGCTCTACAAGCTGGACAGAGGAGGACATTTGGATAAACATTTCGTGAGGATTCAAACCTCATTGTATGAAACGTCGTAATAAAATGCTCTCACAGCAGAGTAGAGAGAAAAAATGGTAGTAAACTCAAGTGAGGATTCAAACCTCAAACTTTGCAACTTCGGTATGAAATGCTCTACTACCTGAGCTGAGAGAAATTGTTGGTCGACTTTTGAAAGAACTTACCCGTTAAACAAAAGTTTTTGGTCGACTTTCTTGAGGATTCATACCTCGGATCTACCGATTGTGCTGTTAGATACTCTATCTGTTGACATATAGGAAACTTGTGCAGAAAAAGTAAAAAGCTGTGCCAATGACTATAAGGATTGAAACCTTAGACCTTAAAGCTTCGCAATCTGCTCCACCAGTTGGCAGAGGAAGAAATGTAGGTCGACTATCATGAGGATTCAAACCTCATTGTATTAAACATCGTAACAAAATACTCTTACAGCAGAGTAGAAAGACAAAATTATTGGTAAGCTGACGTTAGGATTTAAACCTCAGACTTTGCAATATCGGTATCAAATGCTCTACCAGCTGAGCAGAAAGAAACTTGTGGGTCGACCTCAGTTTTTAAGAACTTTCATGTTAAACATGTGAAACAAGAGTTGCTGATCGACTCTCATGAGGACTCAAACCTCAGATCTACCGATTTTGCTATCAGATACTCTACCTGCTGAAGAATAATAAACTCGTGCAGTTACTGTTCTTATCTCACACTAAGCATTGTATTTTATAGGCTTCTTGAGTGTTGGATCAACAGGTGATATAGATACCGTTATTGTTCAGCTGAAATCAAACGCCAGATCAATTCATGTTGGATTTCATTACAGTCATCTAGTTGAGAAATCAACAGTGTGTTATATCTACTGAGGACTGCTTAACTGTTCAGGTGAGAATTCAATCAGAGATTTTAACAATTCATGAAGTATGATTGAGCTATTTAAATGAGTAAACGTGTCATGTTTAAGTAAATATTTTAAAGGCAACTGGAATATTGAGTTTACGCTGGCTGAGAACTGCTTTTACGTTTTAGCGATAACCATGAATTGTGCACTTCCGGAAAAGAAGGAAGACCGGAGTCAAAAACCATCTTAAGCAAAACATTTAAAGTTAAAAAAAATATTGAACATAGAAACCACGGTAAAATGGATGAATGATAACCAAAAAAAAAAAAAGGGGGTACCAAGCTTCCCTGTTATCATTTATATAGAATATAGAAGGAGTTCAGGAGATTTCAATTCTATGTGGAAGTCTATCAGCACAACTCATTTACTTAAAGCAATATTCTTTTCCAGCTTAAGAAAAAGACACTTTACAGCTGTCAAGGGACAAGTTGGATCACAGAAATCAAATGGTACAGTATATAGGATACTGAGAAAACAAATATTACAATCTGAGTCCCTCGTGAGGATTCGAACCTCACACAGTCTGCCCAAAGAAGGCGATCCCAGCTGAGTGGAGGGTTTCGTGCACTCCACTCAGTGCTTGTTTATTTCGCGTCCCGAGGAGAGGTGCAGTGCAGATTGCCCATACTTCGGTCTCGCCCGTCTGGTACCTCGGCGTAAGCTCGTTTCATTTTTTATGTTTTTTGTTTGTTTTTGTTTTTTGATGAAACGAGAATAGTCGATACATAGGTCTCAAACCCGGAGGTCCAGACCCATTTCAGGTGTCGGCTGTAACCACCAGAGGACAGTGTCTTTATTCAAGCAGGGATTGTAATTTCTTTTTCCCCTGGCATATTTGATATTCAAGGTCAAGGGTATTTAAAAAAACCATTGCCGGTCCTTATTAAATAAAGAATGAGACAACTTAGTCTCCCAGAACTCAATAATGGCGACTGAAGCTTATAGAGCTTAACTTGAGAGGGACCACAATAACTAATTGCCTTTGTTACGTGAGTCCAAAAAAAAAGACAAAACAGCTGGGTCAATGACCATAAGGATTCAAACCTTAGACCTTAAAGCTTCGCAATCTGCTTTACCAGGTAGGCAGAAGAAGACATTTGGGTAGACGTTTCGTGAGGATTCAAACCTCATTGTATGAAACATCGTCATAAAATGCTCTCACAGCAGAGTAGAGGAAAAAGTGGTGGTAAACTCAAGTGAGGATTCAAACCTCAGACTTTGCAACATCGGTATGAAATGCTCTATTACCTGAGCTGAGAAAAATTGTTGGTCAGCTTTTGAAATAACTTACTACGTGTACGGGTCTCATGCATCCCTCTGCTCCTGGGTAACATCTGTGGGCGCATAGCCGTGGGAATGAGCACTCTCGTTCCTCTGTAGATTATTCCATCCTGAACTGCTAGTTCATCTCTTTACGGCCAGTAGTCTCGGACATTGGGCGGTACTTACGTCTTGTCCTCAGGCCATCCATTACCTATAATTTCAGCTAAGGTCATGACTGAGATTTCCATCTTTTGAGGTTGCTGTTGCTACTTTCTGAGGGGTTGCATCTGTCATATTATGAAAGACATTTGGATCTGTTCCTTCGATCTCTTTCATGAGAAGTTCTTCTGCGTGAATTGTAAGGACTTCATAATCATCTATTTCCTTCTTTTGCGTTCGGCCGTTGGGGATGGCAGATCTTGACAGATGATCACTTATGTACACCTGAGTTCCCTTTTTGTACACAATATTCAGGCGGTACTTTTGCAGTCGTAGCATCATGCGTTGTAACCTCTTGGGCGCGCTGTTGATACTTTTAGCAAGTATGGTTTCTAGAGGCTTATGATCTGTGACTGCTGTAATCTTTTCTCTTCCATGGAGATAGTGGTCAAATCGTGTACAACCAAACACCAGTGCGAGGCATTCCTTCTCGATCTGAGAGTAACGTTTCTCAGTCTCAGTCATAGTGCGACTAGCAAATGCCACTGGTCCGCCGGCTTGAAGTAGAACAGCTCCTAGTCCATAGTCACTTGCGTCTGACTCAATCGTTACTTCTTCCTCCAAGTCGTAGTAACGGAGAAGTGGCGGTTCTGAAATTAGCTGAGTCAACTTGTTAAAGGCATCTTGGTGAACTTTCGACCACATGAATTGGTTTTGCTCCTTGGTTAGGTTTCTGAGAGGTTCAGATACGTCAGACAGCTGAGGTAAAAATTTGCCCAGATAATTGATCATTCCAAGTAGTCTTCTCACTTCAGTCTTACTACGTGGTCTCGGTGTTACATATCAACACTCGACCGCCATGTTGGATTTATACAACAAACGCGTTTTATTTCATGCTGAGCCTACAAGAGGTCAGTGGTATACATAACATCCCCCTTCCCTCTTTTGATAATATCAACAACAACAACAACAAATATATATATGGTAACTGAACGGAAACAGAAAGTGTTTGCACAATTAACGGTGTCTGTTATTGCTACGTTTTCAACTTAAAATAAAATTAATTATAGGTCTAGTTTCACTGGCTTCTTGACTTGTCTGCCACTTCGAGTTGTGTACAGGGTCGAGCCCCCAGTCGCTGCTACTTCAGGTGAAGGCGGTATCTTTCTTGCTGGGCTTTTTCTTGTGACTGACTGGTCTGACTGGTAATCTAATGGTAGCTTCTCCATACGTGTGTCTGGCATGGGTGGTGGCACTGCATGCGGCACTACACGTGGTTTCTCAGGATCTGTCTCTGCCTTCTCGATGTTTGCATGTGACTTGGGGGAGTCTGTTCTTAATGCCACTCTATTTCGTCTGATTCTTCGGCCCCCTACATCGACTATATAAGATCTGGGTTATGTATGTTGTTGCACAACCGTCGCTGCTTTCCATTCCTTTGATCCCGTTGCGGGTTTCGCTCTAACAAAATCACCAGGCTTAAGCGGGGGTAACTCTTTAGTACCTCGGTGATCATAGTAGTATTTCTAATTTTCTTTGCCATCCTTCATTCTTGCTCTTATCTCTTTGATGTCGTGTGCCTCAGGCTCTAGCAGACCACAAGCTAGTGGTAGTGTCGTCCTTAGCCTACGTCCCATGGAGAGTTGAGACGGAGAGAGGTTGATCCCTTGGGGTGGCTCTGTACTCCAGAAGTGCTTTGTTCTTGTCGTTGTTTTTCCTCCAGAGTGATTTTACTGTTTTGACTGCTGCTTCAGCTTCTCTATTTGCACGGGGGTACTTGGGACTCACTAGGACATGTTCAAAGTTGTAGCTTCTGGCAAAAGTCTCAAATTGTTTGCTTGTGTATTGGACACCGCAGTCAGTCACCAGTTTTGCCGGAATACTATGTCTGCTGAAGTGTTCCTTCAGCGCTTCGATGGTATCCTGGGAAGTAAGGTCATTGAGTTTAGTTACTTCAATGTACTTGGAGTAATAATCAACCAGTACCAGGTAATGACGATCTTTCAAAGGCGAAGATGTCTGAAGCAGCCATCGCCCATGGCAGATTCGAGACAGGACTTGGCATGAGGGGCTGTTTCTGCTGTGCAGGCGCGTAGTTGTGTCACAGAGTACAGTCTTTTACTTTGTCTTCTATTTGAGCGCTCATTCCAGGCCAATAAAGCGCTTCCCTGGCCCTCTGTTTGCACTTCACAATTCCAAGGTGTGTTCCGTGTATTAAGGCGAGCATGGCTGGTCTCATGGACGGGAGTACCACAATCTTCATCCCTCTGTCGATTACACCATCTAAAACTGCAAGTTCATCACGTGACTCCCAGTATTCTCGTATGCTGTGTGGGATCTGTCGTTTTGTTTCTGGCCACCCTGCTTGAATCATAGCGTACAGCTCATGGAACTCGTTTGCAGTTTTTTGTTGGAGTTCTGTATACTTTGGCTCTGAAATGGATATTCTTTCCAGCACGTTTACTTGTATCTCATCTTCGTCCGCTTGTAGTTCATTCAGACTTGCTCGGCTAATGGTATTAGCGAGAACTTGCTTCTTGCCAGGAAGATACCCCACTTTTAGGTCATAATCGCTTACTTTCAGCATCATTGCCTGTAATCTTAATGGTGCCGTTGTTATTGGTTTGCGGAAAATTGTCTCTAGGGGCTTATGGTCGGTCTGAACCACTGTCGTTTTGCCTAGAATGTACTCTCTAAATTTCTGTGTACTGAACACAATTGCCAGCATTTCTTTCTCAATTGGGGCCCAGTTGATTTCAGATTCTCGAAGTTTGCGAGACGCGTAAGCTACTGGCCTTCCTTCTAGGAGTAGGACCGTACCCACTGCCTCCTTGCTAGCATCGCATTGTATGGTCACTTCCTTGTTGATATCATAGTAGGCTAGCACAGGGGCTTTTACAGCACATATCTTTAAGCTTTTGGAATGCATCTGCCTGTGGCTTATCCCAGTGGAAAAGTACTTCTTTTCTAGTGAGCTCTCGCAACCGGGTTTCAACTTCTGCAAGCATTGGGAGGAACCTGGCCAAATATCGTATGGATCCCAAGAATCGGCGTACATCCTCTTTTGTTTCTGGAGGTGGCATATCCTTCATGGCTTTCACTTTTTCTGGGTCAGGTTTGAGTCCTTCTGCTGAGATAATGTGGCCCACATATTGAACTTCGGGCTTGCGTACTTTAACCTTTTCAAAATTCAACCTGAGGTTGTAGCTTTTGGCTCGCTGGAGTACTGCCTCTAGCACCGAGTCATGATGAGCAACGTTACTACCTGTAATTAATATGTCATCCATAATGGCATATGCATGATCGATACCTTCCAACATTTCATTCATGGTCCTTTGATACATCTCTGGAGCTGATTTAATTCCAAAAGGTACCTTCAACCATCTGTATCGATCCATTGGAGTGTTCATAGTTGTTGGTAGGCTGGACTCTTAGTCAAGTCAGCCACTCTTTGCGTCAAGGACTGTGAACACTTTGGCATCAGGTGTTTTGGCTGAAATTTCTTCAACTGTAGGTATTGGATAATATTCCGCTTAACGACTTTGTTCAGGTCTCCTGGGCCTAAACAGATCCTGATCTTGTCACCTCGACTTGACACCACCATGGAATTGACCCAATAAGTGGGCTGTGTAACTTTGGCTAGATGCCCTTCCTTCTCCATTTCTATGAGCTTGGAATGAGTGCTGTGGGTTGTCTGCGAGGACCATGTACCACTGGCGTTGCTGTGGGGTCAATTTTGATTGAGTAGGTTCCTGGCATGACTCCAGATGCCTTTTGCAAACCAGGGTGTTGATTCAACAACTCCTTAAGGTTCACATCTATTTTATGCACTCGCTGGACCAATTCGAGGGCTTGACAGACTTTGCCTGACAGTATTGGTTTTTGCTTGCTATCTATAACATAGAAGTTTACATTTAACTTCTTGTCTTTAAATCGCACTGGAAGGGTGACGTAACCCTTTGGTTTGATCTGGTGTTGGTTATAGGAAACCAAAGTCTTCTTGGTTTTCTTAATAGGGGCATTTGGTGCTATTTGTCTGAGCTGGGTGGTGTTAATCACACTTGCATAGGCACCAGTGTCGAGCTGACAAAACAGGGTGCTATTGCCCACTTCCAGGAATTCACACCATTCGTCCTTTTCACCTGGGTTCTGGTTGTCGTTGATCCTGTTTATTTCTAGACTTGCTAGCACCTTCAGCACCTTCCTCATCACTGGAATATTCGTCTCCCGAATAGTCTGTTTCACTCAACACGTTAACAATACTTTTCCGACTTCTGCACGCTTGGGAAAAGTGTCCGATTTTCCTGCATTTATTACACGATTCATTCTTGGCTGGACACTTTTCTTGTGGCTTGTGTGCATTGTATCCACACCTGTCACATTTCTGAGCCTGCTCATTGTTACCTTTCGGTTTCTTGAAATTTCTCGCCTTTTTATGCTGCCTATACGAGTCCTTCTTCCATGTTACTTTACTAACTTCAATTCTCGGGTCTTCACCTGACATCACCTGCATTCCGTCCCTTGTGGCCTTGAAAATTCGACCGATGCTGATGGCTGTTTCGAGTGTAAGGTTTTGCTTTTTTCCAGGCAACGTTGTCGTACTCGTTCATCCAGTGATTTACACGCGATGGCGTTCCGAATTAACTTATTTGTCTCGGTCATGTCTAGCCCTCGGGCTAGGAGTTTGAGGTCAGTGACGAAGGAATCAAACGTTTCCCCTTGCAGTTGGCGTCTTCGATCGAATTTCACTGCCGCCATTATTGGGTTCTTTTTAGCTTCGAGGTGTGCTTTGAATTTTTCGGCGACTCGTTCAAGTATGTCCCTTTCACTGATGTCACGTCTGTTTTCCCCCGATCCAACTAGAACAGTGTTCCACTGGAAAGTGAGGTAAATCTCTCGGCCCTTGTCACCGAAAAAGCTCATCAGGTTGCACATTTTCTCTTTTTCCGTGCACTTGTTGAGTGGTCCTTTTGCCATATCTTTGTGCTAAGTTTCGTTCAGCGGCGCTCGAAATCCCACTATTTTGACACCATGTTACATACCAACACTCGACCGCCATGTTGGATTTAAACAACACACGTGTTTTATATCTTGCTGAGCCTACAAAAGGTCAGCGGTATATATAACACTCGGCATCTGGGTGATGGCTTCAATTTTGGCTGGGTCTGGTAAAATACCCTCAAAAGTCAAGATATGACCACAGTACTTCAATTTCTGTTGTTTAAAGACGAACTTGTCCTTGTTCAGTTTGAAGTTTCGCTCCCTGCATCTCTGTAGCAACGCAATCAGATTTCTCTCATGGTCTGCCAAGGCTTGTTCATGGGTGTTTCCTGCTCCAGTTACTAACAGGTCATCAGCTGTAGCAGTTACTCCTTCCAGGCCCTCAATGATTTCATTTACATGTCTCTGAAATTCTTATGGTGCACTACATATGCCGAAGGGCATCCTAAGCCACTTGTATCTACCAAAAGAAGTGTGAAATGTTGTTAATTTGCTAGAGTCCTCATTTAGCTTCACTTGCAGAAATCCATCTTTTGCGTCCAGGACTGTGAACACTTGCGCTTTAACAAGCCTGGAGGTCACATCATCAATGGTTGGAAGACAGAGCTTTGGTATTTTGACATGCTTGTTCAATTCTCTGGGATCCAGGCAAACACGTAGTTGGCCATTGCGCTTCTTCACATATACTGCACTGCTCACCCAGTCTGTTGGTTCATCAACTTTCGCTATGTGGCCTTTCTGCTCCATTTCATGAAGTTTCTTCTTGAGATCGTCTCTCAGTGCGACGGGTACGGTTCTAGACACATCTTGTTTCGGTACTGCTCCTTCTGTCAGTTCAATCTTGTAATTTCCAATGTACCCTAGCCCAGTGAATACATCGTTGTGTTCTCGTAAAATAGCATCCTTGATCAACTCTTTTACGTCAGAAACTGAGTTGACGAGTAATTCTCTTTTAGTAGACAGGAGTTCTAACTCCTCACATGTTTTTCCTGATAACAGTGAACTTGGAGCATTATCAACCACTAAGAATTTTGCTCTGGTTATTTTTCCACCAATCTGGATGTCAAGGCAGACTTCACCTTTGGGAAACACACTTTCTCCATTGTACGCTTTCAAAATGACACGAGTTTTCTTCAAGTCTGGTCGGTTTTGAATCTTTATAAAATCTTCCATTCTCAAGCAATTAGCCTCTGATCCGCTATCAATCTGCATGGTCACCTCAATCCAATCACTTGTCCGTCCCCTTCTCAGCTGAGGTTGAATCATGTATTTAGAACGGCTGCTGTCAATGACTGAATACATGCAGTGAACTTCATCATCAGTGATTGCTGGTTCGGCTTCTTCAATTGGATGAATACTCCTCGTAGGTTTCTTGGAAACGCTCTTCACAGGTTTCTGTGTTCTCCTTTGAGATTCTTGATCTCGACTTCTGCACATCTTAGTGAAATGGTTCTTCATGTTACACTTGCTGCATTTTTTTCCATAAGCCGGACACTGGCGCAAATTGTAGTTCGTTCCTCAATATTTATATTGTTTCACCGTTTCTACTCGTCGTGTAAAATCTGGTTTCTTTCCTTTGTACTTGACAGCGTGTATTGAAGTTTCTATTTCTCCATCAATCTTTTTCAGTTGATCGCTGGCTGTTTCTGCAGCTCTAATTATGTCTAAGGCTGTATTAAGAGTGAGAGTCTTCTCACGGAGTAGTCGTTTTCTGACTTCATGGCTTTTGATTCCAATGACCAGTCTGTCTCGAATCAGTTCGTCACACAGAGCGCCATAAGCACAGGTTGACGCTAGCTTCCGCAGTCTGTTCAGGTATTGATCGGTGTTTTCATTTCCGTGGTTGGCACTGTTGAACAGGTAACGCTCAAAAATAATATTCCTTTGTGGTTCAAAATGCTGCGTCAGGGCCTGCAAGAAACTATCAGGATCTGTGCGATCAGCTACAGGCAGATTTTTTACTATTTGGTAAGTTTCTCTTCCCAGAACTATCTTAAGAGTTTCCAAAATGACTGGTTTGGATTTTTTATCAAGTTCAGTTGCTATCTTAAAGCTCTCCCAACTCTCTCTGAAAAAAGTCCAGTTCTCTGCCAGGTTTCCCTTGAGACTCATTGGAGGTGGCGTTGGTAGCTGACTGTAGATCATCATCTGTGTAGGTGGCACAATAGGTTGCGCTAGAGGAGCCTCTGGAGGATTCTCTTGCACCGGAGGGTCCTCTTGATCGTCCATCCTGTTAATTCTTTTGTTGTCCTTGTGAGACGTTCGCTAGGCTCTGGCCTTTCGCGGAAATGCAGTTTCCTTAATGTGTGAACCTCGAAATTCACTTCAAATGTCACAAGTGGCAGTGTTAGGGCTTCCGGTCTGTCCAATAACACCGCTGGATTCTGTAAGCGCCCGCGATTAATTCTTCTGTCTTTGCTTGGATCGACGAAAGTTATCTTCAATTTTGTAATCCACATCCTGACACCATGAAGTGTGGACGTCTTGTATTCTGCAGCATACACCTTTATTGATATCTGTTGGGCAATACCAGCAACTAAACTACTCTCTACATCTAGTTACAAGCTCGGCTTTTATAGGTCCAGTTGAGGATCTAGAACGTTCCGTAACATTACAGCAGATTCTATCTATATATTGATTCGGGGATGACTCAGCATGACACAGCTACTTCTAGAACATTTTTGAAGGTCACACTACACATGTTAAACATGTTAAACGAGAGTTGCTGGTCGACTACCATGAGGATTCAAACCTCAGATCTACCGATTTTGCTGTCAGATACCCTACCTGCTGAAGAATAATTAAAAACGCCGTGCAGTTGCTGTTCTTATCTCACACTAAGCATTGTATTTTGTATGCTTCTTGAGTGTTGGATCAACAGGTGATATAGATGCCGTTATTGTTCAGCTGGAATCAAACACCAGATCAATTCATATTGGATTTCATCACAGTCATCTAGTTGACCAATCAACAGTGTGTTACGTCTACTGAGGGCTGCTGAACTGTTCAGGTGAGAATTCAATCAGAGATATTAACAATTCATGAAATATGATTGAGCTATTTATGTGAGTAAACGCGTTATGTTTAAGTATATATTTTAAAGGCAACTGGAATATTGAGTCTAGACTGGCTAAGAACTGCTTTTACGTTTTAGCGACAATCATGAATTGTGCACTTCTGGAAAAGAAGGAAGACCGAACATTTAAAGTGAACAGGGAAATGAAATAAAAATCACAGCAAAACGAATGAATAATAACAAAAAAAGAGTCACTTGTATGTAACTAAGCTTCCCTCTTCTCATTCATAAAGAATATAGAATATAGAAGGAGTTTAGGAGATTTCAATTCAATGTGGTAGTCTATCAGCACAAGTCATTTACTTAAAGCAATCTTCTTTTTCAGCTTAAGAAAAAGACACTTTACAGCCGTCAGGGGACAAGTTGGATCACCGAAATCAAATGGTACCGTATATAGGATACTGAGGAAACAAATATTACAACCTGAGTCCCTTGTGAGGATTCGAACCTCACGCAGTCTGCCCAAAGAAGGCGATCCCAGCTGAGTGGAGGGTTTCGTGCACTCCACTCGGTGCTTGTCTATTTCGCGTCCCGAGGAGAGGTGCAGTGCAGATTGCCCATACTTCGGTCTCGCCCGTCTGGTACCTCGGCGTAAGCTCGTTTCATTTTTGTTTTATGTTTTATATATTTGTTTGTTTTTGTTTTTTGATGAAACGAGAATAGTCGATACATAGGTCTCAAACCCGGAGGTCCAGACCCATTTCAGGTGTCGGCTGTAACCACCAGAGGATTGTGTCTTTATTCAAGCAGGGATTGTAATTTCTTTTTCCTCTGGCATATTTGACATTCAAAGTCAAGGGTATTTAAAAAACCATTGGCGGTCCTTAGTAAATAAAGAATGAGACACCTTAGTCTCCCAGAACTCAATAATGGCGACTGAAGCATGTAGAGCTTAACTTGAGAGGGACCACAGTAACTAATTGCCTATGTTACGTGGGTCCAAAATCAATTATCTCTCAGGAAAATTACAGATCACTTTATCAGCTGAGCAAAAAAAGGCAAAACAGCTGGGTCACCAACCATAAGGACTCAAACCTTAGACCTTAAAGCTTCGCAATCTGCTCTACCAGCTGGGCAGAGGAAGACATTTGGGTAGACGTTTCGTGAGGATTCAAACCTCATTTTATCAACTATCACAATAAAATGCTCGTGCAGCGGAGTAGAAAGAGAAAATTATGGGTAAGCTGACGTGAGGATTCAAACCTCAGACCTTGCAATATCGGTATGAAATGCTCGGTCGACTTTAAAATGAAATTACACGTGAAAAGTTTGAAACTAAAGTTTCTGGTCGACTCTCATGAGGATTCAAACCTCAGATCTACCGATTTTGGAGTTAGACGCCTTTCAATTTAAACTAGACAGACGTCTTGCAATTATTGTTTTTCTCTCTTACTAAGCATTACATTTAATTTGCCTTTTAAGTGTTTGATCAGCAGGTGAATTAGATGCAGGTACTGTTTTGGTAGAATCAATTGACAGATCAATTCAAGTTAGTTTTCAAGTCAGCGATGTAGTGGACTAACCAAGAGGGCTGTACCGGTAGAAAGAGAGCTGGTTACCTCTTTAGGTAAGAATTGAATCAGAGATATTGAAAATTCATGAAGTATCAAGTTGAGCTATTCATAAAATTCAACTGAAATTTTGAATTTAAACTGATGGAAAATTGACAGCATGGGTAATTCACTTCAAATGCTCTTCTTTTCCAGCCTAAAGGATTGTGCTTCATTGAAACACTTTATACCTTCATCGGTCAAGTTGGATCACGGAAATCAAATGGTACCATGTTTGGTCAGATATGGTGTCAATGCATCATGTGTTTGTCAAGAAGGAAGGTGTTTAGAAGTTGTGGTGTTTATACATCATGTGCTTTTGAATAAGGAGGCAGTGAAAAGTTGTGCAGTCTTTGCCGCATGTGTTCATCAAATCGGAAGCAGTTTAAAAGCTGCGGCGTCAATGTATCATGTTCTTCTCAACAAGAAGCAGTTAAAAAGTTGCGGTGTCGATGCATCATGTTCTTCTCATCTAGGAAGCAATTAAAAAGTTGCGGTGTCTTCGCATCATTTGGTTATCATCAAGGAAGCAATTTTAAAGTTGCATTGTCAATGCATCGTGCTCTTCTCAGTAAGGAAGCAGTTAAAAATTTGCGGTGTCTGTGCATCATGTGGTTATCGACAAGGAAGCAGTTTAAAAGTTGCGTTGTTAAGGCATCATGTGTTAATCAACAAGGAAAAAGTTTAAAATTTGTGTTGTCAATGCATCTATTCACGAAGCAGTGTAATCGTTGCAGTGTCCGTGTATGAGCTGATTATCAAAAGGGGAATAGTTTTTTTAAGTTTTAGTTTCTAAATAAGTATCATGCGATCGTTAAATAGTAAAATGATGATAAGTAATAAAATACCAAGTTTGCCTATAAAAAATAAACAATAAATAAATTAAACTAAAACTCACAAATAAACAAATAAAAAAGGTCCAATGAAAATAAATCAAATATAAACAAAAAATAACGTGCACTACCCATCCTCAACCCCTCCCAGAAATACTTCACATTTGCGCCTTCCCTTTTTGAATGGACTCTTGTTGACTCTCTTTTGGGTTTCAAGATTGATATTAATGATCCTTAATTATCCAAATTATGTTTACCAACGCATTGAAAAGAATGTTACTGGTTTTGTTCCCAGCCAACAAACTAATGCAACAGTAATTCTGACATTTGATTATCAGAAGTCGATCTCAGACATTTGATTTCGAAGTTCACAGTTTTATTTCAGACTACCGACTTTTAACTTTTCGCCTTCCGGCCTTCGGACATTCGATTCCGGAGTTCGAAGTTTTATTTCCGACCATAAACGTAGAATCTTTTTGTTTCCGGCTTCGGACTTCTAATTTCCGACGTAAACCTTCGGATTTCGGACATTCGATTTCGGAGTTTTATTTCCGACCATTGACGTATAATATTCTCTCTTCCGGCTTCAGACTTCAATTTACGACTTATCTCCTACGTCCTAATCTCTGACTGTGAACTTTCAAAATCGGAGTTTAATTCATCAATTGTTACAAGTAGACCTTCGACTTAATGCTCGATCTCCCTTTTTTTTTCGATTTGGACTCCAAAGTACCATTTTCAACGTCCATTAACAAGAGAGTACAATTCTCTTTTTGAGTCAGGAATATGAAATCAAAACATCAGGGAATTTTTAACGTTTAAAAAAGAGAAGCACATCAGTATTCAAGATGAGAGGTGTATTAATTACCTTCAATTTTACAAGCTATTAAAGATTTAACCCTTTAAATCCTAAGAGTTGCTGGCATTTAATTTCTCCTCATAATACCACTCCTGAGTGAATAAAGGAAACAATCTACAACTTAAATAGCTCTTGTTACGGGAAAATTTACTGATTTTTCCGTGTGTGTTATTCGGAACATATTTATTCGTAAACTTTCACATTTAACTATTTCAAGTCCTTTCATTTTAATAAATCAAAAAATGTATAAAAACCACAGTAGCTTTTAGAATAGATTTTGCTTGTTACTCGCTTTCATTATGCGCCTGCATGGCGGCACTTTTGTTATTTATTACATGGTTTTTTAGGTAAATATAAGTGTTAATGGTCTTTCTGGAAACATTGGTTTTCATGGTAGTTAGTAGCTGAGTTTATACTCATAACTTTAATTTCTTTTCATACGATAGTTTCCACACCAACCTTGCATAGATAAGCAGAAACTTTTCATGCTTTTCCGTTTTTATTTCCTAAGCTGCGCTACTGCAGTTAAGATAGGTATTATTTTTTATACCAGAACTGTGAATTCTCACCTAAGTTTCCTACTTTAATGGCCTCGAGTTTATTGCATCCGTCTTTTCAATTTTGAAATTCTTTCCGTAGTAGAAACCGATGGAATATTTCGGTAGTTTTCGTCTAACTTCAAAGAGACCTTTTTCCGCTCCTTTGTGTCCTTATTCAAATATTGCGATTTGTGTAACAATAGCACCTCACACCAGTTAGTTCTTAAGCAAGTACCTTGTACAGCTTTGATGATTGCAATTTTTGTACGCTAGAGGTCATGTCGCTTGTTGGCCTGACCTAGAATAAAAGTACTGTGGAACCAAAGATTGTCTTATCCTTGACGTCCGTACAAGCTCACTCGAAGTAGATCTCCGTGTACCAGGGAATCGTGACGAGTTTCCGTTCTCGCTGCCAAGTGGTCTCTACCGAGTTATTTCCCCCAGTTGTTATTGTGCCGTCCGCGAAGATTCAGTTTCCCAGTTTGGGCGCGAAAACCTATCGTCACACTCTTGATTGTTGAACAAATTCTCCTAGTCAGCACCATATGGGTAATCTCGTACCAAATCCAACCCTTTAACCGTCCGTGATATGGCTTTTTTACTCATATATTAACGTCTACCGAGGCTTAAAAGAAAATTTAGGAAAGAAAAAGCTAAGTTAAAAGGGAAAATCGAAGAGTCAGTACGAGTTGGTTTACATTTTTAATTGAGACTCAATGAAAAATACAGGGAAATAATTTATTTAGATATATATATCATATAATCAAAATGAACGACCTTAATAACCAAATGTGCAGGTTTTAGCAGGTGTTTATTCTTTCACTCTGTAAATGCGCAATTTACATCTAAATGCCTTCCAAATAAATATTGATTCAAACATTCAAATTGTTTTAAAACCAGTGAAAGGTATCTTTCAGAATTTTTCAGTCAGCTAACACAAGGCAACGATCACTGGATGTTCCTCCAACCTATTGAAAATAAATTCCCAAATCCGACTAAAACGGCCTCAAATGGCTGTAAGCCTAAAATGTCAGTGAACGTAATAGTTGCTACAGTTTGCTTCGATCGGTTCGACCGCTAACCAAACAACACGAAGAGGAGTTTTTTCGCCTTTTCAGGGAGATCTAGGAGATTATAATTTTCCTAATATCTCCGCCTGCAAGAAGAGTGTCTAACATCAAACTCAGTCGATGCAAATCGAACATAAGGTTAACTTCGAACATCATCTGCACCATGTTCACTGCTTTTAAAACGCAGCACTTAATTAAACGCGGCTGTGTCGACAAAACACCAAATCAGAGCAGTCGCTCATCCGGCGGACGTTGAAGATACACAATAGGTTTAAGTTGCAATTAAAAAAAAATAAATCATTTGGAAGGGAGACAAATATTTCAACGAAGAGTGATAATGATTGCGAATTAAATATCCCTCAACTATGATGGTACCGATGACGATAATTTTCACAAACTTTTAATAAACTGGAATAAACGCAATCATTTCTGTAATCAAGCTGGAGTTTCATAATTCACCCATGGGGGTCGTAAATCTTCCTTTCAGGTAATTATCCTGCTTACTAGTCTTGTTCAACCCGATACAAAAGTAATAAAAAGAATGTGTTGTCCAGCTAATGAAATTTTCGCCTTCTCAGTGGGGGGTGGAATTAGTTTTTTTTAGCATTTTTTTCAAGCCGGCGAGAAGGCGGTTGCGCCGTGCTTTTTAAAAAACTGAATAGTTTTATCAATATTTTTCAATAATAATGAGCTGTAATCATTGTGCCAAAGGCATCGAATTTTCTATTCCATTACCTAGAGAAGCGATTCATAGCTTTGAAAGCTGCTTAATTTGAAAGTAACAAATTCAATTTGAAAATTCGACGGGGTTAAGAATTGTTCTGAACCCCTAAAATAAGTTCCCGTAGAATCTATACAAGACCTAAAAAAAGTATTTCAAATATACCTGTAGTCTGGGGGTATGAGTGTCTTATTTGCTTGGTTTAAGTGTTGTGTTAGTCCTTTTGGGCAGCACGGTTGTAAGGTTTAAAAACACTTTTTAAAATAGTTGTCATGTTATGTTGTTAATAAACATTTAATGCAATAAGAGTTGTGAAATTTCTTCTGCTTGGGCATAAAATCGCAGAAAACAGTTCCTAGCTGAAATTTCGCTCATCTTGAACCAATTCGCAAAGTAAAATCGTGTTGTCCTGGGATCAACCGCTGGGCTCTTTTGTGTACGTTCTGTCAGGAACGACACATTTTTGGTTGATCTGTACCTTTAAATTTGATCATTTTAAAAGTCAAGCGCGATCTTCAACAGCACTTGTAAAATGGCAAGATTCTCGCCAGTCTCAATTTATGTGTTGAATAAAAGCAGCTGCTGGAAATTTTGGAGAGCACTCACGAAACTGAAGCTGCTCTTAGCTGCGCCTCAAGAAACTCTTGTGCATCTTTCGTGCTCCCAAACTTTCAGCTTGCTACATATCTCGATGAAGCACGCTGACGTATAAACTAGTTGTTCATTTAGAAAAAAGTAACCGTCCCGAATTTTTCGATTATCAGAGAAGATGAGCACTTCTGCGAATGAGCTGTTTTCCCTCGACTGTTAAAGGCGGAGAAGCCTGGTTAGGGCAATTCCCAGGAGCTAACGTGGTCCAACTGAAAGCGGTTGTTCAAGTGTTCTATAGGGAGACTTAACCGCTTCGACCTAAACCCGTTACAGTTTAAATGGTTGATAATATATCCCGACCTAACGCTCCCGCAAAAGTTTCGTGCTGCACGGCATTTTAATCGTTCAATTCGTTAATTTAGCAAATCGGAACGGACAAGGGCCTATTATCTTGGCGGCATACAGAAGAGCGCTGGTGGGGGTCTTATTTAATTGTTTAATCTTTTCCAAAAGACATCGAAATTAAAGCGGATGAATGTTCCCCATTGAAAAAGAAAAATAATTGCCCCTTTAACTGCCCCAGTGATAAATACTGCAAAAGCTATGCAACTGTCACTTAAATAAACCTCTCAAAGTCTTGTTTGCTTCGGAAATTAGATCGTCAGCCCTTCAGTGGAGATAACTTGTTAATGATTTCTACATATGCCAGCTTGTTGGCTTCAGTTAGACCCATCGGACACAGAAGCGTATTTCTGATGATAAAAATGTAGTAAAACAGTCATAAGTAGCGTAAGATCTGTAAATGAATTCAATAAACGACAGGAACTTTGACCCTAAATCAACTGAAACTATCTTAGCACATCTAGTTTGATTTTCACTTAAACTAAATTTCTAAATCCCGGGCGAGGAATCGTGTTTACATGTACATGAATACAATACTAGTGAAAGAATACAATAGAATTATAAAGCAGCTCCGATAAAGAAAGGTGGTTAATTCCTGAGAATAAAAGAAATTCAAAAGACAAAAATAGACCGCCTTGCTCAATAATAGTACAATGATTGATTTCCAATTATGAAAGGCTGAAAACTTAAGTGAAGTTTTTTAATATCTCCCAGACGAGCAATATTTGTTTTGAACAGGGAAGGTTTGGAAGATGAATTGGGGCAGCCCAAGTGACACGACCACCATGGAGGAACAACCCAACAACTGTGAACTTTCGGTGAAAGAGAGAAATTGTGTTCAAAAAAACTCGCTACTTAGACAAACGAATCAAAAGATAAGTGCTTCTATACAGAGTGAACACAATCGATTTGAAAGAAAAATGGACTTGGAGGCTAAAAAGTTACGGAAAAAACTCACGATGATGATTCAAATTGCTAAACCAGTCACGAACAACGATGCAGGATCATGCAGCCCTAGCAAAACAGAAGATTCGGTTGACGCTTCTAGCAAACTTAGGTTGCCAGCCATAAAAAGCGAGATCAAATCAGCACCATGTTCTCCAATTTTAGGCCATCGAAAGACAACTTTTTCTTGGGAAAATGTCAGTTTATCGCCACACTCCGGTTCGAATCCGTTGCCGATTCCTCGTCGGTGCTCATACAACGAAATCTTCTCTTCACCTCAAGGTTCACCCATTTTAACTCGGCAATCGAGTAATTCTTTTTTGAATCGAGATCGTCCGTCAGAGTTGATACAACTGTCGCCTCGCTCACCAGGATTGGAAGAAAATAACGGTAAGCTATCACCATCTTTGTTGCCAAGAAATCTCAAGTTGAGAGAACAAGCTCGTCGCGATAGCCTTCTAAAGGCGACGCCGGGGATGCAATCAACTCAAGGTCCATCACTAGAGGACCAATTCAAATCACTTGGATCGTGTCGTTATCTGCGTCGAGCTACTGTAGGTCACGTAAAAGTCACAATAGATGATGAAGAAAAGAATACTGAACATGTTCGAGAAAATACCGTGGAATTTAGTTAATATGTCTCAATTCGGGCCATGATTGTGTCAGATTATAGGGGGTCAGATGTACAAGGCTGAATTTTACGCCGAATTGCAATTTTAACCACCATTGTCACCGTCGATCAATGTTGGCAAATGTTAAGTTAAGACCGTCATTCGCACCCATCAGGGCTCTTTCACTAATCAGCACATTCTTTGCACGTAGAATCAAGAATATACCTTAAGGTGTCAAATGTTTTAGCACCGTGCTTGCATGATATCGTTAAATACTGTCGCAAAACTTAATATAGCATTACGGCGTTTATGTTAATAAATTTAGGTTAGTATCAATGGTTGAACGCGTGTACATAAGATTTTAGAATCTTGTTGCCGGTGATTAGGTTTGAAACGGTAAATTAACTTCCAACATTATTGTAAGAAGAGCTTGATAACTTTCAACGATTTATGTTTCTCTGCTTTATGGATCTATGACCATTAAGAGATGACAAAAGCGTTTTCATTTAGATATTCGAAACAACGCTTTGCTCTTTAATGAAGCATCATCCGCAAACGTAAGCAAAGAATTAGTGACGTTCACTTCGTCTTTAATATTTAAAAAAAAAAACGCAAACGCTTTGCAAAGGTGTAAAATAAACAAAATACAGCAGTACATTTATAGCGAAAACAGCATCATAAGCTAAATAGATGCAGCAAGAAATTATTGACAAATGCCGTATGGCGCCATCAAAAAGAACTTTGAAGTCGTAATGACAATAGTTAGAATCGATTTAACTAGCCGAACTTCAATTTACGTTTTTGATGTAGCTATTAAAAGATTAACACATAATAAAGTATTTGTCTCTCTATTTGAACTAGATCTCTCTTTTGGGAATTGTTCGTGCGTATTCACGTCTGCTGTGCCTTCTTAAAAAAATTCTGGTTTCATGAAGAAGAGGCCGAGTAAATTGAAAACATACCGATCGCGAGTGAAGATTTCTACATAGGATGTAAACTTGAGTTTCTCGCTTGATCTCCTCCAAGGAAACCCAATACTTTAGAGGATAGAAGAGCTAATGCTAATGCAAATGCTACCGCTAATGCTACAGAACGCTAAGAACGTCTAATTTTATTGCTGCTTTCATAGTGCTATTAAAGGATTTTTTTTAATCTTTTAATGTCAAAACATAGGAAAATATTTTGTCTCATTGTTTTAATTAGATCTCTCATTTGGCAATCGTGCATACATACGATTATTTTAATCGATATGCGCCTTTTTCGCCCGGTTTGGATTCTCTCTAAAACCAAGCAAACTAACAAACAAACACGCAAAACAGCCAACGAAGAAAACCAAACATTAAAGCTTTTATTATGCATTACTTGTCAATAAAAATTAAATGTGGACTTTAAATTTAACAATCCATTCACTCATTAATTTGTTACTACTTTCTAGCTTTCTGAAAGAGTCTGAAAGCTTCTTGGAAAGGATAAAGATACAAATCAAGTAGAATATTCGATTCACAGTTGCAGCCTTAAACAGTACCCTTGGAAACGCTCGGCTATGGTTTTGACAAACACCGGCAACAAAAAAATAAGCAACGTCAACAAAAATAAAAAGATGTTTCACGGTTTTTGGATGAAATTGAAAGAAAATAAACACATTTAAGGCTGACAACAATTGAGATCAATTTTCAACAGAAATTAAAAGAAATAAACAATTATATCTAAATTATACAAATCAAAAAGATTCTTTAATTTTGTAACTCAAATTTGTGGTTGCACCTGATCAGAGAACCCCAGATCGAACAAACAAACAAACAACAAAAACCTATGTCAATAGCGGAAAGCAAGACTTCAATTCAGTCATGGTCGATGTAATTTCCATCCACGCGATTCACTTTCGCGAATGTAAATTTCTATTTGGTTCGCGATGCTGCCGAGGAACTTCATCACCAAGAGCCTCAGATGCCGTCGTTCACGTATTTAGTTGACATAATGTGATGAAAGTGAACTACTATAGAAGTCTCATGCTTTACATGTGAATGCCAATTGTGGGTCAAGTGATATCCACAAGACAATGATTCTAGAATGCAAGTACAAAATGTTCCTTGTAAAAGACAATATTATTTTCAAAACAATAGTGAAACATTCCTACAACAGAGGCGTTTCATTTGTCCTCGGTTTAAAACGGAACCTTTAGGAATCTCGAAAATAGCAAATTTCTGTTTTCTTTGCTGGTTTGTTTGTTCGTTTGTTTGTTTTTTGTTCTTCTGTGAAATTTAAGTGTTAATACAACTGAGGAGATCACTTCCTATCAGGAAGAACATTCCATGACCCAAATTTAATGACACAAACATTAAGCCCCATCCACCGAAATTTTGTCCTCTGTCCATATTTCGCCCCAAGCTGTGGGTCACGCATATATTTGGTGACGTGAGGGTCTCAGCACATTTTAAATGGTTATACCGTGGATGCTTTGCGTTCCTTTTTTTCCAAGTGGTCTCTGAGATATGCGATACATAGTGGTTGGCGACGACCGACACGATTCAAAATAGTAGCAGGAAAAGGACCACCAAAATCAAGCTGGAAAAAATGTTAAAATAATACATATTTATTACTTGAGCCTTCAACTCCCATGAGTGATCAAGAAAGAATTTCTCCTTACCATACGAATACAATATCAAGTAGACAAGTGATAAGAATCAAGACAAATATTAATTAGGGGATTATTACTTGATCCAATACCGAATTCTCCAAACTAATATCATGATAATTTTATTGCTTAGGGTTAGGATAGTAAGGAGAGTTACTTATGAGATCTTGGGAGTGAGATAACAGTTACAGCAGCTGGCATTTGAGTGTCAAGAGTAATTCGGGATTGCTTAAGTTTCGCTCACTATATACGGCTCTGTGATTGGTGCCACACTCACAACCAATCAGTGGCAAGAATGAAACCAAGCGCGGCTTTCATTGACTACTCGTGTTTTCTAGCACTTCAAGTGGTTTGCTCGTTTTAATTCGATTTTTGTTGGCTGCTTGGAATATTTTTGTTGGTTCAATTTAGCAGCATAGATTACTTCTGTTTTGTTTTATTTTTCACTCAGTTGAAATGCACTCAGTTCATGTAGAGTTACGTTACATTGAACACCTCTTTACCTGAGTAAGATACGACACCATAGAATACAGCTGACCATTTTGTAGCATGGGCTCAATTACCCAACCAGCAACGTGAACCTGTTAAAAAAAATTGTAAACGAGAAAAACTGGTTTGGTAACGCTTGTTGAAGTGACAACACTTTTAATGTTGAAGCACAGAATATTCAGAGGGATGGAGGACACGTGATTCAAAAGGCAGGAAAATAACGAGCAGGGAACGCAAGTAACACAGCATTTAAATTGTACGAAAGCAGTCTGGAATAAGGCAGTCAGTCATACCTTCATTCTAATGATGTCCTTCTTTTGAGGTAATTCGGGGATGTCCACGGATGTCCCAGCTATTAGGTAACGTTCAGGCTGGGTGGGAAGAAACAACTTTAGTATCTCTATCTTCAATCTACACTCTATTTGTAGGGTGGTTGGAAAGCGCGTGTCTCAGCTCAAATTTAATAACTTTGTTTCATTTCCTGATATCTAAAGTGGCTGAATCTCAGGGCTATCTAAATATATCGAACTTAAATGTAACCAAAAAAATCAGTTTTTCGAGAGCACAGATTATCATAGGCTTGATTTCCGCCGCTCTCTCGTGTCCGGTCTTGGCTCCTTCCCAAGGAGAGAAATGGGTTCGGGGGAGAGGCGCGGGGTCATATTCCCGAACAGCGGCTGGTAATCAAGCCTACGATTATAAGGACTTTCAAGAAACGGGCCTCGATCCGGAAGCCACCTCGTTTCCCACAGAGTAAAGTAACTCTCAATGAACCAACTGCAAGTTACAGAGTAAACATTCACCTCGACTCGCTCTCCTATTAAAGCTACAGAATCGCGTGACTGCTTCACGAAGCACTGAGTTGTTTCATGATGGCAATAAACTGTAAAAATAAAAAGAAAGAACCCTCTTACCACTCCATTAGACAGAGCAACATATCAAAACAAGATTTTCACGGTAACTTTACAAGCATTTTTTAGAGCTACTAGGTTTGAATTTTACTAAGTTCAAGTCATTACTGCGGCGATTACTCTCGTTTCCATTTAATAATCCACGGCTCAAAATGTTCAAATGTGTAACTAGAGTCCTTTTCCCTTTCAGATCGTAATACACTGTATTGGTTTTATAGACTAACATCCATTCACTGAGGGATTGTTGGAGTGAAGGGTTTTGGCTGTTTAAAGAGGAATTTCGTTCTTTGCGAACCTCCCAGAGAAAAGGAAAATTGTGGTTCACATTGACAGGGAGTTCGAAAAATCGGTACTCTGCTGTATTCTAAAATCACGTTCCTGAGCCACGAGTCGGCGCTATATTCAGCTAATAATCAATGGTTTTAAGCAAATAGAGAGATACAAATAAACTCATCCAACTTACTGATTTTAGTTTGATCGTCGATTTGCCTGACCAACTTGGTTTTCTTCGAAATGCAAACAAAACAGAATAGTTACGTCTAACATTCGAACAGACAAACAAACAAACGGCTAGGTGCTAGAGACGATAATATTCAAGTTTGGCTTTCCATCAAATGAATGCTTTATCGAGAAGGTAATCCCGAGCCCCGAGTCCTAAGTCTTTTTGACCAGCTGTTGGTTGCCTTGGAAACCACTAAAGGAGTACATTGTGATCTTTAGGTGCGAGATTGGCGAGAAGAAGAAAACAGTTGTGTTTGATGCGTATGCGTACGACGGTGAAGTACCAATAGGACGTTAAACTAAAGATAGCCGCATATCCCAAACACTCAAATATAAAAGAGTAATCAGCTTAGTTGATAACGTAAATTAGCCACCGTAGCTGAAGAGTTTAAAAGCTGATTTTCGAGCGCAAGCCCGTCGTCAGAGCGATTGGAGGAATTGAGGGTTGTGTGCGGGTTTATATGCAGAAATTGGGGCTACGCTACTGGTGGGAATGTGGTGACAAGAAATCAAGAATAAATTAGTTGAATGAAACTCGTAGGTATTAAAAGTGCCGATTTGAAAGATAAATTTTTGTTCTAGAAATTTGCTGCTTTGCGAACTGTCTAGATGTTGGGAAAGGCCACAAATAGTTACCTTCAGCATTCTATCGTACACGTGACGCGTCATGTGATTCCGCACCGCTTCATAAACTGTTGGCGGTTTCGCTTTGATCATTCCCTTGCCAAGAAAACTGCAAATACATAGAAAGTCATAAACCGCATAACCCAGACGTCAAATAATATCTAAGACCTGGGGAACATTACACAAAGAGACCTTCAAACGTTTCTTAACAACTGTTAGCTCGCTCTCTCGCTCAGTCAATACTTGACTGGGTGGGTGGAAATGTAAAATAAGTCGCTGATTATCGACTAGACGAATAGCGGATTTCTTCACCATTAGTTCTTGCATCTCAGTTTTTTGTCTCGACGACAGACTGTCACTCGAGAGGAAGGCGTTTCCGAATTCGCTAAAGCAGTTGTTTCACTAAAAAGAAGACCCTTCCAGAACAAAATGTCCTAACCTGTGAATCTTATCTCCTGTCTTCTGTAATATCACGACGTCTTTTTCGATGCTACGATAACTAAAAGAAAACAAAGAGAGAGAGCAAGTTGCGATAGAAAGGGTAACTCGTGGAAAAATAATAAAGCTCGTAAATATTCGGAAAAACAGAGAGATGATCAAAGATTAGCCACATGTTCATGATCTGATTTCTACATCAAACCACCGCAAAGATGAATAGTGAAACATTGTGTGACAAACGCAGATTGGATTTTAATTTCATCTCAGGTTGTGTGAATTTAGTAAAGTTGGCAAGACCCAACCAGCTCGAAACAGCTGTCCCCAATTTTAACTTGGTTTCCAGTTTTTATGTCGCTGTGTTGGCTCGCTGCTATTTTCTAATAATCAGATCTTCAAAAGATTCCAATGATACTGGAAACATAATTGACTGCGTCGCGCGAAAAAATTGTGTTCCTTTAAGCGGCTAAATTAAAAACAGCTCTAAATAGTGCACCGACTCCGGGGCTCGCTCTGCCGCGCAGCGTGAGTACTGTCTTGTGAACAAAAAGAAACCAAACCGGACAAGCTAATGAGTGACGTTCACGACGTACCTCCACTCCCCTTCTCTCCCCTGACTGGCCTGCCCACCCATCTCTTCTGACACCGATATCTCTACTTGAGAAGCCAGTTGTACCTAGGCATATAAAAAAATAAACTAAGTTCATTCATTCTAGGGATTATCAGATTAAGCAAAAGATTCTTAATATGCTAAACCTTTGACAACAGTTTTATAATGAATAAAGGGGGTAATTTTCTAAAGAAACTGCGTCGGTGCGAGCGTATAACAGGGTAACTTAGTACTATCAACTGAGTTTATAACGTAAATTGGCCACTGTAAAGAGTTTAAAAGCTGACGTTTCGAGCTGACGAATGGTTAACGCTCGAAACGTCAGCTTCTAAACTCGTCACGGTGGCCAATTTACGTTATCAACTCAATTAATACTAAATGCTCTAACTCGAGCTCCGGTCTCTAAACTATTATCCACTTACAGTAAAAGACACTAAAAACTTTCTCATCCTTAATATTTTTGACAACGAAAGAGAAGAAATTGGCAAAAACGCGTTCTAACTGAAAAAACTGTATGACTCGAACCTACTTTTTTGAGAAACGTCCTCAAAATCTTGCGCATCTGCCAAGTATATATGAGGTTTCCTCAGCTCAAAACAAACTCCGTAAGGACTCTTTTCAGTTTGAAGTATTCAATGGGCGTAACCCTATGGGTTTGTCATCTCGTATAACTAATACTAGGGCGAGGCCCAGGACTTCCATCACCTCAACGGGAAGATCTTAATGTGGGTACGATGGAAAGTATAAAAAGTATGGTTGACGCAAAAGATGCTTGGGTATGGAGTTGGAGTGCAATCAAATCTTTTGAATAACATAGTTATTACCTCCCCTAGAAGGTTGGCAGCCGCTTGATTGCTAAGCGTTCGATAATCCAATTGATGTCTGTCCACTGTCAAAGCAAAACAATGTGGTGAGAATGAATACTTTTCTATTCTTAGCATTTTTTACAATCATCTATAAAGTAGTCATGGAAGGCATATCATGAAAGCATATAAATCAATGTAATATCGGTTTAAATTGCAAGCAAAAAACAACAGGAAACTCAAAGCATGCTCAAACAAAGCTGATTAAAATTTAAAAAGATTGTATCGGCAAAAAATTTGACATCTGTCCGCTCCACTTTTTCCGAATTCTTCTGGACCTTTTGGAAGGGTCACTCCTACGCGTTATAAATTCAACATACTGAAAAAATGACCTGTATCTGTCTCTTACCGTGTGAAAACTTCATTTGTTCGTCTGTAATTGGAAACATTTCCCCTGAGTCTTGCTGATGTGTGAAGATGAAAAGTTACATTAAGAGTTGTCAACGTTAGCAAGCTTGTTTACAGTGTACTACTTACGATCGCCCTAGGCTCGAGCGATCGAGATGATTTTATGGAAACTAGGCCTTAAGATCATAGCGGTCGAGACAATCGCGAAGATCGAAGTAGGCTGGGTTGAGCCGAGCTCGTACCTGGGCCTTGTTTCCGTAGGATTGCCCAGGTCGCCTTAATCGTCTCGAAAATTTTGGCCGTAATTTCGATCAAAGTGATCATGTAGAAAACTAGACTTAAGATTAATCCAAACCGATTGGTGGTCGTTAACAATAGTGGTAATGATACAGAAAAGAAAAGCATTTAGAGCCAGCCATAATTAGTTTAAAGCTATGCAGAACTCCTTAGTTTCTTCTAGCACGTTCTTTCACCTCGTCTCACCGTCGAAACAATACCAATACGACAACAACAAATCCGAGAAAAAAGAAGAAAGAATCGTAAAAGGAAGAAAAGTCGGCAGGGTAAGCGACAAAAAAACCGGACCCCAACTTAACTCAAGCTCTGGATCCGCTACTGGCTACTCCCCCCCTCTGGACTGGTTGCCAGTCTATCGAGGAGTTACCTTGTAGGTTTTCGATACCCATTCATTCTTGTGGGTGGAGATAGGCACCGTGTGATCAACGTATTTTGCCCGAGAACACTGTGAACAGGTTCTTTCGACTACTATCGAACCAAACTACAGGGTAAACCTGTGTCCTTCTTACCGATATATTATTTGGGTCGAACCTATCCGTCATTTCAGAAGAATGCACACTGTCGGTATCTTGCGTCTCCAGTAAGCTCCAGCCTTGTAAAGACACTTTCTCCTCCCTTTCAACATCCGGCTGCGGTTGCTGAGACGATTTGGCTTTCATTAACGCCGTACATAATTCAGTGCCTTCTCTTCGAAGTTGCGATGTGTCCAAGCCGTCAACCTCCACTTCAGCTTGATAACAAGCCTCGAGTTTATCTCGTAAAACCGCGAGAGCCTGAGGCTGAGATGATAGCACTCTGTTCACAAGTCGAGCAGGTAGATTTCCTGAAACGTACGTAAAGAACCCCCGATAAGCGCTTAACCTTCACAAATTAAGGAGAGGAACCCTCAATTTTAAATCTATGTATCATAAAAGAGTTTTTGTTTTAACCCGTGGTCTCAAAATGTTTGATTTTTAATCAGTTCCGCCTGTAGTAGCACCATAGCTTCCACGACTTTTTGAAAAACTCCCAGCCATAGCGACAAGTTACATTGAGTTCTAATCATAATTCCACGGATCTCAAAACCCTTTCTCAAAACCGTTAGGACATTTTAAAAGCCCCGAGTGTGTTATAGAACTCCCGTGCAAAGGAAACCTGTTCCCACATTTGTCCACGCGTGGAAATAGCTGGGAAGATTGCATAGACAAAAAGCTATTTTACTTACCTTTTAAATCAACGCGAGTCATGTACGTTACAACGTAACTTGGAGGATCACTACTCAGTTCTTTAACCACAAAACCGCCCGTGATTATCTCCGCTCTGAAACAACAAACACCACCATTAATATATAAGACGCGCGATTGCTTGTATCTCACGCGATCGGCCATGCAAGTTAAAATAATATCGCGAGCGAGAGTCGCCTTAAACGTGGAGACGCCGATAACTTTATCTGAAGAAGACACCTGTGTCATCTCGAGGGACAACTGATCGCGTGTTACATACCGAGAGTAAACGGGTAATGGCGCGAAGTTTCCCTGCTATCGGTAAAATAAAGAAAAAAAGGGAGCCATCAGGTCTGCACCCTTGGTGTGCCTACAAAGGCTGAAACAGCTCAATTTGAAGACATCATCATTCCCTTGAGAAGACCGGGCGCCTTCCTCTCAGAGCCAGGCATGTCTCTACTAGCAAGACGACTTTGGAGGGAGTTTTGGCGCACAATCGCACGAGTTAGCACGATCAACATTCGACTTCTAGCAATCTTTTCTTCCGTAATATAGAGCAAGAGGGCCAAGCAAAGGAGGAGTAAGACGACTATTGTACTCGAGAAGTGAAACAGATTAAGGACACTTCTCTGTCTCTCGGAAAAATCTTCACTGTTTACTATCCTTCATCACGACAAGGATAGAACAACAGACACAAACGCAGTAACTTGCTATGAATTGCATTCACTCAAAAAGGAGGGCCCCACTGTACACCTTTGTAATGCTTGGTGCTTTAACTGTCTGATCGACCGAGTGAGAATGGGCCATTTTACAGTTGTGCACTTAGTCGCCAAGCCTTGATTTGGAGTGAGGCTGAAGGTGACCTTGTTGAGATAGAGACCAGTATCTAGTTAGCATGATAACAAAGTAATTTACATTTGAAAATGCAGCAAGGTTTGTATCATAACAAGGTCACCCTTAGCCTCACTCCTATTCAAAGGCTTGGCAACCAAGTACACGATTGTAAAATGGACTATTGTCCTGAAAAGCCCTGTCGGTGACAGAGACGGACAAGACATCGGGCCTTGTATTAAAAGTTATAAGTTATTATATACCTAACAATTCCTTTCTTTTCTGGACACCTCTCATGCTCTACCTGCGAACATTACAGAGAAATTATGTCATTTATGGCCTAAATAGCTGTGCACTAGCTTTTACATTTCTATTCGCGACCATCTATACACAGGTACTGGTTACAGGGCCCGCGTGCAAGTTTTAGCATTCACAAGCTCTGTAGCTCTATTTCCTTTCCCCTGTAAGCTATCTGAAATGTCTCCGCCTTTTTAACATTAAAAAAAAATTATTTCAAGTTAACAACTCCAAAGGAGGAGAAAAGCACAAGAGACGCTAGTTCATCCCAGGGTTACCCCCCCCCCCCCCTACTTCCCCTACCCCACCCTTATCTTTTCATCGGGTTTTCCTGCCGTTCGCTGGTACCATTCTACTTCTTGGTATGAGAGTGGCAAGTTGAAGTGAAATTTTCTGCCCAGGAACACAACACAGAGACCCGGCCAGATTTCGTTCCCAGACCCTTTCGACCTGAAGTCCAGCCACCGGCGGCGTCTCCCACGACCACCCACCCATTATAGACTACCTTATAGGGATTTACCGGATATCTCGCTCAGTGCACGGATACCTATTCATAACCACGTGGGAGTCAGAGGGTCACTATAACAGTAAGGTGTCTTGTCCAAGTATATAAAACAATGTACACGAATCAATCGTTCCGCCTTTCAGCATGCTTAACACTAAGCTGCCGGACTCACACAAAAAGAGTTTCATTTAACTGATAAAACGTAAAAAAATAACGCTTAAAGCACACACCGCCTCAGAAGCCACGGCAATTACGCCTTCATCAATCTCTCGGAGAATAGCTATGACACAGAAGTCCCGACCGCTAGCTGGCCATTGTGGTTTGTACTCCAGTCGGTTGACCTGAAAGAATGACGAAAAGTTGTGAGGATCGAGGCAAAATTTCGCGTTAAGGCAATACGATGTTAAAACAAAAACATTCATATCTAATTCACTTCACTTAACGAATAAAAAGCATGATTTGCAAGTTGTTGTCCTGTGCTTCTTTCCAAAAGTTTGTCTTTTTTCAGCACCATTGCGTGACGCTCAAACAAGTGACACAACCATTGCGTGACGCTCAGAGCAAGTGACACAACAAGAAACTGTCAAATTTTCGTAAAAAAAAATTTTATAATCCCTGATCCGAAATGAATGATACTTGCAAAGATCATCTTAACCGAAACTTACCTTTGTAATAGGATCAATTTCTTCCACAGTTTCGCCTGTAAAAGTAATACATCAGATTATTTCACGATTATTCGCCGAATTCGAAGGTGAACAATTGCCGTAATATAATTGCTCCGGTACTTTCGAATTCTGTTGTAAATTCATTCTGCTGTCGAAACTGTTCTGTAAATAAAAAAAAAACTTTTCGGGTCTTTCATTAAAATTATTTTGATTACTTCTATCAAGAATGGCAGCCAGTTACCACTAGAATTTATTGTGCGACTTCTCGAGCAACTCTTGCGCTTGTCGCATGCTCTCCAAATTTCCTATCACTCATCCATCCATAACTCGATATATAATCACGCTTACAATGAACCGATTCTTAATTTAACGGTTATGGTATCGTCTACGAGGGAATCCTCGAACAATCAGAGCGCGCACACCTTTATAATCACCAGAGCAGTTGTACTAACACAAATTAAACCAACAATCGTTCTCCAATATGAGATGGGGTTAAGTCTCAAGATGACTGAAGGTAAAATGCCAGTCAGTGGCATATGAGGTGAGGCAAAATTGACAGCAGACACCGAAAATGCCTGGGACCAAATTCTTGCTGGGGTACTCTAAAATGCGTGGTTACCAAGCCGTCGCCATTACGTAACGACGGAACATTTCCTCGTGAAATCGAATAGCACCGGAGCAGCAGAACTGTAGAAGAATGTCTGAAGAAAAGGATTCAACTACAGCTGAATTTTGGACCGATCGTTGGAAGGAAGGGAATACTGGCTGGCATCGGCAAGAAGTAAACGCATATCTAATTAAGTATGTTGACGAGCTCACTGGTGGAAGAGCGAAAGTGCGTGTATTCGTGCCTCTCTGCGGCAAGTCAGTCGATATGTTGTGGTTAGCCGACCAAGGACACGCTGTAATAGGGGTAGAGGTTGCTAAAAAAGCAATAGAAAATTTTTTCTTAGAAAATAATCTGAGTTTCACCGTGGAAATCGTTAAAATGGCCGCGGAAAGCGAACCTGTGGACAAGTACAAGTGCAACGAAAAGGATATCACAATCTTTTGCTGTAATCTGTTCAGTGTTACGGAAGATGATGTCGGTGGCAGATTTGACGCTGTTTGGGACCGCGGATCTTTGTCTGCTGTTGCTCCTGCATTCAACGATAATGGCAAACGATACACGAAAAAGATGCGTTCACTTCTCGCAAGCGATGGAAACTATATGTTAGAAAGTCATTACTATGAAGTTGACCGAGGAATGAGGCCACCAGCCTGCATTTCTGAAGAGCTTAGAAATGAAATTTATGGAGAAGATTTTATCATCAGAGAGCTGGAAGTAAATAGGCTGGGAGAGGATCCTAACAGGAGCTTATCCTTCGCTTTAGATCTGCACTATCATTTATTCAAACCAAAGGAAAGCTAATGAAGGCATCTGAATGCATTACCCTAGACTAATTAGCCCAACTGATGCTGATTGCAGGGGAATGCACGATTTTTTCTACCTGAGAAACTTTAGAACCTAGGTGATTCTATCACAGCTTGTTTACAATTGATTCCGACTCGATTTGGTTGTTGTTTGTTTTTCCTTTTTTAAGACATTTCTTATTTACAGAAGTCAACACCAGAGTAAAGCGAGGTCTCATTTATAAGATGAATGTACTATTTGAACAATGCAAGAACAGTGAAAATCTGGTTTTTGGCTAGTGATAGGTTAATGTGGAACACTTAAAGTAATGATTTTGGCTACAAGACTTAGGCAGAAAGAGGTAAAAAAAAGGAAAAAATAAGGTAGCACCTTTTGACTTTAATCCAAACTGGAGCATGTCAGTCTGTAGTGCAGGAATTTTTGTTGGAGAGGGCAAGTAAGCATTACAAGCTTGCTGTGTTTAAGTCTTTGTTTCCCCCCATCTCCCTCAACATTAAAATTCAAAGATGATAGCTGAACATTTTTCAAAGAAACACTCTGTGCTTTCTTAGCAAAACTGCACCTTCACCACAGGTTAAGAGCCTGAGGATATGAAGCATCAAAGAACTCAACTGAGTGCTACAATCACCAATAAAAAAATAGATTTCTGCCATTTTTTGTCTGATGTAGAATCCTCTTTCTTTTTCGCTTCAAATTAGGCAATGTAAGTTAATTCTCAACCGTTTACATAAGATAAGCAGAGCCACTTCTTGAGCTGATGTACCATTAAGCTTTATCAAGCAGGTATTGGACGACAATTAACATTGTTTCATTGAATTTTGGGTCTGGTGTTCAACCCTTTCAACTCCCAATATCTGAATGTTAATTCTCCCCTCCAGCTGCTAGAAATTTCCTTGTAAATTAGTTAGAAGAATGTGGTGTTAGATCAAGATGACAACTTCTATCTGATAAGTCTGAGTAATCTCATGACCTTTTTGCTGGATAATGTATGGATATTGTGGGGAGATGTTATGTGTTGATCACTTTTGGGAGTTAAAGGGTTAAATGAGGTTTGTAATGTTGTACAACACCAGTCTTGGCAGCTTACAAGAAACTGATATTGAATACCTTTGAGGAACATGTCGTCCCACTCCCCTCTGAAATCCAATTCGTAAATGTAGGCCAAAATGTAGTCAAGTGGCACATTTATCACTGAAGTTGCTCTATAGCAATCCCAAGGTCGCTCTCCTGCCATAGGTGGTCGTTTTAGAATATCCAGACCCCTTTAGAAACATAAGATGAGTAAATCCTTGATTAAATATTAAACAGCAGGAGTAGTTTCACAAGTAAAGTATGTCATCTCGGAGTCCACAAAATTGCTTCCTGCTTCTCACTCTGCAGAGAACAGAATGGATATTCACAACATCCTTTCCTTAAGGAGTGTTGCAAAGGGTTAATGTATATTATAACACTCGTTTTAGTCTACACACAGAAAATATTCTTTATGGCCTTTCCCTAGCTAGTATCAGTAAATTTCATTATTCTCTTCATGCATGCTATAAACAAAAGCTCTTGCACGATTTATCGCCACTGCTGATGAATGCTTCTATCAACAAAATGAAATATCCTATCCTTTCCAAAACAGACAGATCTGTACAAAGGACACTTGAAGTAAACACCTGTCATTTAATTTTAACTGAAATCAACCATTTTTATGCAATTTAACTCCTTAGAAGATGGTACCACACTTGAATGTGTTGTATACTATGGCATGTGCACATCAATCAAAACAGTTTCCAACATACTTTGTATTTCCTTGGGAAGTCCAGTTGTCAGTTCCTTCAGTGGCCTGGTAGATGTCCATCACTTTTTGGAGCATTCCCTCCAAACTCTCACTGGCGCAGGAAAATAAGACAAATTTCGTCAAATTATTCAAAGAATTGATTATTTAAAGAATTAAAAAGAGATAGCAGACTCAATCTTTGAAAATTCACATTCAAGAATTCCCGATAATAAAAAGATATATCATTCTATTTAAATTAATGAGTAATTCTAAAAGCAATTTGTGAAAATAGTGTGGTGGAAATTTTTGTGTGGTTTTCGATAAAAGTTTACAAAACCACAACAAGTATGATAAAGAAGGAGTATGACTAAGATCTATGTCAACTTTTGAAGAGAGGTGGTGTGGAAGATTCATAGACAAAAGTGTTGTAATAGCCTGCAGTGCAGGCGTCTTATTAGTGCTAGCAAACCTTACAAGCTTGCCATTGTTTATCCAACCAGTCATGTTTGATTTGAAGTTAGAGTGGGTGGTAGGTGCAGGGGGAAGGGGAAGAGCAAAAAGATGCTTGCCTAAAGACACTACCTCCAAACCCCCCCCCCCCCCCTTGGTACAAGTTTATTTCCCATTAAAAGCAAAGATGGTGGCCCTAATTTTTTGTAAGAAAATACTGAGCTCTTGCTCACCAAAATTACACCTGCTCCACAGGACAGTGTTGTAAAGGAATATATGAGACCGCACTGAAGTCCCCAGGGAGGGGAGTTGAAGGGGTGTTGAGGTTGAAATCAGAGGAACACATTGAAAAAAAACCTGTGTGGGAGGGTTTCCGAGACATTTCTTAAAACTTAAAATAGATTTAAGTGCACAGGATTGTACATTTCCTCTTTGACTCTCTACATTGAGCTTATTGTATCATCAAGATTATAACTCAAATTAAATCTCTCTTTTGTTTCAACTATTTACTAAACACTCCTTTCAAAATGAAAATGAAAAAGGATTATCACCTTCTGAGGAATTCTGGAAGATGTGAATCACTAACAACACTTTCTTTTCCCTGTTAAATTTTTCAGAAGAAAAAGAACATGATGAGCAAGTTTTACAAAATTTAAAAAAACTAATTAAAGCTTCTCCAGTTTATTAACTTAACAAAATTACATCACAGTCACACCATTAAATGTGACATTACTATTTAATGTTGAAAGGAAAACTTCTATTACAATGAGGGTGCAAGAAAGATTTATATTTAGTTCCTTAACCCTAATGACTCATTCTTTTTGTGTCACATTTACAAATCTGTCTTTATATCTCGCCATCTCAAGACAGAAATTAGGCATGTCCTACCTGCTCAAGTCCACTAGTTGCTAAAAATGATAACATGACAAGTAATTGTCCTTTGGTGTCATGAATCTCATGCTGTGTGATTTCATGAGAAAATGAACAGACTACAGCACTGGTGCTGACACCAACCGTGGTGAACTAGCACTGATATGTGCGACAGGCATGAGGGAGAAGTGGGTCTATACTGTATCATGACATGACATGTTACATTGTATGGTCACATACCCTTTTTATCATTTTGTTATCATCAGTCAGGTCTACTGCTCCACCCAGTAAATCACCAACACCTGGAAGAAGAAAGTCTGGCCTTAAGTAGATGAAATTTTAATGACCTCAGTGGTGTCACTAATTAGCTATCTCATAACAGTCACTAGGAATTAATTAAAACTTCAATACAATCAAAGAAAACCTCTGGGTGCATGTTTAGATCCTAATTTAAATGGTGACACATAATTTATGATATTCTTTACCCTGGCCAACAGGAGTCAAATTAAGTGTAAATGTAAACTGCACCATTTACCATACATCCACACCAAGATGTGTCTTAAAATACACATGTTAACCATATGTCATACTGAAGCTTTTGAAAACTGAAAGAGTTTCCCATCCTAAGGACACCTGGCAGAAGGTGCAACTGACTGAATTATTCAATCTTGTGCTCATTAGTGTGGACGCACAGATCATTGAGACTGCCACTCTCAATAATAGTTAAACAATGTATTAATTGTCAGCACTTGTGTGAAGAAAAAGGCAACATTTTTCATCATTTTATCAGTGTCCTTTACATAATCCTGATGCTAAGAGAACACAAGAACTGTTTATCAGTACTTTACATGTCACCTAAGCTTAATGCATTTAAAAATACTGTGATTACATACTATAACTGTGTTGTTAGTAGGGCTCTATAAGTTTATCAGTTCTGACAAGATACTACTTTTTAAGTGATCAAATGGCATGAAGTGAACTTATCCCTTTGTCTGACATGAGACCACTCAATAATTGCATTAAACCACCTTTGTCGCATGAGACCATTCAGTAATTGAATCAAACCACCTGACCTGTATCACACATGTTTAATCCTGGAATAGTATATAAATCACAATCAGGTCACACAGATATTATTGTAAACACTACTGACATGACTCACCTGTTTGGTTAATGGATTCTAGATGTGTGACATGATTGTCACTCCCAGACAAACTTATGTTGCTGGGTTCTGATCCAACAGAATTAGCATGAGACTGATCAGGTTTGTAATGAGTAAAGAAATCCTGTAGTCCTGCTATGCGAGATACTGTCAATTGCGGTATTGATGCAAAACGTTCTGATACAGGTGCCACAATTAAGGAGACTAGACTTTCACTTGGCTCATCATCTCCTGAAAACAAAAGAATTTTGAAGCAAATTACAACAGTCACAACTAATTTTAAATCTAATTGGTTCCTTTATGTCATGAATTTGCACAATCAAAGAAGTCGAGTAAGATGTCTTGCATTTTGTCAAGATTCCATGACAATTTGGCATTACCCATTTATATAACTCCTGGATGGAAAGAGATCTCATCAGGGTAAAGTGTCCGGCACCCAGAAAAATAACTCAATAACCCAGGCTAGGGTTGGACCCAGGACTCCTCCTCCCAGAGTTCAGTGTGCCTAAATGTAAAAACCACCATGTCTCTTACAATATACACATCAACTATATGTGGAAAGGTTAATTTTATTATTGACATCTTACCATTGTCCATAGATGACACTAAGAAGCATGACAACAAGGAGCCTTCTGCTGGAATGACTTGTTCAACGAATGAGCTAACAAACCATGCTTCAGACTTTGTTTTCAAGTCTGTATCCCAGTGCCTATGATATATATTAAACACAAATTAAAAATGACAAACAGAAAGATCAAGAGATCATTTAGCCCTTTAACTCCCATAAGTGGCAAAATATTACTCCTCCTTAAAATATCCATAAATTATCCAGCAAACAGGTAATGAGAATACTCAGACTTATCCAGTAGAAGTTGATATCTTGATCAAACACCAAATTATTGCAATTAATTTATAAGGAAATTCGTAGATGCAAGAAGGGAGAATTCACAATTAGATCTTGTGAGGAAAAGGTTGACATAATAGCAAGCTGATTACAAGTCAAGAATCTTTTTCATTTACGGACTACATTCACCTGTACATAAAAGGATACTGAAACTTTCAGAATTTACTTGCCTTGAATAAACTGCTTTCGTCTCTCCACCAAACATTTCCCTCAACTGAAGCACAGCTCTTGCCAAAAAACTGCTACAGTTAAAAGAAACTGACACAACATCCTGATTGTTGCCGGTTGTAACCTGCGACACAGTCTTTACTGAAGGATCCCACTCCAATAATAGAAAAGGCTGCTTTAAGACTTTCATCACCTCCTATTCAGTAACATTCAAGAGAGCCACATGTAGTCAGATAAATTCTTTGAAAAAAATAACAAACTCATAATAAAAAATGATTAAAGACTAGATTTATTGCCTACATGTAACTTCCTCTCATCAAACAATAACATTACATAATATCTCAAGAAAATATTGATATTTAATAATGACTACTGTTGGTAATATACCAGTCTCAGTTTATAATAAGGACTCCTCTCCCAGGTACTTAAACTCTCCTAAATGTTCAATTCTCTGTATAGAGAGGTTCACATAGGTGTACCAAATTTAAAAGGGAGCACTAGAAATACCACCCTACCTTGCCTTTCTGTAAAATTCATTTAACACATACTAATATAAGACTGAAGAGTAACTCATAAAATCACACAGTCTATAAACAATTGTAAAAATTATTTTACATACAGGTACTAATTGTACATCTTAAATAGCTACCTGCTTGGATGCAGGAATGATTCCAGAACATGCATAAATTATTCTTGACATCCAGGGAGGGGTACTTCCTCCCAAGTCCTTTTGCCAGATTCTCAAACCACTGTCAACAGACTTCAGCTGCCAACCTTTGGAGGCCTTGGGAGGAACATGCTAGGAAAATGATTTTAAAAAAATCAAGACTAAGAGAAATTAATGATGAATGATGACTTATTAATGTTAGAAAAATGTTACTTTGAAGTCATAAATTTATGATTGAAGTCTCTCATGTTTCTCATGAGTAAGACCACGTTCTTCAAAAATTATCCACAAAACTGAGCTTGCTGAATCACTAGATCCAAGTATCATATGATTATAAAGATTAGTGTGGCAACAAAAAATTGTCATCATTTCTAAAAATATGACCCATTCAAACCTGAAAACAATATCTAAGCTCTGTGATTGAAATGTTTTCTAAAAACAATATCAGAAATAATCATAACTAACTGAAAATAATTTTATACTAATAGCTTCCAAAATATAACTAACAAAAAGATTTATCAACATTTAGCAAAATTTATGGAGCAATTTTTTTAGTATATCCATATTTGGTGTTTTCACACCTTATTTACCATAGAACAATCAGTGCAAGTAAATTCAAAACATGGCAAAATCAACAACTCCTTTTTTTTATCTATTGTTAATAAGATACAAGGGCCTTTTATCACAAACATTCCCAAACAAAAAAAAAAGATTAATTTATTAATAACCCTAAGCAATAGACTGAAATTCTTTAATTATTTTCAGACCCACAACACTGAGGATCATATTACCACTCCACTAAAAGTTTACCAATTCTATGAATATTGTAAAAGTCAGTAAAAGTCATATCAAAGTACAGATCATTAATGAATTAATGTGACAAAGAAACACAGTTGAAGTCTGGGCGAATTAATGACTGCGGAACCACTTCAAGTTTACTTACTATTTACATGCTCAAATATTACACCACTGTTCTTTGTTCTGGATGCTTGTTTTGTGAAATTTAGATAATCTAAACCGATTGATCGATTGATGTAATATTGTCCTTAAGGCTTAATAATTTATGACTGTAACTAATTTGCAACATCGGCCTGTTAAAGCTCACATTTACGTATCCTGAACGAGCAATGAATTAAGTTTCCTTCACGTAGAAATTCATTGACAGTGACATAAGCTCTATTGTTTTTCACGTGAACGTCTCTTTGAATCAACAAACATAACCTGAGGGTTTTAGATGGTTGAGCGCTTGACACTTGATATGCTGACGAATAAAATACACTGTAGAACCGCGTACTGGGTTAAAATATCGAACCAGATCGAGTAGTTAACAAATCTCTCACCCCCAGAAAAAAAGAAAACAACAAAACAGATACCTTTTTGATGAACTTTATTTTTTCCTGTGCAGAAGTTTTATCATGGATAGATCCCTGAAAAGTGCAAGGAAAAAAATCAGTTTAGGTAAACGCCACATGAACAAGTATAATTACCGTATCATTGTCAGCGCTCAGCTGATCTTGCTCTTCGACCGTCTAAAATTCTCTTTTTAAAACAATTTTAAATTTGCTTACCTTGCGGAAGAAAATAATATAAGTGATGAATGCAACAAACACACTTATCAACGACAGATACAGAAGGCATAAAAGCGAGAACATCGCATCTCAGTAAGAGAATTCCTTTGCAGCTAGCTTTCCAACGAACGATGAAACACTGTCTGAGGTACGAAAGACCTGTGACAGATCATGAGCCCACGAACAATAGAAGTGTTAGGTCAACTTCCGGTTCTTTCCGGTGAGTCTTGTCTTCGGCAATACTTTCATTGTAAGTCATCAAACTCGTGATGGCCAAAGTGCGAAGTGCGTTCATCATGAGATTTGAAGAAAAGGTCAAATAATGAACTGTTTGAGCTTAGTCAAAGCTCAAGAAAAATAATTGAGTTACCGGGTACACCTGCGTTTCAGGCAAGATTACCCTCGGCTTGACTGCGAATCGGCCGCAAAAGAGAAAGAAGTCCATGGGGATGGGAGTGAGTGGGAAAGCGGCGTTGAAATAACGGCGTAATTCGTAATTTCGTTCATCTATACATACGAGGAGCCACAAAATTTGTTGGATGTTATATTTTATTACCGACCATTTTAAAGCTTCTTAAAAATCATTGACTGCTCATTTGCCTTCATCCACTGCTTAATGGCTAAAGCGTTTTCAATCGAGAAATTTACCCTGTCACTTTGAAATTGTAGAGCAAGGGGGGGGGAGGGAGGGTACTACGACAAATCAGTTGACTGTTGTGGAGTAAGGTGAGGGATACGTGCGCATTTGCTCACATACTGACCTTGTAACGATACTCCTCTCCCGGCCCAGCCCTCGACTTCTTACTTTTCGGGAGATGTCATGTAAAGTTCAAAGTTCAAAGATTTGAAATGTTGGTTACCGGTAACACAATGACAATCAGTGCTATTTGCATGAAGAGGAAGAAAAATGTTCCAAGATTTCACAGAATTTTTTTGTGAGGCATAAACTCTGCAATGTTATTACATAATGGAAAGTCATCTCTGAAAATACTTTGAGTGCTGAATGAGTTTCAGATGTGCTTTCATTCTAAAAAAATTAGGCTTCCATACTTCAAGAAACTAGAGGGAAGAGTATACTTATGTTTATCATGTCCACTTCTACATAAAAAAAAAACTCTTTCATTTTCATTATAATAATTTAATTTATTTAGTTATTTGATCAAACTAACCTTTATAAACATTTCTATTTACATGCAATTCAAGTAAGAAGCAATTTCCAAGAATTGAAAATGATGGAAAACTCTTAAGGTATGGATAAGTCCACAAACTTTCCATTTTCCTGGCAGTTCACAGCTTTCTAAAATAGAGAAAACTTCACCTGAGGATAAACACTAAATGAATGCCAAAAAAGGAAATAAGAAAGCAAGATTTTCAGAAATCCTAATTTTACATCAAGAAGAAATTATGCACTTTTTGTATTTCTATATAAAACACACAGACATTTCTTGCCACATGCTACTAAATTTTTCATTCTTTCCAAAGTCTCAAGTTTGAGACCTTTCTCAAAGTCTTGGAGTAAGTCATCCAATCTCTCCACAATGAATAACAGTCTTTCAAATTCCAGTGCTACCCTCTTGTTTGGAGAGTCTCTCTTGAAGCTCAACACCATTGCCAAACCTTCAAGGGCAAGAAGGGCCTGGAATTTAAAACCAAACACTTGTGGCAAATCTTGTGACATATCACTATCACATAGATCCCTCATACGCCTTTTTGTAGAACTAGGCCAAGGTTTTTTGGAGTCAAATCTATATGAGCATGACTCATAAAACTGTTGTCGTTTTTTAAGGTTATCCAGTTTTTTGTAAGTTTGTTGTATCTGGACTGGTGACCTGGCCAAGTGACACATCACAGCATGGTGTTCATATGATCTCAAGTGTTTTGTATTCACTGGTATCACCACCTCTCGCAATGCAACAACTCCCTTGCAAACATCACCATGGGAAGACCAGATCTGCAGGCAATACCAACAGAATTCTTTACCACAGAGACCACAGACCATGTGATTACATCCAAGACCTTTCTGTATTGGGTAATTGCAAAATGGGCAGTTTTTAACCCCTACACTAGTAATCAGGGTCTCTTTTTTGCTGTTTTCAACCATCTTAGCATACCGTTCATGTTTCTTTCTGAACACCTGGGCTTCCTCACAAGTAGCTGGCCAGTGAGCATCTTCCTGGCACTTGAAACACCATGTGTTACCACAGAGGCATGCCACTGGCAAAGGCTGGACACTACCACTGTGCTCAGAGCTACAGACCTTGGAGGAGTCCTTTGCTATTGTTGCCTTGACAACCAACTTGCACTGGTCTGCTGGGCACCATTTCCACTTGGGGCATATTTCCAGTATGGTGTCCACCCTTTTTGCCATATGCCGTCCATAAAGTGATGGTGCAAGTAACATTAAGGTGACATCATCAACTGTTGTGCTACACTCATGCCCAGGGCACCTCAGGTTTATTTGGCCAAGATCAATCTGGGTCTTTAAGTGAGTCCTCCAGCAACTGTTACAGAATGTGTGACCACAGGTGGTCAAAGTTGTCGAGGAGACATCAGTATCTAAGGGAGAAAGTTTAAGAACCTTCAATCTCGTAATCACTAGTCATAATGGTAACTTATCAGTACAAGTAGATGCCTACTTTTTACATTGCATTTTCACAGGCAAATACTGTGGTGCTGGTGCTTTACACCTAGGTAAGTTATTTCCAATTTTCATAATTGAGTAAAATTGTAGCTCAGGTAATACTTTTTTTTAGATATTGTGACAACTATTAAGTATTGGATTTACCATGCTTAATTGAAACCTTTGTGGAAAGTCTTTACAAAAAGTTTGAAAATGTTTGAACTTAACTTAAGTAATCAAGCACTAGATAGGAAATTAATTAAAGAAATAACTTAATTAAGGAAGGATATACATTTCTGATTCATTTGATGGAAAAATGCAAGCCAACAATACAATTTAAAAGCCAAAGAAAAGATTTAATTTGTTCTTTTTTCCCTAAAAGCAAAGAACAAAACACCAAGCATAAATTACAACTCAGACCTTGTCTGAGCATCAGAAACTCATTTCAGTTGTTATCAATTACTCTTTGAGTTACTTACCATTACAGCTGAGTTCCATAAAACATATCCCGCACTCCATTTCAGTACTAAACAGAGGTTCAGGGTTTTCTGACAAGAACTTTTCTTTCCCCAGGGACATCTTTATCTCCTGACGTGCTTTCGCCAATGTAAAGGCCTTAGACTTCCAACCAAGCAGGTCTGCAAAGACATCAAAAGACAGTTTGGGTAGCCTGGGTTCTGCTGTGTCTGCTTTACTGTTGGTGTTTAGGCAGAAGCAGTTTCTAGCAGTGTTCACAATATCCTCTAGAGTAAGGCCACAGACATCCTTTCTGACACTCTTCAGCCTGATTTCAGAAATGAACTCTGTTAGCACTGATTTATGTGTGTGTTCTTCACTGCAAGTGACAGATGCAAACCAGTTAGTCAGCCTGTGACCCTGTCGGAAAAGAACAAAAACTTCTCCATTGATGTCCTGAGATGTTAGTGGTATAACCTTAAGTGCAAATGCCCTTGGAACACTCTCTGCTTCAAGGTACTTCTCACCCCACATTTCCTCTAGATGAGCAGGATTAGTTTGTTCTGGGGAAAGAACAAGAGCAATGTACTGGTGGATTACATCTATTGATGAAGGTTCCAAACATTTTCCAGGCAGGTCAGATCTTGGTGTCATATCTGTGCTAGGTACTTGGTGTTGACTACCATGACTGTTCCCAATTATTGAAGATGGATTGTTTAATTCTAAGGACAAGTTAGGATTGAATCGTCGGAAACCTCCTCGTCTTCCATGTCTCCAATTACCTCTTCCTCGTCCTCCTCTACGCCCTCTTCCTCGCCCTCTTCCTCTGTGCATGCCACCTCTTACTGGTGCCCGCCAATCATAATTCCAGCCCTGATCATCCATGTTAGCATCATGACCCCAGTTATCCACATTAGCATCATGACCCCACTCATCCATATTAGGAACAGGATCCCTGTCATCCATATTAACAACAGCACCCCTGTCGTCCATATTAGCCACAGCACCCCTATCATCAATATTAGCAACAGGACCCCTGTCATCCATATGAGCATCATGACCCCAGTCATCCACATTAGCATCATGACCCCAGTCATCCACATTAGCATCATGACCCCAGTCATCTGCATTGGCATTATGACCCCAGTCATCAGTATTAGCTTCATGACCCCAGTCAACCATACTAACATCATAACCCCAGTCATTCATAATGGCATCATACGAGTTAGGAATATGACAATCATTATTATATGCAGACATCTCTCTGATTTGAGTCAGAAGTTCTTGATGTGCATTGTACATATCATCTCCACTGTCCACATAAATGCACTGCTTTTTAGGTGAGAAAAGTCTTGTGCTTTTAATGGTATTTTTTATTTGCTGTGAAGTCTTAATCTTTTCGATTAGATTCGATTTCCTTTTAGGGGATGTTCTCAAATGAGAATCAAAATCCATTGTGATAGATCTAATAATGCTGTTTGAGTGACAGTGTTCACTGAGATCCTCCTCGATACAGTGGAGAGATAGATCTTCCTCATGTACCTCCTCGAAGTCTTCCTCTTCACTCCAATCGAAACGAGAATACTTCTTGCGTGTTTCGAAACGTACCCTTGATCTCTTTCTCTGTTTCTCTTTCTGCCATGGTCTCAATGGACTGGGGTAACTCACCTCAAAGCGTGTGCTCGCATATTCAAAGTCAACCAGCAGGTCTTTAGCTCGAGCCAATCTGCCCTTGGATTTTCGAGTTTTGTTATCCTTTGAGCTATAAACTGACAAACAATCCGGACGAACCTTTCCATCATTGGTGAATCTTTCCACTAAAACAACCTCGTCCTTCTCGAATTCAGCAGAGGTATTTGTCTTGATTACTTCTGGAAGAAGCCAGCGATTTTGCTTGCCTAGCGAATAAGTGGTGACCTCTGTTTTATCTTGGCTTCCTTCAGGGAAAGCTGTGGTGTGAATAAGAAGACCCTCAGATCTTTTGGACCGAGAACTTCGCGAACGTACAGTTCGTCCGTTGTTAACACCGAATTTTCCAAATTTCCAAACCATTTTTCCTTTTTCTTCTAACATCTAACCGTTTTCTCTAAATATTGAATGGTTATTAGAGTAAATCGAACCCTTTTTATACTTCCAAAAATCCATTATTAAGCAAAATTCACACTAGTGAGTGCAACTGTGGTGCAACTTCCCTGTAAGAAGTAAACAAAAAGTGAAGATTTGATGAAAGCAAGTTTCCGATTGGCTGCTGACTTATTATCCAATCAGAAGATTCGTATTATCAACTCGTGATTTATTTTTAGCTCTAAACGTTTTGTACAACACCAAAACAAAATTTGGCTCACTAGTATCTAGAATACTCTTAAAAACATTTTAACACATTCCAGGTTTTCCCTGTGATCGATTGATTAAATTTCCTTACATAACTCAGGAAAGCTGGCGGGGATTACGAATTACACAAGTTTTGATTTCGTCGAAGCTTCAGTTTGTTAGAGTTGAACCACTCTCTGAATTTATACTTTTGTTAACTAAAACGAAAAAACCTGAGTGTTGCAGGGTCCAAATTGAATTCTATTCGATTATGCTTTGAAAATTCAAAATAAATTGTAATTATATTTCTACCTAAATTCATTTATTTTTTTCTTTCGTTTCTACTTTGATTAGTCATTTGTCCTTAATTGACTTACGTACGTATTTTTGTGTGTTGATTCATGTCTACGTATTTGTATATTTTTCATGTTTTTATTTGTTTCAATAAGTTTCAAACTCAACTGAATCAAGTATGTCACTACAAATGTCACGTAACGGTGTTCTTAGAAGAATGTTACTAAAAATAGGATTCTGAGCAAGGAGTCATATTAGTACGCATAAGATTATTGGACGATAAATTTCTTAGCCAATCATAGATGAATTTATATGGACAACACCGAATTACACCATCACAGAGACGTACACCGCAATGGCTAAATTGACCGTCTATAAAAGAGAAATGTTTGACTTATTTATCAGGTTTGAGTTTTTTCCCTTTACTCTAAAAGATAATCAGTTCATAGACAACGGTTGAGAAGAAGGACATTCAACTATGGAGGGGAAACGTGGAAAATCAGGCCGTACAGGACGAACTTTTCGATCTAAGTTTTCTCAGATCAAAGGTGGAAGAGTCGAAGGACTTCTGATACACTCTCCAGGCGTCAGTTCGCTCCAGGAAGAAAATCAACGTGTAGAAGAAGCGATTACCTACTCACTGGGAAAACACAATCGTTGGCTCCTTCCGGAAGTAATCAAGACCAGCTGTGTTAGCGCTGGATTCGATGAAGAACTTGTGTTGGTCGAGCGCTTTGCGAGCGCAAGCGGCAGGAAACATACTCGAGCAGACTGCATCTCTGTGTTCAATTCCAAAAATGGCACGTCGCGCAAACCCAGATGTAAGTTAGCACACTCAAAAGATTTACTTCGAGACGACGAGGAGATCAAATCTCGGTTTGAGGTAACCTACCCGAATCCCTCAGCATCATGGTTGAAACAACCCAAGAAACCCTCTGGTCATCATGGAAAAAAGAAGAAAAATAGTTGTAACTTTTCTTCCGCCACTGATTGCTTACTTGAAGATTATGATGAAGATTATGATGACGATCTGGTTGAAACTGACTTTGACAGTGAATTTGAGGAGGATTTTGGAGGGAAATTGGACAGATCTTCAAGCCTTGACCTGAACATGCTCATGAAAAAATCTAAACCAGTTCTACAAACACATTATGGCAAAGAAAGGTCTTCTCTGAACAAAAATTGGAGGGAGAAACAGATTGATCCAGTACAGTCAAAGAGGCATTTCCTTGTTAGTGATGATATAGAAATGCACCAAATGCATTTGGAGTACTTGGAGGAAATCAAGGCAGGATCTTCCCTTTTAGATTCCAGAGAAGAACATAAACAGTCAAACAAGAAAAATCAAAATCCTGAAGTGGGTAAGCAAAGGCGTCGTCGTGCAAGAAACCTAGCTGTCTCTTCAGTTTCAAGTAGCAAAGCAGCCAATGAGTCTGTACCACTACTTAAAACCTGTTCTGATCTAGTGGAATGTTCTAGTTCAGACACTGATGAAGGCATTGTCCTTACGATGAGAAAGCAAGAAATTATGCCAGAGACCCTTGCACAACAGTGGCCTCACATGTACAAGGAGGGTTCTAGTTTCCCCAGAACTTTTGCCCTCAGTTTAACATCGCTTATACCCCTGACCACTGGTGATGAAGTCTTTATCGCTTTCAGAATACTTAAGGACCATGCAAGGTGCCACTCAGGTGAAGTAAAAGCTGTAATGAGTATGGCTGTTTACAGAGACAACGATGCTTATGAAAAAACTGTCAAGGATTTTATTTCCCAGATCAGTATGATGCAAACTGATCAGAAAATTTGGACCATGCAAGAAATCACAGACATGGCCATTAGTTTTCATTCAGAGCTGGCAAAGAACATAAGTGTGAAGGTGCATTGCAAAGAGCCACGGAAACCAAGGCTGTCACTGGATGTTTTCCAAGATCTGTGTGGATGGACATCAAAAACATTCTCATCTCACACAGCCAAACGTCAGATAAAGAAATGTCTCTCAGAGGTCACATGCCACCCAGGGACATCCACTGCCGTTGTTCCTTTGGATAGCAATCCTGTGATGATGGAATCTTGTGGAATCTGTTTCCAAGAGGTTCAAGACAAAGATAAGCTTTCAGGTATATGTGACTGATAAATTAGACTATTTTTGGAAGGTCCAGCATGTATCATTTAAGCATTATTTTGATTACCCTCCTGCCTTCTTGATCTGTGTTTATCTGAAAACTTTTTCAGTAGTGATTTTAAAAGAATTGTTTTTGAAAGAGTAATTAAATATCACATATTTCAGAATCTGATATGAGCTATATTTATTATTACTTGATTTGTATCATCAATGTTTTTTTTTGTTCACTTTTCTTTGCTTATATACTTTCTCTATGCACAATTTCCCTAATTGGCTGAATTTCTTAAAGGAAGGGAATGAAAAGGGAATTTTTAAACAGGATGACCAAAAATTAGGAAAGTGTCATTTATGAGGTTGGAATAGTTTTAATGCTTTATAAAAAATGGTACCAAGATAGCATTTTTCCCAACAGGGTTGATATTCTTGCATGAAACCTTTTTAACCCTTTAACTTCCAGATCAAATTAGTAATTCTCCTTACCGTCAACCATACAATTCTTATGATGTTTGTTCAAAGAATTTAGTATTGGATCAACTAATTATCCCCAAATTGATATTTTTCTTTATTCTCATCACTCATCTGGTTGATGTTGTTTTGATATTGTAAAGAGAAATTCTGTCTTGGTCACTCATGGGAGTTAAAGGTTTGATACAACCCTGAGTCCTTAGAAAACAATGTCTAGCTACTCAGTGGTTTCCTATAATGTTTTAGAGCTCAGCTTTAGTGTTTGCATTCATTGCTTCAACTTAACCAGTTGGATAATATGATCAGGTCTTGAGAATCAAGAAAATTTTGTGTTTCAGAGCATGATGGCATCATTCCATTTCTGTCCTTGAATGGCTGTGGCCATAAGTTCTGTAACAGTTGTTGGAAAGTCCATTTGAAGACCCAGATTGATCTGGGCCAAATGAAACTGAGGTGCCCTGGGCATGAGTGTAGCATAGCAGTTGATGATATTACCTTGATGTCCCTTGCACCATCTCTGTTTGAACGGCTTCTGGCAAAGAGGGTGGACACCATGCTGGAGATGAGCCCCAAATGGAAATGGTGCCCTGCAGACCGGTGCAAGTTGGTTGTCAATGCAACAACAATTCAAGACTCCTCCAAGACTTGTTATGCAGAACACAGTGGTAGTGTCCAGCCTATGCCAGTGGCATGTGTCTGTGGTACCATGTGGTGTTTCAAGTGCCAGGAAGATGCTCATTGGCCAGCTACCTGTGAGGAAGCTCGGGAGTTCAGGCAAAAGAATGCATCTTATGCTCGATTTGCGACAAGGAAGGAAAAAGAGCTGATTACCAGTGTACAAGTGAAGCGCTGTCCCTCCTGTTATTACCCTGTAGAAAAGGGTCTTGGTTGTAATCATATGACATGCATCTTCTGTCGCAAGGAATTCTGTTGGTCTTGTTTACAAGACTGGTCAGTGTCTACTATTAATCACTCTCAGTGTAGACTTGTTCAACTGACAAAAATTCAGCTGACCACAAAATGTGTAAACAGTGTGTCTTATCAGCATATTGCAGTTACAAGTCGGGTTGCCAGGGCTTCAAGTTTGATATGTCAGATCCACAGAAAACTTGACAAGATAGAACATGACCTTAACATTTATTCTAAATGCTTTCCCCTAAGACCAGAACTAAAAAAGACAAGCTGTACAGAGCAGCAGCTCAAGAAGCTTTGTGAGAATAATGCTGTCCATCTGTTAAAGAAAGTGTTCAATTTTAAATTCCAAGCACATTTAGCATTAGAGGGGCTGGCAATTAGGTTGTCATTTTCAAATGGTGCTGTGGGCTGTAGTAAGAAGCTTGCTTTGGAGTTTAGCAGGTTGTTTTTTATTGTGGAGAGAATGGAAAATATCCTTCATGACTTGAATTGTTGTCTTACTAGGAGAGAAATTTTATCAAAACTGATATATTTTATTAAGTTTGGTAAGAAGTGTATTCTTTCAATTGGCAGGAGAGTGAATGAGTATCATTGAAATCTTGTAATTAAGCAGTTTTGAAAAGTATTGTCAGCAATGGTTGTTACTAAACAGAAATGACGGAAGTGAAAGCAACTGAATATAAATTTTCATATATTAATTATGATTTAAGAGTTAATTGTTCTTTTTAATTATCACTGCAAGACTCTACTGTTTATTTTATTTTGTGTGACACTGTATAATGTTTATTTTAAATTTGACCTTTGTCCTTCTGGGGTAATCAGTGTTGGGCTTTTCATTGTAGCTTTAGAACACATGCTAATTTGAAGGTTAATTGTCATTAGATGAGAGAATTTAAGACCAGTGGATATAATTTTTCTGGTTATTCCTGAGAAGAGAGTGTTTTATCAGTGCCACATCCCCATCTTGATCTCTTTGTTCATTCTCATTACCTTTACGTTTAGGAGAATTGTCATGCTGATCATTCCTGAGAGTCAAATGTTAAAACAATGTCTTTGATGCTAGTTGTAATGCAATACTTGTAGATTACAGGTTATACTCTGTTGAAGTGAAACCAAATCTTATTTGACTAGTGGTATGATAAGGAAATGTTGTGGCACCGAGGTAGAAGAAGTAGGTTTCAATTTCAACTAACTGAACATGTAAGAGTAAAGCATTGATTTCAAGCAACTAGTTAATTTTCCTTTCACTGTTGTATGTCTACATATTAAGGAATATTTTAAAGAAAATAAAAGTCCTGCATATTACCTTACTTGTGATGGCATATTGAACATGCAATTTATGTAATTTTGAACTGCAATGAAAATAAAAATTAAGGAAATGGAATGAGAGTTTGATTATATCTTGCAAAAAGTTAATACTTTACAAGATATTTTAAAAACCAAGAATGAACTAGGGAAGAGGGGATAAAACCCATAAATCCAGCAATTTATAGTGAATAAGTATCTAATGTGAAGCCGATGACTAACTTTGCATTTCATTCATTTTGAGAGGAATTTGTATTTTACTTATCTCTGGAATATCAAATTGATAATCTAGTTTTTCAATTGCCTTTTTAGATCTCAAAATGTGATTTTCAAGTACATTTTTGCATACCCCATAAAGTGATAAATTTGTGTGGAAGAGAAGATGATAGCTGGAAGTATGATCTTAAAGGCTATTCTATTCGGAAAATTTTCATGTGCTTTTATATTTTTCTCCAGTCCATGTATGTACTATAATAGTGCAGTGACTTAGGGGTTCATTTTCTCTTTATTAATGTTCTTTCATTTTTATTTTTTTTTAACTTTTCATCCATTTATCCGGTCAAGTACGGAAGTTACTCAGTGAGACAATTAACCACAAGTCAGGGAGAGGAGTAGAAGCGGAAGGAAAAACACAGAAAAAAATCGGGAAAAGTAATTAAGGGTTGAGGGTAAAAATGATGAACAGTTTCCAATTCATTTTTGAAGCTAATGTATCTAATACCTAACAGTTTAATGAACATTTTATGTCAGTTTATCTATTTTCAGGCCAGTAATAAATTATTGCGCAAGGCCTATAATAACACCCAATGGGCAGGATTCTTGCGAGCAAAAGGACGCGCGCGAAAGGAGCGCGGAGAAGACAGAGGGGCAATGAAAATAAGTAAGGTCATACTGACGTCATAGCGTGATATTTTTAAATACGCACTTGGTATCCACCCATATTAGGAATTCAGATCTTCTGTACTTACGACCCTGGAAGATTCATCGAGCCAAGTTGAGCCAAACACTTCGCTTTTCACCTGTACCCATAGTCATTCCTTACCACTTAAGTTGTTGCTGGCTACGATTTCAGGTAACTTTATCAAGATGTTGTCTTTGATCTCAAAGCAGACCAGTCAATTTCGATATCCAAACCTATACTCATTCTCACACCTCTATTCGGAACTGTGTTACTCGTAAGATAATTTTTAAAAAGGAATATCTATGGAAAACTTTTCCAACATTCCATTACCTAAAACGGTATGTAAACCAGTGACATTGGAAGTTTTTATCTTTGACTCTTATTATCGTGGACGAAACTTGACTGAAGCTACAGCTGCAAGTAATAATAAATTTTACGGTAATTAGATAACGGTTTTAATTAACATGTGACTAACACAGTCTTCTGACTGAACAATTTTATGCCACTATCTGCGTCGGTGTGCATACTATAAGATTTTAAGCGTTAACTAACAGCGTAAAATCTCTTAGTATGTATATATACCGTCTGGAAGAAAGTGCGCCGTTATCGATCTATATTCCCCAAATTTTGGAGTGGATAACGACGGACAGAGGTGTGAATTAATTTTCAGACTGAATCCCCTTTTAGGTCTACAACACCGTTATTTACTAACTAGTTTCCGATTGGTTTTGGGAAGATCTCCTCGTTCTATTCTCTATCGTGCATATATTTCGATGCGTGACATGTACATTTGACGAAAGCTAAGCTAGAGTACACTGCAATCATGAATTAGCGTGTATCACCCGTTGAATGAAAGAGGTGTTGGTAACTTGATTGCAGGCAATTAGTCTGGGAAATATTCAAGTACAAAATACAGCAACTTGATTTTATGGATGAGTGTGAGTTGTAGATTGATAACTTTCTTTCTTTTCTCTCACTTTACTTTCATCGATCACTCTGAATTTCAATTCTTTTGAAGTGAACTTAAATTCTTACTGAAAGATTCATGTCTCTTCAGAGAAGAATTTGTTATTCCAGATTCTTCGTTCTCAGAGGAGAATCACAAGAAGAAATCTGCTTCTTGAGGAAAGAGCTGTGCCGATCTTCTCCCAAGGTTAAGATTTCTTATCTATTTCATTTACGCGCTATGTGATGATGATCGTCATGACAATTTTGACAGACGCTCGTTGTAGTTTACTTATGTAATTGATAACGACGCCGTGTTGACGGTGAGCGGAGTTATGTAAATTTTTGTTGGTAATGGTCGCTCAACATTTCAGATAACAGTAAAATGGTTTCGCTTAGTCGTACTGTTACATTCACATTTAAGATTCAAGAACGAATCAAATTGTTCGAAAAGTAGCCGGGCGGTCTTGCCTACTTGTAAAACAAATATGTTTTTAAACTTGACGCTAACCGCAAACGGTAGAATGGAATCTGATTTTCTTCACTCATCCTATGAACCTAAAATCATTCCGGTAAAACATTAGGAAATTATGTCCTGTTCCAGGAAACTGCAAATAATTTCACATAACTTTACAGACGAAGGAAAGTAAACTATTCAAGTTCTGCTGATAGCAGCCAACCGTAAACTTCAACGACAACAACTTTATTGAACCTAATATTTCATGATCTTGTTCGCTTTCTAAGGAGGTACCCAGCGGTGGGCAAGCCATTTCAAGAATGAACTAGCACAGAACGCTTCGGAACAAAACCACGTAATGTCACCGACATCGATCGGAATCCGTCCTTAGTTCTAAATCTAGCACATTATTCAAAGTTAAACAAAGGGTAAAACAAAAGACAGTAGATAGAAAATGGGGTTTCTGGCGCATTTTAAAAGCAACTTTTATTTAAAGGCAAATCATGAATTTAACCTTGAAATCAAGGTTGACTTGAAATCAACCTTGATTTCAAATAAACGGCTTTTTGAGCATTTTGGAGACAACCTTGATTTTAAAGGCAACTTGAATTGTTCACAGGTATTGAATAATTTCACACCCTCTTCAGATTATTGAGAATGTGTCACTCGTGAGTTCTGAAGAGGGTGTGAATATTATCATCTCTAATGATTCTCTTGTCGCGTCATCAGCATATCGTCATCAGCATATCAATGTTGTATCTTCTCGCTGAGAAGTCGTGATGTGCCTTGATTTGTTCTTCTGTCAAAATCGTGTCTTTGTAAATGAGAAGTTATTTCATTAATAATTCAGGCTTTCAGGCTCACGTTGGATGATGTTGAGCTGAGCATCTGAGAGGATGACTGATGTGACATTTAACTGACATTCTCTGAGCCGGACGCTTTTCCTTTCCTTTCCAGTCACCAGTACCGACAACAGTCCTTCTTAGGACTACACTCACCCGGACGATCAAACCATACTAAGAATATTGTCTGAGGGGATGAAGATGTGACATTTAATATTCCCTGAGCTTGACGCATTCCCGTTGATTGCGAGCTGAACTCCTTCCTTCGTATTCACCAATCTCAATCCATTTTCATGAAGATTACTGTCTCTCATACTCCTGAGATAGATGAATAGACCGAATCTGTCTCCGGCATAAAAGTCTGTTGCATTCATCTCGCTGTTTTCCTTTTCAAATCTTTTAAAGACCTCTTCCCACTTGTCTTCCTTCCTCGACTGTAAACCTTATTAGGGATTCCATTGACAATTACCTTCATTTCAGTGATGTCAGGATTAAATGTCTTCTCACTGTCTATCGCACCAGCGACATATGGCTCGTAAAATTGAAGAAGAAGTCCCTTCATTGACCTCCTTGGAACATTGATGCTCTCACTGAAGATCGTGTCTGATCCCTTATCGACTGAGATTGTCTTGAGATGAGTTACTTGCTCCTACATTGGTCTCTTTCCATTTCGTAGTTAGACAAGGCCTCATCAGCGAGTTCTTGACAGTGAATGACTTCATACTCATGCTGGATGTTAGTCAATTCAAAGGCGAGCTGTGCCTCATCAGATCCGATTACAACCCTGCCGACGGGTGCAAGCCTGAGCTCGAAAAACTTATCAGAAAGAGCTCTTGGGAGGAAGACTCCATCATCCTTTAGAATCTCATAATCCAATGGAATCCTATATTTGTTCTCATAAACATCGTTGAGCTTATTCTCCTTGTCAACTCCTCGTTTATTCTTATCTTCAGCATTGCATCTGATCTTGGAAAGATCAGCAGGCTGAATACCTTCTCTGATCATGCTTGCTTTCTCATTCTCAGCCAAGAGGAGGTCTTCATAGAGCTCGAAAGGATCATAACCATCAATGCCCTGCACGATTTCTCCCGCGAATTTCACAGTCAACCTGTCAGCAAGAGCTCTTGCGACATTATTCACGATATAATTGTGTGCGTGACCACTGGCTGCCAAGTCAAAGATGAGTGAAATAGATCCTGTAACTGGGACTCTAAGTGTCCCACGTTGAGATGCCCTATTGGAGTTAAATGTTACTCTGTGAATTATACGGTCCGCTTTAAGGGCGTTTGACCTCTTTTTTTCAAAACTTAGTTTGGTTTTTTCGCTGAATTCCATTTTTAAAAGATTTCATTTAAAATGGCAGAATTTGGAGATACTGGTGCTATGCTTGACAAAGAAGGAAATACAAATGATGGAGATGATGAAGATGATGGAAATACAACAGGACACTTTACCCTTAATCCTCATTACAATTCAACTCCCGGTCCCTCAGGTGATCAATATGAAATGACCACAATGAATAGTGGAGGCTTGTGCACCGAGAATGCAATAGACGAATGCCTCAATCGGCTGATTCAATCCCGCCATCCCGGCCTGCGTCAGACCTTCTAACTGATTTGCCATGAAAAAGTCAAACTGATTTTCAACATTTTTGTTGTCACTCCGGATGAAATAAATCAGATTGCCTTTGATAGCTTTTCCTCTCTCATCGCTGAACTTGTTATTACCAGGATAAGAGTTTGAAGTTGCTGACGGTCCAAGTATTGTCACATTAATGGAAACGGATCCGAGACCGTGATCATCACCTTCTTTGAAGCAGAAGTCTGTACGTGATGAAATTCCAAATTACACACATTTTCGTTTGAACGATGGCGTGCCACAATTATCATTTATCTTTATGGGTCACCTGGAGCAGCCGATTTACTTCCACCCATCTCAAAGAGAATCCTTCTGACCGTGAAGTATATATGAAACATCAGAAACGACTTGATCTGTTCTGCAATTCTTATCAAACACTTCACGAGATATTCCACAGCCTGTTCTTGCGCACCATACTGCGAAGTTGAGCTGTTGAGACCAGTAGCTCATATTTGGTCTCGCAAGCCATGTATTTGATCCTGTACCTGAAGAGTGCTGGATTTTCATTCTTGTGAATATTCCTCTGAATTTTGCTTTAAAGTATTGGGATGGGGTAACACAAATCTCAATCTCCTCATTCAAGCGGCCGACGTCATTCACGTTCGATGGAACTGCTGGCACTTCCTTCTTCTATTCGATTCCGAGTGAGTTCATGGGAAAACCTCCAACTCCAAGTGCCTTCTTCATGTCATCTTCCAAATATCTACTGTCTGATCCTGAGACGCTCGACTGAACTCCATCTGATCGACCGAAGTAAACTTCACCTGTTGCCTGTCTTTCATCATTGAACGACGATTGGGCATTGAACTTGCTCAAGTCTGCATTTGGGTATCGTGCTTTGAAATCACTCCAGGCTATTGTCTTAGCTTAATCTTCAGTTTTATTACCTACGTCTGATCTTAGCCACGCAAACATTTTTATAATCAGTATGATTGTGCTTATAATTTTTGCAGATTCAAATGATCACACGGTTTACTTCAAAGAACTTCCCGGCAGCGAAAAATATTAACATATCAGGCTCGTGAGTTTTTCTCCTAGAACACATGGTTTAATTTGAAGCGAAGTAGAGAAATCTCTGTATTCAATGCACAGGGCAGTGCAATTGTAAAGAGAATTTCAGAAGGTAATTATTCACTTAAAAGCCTTGGCCAAGATCTTCAAGATGCATTAAAGAGTGAAGGAGTGAAGGTTGAAATGAATACTCCGCAAGGAGTTCGAAAATCCACAGTCCTCAAATAAGCATATCCTTCTCGACCATGTGTTTTTCACTCGTATGTTAATTTTTAAAGATAAATATCTTTAGGAAACCTTTTCCAGCATTCAATTGCAATGCACCTGGAACGGTAAGTAAACCAGTGATGTTGGAAGTTATTACTTTAACCCTTATTATCGTAGATGAAATTTCACTGAAGCTACAGCTGTAAGCAATTATAAATTTTGGATTGGATAACGACGGACGGAGATGTAAATTGTTTTTCAGACTGAATCCCTTTTTGGGTCTACAATACCGTTATTTACTAGCCAGTTACCAATTGGTTTTGGGAAGATCACCTCATTCTGTTCGCTATCGTGTATGTCGATGCGTGACATTGGACGAAAGCTGAGCAGGAGTATACACTGCAATCCAAGAATTAGCATGTCTGACCCGTTGAATGAAAGAAGCGTCGGTAACGTGATTGCAGGCATATAGTCTGGGAAAGATTCAAAAACACAATACAACAACCGAATTTTAAAAATGAGTGTGAGTTGGAGATTGATAACTTTTTTTCTTTTCTCTCACTTTACTTTCATCGATATCAGTGAGCGATATATGTTTAATTGGCGTTTAAAACACCATAAAGGTCAAACTGTTCTCTCAAAAATACATATGATTTCATTGCATGCTCGTTGTAACATTGCATTGCTATGAACTTACGCGAAAGTAAAATAGAGGCCAAAGCAATGAATAACTGCACTTACCAACTACTCTAGCCTCAGTGGTCGAAAGTCCCCTTTAAGGAAACAGCAGAATTATAAACGAAAAAAAGTTGTTACTCTGCGGCTCAAAATGTAAAATTTAAGGCCGTTGTTTTCTTCTTCTCTCAACAGGGATAAGGCCGAAATAGAATAAAGGTAATGGCTGGTGAAGGCGCAAATTTAGCTGCGGCTGGAGCTGGGGCGGTGTTTGAGGTGGCAGCGTCAGCAAATACATCAGGCTTTTTTTTCTCAGTGAAAATAGACAGCCCCATTCTGGCAGGAGTCGCGCTGGCTGGAGCCCTGTCGTTGGGTGCATTCTACTTGTCTAAAAAGCATTCTGTTGAAAATGCCATAAGGAATGCCTTAGAAGAAAGAAATGAAAACGGAGCTGATCCTGAAGTCAGGAACATCGGGGATGGTTCAATTTTGGTGGAGCTTTACTGTCATACAGATCGTAGTTTGTTACAGTTCGTGGATGACCTTGAAGCAGAGAAAGTAAAGCATAGATTGCAAAAAGAGTTTTCTAGAATTGGATTCAACAGGGAGTTAGTTGTAACCATCAGGAATGCCAAAGAGGTTTACAGGAAAGTGCAGGAAATAAGGTAACAATCTGAGTCATTTTGATCCAGTGACCCAAACCTTTTTACTCGCTTTCGAGTACTGCGATGAAATAGGAAGTCTGGGAATGAAAATGAGATTGTAGATTTTGAATCCTTGCGTTCATTGTGATACAGTTGAAGTATTACCTTCAGAATCTCTTACAGCGTGCATGAATAACAATTTATTTCAGGTTTTCGCGTTCGCGAGAAGTCACCCACGCCGCGCCAGTACGAGAAACACAGATGCAGAAACTCAACCTCGGTAACAGATGTATGTATCTAACTCTTAACCACTTATCAGTTTCATGTTGCATGGAAATATGCTTTGTCCTCAGGCCATCAAGCCTCTTTTACCAATTTGTTTGGTTCACTGTGACCCTGCAGAGACCAAGACGAGAATTTAGTCACTGACTACGTCAACATTAGAAATGATGTCAGGGAAAAATAGGAGAAGGATTTCTGGTGATCAATATTTTCTTAATTTTTTTCTTTCCAGGCGATCCCGAGGCTCCACACGAGATCAAACTAAGAGTGGTGCCTCAAAATCTTGATGTTAAAAAACAAGACACGTCCAGTCACCAATTTTCTGCGGACATAAAGATGTTCCTAAAGCAAAACACATTTTCTCCAACTGAAGGACTGAATGCTTTCCTGAAAGGTTTGGAAGATATTTACAACCTGAGCACTCAAGCATTACAATTTGACGGTCTAGAAATACGAGTGGAATGTGTTACCCTGGGAAGCCTTGAAAGACTCTGGAGATACTTCCTCTCTCGCCGCCTCAATGAAATCGCTGAGATGTGCATTCTGACCGATGAAGTAAAAAAGAAACTGAACATGAAAAATATGAGACTAACAACTGTCATTAAAGAAGAGGACTACGAGACATGCAGAAGGTCTTTCATTGAGCGATTGAAGCCATCAAGCGCAGGTAAAAGTCAAGGTACGTACTGCACTTAAACTGCTTGTTGCACTTGATAAAAAAAAAATCATCCTTATAGTTGATAACCATCATCCTGTGTAACTCTTGAGTAGATGAATCAGATGATCTCCTGACAGAAGTCGATCGAATCAAAAACCTTCGGATTAGTACCTCGGATGGGAATGTTCGACTCACTGAGCTGAGCTGTTCATTGCATCAACACACAAAAAACATGCTATCTTCATTTACATAACTGAAAAGCACAGGATTAGAATGGAAATAAGTGCAAATGATCATTATTCGGTGAATAATTACACCTTCAACTGGTTGCCACTACACCCAAGTTGCGACAGTAGTGTGTATTATAATTTGAGAAACACGATTTAAAGTGTTCCCTTTAGAGTTCATCAAGACCTAAAAAAATACATCTTCTACAACTCGTTACTTTAAGCTAGCTGATCGGATGAAAAGCATCACGTGATACTCAAATTCTTCACCAGCTGATGGACTTTTCGCTCTGTGCTTGAACGAAACTCTGTTTAAAAGCCTGCCCGAGAGGTTGTAAGGAAGGGAAAAGGTTGATTGTAAATAGTTGATTGTAAATAGTTGAATCGAGATTTTCTTGATTTTTTAGGCGCCGTTATGGAACTGCGTGAGATAACAGTTAAAATCACCACCCACAATGCTAGTGGTGAAAATCTGAATGAGTCCAACCAAAATTTTGAAGCCGACGTTTTAATGTTCCTTAACTGCAAAACATTTTCACCAACGAAAGGAACGGGCGACTTTCTTAAGTATATTGAAGATGCTTATAACCTACGCACCAAAGCATTGAGGTTCGGCTGCCTAGAGATAGGATTGAAATGCGCAAACGCAGAGGGCCTTACACGTCTGTGGACGGACTACGAGTCAGGTCACCTCAATAAAACTGCAGAGAGATGCCTTCTGACTGATGAAGTAACCGAAAACCCTCAGATGAAAGATGTTAGGGTGAAAACGGTTATCAAAGATGGTGAGTACTTCGCATATAAGAAATCGTTTTTTGAACCAACGAGGCCAAATAAAGAGGTTGCTAGTCCAAGTAAATCTTAGTCTCCTTCGCAACCGTTTTTTTGAGATGTCACGTCTGGTTATGTCATAGAAATGTTCGTAAGGAAAACCGGCTGATAACCTGAGCACTAACTCATCAAATTTACATTATGAAATATAAAACCCGATTTACTGTGTCCTTTTTGGCCTTTTTTAATGGTCACCCACCATTTCCGCAAATTTAAAATCAAAGCTTAAGATTTAATAACCACTGGTTAAAGCCGTCAACTTTCGGAGAATACCTCAGTGGATGAAAAACGTTACATCCACCTTAAATTGCTTTTCTCGCTGATGGTTTTCTGAACCTTTTTCCTAGACAGAACATTTTTTCTTACTTATTAATCAATGGTCTGCTTCAGAAGCTGAGTAAAGTCAAAGCGAACAATAATAATAAATGATTTGGTTGATATCCGATTTGAATTTTTTGTTAATTTTCTCAGGCACCGTTACGGAACCACAAGAAATGTCAGTTAAAATCACCAGCCCTAACGTTGATGCTGTAAAAAAGGAGAGATTGAACCAGTATTTTCAAGAAGAGATCAAGAACTACAACGCGTTCTGTCAAACCGAAGTACTCGGTGACTTCCTCGGCCGTTTAAGAAACAAGTGCAATGTACGTATAAAAGCAGTAGTAGTTGGATCCTTAGAAATACGAGTGGAATGCCCCACCCTGGAGAGTCTTGAAAATATGAAGAGCGATTATTGTTCTGGTTATCTCGACGAAATGGCTGAGAAGTGCATCCTGACTGATGACGTAAGACAGAAACTTAATCTGAAAGATGTCAGCTTAAAAGCTGTTATTAGAAAGGAAGACTACGACAGATGCAGAAAATCTTTCTTAGGACCCGTGAGGCCATCAAGCGAAGTTACAAATCCAGGTACATGTCTAAAGTGCTTCTTGCATGTAGAAAATTTGAAAGTACATTGTGCTAACTTTTACAGCATACGTAAGCTAAATTTATCACCGCCTACGCTGAGTACCCAAAAAACAAATATTGGACATTAAAACTCTATTACTCACTTTTACCGAAAGCAAAGAAAAATTTGTCAGTATCGAAAGAGAAAAAGAAACTCAAATGATATTTGATGAAGGTGACAATTCGTGTTGTTCTAAATAAATCGTGAAAATGGCCATATAATTGTGTTCGCATCCTCCTTCTTCTACTCCTCCTCCTCATCGTCATTTTCACCATCATTGTCGCCGTTTCATGCACCAATCACATTTGAGGAAATCGTAATGGTTATGATTAAAAAGAAATTCAACCCCGGTAAAGTTTTGTTTCGTTTCTTATTGAACGATGTCATATGTTTGTGTTTCCTAGGCGTTACAATATCGATCATAACAACAGAGTGAACATCCAGGGGCGACTTGTAATCATTTAAGGGTCAGAATCAAAAGAAAGTAATGATTAATTTTTGGTGTATTTGGGAGTCGACTGTTATACATCGGAGGGGAGTCTTTCGAAATTAAGAAGCCGATATTTTGTGAGCAAACTGTTAAGGGACATTCTAGTGTAAGCTGCTTAAGCCTTAAGTCACTTTGTTTTTATATCAGTTTTGCCATTATATGTTTGGCGTTTCATTTTAGAAAGTATTCCATCTTATCACACGGACCATTCGAAGTCACAAGCTGAAGGAAACGGTTTAAATGAAGCCGAGCAGGGCGCCGAGGCTAACTTCACGATAACTACACGAGATTCAGAAGGAAAACCGTTTTATAACAAACAAGAACGCGTGACCGTCACAATCAGATCTCGAACATGGAGAGAAAAAGTAAAAACCATGAACCTTAAAGATGGCAACTACACAGTCTATTACAAACCAAAGAGAGCTGGACGACACGATGTTACGATTGTGATTAACGGATGGCCGCTGACTGGTAGTCCTTGGAGAGTTAACGTGAAGCCATATCAGTACAAAGTAGTCAAGTCGTGTGGGTCAACTGGAAATGGAGAAGGAGAATTTCGTTTACCGCGCAGTATTGCAAAGAATGAAAAAACAGGAGAAATTATTGTGGCAGATGCGTTGAATGGCCGCCTTCAGGTTTTTGATGAAAATTTGAAATACTTCAGGACGATAGGAGGTGAGACGGGATTACCAACTGGTGCAGCTCTGAAGATTCATGAGCCTGGGTCAGTAGCAGTCGCAAGGAATGGTGATACGATCGTAATTGATAACGATGGACCTTCAAGACAAATGCTTCTAATCACTGATGATGGCCAGTTTATCCAAAAGTTCACGAAGCACGTAATCACTCCTCGGACTGTTTTTGTCACAAATGATGATGGTCACGTGATCGTGTGTAATGACGCTGACGGTAAAATTAAGATCCTTTCCTCGGACGGTGCACAATTGTTACAGTCTTTCAGTGTCCCGTATTATGACCATAGACCCAACTGTGTATTTTATCATCAGGAAAAGTTCTTTGTGTCGTATTCCACTGCTGACTGTGTCAAGGTTTTCAATAAGGAAGGTTTATTTCTATCTAATATTGGCAGCAAGGGGTCTGGTGAAGGACAGTTCCTGTGTCCCTGTGGCCTTGTTGTTGATGCTTTTGATAACCTGATCGTCTGTGACAATGGTAATAGAAGACTGCAAATGTTTACCCTGGATGGTGAATTTCTCTGTACCTTTGATCAAGAAAACCGAAAACCCTGGGCTGTAACAGTTTGTAAAAATGGTGACTTGCTGGTTACTGATACTCTACACAACTGTGTTTTGATTCTACGATAAAATCCTTTTTTTCTTTTTTTAAAAATTTGTGTCTATCCACTTTCTCGATAAACATTTTACGATGAACTTGTTGTTGCTTATTTCCTTCTCAATCTGCGATGTCACCGGAAGCCATAACAGTAACGCACTTGTCAGCAAATACGCTCGCGTGATCTCCGACCCATAAGAGCCTCCCTGTTTACGCTTCGCCGCTAATACTACAGATTTATATTTTCGCCACTGCAAGTAAATATCGCGAGAACAATAGATACTACCCAATGTCTTTAGTCGCAGTTCATATCACTTTCGATGCATTAAACTCCATGTGATTGATAATAAAGAAGAAAGAAATTTTATTACTGACAAGCTTAATTGCACGTAGTTAAACGTTTATGTTAAGACATACGACACTGATGATTATGTTTTTTTGTTGCTGTTTTTCATCTGAAACACTTCGTTGAAAGTAAATCGCATCGTAGTCAGTTATGATCAGGGCTGATCGGGGTTGGGTGAGATGCTGTAGGGAAGGAAGCGATTTTTCTTTCCATGAGATACCAATACATGTATACCTAAATATTGCAAGACTTTTATCACCAAACACCACAATTGCTTAGAGATCTTTACTGGTTTCTGTATACCAGATACTAAGTTCTCATTACGCACGAGATAAAGTCGAACCTGTATTAAGGTGCACCGTATTAAGTGCTATTAAGCACTGTTTGAAGTGGTCGGTTGTCAAACTTCACAAGTATTTCCCCTTTAATTATTGTAATCTTCACCTCTATTAGGCGGTCACTCAACTCTACTAAGCGGCCATGGTCACCTTGATGAGTGCAAACGGCCTGTTTGTATTGTCTTCCACCTGTAATAAACGGTCACTAAAAGCAGAATCACTCTGATAAAACTAATAATCTTTCACGTAAAGTTTAATCTATATTTATCTCCCGAAATCAATGTTAATAGTATCATCGAGCGACTTTTTATACATTAAGTGGTCAATTATGGCATAAAGTGACGTTTTATATCGATTTGTTATGATACCCTTTCTGTGGAACCTGTATTGAGCGGTAAGGGCCTCTACGATACAATCAAAGTTTGAGTAAAATATTTTAAGATTTCAGAAAAACCCCCATCAGGTCCCCTCAAAAACTACCATAGCAACTCATGCTTAACCTCAAAAGTAACCTCTTTCAAGCTGTCAGTCGGAGAAGATCAGCGAAGGGGCGGCCGTTTCGCAGGCAATAGAGGCTTTGGTTGTTAAGGAGCGACCTGACCTCGCTTTTCTTCGCGCACTTGCGTTTTGGCTCGTGACCACACTAATCGAACCTGACTCAAGCTTAGACTACATTATCCGACTCAAGCTTAGGGTACATTATCTTTGTAGAAAGGCACATTGGAACTCAGTCCATGATACACAACAGCACAAAATTCAGAATGTCCGCCAGTTGAAAAATAGCACGTGAAGAACTACTAAGTAGAGAAATATGGTAATAAACAGGTGCATCAAGCACGAGCCAAAACTTCATTCTGCCACAATGCTCAAGAGAATGTACGTGTAAGATTGATGGACACTGATCTCTGAATGAATTATTGGTTTAGACGAGGCATGAAAGCATTCTGATCAAGATTTTAATTTCAATGACAAAAAAAGAAACATCAGACATCATTTGAAGCTAGTAGTATCAGCTTATCCTGTTTGACTTTTCAATAAAGTAATAAAAGTAATAGCTCTTTCCCCTTTGGAATGCCCATTAAGAATGAGCGCTTAAACCCTGGCTCGAACACGGGTGGTCCTTTACAGCATTTTTTGAGTAATATTCTTGAATTATTTCACTTTGTTTACATTTTCGAGTGCTGTCGAGTTCTTCGTTTCCTGCGAAGTATCGAAAAATCCCATATGGTTTGATAAGGACCAAATTTTATAATATTTTATCCCAGTAGGACCTAAGCTTCTAAAACAAAATACCAAATATGGGCTCAAATCTCTCCAAATTGAAGAACATTTCACAGTTATTTAACTGAATTAGACAAGTTCTACTTTAAACAATATTTCCACCAAAGTATTGAGAGAACAACCGCCCCACTGAGCAGAGAGGAACAAGCCAACAAGGTGGGCACAGATGGTAGTAAGTGCTTCTCCATAAATGAAAACTCTAAAAACTTAGATTCCAAACCCTAATGAAAAACAAAAGTAATAAATACACGAGTAAACTGAACACTGATCCGGCAAAGGCAAAGGCAAAAAAAAAACTATTCCCGTAAAAAGATAAATCAAATGGCCATATAGGAGGTGTAAGAGTAACTTTACTCGTTGACAAGCCATGCAGGGCAAAACATCCAAGGGTCCAGAACCTTTCGACATCATTATGGTGTGATTACATTTAGCGCCTGGTATATTGCATAATTTTAAAGCTTAAAATGAAAGTCCTTTCAACGACAAATTTATGATGGGCAACTAAGGAAAAAAAAAAACGGTGGATTTGCATTGTCACGTAATTTTGGGCAAATTAACCTTTCAACCCCTAAAAGTGACTAACATCTAATTTCTCTTTAAAATATCATCCCTAAAAAAAACACATTCAGGTGATGAGAATAAAGGAAATGGTCACCAACTAGAGAAGCTCTAGTCTGGATTGTAAAACAAATTCTCCTCATCAGCACCCCAGGAAATGTATAGGGACCAGTATGACGAGTATAAATACTGTTGTTTGGATGTAAAGGGTTAACAGCGCTGAGTTTTTGCTGGCTATACATGAATTTTGCTAGCTTACCTCTAACTTAAGTCGTTTTCTAGTTTCACTTTCTGTCATCTTACCAAGTCTGCATAGCACCTGAAATGGTTCAAGAGAGCGTAAGCATCTACCATGCATAAAGGGGTAAGTTTCTAAAGAAACTGTGGTGCTGCGTCGGTGGGAGAGTATAGCAGGTAATTTAGTGTTAACAACTGGGTTGAAAACGTAAATTAGCCACCGTAAAGGGTAAAAAAGCTGACGTTTCGAGCGTTAGCCCTTCGTCAGAGCGATAGATGCATCTACCATGCAGCCCAACACAACAGCTCTTTGTGTTAAGTTAACTGTTTGTCCGTTTCGTTGTTGTTGGTTTTTTTTCTGTTCCAGCAACAGCAACAAAGCATTTCGATCCCAAAATTTTGGCCCCCCTGTCTCCTCCCCCCAAAACTTCATTTCGGCTGACTGCCCTGATCAGCGTAGCCCTCAGTGTCCTCCAGAGAACGAAACACAATGATTTCGAATTCGCTTTATCTGGAATCCGTTAGGTTACAGCACAACAACGCGGGAATTGTTTCTTAACTCTAGGAAGGAGTTTGACTAATTTGCCACACCTCCCGTCTGGAAAACTTTTCAGTTAAAATTACATAAAGCCCTTTACCTCCACAGCAGCGCGTTCCCCAGACTCTATCGCGCCTTCCATGTAACCGGCCCAAAGTGTCGCCGTGATCGTTCCAGCGAAATGCACTCGACCAAAAGGCATCCTCAAAACTCTTAAAAACCAGAGAATTAAGACTTCATGTCAGAAAAAATTAAAAACAAAAGACACGGCTAAGTTGATCATCTCTTTATTTTCAGTTATCCCCACCTTGACTTCAAACCCATTAAGCTCTAAGCGAACAGCTTTCTTCTAGCTTCCCATTTCGGGACAGGTAATGTCCTCGGATGATTATCCGAGCATATTTTCGCGCCAAATGAGCGCTATTTCTTTTATGTATCTATCATCTATAACTTTAAGTGTTGATGTTAACTTGTTTTTGTACCCTAGTGAGCGTTTAAAAACTTATGAAGCGAATAAAAATAACAAGTACTTTACTTTCCGTAAGCAGTTAACACCCCAGGAGGAAAAGTTCCAACATAGCAGCCTCCAGAAAACTCATCCGCCATCCAGTTCTTCTCTAGATACAACACTGGCTGAGAGGAAAACAATGTGTGGTCAGTTGGTAAAATGAAACTACCTCTTTCGTTACGCTAAACATGCCATGACAAGAGACGAAATGACGAAAAATAATATGCAACCTACCTCCAGTGCCTCTGAGGTATCATATATTCTGGCATATTGCTCACAAACTAGTTTCTGTCTGAGTAAAGCGAAAAAGTCAGTTATAAAGCGAATGAATATCTACAATAATCCACGATTGCGTAGGGTTTGCTTTCTTTACACTGTGATTGGTCCAGAAAACTCGCGCCAGCCTCCCAACCTATCTGATGCAAACAAAAGCCAATCGCGACTCGGTCACTCGTGTTTTCCCGCGCTTCCGGCAGCTTGCTTGTTTTCCTTTGAGTTCTCATTGGCTCGCATTGAGATAATTCCTTTGGTCTGACTGGCCGTGGTGATTACTTTGGTTTTGGTTTTGCGACACTCAATGGACATGCACACTATGAGAGCGGTTAAAGAACTTAGTTCAATATCCCAAAGACATGCATTTATTGCTGATGATCGTTCTAATGAGACGATTGAGCAAAAAACACGTAGTAAGGTCATTCCCAGGGTTGGGACATTATCTGTAAGTATTTATTTATCTAATATCATCTCTGAAGATAAGATATAAGGCATATAACCTTTCCTCTTTGGTAAGAGTTGTTGTCTGTCGCGCTTTATCCGCCAGTATAAACCTGAAAAAATAGTACCAGCATTCAACTTCAAAGAGAGCCAGTCAACGCGCGGGAAAATCGCCAGCATCAAGCTGAAGGGACTCGAGGGACTGAAAAAAAAGTCCTCTTCGACATTTATTTTTTAGTGCTGTTATGGGCTCCCTGTACCACATGACAAATAAGGAGTTTATACTCGCAATCTAATCTGAGAACGATTACCATTGGTCAGAACAGAGTGCCCAAACCGGACACATCCATGATTTAAAACAATGAGAAGATCTGACCATCACCAACACAAACTTTCACAAAATCAGGGAAAACTGTCGGGGTCAATGTTGGTACCAGAGCAACTCCGCATCAACCCCTCCACCCCTCCCCTCACCCAGCATTAACCCTAACTTGTTATCAGTTGACTGTTGTTGGGTTAGGGGAGGGGTAAGTGCCCAATTTCTCAGATACCAACATTGATACAAACTCTTTGGATAAAATGCCTTGCCAGTTTAAATTGAGCGGTATTGTGGGAAAGTTCTGGCTCACGGTAGGCGCCATAAGATTACTTACCCCATAATGGCCGGATTACTGTTATCTGGTTTAGTATCATCGTAACCTTCCTCAACTGGACCTTCATCCGAATTAAAATAGCCTGCGAGACCTAATAAAAAGCAGGGATTCTATGACTTTTTAAAAAATGACCTAACAATACTGTTAGAAAACAGTCTGTTAGAGATAAAAAACCTGTACTAAACTATTTCGTGTTGTGGAAAGAGCCTTAATTTTTTTGTCGAAGTTTCTTCACAAAAACTCGTTGTGGCAGATAAACGGATAAATACTTTACCTTTCTCTCTCCAAAATGGCCGATCATAGAAGGTGATTGTCTTGATAATGGATCCCATAGGAATTCTTTGAATTGCCTGCAAATTTCAGAAACGTTAACCTCACGATGACTGAAGAGCACGTAAATTACAAATACATTGTATCTGTCAGTCGCTCTCAACTATTTTAGGTTTTATTGTTATTTTTTTTAAATAAAGTTTTGAATGGTTATACTGCTGGGTACCCTTTGAGAGAGAAAGATGGACTTACTTTAAAGAAGAATTATGTGTTAGAAGTAATTTCCTAACACACACCGTTCAGTTGAAGTTCTCTTTATTCTTCTCTTTCTTTCTTACAACTTATTACCTCGGGACTAGCTCAGATCTCTCGAGGAAAGTGTGGGTCACTTATAAAGGTGACGCTTACCGAGCTGTCAATCCCTAACCTTCGTCATCCTTTTACGCTTAACTAGCGAACCACGTTAAGCTACGCAGAGCGGAGTTCGCATACTAAGTAGATACCTTCGAGATGTTTACACTTTACAAAATCATTTTCTACCTTAAATTTCTTAGTCTAACAGTCAAGGTTAGTCATAACTAAAACACGATTGGTAATATAAAAATTGTAAGGAACTTATCAACAGAATTAGAAAGATACTTAAAAAGATACCTTAGAGGAAATACTCCTCGAAGACTGTTACATAACAGCAGAATAAACAGAAAAATCGGAGAGGAAAGGGCATACCCAAGGTACCGCCCCTAAAAGAGCTACGTGCTGTGCGTATAAGTTACCTGATTATAAATTCAGTGCGGAAGATGAAAAGTACTACATGTTTACACCTTAAGTCACCTCTAAGAAAAAGAGGTGTCGAGCGTGCTAAATTATACCTGTAAGATAAGTCCGCCAAAAGGAAAAAGAAATGATCAACTGGCTTATTATAATTTTTACTGAATGGCTTATGCTAATATACCGGTATTATTTCCATTTATTTTCAAAGTTTAAATAAGTAAAAAAAAACACCTAGTTTAGTTTTCATCCTTATGGCATTTCCTTTATTATAGGTAATTATTTTATTTCGTTAATTGCCATTAACTGTAACAAATAAAATAAATAAATAAACCTGATTTTTTAGAGGTGGAAGAGGAGGATTGAAGCTGATCTTTCCGAGCAAAGCTGGAGGAACTGAGCTGATGACAAATGAAGCCTTAAACCAGCAAACACACAGAAAATAACAAATTAAAGAAACGATCAGACAAGTTATCATTCTGGATATAAACACTCTCAGTTCTGCCTCGAGCCAGATTTTCCCTGAGTTGTTAGACTGTACACCATGACAAATACATTACAGGATGTTAAGGATCCAAGTTACTAAACTGTTCAGCCAACATTTAAGTTGCAAGTGCAGTGGTATCGTGAACAGTAATCTGGGCTCTGGGTTGTAAGGTCTGCATTCAAGACCTGGCGAGGTCGTTGTGTTGTGTTCTTGGGCAAGAACACTGTACTGTGCCTCTCCTCACCCCCAAGAGTATAAATGGGTAATGGGTATTGGAAAACTGTCAGGGAAACTGGGCAAAATGCTAGAGGAGAGGGGGGGGGGGATTTCATGCAACAGAAACTGGGATGAGCTTTACCAGTTTACTAGCTCAGGAGCATCCTTTACCTTGTCCAATAATCAAAAGTATACTTTAAATTTAGCAAAATTCCATGCTACGTTGGATTAACATTCTTATTGTTGATGGACATTTGAAATGTGGACTATCTCTTATCATTTTTGCATTGATTGTGTACCCCCTACCTAAGTACACAAGAGATACAATAGTACATTTACCCTATAATCTGTTCCATCTGCACATTTCACTTTAATATGATCATCACACTCTTCAATACGCACAACACAGCTGTTTAATTTCACTCTATCTGATGAAAGCAAATCAAACCTTCATATGGAAATATTCAGCCAGTATTAACAGAAATTAAGTTTCTGTAAAGTGATACAACTACTAACAGGTCTGTTAAGATTTTCATCAAAAACACGTTAGTCCACCCTTTACAACTCCTGTCTGTGCTCTTAGTGTTCTGATTGGCTATCCACAGGCGCAGATCCACCCCCTACCCAACCCTCTTGGAATTTCTCTGTTTAAAAACAAAGCTGCTTCATGCCATCTTTTGTCAATGAAAATTGTAAAGTAACAAATGGTGTCTGATTTTCTTTCCTTTCTTTCTGCATTTTTATGGACTGGAATGGGGTCAAGGTGTAAAAAACACTAAAGAAGAAGAAAATTTTTCAGTTCTGGCCATCTTAACTTCATCCTTGTTTGGGAACAAATATTTGCTGGGCTTCATTCTCAACTCATTCACTTCAAACTCACCACCAAGATGTTCAGCCATTTTCATACTAACAGTCTGAGAGCCTCCACAAAATTTCATTTCCTAGTTCCTCAAAACAAAAAAATACTTTAGTGTACTTAACAGCAAAATAAAAAAAAAAAACATCTTCATGAAATAATATCTCTAAGTATAATAAAAGGTAAAAGTTCAAACCTACATTGACTCCTACCTCTGCTACACATTCATTTTGACTTCTATCACTGCAGAATATTGCAAAAAGTCTACTACTGACTTATGTCTGACTGACAATATCTTGTACAACAACTGATCGGCCTAATTCTTACTAAACCTCATTCAATGCCTGTTTGAATCAGAGATAGGAAAAATGAACTAACCTGTCCCCCTCCTGCTTCAAATTCAATATTTCGTTTTGTCCCTGCAGAGAAAGGTAAATGTCTCCACTCTAGTTGCCAAAGTTATGAATTTTCCATTTTCCCATTATTTCATAGTCTGAGTGTGAATTTTCTTGAGTCATTGCTTAAAAACAGAAAATGCACTTTACAAGAGTAAACCACAAAGAGCACAATGTAAGTTTGGAGTAACTGCAGAAATAAAAGAAAACGATTTTTAAAAACCTTACAGCAATGATCTTTCTTAAGTGCAATAATGCTTCCTGCAATAACACAGAGAGAAAGAAAACTGGCAAGGATAAGTTAGCTGTTTCTGCTTCAAAGTTGCAAAATTGTGGAAGTATCAAAGGTACCCTCAGCAGAGAGCCAGCTTAAAATCTATGCTTACATGACTGTATAATGACGAATAATCCAAACCATAACTAAGTCTAAAGAGTAATGTACCTCCTCCAGAATGCAGATACCACAAGAAAAACAACAGAGAGATATCATGTGGCTCTGAAGTGAGAATTCCTTGCACATATGCAGTAGCTGTAGCCTTTCCATACCTGTGGGCAGTAATTAATAAATTGAGTAGAAGGATTTGTATAGCGCCGGACAATAATTTTACAACAAGGTGTTTGTACAGCATCAGTGATAAGAGAATTGTTCTCCTGCTACACCCAATTATCTACCTAAATTTTTAACATCCTCTACTAGTTTTTCATTCAGACCTGGAGAATATTTTCCTGTCACTTTTCACTATTCCCCCTGCTAAATACTGCATCTCTTGATCAAAACTCTACAGTCAACTGCACAATTCAATTTGAGATGGCTCTGGATCCCCTACACTCAACATATGTTTTCAACATTTTGATTCTCAACTTAACGTTAAGTTAAGTCCCACTAGTGACCGAGACAGAATTTCTCCTCACATTATCAGTATGATATCAAGAAGACAAGTGATGAGAATAAAGAAAAATATCAATCAAGGGGTTTTTGGTTGATCCAATTCCAAATTCTCCAAACTAACATCATATAAATTGTATAGCCGAAAGAAGGGAGAATTACTCATGAAATCTTGGGAGTTAAAGGTTAATAATGATTAATTCTTAATTCTAATTCAGTGTGCTTGTTTCCAAAATATTCCTAGTAAAACTAAAACTAAATGTATTTGTAAAGCTTATACAGGTAATAAAGGATAACCTTAACCCTTTAAGTTCCAGACTTGATCAGCATTTAAGTTCTCCCTATAATATCCATACATCATCCAGCAAACAAGTGAGAATACTCAGACTTATTGGGTAAAAATTGTAATCTTGATATCTAACACTAACTTCTTGAGACCAATTTATAAGGAAATGTTTAACAGCTAGTGGGGAGAATTAATATTCAGATCTTGGGAGTTTAAGGTTATGGGAAGTATCACAGGATGTGTGTCTGTGAGTTGGTGTTTCTCTGCAGCAATGTATCTATTAAAAATTTGTTTATTAATCTAAAAGATTTTCTTTTTTCTTTTTACTGCTGTATATCCAAACAAGGAGCTAAATATATTTAAGTTTTTGTACAAAGGTGTAGACCAAGCTATATTTTGTTGTTCTACCTTGTCCAACACTTCTGATCAATCAGCTGTTTGACAGTCATCGTATCCCATTCTAAAGCACAAGGGGCATTCCAAGGATCCTCCAGAGGAACTTGTTTGGCCATTTTGTCCAGGAGCTGCCAGAAGTTGTTAACATCTAAGGCACCTAATATGGACCCCATAGAAGGAAGGGCTCCTTGCTTAGTAATTCTTTTACCCTGAAATTTTTCAATAGCATCATTATAAATAACTATAAGTAATTAAGCAATAGTTACCCGGTCCACCCCCCTGTTTTCTCTTCAAAAATTTTGATGGAAAAATGGTTGCCAAGTATTGCTCATGAGATAGTAAAGTTTGAGCCACATGCAGGCTTAGAACATCAAAAATACATCTTATTTACCAAATAATGTTCCACAGATTGGCCCTGACTGTAAACTTGATATGTTTCTACTCCTAGCTCCTGGGCAAGTTTCAGCAGTCTGGTCTGAGTTTCACATACATAGGCTCCACCCAAATCACAGTAACCAAACCTGGGGTCCTAAAATCAAAAGTTAGATTAAGAGTGCTTCTACTAATGTGCAGGACTTTTCTGTGATATACTATGAAAGTAGAATAATATACCAGTATTTATGTCTGTTGACAATTTTAGCGCCATTCTGATAAGTGAGTTATTGAGTCAGATAGTAGTAAACTCAATTACTTAGGAGCTCTCTTTCACAGAATAAAAAGAACAAAAGAGGATGCCAGTATAATGAATAGACCTGGGGCTTGTAAACCCCACTCCACATCATATTAAAACAGAATTTCTCCTTACAATATCAATACAATATCAAGCAGGTAGGTGATGAGAATAGAGAAGAATATAAATTATGGGATTATTAGTTGATCCAATACCAAATTCTCTGAAGTAACATCATAAGGATTTAGTATGGCAGAATTAGTTAGGAGAATTACTAATTATATCTTGGGAGTGAAAGGATTAAGACTGCCATACTCAAACCAATTGGCCAGTTCCTCAGGTGCATAAAAATGAAGCTTGACCCTTTCACTCCCACAAGTAATCAAGAAAGAATTTCTCCCAACATAATCAATACAACATCAAGTGGAAATGTGATGAGAATAATGAAAAATACTATTTAGGGGATTATTAGTTGATCCAATATCAAACTCTCCAAAATAACAATATAACAATTATATGCAGATAGTAAGGAGAATTACTAAATAATGAGATGTTGGGAGTGAAAAAGTTAATAAAGTATGTACTCAATACCTCCCTCCACCTGACCAAGATTAAAAAAAGAAGCTTGGAAAATTCCAGGTGATGAAAGATTGGAGGCAGTGGTTAGTATAGAGTGTTACCCTCAGTAGACTAGCTGTTCATCCAAGGACAAGATCTGACAAGACAGGAGACACCTCAGGCCCACATAAGAGCCAACACTCTACAGCAAACTGGAGAAAATAATCATCCCAAGACCATAGATCATCATCAATGTGTAGCAAAACCACCTATGCACTATATAAACCCCTAGAACCTTGAGTCCAGTTAAGTAACAGACATGACAAGTTTTTCTATAATATTTTATGGTTGGAATAGGACTGTGAAATTATGTTGATTGCTTCGCTTTTGTTTGATTTCTTTTGTTTCAATTTTGTTCATTTTATTCCGTTCTTTTCTTTTGAAAGAAAGGAAGATGTAACATAACTGATTTAAGTTCACTTCTGGTTGGAGTTGATTTACATATTCCGCAATCCTGTTTCAGAATCATGCAATTTCAGAACCATCATTACTTCAACTGCAGTTAGAAATTTTGAGTAAACCAGGCACAAATCCTTTTGAATTTACCAGTTCTAACGTTGAGAAAGAATACCCGACATTAGATTTTTATTCACTTTATGTATTGCAGTAGAATTAACATGCAAATTGTGAAATTGAGAATGATATATAAAATGATATTTCAGACAAGCACTAAAACATGTTTCTGTTTTTTTAAATTAAAATGGTCTGTTACCATACCACTGTTTGCAAGAAATAAAGTGGATTTTAAATAAATGCGACCCTCCTGTAAATGCTGCCCTCAAATAAATAGCGCACTTGAATCAAGAAAAATTTAATAAATGCTGTGACGTTAAATCAAATAAATATGGTAAGCTGCCGCTGATGGTGAAGGGAGCAAAGGGTTAAGGCGAAACCTAAAACACAAGAGCTTGCCCTCTGGAAAAACTTACAGCAGTAGGTCTTACAGGCGACGGTAGAGAGAAGAAATTGGGGGGATCGGGAGAGAGTTACAGAGCTGATGAATCAACATAGAATGTATAGCAGGATAAAGGTGATGGAATATGTCTAGCACGTTTTTTCATCTCACCGTTTCAGTAAAAGTACGCCCGCCTACGCGGTCTCTTGCCTCAAGAACAACAACCTTGACACCATACTTCTTGTGAAGAACCCGGGCAGCGAACAAACCTAGGAATACGAGCAATGTAACTACAACTACCCATATTTTAAAATACTTTCTAAAAAGATGCATCAAAACGTACCACTTAGTCCAGCTCCGATTACTGCAACTTCCACAAAGTTGACTTCCTTATCACTCTCCATTTCAGCCGGCAACTCGGTTTACCAATCGTTTTCGGAGCCCACTTAGAAAAATTCTCTATAGCTTCGTGGGTGTACCGCTGTACCGTTGCACTGATGTCCAGATATCCTGTTATATCCTCTGACGTAATGTGATACAGTGGCTAATGATATCCTGTGATCTTTCGGGGAGGAGCGGAGACCGGACACGAGAGAGCGGCGGAAATTGAGCTGAGCAAGTTTTTTAAAATTATTTTTGTCTTCCTGTTTGTGAGGGAAATGGTTAAGTTTTGAAATAAATATTTCTCAATATTTTGTTGTATACTTAAGGTATTAAATAATCCTGACGTCTTTAATTTCATTGTTTGATCGATACTTGAGTTGTGATGAATACTGGCAACGTGCTGTACCCCCGCTGCCTCCGGAAATCTTTCTCATATCGTCTCAAATTGCAAACCTAAAGGCTGTCACGTTCTAAACATACCAGCCGATTAGCATTACGATTAAGTGCTTACATCTGACAACCCAGTTATGTTGTCTAAAGGCTCGCTGCTGTATGGCGCTGTACTTTGCGGCATAGCCCTGATTCTTAGCCAAAAGAAAGCACAGAGCCATCCCCAGTGCTTGGATTTTAGAGCGCCCTTTAAAGTAGCAAAACAGCTCTCTTTCTGCCCGCAAAACTACTCGGAATATGGCTGTTGCACTGTAGACCGCGATCAAGGGATTTCGAACGTCTATAAGAGATTGGTGACCCGATTTTCACTGGATAGCAAGCCAAAATGCGCTAACCTGGTAAAAACAGTGCTTTGCCTCGAATGTCATCAATATGCAGCCCATATTTTTGAGGCAGAAGGTAATAAAAAGTTCGATTCGACGACTGCAGCCCCAGGATTATGCTCTAATTTTTGCAAGACTTTTTACCAAGAGTGTAATGACGTAGCGACATATTTAGTGTCAAACGGCAGATGGAAACTTCGATCTACGCCTGAAAGTTCTTCACCGTTAACCGAGAAATCGTTCTGCGACGGACTACAGCTGTCAGACGCAGACTACTGCTACCCGCATGTACAAAGAGTGGATCGTGAAATCCTTTCGAGAAAATACAACTTCGATTCCAACCGAAACTGTTTGTGTGTCGAAGAGGTGGCGCGTGGTTTACGAAATCCTCTGGCTGCGGTGCACGCAAATGACAAGTCTGGAAGACTTTTTATCGCCGAACAGCCAGGCCTAATACGCATCATATTAGCTGAGGGAAAATTACTGCAGCAGCCATTTTTAGACATCACTGACAGAGTGTTAACATCAGGTTCGTACGGCGATGAGCGTGGGTTTCTAAGCATTGTTTTCCATCCAGCGTTTAGGAATAACAACAGGTTCTTTGTGTATTACTCAACTCGAATGGGTAGAAAATCTGGGAGCAGGAAAAACTCCAAAGCTCCTTTTAGAGCGTTTGATCATAGAACGGTTTTGAGTGAATTTAGGGCTTCGGTTTACAATCGTAACAGAGCACTTCGAAGGTCAGAAAAAGTAATTATGGAAATCGAACAACCTGCTGACAATCACAACGGAGGGACGCTGTTATTTGGATCCGATGGTCTACTTTATTTGACGATTGGAGATGGCGGGCGAGGTGGAGATCCCTTTGGAAAGATTGGCAATGGTTTAAACAGGTTTGTTTGATTGAGTGTGTTTGTGTGTGTTTTTTTTTTTTAGCGAAACAGCGCAGGAATGCTGTTTTTTTTTTCTCTCTTAATGTTTGCGTCACACTCCTTTGACACGTCTCCCAAATCACGAGTAGACCACGTCCGAAACATAGTGCATCTGCACTCATACACTTTTTTAAGCGACAGTATTTGCACAGGGAAAAGCGCTGCATGTAAAGACAAAAGTGTTGTCCGGAATTTGACCATGAGTAAATTAACTTACCTCGTGCCAGAGTTGTGGTGTAATCCTGGGGGCTTAGTAATCAAATAGATACACCAAGTCATCTACAAGCACAGGAGATCTGTGATCACACCGATATAATTTCTGTTTGGAGTAGATTCAGCCTCATTCACGCATCCCTTTGTCCAATCGAGTCCTCGAGAACAGTTTAATGATGGTCTAGTTCTCAAACTCCAAATATCTAAATTGTGACACTTTCTCGCTCTCTCCATAGCCTTACATTTCCTTGTAAATTAACCTCAAACTGGTAAGCCCCCTCTTAAGAATTTCACCTCTGTTCTTTTCGTTCAGATGATGTCATTTCCTGGAAAATCAACAGGTTAAACTTTGTCGCATCATGAAAGACTTTCCAGTGAACCCAATTTCAAGCAGATGGAAAGGGATCTGGGGAAGGGTTAGATGACGAGGAAAGAGCAAGATTATAATAGCGCGAGAAAACATGTTCAAAAGAAAGGGAGAAGGGATGGAAGAGTGGGGGGCTGAGGGGGTGGGGGGTGGAAGAGATTTACAAGGGTTCAATCCACGCCGTCGCATACCGCTTTTTAACATTTCTGTTCCTTATTGTCGATATTTTACCTTCGTTGACGAAGTCTTGATTCTGTCTTTCTTTCTTTAGATCGACTCTCTTGGGAAGTGTCATTCGAATTGATGTAGATGCACGGCGACAAAGCTACAAGATTCCCCCGGATAACCCGTTCATAGGAATCCGTGGGGTTCGCCCGGAGATTTACGCTTACGGAACTCGTAACATGTGGCGTTGCTCGGTGGACAGAGGAGATCGCAAGACGGGAGAAGGAAAAGGCAGAATATTCTGCGGGGATGTGGGTCAGAATAAATACGAGGAGATCGATATCATTACAAAAGGTGGAAATTTTGGATGGCGAGGTTTTGAGGGATTTGAATGCTACGACAAAAACCTTTGCAGGTCTCCTTTAGTAAGTAAGTACTAAGACTGCGTCTTGCTTTGCGTTTTACCGTTATCGTGGATCAGAAAAATTTGCGCTATATTGAGTGACAGGGAGAAGAGCTCTACTTCAGTTGGTAAGATCTTTCTTTATTATATTTTCAGGTGGTAGTATTCCACCTATTTTCGCCTACAACCATTCTGTTGGCAAATCCATTGTGGGTGGCCATGTTTATCGAGGCTGCAAAAACCCGGATCTAAGTGGAAAGTATATATTTGGAGACACTGTAACCTCGTAAGTTGTCAAGGTGGAAAGATAGACATTAAAAATGTCTTAATCTTAATACTTGATTTAAACGATTTGGCGCTCGCGCTATTTCAGTTTCGGGCCGATGCCCACCAAAAACTATTATAAAATAATTCAAATAGTATGCGCGCTCTGATTGGCCATAAAACCATTTTACATGAGCGTATGTAAAGACGGTTTTCGTTCCTCTTTTATTAGTTATTTTTTATTAGTTATTAGTTTTGGACGACCAGTAGATTTACAATCAAACAATTAGACCATTTGTCCTCGATTCCTATGGTTGGTGGTCAATTCTGGCTTCGCCTTCATCAAATAACATACGATAGAAATCTCGCCATTAATGAGGAAAAATTGCATTACAACTCTCGCCCGCCGTAGCTATCAACCAACTGAATGCAAATTTAAAATCAAGTGTAATTTGAGAGCTCGTGTTTTCTCAAGTGTTTCAATGTTTGAAGAGCAAAATGTTTCGATGTGTTTTGGTTATTTTGATATTTTGCAAAATTCACACGTAGAGTAAAGTCGACGGCGACATTTTCCCGCCAAAATGACCGGCTTGCGTTAAATACGTGTAAATGTACTGTTTTAGAACTGTACTGTAAGTGTCAAAAGTCAGCAACAGTTTTCTTCTCCATCATTATGCTAGCATTGACCCTAGGCATGTAGCTAGACACGATTGAATTTTTGAAGAACAAGAATGTTTTCCATCCCAGCTTCTACCATTTCAGATATTACTCCTTGATGTAGTCCAGACATAAATTTATACGAGGACCTATACAAGACGCAACATACGGGTGGTTTTATTAACCTTATAAACTGGTGCCAATTTTTACTTGGGTAATAAAAATGTTCGCATCAGTATCATTTATTTTTCGGGGCTCTTCTTTTACTTACAGCCGTCTTTTCGCGCTGACAGAGGACAAGACCACAGGGAAATGGAAAGATGAGGAGCTCTGCTTTGGGGATGACAAATATTGCACTGATAATCTCAGCGGAGAATTTGAGCGGTTTATCTTATCATTCGGGGAGGACGAGCATGGTAAACGCATTTACATTTTTCCGTATAATCAAGGTTTTATACCAATGGTAACATTGGTTGTTTGTTTTTGTTTTCAAATCCTTTAATCGACTCGAAATTTATAACAGCTCGAGTCGCGAGACAAGATGGATAGATAAAGTGATGTTTTTACCTTGAAATACATAGTACTGGACACTACCTCGTGGTTTTGGATTTGTTTTTCTAATAAACTGTATTTACAGCCGGGCAGCCAAATAGCTGATTTTAGCAAGGGAATTGTATCTGTCTGCCACAGTTTTAGGGCCTGCTAGGCGAGGGGAAAACTACTCTGTTTCCTATTTCTTTTTGTGAGTCTCACTCACCGTTTGCACTTACTGCAGCCGCTTGGGTGTGCACAGCCTCAAGATATGTGAACACAAGCCTGGGTTGATATCGTTGTATTTTGTTTTTTACGGGGCTGTTTACATTCAAAGGCATGTATTCTTCATTCTTCTAGTCAAATCAGTTGTCCAACCATTTTTCAGGGTTAACCTGCGGTCAACTGGCATCACATCACTATTATTAATATGTAGAACAAAACGGTGACAGAGGTGACTGACCCTTTTTTCTTTTAAGGGACTGAACCTGAGAGACTGTAATGCAATTTTTTTTCCATCAGGTGAGCTTTACTTTCTTTCGACAAGCCGTCCTAGCAGCACAAATAGGGAAGGCAAAGTTTATCGTATAGTTGATCCCGGAAGGTAGGTCTTAAAGAAGGTCACAGTGTTACAAAGTATTGTGCCACGTCATATTTTGTTCTCTTGACGTTATATTTACTTTTCATAACTTTTTTGGTTTGATGTTTCAATCTGCCGTTTCATAATTAATGCATCTTCGCGTTTTCTTCCACCTCGTTAGCATACGCGTAAACGACGAGAGCAAGGAAGGAACCGCGTGTTTTCATTCGTGTACTTCTTTGCAACTCATACACACTCTAGCGTACTCAGATTTTCCTGTTAAGGAAATGAGTATGAAAAATCGAACGGAACAATTCCTGACGGCTGTACGTTACTCGTAGCGTTGTTAGTACCAGCAAGTCGCAAAGGCGCAATTTAATTAATTTTAAGCACCTCAGCGGGCCGGATGTGATTGGATAATTAAGTGCTCGTAACTGGTCCAGCTTCGTACACAACGGACCACGGTCCGGATCGCGCCCAAAAAAAAAAAAAAAGCGAACCAGTAAACAAAAAATATATATATCTACCGGTTTACATCGGTCCGTGTAGGAAAAAAACTGCGCCCTTAGTCGTGATTACACCCTCGGGCTGTACCCAAGACCTCGGGCATAGTTTTTTTCCCATACGGACCTCCTGCCCGGTAAATAACATATGTCTACATTGTAGGAGAGGTGATCCTGCAGAGTGCTCCAACAGTCGTCCCGCCACATCCAGCTGTAAGGATCATCGTCGCAGCAAGTATTTCTGTGAATATTACAAATCTCGTAACAAGTGTAATATATACAAACCATACTTCAAGAAAAAGTGCAAGAAAACTTGCGGTTTTTGCTAACATCGTACGCAGATATTTTTAAAGCGCCTACCCGCACTCCTTCATCTGTTTAAAATATTGAAATGGAGGATTTATCCTTGACAAGAGGTTAGATGGTGGTTTTATTATTTCTTCAAATAATAAGCGATAAGTTGTTAATCGCAGGTTGATTGCAATAAAATTCAGATTTGCTTCGTATCCAGGTAATTTATTTGATGTTGACCCCCCACCCCTCCCGTACCCCGCCAATCTTTCTTAGAATTTTTTAGTAACTGGAGGTAAGTTGCTGATCGAATTTAGTAACTGGAGGTAAGTTGCTGATCGAATTTCTCACCAATCAATGATGTCAGCGGCAAACCCCTTAAATACGTATCACCGGCTTGCGTTACGCAAGGCCTCATAGTTTCCCGTTTTTTGGCAACAAAAAATTTTGTGCCGAAATAATGAAATCCTGCTCGTTTAGTAACATTATCATCATCCTTAGTAAGTTACTGGTGCCCGGTCATCGCTAGAATCATTATTATTATTATTACTATTATTATTATTATTATTATTATTATTATTACTGTTGTTACTATTATTTCAGATCAGAAATCTTATAAAATTGTTAACCATTTGCATCAACTTCTGTTTTTTTGTTTGCTTCTTCGTTTTGGAATATAAAATTAAATATTTGACTGTGAATATATAAAAATCATACATGTGAACTGCGGTTTAAGAAATAAGTGGTGTTCATTACCGCAAAGATTGCTTTTATATTCATTTTTTAAACCGCAGTTCACATATATAACTTCTATATATTCACAGTTGTTGATTCATCAATTCACGTGTTTACCAATTGGCATAAGCTCCCAGTTGTTGGCTCAGTTGGTAGAGCGCTGCACCGGTTGTGCAGAGGTCATGGGTTCAAATCCCATACAGGCTTAAATTTTTTCAGGCCTTATTTTTACTGCTGTTAAAGCACTGTTCATTACCTTCTGTGAAGACTGCGCCAGAGGCGCGGGTGCTCCTGGGATAGATGATTCTCAATATGTCGGAGGAGAACGTAGTGGGCGAGTTGTCCCACGAGACTTCTGCTCGTGATCATGTCGATTACGGTAAACCACCACAACTCAGTATAAATCTTCCAAAATTAAGCGAGCTCAGCGAAGCCTTTATACCATGGGAAAGTGTCAAACTTCCCACAGATGTTCTGCTTGTTACGGTAAAAGATTGGGAGTTTTTAAGTTGTTACCATTTTCTCAGAAACCCACATGAAAGTCACTGTCTGGGACTCGGGATTGTGCACTTTGGAGACATGGGTGATGCTAAACATAAATTGAATGTTTGCTTGTTGAGGTGCTTTGAAGGTGCAACCGCTCCTGGTGCAGCCCTAAGTAAGGTGAGCACTGCCATCAAAATATTACAACCAAAAGCTGTTTTTTGCGTCGGGTTTTGTGGCGGTCTCTCTTACGAAAAAGTCAAGTTAGGAGATGTCGTGATCTCAAAGAAGATAATCACATATGCGCATAAAAAAGTCATGAACGACCGAGAGCAACCTCGTGGTTATGTGGCTCCTGTTAGCAGTTATATGGCTGACCTCATCAGACACGCTGCCAGCGGATGGAAGCCTCCAATAACGAAGAAGCCGGAAGTAAATCGGGAGCCGGTTGTGCACTGCGATGCTGTAATTTTGAGCGGCCCAGAGCTTGTGAATTGTGGGTGGCGACGGGAGGAACTCCTTGATAAATATTCTGAAGCGATCGCAATCGAGATGGAGGGTGAAGGTAAGAATCAAGTGTAAATGTCTGCTGAGTAAAATTAGTTAAAAAAATTGTTTTGACCATGAGTAGCTCGTTAGAGGTGCAAATATAAGTAAGGAATATATATCTTAACTTGAATGTATGAGTATTAATGGGAATTAAAAAGGAAAAATGAGAAATGAGATGAACAAAATTTGGCAAAAGCTCACTATGCTTATTCATGGATCCATATACTATAGGTAGAGGGACAACATCTACCCAATCTTATCAACTATCAATTTGCAGTGGAAATCTGGGGCTGACAATGAATCTCATGTGTTAACTAACAAACAAATGATTGCTATGATTAAACCAAAACTAAATTTGAAATTGCTTTTCATATGCTTCTGCAGTTTTCTCTGTCAGGATAAATTAAACCAGACTCAGTGTGGTTGGTTTTCTAGTTGGTTTTAGGTTGCATAAGGTTCAGTGGTAAGCAAAGTAGAGAAAATCTACTTCTCTTTGCATTAATTAATAACCAGTTAACCCTTTAACTCCCATAAGTGACCAAGACAGAATTTCTCATTACAATATCAAGACAATACTAAGGTGACCAGGTTCAAGAATAAAGAAAAATATCAGTTAGGGATTATTTCTTGATCTAATACCAAATTCTCCCACTCATTATCCTATGACTGCCATTATGGAGAATTACAATTACTAGTGAGATCTTGGGAGTGAAGGGATTAGCAATGTCTTAATTATTCTCCAGTGCATTTAAAGCTCTTTTGAACTGCCTTAACCTGAGCTCAGTGGTATGGAAAAAAACAACCTCTGTGTAAAAATGGTAGTTAAGGCAAAGCTCTAAATAATATGAAAATGATCATGTTCAATCTGAAACAAACATGTCATTTTTACAAGGAAAAGTTTTCACTTGAGCTTCCTTGGAAAGTAATAACTGGGCTTACAGGTAATCAGAACTATATAACAAAATTCTCAAACATGATTGGTTATTACCAACCTGATCTGAGCACTGATAGGTCATGCTTGTAATTGGACAGTGTAATAGAACAGTTAAAGGAACTGTTAACATGTCATGCCTGTGTAAGTGAACAGAATGCACTATATGAGCGTGATGTTGTCTCACATTTCACCAAGTTAACTATTGCTTTTTTTTTTTATTTGATTAACAAATCACAATATCATTTGTGATTACCAACTGGGACTCCTGTTCTGCAGTCATCCACTTTTGTTAATCACTTGTATGATTACAGACCGAATTTGACTCTGCCTGGTCCTACCTATCACCATTATTAATTTTGACCTTGTTTGAATGAAAAAATTCTTGTTTTGGGGCTCAGGTATTTTTGCTGCTGCTTTTGATCTCAAGATGGAGTGGGTTGTTGTGAAAGGTGTATCAGATTATGCTGATGGCAACAAGTCAAAAACTGAAGCATGGCAACCATTTGCAAGTGTCATGGCAGCATCAGTTGTGGCAAACATTTTGAAATATCCTGGTATACTCAAAGATTGGCAGCACTACAAGGGGGTGAATCATTCACAGTCAGGTACACATAAGAGTTTGTTTTGAAATAAATCACAGCAAAAGAACGTGGTAATCAATAATGTTATACTGGTTTAGTGGTTGAAAAACACTGATAGTTGGTAATTAACACAATGTGACATATCAGAACAATTTATATACCACATTACAAATTACACTGGGAAAGATGAGTCAATAATATCAGTTTCTGAGCAAATAAATACCTATCCCTATCCTAACCTAACATCACTCAGCTGATAACAAGTTAGGGTTAATGTTGGGTTTGGGGAGTGGTAGGTTTTGCAGCTGCTCAGATACTGAGATGTATCTGAAACATGCAAGTACACTGGCTTTTGAAAATTATAACTTATCATGAGACTGTTGGGCTTGATTATTCAATTGAGTCACATACATTCTGTGTACTGATAAAGAGTTGATGGTAAGGGAATGTAGAAAAATTGCAGGGAAATACTTTTAGTTGGAATTGGTGACACAGAGGATATTAATCATAGATAAGGTTTATTTCAATTTAATGTGTTGCATTCACAAGAAATATAAAGTCTCACTGCCAATATCATTTTCTAATAGAGCTAGGATCAAAAAAAGGAAGGAAAATGATAACAAAAACATCAAGCTAACATTGATAAAACATAAATGCTCATGAAACATAAAATGCTCAATAAAACATTTAAATGCTCTCTGACCCAAACCCTAACCCTAACCCCTCAAAGAAGCCCCTTCTACAAATGAGTATACCTCTCCATTTAATTTCAAAATGATATACAAGCTGTTACAAACTAGGAACTGATATGATTTGTATGCAACAGAGAACATATTCAGTAAGTGGCAGCTGATACTAAATGAATCAATCATTTAACCTTGGGTAAGACACTAATAATTTAGGTATAATCAGTGATCTCTTTCTGGTGCAGGAAGAAAATGGTGCACACCTATTGGTCTATTGATGGCGTTTGTGGTACTGCTTATTGCCATTGGAATCATGTACTTCTCTCTTCCTCCATTGCCTCCAAAAGAGCATGTGGGTGCAAAGGGGTTTGACACGCATCAAGGTAAAGTTTACTTGGATATATTTGGCATGCTATAATTGTTTTGTAAAGTGAAGCCTAAAGGATATGATACCAAGTGATGATGGGTGAGTCTATTCTCATAGCTGGGGGGGGGGGGGGGTTAGGGGGCAGCCTAAACCGTTGCAAATCAAGGATTTATTGGTGATGATTGATGTCCTAACCATCAGAGTAGTTTTGGAGTGAATGAATTCAAAACAATGACATAGTGGGGTGATTTACAGTTAGGACACCTAGCCAGCCAAAACTTTTGCAATTCAAGTTCACATAAAAATGAGTTGGTTCCTAATGAAAGCACCAGCCCCTCTCACCTACCTTTGGCTCATTTGGGGCAGTTTGTATAGGAAGGTCATGGGTATCTATGTGAGCCCTCTCCTTTCTAATCAGTCAATGTTAAGGAAACAAACCTATCATTAAACAAGGTAATTTAGTATCGTCAACTGACTTGATAATGTAACCTGGCCACAGTAAGGAGTTAAAAAGCTGATGTTTTGAGCATTAGCCTTTTGGCAGAGCCCTTCGATCCCATTACTCTGATGAAGGACTAATGCTTGAAGGGTCAGCTTTTAAACTCTCTACAGTGGCCAATTAACGTTGTCAACTCAGTTGATAATACTAAATTACCATGTTATACTCTCCAACTGGGGCAGTACCACAGTTTGTCTAGAAGCTTGCCCCCTTTATTCTATAGTTAAACAGATATTACGAAGTGATGTTTGCCCCTTTTAGGTTCTGGACCACAACGTGATGATCCAGTGGCTATTTTACTTCAATCCATCACTGGAGGACCATCAGGCCAGGTTTGTAACGAGTATGAAAATATTGCTTTCATCAAACAGATTTATGTAAACTAAGTTAGATTGCATTGTTCAAATGCTGAAGAAACTTAGAGCCAAATGTGCAATTAGTTGAGTTGCAACTTTTAATTGACCCAATTAGTAAAAAGTATCCAACAAATCTTTTTCAATCCAACTGATCAGTAACTATTTATTACATGTAATAATCTCCTTGATCTCATCTTGCATATTATCCCAAAATATTACTGTGCCTTTTGTAAATGAGTGTCATGTATATGCCTTTAATATGTTTTTCTTCAATCTCTGATCACATGCATGTATGCTAGTCCAATTTTTCGGCTGATCAATTGTGGTGTATTGGATACATCTTAAGCCTTGACTGTTTTTTAAACCTTTAACCCTTTCACTCCCAAGATCTAATTAGTAATTCTCCTTACTATCTGCCATACAATTCTTATGATGCTAGTTCAGAGAATTTGGTATTGGATCAACTAATAATCCCATGGTTGGCATTCTTCTCTATTCTCATCACCTGCCTGCTTGATATTGTATTGATATTGTAAGGAGAAATTCTGTCTTGATCACTTGTGGGAGTGAAAGGGTTAGCTCCCAAGATCTGATCATTAACTCTCCTATCTAGCTGCTACACATTTCCATGTAAATAAATTAGGAGAATTTGGTGTTAGATCAAGACTACTAACTTCTAACTGATAACTTTGAGTATTCTCATTACATGTTGGCTGGCTGATTTGTGGATGTCATTGGGAGAAGTTACATGTTAATAACTGATGGGAGTTTTATATTGTCCCAATATATTACTATTAAAATGTTTTTTAGCATCTCTGATCACGTAGGGTACACATATGCCACTCCAATTTTTGGATGATCAGTTGTGATAGCTTTTGGAGCAGTGTATTGGTTACATCTTAAGCCTTGACTTGTTTCTTAAACCTTTAACTCCCAAGATCTGAGGTTAATTCTCCCATCTAGCTGCTACAAATTTCATTGTAAATAAATTAGGAGAATTTGGTGTTAGATCAAGACTACCAACTTCTACCTGATAAGTTTGAGTATTCTCGTTACATGTAGGCTGGATAATGTGTGGATGTTATTGGGAGAAGTTACATGCTAATCGCTTATGAGAGTTTAAGGGTTAATTTAGACAGGATTTGAATATTGTATCATTGTAATTCAACCTGCACTGTTCATCTCAAACCTAGGAGGTTTGTTTAAACAGGAGTCCATTTTATAATTACTTAGCATTAAATCTCAGAAAATTAACTTTTAAAATTCATTTATGCCTATTATTTCTTCAAATAATGTAAAAAAATTAACGAGAACAAATTTACTCTCATCAGGTAGACAGTTACCTTTATTAATTGGAGTGATAAAAGTGATAATTCATCTGATATGTAACACAATGTGCTGAAGTGTCTTTTTTGAAAAAAATTTTAAAGCGTGTGTCTGTTCTTACATTTTGCAGGTGAATTACAAGGATCGTACAATAAGCTACAGGGCAAAAGGTCGAGTTCACTCCCTGGATGAACCGTGGGTTTACGATGGTACAGCCTGGGACATTGAAAGTGGAATAAAAGCTAAAGTTAAGCACTATAAGCAAAGTGAAGATGCTGTTAAAGATGCTGTGTCAGAGGTCATAAAGAAACTTAGAGAACAGGGAATAATTAAGGACTGATTTGCCTTTTTGGTTTCCACCACACAGTACAATTTGTATGTACAAAATAGCTTGTAATAGTAGACTAAGATACTTGGTTACTGTCGCAACTTTAAAGTGTTTGATCAGCACTGAAGATTTCTCAAACGATATGCTGCAATTTGTTACGGGAAAATTTAGTGATTTTTCCGTGTGTTTATTTGGATCATATCTACGCATAAACTTTTCAAGTTAACCATTTTCGCAAATTGCAAAAATATAGAAAAGCCACAGTAGTTTTTGAATTACCAACTATTACATTTTGCTTGTTACTTTGTCTTTCATCATCTCTGTACGTCGGTACTTTGATGACCATTACTGTTGAAATTGCATGTAAGTAGAAGTGTCAATGCTCTCTCTGGTAATACAGATATAAGTGCTGATGATCTTTCTGGAAAATTGGTCCTCATTGAAGTTGGCAGCTGAGTGTGCGCTCGTAAGTTCGGTTTCCTTCCATAGGTTAATTTCTCACGTTGCCGCTTTTCTGAACTTAACATCAATATCGCATATAGATAAGCAGAAATTATCACTACTTCTCACTTTTATTTCCTAAGCTGCTCTTCCGCAATTAGGATAGGTGCTTTTCTAATATCAAAGCTGTGAAATTTGACTTAAGTTTGCTCTTTTTAATGACGTAGAGTCTATTGTATCCGTTCCTTAGTTTTGAAATTCTTCCCGAACAGATGGAATATTTAACTGGAATCGCTTAACTACAGAGAAACATTTTCCGCTTTTTTTGTTATACTATTCAAATATGGTAGATTTATAATGGTGATAGGACCAAGAAGAGTCCAGTTCGGTCTGTAATCATACCAGTGATTATCAAAATCGGATAGCGGAATCCGATTTGTCAATCACGAGTATGATTACAGACAGAATTGGACGACACGAAGTCCTGTTACCAATTAATCACAACTACTACAATTTCCGATTTAAAAAAAAAAAACAAGTACATTTAGGACAAACAGGTCCAGTAAGGACAGTGTCTTAAGCAAACAATTTGGAAAATTTCAGTTTTTTTTCGAGGGTAAGTGGTTGTTGCCATGGTTATTGTGATCAATTCTGTGATTGGTGGGTTTAGCCGAGAGGACTTAGTATGATCGGCTACTTCAACTGTCCGATTACAGGTGTCTGATTACAGCCAACTGTCAGATTACGCTGTCCAATTACAACTGTACAGAGTGGTTAGTGAAATATCAAGCACCTGATGCACCAATCACATTTTGGAAATTGTAATGGTTATGATTAAGAGAAAAATAGAACCACGTGCTTGTTAGTACTTATGGAAGTACATTTTAAAGCTTTTCAGATTGCATAGACGACTGCATGGCAATTACATTGATGATTGTGTGGCGATTACGAAGTTGAGTACACTAGAGTTCATGTCGGTTGTCGACATGAACTGAAATAAAGTTACTGTGGAACCAAATGCTTAACGTCTGAGGCAAACTCGCTTGAAGCAGGTCTCCGTGTACCACGAAACCGTGACGAGTTTCTGTTCCCACTCCAAGTGGTCTCTACTGAGCTATTTTCCGCCGTTCTTGCTGCGTTCCCCGCAAAAGTCCAGTTAGTACGAAAAACCTAGCTTTACAAAGTTTTGTAAACTTCACGACTCAATCCAATTTGCAAACTAGTTTTCCTGGCCTTCGTAGCCGGCACTTTGATGTGCGCTTTGAAACGGAGAACTATTAGACAAATATCACAAGTTCTTTTCGAAAAATCTTAGTTTTCTCTTGTGTCCTCGCAGGCCTCTGCACTGTAAACTCTCAAAAGAGCCCACTTCTGTCTCTCCACTCCCAAATAAGTCGCCATGTGAGACTCAAAAAATAAAAAATTTTTATTTTGCTCTTTGCTTCTATATCCATATTAGTTTCCGTTTTAATTACTTTAGGAGGAAATAAATACACCATAAGCAATATTTACGAAAGGTGCGCGACAAACCATAAAAATATGAGGACTCGCATTTTAACTGTGAATGAGTTTTCTATAATCTTTTTCTTTTTTTTTGCGCAAATAACTTCATGGTTGCATTGCTGGTCAAACATTCCCTTAATACATTGACCAGGGGAAGTATGGCATCTGGAAAGGAGAATTTCTAACAGGTTGGGGGTAGACTTGTACTTATCTGTTCGGGATAGTTATCATATTTGATAACCGAGATCAAAACAAACCAGTACCAATCCTGGCCGAACCACATTTAATGTACCAAACCGATTGTTTTCGACTGGAACTTGTGATTGTAGCTCAAATTGCTTTTAAGTCTAAAGTAAGTAAACACCACAGTATAGGGTAAAAAAGGATGGAGAAGATTCACGAAGAAAGGTTGGACAGGAGGGCTTATAGAGGTGTAGGAGGGGAATTAAAAATTTCTGAATGACTACCAAAATTCGAGACAAGTTTTGTTCTAAATGCCACCAAGTTGTGAAAAACAATTTATGTTAATTTTTTTCTTAGAGGGCCCGGTAACGAATTCTGCAATCTGCTTGGTTCTTAGCGCGGCCGGCGAATAACATATATTAGTTTTCTTTTTAATAGACAACTTAAGATGTTAAGAAAAATTCATTTTACTCCTAAACAGTAATGGATAACGACACAAGCGGTTTTTTTAGAGGGAAAAAGGTAGGCTTTTCGGAGCGTTCACGCTACCAACTGAAGAATTATTCCATTTGTGTTTCACTCTGCAATGAAGGAAACAGGTTATTTTAAAATATGAACACTGTCCCCGAGAAGATCGGCAACGAGTAGATCGCCATTATTACAGGCACACACTATCCAAGGAACTTTGATCTTATCCTCGCCAAATGAGGTGAGAAATGTTCCGTCCAAAGTGAACATTTTCAGGACGCCATCGTGGAGATTTTCATCAATGCCACTGGCGTCGCACACGATCAGGTTACCAAAGGAGTCTACACAAAGTCCCTCAGGATATCTCAACTGTCCTTCACCACAACCCTCGTTGCCAATGTTGTAAAGAAACACTCCTTCCTTATCAAAGACCTTCACACAATGTGCTCTCATATAGGATACAAAGAACATGCCACGATAGTAACATGGAAAGCTTGGGGAAACTTTGCTATCCGGGGCAGAGAAGGCCAGCAGCAGTTCTTTCCCGTCTAAGGAGATGACTTTCACCTTTTTGTCACCTTCATCACAAACGATCATATGGCCATCATCAGTTTTGAAAAAAACATGATGTGCTTTAATCAAATGTTTAGTGAACTGCTCCATGATGAATCCACGATCAGTTATAACTGAAAGCTTCTTATTACATGGACTGAACTGCTCATGAGTAACCATGATGTCATTTCTCTTTGAGAATGCCACTGAGACAGGAAAACCTATGTTGACACTATGTTGTGAGTCTGCTTCGCCTCCTATTGTCTTCACATGTTTCATGTCCTTATCTAAGACCAGGACTCTTTTGTTAACATAATCTGCCACTGCAATGTCTCCAGTTATTTCATTCTTTGCGATACAATATGGTTTGTTTAATTCTCTCGACCCAAAAGACTTCTCTACTTTGTACTGATGGGGCTTCACCTCGACTTTCCCAGGACTACCGGTCAGCGGCCATATATTCACCTTGATTTCAATTTCATGTTGACCAACGCTGCCAGTGACGGTCACTTGTTCTTGCTCGTCATAGAACTGTTGTCCACCTGAATCTATTAATTTAGCTTCGGCGCCCTGTTCCACTTTTAGCAAACCCTTCCCTCTAGTCAATGACCGCGAATGCGGATCATGAGCTGTTTGCCCACATTTGAGACGAATACAGACTTCGCCTTCACGGCAATAGAAGTCACGTGGCTCGTTCTCGTGGAAGCTCTCTTTGCAAGTGGTAACTCTACCCGAGTTCTGTTCACGCTGTTGGTATGGTTGACCTTGAAAAAGAAGTTTAGAAGTTCCGTGAGGATTGACTGAAGTATGATGAAAATGAGCGTTCGCTAATGAGAGCATACCTATAGTATACGGTTTTCTTATTCTTTAAGTACTGCCTGACTTGTTACTTATCATCTATCGCTAGATCGTTTTACCATAAAAAGGGACGCGTTTAAACCCAGAAGTATAAGTCAAACTTTCGAATCACTAGGCTTAAAACAAACTATCTTCATTCGCCTGACACTTCAAATCTTACCTTTATCAGCCAGGGCGTCTAACTTTTTCATGATCTCGTTCAGCTGATCTTTAATGTTGTCGTCGTCCCTTTTCCACTCTCCAAGTAGTTCCATATAGCAATCTTCAATTTCAGGGTCCATGCATTCGTTTCTAAGATCGTCAATAGCAGTTTTATAAGTAACGCCTCCTAATCTAACCAGAGCGTCCCGGATGTCACGCCAGTGGTCATTGAACTTTACGTCATCAACAGAAGCATTCTTAGCGTGACCGTACACAGTATTCCTAAAATACTTAACTCGAGCAATGTCCGCTTCCCTGCTGAGGTCTGTTACGACGGGCAATGCGTCCCAGCCGGTCAGCGGAGCAGTTAAGCCGCAGAGGTTCCGTAACAGAACCATTAGCAAAGTTGTGTCAAAGTCACGTGAAGACACTAAGTTAGGGATGGCAGGGAAAAGCTTCCCCCACTGTATTTGATTGATAATCCTCTTCTTTCTAAGATATTGTAAGGTGGGCTTCTCTGCCGCCAAAACTGAGTGTAGATTTCCCGGTGCATGAATGGCATCAAGCGTATCTCGAAGAGCCTGGGTTCCAACATCAACCAGCAGACGACACAATCTGGCATAGTTTGTTGTCTCCTTTGTGGATGAAGCAGATGGTGGGGCACTGGCCATGAATGACTCCTGTCTTAAAAAAAATATTTATTACTCTGTTATGGGGAAGTCCGTTTTCTTTCTATATCACAGTTTCAATGAAAGACAGTTCAATAGTAGTTTGACACTGAAAGCAGGGGACTTTCATTTATTACTTTAAAATTCAAAAAGAGGAACTTTTTTCCCTCAAAAGTTCTTGCTAAAGAGGCTAAATGTTACCCTCATCATTTCTTTTCATTCCTCATTTGAAACTTCCAATAAATTCAGGAGATCTGATGACACCATCTTTTACTGAGTTATTCTGTTGTTTTAATTGCTTCAGCTAATCTCAGTTATCAGCTCTTGTACCTTTTTATCATAGCTATATAGGGGTAAGATTAAAAATATTACATTGGGTGTCACAAAGCTCCTTTTCTTTCTTTGAAGTTATTATGTATTGGAATCAAAACTGCACCTGACATTTCTATTTTACGGTCTGTAGAGTAAAAAGAGTATAAACAACACCAACAAAATAAACAAAAACCGCTTCCCATTAAAATTTCAGGATGATTTGCAAATCCTGGAATAAGAGGGTTGAAAAATGAGTCAATTTTTTTCCAACAGCGGAGCTAGAAGTCTTGCACTAAATTTCTACGCTGGGTAAGGACCAATAACCATTAATAGCCGTAATACTGGTTTGTCTGGTTTAGCTCGTTCCCTGCCATAAAGTGAAGCCATGGTGAGCGTACCTAACGCTTCTAAAATTTGAAATTCGAATTGGATACTTAGTCTCCATAGGTTTTCAACTCATAAACTGTACTCGTAGCGAGAAAGAAGGTTAAGCATATTTAAACGATAGTCGTCTTCGATCGCTTTCTTCTCTTGGTTTCACATTTCGTGCACGACTAAACGCTGATTCATAAACATAATTGAACATTTATCTCGGAAATATTTTACTTCATATCACGTTCATGGATTTCAAAGTACAAGTGCACTGTATAAACATCCTTCGCCTTAGACTTTCAATTGAGCTCCTGTCGAAAGTGATTTTCATGTCATGTGCCTATATTTAGCAGTTTTGGCGGTTAGAACCAGCATCGACTTCCGGTAGTCGTCCTGATGAATAATAACTTAGATTTGACAAGAATCAACTTTACAGGCTTTCCCGGAAATATCGAATCACGGCGAAATTAAACAAAGAATTATCCCGTACGCGTTTGTTGGATGCCAGATTGGTCATAGCCAACTCGGCCCTGGGTGCCTCATTAGCATTTTACCACTTAAGGCCTTCAGAGATACATAGCGCGCTCATGTTTATACATTTAACTGAACATTATCAGTGTAATAAACCAGCACAACATCAAAAGTGAAAGATTTTGGAGGGCTGAGAAACGCCAGTGGCGAATTGCAAAATAAACGTCGAATTGCCCCAGGCAATGACTGTAATTTTAAAGAGTTTACAGTAACAGCTGAATATTTGGCACCATAAGCATTTGTATATTATACTAGCAGTTGGCTCTCTGTTTATTAAATCATCCGAACCTAAAGAACACTGTGCTGTGGTAAAATGCTGTCTCTGAATCTCCAGATAAATTAGACTCTTTCAAAACATCGCTAAGAATTTTCGATTGCCAATGTTTACCCTAAGATTTTAAAATAAGCAATGTATGACCTTATGTACGCATTCGACATTCGACAGAATGGCAACTCAAAGGATAAGCATTTCGACGTGTCTCTAGCTCTCTAGTCAAGAAAGACTTAGTCCACAAATCATGTTTAAGGCAATTTTCCGTCCTTTAAGAGATATTTTACAAGAAAAAAGTAATAGGGAAACAAACCTTTAATCTTTTACGGTGAAGAAGGAATAGAACGTAGCCAACCACGGCGGGAAAATCAAGTCTAGTTCGGTCGACATATATTCTGGGCCTCGCGTGACAACGAACAGTATAATTTATTTATGTCGCATTCCAATTGTCATGCCCAGGACCTACGCACTTCAACGACGATCATTGAGGAAGAAAAGAACTATAAGTGTAATTAAAGTAAGTTTTCCTCACTCGCTCGTGTTTCCCAGAGGTAACTTGGGAGGAAACACCAGCCTTATCTCGGCCCTCTCTGTCTCTCTTGTCTAAGTCTAACAATCGGTGCTAGTTAAAAAAATGTGAAATTCGCGTCGTTTCAAAATGTTAGTCTTGAAAGCACCTTTGGAATACTGGAGCTTTCAGGCCTATAAAAATATATTTTCTCCTTGGTAAAATGAAATTATTCAGTTCCTGTGGTAGAATTCTAACTAACAGAACGCAAGAGATTACAAACTCTTGCGGAACGTTAAAGTGCCCCTTACCCCATTTTTTTATTCCTTTCAATTTCAAAACGATTACGTAGTTGGGTGAAAATAACCATCTACGATTCTACGGCTGTGTAAAAAAGGAGATCTGGGATCTAGTGTCCTCTGATGTCAGTGGGGGAAGTTCTGGGATAGAAAGTGGTTGAAAATGTTGTAAATTAAAATAGGTGCAGAAAATATTCGAAATAAATATTTTGAAATAAATAACTACACTTCACAGAAAATAAACAATAAATAAGTTTATTTGGGAGGACCTAGAAAGAACAGAAAGACTCAAACTTTCCGTTATCTGCACTATCTTTTTTCCAGACTGCCATTTAGGCTGAGAGGTCTGCTACTTTTTTCGCACAATCTACCATATACGAACGTTTGCGAATCGATCATAACACTTAGGTTAGAAAACTTACAAATGAAACAAACTTTACATGGAACTGTCAGTGAGGCTAGGAAGTCTCCAATACACGCAAGTTTACAAATCAATCCTGCCAGTTAGGCTGGTCAACTTACCAATCGAACAAGCCTTGCGTGACACTGCCAGTTAGGCTAAGTAAATGATGGTTCAGCTGGGGACATTGTGTGTGTGGTATAAAAGCGAAAGTAAAACACTATAGGCTAATTAAAGCGGAGAAGCCTTTAAAGATGGAGCGTTTTTAGGATTAACTGAAGATCTTAGAGTTGTTCCATTGTGTTCCATTGTGTTTCAATTTGTACTAGAGCAAACAGGTTATCGTAAAATATGAACGTTATCCCCGACAAGATCAGCAACGAGCAGATCGCCATTATTACAGCCAGACACGATCCAAGGAACTTTGATCGTGTTCTCGCCAAATGAAGTGAGAAATGTTCCATCCAAGGTAAACATTTTCAGGACGCCGTCGCGGAGATTTTCATCAATACCACTAGCGTCACACACGATTAGGTTACCAAAGGAGTCTACACAAAGTCCCTCGGGATATCTCAACTGTCCTTCACCACAACCCTTGCGGCCAATATTTCTTATGAACACTCCTTCCTTATCAAAGACCTTCACACAATGTGCTCTCATATAGGAAACATAGAACATGCCTCGATAATAACATGGAAAGCTTGGGGAAACTTCGCTATCCGGCGCAGAGAAGGCCAGCAGCAATTCTTTCCCGTCTGGGGAGATGACTTTCACCTTTTTGTCACCTTTATCGCAAACGATCACGTGGCCATCATCAGTTTTGACAAAAACATGATGTGCTTTAATCAGATGTTCAGAAAAATGTTCGACGAAGAGGCCACGATCAGTTAGAACCGAAAGCTTCTAATTATGTGATCTGAACTGCTCATGAGTAACCATGATGTCATTGCTCTTTGAGAATGCCACTGAGACAGGAAAACCTATGTTGGCACAAACTTGCGAATCTGCCTCGCCTCCTATCGTCTTCATACGTTTCATGTCCTTATCAAAGACCAGGACTCGTTTGTTAACATAATCTGCAACTGCAATGTCTCCAGTTATTTCATTCTTTGCGATACAGTATGGTCCGTTTAATTCTCCTGACCCATACGACTTCACTACTTTGTACTGATGGGGCTTCACCTCAACTTTCCAAGGACTACCGGTCAGCGGCCATCCATTTACCTTGATTTCAAAGTCGTGCCGACCAACGCTCTTCGGTTTGTAACATACTCGATAATTACTATCTTTACAATCTATGACTTGTACCTCCTCATCACCAGTTTTAGGGCTAACAGTGACGGTCACTTGTTCTTGCGTGTTATAGCACTTCTGTCCTCCTGAATCTCGCGTTATTATTGTGAAGTTAGCTTCAGCGCCCTGTTCCACTTCTATCAAACATTTCCCTCTAGCCAACGATTGCGAATGATCAGTGTTACTTATAACAACTCTACCCAGCTGATCATGAGCTGTTTGACCGCATTTTAGACAAAAACAGGCGTCACGCTTATTGCAATAGAAGCCACTTGGTCCGTTCTCGTGAACGCTCTCTTTGCAAGTGGTAACTCCACACCAGCAGATCTGTTTACCCCGCTGGCATTGCTGACCTTGAAACAATAAGTTAAGAAATTGCGTAAGAATTGACAGAGGTAGGTTGGAGTGGAAAACGAGTATTTGCTTCTGAGGATATGATGTACTTAAATGGCTACTTATACTGGAGAGGCTGCCTGGCCTGTCACTTCCTGTTTTTGTCGTTGAACTGTTTTACCCTTAATGGTTTGAAACCGGAAGTACATGCATTAGTCAAATGTATAAATCGCCAGGCTTAAAACCAACTATCTTTATCTACATCACCATCATCGAACAGATCTTACCAAGATCAGTTGCTTCTTTTGAAGCTGTCAGGAGATCAAGTCTCATCTTTATTTCGTTCAGCTGATCTTTAATGATGTCCTCGTCCTTTTTCCACTCACCCAGTAGTTCCATGTAGTGATCTTCAACTTCAGGGTCCATGCACTCGTTTCTAAGATCGTCAATAGCAGCTACATAAGTGACGCCTCCCAGTCTGACCAGAGTGTCCCGGATGTCACGCCAGTATTCATTGAATTTGACGTCATCAACAGAAGCTTTCTCAGCGTGACCGTACACGGTGTTCCTAAAATACTTAACTCGGGCAATGTCCGCTTCCCTGCTGAGGTCTGTTACGGCGGGCAATGCGTCCCAACCGGTCAGCGGAGCAGTTAAGCCGCACAGGTTCCGTAACAGAACCATCAGCAAAGTTGTGTCAAAGTCACTTGAAGACACTGAGTTGGGGATGGTAGGGAAAAGCTTCCCCCATTGTATTTGATTGATAATCTTCTTCTTTCTAAGAGATTGTAAGGTGGGCTTCTTTGCCGCCAAAACTGAGGGTAGATTTGCTGGAGAATGGATGGTATCTAACGTGTCTCGAAGAGCCTGGGTTCCAATATCAACCAGCAGACGGCACAACCTGGCATAGTTTGTTGTTTCCTTTGTGGATAAAGCAGTCGGTGTAGCACTGGCCATGAGCGAGTCCTGTCTTGAAAACAATATTCATAACTCTTATAGGAAAGTCGTTTCTTTCCACAGCACAGTTCCAGTAAAATATAACTCTACAATGTAGACGGAAATTAAAGGCAAATGTTTTCCTCTACATGGCTTACGATTTGCCTGTATCCGTTTACCCCAATAAATTTTGAAGATCTACTGATGACCCATGTGCCTAAAGGCATAAGCTTCTGAAAGATCCCCCATTATTGACTGTTTTTATTAGTTCACTTAATCTCAGCTATCAGCTCTGATTCCGTTTTACTCTTATTTTCCGTTTCTTTGAAAAAAACTAAAAATGTATTGCGCTGGGTGTCAAAAAGCTCACTTATTTTTTTTCCGTGAATAATGTACCCCGTACCACGTTAACAGACTTTAAAGTACACGTGTACTGTATTTCCTGTAAATATTCAGATCCTGCTTGGTAAACAATTACAATTACTTTATTTTGCCTAATTTTTCGTTCGGTTTCGGTCGAAAAGGCGACTCACATGTCTTGTGATTACCTCACCGTTTTGGCGATTCGAACCAACATCGTAACCTGTTACCACAGTCTGTTTAGCCTGAAAGCTGGCTCTTGTGATGGGGTTCTGCCTTGCGGCCCCTTTTCTGGGCACAGTCGCTTAGGAAAAAAGATGTTAAAGGGCCTTCTCTAATTGTTTCAAAAATTATTATCAGTTGGCGCCCCATACTGGACTGGAACCAGTAAATTACTCGCCTGAGTCGTCATTCACAATTGTGGAGAATATACATACCAGCGTAATATGTGACTTACACGGTTTATATACTGTAATATTTTTCGCCACTATCTGCGTCGGTACATTAATCACAATAAAATAATATATAATTAAATTATATAACTGGCGTAAAATTTACATCAAATACATCACCGACTGGAAGAAATTACGCTGTTAGTTATTGGCGTAAAATCTTACACATATACATTGCCGACTGGAAGAAATTACGCCGTTAGTTACTGGCGTAAAATCTTACTGTATATACATTACCGAGCTAGTGGAAGAAATTAGCGTACTGTACTGTACTGTAGGATGTACTGGCGTAAAATCTTGCAGTATATATAGTACAGAGCGGATGAAATTATGCCGTTAGTTACTGGCGTAAAATATTACATATAAACGGCGTAATTTCTTGCAGTCGGTATTGTATATAAGATATTACGCTAGTAACTAACGGCATAATATTATTTCCAGTCGGTAGTGTATATATGTAGGATTTTACGCCAGTTACCAACGGCGTAAATTTTTCCAGTCGGTATATATACATACTGAGAGGTTTTACAGCGTTAGTTAACGGCTTAAAATCTTCTAGTATGTACACCGACGCAGACAGAGGCGTAAAATCGTACAGTCTGTAGACTGTGTTAGTCACATATTACGCCTTTATCGAATTACCGCTCTGGGTGACAATTTTAAGAGTGACCATTTGGGTCGCTAGCTGTCCATTCGAGGAAAACTTTGCCTGCAATTTATGTTAAAAGAGAATGTTCTTTTGAAAGATATCAAACGATAGGAAACAAACCTTTGGTCTCACACGGAGGAGAAGAAATAGAATGTAGCCAAACACTGCTCGCTACCAAGAGTCGATCTGCACAAATTTTTTTATGAATGCGTGACAAAAGAATCATTTCTTTGTCACGTGTTATTTCTCATGCCCAGGGCCTACGCACTTCAAGGAAGTTTCAATCTTGACCGATAGGAGACAGTCTGTAAGGATCGAAATTTTTTTTTTAGTCAGATTGGAAATTCCCCAAAGGTGGCATTCCTCCTCAAGGAACAAAACTTGGTGTTATCCTGTTGACGGCCTGATGACTAACAACCTACTGAAGGATTGAAATTGAAGCTTAAATTTGTTGATGACACCACAGCTCTCGAAATCTTGGCTTGGAGTGGTTGCAGTCTACTCAATCCAGTTGCTAATGACATTTACATTTTTCAAATGACCACAACGTGGGTTTAAACATAAACAATCCAAAGAAATGTGAGTTAATTTAATGCATAATCCCAACGTTGTAGAGGTACCTATAATTCATAGTTATAGCCTTGTGGATCTTGCCCTCTTCCTTAACTCGAAGTTCAATTTAAGTCACAGCATCCAAAGTGGTAAATATTGACGAGAAATTATCCTGCATGGAATAAAATCACTATACAATTGTTTCTTCATTCTTTATTAGCCGGTGAGCTATTTTATCCTGGAAAAAATATCTTGAGCGTTTTAGAAATTATCGTTTTTATTTATCGTATTAAAGCTGTTATCATATCAGCTTTGAACATATTACTGGAGAGAAATAGAATCTGAAAGTGTAATTTCCGCCGTTGCCGGGAAATTTCCCTAAATCTGAAACAATGGACAATTGAGAAGCGTGACGTAACTTTGAATGCTAATCAAGCACAAAGCAAACTATGTTGTCAACAAGCGAAACTGGTAGTGAAAGTATCTCACCATACCTCAACAAAATGCCGCCAGAACTGAAAAATGAAATCCCAAAGGAAAGCGATATTGAAAATAACTTTAAGAGGTTCGAGGATGTCCAGCTTCCGATAGATATCCTGCTCCTAACTGTGAAAGACATCGAGTTTCGAAGCTGTTACTTCAATCTAACAAATGCCTTTCAAAGCTACTGGAATGGCCTCGGTTTTGTGTATTTCGGAGAGATGGGTGAAGTCGGAGATACGAAACTGAAAGTCGCTTTATTCAAATGTTCAGAGGGAGCGACAAACCCGGGAGGAGCGCTAATCGCAGTACAGAATACTGTGAAGAAATTACGACCCAAAGCTGTGTTTTGTGTCGGTTGTTGTGGAGCATTGCACCGGGACAAGACCAAGCTAGGAGATGTTGTCGTTTCCGCAAAACTGACAACTTACGCAGACAAAAGAGTGACGAATCAGGGAGTTTATCCGCTTGGCTTCTGTGTACCAGTTAGTGCCTACATCTCTGGCTTAATACAATGCGCTGGTTATGGCTGGAAGGCCCCTTTAAAGAACGAAGAAGAAGGAGAATTAGTTAAAGTTCATAGTGATGGAGAATTTTTGAGCGGACCAGAAGAGATTGACTCCGAAAAGAGAAGGCGCGAACTCGTAGAGCGCTACCCCAACGCAATCGCAGTCGAAATGGATGGACAAGGTGAGATTGATAGGTTGTTTTTCGTCAGCAGAGCGCAAAGAAGTAAGCGTTAATACAGAGTTTGATCATCCGGGGTTGCTTAGTTTGACGAAACAGTTCAACACTTAAGCTCTGTTTGCCTGCTGAGAGCCTACCTTCGCGTGTTTAAGATAGTGCTCGCTGACCACGATAGTCTCAGTGATCAACAGCTGCAAGTCAATCGATCATCGATCACGCTAACATGTTTACTTTCACTTTCCTCGCTTCATCGACTATTTCAGCGAATTCCTTCGTTTTGCGGCCTCTGTTACTTGGTTATCACTAAGAAGGAATAATTTTGTTCAGTTTGATATCCAAGTTTGTTCGGAATCAGTTCCAGTGTGTATACTCCGTGCTTTACCCGAAACGTTCAATAATGATAATGTTGTCAGTTTCCATCGTCACGACTTTTCTTAAAATAACAGTGTGTTACGATTCAGTAAGTTCTAATCGACCGAAAACGTAATAGAAACAGGATAATTATGCTTAATCACGTTAAAAAGAGGAATGAAGAGGTTAGACTATACAAGCACGATACGGAAGCCTGATCAATCTGGTACTAATTTTTCTAGTGTCGCATGGATTACACGCACATGTAGCATAACCAAAGTCACAATCTGTCAATGTGCTGTCCTCTTAAAACTACGGCCCGTGACATCTCAAGCCTAAGCCGAGTCAAGTTACAATTCAATAAATTCAGTGAAGCTGAGAGAATTATTTTTCACATCCGGTAATTACACAACGGTTATCATAAACTTCAATGTGTCCTTCCACAGGTGTTTTCAGTGCAGCTCATGTCCTGAAGATGGAGTGGGTGGTAATCAAAGGCGTTTCTAGTTATGTAGACGGCACGGCCTCTCTGACTGAGGACTGGAAGCCTTTTGCCAGTGCCATGGCAGCTTCTGTTGTCAAAAACATGCTTCGTACACCAGCTGTGTTTGAGGGATGGTCGCATTACCCGAGCAGCGATATGGGAAGAGCACCAAATGAAGGTTAAGGGAATATAATTGTTAACTCTAAGGTTTAAGCCTACTTTACTTTTTCACAAAACCAACGTTTAGCTTAACCGTTTTGCTGGACTGAAGATGGTTTCCACTCCGGTTTCCTCCACAACGACTTAATTAACCAGCCCTTTTATTTGGATTGAAAAATACCATTTAACAAACATTTAATGAATTAGTTATTAAAATGTCCGTTGTTTCTTGCAAAAGTATATAGGTTACCGTATAGGACAATATTATATAGCAACAAATATCTACGGTAAATGAAATAGATATGGCTATGATGAATATATGTATGGCATTGTTTCATATATTTGGGGCTAATTACATATATATTCATCCAATTACAAATATATTTAGAGTATACGGCAAATACTTATGCCCTTATACGGTTATTGTGCCCGCTATCAAGTTAGGTCAGCGATACTTTTAGCGTTAAGCCTGCAATCGAATGCAGTGGATGAGGAGTTCTCCATCTTTACAACATCCATCCACTTCTCAAAACTAAGAGAGTCATGTGCATCAGATTATTGAACTTTAAGGAAGCATTGAAAGTACGACGTTCACTGGGTGAAGGTTCATCCAGATCTTCTACAGTCCTAATTACATCAGTTCAAACTCCAGTTCAAACCTCAGTGCAAACAGAACAACCAGTACAAGCACAAGGACACTCGTAAGTACCCCTCCTCGGTACGCATTATGAACGACCTGGGGGCCCACTACATGTGGAAGTAGCCGTAAGAGAGACAGTGCAAGGAGGTTGTGTTAACTAGATGGCCACATGATCTGAATCTTTTCCTCGAGGGAAGGAAAAGGCGGATTTTCTACGGCTGGGCCACGTAATCAGCTGTTTTACTTTCGAGAAGAATTGGTCCGCTTAAGAGTGGTTTATAATGAATTGGTGAGCGCCTTTGACACAAAGATCGAATCTCTGGGAAAGATTACCTGTGAACCCAAGTAAGTGAAACTGATAACTTATGTTTAGTTTGACATTTCCACTCTGTATTTGTCCTCTTTCCCCTTTGAGTGATTGCAAACAAAAACATAGGCATGCTATGCATGCAAGAGTTAATTTTTTGGGGTGGGTGGATTACTTGAAACATTGTAAGTGATGTCTACATTTTTACAAAAGGAAAGAAGAGTATTAATGTGGAAAAGAACGCAAATGTTCAATTACATCACACACAAGTATTTTGTGGTAGATTGTGTGTTGGTAGATTGAAATTTGAACACCTCTCAAACCAAAGAACAAAAATGATGCTCTGATTGGTGTGAGATACATACCCTAAATGATGTGATTGGCACAAGCAACATACCACTCTCTGTATGCTAACATAGATTTTTTTTTTAATTAAAAAAAAAACTCAAAAACCGTGAAATACACAAGATAAATAAGATCTACTAGTGTCTATTGTCACGGCAAAATTTACTGAAATCAATACAACAGTTTTGCATGAAAAATAGTACAAAGTCACCTTGTATTTTAATAATTTATTAAAATTTACATTAGATATTAAGCAATAATAATAATATGTGTGTGAGGGGCAGGGTGTTTTCTCCCCACCCTTGGGACTTTGATGAGATACCTGACGATATTTTACTTTCAATTGATAGGTGCATTACAATTAATATGTGCCCCAAGAGGTGCTAAGTGCTAGTAATTGTCTGATTTGTACCCCACCTACTCAAATGTGTAAGTTAATGGTGGTTCAAAAGAAGTCCACAATGAAATTATTTTTATTCCCATTTTTTTCATCATTTCTGCTCAGAGTTAAAATAATGACAGGCATAGATGTGCAATTGATTGAGCTGTCCCTTATACCAGATCAGGAATTAGATGGAGAGATGATAAGTGGGCTATTTTCACAGAAAACTGTGTGGTTGCTTCCTTGTGAAAGTCTTAACTCTAAAATAGAGTTTAGAGTATCAAGTTATCAGATTGTAATATCAACTCAAATGATATCAGAATCTCATATCAAACTACTAAGTTATCAAATTATCATGACAGTATCAAAATATCAAAGCCTTAGACACTTTTTTCAATCCCTGACCCTTCAATTCACAGGATCTGATTGTTAATTCTCCCCTCTACCTGCTACACATTTCCTTGTAAATTATTTATGAGAACTGGGTGTTAGATCAATATAACAGCTTCTACCTGATTAGTTTGAATATTCTCATTACATGTTTGCTGGATAATGTGAGGATATTACAAGGAGAAGTTTCATGTTGATCACTTCTGGAAGTTAAAGGGTTAAAAGACATTTTGATAAAGTGCTTTTAGTCTCATTGTTGAATAGTTCTGTGAGTCTGTTAAATCTCAAAAATACCAGTTAATGACCAGAGCTAAAAGAAATCCTGCATGAACACTTTTGTTCTGTGCAAGACTTGCATGCATTCGACAGTGCATTCATTTCAAAGATTTAGACCCCAAAAACCATCCCTTTCCTGTTTTGAGGGGAGTTGCCCCTCCCCCTGGGCTGTGACAATTCCAAGAGGATCGCAGGAAAGTAGCTGATACTAAAAGTGTATTTTTTTTCTTTCATTTAGATGAGGGCACTGGAAAACCAATTGTGAGCACATTAGTGAAATTTGCAACTGGCAGCTTGTTCAGTGGTGGTTCTACTCGACAGCTTTTTCAGGCAGATGGTTGTTTTAACAAGATCATTTTCCCTGTAGCTCATGATGCATATGGGCATTTAAAAGAGCATTGATCACAAGCTTGCAATGTGATTGAGTAGGATATGGGAAATTTAAATCCACTGTTTTCCACTGTTAAAGATCATCTTAAAAATGTTGCCTTCTTTTTTATTCGGATTAATGCATTTGGAAATTTTTAATCCCACTGTTTTCAAATTTTGTAGAAAAGTAAGAATTGTCGTTTTCAAATCAGATTACACAGCTTTAAGCAGCTATGTTACAGAAAAGGAGAAATCCAACTGTTTGATCTGTCAACCTTAATAGTCCATTTTACAGTTGTGTGCTTGGTTGCCAAGCCTTTGAACAGGAGTGAGGTTAAGGTTGACCTTGTTATGATACAAACCTCACTGCTTTTTAAATAGATACTGATCTCTATCACAACAAGGTCACCTTCAGCTGCACTCCAAATCAAAGGCTTGGCAACTAAGTACACATGAACGTCTTAAAGTCAAAGTTTTGAAAACACATTGACCTTTGTAAACAAAACAGTTAAACAATATGTTGTTTGAAAATGCTGTTCAATTTTGGGAGTAAAGTTTGTGTTGCAATTAATTTGTTACAAAGTTGAAAAAAGTACATTATAAGAGCCTGAATAATAAAAATATGTTTACACTTGAGTTTGAACAGTTAGTTAATGTAGTCATGATGTAAAATGGAATAGAATAACAGGTGAAGGTTTCAACAAGCGTGATGAAAGAGCGAAGGGATCGAACGTTGCAAAAATGATTAGTATTACCGCTAAACAAATCGATAGCAGGTGCAATAGCCGTATATATTTTTGTAAAGCAGTTAAGTATCACTGCTGATCCAATTTGATAGCAGGAAAAATAACTATATATATTTGTAAGCAATGACCCATACATAACTTTGCAATGCCCTCGATGAATGTGAATGAAATAGGGCGTAAATTTTTGCCATATACTCTAAATATATTTGTAATTGGATGAATACATATGTGATTATAGCCCCAAATATATGAAACAATGCCTACATAAATTCATCATAGCCACATATATTTCATTAACGGTATATAATTGTTGCTATATAATACTGTCCTGTATGGCACCCTATAAAAGTCTCACCTTTAATGGTAACACTTCGTTTGTTTCAGACCGAGAACCTGTTATGAATAGTGGAGCAAACTCGGGAAGAAACAGTCCAGATATATTGTGGTCTTTGCTGCACTCAGTCACTAGTGAATCAGGCCAGGTATTATAACTTAATATGTACTCAACGCTTTAATTTCAGTTCCTTAAGGAAACCTTCCCGATAGGTTCTATCAACTATTTTGATGTCCCAAATTCAAAATGATAATTAGTAGTATGAAGTTTGCATTTCCTTCTCTTTTTGTCCATCTTTTCATTGCTGACACAATTTTTAATTATATTTCTTTTCATCGTAATTGATAATTAGATTGTTCAACACCACTTTCTCAAATTCGAGGCCGCCAAATTTTATATAATAATAATGATAATAGTAATAATAATAATAATATTAGTAATAATAATAATAATAATAATAACAACAACAATAATTATTTAGCAGTAGACAACCCACGAGGTGGCTTTTCCTGTCCACTATTCCAGGTTGAATTAGAATTTGGAACTCAACCCACATGAAACTATAGAAAATTGATTACGTAAAGCTAGTCCCAAACAATGATTGTTTAGGACTAGCTTTACGTCGCTGTATAGATCGGTTTTGAGTTAACGAAATGAAAATCACTACTCTCCCACCTTAAACGCATGCTTAAGCAAGATCGAAACGATTCGTATCAAAGGATTCGATCACGACGTCAAATTTTTTTGTTTTAACCATCTGCTGCTGTTGATATTGTTTTGGACTAGCTTTACGTCACTGTTTAGATTGGTTTTGAATTAACGAAATGAAAATCACCACTCTCTCACCTTTGTTGAAGCAAAATTGGAAAGATTCTTAATCGAAGGATTCGATCATTGCTTCGCAAAGTTTTTTATGATTGGACAAGCCAGCAAAATCATAAACACTGTACATTAAACTGCACTGAAGGCAGTTGAGAAAAAAAGCAGGTTTGTCCATTAAAGTACGTTTATTTAAATCAGTTCCGGTTGATATGTTATGGCAAGCTTGTTTTACTTTTCCTGACGTCATGACTTTGGAAAAACCCCTCTTTCATTTTCTTGGTATTTTCGAAATTGTTGTAATAGCTAGTATCTTATTCAAGGAAACAGACCTTCGTGTTAAATATGCAAGGTAAGCGAAATTGACGCCAGTGGATAGGTAGACTTGAAGGGAAAATTATTCTTCATGAATTAAAATTTAGCAAAGTCGCACAAACCTCGATATCGAAATGTGGTAAATCAAAACTAGTCAAATCTTCTCAATATATTATCAGTCTTCGATCCCTTTAAATCAGTCACTTTGCTTGTACGTCCGTATTTGATTGTCTTCAAGTTGGATTCATCTCTTGCACAAAAGCATTTTAGAAATAAATCAAAATCTGAGTGAGATCATGTTCAGCTTCGAAGGAGATCAACGAGAAAAAAATTGTAATTTTAAAAATCTTCATTTTTTTCTTTAAAGACCTTTCTCGTGCCTTCATGAGAGAGAAAACTGGCTTTTAAAAGATGTTTTATCAAAACCCAACTTTTTCTTCGGAGTTTTAAGATTGGACCTGAAAAAAATATGACGATGTTTTGACGGTAAAGTACGGGGATTACTTGCTTCTAAACCGTGGATTATGGTAATAATGCAGACAAATACCTTAGACGCGGTTAGAGTTTTTCGAAATCAGCTGGTATTGAGCTAAGGAGAGTTTTGTTTTCTTTTCATCATCATAATCAATTATCCTTTTGTTTAGCACAAGTTCAAGGGTCGTGTGATCAATTATAAAGCTGAAGGTCGATTTCATAAACTCAAGTGGGTGTATGACGGTACCGCCTGGGATGTGGAGAGTGGAACAAGTGTGAAAGCCAGAGACTACAACAGCGCTCAAGGCGCTAAGGAACACGCCGTCAAGAAGCTGATTGATGACCTCAAAGCCAAAGGAATACTGAGTTGAACGCAAATGAAACGCGTTTTTACGCCCTTTTTAATAGTCTCTTTCGCAACCGATCTATAAGATCTCACGCAATTTGTGACATCTCAGAGTACGAATAAGAAAGACACAGCATTCGTTAATTTTTGTGTGGCTTACAATAATAATAATAATAATAATAGTAATACACAATAGACGTCAAATTGGCCCAAGCAATGACTGTAATTTTAAAGAGTTTACAGTAACAGCTGAATATTAAGCGTGATAAGCATTTGTGTATTATACTAGCATTTGGCTCTCTGTTTATTAAATCATCCGAACAGAGAGAACTATGTTCAGTGGTAAAATGCTGTCTCTGAATCTCCAGATAAATTAGACTCTTTCAAAACATCGCTTTTTAGACAGCTTCATTAGGGTTTATAGACTTATATTGCGCAATTATCAAAAATTATAAGAATTTTCGATTGCCAATGTTTACCCTAAGATTTTAAAATAAGCAATGTATGACCTTATGTATGCATTCGACATTCGACAGAATGGTAACTCAAAGGATAAGCATTTCGACGTGTCCCTAGCTCTCTAGTCAAGAAAGACTTTGTCCACAAATCATGTTTAAGGCAATTTTCCGTCCTTTGAGAGATATTTTACAAGAAAAAAGTAATAGGGAAACAAACCTTTAATCTTTTACGGTGAAGAAGGAATAGAACGTAGCCAACCACGGCGGGAAAATCAAGTTTAGTTCGGTCGACATATATTCTGGGCCTCGCGTGACAACGAACAGTTTAATTTATTTATGTCGCATTCCAATTCTCATGCCCAGGACCTACGCACTTCAACGACGTTCATTGAGGGAGAAAAGAACAATAAGCGTACCTAAAGTAAGTTTTCATCACTCGCCCGTGTTTCCTAGAGGTAACTTGGGAGGAAACACCAGCCTTATCTCGGCCCTCTCTGTCTCTCTTGTCTAAGTCTAACAATCGGTGCTAGTTAAAAAATGTGAAATTCGCGTCGTTTCAAAATGTTGAATCTTAAAAGCACCACTGGAATACTGGAGCTTTTAGGCCAATAAAAATAGATTTTCTCTTTGATACTTTGAAATTATTCAGTTCCTGTGGTAGAATTCTAACTAACAGAACGCAAGAGATTACAAACTCTTGCAGAACGTTAAAGTGCCCCTTACCCCATTTTTTTATTTCTTTCAATTTCAAAACGATTACGCAGTTGGATAAAAATAACCATCTACGATTCTACGGCTGTGTAAAAAAGGAGATCTGGGATCTAGTGTCCTCTGACGTCAGTGGGGGAAGCTCTGGGAAAGAAGGTGGTTGAAAGTGTTGTAAATTAAAATAGGTGCAGAAAATATTCGGGGAAAAAGAAAGTGGAACCGTAGTTTTCGCTTTTTTTAACAAGATTACCCTTAGTTTATGATTTTGCTGTAAAACTTTTTAATCTAAAACATTGGAAAACTGAGAAGAGTGACTTTGATTGCTAATCGCAAAGCATGTGATGCTGTCATTCAGTGAAACTGCGTATGAAAATTTTGAAATAAATAACTCCACCTCACAGAAAAAAAGCAACAAATAAGTTTATTTGGGAGGACCTAGAAAGAACAGAAAGACACAAACTTTCCGTCATCTCCACTATCTTTTTTCCAGACTGCCATTTAGGCTGAGAGGTCTGCTACTTTTTTCGCACAATCTACCATATACCAACGTGTGCGAATCGATCATAACACTCAGGTCAGAAAACTTACAAATGAAACAAACTTTGCATGGAACTGCCAGTAAGGCTAGGAAGTCTCCAATACACGCAAGTTTACGAATCAATCCTGCCAGTTGGGCTGGTCAACTTACCAATCGAACAAGCCTTGCGTGACACTGCCAGTTAGGCCAAGTAAATGATGGGTCAGCTGGGGACATTGTGTGTGGTATAAAAGCGAAAGTAAAACACTATAGGCTAATTAAAACGGAGAAGCCTATAAAGATGGAGCGTTTTTAGGATTAACTGATCTTAGAGTTGTTCCATTGTGTTTCATTTTGCAGTGGAGCAAACAGGTTATCGTAAAATATGAACGTTATCCCCGACAAGATCAGCAACGAGCAGATCGCCATTATTACAGCGAGACACGATCAAAGGAACTTTGATCGTGTTCTCGCCAAATGAAGTGAGAAATGTTCCATCCAAGGTGAACATTTTCAGGACGCCGTCGCGGAGATTTTCATCAATGCTACTAGCGTCACACACGATCAGGTTACCAAAGGAATCTACACAAAGTCCCTCGGGATATCTCAACTGTCCTTCACCACAACCTTTGCGGCCAATATTGCTTATGAACACTCCTTCCTTATCAAAAACCTTCATACAATGTGCTCTCATATAGGAAACATAAAACATGTGTGTTGTGTTTTGTTTTAACGGCTGAAAATCTTCTAGTATGTACACCGACGCAGATTGAGACATAAAATCGTACAGTCTGTAGTCTATGTTAGTCACATATTACTTGACGAGACGAGTTTCCATTCCCACCGCAAGTGGTCTCTACTGAGCTATTTTCCGCCGTTATTGTTGCGTTCCCCGCAAAAGTCCAGTTAGTGCAAAAAACCTAGCGTCACAAGTTTTTGTAAACTTCTTGACTCAATCCAATTTGCAAACCAGTTTTCCTGGCCTTCGTAGCCGGTACTTTCATGCGCGCTTTGAAAGGGAGAGCTATTAGACAAGATATCACAAGTTCTTTTCAAAAAATCTTGGTATTCTCTCGTGTCCTCGGAGGCATCTGCACTGTAAACTCTGAAATGAGCCCACTTCTGTCTCTCCACTCCCCAATAAGTCGCCATGTGAGACTCAACAAATAAAATTTTTATTTTGCCCTTTGCTTCTATATCCATATTAGTTTCCGTTTTAATTACTTTAGGAGGAAATAAATACACCATAAGCAATATTTACGAAAGGTGCGCGACAAACCATAAAAATATGAGGACTCGCATTTTAACTATGAATGAGTTTTCGACCATTGCAAGTCTCTGATGCCCCCGGTCCCCTAGAGAGAGGGGGTGAGGATGCCATATTGGAGCGCCAGCGTTAAAAGAAGTTGCGCTCTCAGTACACGGTTTATTATTATAAAAGTCTATGATCATTTTTTTTTTGCGCAAATAACTTCATGGTTGCATTGCTGGTCAAACATTCCCTTAATACATTGACCAGGGGAAGTATGGAATCTGCAAAGGAGAATTTCTAACAGGTTGGGGTAGACTTGTACTTATCAGTCCGGGATAGTTATCAGATTTGATAACCGAGATCAAAACAAACCAGTAACCAATCCTGCTCAGATTCACGTTCACTTGACACGTTACTGAGGCAACAATAATATACTGAACATCGCGTCCGAAGGCCGAACCACATTTAATGTACCAAACCGACTGTTTTCGACTGAAACTTGTGATTGTAGCTTAAATTGCTTTTAAGTCTAAAGTAAGTAAACACTACAGTAAAAAAGGATGGGGAAGATTTACGAAAAAGGGTTGGACAGGGGGGCTTATAGGGGTGTTGGAGGGGAATTAAAAATTTCTGAATGACTACCAAAATCGGAGACAAGTTTTGTTCTAAATGCCACGAAGTTGTGAAAAACAACCTCTATTATTTTTTTTCTCAAAGGGGACGGTAACAAATTCTGCAATCTGCTTGGTTCTTAGCGCGGCTGGTGAATAACATATATTAGTTTTCTTTTTAAGACAACTTATGATGTTTAAAAAAAGTTCATTTTACTCCGAAACATTAACGGATAACGACACAAGCGGTTTTTTTAGAGGGAAAAAGGAAGGCTTGTCGGAGCGTTCACGCTACCAACTGAAGAATTGTTCCATTTGTGTTTCACTTTGCAATGAAGGAAACAGGTTATTTTAAAATATGAACACTGTCCTCGAGAAGATCGGCAACGAGTAGATCGCCATTATTACAGGCACACACGCTCCAAGGAACTTTGATCTTATCCTCGCCAAATGAGGTGAGAAATGTTCCGTCCAAGGTGAACATTTTCAGGACGCCATCGTGCAGATTTTCATGACTGCTACTGATGTCGCACACGATCAGGTTACCAAAGGAGTCTACACAAAGTCCCTCGGGATATCTCAACTGTCCTTCACCACAACCCTCGCTGCCAATGTTATAAAGAAACACTCCTTCCTTATCATAAACCTTCACACAATGTGCTCTCATATAGGAAACAAAGAACCTGCCACGATAGTAACATGGAAAGCTTGGGGACACTTCGCTATCCGGTGCAGAGAAGGCCAGCAGCAATTCTTTCCCGTCTGGGGAGATGACTTTCACCTTTTTGTCACCTTCATCGCAAACGATCACATGGCCATCATCAGTTTTGACAAAAACATGATGTGGTATAATCAGATGTTCAGAAAAATGTTCGATGAAGAGGCCACGATCAGTTAGAACTGAAAGCTTCTTATTATGTGATCTGAACTGCTCATGAGTAACCATGATGTCGTTGTTCTTTGTTCCATGTTTGTTGTTCTTTGGGAATGCCACTGAAACAGGAGAACCTATGCTGGCACTAAGTTGTGAGTCTGCCTCGTCTCCTATCGTCTTCACGTGTTTCATGTCCTTATCTAAGACCAGGACTCTTTTGTTAAAATAATCTGCCACTGCAATGTCTCCAGTTATTTCATTCTTTGCGATACAGTATGGTCCGTTTAATTCTCCTGACCCATACGATCTGACTACTTCGTACTGATGGGGCTTCACCTTGATTTCAACGTCATGTTGTCCATCTTTACTATGTACGACTTCTACCTCCTCTTCTTTAGTTTCAGGGCTAACAGTGCTGGTCACTTGGTCTTGCTCGTTATAGAACTGTTGGTTTCCTGAATCTTGCGTTATTCCTGTGAAGGTAGCTTCGGCGACCTGTTCCCCTTCTATCAAACCTTTTCCTATAACCAATGATCGCGAATGATCAGTGTTACTCAGAACAACTTTACCCGGCTGATCATAAGCTGTTTGACCGCATTTTAGACATAAACAGGCCTCACACTCATGGAAATAGAAGTAAAGTAGTACGTTCTCGTGGAAGCTCTTTTTGCAAGTGGTAGCTCTGCCCGAGTTCTGTTTACGCTGTTGCAGGAGCCCATTACCCGGAGTTTTCATTTTCCATAATTACCCTGTGAGTCCTCCCTGTCCCGTATCTTTTTATTTCCAGAAGCACCTCCCACGGGGTTTTTTCGCGGGTGTTTGAATAATAGCCAATCATAAGAGAGCTGTGGTCCTCTATTGTTTACGTCACATGCAGGCCGCACGAAAGTATTTTAATTATGCAAAGTCAGCGTGTTTTCGCGGGAAATTAAAGACACCCCCCCCCCCACATATCTCAGTTCTAAAAATAAAAAGATACGGGACAGGGTTAACTAAAGGGTACAATTGGTATGGAGGCGCCTGGTAATGGGTTCCTGGCTGTTGGTATCGTTAGCCATGAAAAAGAAATTTAGAAGTTCCGTAAGGATTGACTGAATTATACCCACAGTATACGGAGAGTATACCTACAGTATACGGTTTACTTATACTTTAGGTACTGCCTGACTTGTTACTTATCATCTACGCTAGATCATTTTACCATAAAAAGTGACGCGTTTGAAACCGGAAGTATAAGTTAAACTTTCGAATCATCAGGTTTAAAACCAACTACCTTTATTAGCCACACACTTCAAATCCTACCTTTATCGGTCAGGGCGTCTACCTTTTCCATGATCTCGTTCAGCAGATCTTTAATGATGTCCTCGTCCGTTTTCGGTGTAGCACTGGCTGTAGCACTAGCCATAAGTGAGTCCTGTCTTAAAAACAATATTATAACTCTATTATAGAGAGGCCATATCATACTCGTTCTAAGGTGCACAGCTATAATACTAGGAACAAAGGCAGCTTAAGTCAACCCAAATGCCGCACCTCACTCGCACAACAATCCTTTTTACATCGTGGAGCAAGGGTCTGGAACACTGTTCGTTCTAATATAGTCTAGTCCCAGTGTAAACTTATTCAAGTTGAATTTGAAGAAATATTTATTGTCCAAATTTTTAAATAGCTGGTTTTAACCGCTATTGTCCTTAAGTAATATCATTGTTCTTATTGTTAAAATCAATATTGTAACTTTTAAATTTCTACTGTATCATTCTTTATATCTTGATGTAAATTAATCTGGAAGATCCCCCTCGGGGAGGGTTAATAAACTCTTTGTTTTTTTGTAAGTTCGATTTCTTTCCCTACCACAGTTCCAACTAAAGACAGTGTAATTATAGCTTGACACTGAAAGTAACGGATTTTTATTTTCCACTTCAAAATTCAAAAAGATAATTTTTTTTCCCTCAACAGTTCTTACTAAAGAGATTACATGTCACTCTGATCATTTCTTTTCATTCATCATTTGGCATTTCCAATAGATTCTGGAGATCTGATAACACTTTCAGTTATTCTGTTGTTTTGATTGGTTCAACCAATTTTAGTTATCAGCTCCTATACTGTTTTATTATAGGCATGGGTAAGATTAAAATATTACACTGCGTGTCACAAAGCTCCTTTTTTTTCAGTGAAGTTATTATATATTGAAATCAAAATTTTCACACTATAAGTCCAGCTATGGTCTGGGTTACTGGATCAAAGTGACTCAGATCATTACCTTATTTCCTGCACTTTCTTGTAAACCTCTTCGGCATTCCTAATGGTTACATCTATCCGCCTGTTGAATCCAATTTCACAAAACTCTTCTTGCAATCTATGCTTCACTTTCTCTGCTTCAAGGTCATCCACGAACTGTAACAAACTACGATCTGTGTGACAGCAAAGCTCCACCAAAATTGAACCATCCCCGATGTTCCTGACTTCAGGATCAGCTCCGTTTTCATTTCTTTCTTCTAAGGCATTCCTTATCGCATTTTCAACAGACTGCCTTTTAGACAAATAAAATGCACCCAACGTCAGGGCTCCAGCCAACGCAAATCCTGCCAGAATGGGGCTGTCTATTTTCAGCGAGATAGAAAAGCCTGATGTACTTGCTGACGCTGTCAATTCAAAAGCCGCCCTGACTCCATTTGCAGCTAAATCTGCGCCTTCACCAGCCATTACCTTTATCCCAGCCCTATCCCTGTAGCAAGGAGAAGAAGACAACGGCCGTAAATTTTACCTTTTAAACTGAAGATTAACAACCCTTTTGGTTTATAAATCTGCTGTTTCCTTAAAGGGAGCTTTCGACCACTGAGGCTAGAGTAGCTGGCGAGTGAAGTTATTTACTGCCTTGGCCTCTATACTAATGTCACGTATAGTTCATAGTAGTGCAAAGTGACAACGCGCAAGCAATAAAATCTAATATATTTTTTTGAAGAACAGTTTGACTTTTACGGTGTTTTTAACGCCAATTAACCATATATCACTGTGAATATATATAACGGCGTAATATGTGACTAACACAGTTTATATACTGTAAGATTTTACGCCACTATCTCAGTCGGTAGTCTGGCGTAAAATTGACATTATATATATCACCGACTGGAAGAAATTACGCCGCTAGTTACTGGCGTAAAATCTTTCATTTATACATCACCGACTGGAAGAAACTACGCAGTTAGCTACTTGTGTAAAATCTTACATATAAACCCCTACGCTGTGAAAACAGCAGTTTGCAAAGAGAACGTGAAAACGTCCTACAAATCATCTCCTGGCAAGCAGAAGGCCAAACGAAAGCGTACAAGTCCGGCAAGGCAAGTGTCGTGACGAAGGTCCGCCGGATAAGCGCAGACACATATTAAGCAATAAAAGAAAACCGAATGAAGAGCCTTGATCAACCGTTTAATTGAAGTGGAATATGACGAGAAGGACAAATCAGGTGAAGTTACAGAGTACTGGGATGGTGTTAAGGACAAATCATCGCCTACAGAAAACATGAAAGACACTTTAAGGTTAATTTTTCCGATCGAATTGACAGCAAGGGTGGTCAGACAGGATTGAGGATTTAGACAGTAAGATGTCCGTCTGTTGGCTGAGTAAAGCTGACGAACCACGCCGTTAAAACATCTGAGGAACAGTTTCTCTACCTAAGTACAACACTTGAAGTCACACCTTTGGAATTAGATAACATAATGGCTGAAATTTCTATACAGGCGTTACGCTCTCCTGGGAAATAGTGAGAGGCACATAGCCTGGCAGAAGTCATCGAGGAAAGTGACGTGAACCCACCTCCGAAGACTACACTTAACTAGTAGGTTTTAATAATGCAATTTACAACGCTTGCTATAAAGTATGTAACTAACCTTATTGAATACTCCAATTCATACTTAAGAAGGTTCGGGTGTCTAGCAAGTCAGTGCTTCAAGGTAAGTAAGACCTTTACAGGTATATCTCAGCAACAATGAGTCCACTTGGTTTGTGGATAATACCCCCAACATAACTGGTTGTACTGAACTTATCAAATTTCCAAAAATCTAAAGAATGGGAACCCATAACTAGGTCATGGGTTTCTGGATGTGCTCGCACGAAGTATAGTACAACTGATTGTGATTGGATAAGTACACTTTTGTCGGGGGTACCGAGGAACCAACCTGTTTGTTATGAAATAAACTATCTTAATAAATGACTCCGTCTTCAACACTTTTGTCGTAAATGTACTTATGACGTTTTATGCCATAGTAAAGGCGTAAATCGTTATCCCTTTTCAGCTTTTGTGCGGCCAATTTACCAGATCAAATCTCTTTGGTCTCCCGAAAGTATTTGTTCTACATTAGTGGAGGGGTACAGGGGGGCGAGCGCCCGGGAGAACAAGGGGCTGGAGACGGCAGGAAGCGGGAGCAGAAATGGAAAACGCAACCTTTGAAAAGCTGAACCTAGCAAAGTTTTTTTACTTCCATTAAATGGCCCCCAAGAAGGAAAATTTCTTATTTATTTCTTTATTACGTCAAAGGTCATAGATGGGATGTCATGAAAAATCTACGAATTTGTCGGTGTCATGCAAGCTGTATCAGTAGAAAATTGTCCAAAGCGAGTCAGGTCAAACATCGTCTAATGTCTTTGTTGATCAGCCTCATTATTTTAGGCGTCGCAACGGAAAATCAGTCTGTATAAGACCTTGTTTCTGTAATTGGCAATCACATAGGTAAATTATAGTGGTGTAGAAATCTATCAATGAATGTACGTACAACGATTCAACCTTTCTGCAGAGGTTTAAAGAATATTTCAACTACTCGAAGAAATCTGAATAATTATATAATGTGTATATTAACGCCAGTAACTAACAGCGTAATTTCTTCCAGTCGGTGGTGTATCTATGTAAGATTTTACGCTAGTAGCTAACGGCGTACTTTCTTCCAGTCGGTAATGTTTATATGTAGGATTTTACGCCAGTAACTAGCGGCGTAATTTCTTCCAGTCGGTAATGTTTATATGTAGGATTTTACGCCAGTAACTAACGGCGTACTTTCTTCCAATCGGTAATGTTTATATGTAAGATTTTATGCCAGTAACAAACGGCGTACTTTCTTCCAGTTGGTAATGCTTATATGTAAGATTTTACGCCAGTAACTAGCGGCGTAATTTCTTCCAGTCGATGATGTATCTATGTAAGATTTTACGCCAGTAACTAGCGGCGTAATTTCTTCCAGTCGGTAATGTTTATATGTAGGATTTTACGCCAGTAGCTAACGGCGTAGTTTCTTCCAGTCAGTAATATTTATAAGTAAGATTTTACGCCAGTAACTAGCGGCGTAATTTCTTCCAGTCAATGATGTATCTATGTAAGATTTTACCGGTAGTTAGATAAGGGCGTAATATGTGACTAACACAGTCTATATACTGTAAGATTTTACGCCACTAACCCAGTCGGTGATTTAATTATAATAAATTAAAATATAATTAAATTATATTACTGGCGTAAAATGTTACATATATATATATCACCGACTGGAAGAAATTACGCCGTTAATTACTGGCGTAAAATCTTCCATATAAAACAACCGACTGGAAGAAATTACGCCGTTAGTTACTGGCGTAAAATCCTACATATAAAACAACCGACTGCAAGAAATTACGCCATTAGTTATATATATTCCCCGACGCAGACAGAGGCGTAAAATCGTACAGTCTGTAGACTGTGTTAGTCACATATTACGCCTTTATCGAATTACCGCTCTGGGTGGCAATTTTAAGAGTGACCATTTGGGTCGCTAGCTGTCCATTCGAGGAAAACTTTGCCCGCAATTTATGTTAAAAGAGAATGAAAGATATCAAACGATAGGAAACAAACCTTTGGTCTCACACGGAGGAGAAGAAATAGAATATAGCCAAACACTGCTCGCTACCGAGAATTTTACGATGAATGCGTGACAAAAGAATCATTTCTTTGTCACGTGTTATTTCTCATGCCCAGGGCCTACGCACTTCAAGGAAGTTTCAATCTTGACCGATAGGAGACAGTCTGTAAGGATCGAAATTTTTTTTTTGTCAGATTGGAAATTCCCCAAAGGTGGCATTCCTCAAGGAACAAAACTTGGTGTTATCCTGTTGACGGCCTGATGACTAACAACCTACTGAAGGATTGAAATTAAACTAATCATTAAAGTCTACCTAACACGAATGAACATAGCTGTATGACTTACCTTAAGGCTTATAAAATAGAAAATTATTTCTATTAACTCGAAGTTCAATTTAAGTCACAGCGTTCAAAGTGGCAAATATTGACGAGAAATTATCCTACATGGAATAAAATCACTATACAATTGTTTCTTCATTCTTTATTAGCCGGTGAGCTATTTTGTCCTTGAAAAATTATCTCTATCGTTTTAGAAATTATCGTTTTTATTAATCGTATTAAAGCTATTATCATATCAGCTTTGAACATATTATTTACTGGAAAGAATAGAAACTGAAAGTCCACTTTCCGCTGTTTCCGGGAAATTTCCCTAAATCTGAAACAATGGACAATTGAGAGGCGTGACGTAACTTTGAATGCTAATCAAGCACAAAGCGAACTATGTTGTCAGCAAGCGAAACTGGTAGTGAAAGTACCTCACCATACCTCAAAAAAATGCCGCCAGAATTGGAAAAAGAAATTCCAAAGGAGAGCGATATTACGAATAACTTTAAGGCGTTGAAGGATGTCCAGCTTCCGATAGATATCCTGCTCCTGACTGTGAAAGACATCGAGTTTCGAAGCTGTTACTTCAATCTAGGAAATGTCTTTCGAAGCTACGAGAGAGGCCTCGGTCATGTGTATTTCGGAGAGATGGGTGAAGTCGGAGATACGAAACTGAAAGTCGCTTTAATTAAATGTTCAGAGGGAGCATCAAACCCGGGAGGAGCACTAATCACAGTAAAGAATACTGTGGTGAAATTACGACCCAAAGCTGTGTTTTGTGTCGGTTGTTGTGGAGCATTGCATCGGGACAAGACCAAGCTAGGAGATGTTATCGTTTCCGCAAAGCTGACTACTTACGCAGACAAAAAAGTGACGAATCAGGGAGTTTATCCGCATGGCTTCTCTGTGCCAGTTAGTAGGGACATCTCTGGCTTGATAAATTACGCTGGTCATGGCTGGAGTGCCCCTTTAAAGAATCAAGAAGAAAGAGGATCAGTGAAAGTTCATAGCGATGGAGAGTTTTTGAGCGGACCAGAAGAGATTGACTCCGAAGAAAGAAGGGGCGAACTCGTAAAGCTCTACCCCAACGCAATCGCAGTCGAAATGGATGGCCAAGGTGAGATTGATAGGTTGTTTTTCGTCAGCAGAGCGCTAAGAAGTAAGCGTTAATACAGAGTTTGATCATCCAGGGTTGCTTAGTTTGACGAAACAGTTCAACGTTAAAGCTCCGTTTGTCTGCTGAGAGCTCATTTTCGCGTGTTTAAGATAGTGCTCGCTGACCACGATAGTCTCAGTGATCAACAGCTGCAAGTCAATCGATCATCGATCACGCTATCATGTTTACTTTCACTTTCCTCGCTTCATCGACTATTTCAGCGAATTCCTCTCGTATTGCGGCCTCAGTCTCTTGGTTATAACTAAGAAGGAATAATTTTGTTCAGTTTGATATCTAAGTCTGTTCGGAATCAATTCCAGTGTGTATACCTGGGCTTTACCCGAAAGCGTTCAATAATGATGTTTTTTTCCATTGTCACGACTCTTCTTAAAATAACAGTGTGTTACGATTCAGTAAGTTCTAAGTGACCGAAAACGTAATAGAATCAGGATAATTATACTTAATTACATTCAAAAGAGGAATGAAGAGGTTAGACTATACAAACACGATACGGAAGCCTGATCAATCTGGTACTAATTTTTCTAGTGTCGCAAGGATTACACGCACATGTAACATAATGAAAATCACAATCTGTCAAAGTGCTGTCCTCTTAAAGCTACGGCCCGTGACATCTCAAGCCTAAGCCGAGTCAAGTTACAATTCAATAAATTCGGTGAAGCTGAGAGAATTATTTTTTCACATCCGCTAATTACACAACAGTGATCATAAACTTCAATGTGCCCTTCCACAGGTGTGTTCAGTGCAGCTCAGGACCTGAAGATGGAGTGGGTGGTAATCAAAGGCGTTTCTGGCTATGTAGACGGCACGGCCTCTCTGACTGAGGACTGGAAGCCTTTTGCCAGTGTCATGGCAGCTTCTGTTGTCAAAAACATCCTTCGTGTGCCAGATGTGTTTGAAGGATGGGCGCATTACCCGAGCAGCGATATGGAGAGAGCACCAAATGAAGGTTAAGGGAATATAACTGTTAACTCTAAGGTTTAAGCCTACTTTACTTTTTCACAAAACCAACGTTGAGTTTAACCGTTTTGCTGGACTGAGATGGTTCCACCCCGGTTTTTTCCACTACGACCTAATTTTTTCGCGACAACCAGCCCTTTTATTTGGATTGAAAAATACCAATTTGACAAACATTTAATGTATCTAGTTATTGAAATGTCCGTTGTTTCTCGCAAAAGTATATGGGGTGCCGGTATAGGACAATATTATATAGCATCAAATATTTGCGGTAAATGAAATAGATATGGCTATGATGAATATTAAATATATGTATGGCATTGTTTCATATATTTGGGGCTAATTACATATATATTCATCCAATTACAAATATATTTGGGGTATACGGCAAATACCTATGCCCTTTTTCATTCATATGTATACGGTTACTGTGCCCGCTATCAAACTAGGTCAGCGGTGATACTATTAGCGGCAAATCTGCGATCGAGTGCATGTTGTGAAGATGGAGAACTCCTCATTCCCTCCATCCACTTCTCAAAGCTGAGATAGTATTGTGCATCAGATTATTGAACATCCTGATTTTAAGGAAGCATTGAAAGTACAACGTTCACTGGGTGAAGGTTCATCCAGATCTTCTACAGTCCAAATTACATCAGTTCAACCTCAGTGCAAACAGGACAACCTCTACAAGCACAGGGACACTCATAAGTACAGGAGCTAAATATTTCACCGAAATAATTCAAGTTCCCCTCCTCGGCACGCATTAAGAACGACCTGGGGGCCCGCTACATGTGGAAGTAGCTGCAAGAGCGACAGTGCTAGCAAGTTGTGTTATCTAGATGGCCACATGATCTGAATCTTTTTCCCGAGGGAAGGCAAAGGGGGATTTGCAACGGCAGGGCCACGCAATCAGCTGATTTACTTTCGAGAAGAATTGGTCCGCTTAAGAGTGATTTATTATGAGTTGGTGAGCGCCTTTGACACAAAGATCGAATCTCTGGGAAAGATTACCTGTGAACCCAAGTAAGTGAAACTGATAACTTATATTTAGCTTGACATTCCTACTTTGTATTTGTCTTCTTTCTCCTTTGAGTGATATTGCAAACGAAAAACCGGGAAATAAACAATGTAAATAAGATCTACTAGACAAGTGTCTATTGTTATTGCAAAATTTATTGAAATCAATACAACAGTTTTGCATGAAAAATAGTACAAAGTCACCTTGTTTTTTTATCATTTTATTCAAATTCACATAAGATCTTGTGCAATAATAATATGTGTGAGGGGCAGGGTGTTTTCTCCCCAACCTTGGGACTTTGATCAGATGCCTGAAGATATTTTACTTTGATAGGTGCATAACATTTAATATGTGCCCCTAGAGGTGCTAAGTGCCAGTAATTGTCTGATTTGTACCCCACCTACTCAAATGTGTAAGTTTGTTGGTTCAAAAGAAGTCCATGATGAAATTATTTTTATTCCCATTTTTTTCATCATTTCTGCCCAGAGTTAAAATAATGATGGGCATAGATGCATAATTTGTTGAGCTGTTCCTCACACCAGATCAGGAATTAGATGGAGAGATGATAAGTGGGCCATTTTCACAGAGAACTGTGTGGTTGCTACCTTGTGAAAGTCTTAACTCTAAAGCAGAGTTTGATGTAAACTGATATACTGTATTTTCAACAGGCATAGACACTCCAGAATCTTCAGTACCTTCATGTGGTAAAAGGAAAAGTATTAATGATCTGAACAAATCTTCCCTTCACATGAGGTTGATTACCTGAAAGCAGTACTGGTTACAAACAACACTATAGATGAAGCTGTAGCAAGTGTTTTGGATGATAAGGTCCTAATGCCATACCAGTTTTTGAAGGTAAGGTGATGGATGAATTGTTTCAACTGATGATATAAATGGTTATCTCCTTTGAGTAAATACCAATTTAAAAAAAGGATGTTGGTCTGAAGGCCTCAAGTCTGTGCGATTCATGATCACACAAGAAGTAGTAATTGGGTAGAAATTACTAAAATTACAAGAACATTAACATGGCTATTCTCAAAAAGCTTGCTTCAAGTGAATTAACTCCAATTGAAAGAACTTTATTTCTTAACTAGGGTGTAGAATTGCAGAATATCAAATTATCAGATGGTAATATTGACTTAAATGATATCAGAATCTCATATCAAACCACTAAGTTATCAAATTGTCATGATGTTATCAAAACATCAAAGCCTCAGACACTTTTTTTGATCCCAAACCTTTTAACTCCTGGGATCTGATTGTTAATTCTACCCCCTCTTTCTGCTACACATTTCCTTGTAAATTGTGTTAGGTTAAGATAACAGCTTCTACCTGATTAGTTTGAATATTCTCATTACCTTTTTGCTGGATAATGTAAGGATATTATGAGGCAAAGTTTCATGTTAATCACTTCTGGGAGTTATCCCTTTACACCCTAACATCAATATTTATATTCTCCACACTGTTCTCTGTACATTTACTAAATGTGCTGACAAGGAGAATGTGTCTAACAATCAAGGGTTTCTTTACTGAGTTAGTGATCATTTCCTTTATTCTCATGACATTAATGTGTGATTCAGAAGTGATATTATCAGGAGAAATTAGATGCTAGTCACTCTTAGGGGTTATAGGGTTGAAGGGTTAAAAGACATTTTGATAGAGTGCTCACTGTTGAATAATTAGATAAATTTTAGTCGGCTATTTAGGTGATGTCAACTAAAATAGTAAAAGCCCACCAAACCAAAGGTCAAGCAAAATAGGGGGCTCCTCTAATCAATGAACAAACATATTTACACGAGAAAGAAGGCAGAAACAGGGCATTTTGCCTTATTGTTTCTCCCTGGAAGAAACAAACTGTTTTCATGTGATTTCAAATTTATGTGAAGTTAACTTAGTTGACATTATCTATTCAACACTGAGACTAAAAGCATTCTATTATCAAATAGGTATCTGATAATTTAATAATATCATAATATATGAAAACATCAAAGCCCAAGACACTTGAAATATCATGATCTCAGACCCTCTAAGAAAAAAATATTAGGAAAAGGGTTTGATAATATATGTATGATATTTTGATATTCTGCAATACCACACCTCTCTAACTCCATTTCGTGATGTTTAAAGTCAAGACCAAAGCCATTAAGCCTGTAGCCTACAGCTTACTCCATTCTTGTGATGGGTTTGTTGGCATGTCTTCACTAGTGGTGGAGTATATCTCCACTGGGTCAGTTTGTAAAGCTAAAGAAAAGGTTTCTGTTCAAGATTTGTATGATGTTGAACTGAGAACAAAGTAAGTTTTTAATTGATAGTAATTAGTGAATTATATAGAGTGAATGTCATGTATTTGTGAGATAATTTCTAATTATTTAGTGTATGAGATTTAGTTATTAACTATTACAGTAACTATAATACAGAATCATATGAACTGAAGTGCAAGTATGGCTTGATACTGTTGTCCATCCCTTGATCCTGCTGTGGGGAAGAATTGGAAAGGGAACATTGAAATGGCGTATCTAATTGTGTTCATGCAGTAAATTGCACATATAATTAGTTGTTAATTGCACAAAGCAATACTGACAGCTTTTTGGGAAATATTTATAATGATTGATGGAAAGTGTAGTATAAGGAGAAGTTTCATGTTGATCACTTCCGAGAGTTGAAGGGTTAAAAGACATTTTGATAAAGTGCTCTTAGTCTCATTGTTGAATAGTTAGTTGAGTCTGTTAAATCTTAAAAATACCAGTTAATGATCAGAGAAAAAAGAAATTCCACATGAATATTTTTGTTCTATGCAAGACTGGCATGCATTCCACAGTGCATTCATTTTAATAACTTCCCCAGCAAAAAATCAACAGCAAAGGGAAAACCTAAATGTAAAAAGATTGCACATTTTGTTTACTTGGGATATTTTTTGCGGTATTCTAGATCATTGTCAAAGAAAATATGTACCTAACTAGTGAAGGAAGAGACACACTGGACAAAAAGCTAGTGCCTCATGGGCTAACAAAGACAATTTGATTGACTGCATAATTAATCTCAATAAAATGGTGAGTTTTATTTTGTTCCCATTTTTCTTATATTGAACACAGGGGGCTGTACCCCTGGCTTTTAACTAAAATCAAGCTCGTCTTTTCCTTTCTGGGCATCATTTAAACAGTGCTGCTTGATTTAAGGGTAGGGCTGACTGCTTATGATTCCACTTTGGTCTTCAGCATTGAGTCATTAACAGCAAAGACTATTCAAACCATCTTCAAAATACCAGTTCAGCATTTTTTTTCAAATTCAGCACAAAATTATCATGATAAATATTGCCCTCACTTTACAGCCCCTTCCCCTGGGCTGTAACAGTTCCAAGAGGATTGCAGGAAAGTAGCTAATACTAAAAGTGTATTTTTTATTCTTTCATTTAGATGAGTGCACTAGAAAACCTATTGTCAGCACACTGGTGGAATTTGTAACTGGCAGCTCATACCTAAAAAATGACTCCAGACTATGGCTGTTATTGAGTGGCGATTCTACTCTACCACTTTTTCAGGCAGATAGTTGTTTTAACAAGATCATTATCCCTGTAGCTCATGCATCATATGCTTGAGGCATTTAGAAAAGCACTGATTACAAACTTGCAATGTGTTGGAGTAGGATATGGGAAATTTTACCTCATTTTTTCCAGTGTTAAGGCTTATCTTTAAAAGTGTTGTGTTCTTTTTTTATTCAGATTAATGCATTTGGAAATTAATTCTACTGTTTTCAAATTTTACAGAAAATTAAGAATTGTGGGTTTCAAATCAGATTACACAGCTTTAAGCAGTTATGTTACAGAAATGGAGAAATCCAACTGTTATCTGTCAACCTTAATAACACATGAATATCATCTAGTCAAAGTCGTGAAAACACATTGACCTTTGTAGAAATTAGACAAAACAGTTGAACAATATATTGTTTGAGAATACTGTTCAATTTTTGGGAGTAAATTCTGTGGTACAATTAATTTGTTACAAAGTTGAAAAAAAGCAGATTATTAGATCCTGAATAATAAATCCATGTTTACATTTGAGTTTGAACAGTTAGTTGGGTGTAGTTATGTTGTAACCAACTGTAGTTACCTTGCAAGGCACTGAAGCACAATTCAAAACTTTTGAATAAAATTAAAGAGATGAAGGTTTCAACAAGCATGCTGAAAGATTGAGGGGATCAAATGTTGCAAAAATTCCTCAAAATCATCAATCATTTTCCCCACCAATTTCTTAAAATAACAAGATTAGTATCATCACTAAGCAAATCTTTAGCAGGCTCAATAGCCATATATATATTTTTTAAAGCAATAAAGTATCACCAATGACTGACCCAACTTGATAGCGGGCACAATAACCTTATATATTTGTAAGCAATGACCTATACTTAATTTTGCAATGCCTTAGATATATCTGAATGAAAAAGGAATAAGTATTTGCTGTATACTGTAAATATATTTGTAATTGAATGAATGTATGTAAATTATGTGATTAGCCCCAAACATATGAAACAATGCCATATATATATTCAAGATAGCCATATATATTTCATTAACTGTAAATATTTTTTTGCTATATAATACTGTCCTATATGGCACCCCATAATATGTGCACCCCATTAAAGTCTCACCTTTAATTGTAATAATTCTTTTGTTTCAGTCCAAATACCTGTTATTAATAATGGAGCAATCGCAAGAGGGAACAGTCCAAATGATATATTGGGGTCTTTTCTGCACTCACTCACTAACTGGTGAATCAGACTAGGTATTATAACTTCATATGTACTCAACACTTCAATTTTAATTCCTTAGGAAAACCTTCCCAATAGGTACCTACAAATATTTTAGTGTCCCAAATTTAAAACAATAATTATTAGCATGATGTTTGCTTTCTGTTTTCTTTTTGTTCCCTTTATGTTGACTTTTTATTACTAACACAATTTTAAATTATGGTTACTTTTATTGCCTTATAGGGGGAGGGAACATAAGAATATTATAGAGCCTTATAGGGGAATCATCATAAGAATATTACAGAGCCTTATGGGGAAGGATCATGAGAATATTACAGAGCCTTATGGGGGAGGATCATAAGAATATTACAGAGCCTTATGGGGAAGGATCATAAGCATATTACAGAGCCTTATGGGGGAGGATCATAAGAATATTACAGAGCCTTATGGGGAAGGATCATAAGCATATTACAGGGCCTTATGGGGGAGGATCATAATAATATTTCAGAGCCTTATGGGGAAGGATCATAATAATATTACAGAGCCTTATGGGGGAGGATCATAATAATATTTCAGAGCCCTATGGGGGAGGATCATAAGAATATTACAGAACCTTATGGGGGATGATCATAATAATATTACAGAGCTTTTAGGGGTGATGAGGTGAATTTTATCATGGCACCAACAAAATCTTCCAAGAGTTCTCTCCCCCCCTATTGGTAGGTTTGTTTGGTTTGCTAATACCTTGGGGATTATTAATCCACGCGGTATTAACGAACTCTTTTCATTCAACTAATCTATTCATGTTTTCTCGTCACCATATTCCCACCAATGGCATAGCTCCATTTTCTGCATATCAACCCACACATAACCCACCATTCCTCCAATCACTCTGAAGAAAGGCTAACGCTCGGTTAACTCTTTATGGTGGCCAATTTACGTTTTCAACTCAATTGTTAACACTAAATTACCTGTTGTACTCTCACACCGATGCAGCATCACAGTTTCTTTAGAAACTTACCCCCTGTGTACATAAACTTTGATATTTCTGATAACTATTGATAATTGCCACGAAAATTATCTGCATTGTAAATTTTCAGATCAGTTACAAAGGACGAGAAATTCACTACAGATCCCGTGGAAGAGTGCACTCCTTGAAAGAACTCTGGGTGTTTGATGCCACTGCCTGGGACTTAGAGAGTGGAATAAGCACGGAGGCTCGTCATTACCCGAACAGTCACGAGGCTGTGCAACATGCTGTGGAAAAACTCAAAGAAAGACTAAGGATTAAAGGACTGCTACCTGAGTAGTGAAACGACGCACGCGTTCATTTCGAACAGAATCAATACTTGTCTCCCTCTCCCTTGTAAGTGTCGTGAACTTTGTCATGAACAGCTGAAAAGACGTAACTTGTCGAGTCGTGACATTTCATTTATTTGCGATTTTTTTTCCGTCGAGTGTTGCGAAAGGCCTATCGATATAAAATTTAGTCGATGAGAGTTTTTAAGCAAAAGGTTCCTGAAAAGTTACCATGACGACAACGGCTTGTGGCAGCCAGGCGTTCATAGCAAAAATTTTGGAGTTGTGATCAGTTAGAATCTGATGATGTATCTTATTTTGTATTTCCCTGAACAGCCCCGGCTGAGGAACGATTATGATAATGATGATGATAATCATCATCATTGTTAATATTTATCAGATGTAATGTTGTTATCATTATTATCATTATCGTTATTATATACAAAAATTAAATTTTGGTGGAATTAAACATGGAAGTTATGTTCCACAAGAAGTCATTCGTTATTTTTTGAGAACACTACGTGTACAATCGTCCACATATTTAACATATAGGGTTTTACTGACGGTCTCAGCAATTTGCAAAGTATATTGTAAAAGCAACAGAATATAATCTCTCGGCAAAAGGTATTATTACTGAAGCAAAAGCAGCCCGACCTCCTAATCAGTTTTGGAGAAAAAGCAGTTTATCGCAGTGTATATATACAATGTTTTCCATAATCAGTTACCAACAAATCACCATTGAAACAAATTGTCATACTCCAGGGTGTTTGGATTTCTTGACCAAAGGATGACAGAAATGTTCCATCCTGTGTAAACATTTGCAGTCTTTTATTGCCACTGTCACAGACGATCAGATTATCGAAAGCATCAACAACAAGACTTCTAGGATACATGAGTTGTCCTTTACCAGACCCCTCGCTGCCAATGTTAAAAAGAAACTTTCCTTCCCCATCGAACACCTTGACATGATGAATCTCCCAGTAAGATACAAAACACTTGTCACGATGATAAAAAACACAACTGGGAACAGCGTTGCAATCGGGGGCACTTAAGGATTGTAGCAACTTCGCACCGTCTGAAGAAAGGACCTTGATTTCACGGTCACCTTCATCGCACACGATCACGTGACCATCGCGATCAGTTTTAACAAACAAACTTCCGGGATCAATCACGTGTGCGCTGAACTTTTCGATAAACTGACCATCATTAGTGATAAGAGACATTTTTTCTCGAAAACAAATCGCCATGAATGACAATCATGTCACTACTTCGTAAAAATGCCACTGACCACGGAGGACCAATCTTCACAGTGTTTTCAGTTTGTGGTCCTGCTACACCCTTCCTCGTCATCAGGTAATTCAAGTCGGTGTCAAACACCTGAAATCGTTTTTTATCGAATTCTGCCACGGTAATATTTCCTGTTTTTTCATTCTTTGCTATACTCGCTGGTCCCTTTAACTTTCCTCTCGTTTTTCCACGTGAACCACATGACGTCACTACTTTGTACTGATGTGGCTTCACATGAACTCTCCAGTCAACGGCCATCCATTAATCTCGATGTCAATTTGGTATGGACCAACGCTCCTTGGATTGTAATGTTCTGTATAAATACCATCCTTCTCATCTATGATGTGCACTTCCTCTGCTCCTGACATTGATTCAACAAAGACTGTAACTTGTCCTTGCTCGCTATAAAACTGTTTTCCTTCTGAATCTTTAGTAATGACAGTGAATTCAGCTTGGGCGCCCAAATCGGCTTTATTCAAACCCTTTCCTTGAGCTACTGATCGTGAATGATCACTTACAACTATTTGATCCAAAGACTGCTGAATCATTTCTCTCAAAGCCGTCATGTTTGTGGTATCTACAACGTAACTGATATCATCTGGTGTGTAGACTTTCATTTCCTGGCAGCGGCTTAAAAGCTCTTTACAGGGGGTGAATACAACATTTTCGTCCTCCAGAATTTCCACAGCATTGTCTCTTTGAAAGATACCTTCGCTTCGTTCAACCGACTTCCTCAATTCCGAAGCGAATGTTTGCAGTTTTTCAAGTCGTGCTAAATGATTTTTTTCCTGTTTTTCGTCAATTTCAGTCAACTTTACCTTTACCACATTTTCGTGATCTCTCAGAACTTGAATAAGCCCTTCTACATTTAAAATGACCTTCTTTTTGGCAGCAGCTGTCCTTGATTTGCTCTTCTCCCTCAGCTCCATTTGTTTTCGAATTTTTCTCTCGACAGCAACAATTTCAGCCTTGGCTTCGAACAGGATCTTTTCCAAAGACCTCTTTCGTTCTTCAGCAGCTTGCTGTATGCCAGCCTTCGTGTGATTATCATGAAGTCTTTGACCACAAATGCGACAGATGCAAACCTTGCATTTTCGACAATAATATACACACTCTTCGTCCACGTGATATCTGCACATGGTTAATAAGCTCTTCGACTGTGTTTTTTCAAGGATAATACCTAAAAAAGCAAGATGAATTAATTTATAAACAGAATGGGGGTATAGATTTCTTATTTTGGAAGCTTTGGGAGCTTTCAAGCTTCGTAGGCATCCGATCGTGTATTTTGTTACATAAAACAGATTTCCAAATTTTCATACTCAGATCAGTCCGAAGGGACCCAATTGGTATATCGCCTCTATTAAAAGAAATTCAATCTACTTCCTTAGCTGGTGCCAAGGCGTCCAACTTTTTCATGATCTCGTCCAGCTGATCTTAAATGTTGTCCTCGTCCTTCTTCCACTCACTAAGTAGTTCCATGTAGTGATCTTCAACTTCAGGATCCATGCACTCGTTTCTAAGATCGTCAATTGCAGCTTTATAAGAAACACCTCCTAGTCTGACCAGAGTATCCCACCAGTCACACCAGTAGTCATTGAACTTCACGTCATCAACAGAAGCATTCTCAGCGTGACCGTACACAGTGTTCCTAAAATACTTAACTCGGGCGATGTCTGCTTCCCTGCTGAGGTCTGTTACGGCTGGCATTGCGTCCCAACCGGTCAGCGGAGCAGTAAAGCCGCACAGGTTTCGTAGCAGAATCATCAATAAAGTAGTATCGAATGAATGTTTTGATACTGAGTTAGGGATGGCAGGGAAAAGCTTCCCCCATTGTGTTGGATTGATAATCCTCCTTGCTCTGAGAGATTGTAAGGTGGGTTTGTTTGCCGCCAAAACTGTGTATAGATTTTCTGGTGGATGGAGAGAGTTCAATGTGTCTCGAAGAGCTTGGGTTCCAATATCAACCAGCAGACGGCACAACTTGGCATAGTTTGTTGTCTCTTTAGTGGATGAAGCAGTCGGAGTAGCACTGGCCATGACAAGTGTCTGTTAAAGAACTAAATATTTATCATTCATGAACCAACAGAATGATAGTAATTGTCTTGCAAACCCTCGAGTCATGATTACACACAATGTCTTGTCACACATGATGGCTCCAAAAAATACCCCGTGGAGGTAAACATTGCTGATCTTTTAGCGACAAAACTTCCCCTTTTTTTTTTTCTTACGGGCAAATTAAGAATAATTATTTATGCCAAGCCATTGCCACCCGAGGGAGTAATCAAATATGCAACTTCATGATAATAACTCACAGTTTAACAAAACACTTGCTTGCATAACTTTGACCTCTAATTTCAACTAATTGTTAAATACATTTGTTTCCAGGCTGGTCCCTTAAAGAGAAAACTTCAAAATAAATAGGTTTCTTTGTTGAATAGTTTGTTTTCATTCGGGTTTGAAAAAGTGACTGACAAATTTTCAAATTTAGAATCGATCTCTGCATGTTTGAATCTAAATGGATGAATGACTTCCATAATTTTGTGGGTTTGTGAGTCAGAGGTATTTTTCGGGATAATCACGATATTTTAACAGGGAACTGGCTGAAATCTTATCACTTTGCTGAGGTGGCCTGGAGTGGTATGGTGGCGATGAATAATTACTTGCACCCGATGATTAAAGGCCCTTACTTTTACATTTGAATTTTTCAAGTAAAATTTAACACTACACAGACTGTCTCAAGCGGCATTGACTATTCACCGTGTACAAGAGAATATCAATAGTTTATAATCTCTTTCCGTATATGATCAACAACACACTTACTGAATGGATGGAGCGTAAATGAACAAGACAAACTCAGTGATGAAAAGCAAAATGAAATGCTTGGCGCAATCAGTTAACTTTTGTCGTTTGCAGGAATTTCGATGAAATCCATTGAAAAGATCTGAAACTATTTCATGAAACACCTAATCAAAATGAGCACGGGTGACTGATCAGCTTGTGTTTGAGCGAGAAATTTTGCTTCGGACGACATATCAAATTGTCTCTATCATTAGGGAAAGACATATTATATCGAATACTGATTCAAACGTACAATAAACATCTATTTGTATCGAGTCATGAGTAACAAACCTCTAGTCGCGGATTCGTCTGAGAGAGTCCCAGCGAAGCAACAGCAAACGTCACCAAGCAGAAAGTTGATACACAGGGTACCCAAACTCACATAGGAGTGTGAATCACAGCTGCATATCAAAATTGTGAGGGTTCATGGGAACTTTCGGCATAGAGGAAATAAATACCACAACAACAATGGATGTTTTTTTTATTCTGTGCTCTATGACCTAAAGTAGTTTTAAAAGTCATACTAATTTTTTAAAGGAATTATCGTTTGTTATTAATCTTTACTGAAGCTTTTATTTCATCAGCTTTGCCGCGGGCGACAAAATAGTGACGAATCAGGGAGTTTATCCGCGTAGCTTCTATGTGCCAGTTAGTGGCGACATCTCCGGCTTAAATTAAATAATTTCTTTTCGTCAGCGGAGCACTACTAAGTAAATAAGCGGTGATATACGGCTTAATTACTCAAGATTGCGCGGTTTGCCGAAACATTTCAGCGCCAGCGCTCCTAGCGCTTTCTGAGGGCTTATTGTCGTGTGTGTCAAGATTAAGATAGCGCTCGCTGACCACAGCTACAGGTCGTTCGATCAGCAATCTTGCCACAACATTTCCATTTTTTTTCGCAAATGACATGGCTTTTTCAGCGATTTTCTTCGCATCACGGTTTCACTCGCTTGTTTTTTTATAAATAAAAGAAGGAAATTATTCTGGCCAGTTTTATTCAAGTTGGTTTTAGAATAAATTCGAATGTGTATATTCTTGGATTTCCCACAAAACTTAACACGGTTTGGAATCCGTGAGAAGAAGTACTCCGCCAACATGATCAATCTGCCTGCAATTTCTTTTGTACAATAGATGCAAGAGATGCTACATGTACATGTATCCCGAGGGGCTGTAGCGTGACCAAAATCACAATTTTTCAAACTTCTGTTCTTTTAAAACAACTGCACGTGATATCTCAAGCCTGAGGTCGAATCACAATTCAATGAATTCAGTGAAGCGGCAAGAATAACGTTTAACGCGTGTTACTTGCACAATTTTTAAAAGAAACTTTTATGTCCCTACAGGTGTGTTTAGTGCAGCGCAGGACCTGAAGATGGAGTGGGTTGTCGTCCCTAATGAAATGAGTTTACTTTCCCTTGTCAACTTTGGCTAATTTTCATTACTGCACAGGTCCTGGGTATGAGTAACAGCCGAAACTCTTACGGCGTGACATAACGAAATTGTTCATCCAGCAGAGTAGAAAGCGATTTGTTCGTGATTTTTCCTCTGAGATTACAGGTTAGTTTCATACCTTTTTTATGTAAAGAGCGTTTTGATCGACATAATTTGTCAGCCACTTTTTCTTCAGATAGTGATGTCAAACTAGATTTTGGAATTGTTACGAGTCTTACAAAAAGTTGTATTTTCGAATGCCCAGTGAATAATGGTCATGAGTGACCCATTATAAATAACCGGAGAAAAACTTCTCAGCATTTACTGTAGGCATCAAAAGAGCAAGTTTTTAAATGCCTGATCGATCTCAGGTCTGAAACAGATAGTCATGCATAATTTCATCCTTATACTTATACGTTCATTACGCTTCGTACTGGAGACCTCCGTAACTCAATATTAATTAACTTCTTTTCAAATTTCCAGTGGTGATTTCTAGCTTAGTTGCATTCAGTACACTTCCGATCAGCTCTGTTACCGGCGTTATAACGCACTCGGGAAAACACGGCGATAAAGCACAGAGTGTACTTGTGCCCTCAAGAATATTGTTCATCAGCAGAGTTGAGAATTTAAATTTTTTGGGACGATAGGGAAAGAAATGCAAGTTACAGCAAATTATTTCCTCTTTCCCCAGAAAACAAAATTTACATCTTTGCTTTCAGTTTCCAACTGCAACTGGATTATCTTTCACATGAACTGTGACACGTTTTCTCTAGTATGGGGATTACTTATTAAGAATAATGTTGTTCGTGTAGTGTGATCGTCCGGGTGAGTGTAGTTCTGAAAAGAACTGTTGTTGGTGACTGACGTTTCGACTATCTGTGCGATAGTCATCTTCAGAGTCAAGTGAGGAGTAGTTGTCAGTCGATGATGTTATAAAGTCTGGTCTGTTGAACGTGATTGGTCTGTTTAGCCGTGATGTGATTGGCTGGAAGACTCGTGTAGAGTTTGTTAACAGTCATTGGTCGGTTTCGATCCGTCTGTTGTTTGTCGGTCTGTTTGTCGGTTTGTTCACGTCGTTAATGAGTCGTTTGTAAGGTGCTGGTAATTGTTGACATCTGTTGAGAGGCGTCTGTTCTAAGTTAGTGAACCAGCTTTCCAGAGTCAGTCGTTGAAAATAGTTTGTACTGTAGGTTAAGCATTTAGCAGAGTCCCAGTCGATTCTGTGATTAGTTTGTCGGTGATGTTCAGAAATGTGATTGTTTACATCGCCATTTCTAGTTGCTCGTTTGTGTTCAGTTAGTCCTCACTTGACTCTGAAGATGACTATCGCAGAAACGTCGAAACGTCGAAACGTCAGTCACCAACAACAGTTCTTTTCAGAACTACACTCACCCGGACGATCACACTACACGAACTACTTATACTCCTGGGTTCAAACCATTTAAGAATAATGTTGTGAATAAATATGTTAAGACAGGACTCGCTCATGGCCAGTGCTGCACCAACTGCTTCATCCACAAAGGAAACAACAAACTATGCCAGGTTGTGCCGTCTGCTGGTTGATATTGCAACCCAAGCTCTTCGAGATACGTTTGATGCCATCCATGCACCAGGAAATTTACACTCAGTTTTGGCGGCAAAGAAGCCCACCTTACAATCTCTTAAACAGAAGAAGGTTATCAATCACATACAATGGGGGAAACTTTACCCTGCCATCCTTACCTCAGTGTCTTCTCGTGACTTTGACACAACTTTGCTGATGGTTCTGTTACGGAACCTATGCGGCTTAACTGCTCCGCTGACCGGCTGGGACGCATTGCCTGCCGTAACAGACCTTAGCAAGGAAGCAGACATTGCCCGAGTTAAGTATTTTAGGAACACTGTGTACGGTCACGCTGAGAAAGCTTCTGTTGATGACGTGAAGTTCAATGACTACTGGCGTGACATCAGGGACACTCTGGTCAGACTGGGAGGTTTTACTTATGAAGCTGCCATTGACAATCTTAGAAACGAGTGCATGGACCCTGAAGTTGAAGATCACTTCATGGAATTACTGAGTCAATGGAAAAAGGACGAGAACAACATTAAAGATCAGCTGGACGTAATTACGAAAAATCTTGAAGTCCTGAAGTCAAAAGATGAAGGTAAGATACATAAGTAATTTGTAAATTATCATGGATGAAAAGGTTGAAAGCCTATCATTTTTTAATATGTTCGGTAAGAGAGGAGTTTTTCATTGCTACAAAAAGGAGTCAGGCCCGCCCTTTGACCTTCCCGACTAATACTTTTGACGGACTAGCACTCAGTTGTAGGTGAAATGACATAACAGCCCCACCCTTACCCCATACTTTTTGGATATGAATGACAAATGTGATGCTTTTCTGTAATGATAAAAATGAGGATGCAACATTAATATTTACAACCATTGGGGATTTAAGTGAAATAGTTCTTTCACTGAAGGACACAAAAGAAGAAATGTTCAGTTAAGGAGTCGACCATCAGATAAATATTTCAGATTTTTTTCCTTTGAGTGATAGGAGACTTTTAGCTGGGCCGTGAAAGAACAGTTTCACGTGGAGAAAATGATAATAACTAAAATAAAATTTAAATGTTGGGGATTTCGTATAGGTTTTTATCGTAAGACGGAAGGGGGTGGTGCCCACGGTCTGTATTACACCCAGGGGCTTGTTCCATCGGTCATAAAGCGCTACAGCTTATGAATGTTTACAGGAGTGTTCATAGTTTCCAGCCATGCTCTCTTCCTGATGGTTAATACATTTTTCGTACCAGATCAAGCTCCTTTTGGAAATCGAGTGGACAGAGAAAACCATGGGAGCTTGAATTCTATTCTGGGGATATTGACTGGATATGCCGATCTGCATAGTGGCCAGGTACGTGCATATCCGTCGCTGAAGCGTCTTATCAGCCATATCCATATCTTATTGAAAGTTTTCCATAGTTTAGACATGTATTATATCTCGGTATAACAAAGTCTGATGTACGTAAATTGTAATTAGTTTCTATTATTTGGAATAATTCAGAGATGTACTTTTGAGATAGTCCATTTTTGACGTTGAACATTTACACCATTAGGTCTTGCAATCTTCTATTACGCAATGTTGGTAATCCTGCTTTCTTTGATAGATTTTCGTATGTTGATACTCTTTCCTTGAAAACTCCGCTCTCCGTCCCTTTTCCTGTATCCTCTCCAGTTTCCGCTGAACAGATGCTCTAAAGAATAGTTTAGCTTCGGGAGAATTACCGCTTTAAACAGATGTAACTTCGTCTTTTCGGGAACTAGGTGCTTCATTCTCGAGAGGACAACAATTTTGCAATTTGCTTTCTGACAGACTTGTTTAATGTGTGCACCAAAGCTAAGTTTATTATCTATAAGGACTCCTACTGATAGTGTTAAGGAACTCCAATTCAATTTCTTCATTGTTAATGAAAATCTGCGCCTCTTGTGTATTCCTTGCTTTTGAGGCTAGACACAGTGTCTGGAATTTGTCTTTGTTTGCCGGCAGGGAATTATTTTTATACCAGTCGCATACAATCTGAGCCTCGTTGTTTGATTTTTACTTTAGGGATTGTTTTTTAATTAATTTTTTTAAAATTTAAATTTACTTCTTTCATCCTAAGCTCACATTTAAAGGACGAGGAATTTACTACAACTCCCACGCAAGGTTTCACTCTTTAAGAAAACCTTGGGTTTACGACGCCGAAGCCCGTGACATAGAGAGTGGTATCAGCTGTGAGGAACGTGGTTATCATGTCAGGTACGATGCTGAGCAGAATGCTGTGGAGAAACTCAAGGGAATACTCAAGAGCGAAGGGCTCCTTTACGAGTCGTGATTTGGCATGCATGTTTCTCTGCAAAGTGTAGATCAATTCGAAGCTTCAACATCCCCCCAGCAACCCACTGGCATTTGACCGTCGCCCGTGCCCAGGGTTGGGCAATTTGAACCTTGCTTGGCTGGGGCGGGGATTTTGAACCAGAAGTGTTAAGTCTTTCCAGCAAAACAAACCAGTCTTTAAAAGTTCAGATACCGTGGGTTTGCCCGAGGGAGGACGTTGAAGCTTCGATTTGATCGACGCATAAGGAAACGCAAAACGCATGAACGACTTGGGGCCAAACTAGGCAAAAACTCGTAAGAAGCTTAAAGGAAAGACTTAATATAGACTTAGTACTATTTACATCTTATTTAATAAGGCTTAGCATTAATAGTTGCAAGGTTTTCAGTAGATATACAAACATTTGTTACATTTTACTTAGGTAAGAAAAAAATTATTCAACGAACTCGCAGAACAGGTTGAAAAAGCTGCAAAGATGACATCCATCTCTCCCTACCCGTTCACTATGATTAACTCGACGATCTTTCATGCTTCAGTACTTGACTTTCCAATCCTGTCTGTCCTTAATGTTGCCGCAATGACTTATTTCCTACTTTTTAGCCATTTCTTTCTCAATCGTTTGATTGTGTTGTTCTGTTGTTTCCTCCGAGTTTGCTTTTTTCTGTCCAATGTGTTTTATTTTGTTTGCTTGTTTTGTTTTGTTTTTTTAACAGATTTGATTTTTTTACGGTTTTTAGATTTGATTTGATTTTTTGTGTGTAATTTGGTCTCTTTGTTGTCTCATATATTTGTTTTAAATTTTACCATTGTTTTTTTTATTGGATTTTCATAATTCTTTTGTTTCTTTGCCGTGTTAATTTTTTCTGTTGTTTCTTCAGCCATTATTTTTTTTTAATCTTTCAATGTATTTTGCTTTTAATTTACTTGTGCCCTGAGCACAAGGCTTTTTTCTTTTTGTTTTCTTGTTCTTTGGTTTTTTGTTGTTGTTGTTGTTCGTTTGTTTCTGAGCTTTTTTTATTTAGAATTTTGGTCATTTCTTTGTTTATATTGCTTTAGGATTATTTCAATTTTTTGTGGGTTACCTGTTTCAAATTTGCAACTCAAGGTAAGTGCAATGGGTTGTTAATTTGAAGCATGGTGTCACAATATGACAGCGTACAGGCTTCTGTTCGCTTTAAGTCCTCATTTTAGCTCGTAGGAGGTCAACGAACAATACTTCATAGGAGAAAAAGTCGCTGCTGGAATTTTCAGTATGTTGGTGGTTAGAGCCCGGATCAAATGAGGTCACGTCACTGAAGCAACCAAATATTTTTTGAAATTGATGATCAAATTATGGAAAAGCGAGAAACGTTCTGGATGTCATCTTTGCAGCTTGGCTAATAAACGTAAAAGCTTATGTACAGAAATAGTGCTTTGTTAAAAGAATTGATATTATTTAATAAGATATGATGAAAACATTGGCGTTTTGACTTATGAAAAAGTGCAAAAATCCTTCTCTATATTAGCCAAATATCATCTCTGCAGCTCGTCTTGAAACAACAAGCTTTCATATGAAATAAATTCACGTACATTTCGAGTTGATGCATGTTTAAACTAACTGTGTCTGATAAAAAAATAATAAAAATGACTTCAAAGTAACGAAGCAGTCTCAAATCTGTTTCAGCACATACTGAGCTCCAACTTTACAACTAAACTCAAAAAATTACAAGCCTATGTGCAGCAACAGAGCTGTCCTGAAATAACTAATTAAATAATATAATTAACATTCAGAAAGTTTGTTCATCGTACTATGTTTAACATAGAAAACTTATTTTTGTTGAATAATTTGTGAAATACTCAACTTAAGTTGTTCATCAAAGCTTTGGATAAACAACCGAATATACTAAAGATAATTGGCTGTGAACTCAAAATGTCCCTGGTTTAGTTACACGAATAAAACATAAAACTTTCGAAAATAGAAAATAGGTTTCAGAATGTCAAAAATAATTTGCTGTATATCGGTAAATTAATATATAGTTATAAAAGCAATAAAAAAAGGAAAAGAATATAATGAATTTAAAAGTTAGAGATGTTTGGTGACAAAATCTGACATACCAGGAAACAAATGGTAGAAGAAAAAATGAAGAGTAGAGAAAGTTCAGCCTCCTAAGTACGTTTTCATTCAAATATATCTGTGGCATTTTTTGCTGTAAAAGTTTTAATTAGCCATAAATTATTTGATTGACCACGGTTTAACAACCTGCGATTTGTTCTTTGTTGTAATTATCCCCCCCCCTTCATTCCAGCATGTATTTTAGATATCTATACATTGATTACTATCCTGTTCTAAAAGTCTCACCTTGGATATCATTAAGGTACTTTTTGGACTTTGTCATAACAATCCTTTGCTTCATTTCTCTACTGCAAAAACATCAAACAAATTTAAGATTAAGATTCAAATTTAAGTTGTAGTTTAAATCAAGAGCGACAATCAGTCTTTTAATTCAATTTTTCATTTCTTTCATAACTTGGTTTTCTCGGAAATTGTACGACTTATAATTGGACGACTTCGTGTCGTCCAATTCGGTGGTAAGTAATCATGCTCGTCACTGTCGTCCGATTTTGTTATCACTCGTATGATTACAGACCGAATTGGATCCCACTCAGTCCTACTACAATTACTAATTGTACTGAATCGTCTCTGAATAACTTTGCGTATGAGATAATTGTGTTATTTGCTGGTCTAATTCTTCTTTATCTAAATTTTTACCAAAACGGATACAACGAATACTCACATACACTTAAGAAATGGGCGGAGGAAAAGAAGAGCGATCCAGGAACCTAAAAAGGAAAATAGTACATAGGCGTTCATAGATATGGAATTTCTCTTCGAGTATTGACTACTCACTGGCTCATGAGTGAGACAACAGAATACTGACGAGAAGGAGTGTATATCACATTTGTCTGCTTATATATATATCATTTAGATTACCCATTAAAGAAACATACCAAAAACTTAAGAATATTCTTCAATTTCTGGTGGATCTCTTTTCCGAGCCCATACTTGATAGCGCATTTTTCACTGCTTCCGCCATGAACGACAATAAAAAATTATGCGTACCCACGTAAGTGAGGATAAAAGCTTCACGGTATCTGCCAAAAGCAAAAGACATTCTATCGTTGGTAACTGTTGTGCAAACGGATTACATGTTGCAACATCCTTTAGGGCCTATCAAAAAAAAAAAAAAAGGAAAAACGTAGGGCGTGATTGGAAAGAGGCTAATGAGACACGAGGTTTGATAATTCATGATAGCATGAGAAAATCGAATTCAGTGATTGTTAATTATAATTATACATTCTTTTTGCACTTATTACTGAGTTTATATGATATTGATACTTACGAGATTAATTCTCTCACGGTCTGTTTGAATTCCTTCCTATTTTTGAAATGATCTTTCTTCGGAAGTTTATTTGTATCTATAAAGATGATATCTTTACCATCTGCCGTTCAAACTCCTGCAAAATAAATTGACCAGAAATTACATGTATTTACATCAAAACTGAGAGGCATCCAGCGCACAAGTCTAAGACCTGACTGACGTGTAATAACATCTTTTCATTTCATCCTTGATGCCATCAAAAATAAACTAAAAAAGCGAAAATAAGGCAAGTACAAATGAATGTTCTGGCCTTGGTTTTCAAAACTCAATATGAAACCATAAAGCTTTATTCAGTCTTGGGTATAAATAATTAATGAATCAGTACCCATATTGATTGGACTCTGGCACGTCACTGTCAAACAGGATCAAATAGGATCTCTTCCGTGACTTGGTCTTCCTCAGCTTCGGTAATATTACGCCGGAAAGCCCCAGGGGCTGTCCTGCGGGGCTGTCCTGTCCTGCCCCAGGCCGGAGCAAGAAAATTCTGGAGTGTAAGGGTGCATGTCAAATTTCTAACTCTGAAACTTCGTTCTTTAACGTAAACGAGTTTTTTTCTGAATTTGTCTCGATTGACTTTTAACTTACATCCAACATAGCAATACTAACACTACGTAAAAACACTTACAGTAGTTACCATACAAACAATGCATACTTACAGCACTACCCCTGTTCCTATTTATACTTATCAATACTCACGTTTATGACTACTTACAAAAATTTTTCTCTTAAACTAGCTTACAATACAAATTATATGATGCTTACCCTACTTGCATCACGAATTTTAAATCAATAAGGAGCTTACTCTATATACTAAAATAATAATATTTACATTGTACAAGATGAGGTTATACAATTTATGAGAGGTAGACTACAGCACAACAAAGACACAATGCAGATACTTCAGCTTGCTGACTTTATTTAGGTCATCAGCCCTCGTACTTTCCAAGCTACAATCATGTTATCCCGTTACTTTAGCTTACGAGAGAAAATAGATACAGTAACATTCATTTACACTATAGCAATACAAGGTTAAGTGCGCTCAGTCTTTTCTGTTGCGTCTCGAGAAGCGATTACTGAATCCTCGTGTGTATATTTGGAGTAAACGCGCAAGGTCTCATCCTTTCACATCAGGAAAATGTGAGAAGTTGGACTGTGTAAAGTGTGAGGTAATTTAAATGTGCCTTTCACCACATACTATGGCTTGGTCAACGCAATCCCAAAAGACTGGAAAGCTATTCTTACAAACCCTATTCCAAACGTCACACGCGAACACTACTGTAAACAGCCTAAGAACCAGTTCTATTTACTCTTCTCTTTTAAACACCGTCTTTGTTCCTCCCACTGCCGAAACCAAAATTCTACGCCACGGATTTACAAAAACTACCATCAAGAACGTTTATCTTATGCCATTTAAAGTAACAAACGAAGTTAAAATAATAATGTTTCAGTATAAAGTGATTCATAACCGATTATGTAAATACATACTCAAAAACAAAAACCTCCAAAATGCGACTAAAACTGAAAAAGAAAAAAAACCACGCGAGAAATCGTACGCGTAACATGCATACGAACTGGTCTAATTTAAATGTCTCAGCGCGCGCGCGCTAATCGCACGACACGCCAGTCCGGTACTTTCTTCTTAACAGAAGGAATTCAATGAAACAAGGCCGCATTAAGTCTCCTTGTGTCTCGTCAGAGTTTATCATTCAAATTTACTTTTAGTGGAGGAAAGAACAGGTTTACACACGCCATTGCAGCAAACAAACCAGCAAACTCTCACAACTTCAAAATATAAAATATTAATTAATCGTCGATGAGAGTGAATAATACTTTCCGTTAGATTATTGACTATTTTTGAGGAAAACATTGTCGTGATAGTTCTTGCCAAACTAGTTTTGTTGTTTTCCAAATGTGTACATGCGCTTTTTTTTCTTACGTGCTCTCTAATTGACAGGTGTCAGATTGTGACAGATACTTGTATAATAATATTTCAAAGTTTGTTTGGAAGCCTTTTAAATAAACTTTATCATTACACAAATTGGAAATGTTTCGGTGAAGCATCTCCCTTTAATTTGCATCACCTCTATTTTAACTACCATTTACTCGCTCAAAAATTGCTCAGTTTATGGAAGATCATGCCGTACTTAAAGCCCTAAATCATACGGTTTATTTACCGGCTGAGAGTTGGTCCAACTATTTTCGGAGCGTAAAAAACAATTGCTGTTTTTGGTCTCCTGGCCTGTTCAAGTTTTGAAGTGCGAGTTTTCAACGTGAGTTCTTGGAAGTTGTCTCCAAACATTTCCACCAAACAAACAAAAAATAAGACGTTATCGATAAACTTCAAATGGCGAAATTAACTTATCTGGGTTGGGAAACTAACGCTACAAAACATCTGAAATTATATTGATTCATTCTTGACGACCAGAAGAAACAGACATCACATACCTCCATGAAACAGCTTGCCAATGATAGATTTCTATCGCGATTTTCTTTTTACGACAGTAAAGCTGTACTGCTTATATATGCGGCGAAAGTGTAATTTGTTTCGACTAGTTTCTTCACGTTGTCGTGACATATAGTGATGACGTGCCTTTTTCAGCGATAATAATTATTCTAGATGTGACCATTAATTGGGTTTTAGATGAGTGGAAAGTTTCGTGTTTTCTAAATCAAAATTTCTTTATTATTATCAGTAAGTGTAAAGACCAAAATGGAAGCCTGGCTGATATCCTTCGCGGGGTAATGATGTGATTTGCTTTAAGTTTTATTGACAATCATGCGCACGCCCAAAGTTAAAAAGAGTTCAAGACAATCTCTCATCTCAACATCTCACGGGAAACCCACTGGCGTTTGACCGTCGTCCGTGTTCAAGGGCTAGGGAATTTGAGCCTTTGCCTGGCTGGGGTGGGGAATTTGAACCGAAAGTGGCATGTCTTTCCAGCAGAGATTTGGTCGAGGGGTAGAAAGTCACGGTTGTAGAATTTGCCTTTTACGAAAAAGTTGGGTGGGTTGGGCATTTGAACAATTTTGCCCCGAGGAGCAGGGAATTTGTTTAAACCGATGTTCAAAAGCTCAAATGCCCAGGGGTTTGTCCGCGGGAGGATATTGAAGCTTGGATTTGAACGATACACAAGAAGGAAACTCGAAACTGGTGAACAGTTGAAATTTTTCTGTCTCCATAAACACCTTGGGGCCGGACTCGATCACGAAGTGAGGCAATATTGTAGAAGGACATCAAAAACTCGCAAGAAGCTCAAAGGAGAGACTCAACAGACTCAGTACTATTAACATTTTATTAAATAAGGCTTAGCATTAAAGGTTACAAAGGTTACTTTCGTGCTTTAGTACTTGACTTTCCGATCCTGTCTGTTGTCGAAATGACCTATTTGCCATTTCTATCTTACTAATATCATTGTGTTGTTCTGTTTTCTTCATATTTTGCTTATTTTCTGTTTTTATTTGTTTATTTTGTGTGTTTTTTTAATTTTGTTTATTTCATTCGTTTATACATTTTCTTTGCTGTGCTAAATTTCTTTTTTTTTTCTGTTTTTTCTTTAGCCATTATTTTTTTAAAATTCTTTTGATATATTTTGCTTTGAATTTACTTGTGCTCTTAGCACTTTTTTCTTTCAAGTCTGATAGACTCTTTTTTTTTTTTGCTTGCTTGCTTGTTCTTTGTTCTCCTTTTTTTTCTTTGAGCTTTTAGCTAATAAGAATTTTGGTCATTTATATGTTTGTTTTGCTTAACCATTGTTTTGTTTTTTGTCTTTTTTTTTACGTTTCTTGTTTCAAACTTGCAACTCATGGTAAAGTTAAAGGTGTTTGGTGACAAAATCCGGTATACCTGCAAACAAATGGCAGAAAAAAATGTGAAAGCTGTCACTAGAGAAAGTTCAGCCTCCTAGGTTCGGTTTCATTCAAATAAATCTCTGGTATTTTTTATTTTTTGTAGTTAAAGTTTTCGCTTCCCATAAATTATTTGATTTACCAGAACTAGTGATTTTGCTCTTTGCTGTAATAATTCCCCCGCCCCCCACCTTTATTCCAGCATGCATTTTAGATATCTATACATTGATTACCACCCTGTTCTATAAGTCTCACCTTGGATATCATGAAGGTACCTTTTGGACGTTGTCATAGCAATCCTTTGCCTCATTTCTCTACTGCAAAAACATTCAACAAATTTCAGAGTAAGATCAGGAGAGGACAGGAGAGCTTAATTGTTAAGCGTTGGGCAGGAGGGAGGTTTCAATCAGCCAATCACCTTCCAATTTTGTAGTTTAAATCAAGAGCGACATTAAACAATTTACTCCTCCTTTGTCGGTCGATTAATGCAAATTTTCCCTTCTTTCATTCCTAGGCTTTTCTTCTTCTCTCAGAAATTGTCATTGTTATGATTAATTGATAGTAAGACTTCGTGTCGTCCAATTCGGTTGTAAGTAACCGTACTCATAACCGTACTCATCGCGTTCGTCCAATTTTGTTATCACTCGTATTATTACAGACCGAACTAGATTCCATTAAATCCTGCTAACATTACTAATTGTATTATTTCGTCTCTGAATAACTTTGCATATGAAATAAATGTTTTTTGCTTGTCAAATCCTTCTTTGTCTAAATTTTTTTCAAAACGGATACAACAAATATTTACACTCACTTGAGAAATGGACGGAGGAAAAGACCAAGTGCCTTCAGTTTCCTTTGTGGTTTGAAGATGATGCATTTAGACAAGCGATCCAGGAAACTGAAAAGGAAAAGAAATAGAGAATAATACATAGGTGCGAGTAGATATGGAATTTATCTTCCATTGTTTGACTTCTCACTGACTCCTGAGTGAGAAAACAGAATCCTGACGTCAAAGAATCTATATCATGTTTGCTTGCTTATCAAAATCATTTGGATTACCCGGTCTTTAGTTTTTGATAAACTTTTGTTCTCAGCTCATCCTTGATGGTGCATTTTTCACTGCCGCCATGAACGACAATCAAAAAGTGATGCGTGTCCACGTACGTGAGGATAAAAGCTTCAAGGTATCTGCAAAAAAAAGACATTCTATTGTTGGTAACCGTTGTGCAAACATATTACACGATGCAACATAGAGCCGATTGGAAAGAGGCTAATCGGACACGAGATTTGATAATTCATGATAGCACGAGAAATCCAAATTCAGTAATTGTTTCACTATACATTTTCTTGCGCTTAAGACTGAGCTTATATGATTTTGATACTTACGAGATGAATTCTCTCACGGCCTGTTTGAATTCCTTCTTATTTTTGAAATGTTCTTTCTTCGGAAGTTTATCTGTATCTATAAAGATGATATCTTTGCCATCTTTCGTTTTAACCCCTACAAAAAAAAAAAGAAAAGAAATTACATGTATTTACATCAAAACTGAGAGGCATACAGCGCACAAGTCTAAGACCTTACTGACGTGTGATAGCATCATTTCATTTCATCCTGGAGTTCCATCAAAAATAAACCAAAAAAGCCAAAATAAGGCAGTTGCAAATAAATATTCTGGTCTTGGTTTTAAAAATCAGTATGAAACCCTAAAGCTTTATACAGTCATGAGCTTAAATGATAAATGAATCAGTACCCAGACGATATAAGGCGTCTTCATATTGATTGGACTCTGGAACCTCCCTGTCAAATAGGATCTCTTCCGTGACTTGGTCATCCTGTGCGTTATCACAGCCGGGGCTTTCCTGCGCAGATGTGGTCACCGGTGTGGCGAATAGCTCCTTGTTTTTAAATGCTTAAATCAAGAATAGCTTTTAGTTTTGTTTTCTCTCTTTAACATATCAATAAAACCTGTTACAGTCCTGTTTGAGATCTTAAATTTTAATATTTTTGACAAGAATAAAGAATGTTAACTACACATCTGTGCAGAACCCCAATTCAAAAAATAGGTATGTTTTCTTAACGGAAAGTAGCTTAAATGAAACCAAAAAAATGCTACATACTATTGTAATTAATCACCAAGTTTAAAATATTTTCACACGTCTAATTGCAATCGTTTTCAGATTGAAAAAAAAAAAGATCTAGCACGGTGAACATAGAACAAGAGTGTCGAAAGTGATCTGCAAATTCCATTGAATATACAACGCTGTGTGATTGGTCAGGGAAACTCGCCACACTGTTTTAACCAATCAGATGCAGGACAACACTTAAAACAACCAATAAGGCTTCCGACCAATTGACGCCGGTTAAACTAACAGCAAATAACAAACACATCAGTTCTTCTTATTAGCTTTATATAAAACTTACGACTTCCTCCGTCCAGGTTTGAGCTTCCACATTTATATGTCGGCCACTTTCCTTTCCGGGCTAAAAATATTGGGGGAAAATATGTATAAGATATGTAAATAAGTTGCTTTGAATATTTAGATAAAGAAAAAGGGCAAAGGATGAGGTTACTCATCATGAACGATACACGAGGCGTAAAGAAGACCAGTAGAGCGAAACCTCCACATAATGACATTGGAGGTGGCTACACCATGCAACAAAGGATTTATTTTATGACTTATATTGATTTTTGACGTATATGTAAGTTGTTATAGCCTTGCCTCACTTAGCTTCGCTTTGCCCGCCCTGCTAAGATTACCCCTTTAACGCCTTGAAATCGAATCCAATCCTTTAAAAAACACATGATGACTGTAATAAGCTATTTACTAGTGTTTGTGACTTTCATAAGGTGTAAAGCCTTGTTGTGTGCATCACTTTCCCTACTTTTAGGACTTACAAGGCCCAATTTCCAACGGTTCCACAGCGTTTTTGTCTAGAAAAGACAGCGGATATTTTCTGTTGCTTTGTTGCTTGGTGCAATCCTCATCTGATTGTCCCTGATGCACAACAGTAAATGTTGCAAGTGTTAATATTTTTTAACGGAGGATGTTTCGATGAAGTATTTCAAAGCATGTTTACGATGCTTAATGTAAAGGAGGCTGTACTCAGGCTGGGATAAAAACTTGTGAAATTAAAGGGTGCCTGCCGAATTTGTAACTCCGACACTTTGTTCTTTATTATAAACGATTGCTATTTAGGTCATTAGCCTTCGTACTTTCCAAGTTACAATTATTTTATTCCATCACCTTAGCTTACGAGAGAATATTGACACAGTGGCATTTATTTATACAAGATCGATAGAGGGCTAAGCGCGCTCAGCCTTTTCTGGTGCGTCTCTAGAAGCGATTACTGAATCCTCGTGAGTATATTTAGCCTGAGAGTAAACGTGCGAGGTCTCATCCTTTCACTTCTAGAGGAGGAATATGTAAGGTGTTGGGCTGTGTGAGGTAATGTGTATCTTACCTCAGAACTTTTGTCGTCCTCTGATGTTTCATCCTTCACTCTCCACGCCGCGAGGTTGGAGAACATTGCCATACCAAAGGATGTGCTTGGCTCAGCATCAGGAAAGTTGTGCACCACATTATCCTGTTTTGCAGGACTGTCCTTCTTCTAAGGAATAACAAAAAAATGTCAAACTGAGCCGCAGATTCGCCAGAGGAGAACCAGTTATAGCTACAAGACTAGAAGCAGCCACGCCCACAACATATCTTCATATGATATTTGCTGAAGAAAATAAAGTTTCCTGTTGTAATATTTCGTCCGCAGAATCTTTGCACGGGTTTATAGAAATCTCTAAGGCTCTATTTATCTCTTTGGTAGATACCATTGCTTTGGTAGTTAATTATAACATGTGCCGCATTCACGTGCTTCAGATACCCGGTTTAGACTAACAGTCATAAATGCAGATTGATTTCAATAGATTATTACGCATAAAAACTGTTTCGATTGGATACAGCTTATTACAGACCTCTTCTGGTGAACAGGGACGAGGCTCTGCCGAGTTTTCAACTGTATCGAGGCTATCCTCTGCGGCAGCAAAATGCTAGAAAAAAAGAGAATATCTACTTAAATTAAATTTCCTTAATATCAATGTAAGATGGTTTACGTTTTACAGATTGATTTCAATAGATCATTACGCATAAAAACTGTTTCGATTGGATACAGCTTATTACAGACCTCTTCTGGTGAACAGGGACGAGGCTCTGCCGAGTTGTCAACTGTATCGAGGCAATCGTCCGCGGCGGCAAAACGCTAGAGAAAAAAGCACATCTACATAAATTAAATCTCCTTAACATCAATATAGGATGGTTTACGAGCCACTGTTCCGGTCCCGTAAACGGAATTAACTCCCAAAAAGATTCAAGAAAACAACATAATGGTCTCGTATTGAGGTTCAAACGTCTCACAAGGTTATTATAATATCCAGATAAACTATTGCCTTCTGCTACAGTCCTACCTCAATGGATGCTTTTTCAGGCTCTTTACTGGCATATTCTTCGGTAGAAAGTCTTTGACTATTTGTTCGTTCCGGATTATCCGTCGGACACAATGCTGAAACACAGGACTTGACTGAGACTGCCGAACTGTTATCCTCTGAAGGCTGCGAATAAGTGAGATGCTTTTAATAACGATTGCATATGTCGGACAGCAGTTCCAAGCAGGGTGGAATCTCTAGCCTCTCCAACCTCTCTAACCAATAATCTTATGAAACTGTGCGCTTGTTTATTTTTTTCCTCTCTTTTTTTTAGAACCAAAAGATTTCAGAGAAATTAGTGCAGTTACGAGACTCGTTCAAACCCGTTTAAAAGGTAATGCACTCCTAGAGTAGACAACGCCCTTCTCCAACCAAACGGCTTAGTAAATACGGTTGATCTTTTTTCTGACTGAGTGCACATTTGACTCAAGAAAGCTGTGAAATCATTGTTGGAATCACGACCTTAAACTTATGTCTGTTAAAACCTAAACCAATCATTCGAAGTTTCGGAATTAACGCTAAATACAAAGTGCCAACTATTTTCAGAGCGTAAAACACAATTGCGTGGTGGTAAATCTGTTACCGGGTCTCCTAGCATGTTCAAGTTTTTGACTGCGAGTTTTCAAAAGGAGTCCCTAAAAAGAGTTTTCTCCAAACGTTTCCATAAAATAAAAAGGAAACACAAACAAACACGACTTTTTCAATAAACTTTAAATGGCAAACCTATCTTAACTGCGTCGGGAAACTAACGCGACAAAACATCTGAAATCATATTGATTCATTCTGGAGGAAATTCTGACGACCAGAAGAAACGAGCATTCCCCACATACCTCCATGAATCGAAACGCCAAAAGCAGATTTCTGATGCGATTTTCTTTTTACGACAATAAAGCTGTAATGCTCAGAGAAGTGAAGAAAAAGAAATTTGTTTCAATTAGTCTCGTCACGCTGTCGTAACAAATGGTGATGACGTGTCCTTTTCCAGCGATAATAAATATTCGAAATGTAACCAATAATTGGGTAATAAGATGAGTAGAAAGTTTCGTGTTTCCTGAATTGGAATTTCATCTTATTCATCAATAATTGTAAAGAGGCAAAGACCAAAATGGAAGCCTGGCTGATATTCTTAGCGGGGTAACGAGGTGATTTGCTTTAAGTTTTCTCGAAAATCATGCGCACGCACAGGTTAAAAACAGTTAAAGACAATCTCCCATCCCAACATCTCAGGGGAAAGCCACTGGCATTTGACCATCGTCTGTGCCCAGGGACTAGGGAATTTGAACCTTTGCCTGGCTGGGGTGGGGAATTTGAACCGGAGTGTCAAGCAGCGGTTTAGTCGACGAGTAGAAAGTCACGGTCGTCGATTTTGCCTTCTACGAAAAAGTTGGGTGGGGCATTTCAACAATTTTTTTCCTCTGGGAGGGGGGGGGAGTGGAGAGATATGCCCCTTACGCCTTAGGGCCCGGTTCGATCACGAAGTGAGGGAATATTGTACAAGGACATCAAAAACTCGTATAAAGCTTAAAGGAGAGACTCAATAGACTCAGCTATCTTTTTATTAAGCAAGGCTTAGCAATTCTGCAACGTAGGGAGGGGGAGGGGATTTGCCCAAACCAATCTTCAAAAGTTCAACTGCCTGAGGGTTTTTCCCGGGGAGGATGTTGAAGCTTCGATTTGATCGACGCGCAAGAAGGAAACTCAAAACGGGTTAACAATTGAAATTTGCCTGTCTCCATAAATGCCTTGGGGCCACACTCGATAAGGAAGTGAGGCAATATTGCACGAGGACATCAAACGCTCGTAAGAAGCTCACAGGAGAGACTCAAAAGACTCAGTACTATTTACATTTTATTAAGTAAGGCTTAGCATTAAAGGCTACAACGTTTTCAGTACAGGTACAAACATTTTATACATTTTATAGTAGTTCTATAACGGTAGTTTACATGTTCCGCGAATTCGTAAAATCTTCTTTTCGTACGAAAAGAAGATTTTAGGAATTCGCAGAGCAGGTTGGAAAAGTGCAAAGATAACAGCCGTCTCGCCCTACTCGTTCACCATAATTTATGCATCAGTACTTGACTTTCGGATCCTGTCTTCCTCGTATATTTATTTTGAATTTTATCATTACTGTCTTTTTGTATTAGTAGTTTTTTTAAATAATTCTTTTATTTTCTTTGCTACCGATGTTAATTTCTTTTCTGTTGTTTCTTTAGCCCTTATTTTTTTTTTTATTCTTTTAATATCTTTTGCTTTGAATCTACTTGTGCTCTTAGTACTTTTTCTTTTAAGTCTGCAAGACTGTTTTTTGTTTGCCTGCTTGTTCTTTGAGTGTTTGACTACTCGCTGGCTCATGAGTGAGACAACAGAATACTGACGACAAAGGATGTATATCACATTTATCTACTTATCCAAAATCATTTAGATTACCCATTAAAGAAACATACCAAAAACTTAAGAATATTCCTCGATTTCTGGTAGATCTCTTTTCTGAGCCCATCCTTGAAAGAGCGTTTTTCATTTTTTTATTTGATTGTCAGTGGCACTGCTTCCGCCATGAATGACTATAAAAAAATTATGCGTGTCCACGAAAGTGAAGATAAAGACATTCGATCGTTGGTAACCGTTGTAGAAACGGATTACATGTTGCAACATCTTTTAGGGCCTATCAAAAAAAAAACGTAAAGCCTAATTGGAAAGAGGCTAATCAGACACGAGGTTTGATAATTTATGATAGCATGAGAAAACCGAATTCAGTGATTGTTTCATAATTCATTTTTTGACGCTTAAGACTGAGCTTATATGATTTTGATACTTACGAGGTCAATTCTCTCACGGCCTGTTTGAATTCCTTCCTAGGTTTGAAATTGTTTTTGCAGGAGTTCGAACCGAAGATGGCAAAGATGGCCGAAGATGGCAAATTTGCCATCTGCTGTTCGAACCCCTGCAAAAAAAATTGACAAGAAATTGCATGTATTTACGTCAAAACTGAGAGGCATCCAGCGCACAAGTCTAAGACTGGACTGAGATGTAAAAACATCATTTCATTTCATCCCTGAGTGCCATCAAAAATAAACCCAAAAAAATGAAAATAAGGCAGTTGCAAATGAATGTTCTGGCCTTGGTTTTCAAAACTCATTATGAAACCCTTGAGCTTTATACAGTCTTGAGCTTAAATAATGAATGAATCAGTAGCCATATTGATTGAACTCTGACACTTCACTGTTAAACAGGATCAAATAGGATCTCTTCCGTGACTTGGTCTTCCTCTGCTTCGGTCATATTACGCACGAAAGCGCTGGGGGCTGTCCTGCGTAATATTACAGAAGCTGGATGAAGATCTTTGATAAACAAATGCTACAGACAATTGTAATTAATTACTATGTTTAAAATATTCTTACACGTCTAAGTGCAATTTTTTCAGATTGAAAATAAGATCTATCTTTAAAAAAATTGAATTGCAACTCTAAGAGAACCGTTGCAGTGTAGGACGGTGAACACAAGAGTGTCGAAAGCGATCTGCAAATTCCATTGAATATACCTTAACACGCTGAGTGATTGGTCTGGGAAACTGACTTTTAACTTACATACAACAGAGCAATACTAACACGAAGTAAAAACAGTTACAGTCGTTATGTATATCACATTTGTCTGCTTATCCAGAATCATTGAGATTGCCCATTAAAAAAATATACAAAAAACTAAAGAATATTCCGCTTCAATTTCTTGTATATCTCTTTTCCGAGCCCATCATTGATAGCGCATTTTTCACTGCTTCCGTCATGAACGACAAAAAAAATAATGCGAGTCCACGCTAGTGAGGATAAATGCTTCAAGGTATTTACAAAAAGCAAAAGACATTCTATCGTTGGTAACCGTTGTACAAACGGATTACATGTTGCAACATCCTTTAGGACCTATCAAAGAAAAAAAAAGAAAGAAAGAAACGTAGGGCCTGATTGGAAAGAGGCTTATCAGACACGAGGTTTGATAATTCATGATAGCATGAGAAAACCGATTTCAGTAATTGTTTCATAATTCATTTTTTTACACTTAAGACTGAGCTTATATGATTTTGATACTTACGAGGTCAATTCTCTCATGATCACGGCCTGTTTGAATTCCTCCCTATTTTTAAAGTGATCTTTCTTCGGAAGTCTGTCTGTATCTTTAAAGATATATCATTGCCATCTGCCGTTCAAACTCCTGCAAAAAAAATTGACAAGAAATTGCATGTATTTACATCAAAACTGAGAGGCATCCAGCGCACAAGTCTAAGACCTGACTGACATGCAATAACATTATTTCATTTCACCCTTAAGTGCCATCAAAAATGAACCAAAAAAGCCAAAATAAGGCAGTTGCAAATGAATGTTCTGGCCTTGATTTTCAAAACTCATTATGAAACCCTTAAGCTTTATACAGTCTTGAGCTTAAATAATGAATGAATCAGTAGCCATATTGGTTGGACCCTGACACTTCATTGTTAAACAGGATCAAATAGGATCTCTTCCGTGACTTGGTCTTCCTCTGCTTCGGTCATATTACGCAGGACATCCCCGGGAGCTGTCCTGCGTAATATTAACGAAGGTGGATGAAGATATTTGATAAACAAATACTACATACTGTTATCAATCACTATGTTTAAAATATTCCTACACGTCTAGTTGCAATCTTTTTCAGATTGAAAATAAGATCTATTGAATTACAACTCCAAGGGAACCGTTGCATCCTAAGGACGGTGAATATAGAACAAGAGTCTCGAAAGAGATCTGCAAACTCCGTTGAATATAACTTATAACGCTGCGTGATTGGTCAGGAAAACTCGTCACACCGTTTTAACCAATCAGATGCAGGACAACACTGAAAACAACCAATAGGGTTATCGAACAATTGACGCTGATTAAACTAACAGCACATAACAAACACATTAGTTCGTCTTAGTAACTTTATTTAAAACTTACGACTTCCTCCGTCCAGGTTTGAGCTTCCACATTTATATGTCGGCCATTTTCCTTTCCGGGCTAAAAATATTGGGGGGAAATATATATAAGATATGTAAATAAGTTGTAATAAAATACGTGGTTATTGTTCATCGTTATGTAAGATAGGAGGTTACTCGTCATGTACAATAGGCGAGGTGTAAAGATGACCAGTAGAACGAAACCTCCACATAGTGACATTGGAGGTGGCTACACCATGCAACAAACGATTTATTTTATGACTTATATTTATTTCTGAAGTACAAGTAATTTGTTCTAGCCTTGCCTCACTTGGCTTCGCTTTGCCCCCCTTCCTAGATCACCCCTTTTTCTCCTTTGAAATCGAATCCAATCCTTTCTAAAACACATGATGACCGTACTAGGCAATATGGTGTGTTTCATAAGGTGTAAAGACGTATTGTGTGCGTCAATTTACCTACTTTTAGGACTTGTAAGGCTTAGTTTCCAGCGGTTCCACAACGTTGCTTTCTATAAAAGATAGCAGACATTTTCTGTTGCTTTGTTGCTGGCGAAATATTCATCTGATTGTCCCTAAAAGACAACAGTATATGTTACAAGTGTTAATGTTTTTGATGGAGCATGTTTCCGTGAATTGTATCAAAGCATGGCTACGATTGTTTCTGTTGCTTTCTTGCTTGGCGTAATCTTCATCTGATTGTCCCTAAAAGACAAAATTATAAGTTACAAGTGTTACTGTCTTTGATTCAGCATGTTTCAATGAATTGTTTCAAAGCATGGTTACGATGCTTTATGTAAATGAAAAAGTATAAGGGTGCATGTCAAATTATTAACTCTGAAACTTTGTTCTTTAACGTAAACGATTTTTTTCTGAATTTGTCGTAATTGGCTTTTAACTTACATACAACAGAGCACTACTAATACTATGTAAAAACACTTACAGTAGTTACGATACTAACAATGCATACGTTACTTACAAAACTACCCCTATTTCTATTTATACTTATCAATCCTCACGTTTATGACTACTTACAAAAATTTTTCTCTTAAACTAGCTTACAATACAAATTATATGATGCTTACCCTACTTGCATCACGAATTTTAAATCAATAATGAGCTTATTACTCTATATACTAAAAATATAATATAAACATTGCACAAGATGAGGTTATTATAATTTATGAGAGGTAGACTACAGAAAATTGCCATATCAAAGGAAGTGCTTGCCAATATGGTGAACAACTTTCATTTCCTGATGCTTCCAGCGTAAAAAAATGTGAAAAATAGCTCACATGTCAAATTGAGCCGCGAATTAGCTTATTACCCCAAAGGATGAGCGGTCAAATCTGAAAAAACTAAAAGCAGCCACGCTTAATTACGACATATCTTTACATGATATTTGCTGAAGAAAGTAAAGTTTAACTTTCTGTTGTAATATTTCGCCCGGAGGATCTTTGCACTGGTTCATAGAAGTCTCACCTTCCACGGTATGGTTCCTTTTATCTCTTTGGTAGTTAATTATAACATGTGCCGCATTTGCGTGCTTCAGATACCCGGCTTAGACTGACAGTCGTTAATACATATTGACTTTAATAGATTCTTACGCCTAAACTGTTTCGATTGGATACAGCTTATTACAGACCTCTTCTTTTGAACAGGGACGAAGCTCTGCTAAGTCGCCAACTGAATCGTTTGCGGCAGCAAAATGTTAGAAAAAAAACATATTTCCACAAATTAAATCTCCTTCTAGTTCCGTAAACGATATTAAACTCCTAAAGACATTTAAGAAAACAACGTATGGTCTCGTAATTAGGCTCAGCGTCTCCTCCCTTTTTTGAGCGAGCGTACATTTTTTACTCAAGAAGGCTGTGAAGCATTTTTGGAATCACGACCAATAAATCTTAAATCTGTTAAAATCTAAAACATTCATTCAAAGTTTTAGAATTAACCCCAAATACAAAATGCCAACTATTTTCGGAGCTTAAAACACAGTTGCTGTTATTGGTCCCCTGGCCTGTTTAAGTTTTGAACTGCGAGTTTCCACATGAGTTCTTAGAAAGATTTCTCCAAACATTTCCACAAAACAAAAAGAAACGAGGCTTTATCGATAAACCTCAAATGGCGAACCTAACTTATCTGCGTCGGGAAACTAACACTACAAAACATCTGAAATTATATTGATTCATTCTTGACGATCAGAACAAACAACACATACCTCCATGAAACAACTTGCCAATGGTAAATGCTTTGGAGGCTTCATCCTTCACTCTCCACGTCGCGAGGTTGGAGAAAATTCCCATACCAGAGGAAGTGCTTAGCTCAGCATCAGGGAAGTTGTTCACTACATTATCCTGTTTTGCAGGACTGTTCTTCTTCTAAATAATAACAAAAAAATGTCAAATTGAGCCGCAGATTCGCCAGAGGAGAACCAGTTATAGCTACAAAACTAGAAGCAGCCACGCCTACAACACATCTTCATATGATATTTTCTGAAGAAAATAAAGTTTCCTATTGTAATATTTCTCCCGCAGAATCTTTGCTCATAGAAATCTCTGGCTCTTTTTATCTCTTTAGTAGATACCATTGCTTTGGTAGTTAATTATAACATGCGCCGCATTTGCGTGCTTCAGATACCCGGTTTAGACTAACAGTCGTAAATGCAGGTAATTAAGTGTTAAAAACTGAGTTGAAAACGTAAATTGGCCACCGTAAAGGGTTAAAAAGCATCTCTAAATGTACTGCTCGAGTTTTCAAGCAAGTAAAAAGGCACGGCCACCTCTTCCGTCGTGGTTTTCCGCGTCCTTGAACAGTGTACAAAGGACCAGCAAAATCTACGGTTGTTTGGGCGAAGGGTCTGAAGCTGAAACGGAGCCTCATTTTCGAGAGTGGCGCCGTAATCTGACAGGCTGGCTTGCTTCGTCTTCTTTTACATTTATTACATTCGTGATCCCACTCGCGAATCTCCTCGCATGCGGCGATAATCCAAAATCTCTCACTCAACTGGCAAAGAATGAAGTTTGCTCCAGTGGCATGGTTTCCTCTCTCGTGATAGTTCGCCACCCAATGTCCACGAGGCAGAATGATTGGAAATCTAGTATCATATGGGAGAAAATCTGCCAACTTTATTCGACCATCACTCCGGATAACTCCATCGTCACTAATGCAGGACTTAAGCTTTATCAACTAGCTTTTCTTTGGTATTGGTTTCCCTAAGCACAAAGCGGCGTACTCATCACGGAAAGCTTCGCGCTGTGCTAAGCGCACTATTTCCTCTTCAGCATCCTTTATTTCTTCGGGCAACAGTTCCATACTTGCATTCCTGTTGTCTCTGCTGCGCATGTTGTATATTACTCTTCTCACTCTCGCGTGTACTCGAATCAAGCGCGTCCAACGCGTCTCCACACTCCTGGTGTGTTGTTCTGTTTCGGTGCAGTTTCTTTCTGAAGGTTACACGTCATAGTGGTTGCACAGGCATTCGTGTCCTCTTTCCTCTTCGAGGACACCACTTTACTCTTAGCTGCAATCAGGCGACTGGTTATGGGGTTATGGTATCGTTATCGTATTCGAAGCTCATAGAGACAGCCGCACCATAAGCTTGCTGAGAGGCATCAACAAATGTCACAATGCGCTTCGACTTGACAGGCTCGGAACGTCGTAGACATCGGGGAATCTTCACTTCTTGCAGACTTTTCAATTGCTCCAACCAATCTCCGATTTTGTCTGCTATTTCATCTTGAACTTCGTTGTCCCAGTCGTAGCCTTGAATCCACAGCTCCAGGAGTAGGATCTTGGCCATAATAACGTATGGTCATACAAATCCCAGTGGGTCAAAAATCGTTGCTCCTTTACGCAATACGTTTCGCTCCGTTGTCTGAAATTCTGGGGAAACTGCAGAAGCGGTGACGGTAAACGCATCTTCACTACTGTTCCACGAAATTCCAAGTGTCTTCGTTATCGGATCTTGACCGCTGTTAATCACGATCTTTGTGGCGCGCTCTTCTGTCGGAATCGCTTCAATAACATTCGGTGAATTAGACATCCACTTCCTTGCTTGCATGCCGGCAACTCCCCATAGTGCTTTCAATTTACGGTACAGCTCCACTCCTTCATCATCGTTTTCTACACTGTCAATAGAATCGTCCATATAGGTTGACTTAAGGACGGTCTCAGTGACAAGGGGATAGCGGTCTTGGTTTCTTCGAGTGTTCTCCTGCGCATCAAACTGCGACTCTATAGGGGTGGAATTCTTTCCAAAAACCACACGACTAAACTCGAATTCGTCTGGCTCTCGGTTAGGACAAGGACGTTGAAAAGATCTTGCTGTAATTTCGGCCCAACATGAATCATGTAATTTAAGGAAATACCATCACATTTAGCGGCACAGTCAAATACGATTCGAACTTTCGTTGTCGATTTATCCATTCTAACGACCGGAAAATGGGGCAAATATCGTGCGGTAGCTGGCGGCTGTTCATCTGAGAGTACCTTTCGTAAATATACCTTTTCAACATAGGTCTAAATAGTTGCTTGATATTCTTCGGCGACGCGGCTGTTTTTCTTCAGATTTCTTTCGGTGCATGGGAGGCGAGAGAGTGCCATGGGTTTAGTGTCAGGGAGATCGGGTTTGTTTTCTTTCCAAGGGACGGCTACACGGTATCTTCCATTTTCGTACTTGAGGGAATCTTTCTTTTTGCCTAGGGCTAGTCTTTCTTCTTCGGCAAGTACGAGTCTGCCATCGCAGTCTGTGCCAGACTTTTCCCAGAATCTCTTTAAGCTGTTGTCGACGAGGTTCATAACAAATAAGACTAAGTGGGCGTTTCTGTATTACAGCTGGTCAGGGTCACAGCGGGCGCCCCCTCCCGTGGAGCATCTGGGCGTTTCTCACCGTCAGCATGAGGCAACATTGTCATCGGTCCGGTTTCTGACAAAACTTCACTTCCATGAAGAAGGCGGTGGTGATTTCGAGAACAACCATCTATTCCATACGTGCGGGCCTTTAGGCAATCTTTCCCCCTATGATCAGAGGCTAGGCAACGAAAACACAACTGTTTTTCTTTAGCGATCTTCCAGCGGTCATCCACTCCTGCGTCATAAAACTCCTTGCAAAACCACACCCCGTGATCGAAACTCTGGCAGAGAGAACATGGAAGCTTCGTACTATTTGGCTCTTTCCCTATTGCAGCAGTATGAAAATTTCGCATCCTGCTCTGTTCCTGGTAACTCGGTACTCTCGGTGGTCTAACGTGCTCGACAGGTTTCGGGTCAATTCCGTTCGCCATTTCCGCTGCTTCTATTTGGAATCTGACTTCGTCTTTCAACCAGTCTCTGAAAGCTATGACTGAATTTTGTCTGGCGCGTTCGTTCAACCAGCGACTGTAAATTTCCAGCTAGCAATCAGGCAACTTTTTCACCAGCAAGCTGTGAAGAGTTCCATCTTCTAACTCTCCGTCTCTTCTTTCGGCCTGTAACTTTACCACTGTAACAAACTTCTCCAATGCGTGAATGTCGTTACTTCTTATTAACGGCGCCTGTTCTAGTTCCAAGTAGGCTCGCGGAAGCCGGCGCGTACCTCAATACTTCGTTTTTAATATCTCTTTGGCCTCCTCGCATTCTTGGACGGTGACTCCGAGACCAAGGATGGCTTCCCTGGCGTTCCCTGTGAGGCATTGGTGTAGCCTTGCCATCTTCAAATTTACTGGCTCCGTTGACTCGTCCACTAGACTTTTAAAGAGGGCCCAAAAATCTTCAAACTTTCTTTTGTCACCATTGAATGTCGGAACTTTTAACGGTTTCAAATATCGGTTTCGGTCGTTGTGGCTGTGGTGACTCTCGTTTAGCTAATCTTCTCGGGCCGATTGCTCGTAGCGATCCGTGGTGTTCTCGCTTAAGGGCGTGTTCATATTCATGACTTTGCACGCGCGGACTTTGATCGCATTTTGTCCCGCTTCGATCGCCCTTTGTACGTCTTTTTGGATGATTTCTGACTTTTTAAAAGCTTCTTTTTTCCCAGTGTCTTCTCCGACTTCGACATAGAAGGCGGACAGTTCCCCTAAAATTTCTTGTACGTCTTCAAGGGCTGCCCACAACTGCTCGATCATACTTTCTATGTCCGTTACTTCGGAATCCTTCACCCATAGTCTTTCTAACTCGTGTCTGAGTTTTGTTACTTTTGTCTTAGCGGAGCGTTTTCTTCTTTTAATCTGAATAAACAGAACGTCGTTTTGATTCTGTTTGTCGACTTCATTCGCAATTTCGTCATTTTTCTCCATAACATTGCTGTCCTCGGATTCGGCAGCCATAGTGCACAACTCAAAACTCAAAAACTCAAATTGCAAACGAAACCTCAAACAAACACCAGTTCATACCTTTCTCCCATCGTAGTCGCCAGAAATGTTCGGAAGCGAGAACGAAAATCTCCTTTAAAAGCAGGCACGTTTAATCGGTAAAAATAAAGGTAAAACGGTAACGGCTTAAAATACATACTCAAAAACAAAAACCTCCAAAATGCGATTAAAACTGAAAAAAAAAACCACGCCAGAAATCTTACGCGTAACTTGCTTACGAACTGGTCAAATTTAAATGTCTCGGCGCACGCGCGCTAATCGCACGACACACCAGTCCGGTACTTTCTTCTTAAGAGAAGAAATTCAATGAAACAAGGCCACATTTAGTCTCCTTGTGTCTCGTTAGAGTTTATCATTCGAAGTTACTTTTTGTGGAGGAAAGAACAGATTTACACACGCCATTGCAGCAAACAAACCAGCAAACTCTCACAACTTCAAAATAAAAAATTTGAATTTACTTATCGATAAACTTTAAGACTTTAATAAGACTTTATCGATAAACTTCAAATGGCGAAATTAACTTACCTGGGTTGGGAAACTAACGCTACAAAACATCTGAAATTATATTGATTCATTCTTGACGACCAGAAGAGACAGACATCGCATACCTCCATGAAACAGCTTGCCAATGGTAGATTTCTATCGCGATTTTCTTTTTACGACAGTAAAGCTCTACTGCTTAAATATGCGGCAAAAGTGTAATTTGTTTCTAACAGTTTCTTCACGCTGTCGTGACATATAGTGATGACGTGCTTTTTTCAGCGATAATAATTATTCTAGATGTGACCATTAATTGGGTTTTAGATGAGTGGAAAGTTTCGTGTTTTCTAAATCAAAATTTCTTTATTATTATCAATAAGTGTAAAGACCAAAATGGAAGCCTGGCTGATATCCTTCGCGGGGTAATGATGTGATTTGCTTTAAGTTTTATTGACAATCATGCGCACGCCCAAAGTTAAAAAGAGTTCAAGACAATCTCTCATCTCAACATCTCACGGGAAACCCACTGGCGTTTGACCGTCGTCCGTGTTCAAGGGCTAGGGAATTTGAGCCTTTGCCTGGCTGGGGTGGGGAATTTGAACCGAAAGTGTCATGTCTTTCCAGCGGAGATTTGGTCGAGGGGTAGAAAGTCAGGGTTGTAGAATTTGCCTTTTACGAAAAAGTTGGGTGGGTTGGGCATTTGAACAATTTTGCCCCGAGGAGGAGCAGGGAATTTGTTTAAACCGATGTTCAAAAGCTCAAATGCCCAGGGGTTTGTCCGCGGGAGGATATTGAAGCTTGGATTTGAAGGATACATAAGAAGGAAACTGGAAACGGGTGAACAATTGAAGTTTTTCTGTCTCCATAAACACCTTGGGGCCGGACTCGATCACGAAGTGAGGCAATATTGTACAAGGACATCAAAAACTCGCAAGAAGCTCAAAGGAGAGACTCAACAGACTCAGTATTATTAACATTTTATTAAATAAGGCTTAGCATTAAAGGTTACAAAGGTTACTTTCGTGCTTTAGTACTTGACTTTCCGATCCTGTCTGTTGTCCATTTCTATCTTACTAATATCATTGTGTTGTTCTGTTTTCTTCATATTTTGCTTATTTTCTGTTTTATTTGTTTATTTTATGTTTTTTTTAAATTTTGTTTATTTTATTTGTTTATACATTTTCTTTGCTGTGTTAAATTTCTTTTTTTTTCTGTTTTTTTCTTTAGCCATTATTTTTTTAAATTCTTTTGATATATTTTGCTTTGAATTTACTTGTGCTTTAGCACTTTTTTCTTTCAAGTCTGATAGACTGTTTTTTTTTGCTTGCTTGCTTGTTCTTTGTTCTCCTTTTTTTTGAGCTTTTAGCTAATAAGAATTTTGGTCATTTATTTGTTTGTTTTGCTTAACCACTGTTTTTTTTTTTTTGTCTTTTTTTTTACGTTTCTTGTTTCAAACTTGCAACTCATGGTAAAGTTAAAGGTGTTTGGTGACAAAATCCGGTATACCTGCAAACAAATGGCAGAAAAAAATGTGAAAGCTGTCACTAGAGAAAGTTCAGCCTCCTAGGTTCGGTTTCATTCAAATAAATCTCTGGTATTTTTTATTTTTTGTACTTAAAGTTTTCGCTACCCATAAATTATTTGATTTACCAGAACTAGTGATTTTGCTCTTTGCTGTAATAATTCCCCCGCCCCCCCCCCTCCCTCACCTTTATTCCAGCATGCATTTTAGATATCTATACATTGATTACCACCCTGTTCTATAAGTCTCACCTTGGATATCATGAAGGTACCTTTTGGACGTTGTCATAGCAATCCTTTGCCTCATTTCTCTACTGCAAAAACATTCAACAAATTTCAGAGTAAGATCAGGAGAGGACAGGAGAGCTTAATTGTTAAGCGCTGAGCAGGAGGGAGGTTTCAATCAGCCAATCACCTTCCAATTTTGTAGTTTAATTCAAGAGCGACATTAAACAATTTACTCCTCCTTTGTCGGTCGATTAATGCAAATTTTCCCTTCTTTCATTTCTAGGTTTTTCTTCTTCTCTCAGAAATTGTCACTGTTATGATTAATTGATAGTAAGACTTCGTGTCGTCCAATTCGGTTGTAAGTAACCGTACTCATAACCGTACTCATCGCGTTCGTCCAATTTTGTTATCACTCGTATTATTACAGACCGAACTAGATTCCATTAAATCCTGCTAACATTACTAATTGTATTATTTCGTCTCTGAATAACTTTGCATATGAAATAAATGTTTTTTGCTTGTCAAATCCTTCTTTGTCTAAATTTTTTTCAAAACGGATACAACAAATATTTACACTCACTTGAGAAATGGACGGAGGAGAAGACCAAGTGCCTTCAGTTTCCTTTGTGGTTTGAAGATGATACATTTAGACAAGCGATCCAGGAAACTGAAAAGGAAAAGAAATAGAGAATAATACATAGGTGCGAGTAGATATGGAATTTATCTTCGATTGTTTGACTTCTCACTGACTCCTGAGTGAGAAAACAGAATCCTGACGTCAAAGAATCTATATCATGTTTGCTTGCTTATCAAAATCATTTGGATTACCCGGTCTTTAGTTTTTGATAAACTTTTGTTCTCAGCTCATCCTTGATGGTGCATTTTTCACTGCCGCCATGAACGACAATCAAAAAGTGATGCGTGTCCACGTACGTGAGGATAAAAGCTTCAAGGTATCTGCAAAAAAAAAGACATTCTATTGTTGGTAACCGTTGTGCAAACATATTACACGATGCAACATAGAGCCGGTTGGAAAGAGGCTAATCGGACACGAGATTTGATAATTCATGATAGCACGAGAAATCCGAATTCAGTAATTGTTTCACTATACATTTTCTTGCGCTTAAGACTGAGCTTATATGATTTTGATACTTACGAGATGAATTCTCTCACGGCCTGTTTGAATTCCTTCTTATTTTTGAAATGTTCTTTCTTCGGAAGTTTATTTGTATCTATAAAGATGATATCTTTGCCATCGTCCGTTTTAACCCCTACAAAAAAAAAGAAAAGAAATTACACGTATTTACATCAAAACTGAGAGGTATACAGCGCACATGTCTAAGACCTTACTGACGTGTGATAGCATCATTTCATTTCATCCTGGAGTGCCATCAAAAATAAACCAAAAAAGCCAAAATAAGGCAGTTGCAAATAAATATTCTGGCCTTGGTTTTAAAAATCAGTATGAAACCCTAAAGCTTTATACAGTCATGAGCTTAAATGATAAATGAATCAGTACCCAGACGATATAAGGCGTCTTCATATTGATTGGACTCTGGAACCTCCCTGTCAAATAGGATCTCTTCCGTGACTTGGTCATCCTGTGCGTTATCACAGCCGGGGCTTTCCTGCGCAGATGTGGTCACCGGTGTTGCGAATGGCTCCTTGTTTTTAAATGCTTAAATCAAGAATAGCTTTTAGTTTTGTTTTCTCTCTTTAACATATCAATAAAACTTGTTACAGTCCTATTTGAGATCTTAAATTTTAACATTTTTGACAAGAATAAAGAATGTTAACTACACATCTGTGGAGAACCCCAATTCAAAAAATAGGTATGTTTTCTTAACGGAAAGTAGCTTAAATGAAACCAAACAAATGCTACATACTGTTGTAATTAATCGCCAAGTTTAAAATATTTTCACACGTCTAATTGCAATCGTTTTCAAATTTAAAAAAAAAGATCTAGCTCGGTGAATATAGAACAAGAGAAAGTGATCTGCAAATTCCATTGAATATACAACGCTGTGTGATTGGTCAGGGAAACTCGCCACACTGTTTTAACCAATCAGATGCAGGAAAACACTTAAAACAACCAATAAGGCTTCCGACCAATTGACTCCGGTTAAACTAACAGCAAATAACAAACACATCAGTTCTTCTTATTAGCTTTATATAAAACTTACGACTTCCTCCGTCCAGGTTTGAGCTTCCACATTTATATGTCGGCCACTTTCCTTTCCGGGCTAAAAATATTGGGGGAAAATATGTATAAGATATGTAAATAAGTTACTTTGAATATTTAGATAAAGAAAAAGGACAAAGGACGAGGTTACTCATCATGAACGATACACGAGGTGTAAAGATGACCAGTAGAACGAAACCTCCACATAATGACATTGGAGGTGGCTACACCATGCAACAAAGGATGTATTTTATGACTTATATTGATTTTTGACGTATATGTAAGTTGTTATAGCCTTGCCTCACTTAGCTTCGCTTTGCCCGCCCTGCTAAGATAACCCCTTTACCGCCTTGAAATCGAATCCAATCCTTTAAAAAACACATGATGACCGTAATAGGCTATTTACTAGTGTTTGTGACTTTCATAAGGTGTAAAACCTTGTTGTGTGCATCACTTTCCCTACTTTTAGGACTTACAAGGCCCAATTTCCAACGGTTCCACAGCGTTTTTGTCTAGAAAAGACAGCGGATATTTTCTGTTGCTTTGTTGCTTGGCGCAATCCTCATCTGATTGTCCCTGATGCACAACAGTAAATGTTGCAAGTGTTAATGTTTTTGACGGAGGATGTTTCGATGAAGTATTTCAAAGCATGTTTACGATGCTTAATGTAAAGGAGGCTGTACTCAGGCTGGGATAAAAACTTTTGAAATTAAAGGGTGCCTGCCGAATTTCTAACTCCGAAACTTTGTTCTTTATTATAAACGATTGCTATTTAGGTCATTAACCCTCGTACTTTCCAAGTTACAATTATTTTATTCCATCACCTTAGCTTACGAGAGAATATTGACACAGTGGCATTTATTTATACAAGATCGATAGAGGGCTAAGCGCGCTCAGCCTTTTCTGGTGCGTCTCTAGAAGCGATTACTGAATCCTCGTGAGTATATTTAGCCTGAGAGTAAACGTGTAGGGTCTCATCCTTTCACTTCTAGAGGAGGAATATGTAAGGTGTTGGGCTGTGTGAGGTAATGTATATCTTACCTCAGAACTTTTGTCGTCCTCTGATGTTTCATCCTTCACTCTCCACGCCGCGAGGTTGGAGAACATTGCCATACCAAAGGATGTGCTTGGCTCAGCATCAGGAAAGTTGTTCACCACATTGTCCTGTTTTGCAGGACTGTCCTTCTTCTAGGGAATAACAAAAAAATGTCAAACTGAGCTGCAGATTCGCCAGAGGAGAATCAGTTATACCTACAAGACTAGAAGCAGCCACGCCCACAACATATCTTCATATGATATTTGCTGAAGAAAATAAAGTTTCCTGTTGTAATATTTCGTCCGCAGAATCTTTGCACGGGTTTATAGAAATCTCTAAGGCTCTTTTTATCTCTTTGGTAGATACCATTGCTTTGGTAGTTAATTATAACATGTGCTGCATTCACGTGCTTCAGATACCCGGTTTAGACTAACAGTCATAAATGCAGATTGATTTCAATAGATTATTACGCATAAAAACTGTTTCGATTAGATACAGCTTATTACAGACCTCTTCTGGTGAACAGGGACGAGGCTCTGCCGAGTTTTCAACTGTATCGAGGCTATCGTCTGCGGCGGCAAAATGCTAGAAAAAAAAAGAATATCTACATAAATTAAATTTCCTTAACATCAATGTAAGATGGTTTACGTTTTACAGATTGATTTCAATAGATTATTACGCATAAAAACTGTTTCGATTGGATACAGCTTATTACAGACCTCTTCTGTTGAACAGGGACGAGGCTCTGCCGAGTTGTCAACTGTATCGAGGCAATCGTCCGCGGCGGCAAAACGCTAGAGAAAAAAGCACATCTTCATAAATTAAATCTCCTTAACATCAATATAGGATGGTTTACGAGCCACTGTTCCGGTCCCGTAAACGGAATTAACTCCTAAAAAGATTCAAGAAAACAACATAATGGTCTCGTATTGAGGTTCAAACGTCTCACAAGGTTATTATAATATCAAGATAAACCATTGCCTTCTGCTACAGTCCTACCTCAATGGATGCTTTTCTGGGCTCTTTACTGGCATATTCTTCGGTAGAAAGTCTTTGACTATTCCTTCGTTCCGGATTATCCGTCGGACACAATGCTAATGCACAGGACTTGACCGAGACTGCCGAGGCATTATCCCCTGAAGGCTGCGAATAAGTGAGATGCTTACAATAACGATTGCATGATGTCGGAGTGCAGTTCCGAGCAGGGTGGAATCTCTAGCCTCTCCAGGCTTAGAGTCAATAATTATTAGGTATGTGCAACCAATAATCTTATGAAGCTGTGCGCTTGTTTATTTTTTTCCTCTCTTTTTTTTAGAACCAAAAGATTTCAGAGAAATTAGTGCAGTTACGAGACTCGTTCAAACCCGTTTAAAAGGTAATGCACTCCTAGAGTAGACAACGCCCTTCTCCAACCAAACGGCTTAGTAAATACGGTTGATCTTTTTTCTGACTGAGTGCACATTTGACTCAAGAAAGCTGTGAAATCATTGTTGGAATCACGACCTTAAACTTATGTCTGTTAAAACCTAAACCAATCATTCGAAGTTTCGGAATTAACGCCAAATACAAAGTGCCAACTATTTTCAGAGCGTAAAACACAATTGCGTGCTGGTAAATCTGTTACCGGGTCTCCTAGCATGTTCAAGTTTTTGACTGCGAGTTTTTCAAAAGGAGTCCCTAAAAAGAGTTTTCTCCAAACGTTTCCATAAAATAAAAAGGAAACACAAACAAACACGAATTTTTCAATAAACTTTAAATGGCGAACCTATCTTAACTGCGTCGGGAAACTAACGCGACAAAACATCTGAAATCATATTGATTCATTCTAGAGGAAATTCTGACGACCAGAAGAAACAAGCATTCCCCACATACCTCCATCAATCGAAACGCCAAAAGCAGATTTCTGATGCGATTTTCTTTTTACGACAATAAAGCTGTAATGCTCAGAGAAGCGAAGAAAAAGAATTTGTTTCAATTAGTCTCGTCACGCTGTCGTAACAAATGGTGATGACGTGTCCTTTTCCAGCGATAATAAATATTCGAAATGTAACCAATAATTGGGTAATAAGATGAGTGGAAAGTTTTGTGTTTCCTGAATTAGAATTTCATCTTATTCATCAATAATTGTAAAGAGGTCAAGACCAAAATGGAAGCCTGGCTGATATTCTTAGCGGGGTAACGAGGTGATTTGCTTTAAGTTTTATCGAAAATCATGTGCGCGCACAGAGTTAAAAACAGTTAAAGACAATCTCCCATCCCAACATCTCAGGGGAAAGCCACTGGCATTTGACCATCGTCTGTGCCCAGGGACTAGGGAATTTGAACCTTTGCCTGGCTGGGGTGGGGAATTTGAACCGGAGTGTCAAGCAGCGGTTTAGTCGACGAGTAGATAGTCACGGTCGTCGATTTTGCCTTCTACGAAAAAGTTGGGTGGGGCATTTCAACAATTTTTTTCCTCTAGAAGGGGGGGGGGGGAGTGGAGAGATATGAAAAAACCAATCATCAAAAGCGAGGGTGCCTAAAGGTTTGTCCGGGGGAGGATGTTGAAGATGGACAACTCAAAACGGGAGAACAATTGAGATTTGCCTGTCTTCATACACGCCTTAGGGCCCGGCTCGATCACGAAGTGAGGGAATATTGTACAAGGACATCAAAAACTCGTATAAAGCTTAAAGGAGAGACTCAATAGACTCAGCTATCTTTTTATTAAGCAAGGCTTAGCAATTCTGCAGCGTGGGGTGGGGGAGGGGATTTGTCCAAACCAATCTTCAAAAGTTCAACTCCCTGAGGGTTTGTCTCGGGGAGGATGTTGAAGCTTCGATTTGATCGACGCGCAAGAAGGAAACTCAAAACGGGTTAACAACTGAAATTTGCCTGCCTCCATAAATGCCTTGGGGCCACACTTGATAAGGAAGTGAGGCAATATTGCACGAGGACATCAAACGCTCGTAAGAAGCTCACAGGAGAGACTCAATAGACTCAGTACTATTTACATTTTATTAAGTAAGGCTTAGAATTAAAGGTTACAACGTTTTCAGTACAGGTACAAACATTTTGTACATTTTATAGTAGTTCTATAACGGTAGTTTACATGTTCCGCGAATCCGTAAAATCTTCTTTTCGTACGAAAAGAAGATTTTAGGAATTCGCAGAGCAGGTTGGAAAACTGCAAAGATAAAAGCCGTCTCGCCCTACTCGTTCACCATAATTTATGCATCAGTACTTGACTTTCGGATCCTGTCTTCCTCGTATATTTATTTTGAATTTTATCATTACTGTCTTTTTGTATTTGTAGTTTTTTTTAATAATTCTTTCATTTTCTTTGCTACCGATGTTAATTTCTTTTCTGTTGTTTCTTTAGCCTTTATTTTTTTTTATTCTTTCAATATCTTTTGCTTGGAATCTACTTGTGCTCTTAGTACTTTTTCTTTTAAGTCTGCAAGACTGTTTTTTGTTTGCCTGCTTTTTCTTTGAGTGTTTGACTACTCGCTGGCTCATGAGTCAGACAACAGAATACTGACGACAAAGGATGTATATCACATTTATCTACTTATCCAAAATCATTTAGATTACCCATTAAAGAAACATACCAAAAACTTAAGAATATTCTTCGATTTCTGGTAGATCTCTTTTCCGAGCCCATCCTTGAAAGCGCGTTTTTCATTTTTTTATTTGATTGTCAGTGGCACTGCTTCCGCCATGAATGACTATAAAAAAATTATGCGTGTCCACGAAAGTGAAGATAAAGACATTCGATCGTTGGTAACCGTTGTAGAAACGGATTACATGTTGCAACATCTTTTAGGGCCTATCAAAAAAAACACTTAAGGCCTAATTGGAAAGAGGCTAATCAGACACGAGGTTTGATAATTTATGATAGCATGAGAAAACTGAATTCAGTGATTGTTTCATAATTCATTTTTTGACGCTTAAAACTGAGCTTATACGATTTTGATACTTACGAGGTCAATTCTCTCACGGCCTGTTTGAATTCCTTCCTAGGTTTGAAATTTTTTTGCAGGAGTTCGAACGGAAGACGGCAAATTTAATTTGCCATCTGCCGTTCGAACCCCTGCAAAAAAAATTGACAAGAAATTGCATGTATTTACGTCAAAACTGAGAGGCATCCAGCGCACAAGTCTAAGACTGGACTGAGATGTAAAAACATCATTTCATTTCATCCCTGAGTGCCATCAAAAATAAACCCAAAAAAATGAAAATAAGGCCGTTGCAAATGAATGTTCTAGCCTTGGTTTTCAAAACTCATCATGAAACCCTAAAGCTTTATACAGTCTTGAGCTTAAATAATGAATGAATCAGTAGCCATATTGATTGAACTCTAACACTTCACTGATAAACAGGATCAAATAGGATCTCTTCCGTGACTTGGTCTTCCTCTGCTTCGGTCATATTACGCACGAAAGCGCTGGGGGCTGTCCTGCGTAATATTACAGAAGCTGGATGAAGATCTTTGATAAACAAATGCTACAGACAATTGTAATTAATTACTATGTTTAAAATATTCTTACACGTCTAAGTGCAATTTTTTCAGATTGAAAATAAGATCTATCTTAAAAAAAATTGAATTGCAACTCTAAGAGAACCGTTGCAGTGTAGGACGGTGAATACAAGAGTGTCGAAAGCGATCTGCAAATTCCATTGAATATACCTTAACACGCTGAGTGATTGGTCTGGGAAACTGACTTTTAACTTACATACAACAGAGCAATACTAATACTACGTAAAAACAGTTACAGTCGTTATGTATATCACATTTGTCTGCTTATCCAGAATCATTGAGATTGCCCATTAAAAAAATATACAAAAAACTAAAGAATATTCTTCAATTTCTTGTATATCTCTTTTCCGAGCCCATCATTGATAGCGCATTTTTCACTGCTTCCGTCATGAACGACAAAAAAAATAATGCGAGTCCACGCTAGTGAGGATAAATGCTTCAAGGTATTTACAAAAAGCAAAAGACATTCTATCGTTGGTAACCGTTGTATAAACGGATTACATGTAGTAACATCCTTTAGGACCTATCAAAGAAAAAAAAAGAAAGAAAGAAACGTAGGGCCTGATTGGAAAGAGGCTTATCAGACACGAGGTTTGATAATTCATGATAGCATGAGAAAACCGATTTCAGTAATTGTTTCATAATTCATTTTTTTACACTTAAGACTGAGCTTATATGATTTTGATACCTACGAGGTCAATTCTCTCACGGCCTGTTTGAATTCCTCCCTATTTTTAAAGTGATCTTTCTTCGGAAGTCTGTCTGTATCTGGACAAAAGACACTTTTTGATTGACAGTTACTGTTATTTTTGTAATTCCCACGCGGTCAGGTTTTTGAAAAATACCACGCGGTCAGGTTTTTGGAAAATACCGTTTGTTGTCTTCACAACATTTTGGCGACCACGATGGGAGTAACCGAGAAACCGTTCTGAAGAATTACCGGGAGATTTACCGTACGGAAGCACTGTGGTAAGCTTGAATTTTTATTTGTGATTTTTGCCGCTCAAGATGAATCCGGCCGGCGTAGAAGAAACTGGCAGTGAGGATGTTCCGGGAACCGAACAGACCGAAAACAAGGATGATGAAGAGAAACTGGAAAGGGAGAAAACGCTTTTGAATCTGAAAAAACAAAAGAGAATACGAAAAACCGAGATGACAAAAATTCGCCATCACATGGAGAAGCTTTGCATCACGCCGAAGGATTCGCCGAAGGACGTAGACGCTATTGAGAAAGATATCGAGCAACTTTGGTCGCTTCTGGAAATCACACTGGAAATACTTGACGAACTGTGTGTTGTTTATGTGAAAAATGGAGAGGAAGCGAATAAACAGGCGGCTATGGAAGAAGGAAAAATGCTTGAATCGGAAATTCAAACCGCTATTGAAAAGGCACACGAGGCCGTGAAATCACACGCTCCAATTTCTGTCGCGACTGCTTCGCACAGTGAATTCGTCGCTCATCCAAGTCCGCCGATCGTTTTGCAGGGTTCGCTCAACCCAACTTCGCCTCCACCGCCTTCCCAAAGTGCTCACAGCAGTCAAGGAGAAGCAGGAGTTCCTGAAAGCCCGCCAGCCAGTCATTCCACAAATCATCGCCTGAAGCCATTGAAAGTACCGTCATATGGAGGTGATAAGACCAAATTTGAGGAGTTTTGGGGGCTGTTTGAAAGTCTAGTGGACCAGTCCAAAGAACCAGTCAACCTAAAAATGGCGAGATTGAGGCAGTGCTTGTACGGCAGCGCACTGGAAGCGATTCGAGGTCTTGGTGTTTCAGAACCAGAATATGAAGAGGCGAAGGAAATCTTGATAGCCAAGTTTGGCG